>NC_042620.1:66275486-67615661 GCF_901001135.1 Rhinatrema bivittatum | reverse complement strand
TGTGCCCATGCTTAGCCTTAGGGCTGCAGAAGCTGCTTCCCATGTGGGAAGGAAATGATTTTGAAGAGTGCTTTATCTTTTAGGTTTTGCTTCTTTGAGTTTCGACCCATACCTTTTTACATGTCCCGGCCGGTGCAAGGCCCACGCCTGGGCCTACTCACCCCGGGAGATCAGCTGCCAGTTCCGGTTCACCTTTGCTCGCGGCGGTGGGCAGCCATCTGTCCCTGAGCACCTGCACTACCATCTCCCACTTCTGACTCCTGCGCATTTCTTCTTGGCGCCTGTCGGGCCCCCACACACAGGCGCGGAGTGACGCCATCATCCTGCTTCCTCAGGCTCCATCTTAGGCACGCAGTTGCATGCGCAACTTGCGCTCTTTTAAAGGAGCTGTGATGGGAAAGTAGCCCGCAGCCACAGATATGACATCACTAGTCCTCTGTATAAAAGACAGGGCCTAGCCATTTGTTCCCTGCCTTGGCAACCACAATTGCTTGTGTACTAGTTGCCCATTCCTGGTTCCTGGTTCCTGTTCTCGTCTCATTCCTGTCTTCAGTTCCTGTCCTCACTCCTGGTTCCTGCCCCTGCGTGTCTCCTTGTCTACTCCTCGTTCCTCGGACTGATTCTCTGGTATTGACCCCTGTATCCCTGGATTACATTTGGACTGATTCTTTGGTATTGACCCCTGCATTGCCTGGGCTACGGTTGGACTGATTCTCTGGTATTTACTCGCATTGTCTGACCACGTCCGACCTATCTCCTGGCTCTGATCTCTGCTCCGTTCCTGGTACTGTACCTTCCTGCCGCCTATCCTGACTCCAGCCTGCCTTAGACTCTCCTCGTCTCTACGGACCTGGCCTTTCAGGCTTCAGCCTATCTTTACCTGGACGCCCCCTGTTTCCTTTGTTCCTGTTGGGTCTAGGTCTTCGGAACCCTGCCTCGTCCGGACCATCCTTGGCCTTCCAACACCTCTATTGGTTTCTGGCATACCCTTGTCTACACCAACTGGGAGTCATCTCACAGAGGCCCGCCTAAGTCCAGCTGGCCCCGGCACCCGAGGGCTCAACCTGCAGGGAATGTGAGCTGTTATTCGCGAAGCTCCAGTTGGCTTGCTCTGTTATCTGACGGTGGGGACCCATAGGGCTTTGCCCTGCGGGTAGTGCCAACCCCACCTGGGCCAAGGGTCCAACATCAGTGCAACAACCTTAATATGCCAAGGAAGGGACAAAAAGGGAGGAAGGAGGAAACTTCTAACCCTCCATTCAAAGCAACAAAGAGACAGCTCAGGAACCTGAAACTTTTTCCAACTACACTATTCCCACTGGCTAAGGACTTGGGTGAATGAACAGAGTTCCTCTTCTTTTGCCCTCACAGGCACTCTCAAAGTGTAGCCCCAAAGCCAAATCAGGAAGAGCTAAATCAGCCTCCTATCACCTTCAAAATGAAGATGGAATAGTAAAGCTGTTTAAAGTCCCTGAAAGGCCCAAACAAGAGGCATCACCAGCCAGACCTTTGATCCCCCTTCCATTCCCCATTGGTTAATCCTAGAAAGATGCAAATTGTGGTACAAATATCACTGGCCAAGGCCTATAATGTTTTTCCCCCTCCTCTATGGCTAACCCAGGAAGGACATCACTCAGAGGAAGGAAACACACTACCTGATAGGACTTTTAGTTTACCCCTCACCCGTGGCCAACAAGAAATAACCCAATCAGGGTCGGGGGGGGACGGGGGGGGACAGCAACTTCTAAAATAAAACCCAAATTGGGGGAACTATGGTTGCAGAAAAAGAACCCACAGCTGAAAGCCTAGATGAAGGGACTTCGAGGCATCCCCATCCCTTCCCAGGCTGTACTCAAGAGGCTATGGTACCATAAGTCATCAAAGTCCATCTACACCTGACTCATTGTTAGTAACAATCCGTGCCACTACTGATCCTCTAAGTGAAGAAAAACTCTATCACCTGGAAAACAGGAGTTCAGCTCTTCCTAATCATTAGGATGGGGAAGAGGTACTTATACAAGATCTACAAGAAAGAGGCACTTTGACTATTTCCAACCCTCAGCCCCTGCCCACCACAGCTGCTTGAACCCCCAGAAATGGACATTAATGTCCCCATAAAGGTTTCTTCCCTTACTGCATCTCCCAGGTGTCCAGGTGGTAGATGGTGTGGTAGAGTGTGTAGAATAGCTTGAAGCTCTCCTCCCTGAAGTCACTGGGCAAGTTTCTTGAAGTGGGAGAGGATATCGGGTATCAGAGGGGACACTTGGAATCTCCTGAGTATTTGCAGGCTGCTGATTGGCCATTTCCAGCACTCTCCTCCTTAGGGAATCCTCTCCTTGGGAAAGGGGAACTCACTGACAGGGTGAGAGAGATTACAGCACATCTCCATGGAGGAGTAGTGCAGAATATGGTAGACCACACACTGATTCCCCATTCTAAGGTGAAAGATGATTCACAGAGGGTTAAGGCAGACATAAAAAGAGGGATTAACCCCACCCATGCTAGAAAGGGGTTAATCTTAGAGTTTTCACTCCTCCTAGAGCCCTCAGGATCATCAGTAGATCTAGAGGTCACGAAATGAAACTCTAGGGGGGATGACTCAGATCCAATGTCAGGAAATATTTATTCTCGGAGACGGTGGTGAATGCCTGGAATGCCCTTCCAGAGGAGATGGTGAAGATGAAAACAGTAAAGGGCATGGGATAAACACTGTGGATCCTTAAAGGCTAGAGGATGGAAATGAAGAATAGGGTGCATGGTGGGAAACTTGCTGGTGTGGCGATTACAAATTTAAACCATGGCCTGTGAGGTGAAGACTTCTGATATGGCCGAAGTGGATGTTAAATGAATGTAGTCATGTTTGACCAGGCAGCAATTTTTCTGATGTTATTTGCCCTCAAGACACGCAATTTATATATGCCCTACCCTGTAGAATAGTGACTCAAGTTTCAGAATCAACAAATTCAATTGAGCAAGTAGGGACTAAAATAGTAAAAATGACTTTTATTCAAAACAGTACTTTTTCATTAAGTATATATTACTCAACTGTTATATCTAAAAACTCACATAAAGTATATCATAAGCATTTATCATTTAATTTTATAAGTAATTGAATATATTTAATATATTGATATATTTTAATATATATATTTATAAGTAATTGAATATATTTTTTGCTATAAATTCTATTTGATAAAGCAGAAGTTAAATAGTCATGGATCATTAGTAAAAACCTGTCAGAGAAGTAACTTACTAATCAAGTCAATGCTCTATCCTTGTCTATTTCTCTGTATTATACTGTCTGGCATTCTAATAATTGATGCTATGTGTCCAATTTCTTTTTCAACATCAACCTACTTGTACGAAGAAGTCCTATTTAAGGAAAATACTTTCTTTCTTTCTTGCTTGCTTTGTTCTTTTCTTTTTCTTTCTCTCTTTTAAATGATTTATTTTACTTTGTAACTATAAGCTCAGGCCTAGCTACTAAGTGCATGTACTTTTCTTTTATGCTTTTCCTTATCTCTCTCTCTCTTGCTCTCTTTCTTTTGTCTTGTAGTTCTCCTCAGGGGTGGTTCTCTCTCTTTTCCTCCTCCTTCTTTTTCTTTTCTTTTTATCTACTAAGCTTTAACCAAATCAATAAAAGAAAAACTTAACTCTCTTAACTGATTTTTAATCTTCTGCATACTAGGTCAGTCATATTGCCTCAGTGTATGTATGTCTACAACGACTTATTGTAGCTTTATTGCCATGCCAACCCGATCGCTGACCCAACCGCCAACACCGCGCTCCACGCTGCCAGCGCTGACATGCCGGGGTCCGGAGCCAGCCGCCGGAACTCCAGCACCCGCGACCAGGCCCAAAGCCTGCGACTGGACCAGCAACCGGCTCGAAGCCTGCGACTGGCTCGAAGCCAACCCGACCGGACCAGCGAACAGGCCCGAAGCCTGACTGACCCAGCAACCAGGCCCGACCGACCCGGCAACCAGGCCCGAAGCCCACCCGAACTGTGAGGTACCCTACCGGCAAGCCTGCTAAGCCATCTCCCGGCTTTTCCCGTGGCCCATCTCGAGGCGACCCGACGTCAATTACACAGGACGGTGACGTCATCGCTGTGACGGCCGGAGAGCCCTTTAAATCTGCGGCCTCCTCGGGCGTCGGTGCCCGACATTGCGCACGAAGAAGTGCGACAAAGAAGCCTGCCCCTTTGTTCACCCCTTCGTGCGCCCCAAGATCACATCCCCCAGCCCACGTCCCCTACCACCTAATGGACACTCTCCCTTCCTAAGCCCTGGCCCCCATCCCCCCCACCGCTCAGCCAATACCCCTACTCACCCCTCCATCACTCCCAGGCCAACATCCAGAGACGCCCACAGCACACAGAACCAATGCCCTCCCTCCACCTCCCCCCACACCACCCCTCACCCAGCACCACCATGCATACCTACCCCAAAGTACCCCTTCTCTACTGCAACTGCCCCCACACATTAGACATATTCCCTCCCACTCAAGACGCCTCACCCCAATCCCCACCACCCTCAAAACCCCTCTCACGGCCCTCTCAATACTCTCTCTGTACTCATCAACGTGAAATTCATCTCCAAAAAAATTCCCATCCTACATGACCTCCTAACAGATAATCACCCTGACAACTTCTGCATCACTGAAACATGGCTCAAAAAATAAGAACACAGCCCTAATCAACCACTCCCCCAAGCAACATACAACATCCTATCCCTACCCAGACCTAGAAAAAGGGGGTGGCCTTCTCCTTATATCCCTTAAAAAGCTCAACCTCACATACATCCATCAACACCCCCCCCCCCACTAGAAATTGGCCTCTTCAAATCCAAAAACCTCCAAATCCTCCTACTATACACCCCTCCCAAATGCCTAGATCAAAACCTTTCCCCCTCATCGTAACCATCTCCTCACAAATCAACATGGATCTACCTCCCATAGTATTAGGAGACTTCAACCTCCACACTCCCTTCCCAATGGAAACTCCTCCTTGACACCATGACCGCAATGAACTTCAAGCAAATCATTCACTCCCCTACACAAAAATCAGGTCACACCCTCGGTCTGATATTCATTAACAATAAAATCTCAACTTCCAACAGCCCACCCACCACCACCAGGATCCCTTGGTCCGACCACAAACTTATCCAGACCACCTTACATATCAAAACCCTTCCCCCTCACAACTCCAAAAAATACATCAATTTCCACAAACCTTGCTCCAGCGATGACCTTACCGAAGCACTCCCCAGTGTCCTCACCACCTTAGACCTCAACGATCCAAACACAGCCATCAACTCCTGGCTGAACATTAATGCAAAATCACCAAAAGCAAATGCCCCATTATCTCCAAAGCAATCAACAACAACTCCTACAAAACCCCTTGGTTCACCCCAGAACTGAAAAAACACTAAAAGACTCCTCCTAACGCCAGCTGAAAAAACATGGAGAAGACATTCCACTCCTCCCCACCTTGACAGTTACAGAACCTTACTCCACATCTACAGAACCGACACCAACAAAGCCAAGCGAGAGTTCTACAGAAAGAAAATCCATCAACATATGCACAACCTCAGAGCCCTTTTTGACATCAAACTAACGCAACCCAACCTCATTACTCCAACCACAGACAACAACGCAAAGACCTGCCAGGAACTTACCCGCTTCTTCTCCGATAAAGTCATCAAACTCATAACTCCCAACCCCACACAAAATAAGAAACACCGACCCCACCCAACGAATCACTACCCACCTAGTCCAACTTCGAGCTCATCGCCTCCACCGAAGTCAAGAAAATCATACAGAAAATCAACCTTGCATTACACCCCATCGACCCCATCCCAGTCAAGACTCTCAAACTCATACCTGATATTATCGCCAAACCCATTGCTGAAATAATAAATACCTCACTCGAACAAGGCATCTTCCCAGAAGCCCTGAAATGTGCTATAATCAAACCCATTCTCAAAAACTACACCTCAACCCTGCTGACCTCTCCAACTACAGACCCATCTCAAATCTCTTATTCATATCCAAGATCATCGAGAAGCATGTGAATCTCCAACTCTCTGAACACCTAGAAAACCAAAGCATCCTGTACTCCACCCAGCATGGCTTCAGAAAATCACTCAGCACTGAGACCCTCCTCTTATCGCTTACAGACACAGCTCTACGAGGCATCAACGCCGGCCATTCCTACCTCCTCATCCTTCTCGACATCTCTGCCGCCTTCGACACCGTACCATGACATACTAATCACACGACTAACAGAGACTGGGCTAATTGAAAACACCATCAAATGGTTTCAATCCTACCTATACAACAGATCCTACAAAGTTTACCTCAACAACTGTGAATCAGACCAATTCCCACTTCCCCATGGAGTATCTCAAGGATCATCCTCTCCTCTACCCTGTTCAATATATATGTGCCCCCTCTGCAAACTCCTCTCCAGCCTGGACCTCTCATTCTACATCTCGCAGACAATGTCAAGATTCTTCTCCCCATCAAAGAAAGCATTTCAGACACCATCGCATATTGGGATTCCCTCTCCATCCAATAAAGAACCTCCTTGCCCAGCTATCGCTCACCCTCAATCACAAAAAAACAGAAATCCTACACATTGCAAACAAACCCTCCACAAAAACCTTGCAAGACTTCACCGTCAGTCAACCTAACATCCTCACCAACAAAGTCAGAGATCTTGGTATCACCCTCGACTCCGAACTCAACATGAAAAAACACATCAACCTAACCATCAAAGAAAGCTTTTACAAACTCCAAGTCCTCAAAAGACTCAAACCTCTTCTATTCCACCACGATTACCACACAGTACTACAGTCCCTCATTCTCTCCAAGCTCGACTATTGTATCTCCCTCCTCCTCGGACTACCTACCTCCACCACAAAACCTCTACAGTTGCTGCAAAATGCAGCAGCCAGATCTCTCACAAACACCAATCGCTCATCACACATCACCCCCATCCTAAAAAAACTCCACTGGCCCCCCATAACGCACAGGTCACAATACAAATCCTCACTCTCCTTCACAAACCATCTACAATGGAAAAAACAACTGGTCTATTGACCCTCCCCAACCCCACGATTGCCAGAGAAACCTGCGGTCCCAAAACACAGGCCTGCTTGCTATCCCCCACACAAAACTAGCCGCATTACCTCCACCAGACAACGTACTTTCTCAGTAGCTGGCCCCACCCTCTGAAACAAGCTACCCTCCAAACTCAGACAGGAACCCTCCACCCAATCGTTTAAAAAACAATTGAAGACATGGCTATTCCACAAAGCCTACCAACACACAGGCTAACCTCCCCCCCCATCCCTCTCCACCATAGACCCACCCCCCATGCCCCCCTGTACCTCCCTTAAGACTAATCACAAGATATATATCATTTACACGCCTCACTGTGTATTCTATTACTGTCTCATGCCACTTTGTATATATTGTATCTTAGTTTTTTGTATATATTGTATCTTAGTTTATTTTTGAAGGAG
The DNA here is from genome assembly GCF_901001135.1 of Rhinatrema bivittatum. Taxonomy (NCBI): domain Eukaryota; kingdom Metazoa; phylum Chordata; class Amphibia; order Gymnophiona; family Rhinatrematidae; genus Rhinatrema; species Rhinatrema bivittatum. The sequence goes on along the minus strand of NC_042620.1, from coordinate 67,608,132 downwards.
CCCCATAGCCCAGTTCAACTTCTGACTCCCTCAAATTCCTATGCTTAATTTATATTGTTACCTTTGTTCTATGTTGATCCATTAAGGTTTAAGGTTACAATGTAAAATAGTAGAGAAGTGAATCGGAACCGGAATCGGTTTGGATTCCGGTTCCGATTCACATGTGGGTTTTTTGCATCGGGCCCGATCGCGGTTTTGTTTATCAGCTGCGCCCGAAACCGATAAACAAAAACCCACCCCGACCCTTGAAAACTAACCCCTTAGCTTCCCCCACCCTCCCACCCCCCCAAAAAAAAATGTTTTACAGGTATCTGGTGGTCCAGTGGGGGTCCCGGGAGTGTCTCCCACTCCGGGCCGTCCTCCCGCTCCCGGGCCGTCAGCTGCCACTAATCAAAATGGCGCCGATAGCCCTTTTCCCTTACCATGTGACAGGGTATCCATACCATTGGCACGCTGGACTTTGGCAATTCTTGTGGGGGTCAGGAGGGTCCCCCAAGACTTGCCAAAGCCCCTGGTGGTCCAGCGGGGGTCCGAGAGCGATCTCCTGCACTCGGGCCATCGGCTGCCAGTAATCAAAATGGCGCCGATAGCCTTTGCCCTTACTATGTCACGGACTACCGGTGCCATTGGTCAGCCCCTGTCACATGGTAGGAGCACAAGGGCCATTTTGATTAGTGGCAGCCGATGGCCCGGAGTGGGAGGACTGCCCGGAGCGGGAGATCGCTCCGGGACCCCCACTGGACCACCAGGTACCTGTAAAAAGTTTCTGGGGGCGTCGGGAGGGTGGAGGAAGCTAAAGGGTTAGTTTAAAGGGTCGGGGTGGGTTTAGGGGTTATTTTTGTGTGCCGTTTTTTCCGCCCTCCCTCAAAATGATAAGGGAACCCCCACGATCAATATCGAAGGGTTTTCCTATCGTTTTGGGGGAGCCCCCGATTTCTGACGATTTTGAAAATATCAACAATATTTTCAATCGTCCGAAGCCCGATTCACATCCCTATAAAATAGTATGACACCCCTGTCATGCTATCACACCTGTTAAATGTGAACCGATGTGATGTACTCCAACGAATGTCGGTATAAAAGATAATAAATAAATAAATAAACTAAAGAAAACAAAATTAAATATAATTAGGTGACCTTATTCTCAGAGAATGTGTTTTCTCTACTCATTCGTACTTTCAATCTTTTCTAATTGTTTCTGCTGCTTTTATATCAAATGCTTCCCTTGAGATTAATTCTTGGGAATCCTGTGGCACACCTTTACTGATTCCTGTTTATCTTGGGCATGCAGCTTACCTTTGACTGTTTCCTTCTTAGTGAGGTCAGCTAGCACTGTATGAATTTTATGCTCAGGGAGGTTTCTCTACAACACAATGTCTTTAGCTGCACATTTCTTTTTAACAGCACTTACTATGTGTACCATATACAATACTATCAATAACAGACTCTACTATAATAAGCTGCTCTAAACTCCACGCGGCAGCTATTATATTAAACTTGTTCTAACCTAACAATGCCCCTTACCTTTTCTGGAAACACTGATTAAAATAGCCTCACACACATCACCCATTCATTCTCTAACATTATATTGACTGTTCTTTCTCTTTTCAGTGTTTTTTTTAATTTTTTTTTATTTTTAAGGCCTGTGAACAGAGCACAGTGACAGGAGGTCTGTTCTGTTCAACAACAGGTCTCTGCTGCATTCATATCTGTCTCTTGCTTACATGGGGGTGTGGTATTCCTGTTTGCTGATATCATCATGGAAATAGTATCTGGAGCTATCTGCCAGATGAGTTAAATGATTACTCTTGTGTTCCTTCCCAGCCTGATTACATATATTTTGGCTAGAAGTATTTTTAATATGCTTGAAAATCTTTACTAACATTTTTGCTTTATGCTGGGTCCCTGCACTATGATAGGGTTTGTATAGATGTGTCAGCCCCATTACTGGTTGCCAGGAAAGCTGTTGCTAAGGTGTCATGGTTACAGCTTCGATCCTCAATGTGGTTGTCGTGGAGGTGTAATTCCACAGTGAAGTTTGGGTTGTGCTAATCCAATGAGGTGTGTTGAGAAAGTTCCAGCGTGATAAAAACTTTAATTATTTATTGTAACACTCTTCTAAAAATTCTTTCATTTACTTTAAAAATATTCCTTATAATTATTCATGTCAGCCTCTGTCAGTTTTTGTTCTCTGCTATCCTCTTAGCTCTTTCAGTCGGTGACTGTTTCTTTTAAAATTATTACTTCTGCAGCCTGAGTGTTTTGGAGTGATCACTACTCCAATTTCATAGTTTGTTTTGGTTTGGTTTTTTTTTTTTTGGGGGGGGGGTTATTTTTTAAATTGTTCCTGGTTTCAATGGAGCTTGTTATAATTATAAAACTGGCCCCGGAACTGAGAAGGTGGGGTTGCTCTTGTGGCCAGAGTCCTCTCACCAGACCACTAACTTCCTGTTCTTAAAATCTTGTTTATTTTTCTTTATTTTTAATTAAATAGATAGCCCCCCCCGGGCTTGTGGGTCTCTGCTGACATCAATAGTGACATCAGCTGTGCTGCAACCTAGCTGGTTTCTCCTCTACACTTTTTAATTAAAATCACGGTGGCTCTAACAGGGGTACTCACAGTCTGTTCCGGGCATATCACAGTGGCAGTGATCCTGTTAGTTGTCCTCCTCCCTCATCTTCTGATCATGTCATGGCTTCTCTTCCTCTCTTTCCTCACTGGCTCCCTTCTCTTACCACTGAGCCTCTAGCATCTGGCAGTTTCTTGTAGTTATGCAGGGAGCTGTCTCTTCTCCAGTTCAATACTTCAGGCTTCTTCACTTTATCATCTGGAACATCAGTTCTTTTCAAGCTTCGGGACTCAGGTAAGTTTTATTTTTTATATTTTTTAGTACCCCCTTTACACTATCCTTAACCAATAAGCTTTGATGCAACTGCAACATTGCTCTCCACTTTGACAGCAGACATTAACCCTTTGTTACCGTTCCTCTCGCCTCTCTCCTTTCTCTCTAATTTTTGGGGTCAGTCCCTTCCGACCCCAGGTTCTTAGTTCTCCCCGTCCCCTCCCCCTGCTATTTGTATTTTCTACCTTTTGTTATTATGTAAACCGATATGATGTGTACTTTAATGTCGGTATAAAAAAGCTGTTAAATAAATGAATGAAGGGGGGGAAGAAGAATTTAATTCAGACGACAACCAACACTGGCCCTGACTTTTATGTTCTGAGGTACTAATATGCAGACATAGGGGGAAAGAAGCATAGGACTGCTTCTATGGCCAAGTTCAAGTCCATAATCAAAGCACTTCAAGCAGCACTTTCAAGAAAACTCATCACACAGTAAAAATGTTGCTAGCAGTAACTTTTTTATGGGTTATCATATGGCTATTTGTTGCGGTTCTGCTTGCGGAACTAGCAGCAAGCAGCTCCTTACCTAGCCGGCCCGACTCCCCTGACACCGCTGCTCCTCATTCCATGCAGTCAGGAGACCACCTACTGCTGCCCCTGCACGGCGGGCCTTGCCACCGTGCTTCCTGTGGCAGGACGCCGCTGACTGGGCCCTCTTTGCGGCTTGGGAGCTGCTGCTGCCACCCTCTTCTTTCACGGCCTGGAGGCCGCATCCCCGGACTTGCCTGCAGTGAGGAAGCCGCCTCCTGTCCTCCTTCGGCAGCAGGAAAGCCGCCTCACATGTCGGGGCCTGTTACCTAGGCCCAGCCCTGCTCTGTCTCCTCAGCGGCAAGCATGGCCGCTGTCCAGGGTCCTGCCCCCTCTGCCTAGGGGGCGCGGCCATGTATCCTCACTGTATTTAAAAGGCCAGTGGAGTGGTCCCTCTAACTCCTCCTGAACTCCTCCCATCTCCCAGCCCTATAAAAGGGCTTTTCTGCCAATCAGTCTTTGCTTCGGCAAGGGCTAATCCTCCCAAGGACTCCTCGTCTCCAGCTCTTTCCTGGCATCCTTGATCTTCACCATGATTCCAGTCCTGATGTTCCATTCCAGTCCTGATGTTCTGTTCCAGTGTTGATGTTCCGTTCCAGTCCTGATGTCTGATGTATCATCCCGGTCCTGATGCTCCAGGTCCTGATCAACCCGTGCCTCCAGAGATTCCTTGTTTTTAATTTGAGTTCCAAGTTCCATGTTTTATCTACTCCCAAATCCAGTCCTGACTCCGGAGGATCTGAGGAGTTGCTTCACTCCTTTGCTATGAGACCTCCCGAGTCTGTCCCGCTCCTCACGTGGTCTGTGACCAGCCATCGGGCTGAGTAGGGCACGGGGAGGACAGCGTGGTCCATGACCAGCCTCCAGGCTGTGTAGGGTGCCAGAGGGTCTTTCTCGCCCCCTCTGTGTATATGCCCAAGTCTTCAAGGACTTAACTTGTCTACGTCTACTCCAAGTCTTCAAGGACTTTCCTCGTCTATGTTTAGTCCAAGTCTTTAAGGACTTTCCTCATCTACGTCTACTCCAAGTCTTCAAGGACTTTCCTTGTCCACGTCTGCTCCAAGTCTTCATGCCTGTTCCAAGTCTTCATGGACTTTCCTCATCTGATCCTGACCCCCAGACTTGGACTGTTCTCACTGCAAGGGCACACACTCTCCTTGTCCCATGCTGGAGAGCTCCCACTTGCGCTCCTTTCCATTGCCAGCACAACACTTTTCTGCTGTCATTACTATATTACTATGTAGGGCACTATTATTATCAACTGATTCAGAGGAAGAATCTGGGATTCTCTGAATTAGAAGATAATGAAGAGCTAATGGCCAATAAGAAGTTGAGAAGATAAGTCTGTAGGATCTTAGCCTCCAGTGAGATGATGGGGGAAAGAGATGATACTGATGATGTTGAGATCATTCCCCAGGAAGAGCAAGTAGTACACATAGAGAGTGTGAGCAATGCCCCTGGCATTTTTTCAGGGTCTACCTTTGACCTCATCTTTAGTGCCAGAATCAGCCCCAGGAATGTAGAGAGGCTTAGAAAAGACATCACTGATCTTGAGGCACTTGAAAGTGAGAGAGGACTCACTTTTTGCTTAGTATATAAACTGCAGCAAAGATATCAGTCAAAGGAAGCAAGTGGGGCATCTGATATATGCTTGTATGCAGGATCACCTGCAGAAGCAGCACCCACTAGTATTAATATCAGAGGAGAGTGGCTGTAGTTGCTTGAGGACCACTTCTGCCACTTTATGTAAAATCCATAGAAAAAGGGTTGAAAAGGGGAAGACTTTTCCCCAAGTTGATCCCAAGGACCCTTCTAGCAGTCAGGAGAAAGGCCAGCAGTCCATAGCCATGCATCTGAAGCAGCAACCCGCCATAGAGGAAATGGGGTGGTGATCTATAGCACTGTCCTAGGGTAAGAGTCAGGCAGCTTCTAAGTAAGTAACAAAGAACATCAAGGAAATGATTGCCCTTGATGACCAACCTATGCAGCAGGTAGTGAAGAACTGGGCTTTAAGTTTCTGCTGCATGTGTTAGCCCCATCACAACATCCTCTCCAGTACATTTATTTGGAAGTTCATCCCCCCCTATACAACAGTAACATAACACTAGGAGTGAATCAGAACCAGAATCGGTTCAGATTCCGGTTCAGATTCACGTGGGTTTTGTTTCATCGGGCCCGATCGCGGTTTTGTTTATTGGCTGCGCCGAGCCGATAAACAAAAAACCCACCCACCCTTTAAAACTAATCCCTTTGCTTCCCCCACCCTCCCGACCCCACCAAAAACATTTTACAGGTACCTGGTGGTCCAGTGGGGGTCCCGGGAGCGATCTCCCGCTCTCGGGCTGTCGGCTGCCACTAATAAAAATGGCGCCGATGGCCTTTGCCCTTACCATGTAACAGAGTATCCATGCCATTGGCCGGCCCCTGTCACATAGAGGGAGCACTGGATGGCCAGCGCCATCTTTAAAAATGTGAGAGAGGTAGGTGAAACTGCAACTTTGTCTATGGAATATGATCAGATTAACAAAAGAAGATTTTCCCTATCAACTAAGAAGGATTTTACTATCTACCCAAATTGATTGGAAGGAAGAGAAATTGAAAGTGGAAGTCACCATCAATGCAAACTGATTGACAGAGAAAAGGTCACAAATTTATTCAAGAACCAAGGACTTCACTAAGATGCAATATGGGTATAATGCCCAAAAAACACATCTATCACACAATAATCACTGTATATCATGTGATATTGACATATCGTGGTGATATCACAAAGGTTTTGGGGCCAAAACATGCCCTAATTAAGATGAGCAGTTTTGTATGCAATTTGCATGCATAATTTTGCAAATCACATGCAAAGCAGTTCATAGCTAGGTAATTCAATGCAAATGAATTAACGGGGCTTATCTAAAAAAAATATATATATAAGCCATGTTAATTCCTGAAAAGTTAGCTGCATATCAGAAGGTGTACCTAAGTTTTCTAATGGAGCATTAGGACAATAACACAGGTTTAAATCTCAAACCTCTGAGGCAGGAACCAGAACAGAACAATAGGGTATGGTGCAACCTGGTACTGACAAGAAAGAGGAAGATGAGAGGCTTAGAGTCATAAAAACTTGACATACCTAGTTAGTTGTATGAAAGGCTTTCCAAATGGAGCCTTGCATCATTGAATAGTTTCCTGGAAAGGATTCTGGGTGGGATAGTCTATGAATTCTTCTTGGGGTTTTGTAAATTATCTATGTGTTGTGATTAGGAAAAGTACCAATGGGATAATTCCATTGAATTACAACTAGATTGCATTGTGTATGGTAAAATTACACTGTGTTTGTATACTATGAAAAATATGGGAAGAGTTGTTGTTGATCTCTACTGTATGTGTCTCCTTTGAGAGGTAGGGGGAGAGAGGCTTTCTAGTGTGAGTATTATTGGGACTATATAATTTTATGTTTGAAGTTTGGCAGGAGTAGTAGGGTAGATTACAGGAACATGCAAGGGGTATAGGGTTCTCACTCCCTCTCCCCAAAAAGACAATTTTGCTGGGGTTTTGCCCCTCAAAGGGAAAGACCTGAGATGCTTCTTTCCATTAAGAGAGTAGATGAGGGATCAGTCTTGGGTCCTTAAAGGAGGGTCAGTGGTTCATAATACTATGAGGTATAGGGTTCCACCGTTGTGGAAGACCTGTGAGTAAGGTGGTCCAGAGAAGACTGAGTAGGAATCTGGGGAAAGGTTGCCAAGTCCTCAAGGAGAGGACTTGTGTTATCCTGGGAGGGTCATGGGAGATTCTAAGATGGAAAGAAGAATTAATGGTTTTATTTTGGATCAGTATGCTAGAAATTCAAATGAAGTAACTGTGAAAATGATATTCTGTGAAAAAGATTCAGGGACTGACAAGAAACATATTTTGTATCATCTTCAAAAAATAGTTTTGTAGTAATAACGCTGGGCAATAAGTTGTTTCTGGAAGTTAAGGCTGCTATAGCCTGTCTATGGGAAGCTGTGAAATTGATTTCATCAGTGATTTAAGAACATAAGAAAATGCCATACTGGGTCAGACCAAGGGTCCATCAAGCCCAGCATCCTGTTTCCAACAGTGGCCAATCCAGGCCATAAGAACCTGGCAAGTACCCAAAAACTAAGTCTATTCCATGTAACCATTGCTAATGGCAGTGGCTATTCTCTAAGGGGCGGATTTTAAGAGCCCTGCTCGCCTAAATCCGCCCAAAACCGAGCGGATTTAGGTGAGCAGGGCCCTGTGCGCCGGTGAGCCTATTTTACATAGGCCTACCAGCGCGCGCAGAGCCCCAGGACTCGCGTAAGTCCTGGGGTTTTCGAGGGGGGGTGTCGGGGGCGTGTCGGGGCGGGGCCAAGTGCCTCGCCGTTTTCGGGGCGTGTTGGCAGCGTTTTGGGGCAGGCCCGGGGCGTGGTTACGGCCCGGGGCGGGCCGGGGGCGTGGCCGCGCCCTCCGTACCCGCCCCCAGGTCGCGTCCCGGCGTGCTAGGGGCCCGCTGGCGCGCGGGGATTTACGTCTCCCTCCGGGAGGCGTAAATCCCCCGACAAAGGTAAGGGGGGGGGGGAGACGGGGCCGGGGGGGGGGGTGAGGTAGAGGAAGGGAGGGGAAGGTGAGGGGAGGGCGTTAGAGGATTCCCTCCAAGGCCGCTCTGATTTCGGAGCGGCCTTGGAGGGAACGGGGGTAGGCTGCGCGGCTCAGCGTGCGCCGGCTTTACGTAATCGATAGCCTTGCGCGTGCCGATCCAGGATTTTAGCGGATACGTGCGACTACGCGCGAATCTACTAAATCCTGCGTACTTTTGCTTGCGCCTGATGCGCCAGCAAAAGTACACGAACGCGCCGTGTTTGAAAATCTACCCCTTAGTGAACTTAATAGCAGGTAATGGACTTCTCCTCCAAACTTATCCAATCCTTTTTTAAACACAGCTATACTAACTGCACTAACCACATCTTCTGGCAACAAATTCCAGAGTTTAATTGTGCGTTGAGTAAAAAAGAACTTTCTCCGATTAGTTTTAAATGTGCCCCATGCTAACTTCATGGAGTGTCCCCTAGTCTTTCTACTATCCGAAAGAGTAAATAACCGATTCACATCTACCCGTTCTAGACCTCTCATAATTTTAAACATCTCTATCATATCCCCCCTCAGCAGTCTCTTCTCCAAGCTGAAAACTTCTAACCTCTTTAATCTTTCCTCATAGGGGAGCTGTTCCATTCCCCTTATCTCTGACTGTTGGTAATTCAGAAAATAAAAGTGTACTGTCTTAATATATCTTTAGAATGAGTCATTGTTGTATGTATTGGTGTGAGTTTCTGGGGACAAAGATAGGAGAGCAGTCAGAGGGGTTCACAGAGGTGAAACCAAGCTGGTGTAGGTTCTTTGTTCAGTTCAGGAAGTTTGTCATTACCACTAGGCCAAGGTACACTAAACCATCTACCCTTTGTCAATGAACCCTACAGAGAGACTGGTGTTCTCTCAGATTCAAGACCCTCTCACATTTTTGTATATCCCATCAGGGAGTAATAATTATTGTCATGTCTAACTTGTTTACAAATAGAGACACACATTTGGATGATCCAAATGTAAAAAAATATGGCAAATGAATTGATTTTTGATTTGGTCTGGGTCAGCTAAAGCAATTTGACATGATGCACTGACAAATATGAATCTTTTATGGTTCATTTGGATTGGTCCCATTAACATCTTTGAGAGAAGCAAAGCATGGCAATGCATTTTTTGGACATAAAGCTAGACAAAGCAGAGGTAGTTGGACAATGATAAGTAGGGCTAATCATGTTGAACCACTATTTCAACCAGCCTATTCCATCTGGCAGCTGACTATATGTTATGATGTCATTATTTTTTTTAGATGAAACTGAAACTAAGACCACTGGTGAAGAACTTGGGATAGTCTTCCATGATTCATTGTCTCTGGAGAAGTAGATTAATGCCATGTTATGGGAGACATTTAATTGTCTTTTTATAATGCACTTTGCATTTCAATTTGAGTATATTTCAGATTAGCTCATTTTAGATGGGCTCATCTAAAACCATCTTACCCTTCAGGGGGAATGTAGGTATGTGGAGACATAGCCAGGAGATTCTCTGATTCCTGGTGGGATGTGCAACCAGAAAATTTTGGTGGGCTTTTTTTGGTTTTGTTTAGGATTTTCAATTTGTTTTGTTAGTTTTTTTCATTTTGGGGACATTTTTATTTCCATTTAGAATACACTAAATTGAAATAGTGCATTCTAAATAAAAAATAGTGGGGTGGATTTTAAGAGCCCTGCTCGCGTAAATCCGCCCGGATTTACGCGAGCAGGGCCCTGCGCGCCGGTGCGCCTATGTTCAATAGGCCTACCGGCGCACGCAGAGCCCCGGGACTCGCGTAAGTCCCGGGGTTTTCCGAGGGGGGCGTGTCGGGGGCGTGTCGGGGGCGGGGCCGAACAGCACGCCATTTTCGGGGCGGGACGTGGCGTTTCGGGGGCGGGCCGGGGGGGTGGTTTCGACCAGGGCGGTCCGGGGGCGTGGCCGCGCCCTCCGGAACCGCCCCGGGTCGCGTCTAGGCGCGCCAGCAGCCCGCTGGCGCGCGGGGATTTACTTATCCCTCTGGGAGGCGTAAATCCTCCAACAAAGGTAGGGGGTGTTAGACAGGACCGGGGGGGTGGGTTAGGTAGAGGAAGGGAGGGGAAGGTGAGGGGAGGGCGTTAGCGAATTCCCTCCGAGGCCGCTCCGATTTTGGAGCGGCCTTGGAGGGAACGGAGGTAGGCTGCGTGGCTCGGCGCGCGCCAGCTACACGAAATCGGTAGCCTTGCGTGCGCCGATCCAGGATTTTAGCAGATACGCGCGGCTACGCGCGTATCCGCTAAACGCCAACGCGCCGCTAACACCAACGTGCCGTTTTTGAAAATCTACCCCAGTGTGCACTAAAATGGAAAAACAAATCTACCAAATGCACATCTCTAGTTTCCTGTTTATAAACATTCAATTATTCTCCATTATTTTTCTACATCTACCCCTTTTCTCTGCAACAAAATACAATCTTTCACTCCTATCACTTCCATTCTTCTATTTCCCCACACAAGCTCACACTCAAAAACTCGAAGGCACATCTACACTTTCAAGAAATGCCAAGATTGTCCAAACACTGTCTTTTAAGCATTCTTTTTTTTTCTTTTTAGTCTTTTTGCATCCACATTGGAGTCAATTGCTAGGATCAGCAAGCCCATATCACCAAACCATCTGTCCAGTCACCACCTGGAAGACATTTCCTTTCCCAGGAGAGCATCAAGAACTGTAGCTTAAATCTCTGAAGTACAGTTACTCAGCTGAGCTGCCAAAGAAATCCAGCCTACAGCACTGAACATATCAGTAGTCCACATCTTTTATGCTACAGACTTTACTGGGCAGGTGAACTACTCTGTCTAGTCTTCAATTCTTCCCTTTTTTTCCCCAGCATTTATTTTTCTATGAAATAAGGGAAAGTTAATGTAGTTGACTAGAGGTTTGTAAAGCTAGAGAGAATCATTTTCAAACAACTTTTCATGGCCACATATATGTGAGTATATTGGCATATAGAGATATACTATAATATGTTATAATCTATGCCTATCTGGTCTGCATAGATTATAAAATATGCTATATGTAACTCATAATACATGCATATGTTTCAGTATGCACAGATGTCAGCAATGAATTGAAACTGTACTTTTTCTACCTATTTTATAAACATATGTACGTACTGTATATTTTACGAATGAAATAATATAACTTGTTCACATATTCACAATTTGTACACAGAGGCAGGTATATTTTAAAATATATGCACACACTTGAAATCAACAATTTGCTTATACCTCCACCAGTTCATTCAGTCCATCTCTAGTTCAACCTGAATTCTCCCCTCCCAATCTCCTGGTACTTCAATTGAACTTCCCCATGTTCACCCAGGTCTCTCACCCTACAGGTCAGTGTGATATCATTTGTGCTAGATGATTAGCAGGTTTAAAATTGTGCAAATAAATTGCATAATGTACTGCTGTAAATCTCTTATAACTGGGGTTCTTAATCCAATCCTCGGAACATATCTAACCAGTCAGATTTTCAGGATATCCACAATGTTAAAATAGATTTGCATGCTCTGCCTCCATTGTCTGAAAATCAATCAATCTGAATATCCTGAAAACCTGACTGGCTAGTTGTTTCCTGAGGACTGGATTGAGAACCCCTGCCTTATAAATTAGCAACTTACAAACATACCTCTTGGCCCCAGCCCAGATTTAACCTAGACCATCCCTTTTTTGCGCTGGTAAATGTGCACATGAAATTGAAAAAACACACCTACTTTTGAAGTTTTGAAAATACCATGCATGTGAGTACAAGTTACTAATGTATATATTTTTAATTGTATTCATGTAATTCCTTTGATTGTTAACTCAGTTGGATTCATATCATCCAAAGAATGTCTGAAGAATAGAAACTTTGGAACAGACAAACTTGTTTGTCAGAACCAACTTTGGTTGGTTCAAACAAACAAGGAAGAAGGAAAGTTTTAGCAAATCAAAGAGATACAAAACTAGTGTTATATTTGGAAAGAAACAAAAAAATAGTGAAGGGCAAAGATTTCAGAGGACAAGGTGGTCAGTGGTGTCCAGGATGACAAAGAGAGATTTATTCTAATTGTTCTATGATATAATTGTAGAAAAATCTCTTATTTAAACATTTTAGTATGTTGATACATTTTACTGCTGTTATAAGGTCTAGGATGCTTAACATCTCATTCCACAACTATATTCTCTTCTGCTCATTATATAGCCTCTGCTTACTTGGCTGGATCTTTTAGGTGGTAATTTTTAAAGTTATTTAGGCTCATAAAACCCATTTCATTCATGTAAATAACCGTACAAAAACAACTCATGTTTTTGTGCATATAAAATTATGTGCATAATGTGGTAATGTGCATACTTTTATAGGTATTGCAGAGAGAAGATGTGCAAAACAATTGTCATATGCATGAGTAGGTAGCCTCTACTTGCACATTCTATAGTCAATAAAAATTGAAAATGTGTGTATTTTCACTTTTGCATGCACATACTGTATACATGTGTGAAAAAGGGGCAGTCTAGGGTGTTCCAGGGTAAGGCCAACACTTCCACATAGGAGTTACTATTTTAAAGGACATGTGCGTACATTTTCTAATTTACTTGTGTAGTACTGACTGGATGGGAGTTTTGGGTGACTTGGGGGAGTTCAGGCTGAAGAACTGGTGGACTAATTGGTAAAAATGGTAATTTCTTGATGTGTGCATGTTTTAAAATTGGAAGACTTATGAGGGTAAATTGTGACTTACACAAGTAAGTCCAACTTTATGTTCACACGTAAAATATGTGCAGGTTGTTATGGAGTCTCAATTTATTGGACCCTTGGGGCAACCTGCAGGAGACTGGACAAGGTGGTCAATGTCTCTAGTATGTGGCAGGCCGGGAGGCAGATGTTCAGGCAGGATGTAGAGGTGCTCTTCACCCAGGAAGCTGGTACTCCCCCGAGAGGAGCCCGTAGGAGCCCAGCCGCTGGGACTTAGGCGACTTCACCCTTGGAAGTCGAAGCCCCCCAGGAGGAGCCCCTAGGGGCCCGACCGCTGGGACTTAGGCGGGTTGTTGATCAGGACTGAGAACTGGAACCAGCCTACAACAGTAAACAGGTACTGTAACAGGACTCGGGTACTGGAACCAGACAGGCAGGAACTGTAGCAAGACTCGGGTACTGGAACCAGGCAGGAACTGTAGCAAGACTCGGGTACTGGAACCAGGCAGGCAGGAACTGAAGCAGGCAAGCAGGAACCAAGCAAGTACTGTAGCAGGCAAGCAGGAACCAAGCAGGTACTGTAGCAGGCAAGCAGGAACGGAGTCAGTATCAAGGCAGCTCACTCCGGGGCACGAAGCAACAGGGAACCGAGGAGGTAAACCCGTTGCAAGGCAAACACTGAGTGTCCCGTGGCCGGCTTATCAAGGCCGCGGCGTCTGATGTCAGGAACTGGGCGGAGTCACCATGGTGTGGGCAACGGCAATAGAAAAGCGCCCAAAGGTGCGTGCGTGCGCCTAGAAGCAGGGCATCCATGGGAAGCTTCCGGCGGTGCAGCCCCTGCGGGGACGCGCTGAACAGGGCGCAAAACCAGGCCTCCAGAAGCGGGAATAGGTCCAGGAGCACAGAGGGTAAGGGTCCTGGTCGCGGCACTCACGGCCAGAACCGCAACAGTACTCCCCTCTTACGCCCCCTCTTAGCCGGTCCGGGTTTACTTGGATGGTCCAGATGGAACTGCCATAATAAGTCCTTGTCGAGGATGTTACGGGCCGGTTCCCAAGAATTATCCTCGGGTCCGCAACCCTCCAGGCAAGCAAGTACTCCCAGCATCGTTTGATGGAACCGCAAATCCAAGATCTCATGAACGTGATACGTAACATCGTCCAGTACTTAAGGATCCGATGGTTCAGGAGCCGGGAGTGGTATCTGGGTAAAACAAGAAGGCTCAGCAATGACACATGGAACACGTCATATATGCGCATAGAGGAGGGTAAGGGTAATCGGTATGAGACTGCTCCTACTCGTCGGTGACGGTGAAAAGCCCACAGAATCTGGAGCTAATCTTCGAGATGGAATTTGGAGCTGTATATTTTAGTACCAACCAGATGCGGTCTTCTGGGAGGAAGAGTAGGCGCTGGCTGACGATGCCTATCCGCCATTTCTTGGAAGACTGGGCGGATTTACGGATCTTTCCCTGGATAGAAGTTCCATAAGGAAAGAAGCTGGCGGGCTGAAAGTTGCACTGCTGGGAGTGCAACAGGTTCAGGCGAAGGCAAAGGGCGGTCGAAGTTGCTTCCATAGACACGAGGAAAGGCAACTTCCAGTAAGCCGCATGAGTGTGATTATTATATGAGAACTCCACCCACGGGAGTAGCTTGCCCAATTAGCTTCGTCGTCATTTCATGAACGCACGGAGAAAAGTCTTTAAGGTTCGATTAGTCTGTTCCGTTTGCCCATTATTCTGGGGATGGAAGGCAGACGAAAGACTAAGTTGTACACTGAAGCGTTTGCAAAGTGCTTTCCAATATTGAGCAGTAAACTGTGGTCCTCAATCGGAGACTATATTCCTGCGGGAGACCGTGAAGTCTAAAGATATGCCTTAGCAAAGAGGTTGGCTAGGTCAGGTGCAGAAGGCAAACTTTGGCAAGGGGACAAAGTGTGCCATCTTGGAAATTGGTCTATGGTTACCCAAATGACTGAATTACCTCCTGAGACGGGAAGGTCCACGACAAAGGCAGTGGAGAGTGTGGTCCAAAGGCTCCACCGGAATGGGCAATGGTTTTAACAGGCCCCTGGGCCTCCCAATGAGCGTCTTTTGAATGGCGCAGGTAGAGCAAGAGCCCACAAAGGCTTGGATGTCCTGTCTCACCGTTGGCCACCAGTAGAATCAGTTCAACAAGTCTAAGGTCCCTTTACAGCCAACATGGCTTCCCAGTGATGGAGTCATGGACCCAGTGAGAACTGCTCTCCGGGAGCGCGTGGAACGACGGTTTTCCCTTGGGGAGGACACCAAGGTTGCTGCAAGGCTCACTTTCACAGGATACAAAAATGTACTGGGGAGTGTCAGGAGTCTCTTCGACCTCAGAGGAGTGCAAGAGCGCGTCGGCTCGAACATTCTTAGAGCCGGGTCGGTAGCGTAGAGTAAAGTCGAACCGATCAAAAAACAGCGACCACCAGGCTTGCCTTGGGTTCAGGCGTTGGGCTTTGCTTCAAGAATGCTAAGTTTTTGTGGTCGGTATAAATCGTAACCGGATTGGTTGGCTCCCTCAAACCACTGTCTCCATTCCTCCAGGGCAATTTTCATGGCTTAGCAACTCTTTATCACCAACACAGTAGTTGCTCTCTGCCGGCGAGAATTTCTTCGAGAAATATGAACAGGGTAACAGTTGTCCAGAATCGAGTATTGGCTCAGCACGGCCCCCACGTCCCACATTGGAGGCATCGACTTCCACCACAAAGGGCCGGCTTGGGGTCCAGATGATGAAGGCAAGTGTTTAACAAGAACGCCTCATTGAGGGCCTCGAACACTTGGCAGGCGGGAACAGGCCAATCCACTGCGTTGACCCCCTTTCGGTGAGGGCAGTCAACCGTGCCACAATACAGGAATAGTTAGGAATAAAGTGACAGTAGAAATTGGAAAAGCCGAGGAAGCGTTTCAATGCCTTGAGGCCCCTCGGCCGGGGCCAATTCTTAATTGCCGCCACCTTTCTCAGGATCCTTTGAAAGCCTGTGGCAGATATTATGTAGCCCAGGAACAGCAGGGACGTCTTCTTGAAACTACATTTTTCAAGTTTCATGTACAGACCATGCTCCTTAGTATTTTAGCACTTGACGGACATGCTGACGGTGTGAAGGCAGGTCCTGGGAGTAGACTAGCACATCATCGAGGTAGACATTTACACAGGTGTCCAGAGGTCCCGTAACCACCTCATTCATAAGGTGCTGGAACACTGCTGGAGCATTACATAAGCCAAAAGGCATCACAAGATACTCGTAATGCCCGTCTATGGTATTAAAAGTGGATTTCCACTTGTCTCCGGGACGGATTCTGACTAAGTTGTAAGCACCTCGTAAGTCCAACTTTGTGAAAATCTTTGCTCCCTGGAGCCTATAGAGGAGCTCTGGGATTAGCGGGAGCGGGTAATGATCCCGTTTGGTAATGGAATTTAGGCCTCGATAGTCTATACACGGTCTCAGCGAGCCATCCCTTCTTGCTGACAAGAAGAAGCCTGCCCCTGCAGGCGACTTGGACTGGCAAATGAACCCCTTGGCCAGATTCTCTGAAATATACTCGGACATGGCCCGGGTTTCAGGTAATGATAAGGGGATACACCCTTCCTCGGGGGGCATAGTTCCAGGTAACAGATCTATAGGGCAGTCATACGGACGATGCTGTGGAAGTATCTCTTCCTTGGTCTTGGAAAAAACATCCTTAAAGTCCTCATAAGGTTGCAGAGGACCTAGGGCAGAGTGCATCAACAGGAGTGCGGGAGCCCTAGGCACTTTCATACAGTTAGCTAGGCAGAAAGGGCTCCACTTGACACATCTGTAGAGTATCACACTGAATCGTGGGCGAGTGCTTCTGTAACCCCGGCAACCCTAGCACCACAGGGTGGACATCCTTATCCAACACTAGGAAGGCTATCTCCTCCAAATGGATCACCCCGGCGCGGACAGTAATGGGTGCCATGGACATCAGGACAGGTCCTGGAAGGAGCGTCCCCTGGATGGAGGTAATTCAATAAGGGACCTCCCATCTATGCGTAGGGATCCGCAACTGGGAGACTAAGTCCTGCAGGACGAAATTACCTCCGACCCCAGAATCCAGGAATGCAATCTTCTCAATGGACCCTCCAAGGTATTCCAGGGTAACAGGCACGGTACATTGAGGAGCTGTAGCACAGCCTAGGAGGAGCTCCTCCCGACCTCCTAGGCTTTGGTGTTTTCCGCACGCCCCTGGCAATTTCAAGGAACAGCGACGTTGCCTCTCTTCAGCAGGAGCGGGGCCCGACCCAGCTGCATGGTTCGCAGGTGGGAGGCATCTGGACGAGAAGTCTTAGGAGAAGACGCGGATCTCACCAACACAGAAGCTGGACTGTGGCAAGTGGAGTGCTGCTCCTTGGCCCATTGTTGTAGGCGGCGGTCAATACGGGCAGCCATCTCTATCAAGGCGTTGAGGTCCTCCGGCAGATCTCGGGCAGCAAATCTCATCCTTTATGCGCCCGGAGAGGCCCTCCAGGAAGATGGCCTTAAGACTACCAATCCTGCCAACCTACTTCTTGGGCAAAAGTCCGGAATTCTATAGCATAATCTGCCAAGGATCGAGCCCCTTGATGGAGTTGCAGCAGATATAATGTATCAGTGGCTTCCTCGGGCTGGCTCATCAAAGGCCAGTCAGAAGTTTGAAAATGAACTGTTGTAAGTTCGTTAGCGAGGGCTCATTGTTTTCTCAAAGGGGAGAAGCCCATATTAAGGCTTTCCCATCAAGCAGGGACAGGATATACGCCACTTTCACCGCCTCCGAGGGGAACTGCCGAGGCAAACAGAGAGAACCGTACGAAACATTGGTTCAGAAAGCCGGCGGCAGGTCTTTAAAATCTAGCGTAGCGGGAGGGTGACGGTAGCTGAGTCACAGAAGAGCTGGTCCCTCGGGGACCCTGCCAGCAGGAGGCAAAGGACTACAGGCGAGAGGACAGCTGTTCCACCGTGGCTGCCAGGTATCAATACAGCTCTGGTGCTTGTAGCATCTGCCGGGCCCAACCCGGGAAGATCCTAGGGAGCGGGCACATCCGCCGAGTCCATTGCCTTGCAATTGTTATGGAGTCTCCATTTAGTGACCCTTGGGACGACCTGCAGGAGACTGGGAAAGGTGGTCAATGTCTCTTAGTATGTGGCAGGCGGGAGGCAGATGTTCAGGCAGGATGTAGAGGTGCTCTTCACCCTGGAAGCTGGTACTCCCCGGGAGGAGCCCATAGGAGCCCAACCGCTGGGACTTAGGCGGCTTCACCCTTGGAAGCCGAAGCCCCCCCGGGAGAAGCCAGTAGGAGCCCGGCCGCTGAGACTTAGGTGAGTTGATGATCAGGACTGGGAACTGGAACCAGACTAGAACAGTAGACAGGTACTGTAACAGGACTCGGGTACTGGAACCCAGGCAGGAACTGTAGCAGACTCGGTACTGGAACCAGCAGGAACTGTAGCAAGACTCAGGTACTGGAACCAGGCAAGCAGGAACCAAGCAGGTACTGTAGCAGGCAAGCAGGAACGGAGCGCGTATCAAGGCAGCTCACTTCGGGGCACGACGCAACAGGGAACTAGGAGGTAAACCCGTTGCAAAGCAAAGACTGAGTGTCCGCGGCCGGCTTATCAAGGCCGCGGCGTCTGATGTCAGGAACTTGGCGGAGTCACCATTGACGGGTAACGGCCTAGAAAAGCGCCCAAGTGGCGCGTGCGTGCGCCTAGAAGCAGGGCATCCATGGGAAGCTTCCCGGCAGTGCAGCCCCCGCGGGGACGCCGCCGAAGAGGGCACAAACCAGGCCTCCAGAAGCGGGAATAGGTCCAAGAGCACGGAGGTAAGGGTCTGGTCGCGGCGCTCGCGGCCAGAACCGCAACACAGGTATATTTAAAAAAATAGGTAGGAAATGCACATGCATTCAATACATTGATATTCATATTTAATTCCATTGCATGTATTCACATGTAAACCTTTGTATGCACATATGTTGCGGTTTAGAGAAAACACATTTTTATAAAGCAGATATAAACAGACACGCAAGTTATAAACTACTACGGTCAAGCTACAATGAGCCATATATGCGTGTATATGCTGCTGCACACAGTTTTTAAAAGTTATCCTTTCTGTTTTTTTAAACAGAAAGGATAACTTCCCTAGGTATGTTATTCTTCCTTTTTCCTCCTTCCTTATAACGCATTTCCTTCCGCATATATTTTTCCATTGAATGAATATAGGATATTCATTCAACTCTTCTCTGAGTTTCAAGGAATCATAGCTATATTTTTCAGGTACTTTAGTGATCAAAATCTTTATATATTGCAGCAATGTTGATCCTGGCATAGTGTTTCTAGCTAGGTTATTGCAAGCTGACATATACAGTATGTATCAATCTTCTCTGTTACCAAAGCCATCCAACGACAGATGGCCTCATCCAGTAACACAGTTAAGAAATGGCAAGGAATGTCAAATATTTATTCTTTTTTATAATGTAATATATTCTCTGGGGGTCTGATTATAGAATTTTTTAATGCTTACAAATTTCTTTAGTGTAACAGCACTGTTTGTTTCCAAGGAAACAAATGTACTTTGACTAGACAGCACACATTCTTAATCATTAAATTATATATTTTCTTTTCTCTGTTTCTTTCTTGGTTGATGACTAGTAAATTGTGTTTGTTTTTTTATATAGTCTCTAGCTACCATTTAGGTTCAGGTACATTTTTAAATAACGTATATGTTGTTAAAACATGATCGTTTCACTTGTCTCCTAAATCTTATTTATAAGCATTATAAGATATTTCTGTTAAAATAATAATACAAGGCTCCTTATGTCTTTTATTATTTGGTGTTGGCATATTTCTATCCCAGAAACCTATGTGACATTTGGGAAAAATCTGGTTTGATTAAAAATAGAAAGGTTAATATATATATAGTCTTTTTAATTGTATATTTTTTGTGTGTGCATTAGATTCAATTTTTCATTAACAAAACAGAATATTAATTGATAAGTATTTGGAGTACTGGGGGGAGCAATACATTTTTAAACTGAAATGTTACCATTCAAACCATTTACAGTCAGAAAGAATATTATTTTTTATCTAAATGATTTCAGAGGAAAATGGATTCCTTTGCCTACAGTGCTCCTAAGACAAGTGGGAAGCTCATCATCTTAATATTGAATTTGTAAATCCTTTCTATGAGGCATGATTAACAGCTTTGTCAAGTGTTTATTTTACTTACTTTAAGAAGAATATGAAATTTCCTGTAATAAGAAGATTGGTGTCTATCCTTTTTCTTGCATCATACATTCATCCTTGCATGTTCTAATCTTTATCTATTAAGCCTTGTTTTTAACAGTAAAGATGTATTCCAAAAGGTTTTCATAATTTAGTGAGCATGCAGTACCTGGGACTCATTTATAGTTTAAAAAAAATTATCTGCAGTCTTGATAAGAAATAATAATTTGAATTGCTTCCAGATGGCACTGTTTCTGAACTACATGTGTGGTCTGGGATACCCCAGGGATACCAACCTCATAGAAGCACAGCGATGCAATGTTCACATTAATCTGCTGTCTTGAAAGCAATGGTGACTCTGTCTAGTGGCTGCTCAGCCACAGCCTTCACAACCATTATTGCTACTTGGAACCATTTAGCTATCTAGTGGTATTTGCATACTCAGTTTCACACATAGATTTCAATCATATTGTAAACAAAAGCATCCCTGAGGAGGCTTCTTTAAAAGTTTTTTCTAACTTATTTTTTATGAAATTAGTGATGGTTTTAAGATTTTGTTACTTTATTTTTTTATTTTTATTGTGCAAAATCTGTCATGCTACTCATTCCTATTTTCCTAATTAAGGAATTATTCCATAGTGTGCATTTTCCTTATCTGTTTACTCCTCTATTTACCTCATACTGGTGTAGTTCCAGTAGTTCTTTAATATCCTGTAGCAAAGGGAAAAGGATATAGTTCCCTCAAGAACTTCTTTGACTGGTACTCTTTGGTCAACCACTAGGGTGTGCATTCGTTTGCAACGTATTGGCAATCTGCAACGTATATGTCTATATCCATTGTATTCGTGGGGTCACGAAACATATCACAACCCCCTGACATGTGGCAGAAGTGAAACCCACCATGGAGGAAATGGGGTGGAGTGTGGTAATGCTATCCCGGGGTAGGAAGCAGGCAGCCTCAAAAGTTGTAACCAGGATCATTGGGGAAATAATTGCCCTTGATGACAAGCCCTTGCAGATAGTGGAGAATGTGGGTTTCAAGCATTTTCTGAAGGTCGTACTTCCAAATTACAAAGTCCCCTCCAGAACCATATTTAATAGGGATGTGCAGACCAAAAGTTTAAGTTCATAAGTCCATAAGTCGAAAGGGGGTCCCATTTGCGGTCAATATGGACATATGGAGAATTCCATAAGTTGAGTCTATGTCCATATGTGCAAATAAAAATTTAAACCCCTCACCCGCCTTAATCCCCCACCCCCCCCAAGACTTACCAAAACTCCCTGGTGGTCCAGCGGGGTCAGGACGCCATTCCTGAACTCCTTTGCAAGGAGCACGTGACGTTGGCATCATGTCGGAGTGACACGGCATCACGTGATTCCCCTCGGGCCTCCTGACCCCCCAAGCTGGCCAAAAGTGCCTTTGGGCCCAACGAGGGTTCCAGGAGCGAACCCGAGGGGAATCACGTGACGCCGCATCACTCCGACGTGACGCGGACGTCACGTGATTCCCCACGCGTCCGCTCCCGGACCCTCACGGAACTTTTGGCCAGCTTTGGTAAGTCTTGGGGGGGGGATTAAGGAGGGTGAGGGGTTTAAATTTTTATTTAGATCAACAATCGCGATTTCCAACGTATTCAACATAGCTATGTTGAATAAGTTGGAAATCCGATCGTTTAAGCCTCATCTTTTTTTAAGTTAAAAAAAAAAATAAGTTGCGTTTTCCATTTAAGTTCAAAACGAATGCACACCCCTAATATTTAACAGAAAGGTCATCCCCAGCATGTACAAGCAGTGTCACAGTGGCATCCAAGTGCTGCTAGATATGGCAGAGGGGAGTGTGCATTTCAATTGCGATATCTGGACCGCCATGAATGCTGCACACTCTTACCTCTCCCTGACAGCACACTGGTGGGACCTGGCTGAGGCAGGGGCAGCCAGAAGCTCTATTACTGAACAACTATCAGGGTGGAGGTGGGCTTTACTGCATACCCACCTGACGGACATGGCCCATACGCAGCCAATATTCTAGCATGTATCAGACAGATGTTGGAGGGCTGGCAACTTCACCAGAGAGACAGGAATCCTCAGCCAGTATTCTTTGTCACAAACAATGGTGCAAACATGGTAAAGGCAATAACCGTCGGGGCTTTCAGAACATCCAATGTTTTGCACACACTCTGCACCTGGTAGTGAAGTCAGCTCTGGGGTTGGAGTCCAAGCACCAAGAGAATGGATACCTGCAGGACTTAATACACAAGTGCAGGGACATAGCAGGGCACTTCCACAGAAGTGTAAAGGTGAGGCAGGTCTCCGACAAAAGCAGACTGATTTGGAGATGCCTCACAAGCTTGTCATTCAAGACATTGCCACCCAGTGGAATTCCACCTATATGATGCTGCAGAGGTTAGTGGGGCTGCTCACACCCCTTCATGAACTTTCTGGTTCAATGGACATAGGTGTGCAGAAACCCCTAGGGCATCATGATTGGTTAGTCATGAGTCAGCTGGTAAAAATCCTGCAGCCATTCAAGGATGCTACGGAGGAGCTGAGTTCCAGAAGTGCCACCTTGGCGACATCATCCCTATTGTTAATTTCCTAGATGAAAATTTGGAGGCCTTTAAACAGGAAGAGCGAATGACAGCTGAGGGTTGCATTGTCTGGACGTTTTGCAGCAGCAGGTACAAGAGAGATTAAGGCTTTAAACAGAACAGAACACATACATGCTCGTCACAGTCTGTGATCCCCGTGTGAAAGGGAAACTCGCCCTACAGTACGATTGTCTCCTATTGGTGAAGGACCTGCTGTTAGCAAACATCCGTGAACAGGAGTGCCATAGGCAGAGACAGATTAGGTGTGAAGCAGAGGAGGAAACAGCAGGCACTTCAGAGAGTTGTGCTAGCCCAAGCAGGAGCAGCACTCTGTCAGCAAACAGCTAGTACCTCCTCCTCCACTTCAGTACGCCAAAGGCATGTTGCCAATAAAGATTCATCTTTTGTGCTACGGGCTAGAGAGAAAGCAGCTGGCATGAGTGACTCTCAGCCTACCCAAGCAAAGGAGACATCAGCACAACTGCCAGTGACACGGTATCTCTCAGAGCCACCAGTGGACATGCAGACAGATCCACTGGCATATTGGGCACACAAGTCCACTGTCTGGCCCCACCTAGCCCAAAGTGGCTCAGTGATATCTGTCAGTACACCAACCAGTGTGCCCAGTGAACATGTCTTTTCAATGACAGGGGATATCATGAACCCTCACCACTCAAGGCTGGCACCAGAGTTGATGGAAACGCTACTGTTTTTGAAAATAAACCTGCCTTTGCTTGGGTTTCCAAATTTTCCCCGTGAATGGCAAGATGAATAAAATGCTGTGCCTGTCCATCCACTGTCCAGGCTGTATGTCCCTACAAGTGCCTGACCTCAAATGCTGTGCTGTCCGTCCACTGTCCAGGCCGTACGTTCCTACAAGGGCCTGACCTGAAATGCTGTGCCTGTCCATCCACTATACAAGGTGTACATCCCTACAAGGGCCTGACCTGAAAACAGTGTGCCTGTCCATCCACTGTCCAGGCTGTATGTCCCTACAAGGGCCTGACCTGAAATGCTATGTCTGTCCATCCACTGTCCAGGCAGTACGTCCCTACAAGGGCCTGACCTGAAACGCTGTGTCTGTCCGTCCACTGTCCAGGCCGTACGTCCTTACAAGGGCTGACCTCAAACGCTGTGCTGTCTGTCTGAGTTTTTGTCGGTTTCTAATTTCAGTGCTGAAGTGCATAAGTACAGTTAATAGCTTCTGGGTATTCACAAATAATCTCCAGCTAGGTTCTTGCTTCACAAATGGCAGTTCTATTGCTCTAAAAGCATCCTTTGTTGAATTAACTTTCATAATTGAAAAAGATACCATTTTCTTCTGGCAGTGAACCACTTCAAGAAGAAGTGACAGATCAAACCACAACATACCTGCACAAAGGAAATCCTATAATGCTGTGCCTGTCCATCCAGGCATATATGTCTCTACAAGGGTTTGACCTCAAATGATGTGCCTGCCCGTCCAGGCCTTATGTCCCTAAAAGGGCTTGACCTCTAATGCTGTGCCTGTTTATCCAGGCATTAAGTCCCTAAAAGGGTTTGATCGCTAATGCTGTGCCTGTCTGTCCAGGTGATAAGCCCTATGAGGGCTTGACCTTGAATGCTGTGCCTGTCTGTCCAGGCCTTGTGTCCATAAAAGGACTTGACCTATCCTAATGCTGTGCCTGCTTGTCTGTCCAGACTTTATGCCCCTATGAGGGTGACCTCCCTCGAATGCTGTGCCTGTCCGTCAGGCTGTAAGTCCTACAAGGGTTTGACCTCAAATGCTGTGCCTATCTGTCCAGGCTTTAGCCCCTATGAGGGCTTGACCTCGAATGCTGTGCCTGCCTGTCCAGGTCTATGTCCCTAAAAGGGCTTGCCCTCTTCCTCGAAGCTGTGCCTGCCTGTCCGTCCGGCTTTTACGCCCCTACGAGGGCTTGACTTCTATCCGCAATGCTGTGCCTGCCTGTCTGTCCAGGCCTTATGTCCCTAGGAGAGCTTGACCTCTATCCTCGAATGCTGTGCCTGTCCATCCAGGCTGTACGTCTCTACAAGGGCTGACCTCGAATGCTGTGCCTGTCCATCCAGGCCTTATATCCCTAAAAGTGTTTGACCTCTAATGCTTCATGTCTGTCCAGGCTTTATGCCGCTACGAGGACTTGACCTTGAATGTTGTAACTGCCTGTCCAGGCCTTATGTCCCTAAAAGGGCTTGACCTCTATCCTTGAATGCTGTGCCTTTGCCTGTGCGTCCAGGATTTACTCCCCTATGAGGGTTTGACTTCTATCCTTGAATGCTGTTTCTGCCTGTCCATCCAGGCCTTACGTCTCTACGAGGGCTTGACCTCTAATACTGTGCCTGACCGTCCAGGCCTTATGTCCCTACGAGGGCTTGACCTCTATCCTCAAATGCTGTGCCTGTCCATCCAGGATTTATGACCCTATGAGGGTTTGACCTCTAACACTGTGCCTGACCATCCAGGAGCCCTTTCCTGACCAAAGGAAAGGGAATTCTCCCCGGGGTGCCGGCCAGCCTGTCTCTTAGTACCTGTTGACCCATGTTAAACCGCTGTTCACAGTGAGACTCCTCCACATCGCCACACTTTGAAAGCTCGTGCTCCACTCTAGGGGCCAACCCATTGCGAGAAGCCCTTTTCTGCTCAAAGGAAAGGGAACTCTTCTCCGGGTGTAGCCAGCCTATCTCTTAACAACCGCTGACCCATGTTAGACTGCTGTTCACATGGAAACCTCCTCCACCTCTGCCAGGAATATTCTCATTTGTATGTCCACCAATTTTAAAAGACTAGTAAGAGCTCACTAGATGCTAATGGAAACAACCCACTCTAGGGGTGAACACATTCTAGGGAGCCCTTTCCTGCTCAAAGGAATGGGAACTCTCCCTGGGGCTAGCCTGTCTTGCCCCTATCAAAACCACAGGGACCTGACTACCCCGCTCCGCCTATCTGTCTTGCCCCTATCAGCTTTTCTGCCACTCTGCCTTGCTGCCATATACCAGGTGACTCACTCAACTCCTTGTGGTGTTCTTGCCACTATCATGGTTCCTCATAGGGATGTGAATCGTTTTCCATATCGTCTTACGATAGAAATCGTGTGGCAGGGCAAGAAAATCGTCTTAGGCACGATTTTTTAGTTAAAAAATCGTTAAAAATTGTTTTTTTTTTCCGATTAGTGCGCACTAACTCGAGTTAGTGCTCACTAACGGGAGTTAGTGCGCACTAACTGGGAGTTAGTGCGCACTAACTGAAAATGATACAATTGACACTTTTCAGGTCAGTTAAGGTCAGTTTAGGAATGATATGTATTCCTATTGGCTGCCCTCTTATTTATTCATGTTTACCAAGTTTCCTACTGACAGTATATGGGGGATGGGAAATGGAAACAGTTGGTAGCTTGACAAAACAAGTAATGTGATCAGTCAATGTGACTAGAACTTGTGCCCTAACCCTGATACCAGGGGTATTGTGATCTTCCTGCACACAGTGCCCCTATCCCTATTAATACCCAGGAGTGTTGTGATCTTCCTGCACACAGTGCCCTATCCCTAATACCAGGGGTGTTGTGATCTTCCTGCACACAGTGCCCTATCCTGATACTGGGGGTGTGTGATCTTCCTGCACACAGTGCCCTATTCCTGATACCGGGGGTGTTGTGATCTTCTTGCACACATCCCGGTATCAGGGATAGGGCACTGCATGCAGGAAGATCACAACACTCCTGGTATTAATAGGGATAGGGCACTGCATGCAGGAAGATCACAACACTCCTGGTATTAATAGGGATAGGGCACTGCAATGCAGGAAGATCACAACACCCCTGGTATCAGGGATAGGGCACTGTGTGCAGGAAGATCACAATACCCCGGAGGAGTGAGGGTCAGGCAGCTCCCCCCTGTCTGTGAAGCCAGCCTCTCACTAGTAATGCAGGGAGGGAGCTGTCTCAGACTTCACCATCCTCCCCCCCCCCCTCACCCACACACCATTCACTAGCTGGGACATGGGGGAAGTCAGGAGTGAGGGTCAGGCAAGCTCCCCCCTGTCTGTGAAGCCAGCCTCTCACTAGTAATGCAGGGAGGGAGCTGTCTCAGACTTCACCATCCTCCCCCCCCCCCCCCTCACCCACACACCATTCACTAGCTGGGACATGGGGGAAGTCAGGAGTGAGGGTCAGGCAGCTCCCCCCTGTCTGTGAAGCCAGCCTCTCACTAGTAATGCAGGGAGGGAGCTGTCTCAGACTGGTATCAGGGTTAGGGCACTGTGTGCAGGAAGATCACAACACTCCTGTGATTAATAGGGATACGGCACTGTAAGAGATGACTGTAGTAGATTGAATAAACATCTGATGTTTCTGCTCTCCTCACACCCAACAAAAACAACACACAAGCAGAGAAGCCCTTCTTACAAAGCTGAGCTAGTGAGTTAAGTAGGAGGAAAAGTAAACATACTTGTGCCAGTGTGGCTACTTAAAAAATACACTTACCAACAATCAATTACATATATTTGAACTGTGTACAGTTCCAGCCAGGACCACCTTTCTAAAATGCACAGTGATTGGCAAATTCCAACATGCACTAGCATTTCAGGTGCCTGCTAACAAAATAATAAACAAACAAGTTCTAGTCACGTGAGTGCTGATCATTACATTACTTTTTTTGTCAAGCTTCCAACTGTTTCCATTTCACATCCCCCCAACCATTACCTCAGTATTAGCCTTGGTAACATCAATAGATAAGAGCACAGCCAGCCAATAGGAATACATACATACATATTCATTCCTAAGTGACCTTTACTGACCTGGGAAGTGTGAACACTTTGTTTCATTTTCTGTTGGTGTTCGTTAGTTTCCAGTTCCATTTCCCATCCCCCCCAACCATCACCTCAGTGGTAACCTTGGTAACATCAATAGATAAGAGGGCAGCCAGCCAATAGGAACACATATTCATTCCTAACTGACCTTCAGTGACCTGGAAAGTGTTTATTTGTATCATTTTCAGTTAGTGCGCACTAACTCGAGTTAGTGCGCACTAACACGATTTAACGATTTTTTAACGATAAATCGTTAGAATTTCTATTGTATCGTGTTCTATAACGATTTAAGGACGATATAACATTATCGGACGATAATTTTAATCGTTGAAAAACGATTCACAATCCCTAGTTCCTCAGTGTGTTGGTGCTAGTCTTTTCTGCTTGCTGTGTTCCCCTTTCATTGTGTAAGATGTTGATGCCACTGTCTTGCCCGCTTTCACTGTCGTGCTGCCCTTCGAGGGTTCCTGCATCTGTTATTGGTGCTCTCTTTTGAAGCTGTGCTGTGTTTTTGACACTCTCGTTGCTGCTTTGTGCCTCTGTTAAAGCACTCTCCACTTCTGGTACCCCTTTGCCCCTTTACAGTGCCTTTAGGCTATTCATGCCACTTTTGAGCCACTTTGCCACAGTCTAAGTACCTTGGAGCTCTTTTCTTGTTCTGATGATTGCTCCCCAGAAGTTTCATCAGAATTGATAAGAAAACCCCCAATTCTGCAGCCAAAAATAGGCTGCAAATACTTCCCCCCATTGAACTTTAATGGGAATCGGAAAACAAATAAAACTTATCAACGGATCGGGTCCCCCCTTGAACGAATGCAACATATTTGGGTCCCGACGAATACGAATACCGAATTTGACGAATCTGTCCCTTCTGCACATCCCTCTCATCCACTAGGTGTTGCTAAAATTAATTACTTAGCAAATCCTTTCTTCACCCCATTAACAGGCTAATGCAATAAAGCGTGTGTAAAGAATGTGCATCCAAACTGGGCGCCCGTTTTTTTATGGCAAGCACATTCAACTCTCTTTAGGTGCTTGATACAATAGGCAAATGAGCTGCAACATTAAATAGGATGAGCTAGAGATAAATTTTGCATCCCTAGCATGTCCATGGCATCAGGCACCCAGGAGATGTTTTACTAGTGCCTGTTTTCCTAATTCTGTGCCACAGCCACGGGTTAGAAAGATGGACACTAGGAAATTGAGCGTCCATTTTCCTAACATAACCACCATCAAAACTTTGTTTTTCTTTTCATGTTGCTGCTTTCTGAGGTTCCTCCTACTAGTATCACAATAATATTAAGTTGGAAGAACCACAGAAAAGCAATATTTTTTGCTTATGTTTTCTGGTTTTGGGGGGTCGTCAAGACTTAATGCCAGGTATGGGGCTGGGTGTTAATTTTTGAGGGTTAAAATGTGTTGGTGTGGGTGCAAGTTTTTTTTTGTAATCGGAGGTACAAGCTAATAGCCTCATCATCATGTCACTTACATTTGATGAACGCTTTTAGCCATGGGCTGGTTGGATGTGAGTTTTGGACAACTTGATCTCCTTATTGCATGGGTTGGGTCGTGGCATCGGGCCAGGGCCTTGGCACAGACCCAGGCCCGATGCCACGACCCCAACCCATAGGCTGGGTTTTGATGCCAGGGCATAGGCCTGGTCTCATGCCTGACACCAGGCCCTCAGCTAGGGGGCTGGTCCTGATGCCTGGGCCTTCTCCCAGGATCTAGGCCGAGGCCCTCAGAGTCCAGGGCTGGGAGCTCATCTTTAAATCTTCTTTTTTCTTTGGTTCTTCAATGCAAATTACAGAGTCCACTAGAGTCACAACGGAAATAATTATCTCTGGCACTGTCACTCCAGCTCATGGTGCCATTTTGTTGTACTAAAAAGGAAAAAGCAAATATCCCTTCAGTATAATAAACAATATATAAAAAAAAAGGAATAATATACTCCTTTTGTTTTCTGTTCTTTGTAAAGGCCATGCCTAATTTCTATTCATTGTTCTAAGTTATCTGTAAACCGATACGATGTGCAAACGGCTGTCAGTATATAAAATCTTTAAATAATAAATAAATAAACAACATTATTTAATCTATCTTCAAAAAAGATTTTTTTAGAGTAAAAAAAGAGAAGAACTGTTGCATTCGTCGGTCTTCGACGACTTCGCCCCGTCTGCCTCACCTTGTTTACGGCTCCTGGGAAAGATGGATACCGCCGCGTCTCCCTGCCGACCTCTCTGGCGTCCCCAGAACGGCTATGGTGCTGCCTTCCGCCATTGTTCCTCCCAGGACCTACTAAGGTGCGCATGCGCACACAACCCACATCTTTGTACCACCATTGGCGCGAATCTCGAGGGCGTTCCCTCTTGCTGACGTCACGCTATCCTCATCGTTTTGCTAGCTCTCCGAGTTAGCAAGGACTCAAATTCGTTCCTGTCTACGCTACTCTTCCGCTTCCGTGCTGCCCGCAGGAAGCCCCTCCTCTCTGCCCTTCGGGATATTACTAACTTGGGTACCTGCTCCTCGGGGGCCCTCTGTTTTTTTTCAGGAGCCTTACAGGGAACAGGTACTAGCTCCTGGAGGGCCTGCTCTCCCTGTCTCGGTGCCTGTACCTCCAACTATACCTGGTGGAATCTCAAACCTACAGCTAACATCCAGTGAGTACCTTAATCATCAGTCTATATCTTCCACAGTGTCTCCTTGGGGAATTCCTGCTGCTGAACCTCCTGACATCATCCAGGAGAAAAGGGCTCTCTCTGCTGAGGTCCCTGGGACTGCAACTACCAACTGCCTCACTACTGCCACCGCCTGGTGGCTTTCTACAAAGCTGTATAATAAAATAACTGATTGTGTGTGTGTATCTGAGTCTAGCCTCGTGCTGTGGTTCCTCATGGGGCTCCTCCCCGGGACGTGGACATCCCCACAGCACCCAAGGATCCACCAAACATACATAACCACAACAGATTGCTAACTCCATGGATCTGGCCTCAGCTCACTGCATTGCAGGCCATTCCAGGCCTGGCTCAGCAGATCTCAGAACAGCAGACTGCGCTGGAAGGACTGACCGCTGCATTAATTTACTGCACACACAGATGAACTCGCCCTTCCACCTCAGGTAAAGAAGCTAAACCGTCGGTGGTCACGGTCAGGACTATGTGCCTCTAGCAGCTCCCCACCTGCTTCTCGGGAGAAATTTGGAGATGCAGCGACTTCATTAACCAGTGCTGCATGCACTTTGCATTACAACCTGGGCCATTTTCCCACAGCTTATTCCAAGACTACATATATCCTGTTGTATCTCGACGGACGGGCCTCTTCGCTATGGGAGCATGAGGATCCGATCCTTCATGATCTTGAAGGATTCCTTGACTTGTTTATGTCAGTCTTTGATGACCCTGCCGGTTGTACCATTGCAGGGTCCTCTTTGCTCACCCTGAAACAAGGGAAACAAACCATTAGCTGACTTCGCTATTGAATTCAAGACACTGGTGTCTGAATTATCCTGGGACCTGAGATGCCTGAAAACTCTTTTCTTTGAAGGACTGAACTCTCATCTGAAAGACGAACTCGCTGCCCGCGAGATGCCTGAGACCTTGGCTGAACTAGTAAAATTGGCAACAAGGATTGATCGCCGACTTCGAGACAAGGTGCAGGAGACCAAGACTCCCAGGAGGACCCTTCTTGAGTGAAGTACGAGTCAAGTCTACTCCCAGTCCTGTCCCCTCCGGTCCCAGCAGCCAGTGAAGAAGAACCGATGGCGCTAGGCTGCAGCCATCTGACCTCAAAGGAGAGAAGAAAAGCAGAAAAAGTTAGAGCTGTGTATGTAGTTTAGGAGAAGCTGGTCATGCTGTCCAGGTTTGCCCTACTATGTCTCGGAAACTGGCCAGACCTAAGTCCTGCGGGAGGACTCTTCTTAGGTCTTTACCACTCCTTCTCCTCCACTCTCCCTTCTGGTATCCTTGATCTGCGGACCTTTAGAATACCAGACTCTTGCCCTGTGAACTCCGGGGCAGGAGGGTAATTTTATTCTACATTGACTATGTGGAGCATTTAAGGATTCCTACTTCCACATTGAAGACTCCACTACTCCTTTCATCTATTCATGGAGAGCCCTTACCGGGTGAAGTATTGCAATGCACTGAACCAGTGTGTCTGCGGACCGGCGCACTCCATTCTGAAACCATCTCTTTCTTTGTTTTAGAGAAAGCCATGCACCCCATTGTGCTGGGATTGCCTTGGCTTGCAGCTACATATGCCTCCAATTCAACTGGGCTACATTAGAACTGTCAAGATGGGGTCCAGACTGCCATGATAAATGCCTGAAAGAGTATCTCCATTAACCATGTATTGCCTACTATCCCAGTGATGCCGGGGTTGCCGCCTCCAATATGCATCTTTTCAAGATGTCTTCTCCAAACAAGCTGCGGATATACTTTCGCCTCACAGACCTTATGACTGCGCTATTAACCTCAAGCCTAATATGGAGCCACCCAAGGGTAGAGTGTACCCCCTGTCCATGGCAGAAAACAAGGCCATGTCTGAATACATCAGGAGAATCTCCAAAAGGACCTGGCCTCTGGGTTGGGTCACAGTGTTGGGCCTGGGCTTGGGCTCTGCACTAGGCAAGGCCCAGGTTTCAAGACCTTGCCTCCAGTTGGGTCATGGTTCGTGTCTGAGTCCAGCTCAAGGTCCTGGTATTGGCACCTGGCCTCTGGATCGGGTCATGGCATTCAGCCTAGGCTTGGGATCTAACCTAGGCCAAAGATCTGGCTTCCAGGTCAGTTGTGCCATCGAGCCTGGTTCCAGGCCTAGGCCATGATGTTGGGAGCCAGACTCCAGGGGTCAGGTCACGGCATCAGACTAGATCTGGGCCAGGGCCCTGGTATCAGGACACACGCCTCTTGGTCGGGTCATGGCATCGATGTCTGGGTCTGGGCTCCAGACTATTGCCAAAGCATGTTCCTATATAAATCTGATGGGTTTCGGCCTTTGTACTTGCGTGGATCCCACCAGACAGGGTAAATGGGGGACAGGGGGATCCTGGCCATGGCATTTTTGCAGAGAGAGTGGGAGTAGGTTTTGCTTTTTGTTCTTTTGGCATTTTGGAGAATGGATTATTGCTTGATTCTTTTTTTTTTTTTTTTCACACGAAGGAATGAATCAAGCAATCTACAAACAAAAATTTGTAGGAAAAACATCGCCCAAAAAGGAAACCAAATAATAAAAATGAATTTTTTACCCCTGCACATCCCTACAGTGTATAATATCTTACGTGCTTTTTATTTCCTCTGTATTTTCTTGGATCTCTCAAAATGAAGTCTGATTTTTTTTCTTTTATGTTGAGAGAGGAATTCATTTATGCTTTTGCTTGATTTCCTTAATTGTATGTTTTGAAATACTTAATAAAAATAATGTTTAAAACAAATGTGTGGAGGAAGGAAAGAAGGGGGTTACCTACTGTGGGACCATTTCTACATTTTAAGGTTGGGAGGAGGCTGCAATCTGAAAATCAGAGAGGAAGGGTGGGAAGGGATGGGGCAGCATGCAGGACTATTTTATTTTAAATGTATAAATCTTGGGGGAGAGAAAGGGTCAGGCTAACTGGGAGGAAACATTTTTATTTTAAAACTGGACAGAGGAAGGGGAAGGGGTCAATCTATAAGAAAGAGTGTGAAAATAACATTTTTTTCAATTTGAAGTGTCTGATGGTTTTTTTTTTTGTTTATATGTTTGTTTTTTTAAAGAGAAGATAGCGGTTAGTGCCTGATTTTCAACACTAACCAGCTAAGTGTAGCTTCAGACCCCAGCCTCACCATATCTTGCCAGTCAAATTTTGACCATCTAGATTAGGAAAATAATCATTATGTTCAGCTGGATATTGCATCTAAAAAAATCATCTATAATTAACAGTTCTCTTACTTGTTCAGTGGGGCTTTGAATATCTTCCTCTTAGTAGAAGAGATATTTTCTGAACTTCCCTCTCTCCAATTCATGGAGCAATAGGCAGCCGGTGCCTTCTTAAAAAATGGTGCTGGCTGTCCATTGCTCCTACCATGTGACAGGGGCTGGTCAATGGCACCGGTAGCCCCTGTTAAATGGTAAGGGCAAACGGCCACGGCACCATTTTGATTACTGGCAGTCAACCACTCGAGAGTGGGAGATTTCTCCCGGGCCCCCACTGGGGTTGGAGCTTCTCTTTGGCGCTGCAGCACAGGCAGCTCACAGTCTCACATGGCTCGCGCCCCCTAATGGGGGTGGAAGGCATGACCAGGGGGGTGGCGTGACCAGGGGGGCAGCGTGATGGGGTGGGCGCAAGGCAGAGGTGCCTAGGGCACCTTCTGCCTTGCACTGGCCCTGCAGGTGATAGTGCTGACTTTCAATACTAGCTGTTCAACTTGGCACTTTAATAGCAGGCCTACATTTTTCCAGTCACCCTTCCAAATTCTTTAATATTGAAAAAAACTGCCCCAGCAGCCAGCTCTCCCTCCCCACACCCCCTTTCTGCCTCTGCTTTCTAAATTAACCAAACAAGGATCCTATGATATGGTACCTTTTCATTTCCTTCCTTCTGGTTTTTAAATTAAAAATGTTTCTGCAGCCACATGACTCCTTCCTTCACCCCTTCCTACCCTTGACAATTTAGAAAATTACCCTGCAGTCATGGCATCCCCTTCTTTTAATCCCTTGAAAATGTACAAATGGTCCTACACGCAGGACCCCTTCTTCCCACCTTCCCTGCTGCCACAAAAAGGAGAATGCCTGGGAATCTCCAGCCTTCTTCTCTCCTGTCCAGATGAATACTATGTGCTTTGTAGGCTATCAGCACTGCTGGCATGTAGTATTCATTTATTCACTGAACTGAAAAGACCAAACTTAATTCAGAATTAAATATATCTCTATGACCATTATTTCCTAGGGATGAGCAGAGGCCAAATTTTTGTTTCAGTTTGTTTTAATTCATTTTGTAGGTCACCTCCATTTGATTCGTTAGTTTCAAATGGAAAAAAAAAATGTTTTATTCATTTGAGTTGTTCTTTTTCTTCCCATTAAATTCCATGGGGGAAGCAATGCAGCCTATTTTGAGCTTCACATTGTGGTTTTCTAATGGAATCAGTTCTAATTAATCTTATGTGTAGACAATATCAGAAGGGTAGGAGAATTCTAAGGCGCCAAGACTGTGGCAAAGTGGCAACAAAAGTTGCATGCTAGTCTAAGGCACAGTAGGAAAAAAAAAGGATAATAGCAGAGGCAGGAGTTCTCCAAGAACCATCAGAAGAGCAAAGCAGCAGCAAGAGTGTCAGGAACATCCCAGGTTTTCAAAATATGGCACTAATAACATGTTATGAACTCCAAAAGGCAGGCAAAAAGAGGCAAAGCGGCACTAAAACTGTCATAAACATTATAAGGCACATGAAGGGAGAACAAGCAGCAAAGGTGCAGGAAAATCACCCCAGGCAATGACAGAGGGACAAAGTAGTATAATGAGTGGCATGAAGACGTCAAAGCACCATCAGAGGTGCAAAGCAGTCAGCCACAGTGGCAAGAACACCCAAGTGTACAGTCTAGGCATGGCAGCAAGCCAGAGTGGCAGAAAGACCCCCGATGTGTTGCATTATGGGTATAGCAGCAAGGAAGTGTGGCAACAAATTCCCAAGTGTAGCATTAGGGACATGGATGGCAGCAAGCCAGCATGGCTGAAATTTCCCCAAGAGTGTAAAGTCTATGGTATTGCAGCAAGGCAGATTGGCAAAAGACATCCAAAATAACAGAAATAAGGGGTTAAAGTAGCAAAGCATGGTGTCAGCAAGTCCATGAAGGTGTAGCATTAGGGTATAGCAGCAAGGCAGAGTGGCAACAAGACCTTTCATATGCAATGTCAGGAGCAGAGCAGCAAGGCAGAGCAGCAACAGGATGCCAGTGAGTAGTGCCAGGAACAAGGCTGCAAGGCATAGTATCATCAGGACCCTCTCAAGGAGTAGAGTCTGTCTATGGCCGCAAGGCTGAGTGGTTGCAAGGTGGTACTTCAAGAATATGGCAACAAGGCATACTGGCAGCATGATCTTTAAGTTGTATTATAATTATTAAACAGCAAGGAAAGTGACAGGAGTCTCCAAGGAGTATAGCAGCAGGGCAGAGTATCAGAAAGACCCCACAATTAGCATCAGGGGGAATGGAAGCTAAGCAGTGTGTGCAGCAAGAACCCCAAGAGTAGCATAAGTGGTATGGCAGCAAGGCAGAGTGGTATCAAGACCCCTAATGTATAGGGTTTCGGGTATGGCAGTGAGGCTGAATGGTAGAAAGACTCCCAAGGTGTATTGTCAGGAGCAGGGCAACTTCACCTTCATTGTTCCTCTGTCCACTTGCCCTCTTCTGCCACTCAGCTCTTTCCTGGTACTACCTCATTCAGGAATTTATTGTTTACTGCATTTACTAGTCTCATTGCAGCATTTTCAATTGGAAACATAGATGAATGAAACTAAAATTTTGTTCAAGTCGTGAGCACCTACCATTCATTTCAGAAGTACACAAAGGAAATGAAAATGATCTTATTCCTTGCATTTTATCCACTCGTTTCAAACGAACCCACATACCTTTCATCATTATATATCATGAGAGTAGCTTATGAATGGAAGTTTGTACTATTAGCGGGTATTCAAATTTGTTAATTTAAATCTAAATTCATGTATTTGTTGTATCCCTACAACATATATCATTCTATGTTAGAAAAGCATCATCTGACAGATGGAGAAAAGCGGACAATCTGAAAATACTTCTGTTTTATAAATAAACATTAGTGTGAATCTTTACAAAATACAAGTGACATAAATCTCTGTTTTACCATTGAAATGAGTGAATCAAGTGCACAACAACTGTGGTGTTTATGTCTTTTCCTCAATTTCCATGCCAAAACACAAAATAAAACTTGCAGATTAGACTACCCTTTGAGATTTAGGCAATGGAAGAGGAACTTTCTGAATGTAACATTGTCCTTGTTTGTGTCTAGAATTTACTGCTTAACTGCCTAGAACATAGTGTCTGTAAATTGTCATTCAGAAATTTTTCTATGGTACCTAAAATATGTTGTATTCAGAATAGATTTATTCAATTTCTTGCTGTACCATTTTTTTTGTTCAAACGTATTTCACTAGATTATAGGTGAATATCAATTAAGATTTTAAAATTGTGATTCTAAGCCAAAAAGGAAGACAAAACAAATATTGCTATTAGTTAACTTTGTAAATAGTAAGGAGTCGATCAATCCCCATATAGGGATAGGAGGATGATCACAAACTAGGGTGGTGTATGCCCCTCAATACAAGAGGTGTAGCTTGGAGAGAGGGAACAGAGTCTGAGGAGCAAACAGGCAACCATAGCTAGTCTGCCCATCAAACTTTTATTTCAGCATTTTATTTCACACCCATCCTACTATCTGTGGATTGCTTATAGGTAGGACTAGTTAGAATATGGCAAGCTGGGGTGAGAAGACATTGTAATAGTCACAGCATAATGAGGTAGTTTGGGGGAGAGCGGAAGTTGTTTGACAATATCCAAAGGCACTCAGCAAGTAATATGTTAAAGCTGCTACCAAGTAGCAAGTTTCCTGCTCCTACATGTATGAGTAAGTGATAGTTGAAACGAGCTGCCTGTCCCTTCTTCAACTTTGATGGCCAAGACTGGCCTGCTCTACTACTCAAAAATTAAGTGACTCCGTTTTTATGGATCAGAATATCATTATATGGTAGAGAACGTCTTACACAGCAATAAAGGATTAGTTTGAGGAATAACTTTAGGTGAAATTCCTAGATGGTGTTACATTCCAGACAACAAAAAGTTGAAAGGAGTTTGGCCTGTAGAACCAACCCTGTAATAGTGCAAAGCTTATTGAGTGTTTATGAACTGGGAATTCAGCAAGAACTGGTAGTACAGGTGAGTGAATGTTCACCCATAAGTACTCTAATTGGGAAGCTTAGTAGCCATTTCCTTTATATTCATAAGAACATAAGAAATTGTAATGCTGGGTAAGACCAAGTGTCCATCAAGCCCAGCATCCTGTTTCCAACAGAGGCCAAACCAGGCCACAAGAACCTGGCAATTACCCAAACACTAAGAAGATCCCATGCTACTGATGCAAATAATAGCAGTGGCAAGCTATGCCCTAAGTATATAGAACATAGAAACATAGAAATGATGGCAGAAGAAGACCAAATAGCCCATCAAGTCTGCCCAGCAAGCTTCACACTTTTTTTCTTCTCATACTTATCTGTTACTCTTGGCTCTTAGTAACCCTTTGGTTCTATTTCCCTTCCACCCCCACCATTAATGCAAAGAGCAGTGTTGGAGCTGCATCTAAGTGAAATATCTAGTAGCTTTAGGGGTAGTAAACGCTGCAATAAGCAAGCTACACCCATGCTTATTGTTTACTCAGACCATGTGATTCAGTCCTTTTTGGTTGTTGTCTGTATATAGATCCACTTTTCTTCATTCCCCTTGCTGTTGAAGCAGAGAGCTATGCTGGATATGCACAAAGTATCAGACTTTCTCCCCTGCCGTTGAAGCAGAGAGCTGTGCTGGATATGCACGTAGTATCAAACTTTCTCCCCTGCCGTTGAAGCAGAGAGCTATGCTGGATATGCATGATTCAGAAACTTGATTAATAGCAGTTAATGGACTTCTCCTCCAAGAACTTATCCAAACCTTTTTTGAACCAGCTACACTAACTGTACTAACCACATCCTCTGGCAACAAATTCCAGAGCTTAATTGTGCATTGAGTGAAAAAGAATTTTCTCTGATTAGACTTAAATGTGGTACTTGCTAACTTCATGGAATGCCCCTTAGTCCTTCTATTATTCGAAAGTGTAAATAACCGAGTCACATCAACTCATTTAAGACCTCTCATGATCTTAAACACCTCTATCATATCCCTCCTCAGCCGTCTCTTCTCCAAGCTGAACAGTCCTAACCTCTTCAGTCTTTCCTCATATGGGAGCTGTTCCATTCCCTTTATCATTTTGGTAGCCCTTCTCTGTACCTTCTCCATCACAATTATATCTTTTTTGAGACGCGCCGGCCAGAATTGTACACAGTATTCAAGGTGCAGTCTCACTATGGAGTGATTCAGAAATTGAATTTTATATGTAATTGACCTATGCTGCAGCCATATACATCCAAAGAACTCTTTTTGAACAAGTGGTATGACATTGGAGTTTCTTTCACAGATCAAGTGGAAAAGAGGGAATGGGGGTTGCGAGAGTGGTTGGGCAATGAATATGTTGGAGGAGAGAGGGAAAGTTGCACCTTTCATGTTTAGGATACAAAATAAACTATATTATTACTTTTGAGAATTTTAGAAATGGTGCAGGAGCTGATTGCAAACAGGTTATTTTTCAAGTTTGAATTCAACTTCTGAGACCTTAATTTGAAGGGGAATAATGCTCTTAATTACTTTTGTTCTATTTATTTTGACAAAGAGATATTTTTCATTGCTTTTTTGTTTGTTGAGTATTATTTATTACTGCTTAGATTTAGAAAGGAAAAGTAGAAGGAAAAGGGTTCCTTTCCATCCACCCTTTACTTCCATTCTAATTTTACAGACTAACCCACTAATTAGTAAATTGGATTACACAGATTAACTTTTTTTTTTTAATTCTTTATTTTAATTTTCAAAAACAATTTCCAAGTATATACACCTTGTACAGCAAAACAGATATTGTTATACAGAAAACAAAAATATATACCTAGGGAAAAATTGCTTCCATTGTCTGAAATAATCCATGATTCCAATATCAAAATTATAAGAAAATTATAAGAAAATTAAGGGGGAAAGAAAAAGAGCATATTAAACAGTGGTAATATTTCTAAATAAAGTAAATACGACCACCACACAATGAGTAGTGCTAGGCGTTATGTAACTTTCTAGAGCTAGGCTATCAACTGGAGCTGTTTGGATCTTGCCTCCAAAAAGACTCTTAACTGGTCTGGTTCATAGAAAACATAATGAACATTCAAATATTTGATTAAACATTTGCAAGGATATTTTAATATATAAGTTGCCCCAAGTTGAAGGACCTTTGAACACATCCGCAGAAAATTCTTCCGACACATTTGTGTGGTTTTTATTACGTCAGGGTATATCCAGATGGGTTTTCCAAAAAAAGGTAATTGTCTATTTCTAAGAAATAATCTCAGTATCTGGTTTCGTTCAGAGAGGAAAGCAAAGGAGATTAACAAAGTATTTCTTTGAGAAACCTCAGTTTCTAAAGAAGTTTCCAAAACATTTGTTAAGTTGAAACTTTCAGGAGCATTCCCCCCGGTCCCTTCCCTCTTCCTGGGTTCGCTGAGACTGTTGTTGAAGGTAATATACTTTTAATATGCTTCTGATACTTTTAAGGCTTGATATATGTATATTTTAAAAAGGTCTAGTGGGGAGATTAATCGTAGGACAGGAAAGTTCAATACTCTCAGATTATGTGTTCTGAGAGCATTCTCCACTCCTTCTAGCCTTTTATTCAAGTTCTTTTCAGAGGTAATCATTTTACTTTGAATATTCTCTGTATTTTCAATTCTTTTTTCAAGTTCCTCTGGGTTTTTTTTGCTATAGGTAGTTATAAGGCTGTTATTTATCACAGTCTGATCCCTTGTATCTAGAGTTATCATCGATAATGTCTGGATAGATTTCTCTATCACTTTTAGAGCCTGCCATATTCCTTCCAATGTTACATTTCCTTGCGTCAAGGTTTCAGAACCAGCCAGCAAGGCTCTTAGGTGGCTTTCACCCTCCTCCAAGTTGCTGCTCCCTACACCCACCACACCTTGAGAGTGTGTTGTTGTAAGTCCAGGTTGTTCTTAAACAATATCCAAAGTTAATAGTGCCACCTTCGATCTCCCAGGGACCAAACTCTTACTTACTTCCCTCCAGCATTCGGGTCGCTTCTGGACTTATCTCCTGGCTAATGGTTGGGCTTCTATTCCGAGCTACTATCGGCGAAGTCCTTCCCAGCTCCAGGGCTCTCAATGCTGTGTCGCTGTTCACCAGGGATGGGGGGGTGGGGGGGGGGGGGGGCGCAGCCTCTTTTGGCTCTCCGGGGCTGAGTGTGGTTTCAGGGGTCAGGGAGGAGAATGCGTGCTCTCACATTACTCCTCCAGCAACCAAGCTCACTGGGGATGATGCCATCACACCTGCAAAGATGCTTTCAATTTGGGGCTGGGAAGAGTTCTGCAGTGGGCAATTTCATCATCCCTCTTAGTCTCCCCTTTCTTTTGGTATGCAAGCATATTATAGCGAGAGAAATCACAAAGGTAAGCTCCCTGCTTGATCGGCGTCTTACACAGACTACTCATTTGGGTGGCCATTTGTCCCATACACAGATTAACTGACATATGGCTGGCAGAGAAACAGAAGGAAAGAATTTAGTCATTTGTGAAATCAAAACACTTAAGTGAAGTTTCAGGGGAGATCATTGTGTAATACCATAGCCAATACTTCAGGTAAATTATTTTAATTGCTTTAATCTTAGTAGCTAAGGAAATAGAGTTTCTTATATAATACACATGTAGTACATGCAGAAACACAGTTTATAGACTAAAAAGGGATTTTGGAAATTGTGTATAAACATACCTATTACTGACCTGTATTCGGGACCCTTACTGTTCAATATATTTATAAATGATCTGGAAGAAAATACGACGAGTGAGATAATCAAATTTGCAGATGACCACAAAATTGTTCAGAGTAGTTAAATCACAAGCAGATTGTGATAAATTGCAGGAAGACCTTGTGAGACTGGAAAATTGGGCATCCAAATGGCAGATGAAATTTAATGTGGATAAGTGCAAGGTGATGCATATAGGGAAAAATAACCCATGCTATAATTACACGATGTTGGGTTCCATTTTAGGTGCTACAACCCAAGAAAGAGATCTAGGCTCATAGTGGATAACACATTGAAATCGTCGGTTCAGGGTGCTGTGGCAGTCAAAAAAGCAAACAGAATGTTGGGAATTATTAGAAAAGGAATGATGAATAAAACGGAAAATGTCATAATGCCTCTGTATCGCTCCATGGTGAGACCGCACCTTGAATACTGTGTACAATTCTGGTCGCCGCATCTCAAAAAAGATATAATTGTGATGGAGAAGGTACAGAGAAGGGCTACCAAAATGATAAGGGGACTGGAACAACACCCCTATGAGGAAAGACTAAAGAGGTTAGGACTTTTCAGCTTGGAGAAGAGACGACTGAGGGGGGATATGATAGAGGTGTTTAAAATAATGAGAGGTCTAGAACGGGTAGATGTGAATCGGTTATTTACTCTTTCGGATAGTAGAAAGACTAGGGGCACTCCATGAAGTTAGCATGGGGCACATTTAAAACTAATCGGAGAAGTTCTTTTTACTCAACGCACAATTAAACTCTGGAATTTGTTGCCAGAGAATGTGGTTCGTGCAGTTAGTATAGCTGTGTTTAAAAAAGGATTGGATAAGTTCTTGGAGGAGAAGTCCATTACCTGCTATTAAGTTCACTTAGAGAATAGCCACTGCCATTAGCAATTAGGGATGTGAATCGTTTTAGGACGATTAAAATTATCGTCCGATAATTTTAATATTCGTCTTAAAACCGTTATGGAACACAATACAATACAGATTCTAACGATTTATCGTTATAAATCGTTAGAATCGTGAGCCGGCCCACTAAAACCCCCTAAAAACCCCCCCCCGACCCTTTAAATTAAATCCCCCACCCCTCCCGAACCCCCCCCCCAATAACTTAAATAACCTGCGGGTCCAGCGGCGGTCCGGAACGGCAGCGGTCCGGAACGGGCTCCTGCTCCTGAATCTTGTCGTCTTCAGCCGGCGCCATTTTCCAAAATGGCGCCGAAAAATGGCGGCGGCCATAGACGAAAAAGATTGGA
The DNA here is from genome assembly GCF_901001135.1 of Rhinatrema bivittatum. Classification (NCBI taxonomy): domain Eukaryota; kingdom Metazoa; phylum Chordata; class Amphibia; order Gymnophiona; family Rhinatrematidae; genus Rhinatrema; species Rhinatrema bivittatum. Next base: position 67,565,839 of record NC_042620.1, on the reverse strand, counting down.
CGGCAGGAGGTCCTTCCGGACCCCCGCTGGACTTTTGGCAAGTCTCGTGGGGGTCAGGAGGCCCCCCACAAGCTGGCCAAAAGTTCCTGGAGGTCCAGCGGGGGTCAGGGAGCGATTTCCCGCCGCGAATCGTTTTCGTACGGAAAATGGCGCCGGCAGGAGATCGACTGCAGGAGGTCGTTCAGCGAGGGTTCCGGCGCCATTTTGGAAAATGGCGCCGGCTGAAGATGACAAGATTCAGGAGCAGGAGCCCGTTCCGGACCGCTGCCGTTCCGGACCGCCGCTGGACCCGCAGGTTATTTAAGTTATTTGGGGGGGGGTTCGGGAGGGTGGGGGATTTAATTTAAAGGGTCGGGGGTGGGTTTTAGGGTGGTTTTAATGTGCCTGTTTTTCGATTTTTCGATTTTTTCGATTTTTTTAACGATTTTTAACGATTTTCACGATATTTTACCCCCCCAAACGGCAACAATACGATTCCCTCCCCCTCCCAGCCGAAATCGATCGTTAAGACGATCGAGGACACGATTCACATCCCTATAATGGTTACATGGAATAGACTTAGTTTTTGGGTACTTGCCAGGTTCTTATGGCCTGGATTGGCCACTGTTGGAAACAGGATGCTGGGCTTGATGGACCCTTGGTCTGACCCAGTATGGCATTTTCTTATGTTCTTATGTTCTTATGACCTAAGAAAAATAAATGCAAAATTAACCCTAAAGAAAATTACAAGTAATAGAAGGTCTATTAGAAATCATTGGTAAACAGATTAAGATCATATAGTAGAATAAATTACTAGTCACCAGTTAGATAAAATACTACTTTGTAACAGGAGAGGGATAAAAAGTGATTTAGGTCATTTTATGTCTTCTGCAAATAGAACAAGGATTGTAGCATCATATTTGATCTTTGTGGTATAATAATAATTTCTAATAGTTCTGGTTTACTTTTATACCCTCAGCAACAAGGGTCTTCAAAGGGAGCAACACAATACTACATACCTCATAAATTTATAAATATATTTTGTAGTCTTAAAGAATAGATAAGATGCTTCATATTTCCAAGCATCAAGTGAGCAAGCAAACAGGACCACATGTAGGGATTCTGAGTGTGGGAATGGAAGTTGGGCTCCACAGGTTACCTAATTTTACTTTCAGAATAGTTAGGAAAAAGGCAGTGACTTCGGTAGGTCTTTCTCATTTCTTTTAACAGATATCAGAAGCTACCAACAACTGAAGAATGGCTGGGAAACATTGAACTGACAAAGCTGTCAACACTATTGCCACGTGTACTGCTGTATAGACAGATGTCCTGATCCAAAGTGAGGAACTGGTTTATTGTGAAAGATATCAGCAGTTCAAGTCCCTCAGGAAACAGGTAACAGAACTCAGAGGAGGTGGCAAGACCTAGAAGCATCCAGAAGAATGAGGACTACATCGATGACATTCTTATTGAAGCATCAAATCAAAAACTTAAGCAGAGGGAAAGGTGAAACTGGGCAACAAGATGACAGCTGGACCTAAATTACTATAGCTACTAGACCCTACACCATGATTCCAATTTCCCTTGAGCTGAAGAAACAGTAAGCAGCCCTGAAAGCAGCAAAGGAGAAACCAACCTAAAATGAGGGAAAAAATACAAAATATGCAAACCCCAAAGCAGTGGTATTTGGTGATTTGCTTTTGATGGGCATGAATACATCTATTTGCTGATCAGACATGTTGTCCTAGGAAGTGTGCTGTATGCCAGATTCCAAAATCAAGACATTACAGAGAGGTTGCTGAAAATCCTCAAGCCAACTGACTACTATCTGATGTTGCTCAGCCATTTTGGCACAAATGATAGTGCTAGATACCACACAGATTGTATCAAAAGTGATTTTATGGCACTGGGAGAGAGAGTAATATAGATAGGTACATGTAGATTTCTCTTCTATCTAAAGGATAGAGGCCCAGGCAGGGTAGCTTACATTCTGGAGATGAATAAACGGCTTTGTGGATGGTGTCAACAAGTTCCTTTTGAATTCCTATTCCATGGGATGATGTTTCAAGAGCTACTGAGAAGACATGGGCTGTCAAAGAAGGGTTGCAGCATCTTGCCAATAGAGACTGTCAAACCTACTGAAAAGTTCTTTAAACTAGGATAATAAAAAATGGGTGAACAAAACACGTAGATGGTACCTTTTCAACAGCCACATGGGTGTACATGTATGCACGTATGCTGGCTCACACCAGTGGATGTGGCCATTTTATACCAAACGCGCATATATGCATGTATGTTATTAAATCGGCAGTACGCGCGTATATGTGTGCACAGTTTTACATGGATGCATGAATGTGCCCACAAATGCCACCTCTAGCATATAAGTGCACCAACCTGTTTCCCCAATTCATTCCCAGTTTGCCCCAGTAAAGGATAAAAATTATTAAACCCCTAGCTAGATAGCCTCCCTTTCACACTAATAGCCTTGACCCTTCAAATCTCACTGACTAGGCATGAATTTTTAATTTTAGAAATTACACACCATCCATAACAGAAGTAAGGTTATGCAGTAGGTAAACCTAGCATGAGCCTGTGCATGTAAATACTTACGAGCAGACTTCATGTTACAGATCAGAGCAGCCCATGTCCAGCTCATGTCCTGCCCAGATCCTGCCCTTGCTCTGCTCCTTTTTATGCCTTTTTGATTTCTGCACATACTGGGTGCTTCTTAAAATCTGTGAGGTGCGCTGCGGCCTAAGACATGCACTTATCTCCTGGCTTTGGTGTGCTTAGGGCTTTAAAAGTCACCTTTAAAGAAAGTGAAACATGTAATACTTGTATATAAATAGAAAAAAAGGGCAACCTCTGGAAATCTATGTACACTAAAAGATGAATTTTAACAGCCCAATACATACATCAATTTGGGGATGCACTAATATGTCAGGCCATCGCGAGTGCCAAGCAGATTTCAAAGCCTCTGAGATATGCACGTACATGCCACTGCACACACAAATGAAAAATGTTCAAAAAGCAGTGGGGCATGGGTGTGGTCTATGTAGGTAGAGGTGGCATTTGTACACACAGGTGCACATGGTAAGGCTATTTTATAACATGCACACATATAAAACAGCCACATCCCTAGGTGTGGGCCAATGAATGCTTACATATGTGTACCTGCACGCTGCTTTGAAATTTACCATCTAATAGTTTGCAAAATAAAGTACTGGATCTAGTGGAAGTCATGGAAGAAGCTGATTTAGATGTGGGGTCTGTAATGGAAACATGTAAAAAACTATGACTAGGATATAATTTAGTATGCTGCAATCTATTTAGGAAAGACCAGGTCGAAAAGAAGGGAGGAGATGTGGCACTATATATAAAAAAGAGTGGTCCTTATTCAGTAAGCTGTTTGGTGAACAAGTTATCCGGCTAAAGTTAGCCAGATAACTTGTCCTATATATTCAGTGGATTAAACTCCCCACTGACTATAAAAGCCTAAAGTTTCAGGCTACATATAGCTGTATAACTATAACCCTAACCAGCCAGTGTTTGAATATGTCCAGTTAGGCCTAAAGGTAGCATGCCCCTTTGGTATGCAACTTCAGCATGCTGACAGCAGAGCACAGCAGCATGCCAGCTTATGAAGACTGCAGGCACCCCAGTGACATCAGGGTAGGTGGTACCAGCACCAAACACTCATTTGGGATATGAGGCCAATGAAAGGAACCTCATAGCTGCTTTCTCAAAGATTTGCCACTGCACACTGGCGTATGAAGACCCTGTAATCTAGTGGCATCAAGGTAGGTGGTACCAGCTCTAAACATTCAGGTGGGATATGAGGCCAATGAAAGAGGCCTTCCAGCTGCTCTCCCCAGGCCGCCACTTTTTTATATTCACAGATTTACTCATGAACCCTTACTCATGTATGTCTGAGAATTATAAAATAACATATACATAACTATATATTATTTTCATGCATATATGCAAAATTTTACCAGCGTAACTTCTGAAAATTCACCTTAAAATTACTATTTAAGGGGAGGGGTAGGGGATTTAAATAAGCTGGATGTTGATTTGGCCATCCAGGTTGCAATATCATCTAGAAGCAGGGAGATCCTGGATTCTTTGCAGGAAGAACTGTTCATCAACTGGTAATGGAACCCACACTGGAGGTATATTTCATGGACAGTATTTATGATGTAGTAGATGATCATATGAGATCTCATGATCTACAGACAGTATGACTCAGTATCAGAGCACAGTTCATTCAAAGGCAAGTGTCCTAGACTTCAGGAAAACTAACTAACTTTGTTATAATGGGGGTGTGGAATAGCTGAAGGTGAATCTTAAATACCAGACTAGAGGTCTGGTCCAATACAGGTTAAGGAGCGGTTTTATGGCCACTCTTTTACATACCCTCCCCCTCAGTTCAAACTTGTCAGGGAGAGCATCCCTACATAACCTGGATCCTTTCCAGGGAAGTGTTGCGACCGTTGCTGCTCGACGTCCTCACTCCGCCCTCTTTACCTGTGTGGCAACTCCCTCCGGGTCTGATGGATGGCTGGCTGCTGCGGCATCTCCATGCCGTCTCCCTCCGGCGTCCCCGGACCAGCTCAACGTTACAGATCTGCCATGTTGCCTGAAGACCTAGGGCGCGCGTGCGCGCTCTGATTGAAATACCAGCAAGAGCGCGAACCTCAGGGGCGTCCCCATGAGATGACGTCATCCACTTCCAATATTTTAAGGTCTCTATTTCACTATCTAACTGAGTTAGCAAGGGGATTGTATGGCTACACCTCCCAAGCTACTCTGCCTCCTCGGACTTACCAGAGGTACCCGCTCCTCAGGGGCCTCGCTCTTTTTCTTTACTTTCAGATTACAGATAGGAACCGGTACTCACTCCTCGAGGGCCCATGTTCCTGGACACTCTGAAGATTCTCTACTGCTTGGAAACTATTGCTGCTACAAACAATTGTGAGTTACCATCGCTCTCTCAGAGCTTTCCCTGGAGCCAGGTACTCACGCCTCGAGGGCCTAAACCTTTCCAGCTCCTGAGCTTCCTTGAGACCTTATGTGAGTTTTGTCATCTAGTTCTGTTCATGAAATCTGCCTACTCTGCCTACTCACTTTCTACAGTTTCTCAACAGCTCAGCCATCCTGGATCGCTGTTCCAGTACCTGAGGGTCTACAGCCCTGCTGGGCATATCAGCTCACTACTGCCACCTCTGGTGGTTTCAAAAACCTGTTTAATAAAATAACTAATGTGTGTCTGTCTCCATACTCAAGCCTAGCCAGTGGTCCCTCACGGGATATCCTCCCGGGGGCGTGGTCATCTGCCACTGGCCCAGGGATCCACCCACAACTATATCAGGGTCGAAAACCCTCTCCGAGTACACGGTGAAATTCAGGACCCTGGCTACTGAATTTGGGTACAAAGAGGAATGTCTGCAAGCCATCTTTATAGATGGGCTCTCCAGCGCTCTCAAAGATGAACTCACCATCCGTGAGACTCCCACGTCTCTAGAAGACCTGATCTCCCTCACCGGGAAGATTGACCACCAACTCCCGCAATGGCACCTATGTGTAAAGGCCTCGAGATCTCCTACTTCATGCCCAACGTGTGTCAGAAGTCCTCCATCCAAGGCTTCCTCAGCACCACAACTGCATACTGAAGAACCCATGAAGGTTAACCATGTGCGGCTGTCTTCGACTGAACGTCTTCGTTGGAGAAAGGAAGGTCTCTGCCTTTACCGTGGTGCTTCCAGACATCTTCGGAAGTCCTGCCCGATTTGGCCGGGAAACTGCAACATTTGAACCCTGCAGGGGTCCCGAGCTTGGGTGCTACAGTCACCGGCCCCCAACTTCTTCTTCCAGTCTCCCTTGGCATTGAGAATCAATCCTTCACCACCAATGCCCTTGTCGATACAGGGGCAAGTGGCAGCTTCATCATGGATGACATTGTCAAGCTCCTGCACATCCCTCTACTGCCACTGGAGGTGAGTCTTCACATTGCATCCATCCAAGGAGAACACCTTCCAGGACTCATCACTCACTGAACAGTGGCCGTCCGCCTTACCATGGGTACTCTCCATGAGGAGGAGATGTTCTTCTATGTGCTGAAACGTTCAACATATCCCGTAATCTGGGGATGCCCTGGCTCCAGGACCATAATCCTCAGTTCAATTGGCATTCCCTGCAGTTGGTAAATGGGGCCCCAAATGCCAGAAGACCTGTCTACGACAAGTATCTTAGTTGTAACCATCATTAAATTTTCCACCCTTACTGGGTTGCCTGCCCAGTATGATGAGCTTGAAGATGTCTTCTCAAAGCAGAAGGCAGACACATTACCTCCACTGCGCAAACTGAATTGCCCTATAGAACTTCTGCCGGGCACGATGGCCCCCAAGGGCAGAACCTACTCATTGTCTTGCCCAGAAACCCTCGCCATGTCCATTATATTAAAGAGAACCTAGAAAAGGGGTTCATCAGACCCTCCGACTCTCCCGCTGGAGCGGGCTTTTCTTCGTCAAGAACTTGTTTACTTCGTTTGTTCAATGTAAAAACTTTGTTTTTAATTCTGTTCTATGTAAACCGCTAAATGTAGCGATAGTTACTGTTCCTTGTAAACCGGGGTGATATGTATATTATACAGGAACCTCCGGTATATAAATTATTTAAATAAATAAATAAAATATTGATTATAGAGGGCTCAATGCCATCACCTGAAAAGACAAATACTTGTTACCCCTTATCAGCGAGTTGTTTGATCACCTCCAAGGGGCTCAAATCTTTACCAAGTTGGATCTGAGGGGTGCGTACAATTTGGTACATATCCAACCAGAAGATATCTGGAAAACAGCATTTACCACTAGGGGTGGTCACTATGAGTACATCGTGATGCCCTTCAGCCTATGTAATGCCCCTGCTGTTTTTCAATGTCTCCTGAATGAAATCCTCCGAGACCTCCTATATTCCTTTGTAGTCAAATAACTGGATGACATCCTGATCTTTTCAAAAGATATAGACTCACATCATGACCATGTCAAGATCGTACTTCAACGCCTAAGAGAGAACAAATTCTACGCCAAGTTGGAAAAATGCATCTTTGAGCAAAACCATCTGTCTTTCTTAGGCTATATCATCTCCAACAAGGGATTCTCCATGGATCCAGAAAAACTTTAAGGTATCCGAGACTGGCCCCAGCCAGTTGGTCTTCGTGCTTTGCAACGCTTCCTTGGATTTACGAACTATTATAGAAGCTTTATTGCTAATTACTCTACCCTAGCTGCTCCACTCACCGCCATAACAAAGAAAGGGGCTAACACCCATGTGTGGACTCCCAAGGCACAAGCCACCTTTCATATGTGAAAAAAAGCATTCTGCTCTGGTCCCTGCCTACAACACCCGGACCCCAGACCCCATGTGTCATAGAAGTCGACACATCTGCTTTGGAGCGGGGGTGGTATTAAGTCGATTTTCTCCCAAGGGGACATTGATCCCATGTTCATTCTATTCGCACAAGTTCTTGCCTACTGAACAGAACTATACAGTCAGAGATTGGGAACTCCTAGCTGTCAAATTGGCCCTCCAAGAGTGGCAGCTCTGGTTGGAAGGGGTGTAACACAAATTCACCATTTCACCGATCATAAGAATCTTGAATACCTAAAAGAAGCACAACTCCTGAATCCAAGGCAAGCTCGATGGGCACTGTTCTTCGAGAGATTTAACTTTGAACTACGCTATCGACCAGCCTCAAAAAACCTTTGTGCAGATGCGCTCTCCAGATCCTTCATACCCGAAGATAGTCCCGATGTCCCATGACATATCATTGACCCTGTCTGTATATTCCTCATGGTGACCACCACGGTCCCTGCTGGAAAGACCGTTGTTCCACGTAGATTACATGAGCGGGTTTTCCAATGGGCCCATTACTCTAAGCTGGCTGGACATCCGGGCCATGCCAGAACCCTTCAGGTGACCCAGTATGGTGCAAGACTCCCGCAACTACGTAGATTCATGCCCCGTCTGTGCCCAACAGAAACCCCCTACAGGACATCCATGGGGTCTCCTCCAACCACTTCCAGCTCCCACCGAATCTTGGTCAAGTATTTCCATGGATTTTATCACAGACCTTTCACCGTCATGGGACCATACCGTGATCTGGGTTATCATTGATCGTTTCTCTAAAATTGGTCACTTGATCCCCCTGCGAAGCCTTCCATCGGCCCCAGAGTTGGCTAAATTGTTTCTAAAACATGTCTTCCGCCTCCATGGTCTCCCAAAAGAGATTGTCTCTGACCGAGGACCACAGTTTGCGGCAAAGTACTGGCGCTCTTTATGTAAAAAGTTCAACATCACCTTGAATTTTACGTCGGCCTATCACCCCCAGGTCAACGGCTAAGCAGAAAGAACCATGCAGACCCTGAAGACTTTCCTCCTCTCATATGTGAAGAACCAAAGGGATAACTGGTTCGACCTGCAGCCTAGGGCAGAATTGTCGCATAATATCCACATTTCTACTGCCACCGATGTATCGCCATTTTCCATGGTGTTTGGTCGACAACCACGCTTACCGCTGCCAGTAGCCCTCTCTGTTCCCTCGCCAGCCACTCAGTTCACAGCCCACACCATTCATCAGGTGTGGAACCAAGTCAAGGAATGCCTCAACCAGGCCGCCGAAAGTTCCAAAAGGACTTCAGATGCCCACAGACATCCCACTCCACTATTCATTCTTGGCCAGAAAGTGTGGCTAAGCACTCGTCATATAAGACTGCGACTCCCTTCACACCGTCTGGCACTGAAGTTCATAGGCCCATTCTCAGTCCGATGGAGAGTGGGAACAGTGTCCTACCAATTACAACTGCCACGTGCTATGGGCATTCGTAACACCTTTCATGTTTCCCCATTTGAAGCCGCTAGTCTTATCCTGGCCTTCCCGAAGAGATCCATCACCACCCCGGATCTCCACTGAAACTGTCATGACTCTTCAGGTAAGAGAAGTCCTTGATGTCCATCGGCATCTAGGCAGATGGGAATACCTCTTATCCTGGGAGGGTTACGGAGCCAAGGAGAACTCGTGGGAACCTTCCCATAATATCCTTGACAAGGATCTCCTTAGAGCCTTCCACAGGGCTCACCCTGAAAAACCTCACCTGCATAGATGGAGGCCTAGAAGGGGGGGGGGGTACTGTTGCATGTCCCGTCCTCGCTCAGCCCAATCATGGGCCTGCTCACCTTTCCAACTCCACTGCAGGTCCCGGGTCGGCCTCCCCAGCAGCTGCTGTGAGCTCCTCCAGGCCTTGGCGTCCCTCGGCGGCGGTCACCGGGCCTTCCTCAGCGTACCAGGCCTCACGGTGAGGCTCGGCGTCCTCCGTGGCAGAGGCCCCGCCCCTAGGTGCGTGCGAGCGGATCTCCCAGTCCCTTATAGGGCCAGGGGCGTGTCCAAGCTCTCCACCGTGCCCTGATTGATTGTACTACTAAAGGAAGTGCCTGCCTCAACTTCCTTGCCTTGGCAATTGGGTCTACACCTTGTGTGTACTGAGTTTGCCTCCGTGTCTCATAGCCTGTTCCAGTCTTGTTCCAGTCTTGTTCCAGCATCCTTGTGTTCCAGCATCTGTTTGTTCCTCCATTCCCCCAGGTAGTACCTCTTGGACTGACTCTCTGGTACTGACCTTTGCCTGTCTCCTTGACCATGCTGATCTCCCGTCAGGGAGACCCTGCGAGGCCTACCTTAGTCCAAGCAGCCCGGGTTCCCAAGGGCTCCACTCGGGGGGACCGCAAGCTTCCATTGGTGAAGCTCCAGCTACCCTCTTTCTTCTCCTGTGCTCCGCCACCTGGTCGCAGGTGCTTCCTGGGCCCGACCAGGGAACCGTTCTCCACTGCTCTAAGACAAGGGTCCACCTCCAAGCGCAACAGAGTGAATCGTACGAACTGCACAGTACACTTCAGTGAAGATTTGATGTCATTTGGAGTGAGGAAAGTCTCATAAAGATGATATTTCTGCAATGTTATCTTGCCCTAGCTTGATGGACTCTATAACAGTGCACACATGCATGAATGATGTGCACTTCTGTGTGTTTCCACAAGTTTGTATCTACTTGTGTGTGCTTATATGTACTAGAGATGTGCTTCGTTGTTCGCCCGAAGTAGGAAATTGCCCGAAATTCCCTACTTCGGTTTTTTTTTGGAGGCCCGAAACCCGAAAAGAATTTTCCCCGACTTTCGGGGAAATTTCGTTTTTCGGGTTTGCCTGGGGGAGGGGCACACATTTATTTTTTTTTTTTATTAAAACCCACCCCAAACCACCCCAAACATTTACCTTAACTATAATTCACCACCCCCCCCCATCCCGATCCCTCCCCAAGACTTACAAAGTAGATCCCTGGTGGTCCAGCGGGGTCCCGGGATCCATTTGCCCTCCTCCGTGCCCATGTTTCTGCAGCCGTGCTCTTTAAAATGGTGACGCGCAGCCTCTGAACTACCATGTCACAGGGGCTACCGGCGCCATTGGTCAGCCCCTGTCACATGGCCATCGGCGCCATCTTGTGCTCCTGTCATGTGACTGGAGCTGACCAATGGCGCCGAAAGCCTCTGTGACATAGTATGGGCAAAGGCTATCGGCGCCATTTTGATTACTGGCAGCCGACAATGAAATGGCTCCCGGACCCCCGCTGGACCCCCAGAGATTATTGGCAAGCATTGGGGGGGTCAGGAGCCCCCCTTCTGACCCCCCCCAAGGGTTGCCAATAATCTCTGGGGGTCCAGCGGGGGTCCGGGAGCCATTTCATTGTCGGCTGCCAGTAATCAAAAGGCGCCGATAGCCTTTGCCCATACTATGTCACAGAGGCTTTCGGCGCCATTGGTCAGCTCCAGTCACATGACAGGAGCACAAGATGGCGCCGATGGCCATGTGACAGGGGCTGACCAATGGCGCCGGTAGCCCCTGTGACATTGTAGTTCAGAGGCTGCGCGTCACCATTTTAAAGAGCACGGCTGCAGAAACATGGGCACGGAGGAGGGCAAATGGATCCCGGGACCCCGCTGGACCACCAGGGATCTACTTTGTAAGTCTTGGGGAGGGATCGGGATGGGGGGGGGGTGGTAGTGTATGATAGATATGTAAAAAAAGGATTTTAAATGCTTGGGGTGGGTTTTTTTTAAGCTTCCTTTGCCGTTTCGCTTTTTGGCCCGGTTTCGGGTTTCCTCGTTTCGTTTTTTCGAAAAACGAGACGAGGAAACCCGAAATTTACCACAAAGTATCCGAGTCAAAAAACGACCCGGCAGGAAAAAACGAAGCACATCTCTAATATGTACTTGTATATTCTTATGTATGAATGCTTATCTGTCCCTATGAGAGTGAGAGACAGGCCTTCACAAACAGAGCACATTAGCAAACTTTACCCTGCATTGCTCTGGTTGCCTGGTCAATAAAAGCATGAGTATGTATATTTTCCGGTGTGTATATATCCATATGTATGTGGCTGTGCCTATGGGTGTGTGTGTGTGTGTGTGTGTGTGTGTGTGTGTGTGGCTGCCTCTTTTTATGTGTGCGTTGGGGGAGCATGTGCCTGTGTATGTAAGTATGTGTGTGGTTTGGTTTGTGTGTGTGCTTGTATATATATGTGTGCTTGGCCTATTTGTGTGTATGTCTACTTATGTGTGTATTTATCTCTGCCTGAATGTGTCTGTGGGTGTGTCTTCCTGCATGTGTGCACCTCCATGTCCATTGTTTTTTTGACTGATATATTGTACACCATTTTGACTAAACTTTGTTTGTAAAAGTGGTATATAAACATTTTTAAATAAATAAATAAATAAATAAATATATATATATATATATATGTGTGAGTGCTTGTGTGTGTATGCTTATATGCGTGTATGTGTGCCTGTGTATGTATGCAACAGTGCTTTGCAGAAAGAGCATATAATCCTTGTACAATACAACTTCCACTGAGGTGGGTGCTACTTGGTGGCCACAGACAGACACAAAATGTGACCGACTGACCAACCGACTGAACAACCAACTGAACAATACTAATCTTTTCAATATATTGATCTTTTGTTTACCTGAAGCTGAACTTTTCAAGACTTATTAATAAATACTTTATTATTTAATATGCTTTTAACCTTTTATCAGTTTTAAAAATAAATAAATAAGTAAAAGAAGATAGTGGAATGCTGCTGAACATTGTGCTGCTCACCTCTGAAATTTTCTCCTTGCCATCGGCAAAAGGAAGGGGACGGCTAGAATGTCCCTTTAGAGGACCCGACTCCTTCCCCATCTTGTCCGATGGATCATTTTGTATCACATTCAGCATCTGCTGTGCCTTGGAACTGCTCTAAAGTGCTGTCAATGGGAGCCATGAGCAAGGAGGTAGTCCTTGTAATCTCCCCAGATACTGAGATCTCTTTCTCCCTGTTTCAGCCCTATACTGTGTACGATGAGTCATTAGACATCTAGGGCTCATTGTTGCAGCTGGATACATTTCTCCCTGTAGGAAAGGTTTGTGGAGTTTCACAACTAGGGTGCAGAGTGTCTGAGGGCTCCATGGAGGTATGTTCATGTGATGCGAGGCAACTTGAATATACAGCTCGGAGTTCTGTTTCTCCAGTGATTTAAGGAACTGCTTTTTGATCTCCTGTTTTTGCCTCTGTACTGACTTCTTTTCCTCTTTTGATAAGGCCTTGTGTAGTTACTTTGGAAGGTCCCTGGGATGCAATTAACAATGTTTCTACACAAATCTCTCTCTTTGCAATACCAGTCTTTCTCTGATCAAGTACAAAATAACCAAATATCTATATCTATGGTCCATCAAGAAGTTCAAACCTTAGAAAGCAATAGAGATGTGCAGCGATACTGCACTTCAGTTCGGGCTTTGTTTTCGGCCTGCCGCGGGAAATTTCGTTTTTCCAGCAGTTCGTGCTTTTTTTTTCGGGGATGCCAATTTTCAGGTTAGTGCGTGCTAACTCCCGTTAGCGCTCACTAACCCGAAAAACAAATTTTTCCGAAATTTCAGAAAAATTGCATTCGTTTTTCGGTTCTACCGAACCAGGACAAATTAGACAATTTCATTAAAATTGTTTAACTTGTGGAAAACAAATGCACATCCCTAGCAAGCATGGTGTCAGCTGTACAAGACTTGGAGAACTCACTGGTTAAAGGTCAATGCAAGATTCAATAGAGGGTCAAAGTGCTTGAGAGCTCATTATGACATAAGACTTTATATTTGATTAATTTCCCTAAACAAAAATATGTGACACCTTCAGAAATGTTTAAAAGATATCTTTTGGAAATGTTGAATGTGCCTGAAAATTTAATTCCTCAGGTCTTTAGAATTTATTATATGCCACCATATAAGAAGATGGATGGAATAGAAGTGTCTGGATTTCAGTCTTCTTTGGATATTTCAAATTTGACTACCATACTTGAAAGATCAAGTGAAGAAGTGATAACAACTTCAACTTTGATTGCTTGTTTTCTTTCTGATTCAGATAGAGATTATTTGTTGAAATTGTATTTTCAGAAGAGACATATTTAGTTCTTTAATATTAAGATTTCCATGAACCTAGATGCAGCCAAGATTACTCAAACTAGGATAAAGCATTTTGTTCTTATAAGATCTGGAGTTCAATAGATTTGTTGTGTTTTTGGTTAAATATCTCCTGCAAATGTGTAGTGAAAATAGCTGCTGTGAAATATGTTTTTTAATGAACCTTCACAATTGACACAGTTTATTAATGAAAGACAAGAGCTTAGACGGGGGCAGGTGTGTCTTCATCTCCATGTAGCATATCCGGGCCGGCTGCAGCCTTGGGTATAGTCCAAGTAAAAGTATTTATTTACAGTTCTTCATACTTATAGAAATAAAATAGTGGCTCACCTTGTATCAGGTACAATTGTCAGGTAAAGATTCTTCATACGAATATACCAGGAGGTCCTACCAGCTCCCTGGAGCCTTCTCAAGCTTTCTAGGTTGGATTTTTATGGTAGGGTGAAGGGAACCTCCCTTCACCCAGAATCCCTTGGTGGAATTCTGCCTTAAGGAGTACTGGGTTAGAAACCTGAACCAGGTTCCTTAAGGTAGAATGAGGAAGTTGTCAGCTCTCTCGGTCATTTTCTGGTAGTTCCCACTCTATCTGCAGAATAATTTTTCCTAGCTATCTCACAACTTGATATAGGTTAGTAGAAGCAGCATTGATTTTCCTTTCTTCAGGTATAAAGTGTTTTATTTTACCTTGGAGGTTCATCCACTTCTCTCCCAGATTGTTGACTAAGTATTCTTTAGTTTCCTATGATATATGTATACATTTGTAATTTATTGATTGCTTATCATTGCTATTCTCTCTCTCTCTCTCCCCCCCCCCCCCGCCCCCCGGAAATGTCGTGAACGGCGATAAACCTTTACCGGCCTCTAGCACACAACGTACTGCGAATGAAAGGGTTGTAGCTATTGGCCGCGTTAGGAGCTGTGCTAACACTACGGCTGTTTCGCCGCACACAATAACTCTTTCCCACTTTACATATGCTCCGCCCCAACTCTGCCCCCTGAATACAAAATTAAAAATTTGCATTCGCAAATCGCATTAACGGCTGTTAGCGCGATTTGCGGAATTATCTCCTGCGGTATCTCCTTGGAAAATGACCCCCAAAGTTAGCCCTCCCCCATCCCACCTCCCTGGACCCCTATCCTATCTCATCCCCCACACCCTTCCTCTGGTGTCAAAAGCCATCCCTGCTGGAAGGAAGGGTCTCACTCACCTGCTCTCAGTGGCTCCAGAGCTGCATCTGATAGGCAGCGCTGGAAGCATAAACTATGCTCTGTTTACACTTTCTTCACTTCACCGTGTAAACAAATGAGTGTTATACTTGGGAGTGCTGGAAGCGTAAACTGAGCATAGTTGTGCTTCCAGAGCTGCCTATCAGATACAGCACTGGAGCTGCTGGTAGCAGGTGAATGAGACCCTTGCTCCCGGCAGGGAGGGTTTTAGCACTGGGTGTGGGATGGGATGGGGGGTCTCGGGGACTACCTTCATTTAAGACTGCAGGAGCTTTTTAAAGTCGAGTGGAGGGGGTCATGATTGCAAATTTTAAAATCAAAATGGAGACGGGGGGAAGGGATGGGGAAACATCCCAGTAATGTTTGTGGTTTCAGGCATGCTGGGCAAGACAGAGTAATTTACAGAAAAGATGTGGAGCTACGGGCCTTGGATTTCTTTTATTATTTTTTTTTTTAATACCAATCCTGACAGTGCAATTTACCTGGATATCTTTTAAAGATATTTGGATAATTAGCAAGTCATCCAGCCACACAAGGCTAGATAACTTTAAAACCTAACTGGCTATATTCAAACATATAGAGTCATTCTCCAACTCATATTATGGTGTTTTCACATGTGAAAAATGCCTTAATGCATGCAAAAAGCACCATAACAGATGGTGCAATGCTAATTTTTAAAAGGTGAGGGATTGGTGGTAGGAATTTTGTAAAAGTGGGCTGGCTTCGCAAAGCCATAATGCATGACATCACACGGTTTTAATGCTGAAAATAACTATACTTTTTTCATTAGTGTTAAGCTGTGCAATATGCCCATAACACAAACTGTGATTTTTTTCACAAATTCTGTTTTGGGCATTTTTAGGCAACGGAAGAGAGAGAGAGAGAGGTACCATAGTAAGCAGTTATTTATGCTACTATAGAAGGCCCATGGTGAGGTTTAGGTAGTAGTGTAGGTGTTAGGGGCTATTTTGACATGCAGAGTGAGACATACGAACAGAACAGTTCACTCTTGTGAAGATTTGATATCTTTTGAAGTGAGATTTGTACAATGTTCTCTCAACCTAGCTTCAGGTAGAGAGTCCATCAAGCTAGGTTGAGAGAACATTGTACAAATCTCATTGTGTGAGTTTCCACACTCCGAAAGACATCAAATCTTCACAAGAGTGCACTGTTCTGTTCATACGTCTCACTCTGCATGTTAAAGTGGCCTCTAACCCCTACACTATTACCTAAACCTCACCTCAAGTTACTCTCTCTCTCTCTCTCTCTCTCAAGAAATACAATAATTGTGGTGTTAATAGACTTTGTGGTAATACATGTGATATTTTGATGAATCTAGTCTATAGCTGGTTAAGTTTTAAAGTTACGTATCAAAAAAGAACAAGGACAATTTCCACAACAACAAACTCACTTCAAAAAGGAAATGTCATATCAAAAGACTTCTATTAAACGCCCAATTCCCCAAAATAATCCAACATATGTTTATAGTAGTTTTTACCGCATCATCAAGCCTGTCGGCGTGTTCTCGATCAACTCAACAAGAGAACCGCCCGGACCTCTAATCATCTGCGGCAGCGTTATATCTATATTTAGTCGTGTTTTCTTGCAATTTTACGATATTTTTGTATTTTTTGTTGTTTTTAATCTTCCAGTGAATAGCACTGCTAGTATAAAAAATTATTGCGATTTGACAGTGTTGTGCCCTAGCATGAGTTGAATTGCCTCTCTATTCTTTAATTAAAACAATAGAGTGTTCCTTCACTACACTGAACCTGCTTCTCTTCTGATAGTGTACTATAGACTTAATGTATGTCCTTGTAAACTCATTTGAACTGGGCTGGTTATTTGTGGAAAAGAAAAAAATAATTGAATCTCCCTATTTGAGCTATACCATAGAGGAATTCAAAAACTTGAGGTGAGAAAAAAAAAAACAAACCTCTCTCTCATATAGACTTGCCCTCTTGGTCACGAGTATGCACATTCAGTCACTTTACTTTGCTCACTGAAATGGATAATGGTAAGTATCCTATATGTATGCTTTTTTCGTAATATCTCTCTGTCACCAGCTCCTTTACATTGAATTTGTTTTTACCACAGTAAGTCAATATTTCAAGCTGTGAAAAAAATGGACAGACTGGATGTTTTCCCATCAATAGCAAAATCATGTAGTCCTAAGTTTTGAAAAGTATTTTGTCATATATAAGTATTACAAACTATTTGTGACCACAAGCATTTATCCCTCAGAAATATTTTTAGCTTCCCTCATTCTTTCTAGTTTAAAAGCATACCATTGCTTTGTGCTACAGTATTGTAAGACAATGGCCAGGGCTGCAAGATTTTTGATACTTTTCAGTATTTCTGCAAATAGTCTGGAGGTGACAGAAACAAATTGATGGAGACAGAAATGGGATAATCCCACCCTGTCAGAAGATGAATAAGCTGAGCTTGGATGATGTGAACCATGTCTGACAGAAGCGAGGTGAAAAAGAGTGAACAGCTTTTGACAACACATGCTTCACAGCCCTGACCACTGTGGATCTACATGATTATCTCCAGACAAAGTTCGGATTAGCAATGAGTTGTTCACTCTCCTTATACTTTAAAATCCTAATATAGATCAGGGTCCTTTCATTTCGCGCATATCATATCTATTGGGGACGTGGGCAGAGAGTCAGGTAATAGTAGGGGGTAATTTTAACTTGACCAGATACCCATATTTGGATAATACTGGGTCTGGTGGGATTGGGAATAGATCTCATAGGATGGCCTTAAAGGCTTTGATTTCATAGAGGGGATTGGTGGATGTCTAGTGGCTGCGAAATCCTACTCAACGTGATTATACGATTTTCTCACATGTACACCAGTCTTATTCTTGTATAGATTTTTTCTTAATTGATAAGTCTTTGGTTGATCTTACGGTCAAGTTGGAGGTGGGCTCCATAAGTTGGAATGATCATGCTCCAGTGTGGTTAGAAATTAAATTACACAGCAGAGGCTCTGGGCGATGCTTTTGGTGCTTAAATGATAGCCTCATAGAGGATAAGGACTTTGTAGACACTTTAATGGGTGATGTTAAAAAATACTTGGAAATAAATGATACTGGGGAGGGTTCTGTGTGCACGAATTGGGATTTTCTAAAGTCAGTTGTCAGGGGTAAGCTTATTTCCAGAGCTTCTTTCCTTAAAAAAGAAAGAAGTGCAAAGTGATTACCTATCATGCAATGCATTGTTTCCCTGGCCTTAAGCCATAAATGCATCTTAGATCCTGGTAGATTACTGGATTTACAGACTGCAAGGAGGGAACTTCAAGCCTTAGATATGGCACAGATATCATTCCAATTAGATATGTTAAAACAACAACAATTTGAATTTGGTGATAAAGCTGGGAGGATACTTTCTAGAAAGTTGAAGGAGAGAGCTGCGCAATCCTTTATTACTAAATTGAAGGATCCTACAGGGGTATTTTTATATGAGTCAGCAGATATCAGCAATCACTTTATTAGATTTTATGAGGAACTTTATTCATCTGATGTGTCTGTGGGGGAATACGACATAGACTATTATTTACAGGAGGTGGACTTCGTTTCCTTACCTGAGAGTGCATGTGATTTTTTAAATGCTGAGATCACACAGAGTTAGGTATTTCAAACCATTCAAGGCCTGAAGTTAGGGAAGTCTCCTGGCCTGGATAGATTCACAGCCAAATTTTACAAAACCTTTCCTGCCATGGTGATTCCAGCTTTGGTGACTATGTTTAATGCCCTCAGATCAGGGGGTTTGATTTCACCTGGGTTGAATTTGGCTGGGACAACCATCATGACTAAGGGTGGAAGAGATCCTACACTTTGTGGGTCTTATCAACCAATTTCATTGATAAATATTGATTTAAAGATCCTTGCTAAGATTTTGTAAGCTGGAGAAAGTAGCTCACCATCTTATACATGAAGACTAGTCTGGTTTTGTGCCGGGCTTTCTGGCTTCAGATAACTTGCGGAGAGTTCTGGAATTAATCTGGAGGACGCAGTGTATTAGCACCCATTTAGTCTTGTTAGTGGTGGATGCTGAGAAGGCTTTTGACAGGGTCATCTGGCCATATCTATTTAAAAATTATTGGAGAAAATGAATTTAGGTCCTGATTGTATTAGGTGGATCCAGAGCCTGAATGAGAATCCAAGGGGTTGCTTAAAAATTAATGGGGAATATACTTCACCGTTTGAGGTAAAAAGAGTTACTAGACAGGGTTGCCCCTTATCGCCCTTGCTTTTTGCCGTCTCCTTAAAACCATTTGTGGGGAAAGTGAGGCATAATTATTGCATTCAGGGGATGCGGGTGTGTTCATTTCACTACAAGCGTTCTATGTTTGCAGACAACTTCTTATTGTTGCGTCCGTCGGTCGCAGATGGCTGCGACTGCTCTGCCACACCTCTTTTTTGCATTTCTCCTCCTCCATGGGTAAGATGGCTGCCTCCGGTGCCGAGTGGCAAAACCCTCGGCTTCTCCAACTCAGCATGGGCGTCCCCGTCCGCCATGCTGCTTCCTGTGACCTGCTAGGGTGCACACGCGCACACTGCCTACGCTTATCTACATGTCATGGCGGGAACCTCGGGGGCGTCCCCACCGCATGACGTCAATACCTCCGTGAATTTAAGCCTCCGCTCCGCTCCTAACGAACGAGTTAGCAAAGACTTCAGTTTAGCTACTCTGACCGTTTCTAAGCTGCACGCTTAGACTCCTCGCTACCCTCCGGGGTATCTCACTCCTGAAGAAGCTCTGGGCACCCGCTCCTCAGGGGCCTCTCACTTCCAACTACCCTTCGGGGTTTCTACTAATTTAGACAACTGCTCCTCAGGGATCTATCTTCTCTTTTCAGGATTATCTGTGCTTCCAGGTACTCGTTCCTTGAGGGCCTATCCAGTTCAGTGTATCCTGCACCACGGACCTCGGGTCCCACCTTCATCATCTACCAGGAGGATTCCTGCACTACTCTTCAGTGAGTAAATCTATGTTCCAGCTCTCCATTTCCACCTACCGGATTTGGTTTATCCCGCTCTGCGGAACACTACTAACCTTGTATATCTGGGTGAGACTTCTACATCTGAGACTGTCTGAGCGTATTGGCACCTTGCTGGACTTCAGTGCCATCTCTTCCTGCACAATTACCATCTATCTACAGCAGTATAATAAAGCTTTTCATCTCCAGTATCTGCTCTCTGAGTCTAGCCTATCGCTGTGGTTCCCCATGGGGCCCCTCCCCGTGGGAGGAGTCATCACCACTGCGACTAAGAGTCCACACTATGCCTCAAACCCAACAGATTGCTAACTCCATGGACTTAGCTCAGCTCGCGGCCTTGCAGGCCATTCCTGTCCTAGCCCAGCGGATCACTGAACAACAAAAGTCTCTGGAAAGTCTAGCTACTGCCTTCAATCAGTTGCATGCTCAACAGAATACTTCAACAACTCCAGTGAAAGAATTGCTGTTTCCAGTGGTGACCATCAAGACCACTGTACCTTTATGCATACCTACCCGCTTCACAGATGAAGCAAAGATGTTGTTGCGACCATTGCTGCCCGACGTCTCCACTCTGCCCACATTACCTCTTTGGCGACTCTCTCTTCGGTTGATGGACGTTTGGCTGCCGTGGCATCATTTTCCCTACCTTCTCCGGCATCCCCGGACCGGCTAGATGCTGCCTTCCGCCATGTTCTCCTGAGGCCTAAGGGTGCACGTGCACCACGGCCCCGACTCAAGTACATGCTGTGGCGTGAACCTCAGGGGCATCCCCCTGAGATGATGTCATCATCACCAGATATTTAAGGTCTCTTGTTTTGCTAGCTGATCGAGTTAGCAAAGGGTTTCCTACCTAGCTGCCTCCAGGTATCGCTGCAGATGGGATTTGCTCTCTGCTTACCTTGCTACTCTGCCTCCTCGGACTTTACCAGTGGTACCCGCTCCTCGGGGGCCTTGCTCTCTCTCTTGCTTTTCAGGTCGCAGTGTGGAACCGGTACTCGCTCCTCAATGGCCCACGATCCCGGACCTGCTACTGAATATAACTTCTGCCAGGAAGTCACCGCTGCCTACAACACCAGTGAGTTACCATCTTTCTCTCAGAGCTTTCCCTGGAACCAGGTACTCGCTCCTCGAGGGCCTACTTCATTCCAGCTCCTGGGCTGTTTCAAGAGACTTTTGTGTGAGTGTTACCATCAAGGTTCTGTTCCTGAACTCTGTATACTCTGCCTACTCACTATCTCAGTTTCTCTACAGCTCAGCCATCCTGGGATTGCTGTTCCAGTACCTGAGGGACTACAGCCCAGCCGGGCTCTTCCAGCTCACTACTGCCACCTCTGGTGGTTCTCTAAAACAGTTTAATAAAAGAACTAGTGCGTGTCTGTCTCCCAACTCTAAGCCTGACCGGTGGTCCCTCTCGGGATCTTCCCTCGTGGGCATGGTCATCTTCCACCAGCCCAAGGATCCATCCACAATTATCACACAGAATTACAGATGTGTAGAGGGTTTGTTAATCAATGCAGCATGCATTTTTCTTTACAGCCTACCTTCTTTCCCACAGAAGCATCCAAGACCACTTACATACTATCTTTTCTAGAAGGCAGAGCCTTGGCTTGGGCTTCACCGTTATGGGAATGTGAAGATCCTATCCTGAACTACCTGCCAGGATTTCTAAAACTTTTCAAGTCTGTCTTTGATGACCCAGCTCGCTAGACAATCGCTGGATCTGCTTTGCTTAATCTCCAGCAAGGTAATAAGCCGCTCATAGTCTATGTGATCGAATTCAAGACTTTAGCATCCGAACTACATTGGGACACTGGATGTCTACGTGCTATCTTCATGGAGGGCCTCAACTCTTGCTTAAAGGACAAATTGGTGGCCTGGGATTTGCCTGATACCCTTGAGTCTTTGATGGAACTGGCCGGGAGAATTGACTGCCATATTCGAGATGAACTCAGGAGGCTAAGAGTCCATGAAAGTCCACTGCAGGGGCTAACCGTCCTAAACCTGTGCCTATTGCTTCAACTCTACCATCTGTTCCCTTAGAAGAGGAAGAGCCTATGCAACTAGGCTGAAGCCATTTAACTTCCAAGGAGAGACGTTTTCTTAAACGCATGGGGTTATGCATGTACTGTGGCCAATCAGGCCATACCATCCAAACCTGTCCCATCTGTCCGGGAAGCTGGCAGGCCTAGGGTCTGCAGAAGGACTTCTCCTAGGCCTCATCTCTCCTACTCCTCCATTATCTTTACCAGTCTCTCTGCTCTGCGGAGGTCTTGAATTTCAGACTCTCACTCTCATTGACTGGAGGTAATTTTATCTTGAAATGCTTAGTAGAACATCTACGGATTCCTACCACACCAATAGCTAAGCTATTGCTATTGTCTTCTATCCATGGGGAAGCACTTCCTGGAGAAGATTCATTAAGTACCCAGGGTGTTGGCCTGCACACCGGAGCTGTACACTCTGAATCCATCTCATTTCTCGTATTAGAAAAGGCCATGCACCCAGTGGTACTTGGACTGCCTTGGCTACAAGATCATATGCCACAATTTAATTGGGCCATGTTGGAATTGTCCCGGTGGGGGCCTGACTGTCATGGTTGGTGCCTCGCAGAAGTTTCACCGCTCATTTGCATGCCCACTGCATCGTTACCTGGCTTACCTCCACAATACGCCTCTTTCCAGGATGTTTTCTCAAAAAAAGCAGCAGATGTACTTCCACTGCACAGGGTTTTTGACTGCGCTATAAACCTGAAACCCAATTCAGAACCTCCCAAAGGAAGAGTTTACCCTCTTTCTGTAGCTGAGACTAAAGCCATGTCCACCTACATACAAGATAACCTTCAGAAGGGATTCATCAGACCTTCCAAATCTCCTGCTGGTACAGGCTTCTTTTTTGAGGGGAAGAAAGATGGCACCTTACGCCCCTGTATCGACTACAGGGGTCTGAATGAGATTACCATCAAGGACCTGTATCCCCTGCCCTTAATTTCTGAACTGTTTGACAGGCTCCAAGGAGCCAAGATATTCTCCAAATTGGACCTTAAAGGAGCTTACAACTTGGTGCGTATTCGCGAAGGAGACGAATGGAAGACTGTTTTTAACACCCACAATGGATACTTCGAATATATCGTCATGCCCTTCGGTTTGAGCAACGCACCTGCAGTCTTTCAAAATATGATGAACAACATTTTACGGGACTTACTATATCAATGCATAGTAGTATATCTCGATGATATACTGATCTTCTCTCAAGATCTGCAAACTCATCAAGAAGATGTCAAGAAAGTTTTAATACGCCTGCGTGAGTACCACCTACTTGCAAAGCTTGAAAAGTGCGACTTCCACAAGGAGTCTGTACTCTTCCTGGGTTACATTGTTTCTAAGAGCGGGTTTCAGATGGACCCCAAGAAATTAGAAAATATCTGGGATTGGACCCAACCTACAGGCCTGAAGGCACTGCACTGCTTCTTGGGCTTCACCAATTACTATTGTTCCTTTATCAAAAACTACCCATCATTGACAGTCCCTCTAACTGCTATGACCAGAAAGTGAGTCAATCCCGCCAACTGGTCTCCAGAAGCTATATCAGCCTTTCTGACGCTCAGCACATTTTGTACCTTGCTACGTAGGACCCTTTGCTATCCTTCGGCGATTGGGAAATCTGACGTACAGTTTGAAACTACCTTCATCAATGAAGATACACAATGCCTTCCATGTCTCTCTGTTACAACCCTTGATGCTCTCCAAGTTCTCTAAAAAGACAACAGAACCAACTAATCTGGACACCGAGGACGATATCGAATATGCCTTGGATGACATCCTGGATATCTGTTTGAGAGGCAAGACATGGGAGTACCTCATCTCCTGGGAAGGCTATGGACCAGAAAAAAACTCATGGGAGCCTGTGGCCAACATCATGGATAAGGGCATGGTACGTCAATTCCATCTTGCACACCCACGAAAACCCAGATCACCAGGAAGAGATCCTGGAGGGGGCCCTTTGAAGGTGGGTACTGTTGCGTCCATCAGTCACAGACTGCTGCGACCAATCTGCCTCACCTCCATTTTGCCTTTCTCCTCCTCCATGGGTAAGATGGCTGTCTCCAGTGCCGAGTGCCGAAAACCTTGGCATCTCCAACTCAGCATGGGCATCCCTGTCCGCCATGCTCCTTCCCGTGGCCTCCTAGGGCATGCGCATGCACACTGTCTATGCTTATCTACACATCATGGTGGAAACCTCAGGGGGCGTCCCCACTGCATGACGTCAATACCTCTGGATATTTAAGCCTCCACTCTGCTCCTAACGAACGAGTTAGCAAGGACTTCGGTTTAGCTACTCTGAACACTTCTAAGCTGCACGCTTAGACTCCACGCTACCCTCTGGGGTATCTCGCTCCTGAATAAGCTCTGGGCACCCGCTCCTCGGGGGCCTCTCACTTCCAACTACCCTTCGGGGTTTCTACTAATTTAGATACCCGCTCCTCGGGGGTCTCTCTTCTCTTTTCAGGATTATCTGTGCTTCCAGGGACTCGCTACTCGAGGGCCTATCCAGCTCAGTGTATCCTGCACCACGGACCTCGGGTCCCACCATCATCATCTACAGGAGGATTCCTGCATTACTCTTCAGTGATTACCTCTATGTTCCAGCTCTCCATTTCCACCCACCAGGTTTGGCTTATTCCGCTCTGCGGAACACTACCAACCTTGTAAATCTGGGTAAGACTTCTACATCTGAGACTGAGCATATTGGCACCTTGCTGGACTTCAGTGCCATCTCTTCCTGCACAATTACCATCTATCTACAGCAGTACAATAAAACTTTTCATCTCCAGTGTCTGTTCTCTGAGTCTAGCCTATCACTGTGGTTCCACAAGGGGCCCCTCCACATGGGAGGAGTCATCGCCACTGCAACTAAGAGTCCACACTATGCCTCAAACCCAACACTTATTTATGGTGACTAATCTGGAAGCCTCATTGCAAGCTCTCTTGCAGAAAATGAGAGTGTTTGGTACAGTTTCTGGTTATAAAGTCAATGAAGACAAATCAGAGCTTTTAAACATTTCACTTCCAAATAACTTTTTCGACCGCTTTAGGACTTCTCTCCCATTTTGTGTAGCAAAGGGGTTGGGTGAAATATCTAGGGGTGAAAATCAGTCCTGCATAAGTGACCTGTTTGGTCTCAACTATACTCCTTTACTCTCTAACCTTCAAAAGGACTTAGATAGATTATATAGAGGGGATTTCTCACGGTTTGGGAGGATAGCCATCGTAAAGATGAATGTGCCACCCTGTTTCAGTTATTTTTTCCAGACCTTACCAGTGCACATTCCATATTCTCTTTTGACTCTGTGGCAACGCAAGCTACTCCAATTTATTTGGAAACACAGACTACCTAGGGTTGCTAGATATGTCCTTTATTTGTATAAAATGAGTGGGGGCCTGCAGGTCCCCCAGTTATTGTGGTATTATGCTGCATCTCAATTGAGTGTGCTCATACATTTGCATAATGATGGGGAATTGAAACCTTGGGTTAGAATAGTTGTACAGAATGCTGGGGATCCCCCGTTACATATTAAAGCTTGGCAACAGGGTGGAATTAACCTATCTGGGCTATCACCATTCTCTAGTTTAATTTTTATGTTATGGGGAAGTGGAGGTCCAGGTTAGTGGGTGATAAATAGGCCTATAATCTGACCTCCTTTCTTTATGACAGATGCTTCCCCCATGGGACAGAATTGAGGGAGATTCAGCATTGGTGGGGCAAGGAACTGTTTAAATGGGAACAATTGTGGGATGGCCAGAGATGCCTCTCTTTTGATGTAGTGTGCCAATGATTTCAGGTCTCTGAACTTGATCACTTAGCTTCAACTAGATTCTTCATTTCTTTTCCTCCTCAAAAATTAGTCCAGAGCTTAAAAAAGGTAGATCTCTCTTCGAAAATTGTTGTACACAGATTGATAAGCTTACTAAACCTATTTCCAAGTTCCTTACTATATTAGGTAGTCAGTTTCAGGGGAAGATAGTGTTTCAAGGGCTTGGGAGTGGGATCTGGGGGCCTTCTAGAGCTAAAAGAATGGGATCAATGTTTCCATGCAGTTAGTAGGGTTCTGTATCCTCTTCCATAAAATAAAATGGATACAAAGTTCTTTATAGGTGGTACCTGACCCCTGTTAGACGTAGGGGCGTATTTTCAAAGGCCCGAGCGTAAATCCTTCCAGATTTATGCACGCAGGGCCCTCGCGCGCCGGCGCGCCTATTTTGCATAGGCCGCCGGCGCGCGTAAAGCCCCGGAACGTGCGTAAGTCCCGGGGCTTCCTGTCGGGGGTGTGTCAGGGCCGTGTCGAGATGACGCGCTGTTTAGGGGGTGGGGCGCGGCGTTTCGGGGGCAGTGACATGGGCGTGGTTTCGGCCCGGGGGCGTTCCGGGGGTGTGGCTGCGGCCTCCGGAACAGCCCCTGGGACCGGACCACGGAGCGGGGCACCCGGCCAACGCACGCAAAGGTAAGGGGGGGGTTTAGATAGGGCCGGGGGGTGGGTTAGGTAGGGGAAGGTGCGGGGAAGGTGCGGGGAGTGCGAAGGAAAGTTCCCTCCGAGGCCGCTCCGAAATCGGAGCGGCCTCGGAGGGAACGGAGGCAGGCTGCGCGGCTCGGCGCGCGCAGGCTGCCGATTTTGCGCAGCCTTGCGCACGCCGACCCCAGATTTTATAAGATATGCGCGGTTATGCGCGTATCTTATAAAATCAGGCGTACTTTTGTTCGCGCCTGCTGCGCGAACAAAAGTACGCACTCGCGCAACTTTTTAAAATCTGCCCCATAATAAGATACTTGCAGGCTCAGAGGTTCATTGTTGGAAGGGATAGGGCACTAGGGGGACCTTTCTACACTCATAGTGGGAATGCCCAGTTGTTTGGATTCTTTGGGACAGTGTGCTAGACCTCATCTCATCAATAGCTGGCATTCGGGTGCCAAAGGACCCTAAAGTTTATTTACTATCCATCCCACCTGCAGTGGGATCTGTGCTTTTCCAAAGATGGATCCAATAGATGCAAAATTTCCTTTTAGGGGTTTAAAACTATTGTCTCATTTCTAATTGATGTGCAATCATGTTTGGATAGAGTATATTATTTGGAGAAATTAACTGTTATCTGTAATGATAAGGTGGCCAACTTTGAGAAGACGGCAGCCTTATACAGAATAGAAATCCAGGTAACACAGACAAATAACCATTCTGAGGACAGCCTTTATTTTAGGGCAATTATCATGTAATCCCAGTTAACTCACCCTGTTACAATGTAATCAACTTAACACGTTCCATGTAAACCGATGTGATAACATGTGTTGAATGTCGGTCTATAAAAATAAATAAATAAATAAATGTGCCTTCACCTGCAGTACTCTAGATTTACCAGCTTTCTCTTACTGGATTATAGGTCTTACTATTATAATTTCAGTTCCAGATAATAGTTGATGTATGTTTAGATATATTAACTGTTGAATACTCTCATTGGGTGGCTGTTCCTTCCTTATGGATATTACTCTTAGGCAACTTCGCATAGAATATACCTAGACATGTCTTCATCAACACCATGCTCTACCGTATATATGGGGAATGTGTGAGTGTGTGTGTGTGGGGGGGGGGGGGGAGGGGGAGGGGGAGGGGGGCAAGGATTGGGTTGGGGTAAAAAATGAAAAGTCAAGATCAGAAAAGGCATGCTTATTCATAGTTGTACTTTATTTAATCATCTTGTACAATGTTATTGCATTATGACTGTACATTGGATCTATTACTGTGGGTTTTTTCTGGGTTGATGTCCAATAAACAGTTAATTACAAAAAAAAAGAAATACAAGAATTGTATTTCTGGGTCTATTTGATGATAGAATTAATTAGCAGCTAGGCCTATCTAGCAGGCTGCAAGTGTAGTAGAAACTGTACATCTTAATAGAAATATAGACACTTATATAGTCAGATCTGCCTGACAGGCTACATGCTCCTTGTGATGGTCTGATCAGTGCAATGAATTGGTGGTAGCAGGGAATCATACAGAAAAGCCACTGGGACCTAGAAAACTTGATATTCAGGTTAAGGCTGCTTGGGATATTTTGAGACCTTGTGATTGGAAATAGGAGAGGAGTACTGGGAATAAACTAAAAAGGAGATCTTTTATGCTCAACCACCCAGAATGGTGTAGTACAATGGAGGAAGATGATAAAAAAAATCTGTCTTGAATAAAAAGTGATATCCCAGGGACTATTTATTTATTTATTTATGTATTATTTATTTATTTATAGATTTTTTTATACCGGAGTACGAAAGTAACATCACCTCGGTTTACATTCAAACAGTAATTCAGCATTGCACTTTACAATATAACTTAGTAACTGAATGAATACTATACCATGTATAAC
Source organism: Rhinatrema bivittatum (assembly GCF_901001135.1). NCBI lineage: Eukaryota > Metazoa > Chordata > Amphibia > Gymnophiona > Rhinatrematidae > Rhinatrema > Rhinatrema bivittatum. The sequence goes on along the minus strand of NC_042620.1, from coordinate 67,537,668 downwards.
TTTGTATTAATAGAATATAAACAATAAATGAGAAACTGTGGAAATTAGGAAGAGTAGTATAAGATTTAGTTCATTAATAGTAGGCTTTTTTAAATAACCAGGTTTTGAGGTTTTGTTTAAATTTTTTGTGACAAAGTTCCTGGCGTAATTCAGAGGGCATGGTGTTCCATATAGTTGCTAGCATGCTCTCTGTCTGGCAGCTAGTATACAATATATCCCTGGCAGTATAGTTAGCAATAACTGGAAAGACTGGATGGGCCAATTGATATTTATGTGCCTTTATCTATTATGTTACTATGTTACTATGAGTAAAATGTTTTACTTTTAAGTTAGCATTAACAATTAAAAATATTAACACATGCTAGGGCCTCTTCTTATGTTTAGGTTCTACAGCAAATTGACAGGAAAATGAAAAATAATGGAAAATAGGACATTTTGAAAAATATAATAGAATTGTTTGTATTTTGTTGCACTAAAAACCAGATGCTGTGAAAAAATGGACAGACTGGATGTTTTCCCATCAATAGCAAAATCATATATTCTAAGTTTTGAAAAGTATTTTGCCATATATAAGTATTACAAATTATTTGTGACCACAAGCATTTATCTCTCAGAAATACTGTCAGCTTCCCTCATTCTTTCTAGTTTACAAGCATACCATTGCTTTGTGCTACAATATTGTAAGACAATGGCCAAGGCTCCAAGATTTTTGATACTTTTCAGTATTTCTGCAAGTAGTCTGGAGGCGACAGAAACAAATTGATGGAGACAGAAATGGGAGAATCCCACCCTGTCAGAAGATGAATGAGCTGAGCTTGGATGATGTGAACCATGGCTGACAGAAGCGAGGTGAAATCAAAGAGTGAGCAGCTTTTGACAACACATGCTTCACAGCTCTGACCACTGTGGATCTACATGATTATCTCCAGACAAAATAAATGTGAGTAAAAGGCTTACATACACTTAAATTAAACACAGCAGGATTTTAGTAATCTCTGTTTGCATTTTACTTTCTGTTTGGAAAAAAAAATAGCTTGGGTTTGGAATATTTCATTTAATGACATTTTTATTTATATTTTATATACTGAATGCATAACAGAAGTTTGCTAAACATTATTAAATAAATCATAGCAAATGTTTGCATTCCTTACAAATACATTTTTGTTAATTTTTTCATATTTGTTTCATATGTTTGTAAGTATCCTAAATTCAATAGTCCAGTTCTACCTTTCCAAATTGCTAGGTAAATTTCAATAGTGTAAGAACTGCATTATATAAATCCCAGTTTTATCTTTTTTTGCTACCTTATATTTAACACGTTGTATATATGCCTGGAACACTCAGTGATGCTGCACATTGTGAATAATAGGCTTTTGAGTGAAAATATTTACATAGTTAATGAACATGTCTTACACTTTATTTCTGGAAAGAAGGCAAGTCCTCACCCAAAAGAACTTCGTTTGGCAAGTGTGTTAAACATGGAATTTTAAAGCAGCCCCTGGAAGAAGAGTTCACGGCAGACTAGACACCCAACCAATGAGAAGAAACCCAGATGGAAAAAAATAACCGCCTGCTTTTGATCATGCTCTCTAAAGTGTACCTAGGAATGTCTAAATATGCAGATATATAAGGGGTGAGTATATAACTCTGAAAGGTGTAAAGTTTTTTGGCTTTTGATAAAGTACCTGGGAAGTAGCCAGTGCAAGGTGGAATTTAAAAAAATGCAGTTTGCACTCGGATCTTCTCTTCTAGACATATGTATTGAAGGAAGAGATTGCGGGAGTAGTAGTGTAAACCAGGAAAGCAAGTGAGGAGGTGAGAAACTAGATGGAAGAAATCCAAATCATGTGTTTGGGCCTGCCCAGACTATATAGGAGAGCATGTGAAAGAAGATTTCAGACTCCAGAGAGCTCAGACATAAATGTTTCTCAAAGAAGAAATTGTCATGAATAGTTCTAAAAAAAGGGGTTTTGTGGCCAATTTCATAATTGCAGTTAGGAAACCGCAAAGGGTAACCGATAGGTATTGGAGACCTGTTGCTAAAATTGTGTTCCTGGCCAAAGTGAATAATGGAAAATAGAAGAAGGATTCAGAAGATGTTCCTTGGTAAAAACAAACAAAAAAAAGGTGATTCTAGGTAGCCATCTGGTTGTGAAGCTAGGGAAACATTTTTCTAAGTAGGGAACAGGTGGTTGGTACCCCTATAAGAATTCATCCAAAAGTTCCATGTGTAGTCCGATTAATCATACTAGGGAGTCCTGCCATTTTGCAGCATTTAAGAAGGGGATATTTGGGGAATATTATGCAGAGAGTGATAAAGAGGAAGTTATGTATCTGATAATAGTTGAGGAAGTAAGAATTCCAGAGGCATGTTGCTAAAAAGAGAACAGGGAGAGAGGTTACTGAAGACATTTCTTATTGTTTTGCTTGGGCTAGGTTGACCAATCTGTAAAATATTATCCCTTTGAAGTGAAGCAATGTGAGGAATTATTTGGTAACAATTACATCTCTGATAATGATCAGTAGAACAATGGTACTGATGATGAACAGCAATTTGATGTCATATGATAGGGGCAAAGGCTAATTGATGCCATGTTGGAAAATAATGTCTACCAGCCCAGAGATAGGGGATGTTCTAGGCAGCCACTAGACTATCAGAGAGTCTTCTTTTCGGTAAGTGGGGATCCAGAGGTGGGAGGGCAGGCACTAAACTATCAGGGAATGCTTTGTGTGGGGGTAGGATCCAGAGGTGGGGAGTTGATACGGGGAGCATGAGGGTGTTTGATTCAGGGGGTACCTTTGGGTAGACCACCATCAGGTGTGAGAGGGAACTTTCCAACCAGGGCACTATTTGCCCTAGATCTGGCCCTACTCCCTTTCCATCATCCTCTCATACTCATATCCCTGCCCAGCATTCCTGATCCCCCAACACACTTGCATCCTCTTCCCTGTGTTCCCTCTCCCTTGCCCTCCTCTTCTTCCCTCCCCTTCCTTCCCCATTACCCCCAAGCACATCTTTCTCACCCCTTCCTCCTCAGCAGCCACCACACTCCCTTTCTCTTCCACTTCTCCCTTCCCAGCATCTCCAACCTCCTTCTCCCCCCCCCCCCCCACACACACACACATGGTAGCAGCATCACTTCCAGGCTCAGTGGGAAAAGATACATTTGGTGTCCTGTCAGGGCCTGAAGAACAGGAATTGGCAATGTCTTGCTCTGGTCTGGGTGAAGAAAGAAACAATCTCTCACAGAGCTAGAAAGAGGGGAAGGAAGTGAGAGTAGCCTCCTGGAAGACCCAATAAAGGAGAAGTCAACTGATTGCCATCTGGGTTGATGAGGAAAGAACAGCCTCCTGCTGGCCCTGTGAAACTTCCCAGGACTATGCGACGTATAGGGGTGTGCATTCGTATTGAACATAAATGTAAAACGCTACTTTTTTTTTTTTTTAACTTAAAAAAGTGATGAGACATAAACGATCGGATTTCCAACTTATTCAACATAGCTATGTTGAATAAGTTGGAAATCGCGATTGTTGATCCAAAATAAAAATTTAAACCCCTCACCTTCCTTAATCCCCCCCCCCCCCCCAAAGACTTACCACAACTCCCTGGTGATCCAGCGAGGAGTGAGGACGCCATTTCTGAAATCCTTTCCGAGGAGCATGTGACGTCGGCGCCACGTCGGAGTGACGCGGCGTCACGTGATTCCCCGCGGGTTCGTGCCGGAACGCTCGTTCGGCCCAAAAGGAACTTTTGGCCAACTTGGGGGGGTCAGGAGGCCCCCCCAAGCTGGCCAAAAGTTCCTTTTGGGCCGAACGAGGGTGCCAGAGGGAACTCGCGGGGAATCACATGACGCTGCGTCACTCCGACGTGGCGCCAGCGTCACGTGATTCCCCGCGGGGTCGCTTCCGGGATCCTCGTTCGGCCCAAAAGGAACTTTTGGCCAGCTTGGGGGTGTCAGAGGCCCCCCCAAGCTGGCCAAAAGTTCCTTTTGGGCCGAACGAGGATCCCGGAAGCGACCCCGCGGGGAATCACATGACGCTGCATCACTCCGACGTGACGCCGAAGTCACGTGCTCCTTGCAAAGTTGGTCAGAAATGGCGTCCTGACCCCGCTGGACCACCAGGGAGTTGTGGTAAGTCTTGGGGGGGGGGGGATTAAGGAGGGTGAGGGGTTTAAATTTTTATTTGCACATATGGACATATACTCAACTCATTGAATTCTGTTTATGTCCATATTGACCGCAAATGGGACCCCCTTTGGACATATGGACATATGAACTTAAACTTTTGCTCTGCACATCCCTAGCGACGTACCTCTTGAGAACCACTGGTCTAACTAAATCCTTATGGTGTGCGCAAACTTTTTTTTTTTTTCAATTTTTATTTCATTTGTTGTTTCCTTCATTTATTTATAATGATAAAACAACAAAAAAATTTAATAAAATACCACTCAAAAAAGCATAAGGTCCCAAATAGTTCCCAGCCTTCCCCACCCTACCAACAAGCTTTTTTAACCCATTCATAGCCTTTAAAGGCTCTTCAGGGCGCATGACCAAACCCCAGTTAATCCCTCCCAGTGGATATATTTGTAAAAAATGGTGCCAGTCAAACACAAGGCCAGAGCCATTCTGGATAATTGCCATACAATAAAATTGTGCTGTCTGACCTGTGGCTCATAAAGCAATTGGTTCAGGAATCAACAAGTGAGGTTGATATTTTAGATTTAATTCTTAGTGGAACACAGGTTTTGGTGAGAGAGGTAATGGTGGTGGTGGTGCCACTTGGCAATAGTGACCATAACATGATCAAAATTGAACTAATGACTGGAAGAGAGACAATATGTCAACCTACAGATCTAACACTAAATTTTAAAAAGTGAAACTTTGATAAACTGAGGAAAATAATTAGAAAAAAACTGAAAGGTGCAGCTGCAAAGGATAAAAGTGTACAACAGGCTTGGGCATTGTTTAAAGATACCATCTTAAAAGCCCAGTCCTGATGTATTCCACATATTAAGAAAAGTGGAAGGAAGGCAAAAAATGATTACCAGCTTGGTTAAAAGGTGAGGAAAAAGAGGCTACTTTGGCCAAAAAAAAAGTCCTTCAAAAATTGAAGAATCCATCTGAAGAAGATAGGAAAAAGCAAAAGCAATGTCAAGTTAACTGTAAAACATTGATAAGACAGGCAAAGAGAGAATTTGAAATTAAGTTGGCTTTAGATGCAAAACATCATAATAAAATCTTATATAAATATATCCAAAGCAGGAAATATGCGAAGGAGTAGGTTGGACCGTTGGATGACCGAGGGGTTAAAGGGATTCTTAGGAAAGATAAGGCCATTGCAGAAAGACGAAGTGAATTATTTGCTTCTGTGTTTACTAATGAGGATGTGGGAAGATATCACTTCCGGACATGGTTTTCAGGGGTGATGAGTCAGATGAACTGAACCAAATCACTGTGAACCTAGAAGATGAGGTAGGCCAGATTGACAAACTAAAGAGTGGACAATCACTTGGACCTTATGGTATGTACTCCAAGGTTCTGAAGGAACTAAAAAATGAAATTTCAGATTGGTTAAAATGTATAACCTATCATTAAAATCAGCCATTATGCCTGAAGACTGGAGGGTGGTCAATGTAACCCCAATATTTAAAAAGGGCTCCAAGGGTGATCCGGGAAACTCTAGATCAGTGAGCCTGAGGACAGTACTGGGAAAAATAGTGGAAACTATTAGGGATGTGAATCGTTTTTTGACAATTTAAAAAAATCGTCAGATATTTTTTAAATCGTCAAAAATCGTTAAGAGTCGCGATACAATAGAAATTCCCCCGATTTATAGTGAAAAATCGTAAATCGGTGGAGGGGGGAGGGCGGGAAAACTGGCACACCAAAACAACCACTAAACCCACCCCGACCCTATAAAACTGGACCCCCACCCTCCCGTACCACCCCCCAAAACTTTTTACAAGTACCTGGTGGTTCAGTGGGGGTGTGGGGACTGATCTCCCGCTCTTGGGCCATCAGCGCCATTTTGGCTGCCAATCAATAATGGCGCCGATGGCCCGATAAAAAAAACAACCCACCCGACCCTTTAAAAATGACCCCTTAGCTTCCCCCATCCTCCCGAGCCCCCGAAAACATTTTAAAATTACCTGGTGGTCTAGTGGTGGTCCTGGGAGCGATCTCCCATTCTCGGGCCATCGACTGCCACTCATAAAGATGGCGCCGATGGCCCTTTGCCCTTATCATGTGACAGGGTATCCGTGCCATTGGCCGGCCCCTGTCACATGGTAGGAGCACTGGCTGGCCGACGCCATCTTTAAAGATGACCACTGCCATCGTAAAGATGGGCGCCGCCATCGTAAAGATGGGTGCCGCCATCTTTAAAGATGGCCGCCACCATCTTTAAAGATGGCGCCGGCCATCCAGTGCTCCTACCTTGTGACAGGGTCCAGCCAATGGCACGGATATCCTGTCACATGGTAAGGGCAAAGGGCCATCAGCGCCATCTTTATGAGTGGCAGCCGACGGCCCAAGAATGGGAGATCGCTCTCAGGACCACCACTAGACCACCAGGTAATTTTAAAATGTTTTGGGGGGCTCGGGAGAGTGGGGGAAGCTAAGGGGTCATTTTTAAAGGGTCGGTGGGTTTTTATTTTTTATCGGGCCAATGGCGTCATTATTGAGTGGCAGCCAAAATGGCGCCGATGTCCCAAGAGCGGGAGATCGGTCCCCGCACCCCCACTGAACCACCAGGTACTCATAAAAGGTTTTTGGGGGGTTTGGGAGGGTGGGGGAAGGTAAAGGGTCAATTTTAAAGGGTCGGGCCTCACTAAAAAAAAATTAACGATGTGAATCGGAACCGATTCTGATTCACATCACCACTGATCAGATGTTTTTCTCCTTCTAGCCAAACCCGATCGTTAAGACGATCGGGCACACGATTCACATCCCTAGAAACTATTCTAAAGGTCAAAATCACAGAGAATATACAACAAAGACATAGTTTAATGGAAGACAATCAGCATGGATTTACCCAAGGGAAGTCTTGCCTCTCAAATCTGCTTCATTTTTTTGAAGGGGTTAATAAATATGTGGATAAAGATGAACTGGTAGTTGTAGTGTATTTGGATGAGAGGCTTCTTTGAAAACAAATAGTCATGGGATAGGAGACAATGTCCTTTTGTGGATTACAAACTGGTTAAAAGACAGGAAACAGAGACTAGAATTAAATGGTCAATTTTCTCAGTAAAATTACAAGTGTGGTGTGCCTCAGGGATCTGTACTTGGACCGGTGATTTTCAATATATTTATAAATGATCTGGAAAGGAATATGATGAGTGAGGTCATCAAATTTGCTGATGACACAAAATTATTCAGAGTAGTTAAATCACAAGCGGATTTTGATAAATTACAGGAGGGCCTTGCAAGACTGGAAGATTTGTCATCCAAATGGCGGATGGAATTTAATGTGGACAAATGCAAGATGATGCTTATAGGGAAAAATAACCCATGCTGTAGTTACTTGATGTTAGATTCCAAATTAGGAGCTGCTACCACCCAGGAAAATGATGCAGGTATCATAGTGGATAATACATTGAAATTATCAGCTCAGTATGCTGCAAAAGTTAAAAAAGCAAGCAGAATATTAGGAAGGAAAGGTGAATAATACAGAAAATATCTTAATGCCACTGTGTTGCTTCATGGTAAGACTGCACCTTGAGTACTGAGTACAATTCTAGTCTGCATCTCAAAAAAGATATAGTTGCACTGGAGAAGAATCGAGAAGGGTGACTAAAATGATAAAGGGGATAGAATGGCTCCCTTATGAGGAAAGGCTAAAGAGCCTAGGACTGTTCAGTTTGGAGAAGAGATGGCTGAGGGGGGATATGATAGAGGTCTATAAAATGATGAGAGTTCTAGAATGGGTAAATATGAATTGGTTAATTACTCTTTCAGATAATAGAAGAACTATGGGGCAGTCTATGGTGTTAGCAAGTAGCACATTTAAAACAAATCAAAGAAAATCTTTTTCACTCAATGCGCAATTATGCTCTGGAATTCCTTGCCAGAGGATGTGGTTAGGGAAGTTAGTGTAGTTGGGTTTAAAAAAGGTTTGATTAAATTCTTGGAGGAGAAATCCTTTAACTGATATTAATCAAGTTGACTTAGGGGTAGATTTTTAAAAAATATGCGCACGTCTCCATATGCTGTCCGGCGCACACACATGAACGTGTGATTTTATAACATGTGCATGCTGGTGTGCGCATGCTATAAAATTCTGGGTCAGCACGCACAATGGGGGGTATAATTTAGCAAATTTGTGCGGCAACACATCGGGCCTTCCCCAGTTCTTTCCCAATCTGCTCCAATTAAAGAGCGGACTGGGAGGGAATTTCCCATCCCCCTACCCTAACCTCCCTTCCCCTTCCCCTATCCTAACCTCCCCCCTATCCCTATTCTAGCATCCCCCATTTTTTATCTCATGTTTTGCTCCTGGTACTTGCCAGGTACTTGTAGCCTGGATTGACCACTGTCGGAAACAGGATGCTGGGCTTGATGACCCTCAGTCTGACCCAGTATGGTAACTTCTTATGTTCTTATGTACAGAGTATGTTTATAGAAATGCAGGTACAGGGTTTATATTTGGGGTTGTCTCTTATCCTTTATATAATCCAGATTTCATTGGTGTCGTTTTTCCTGCATAGGGAAAGGGTGGTGGACAGGTAATGGAACTAACCATGGCAAGCCCATGCCTAGGGTTCTCTTTTTGTAGGGTGTGATGGAGTTTCCAGGCATTCGGCAACCCCATTTTTAAATGAGTTGAACACGAAAATAACACAATTTGGGAGTATTTACTTAGGAAACCAATTTAGGTTTGTCCCATTCATTTCAAGTGAAAGAAGCACAATCCCTGCTTTTCATCCTGTTGAAGAGACAGCTGACAGGAGACTGTAGAGGTACTGTATATAGAATCATGACTGGGGTGGAATGGGTAAATAGGGAACAGTTATTTACCCTTTCAAATAGTATTAGTACTAGGGGATCCTCCATGAATCTAATAAGTAGAACATTTAAACAAATTAGAGAAAATATTTTTTTCACCCAATGCATAATGAAACTGGTGGATTATTTGCCAGGGGATGTGGTGAAATTAGCAGAGCTGTGTTTTAAAATGATTAAGACAATTTACTGGAGGAAAAGTCCATATTCCATTATTAGCCATACAGATTTGGGAAAGACACTGCTTATTCCTGGTTATGAGCAAAAAGGATTGGGCCTATTCATGCGAATCCTGTTGTACTTGTGACCTGGACTGGCAACCGTCAGGGTCAGGATGCTTGCCTTGATGGACCTTTGGCCTGATCCAGTATGGAATTTCTAGTGTGCTTCTGATATTATTCCTTAACCAAAACGGGATTTGTATTTTTTGTCCTTTGTTTTCTACCCTTTGTGATTAGATATGAGCATGCAAGATCCCCAATTTACCCCCAGCAGTCCTCCTTTCCCATGTCTTCCCAAAAAGCTTTGTAATAACTACCAAATACCAGTACAGCTGTCCCCTGAACACCTGATCTCTTAGGTTCCTGTGGCCTTTTCACATTCAGTAATAGCTTACACCAGCATTTCTTACCCTGCTAAATAGAAGAAAATATTAACTACATTCCATTTAGAAAACAAATATTGGATTAATTTTTGGAAAGGATCCTAAGTACTATGCAATGTTGCTAATCCAAAACAGTTTACAAATTATTATTCAAGACATTTTACAAATTCATATTAAACTAGGTGGATCTATTGATTTACCACTGATAGGGGCAGTAAGAATTGTTTGATACCCGCATGGAGTAATCAACTAGCTCTAGCCCTCCAGAAAGAAGTAGGTTCAGTCCTGGTTTAATAATCTTTACTTTCTATTTAATCTCATTTTGAAATTTATATTTTTATTGTTTTTTTAAAGAAACAAGTCTACAAGTTCCAGACGTTTTTGCTTTTGAATAAGAAAATGGGTTTTAACTACCCTTTGTTAGCTTTAGTGGAAATTTTCATTCTAAAGGTTCAAACATTCTCTGAAATATTTCAGCCTTATGTAAATAGCCTAGATTCTAGAACCTGAAATATTTTACATTTGTAAGTGTATGTGAAACATGTCTGACTGTTGTGTTTTTCAGTAAAACTGCAGTTTACTAATAATTCTGTTGTCGTAGACAGGCATAAAAGTTTTCTGTTATTGCTGTGTGTGTAACCCCTGGGCAGAACAGATCTTTTATTTGGCACCCAGAGGCACATAAAAAGAAAAGTAGAGTCCAAACCAAAGGCAGGCAGATGAGTCAATGGGAGGTTGACCCCTAAATTGGACCTTCCTTACTCCTTTCCCATAAATTAGAAGTTAAAATTAGAAGACAGGTGGCAGAGAGCTCCTACGCCAACAAATTCCAAACTAAAATACAAAAGGATAGCAGGTGCTGTGGGATGATGCATAGCTAGGATCTACCATCTGCATATTCCCACATGGGGAACAAAAGTCAAATCTCTCAATTGTCTTTGCACTGAACCTCCCCAGCTTAATGGTATACTCCTTTAGTGAGGGGAAACCCAAGGGCACTTTATGAATAAAAAATACTAATTCTCTTAGTATTTATTTCAAATTACTACCAGACTATTTTCATAATATCCTAAAACAAACACAGCTTGTTGAATAAAAAAGTACTTTACAGTTTTGGGAAACTGAAAGATATTCAACAAGTTCCCATTTGTTCCAAGTATAAGATTAAAATACTGTGCCTATTAGTTTCTGTTCTATTCTTTTATTTATGCATCACTATGAAGATCTGAATTTCAAGTCAGCCTCTCAGGTTTACAGACATTTAAGCACATTATTAGGAGCTGTGAATATTCGGCACACCAACACTCAGGTATCACCCAACTTCATTACTACCTGATTAATTAACCTGTTTAAAGTGTGAAAGTTGGCACCTTGTCATTAGAATCCATGGGAATAACTAATGAGAAACTATGAAATAATTTGTTCCTCAATTAAAAAACCTGAAAGAAAAGGTTTTATCTCATTATTCTTGTTTCCTGTTAGCACTTACACAAAGCCAAGACAATTTTGTAAGACTTACTGTCTAAAGAGGAGAGGCTATGTAACATCTTGGGAAACATTTCACAGATCTTTAATAAAATGTGGTGTTAGCCAACACCAATAGGTAAGCCAAGAAGGTTTCCAGGATAATATATGCATTATACAGCATGGATGTGAATAATAATCCTTTCATTTAATACCTGTTTTTTTAATAAATGTTAATTAAAAAAAAGGCTCAGCTGCAAGATGAAAATGCTATGAGTGTAAAACACAGCAATGCTGTAAATCATACAATGAAGCAGATTAAGAGAAACTTGTAGGTTTACTACCACATGATTTATACTAAGCAATATGGATAAAAGAGATGTACAACATTATATTTCATAATTTTAGAAGTTTTAAGGTGAATTTTCAAAGAGTTGGTTGTGTAAAAATCAGCACATATGCGTATAAATAGCATATTCTCGCATACATTATATTTAAAAATCCTCAAAATAGCAGTGAAAGTAAAGGTCAGCGAGTACATTTTCACATGTAAAACATGGGCAGGGTGGGGGCATTCTGGGGTGCAGTCAACATTTATGTGAGTAAGTTGCTATTTTACAAGCAATTTCCACATGTAAATTTAGCAGCTTATACCTGCTCTATATCTGGGACTCAGTGATTGTAAACATCTTAAAAGTGACGGAAGGACTATGTGAGGGGTTTGAGTGAAATGGAGGGTGTTCAGGCTGAAGAGGCAGGAGGATCTCAATGAAATGCAGATAGAATGGGTAAACTGGTAAACCAATGAGTAAAACTGGTCATTTTATTGCTGTGCATGTTAGAAACTCTCCCCACTTACACATGTAAAAGCCAACTTATGGGAGGTGGGGAGATGGTGGTCGGGGGTAAATGCATCTATTTTACATATCTACTCATGTATAACTTTAAAATTAGAAGTAAAAATATGCAGGCATACCAATTGCACACAGTTATTTGTCTAAAGTCCAGCTTATCCAGATAAGTGCCGCTGCTTATCTTGATATAATTCAGAACTTTTCCAGATAAGTAGAATAATGTATATGCCCATTTTTTTTCATGAATGCTCATGTTCCTGGGTTTGTTTATGTGTATTTTATAACCTGCAAACATCGTATACAAGCAGGTTATAAAATACCAGAGTAGATTTACGAATGCCCATATACATGTGCACATGGTTGCACATGCGCAGATTTTAAAGTTATCCTCCCTGTGTACAGATTACATTATCATAATGCATTTTCAATAGAACTCGCTATTTATCATTATCATATTTATCTGTATATTTATGATGAGTGTCAAGAATAACAGGGCTTGAATCAGAAGACTTAGAAAGTTGAGACCAGGAAACTGAAGAGGAGCCACAGATTCAGGAAAAGGCCTGGGGATATTTACCTTCTGTTTGCCAAGCCAGTTAAACACACCCTCAGAAGGTTCCATTGACTCAGCAGAGGTTGTACCTTCATTGGTGAAAGTACCACAGAATCTTGTGAAATATCCTCTGGAACCTCTGTTCATCTGACCTTGTTCCTGTGGTACACTCAGTCCTGTTCCAGTGTCCCAACTCTGCATTCAGCTCTGCAGTCCTGCTCAAACTCCATGTCTCTTTCCTGGGTTCTCAATTCTGAGCCTGCTTCACTGTTACAGCTGTATGCTGAGATGTCTCCAGAGCTAGGCCTGGTTTTACTTGCCTTGGTTTAACCTTCACCCAGCCATCCAGCCACTTCAGATATGCTTCTTCCTGAATGTACTGCTAGCAACTGGATGTACCCTGACCAAAATAATCCATTGGTTTTAAACTGCTGATGTGAGTTAGTCATATGTCTCTCAATAATTCAGAAATGGACAAATAGTAACAAACTCTGTCTGAATACATATAAAATGAAGTTCTAATAGGTTTAAAATGCAAATGATCAGGTTCTGGACATAAAAATCACTTTGCGAGAAGCTATGAACTCTGACTAAAGCCACAGATCTTAGGTTCCTGTTGTTGAACTCAATGCTAAGATCTTACCCCAAATTCAATTAACTTTTCAAAGCTGTTTTTATCATCTGCTACAGCTAGATAAACTTTTTCCATACATAGAGAAGGTGCATCTGATCAACGTAGTCCATGAAATGATAACATCTCTTCTAGACTTCTGTAATCCACTGTCTAATCTTCTAATCACAGTGAAGATTATTTTCAAACATATCAACATGGCCCCATATACACATGTATATGAGTCTGCAAAAAATTGATTTAGTATTTTAGAAGCCACGTGGACCCATCTGTGCAGGTTTTAGAACATACATATCTCCTCCCCATGCTTTTCTTTACATGCACAATTTCATGTATACTCAGGAACTTTAATGCTTGTATAATTGTTCATGCACACTTCTGGTTGTACTCTGGTGGGCTCATTCCAAAATGGCCCCCACAGCAAGAAAGCTGAACTTCAATACCATGGACATGACCAGGTTGGCCTCCTTGGTGGTGAGGGACAATGACCTGCTCTTCCCCAACCAGGGAGTGAGGCTGAATGCCAGTTCCATGTGGGAAGTCTAGCTGGCCTTCTATTAGGATTTCAACTGTGGATCTTCCTACCTCCATGGGGTAAGTACCTCATGGGAAAATGGAGGTTGAGAGTAGGTAGGGGTTGGTGGTATGGGGCTGTGGGATAGGAACATGGGATATAGATGTGATAGCTAAGAAATTAACAGCTTATATTGATCTCAGAAGGGACAGTGAAAAGTCACTATATATATAGTATGTATATATATAAGACAAGACTAAACCGAAGTGATAATTAATCCTGTTAATTGAACCTCGGTATATAAAAGCTATAAATACATAAATAAATAAATATATCTGTGGGTCATGGGTTAATTGAAATTTATGTTATTATTTATTTCAACTATTTATATTCTACAATTTTCAAGCTCCACTGCAGATCACAACAAATTTAAATAAATGCAAACAAAACAAAATAAAATATATACAACAACAATCATTAGTTAAAAGTGTCAGAAAACAAAGTTTTCAATGCTTTTCAAAATACGGTAGATGGAAACATACCATTGAGGAGTTCTCAGAACCAACATTTAACTAAGTGCATTTTTTTCAGGCTTGTCCTCTGTATAAACTGAGGACCTCAAGATAAAAGCCAAGGAGCTGCTCCTGCCTGGAGGGGGATTGTTGAAGCAGCTGATTGCCAGGCAGGAGGAAGCTGGAGGTAATTTCTATAAATGCCCATCAGGAGATGTCAACAATGTCTGTCTATTTGCTGCTTCCATCACAGGCCCACTTGCCCTGCCACTCAACAATACCCAGTCTCTGCCAATAACTGGAAGAATCCCTCATGCACATAAAGCTTCTTCCTTCTAAAATCCTCCATAGGTGTCCATCCAGCAATATGGTGGACACAGCACAACTCCTAGGTCTTCATGGCATGCCATGTCATAAAGCAGAAATTTTAATGCACTCACAGTCCAACTATAGAAGTAAGTAGGGTGTTAGAAACTATTCATAATATCCTTACCAGGAAATGTCTATGCCTTTCTTCCAACAGGGACTCTTTGTTTTATGACAGCATCATGTCTATTGATGAGTTGGAATCCAAGGCAAACTCCAACATGTACTGCCGCCTAGCCACTTGGACTACATTAGAGCACTTATCACTTGGTAGGCATCATGCTGCATGTGACTACTATACAGCAACCAACTATAGCAGATGGGTTTCCCACAACTAGGATCACTTTCCATTGTTTCTGCTTCTCCCGCAAATGGAATACACTCTTACACTTTATATGATGCTGCACATAACACCCCAGTGCACACCAGTTGATGGCTTTGCCACTCAATTTTCTTTTCTGTTCACAGACACCACCAACTCTCAATAAGAGGAGGAGGAAGAGGAGGAAGAAGATCTTCAGTACCTGACCCATCCTACTAGTGCAGCTTCAGTGCCAGCTGCAAATGGCCAGCAGCAACTGCCACCCCAATCTGCAGCAGCTTAAAGCCCAGAGACCCACTTACAGCTTTGGTGGACAATAGGGATGTGAATCGTTTTAGGACGATTAAAATTATCGTCCGATAATTTTAATATCGTCTTAAACCGTTATGGAACACAATACAATACAGATTCTAACGATTTATCGTTATAAATCGTTAGAATCGTGAGCCGGCACACTAAAACCCCCTAAAACCCACCCCCGACCCTTTAAATTAAATCCCCCACCCTCCCGAACCCCCCCCCCAAATAACTTAAATAACCTGCGGGTCCAGCGGCGGTCCGGAACGGCAGCGGTCCGGAACGGGCTCCTGCTCTGAATCTTGTCGTCTTCAGCCGGCGCCATTTTCCAAAATGGCACCGAAAAATGGCGGCGGCCATAGACGAAAAAGATTGGACGGCAGGAGGTCCTTCCGGACCCCCGCTGGACTTTTGGCAAGTCTCGTGGGGGTCAGGAGGCCCCCCACAAGCTGGCCAAAAGTTCCTGGAGGTCCAGCGGGGGTCAGGGAGCGATTTCCCGCCGCGAATCGTTTTCGTACGGAAAATGGCGCCGGCAGGAGATCGACTGCAGGAGGTCGTTCAGTGAGGGTTCCGGCGCCTCGCTGAACGACCTCCTGCAGTCGATCTCCTGCCGGCGCCATTTTCCGTACGAAAACGATTCGCGGCGGGAAATCGCTCCCTGACCCCCGCTGGACCTCCAGGAACTTTTGGCCAGCTTGTGGGGGGCCTCCTGACCCCCACGAGACTTGCCAAAAGTCCAGCGGGGGTCCGGAAGGACCTCCTGCCGTCCAATCTTTTTCGTCTATGGCCGCCGCCATTTTTCGGCGCCATTTTGGAAAATGGCGCCGGCTGAAGACGACAAGATTCAGAGCAGGAGCCCGTTCCGGACCGCTGCCGTTCCGGACCGCCGCTGGACCCGCAGGTTATTTAAGTTATTTGGGGGGGGGTTCGGGAGGGTGGGGGATTTAATTTAAAGGGTCGGGGGTGGGTTTTAGGGGGTTTTAATGTGCCGGTTTTTCGATTTTTCGATTTTTCGATTTTTCACGATTTTTAACGATTTTTCACGATATTTTACCCCCCCCAAACGGCAACAATACGATTCCCTCCCCCTCCCAGCCGAAATCGATCGTTAAGACGATCGAGGACACGATTCACATCCCTAGTGGACAACATTCACAGAA
Organism: Rhinatrema bivittatum; assembly: GCF_901001135.1. NCBI lineage: Eukaryota > Metazoa > Chordata > Amphibia > Gymnophiona > Rhinatrematidae > Rhinatrema > Rhinatrema bivittatum. The sequence continues at coordinate 67,521,389 of NC_042620.1, read as the reverse complement.
TGGAGGAAGATGTTGCAAACTGTAGCAGTCTTCGGAAGGCTGGTAGATGACTTGGAGAGATAAATGCAGGCTCAATCGGGCCTCATGACTGCTCTTGAGCTACTGGGCATGTGGCAACCACCACAGCCACCAGCCCATTAGGCTTATCGGGACTCTGGGGCCTTCAGTTTTTTGTAACTAGTTATATTCCTAGTTTGTCCTTTTCCTCTACCTTTCATTTGTTTAATATTTTGTAAATAGTTTAACATTTTATATTTTGAAAGGTTTTTGTTATTGTTACATTTTGTGTGCAGTGTCTCTGTTTGCATACAACATTCCATGTCATCCCTGAATCAAACCCCTTTTCCTAAATCAAGCTCTTTTCTGGACAGACTCACTGCACTCACTCTAACATCCACTCACTGACTTGCATGTGGCTAGGTCTGTTGTGCTTTCCTCTAACCTTTATCCTCTACTCATCTACCTTTTCAACTGCCTGAGTTAAGCTCCTGTTTAAGTGGGTCACCATTCTGTACCCAACTCCTCTTGCTATAATGGGTACAACACATCAGAGCTGTAAGTCATCACTTAGGTCTTACCTCCTCCTAGTGATAAAGATGTAAGAGTGGCACAGCTATCAATGAAATAGCATATAGAGGGAAACATCTTGACTTCATCACTACTAACAGTATACAAAGGGGAGACAAGAAGCTGAAATGTAGTGGCCTTTCACCAACAGAAAACCTTCTAGTAGAAAAGAGGTGTCATTGAGGTTGCAACTCGTATTATCTCCCAAAAACTGATTGTATCAATGAAAGTAAAAAGACACACATTCAGTCTAACCCCATGGTGATGAAGGCCAATCTGAAATTCAACAGATGGATAATCTAACAACATGCATACACCTCAGGCTCTTAGCTTCTAGCTGGTAATCCCTTCATTACCATGCCAACACTCTGTAAGACCTACATATTAACATAGTAATATAGAAATGAGGGCAGAAAAGGACCAGATGGCCCATCCAGTCTGCCCAGCAAGATTCCTATGGTAGTATCTGCCGCTCCATTCAGGATACCCCATGTTTTTTGCCCACAAGCATTATAATAAGGCTAGTAATATTTATATCAATCAAAACCAAGTAACTTTAAAACCCATAAATTACTGCTAGTAACATTTTTACTAGGTGTAAGAGCCTTCTTGTTAATTCAGACAATGCTGCTTGATATTCTATGCTTTGGGACTTGGCTGTAGAAGCCACCCTGTGCTTTTTCCCTTATATCTGTATGCCAGTACCCCAGACTGTAAAGGTTAGGGCAATTATAGCTGGTGATTTGATTATTAGGAAGGTTGATAGGCTGGGTGGCTGGTGGACCTTTGGATCACTTATTAACTTGACTGCCTGGTGAAAGGTGGCAAATCTCATGCATCACATAGATAGGATTTAAGATAGTGATGAACAAGAGCCAGGGTATAAATGACATAGAAAAGTACAAGAGGGAGGTTCTGTAAGCCAAGTTTAGGGTTTTAGGTAAAAAGTTGAAATCTAGAACCTCCTGAATAGCATTCTGAAAAATGTTCCCTGTTCCACATGCAGGATCCCAAAGGCAGGCAGAGCTCCAGAGTCTCAATGAGTAGATGAGATGAAGGTGCAATGAAGAGGGTTTTCAGTTTGTTAGGACCCGGGCTTCATTTTGAGGAAGGGAGGATTCTTTACCAAAAGGATGGACTCCACATTAACCAGAGTGGAACCAGTCCTCTGGCATTAAACTTTAAAAAAGAGATAGCACAGCTTTTAAACTAGATGATGGGGGCAAGCCGACAGTCACTCAGAAATGCATGGTTCGGATGATGTATCTTTGAAGAATACTAAAAGAGCAGGGAAAATATGGCAACCCTGTAGAGAGGTTGAAATATATACCAAAGTGGAACAGGTGTATTTAAGTAAAGTGTAGAAAGATTCCAAATTACCCTGATGAGGAAGTTAATACAAACAAAAAACATACTTTGGTGAGTTAGAGTTATAGCACTGATGAAGAGAGAGATATAACTAGTAAGTTAGAAACCTGGGGGAAGGAGGATAACCAATGGGAATCTGTGATACCAGGGTATAAATTATACCAAAATGATAGGATGGATTAAACTGGTGGAGGGGTGGTACCATATTAAAGAAAACACTGATTCAAATAGGATAAATGTTCTACAGCAAACAAAATGCAAGGTTGAATCTTTATGTATTGAAATTCCAGCTGAAAAGGGGAATAAAATAGTGGTGGGGGTATAAAACCATTAGAGATGTGCAGTTGCTTGCAATGAAATAGGAAATAAAGACGATATTTCATATTTCGTTGCATTTCGGGAAGGAAAAAGAATGACAGGAAAACCCACAAAATTTTGTGTGGTTTTCCAAGCGTTTTCTTTTTTTTTTTTTTTTTTAGAAGTGCACATCTAGAAAAAAAAACATCCCAAAGCCCAACCCAACCCTTCTAATTTAAGTAAATACAAAGTCCCCCACCCTTCTGACCCCCCAAAACTACCCAAAGTCCCTGGTGGTCCAATGAGGGGACTGGGAGTGAATTCCCGCTCTTGGGCTGTCGACTGCCAGTAATCAAAATGACACCAGTGGCCCTTTGCCCTTTTCATGTGACAGGGGCTACCGGTCACATGACAATGAACAAACAGAAAATGAACAAACAGACAATGAAATATTAAAAGAAATCAGGGAAGCTAACAAAATCAGCAGCCCAGTGTCATTAAAGCTCTGTTGTTAAAGCTGGGAATTAGCAATCTGTTATTAACAGAGTTGCTGGAGATAGCAATCTGTTATTATTTAGAATAGTTGTGAGTGGATCCTTGGACCAGTGGCAGGTGACCACACCTTCAGGGGAGCTCCCGAGAGGGACCACTGGTCAGGCTTAGTGTAGGAGTCAGACACACACTAGTTCTTTTATTAGACGATATATTAAACCACCAGAGGTGGCAGTAGTGAGCTGGAAGCACCCACCTGTGCTGTAGTCCCTCAGGTACTAGAACAGCGATCCCAAGGTGGCTGAGCTGTAGAGAAACTAAGAAAGTGAGTAGGCAAGACCTGCAGAGTTCAGGAACAAGTCCTTGATGGTAACATTCACACAATAGTCTCTTGAGGCAGCCCAAGAGTTGGTATGCATTAGGCCCTCAAGGAGCGAGTACCTGGTTCCAGGGAAAGCTCTGAGAGATAGATAGAAACTCACTGATATTATAAACAACAAAGACTTCTTAGTAAGCAGTATATTAAACCAGCAAAGGGGCAGTAGTGATATGGAAGCGCCCGGCTGGGCTGTAGTCCCTCAGGTATTGGAACGGCGATCTCAAGGTGGCTGAGCTGTAGGGAAACTAAGAAAGTGAGTAGATAGGATATGCAGAGTTCTGGAACAAGTCATTGATGATAACACTCACACCATAGTCTCTTGAGGCAGCCCAGGTGTTGAAATGCAGTAGGCCCTCGAGGAGCAAGTACCTGGTCCCAGGGAAAGCTCTGAGAGATAGATGGAAACTTACTAATGTTGTAAGCAGCGATGACTTCTTAGCAGAAGTGGTATTCAGGAGCTGGTCCGGGACGTGGGCCCTCGAGGAGCGAGTACCAGTTCTGGACTGCGACCTTAAAAGAAAAAGAGAGGGCGAGGCCCCCGAGGAGTGAGTACATTTAGTGAAGTCTGAGGAGGCAGAGTAGCTAGGTTTGCGGAGAGTGAATCCTATCCACAGTGACCTGGAGGAAGCGAATCCTTGCTAACTCGTCTTGTTAGCGAAAACTGAGACCTTAAATATCTGGAGCTGATGACGTCATCTCAGGGGGACGCCCCTGAGGTTCATGCCAATGCCGGTACATCAGTCGGGCCGAGCGCGCGCCCTTAGGCATCTGGTCAACATGGCAGCTTGCAACGTCAAGCCGGTCCGGGAATGCCGGAGGAGGACGGCCCGGAGACGCTGCAGCAGCTAGCCTTCCATCAACCCCGGAGGGAGTCACCAACGAAGTAAGGTGGGTGGAGCAGAGACATACGGACACAACACCCAGTAATAATAGGTGATTTCAATTACCCCAGTATTGATGGGGTGAATGTTATATCAGGACATTCAAGAGAGGTAAAGTATCTAGTTGAAATAAATGACTTCTTCATAGAGCAGCTGGTACAAGAACCAGCAAGAGGGGAAACTATTTTATACCTAGTTCATAGTGGAACACAGGATTTTGTGCAAGTGGTACCAATGTTGGAGTCGAGAATATAGTCTAATTTGACTTAATAACTGGAGGGAGCGCAGTAAAGAAATCTACTGTGATAGCATTTAACTTTCAAAAAGTTGACTATGAAAAAATGAGGAAAATGATTAGGAAAAAACTAAAAGGAGCAACTGCAAAGGTTAACTGGCTAATTTTAAAAGGAATGTGCGTGTGCCCATAAATGCGTGTATTAGCGCTCGAGCAGAGATATGCTGCAATTTTATATCATGCATGCAAGTACGTGCTTATCATTTAAAATCCCCCTGCTGCATTTTTGTGTGTGTGTAATCTTAAGAGATGGCTCAAGCAAATTCCCCGGCATATTTCTGCTAGGGCTTTAGAGACTTTTATGTGTGTATGCAAGCAGATTTTAAAACATGTTTATGCGAGGGAAAAACAGTTTTTCCAATTAGTCCACCAGTTTGTCCAGTTGATATTGGGATCTTCAAGACCTCTCTGGTTCTTCATTCTGTAAGCCCCCTCTTTACCCCAAACTTTCTCACTGTGCTGAAAGCCCTAAAACTCAAGATCTCTTGACTTGCTCCTCATGAGGACCTGCAGCAAATTTACATGGATAACACACAGATGTGCACCATGGTCAGCTTTTCTAAAATTTAGAGATAAGCACATAAGTCTTAGACCTGCCCCAGAATGCCCATGCCCTGCCTATGTCGCACCCCTTTTCCACGCCATTATTCTTGACAAGCACATGAGTGTTTAAGTGCGTACGCAGATTCTTACAATTCACATTGCTTTGCATGGTTTGCATACGCACGTATATGGCCATTTTTGCACAAGCAATGCTTTTAAATTCTACCTCTAAGAGGCATTGATTTTATTTAAAAAACATCATCTTGGAAGCCCAGATCATATTTGTTCCATATATTAGAATGGCTACCAGCATAGTTAAAAGGTGAGGTAAATGAGGCTATAATATCTAAAAGAACATCTTTCAAGAAATGGGAATGGCATCTAATGAAGAAAACAGGAAACAACATATCCACCAAGTCAGATGCAAAGCATTGATAAGGAAGGGAAAGAGAGAATTTGAAAAGAAACTTGCATAAAAGCAAAAACTCATAATACAAATTGTTCTGTTACATTCGAGGTAAAAAGCCTGTGATGGAGTCAGTTGAATCAATAGATGATCAAGGGGTAAAAGAGGCACTTAGGGATGATAAAACCATATCAAAGAGACTAAACAAATTATTTGCTTTGCTATTCACTGAGGAAGACGTAAGAGATATACCAAAACCAGAAATGATATTCAAAGGTGATGATTCAGAGGGACTAAATAAATCTTAGTGAACCTGGAAGATGTGCTAGGGCAAACTGGCAAACTTAAAGTAGCAAATCATCTGGACCAGATGGTCTACATCCCAGAATGCTGAAAGAAATGAAATTGTGGACCTGTTATTGAAAATTTGTAAACTATCACTAACATCATCTACCTGAATGTTAGGAGTTAGCAATCTGTTGTTATTTAGGAGAGTTGTGGGTGGATCCTTGGACCAGTGGCAGATGACCATGCCCCCGGGGGAAGATCCTGAGAGGAACCACCGGTTGGGCTCAGAATTAGGAGACAGCACACACTAGTTCTTTTATTAGACAGTATACTGAACCACCAGAGGTGGCAGTAGTGAGCTGGAATGCCTGGCTGGGCTGTAGTCCCTCAGATACTGGAACAGTGGTCCCTGGAGTCTGAGCTGAAGAGAAACTGAAATATAGTGAGTAGGCAGGGTATGCAGAGTTCATGTACCGAACCTGATGGTAACACTCACTCAACGTCTCATAGAAGCCCAGGAGCTGTAATGTATAGGCCCTCGAGGAGCGAGTACCTGGTTCCAGGGAAAGCTCTGAGAGAGCAATGGTAACTCACTGATATAGTTGGCAGTGATGATTTCCAGGCAGAAGAGAATATGGAGGAATGAAGGTTCTCGAGAAGCGAGTACCGGTTCCAGACTGTCACCTGAAAAACAAAGGAGAGAGCAAGGCCCCCGAGGAGCAGGTACCCCTGGTAAGTCCAAGGAGGCAGAGTAGCTTAGGTAGAGTAACCCGTAGAGAGTCTGTTCCTTGCTAACTCAATCTGTTTATTTATTTATTTATTTATTTATTTATTTATAGATTCTTTTATACCGAGGTACGTATAGCTATACATCACCTCGGTTTACAGTGAAACAATAATTTAGCAACCAGCGTTACATATAACAGTTTGAAAACAGTAAAACATTTAACAGAAAAGTCTTTACAAAAAAAAAAATGCTGTTAGCAAATTCTAAGACCTTATATATCCGGCGCGGGTGACGTCATCTCAGGGTGAGCCCCTGAGGTTTGCACCATCGCCAGTACTTCAATCAGGGCCGTGTCACGCGCACGCCCCTAGGCCTCCAGGAAACATGGTGGGTTGCAGTATCTAGCCGATCCAGGGAACCGGAGGACTTTGGCAGAAGGACACCGCGGCAGCCAATTTTCCTGCAGTCGAAGAGGGAGGCGCCAAAGAGGTAAGGAGGGCAGAGAGAGGGCATCGGGAACCAACGGACACAACACTGAAGACTGGAGGGTTGCTAATGTAACGCCAGATTTTAAAAAGGGATCAAAGGGTGATACAGGAAACGTCAGACCAGTGAGTCTGATGTCTGTGCCAGGCAAAATGGTAAGCTATCATAAAGAACAAAATTGCTGAGCATATATATATAAGCATAGATTTATGGGACAAAGCCAACATGGATTTAGCCAAGGAAAGTCTTGCCTCACAGATTTCCTACATTTTTTGAGGGTGTAAATTAATATGTGGATAAAGGTGAGCCAGTTGATATAGTGAATCTGGATCAAACAGAAAGCATTTGTCAAAGTCTCTGTTACAGTTGCGTCAAAAGAATCAAGGTTAATGATTGAGGATACTTACTGCCTCTCTGTGCAGGTTACCCCTATGCACCCTCGTCTTCATTTCTATCCTCGAGCCTTTAGGGAATCACAGTGTTTATCCTATGGCCCTTTGAATTTGATGACTGTTTTCATCTTCATGAAGGGCATTTGAAGCATTCACTACCCTCTCAGTGAAGAAATATTTCCTGAGATTGGTTTTGAATTGTTCCCCCAGAGTTTCATTTTGTGACTCCTAGTTCTACTATTTTCTTTATGAAGGAAAAGGTTTCAAGTTTGTATATCATTAAAACCTTTCAGGTATTTGAAGGTCTGTATCATATCTACCTTGCACCTTCTCTCTTCCAGAGTATAAATATTTAGATCCATCAGCCTCTCATGCCTTCCAAAGCAGATCCCACACCATTTTGGGCACCCTTCTCTGGACCGCCTCTATTCTGTCTCTCTCCTTTATGAGGTATGGTTTCTAGAACTGAACAGAGTGCTTCAGATGAGGCCTCACCAAGGATCTGTACAAGGGAATTATCATCTCATTTTTCCTTCTGGTTATTCCTCTCGCTATGCAGCCCAACATTCTTTTGGCTTTAAGTAACGCCTTGTCACATTGCTTCGCCATCTTCAGATCACCAGATACTATTACCCCAAGGTCTCTCTCTTGGTCCATGTACTTCAGTGTTTCATTTCCTATCATATACAGTTCTTCATATTAACATACCCCAGATGCATAATTCTGCACTTCTGTAATGTCACTCACAATGACATTGAATATACAGGTCTCAAAACTGATGCCTGTGGCACTCTGCTTAACACGTTTCTCTCTTCAGAGTAGGTTCCATTTACCATTACTAACTGTCTCCTATCAGTCAACCAGTTTGTAATCCATGCCACTACCTTTGGTGTTCACACCCAAGCTTCTCATTTTATTCACAAGCCTCTTATGTGAGACTGTATCAAATAGAGATGTGAATTGTGTCCTCGATCGTCTTAACGATCGATTTCGGCTGGGAGGGGGAGGAAATCGTATTGTTGCCGTTTGGGTGTGTAAACTATCGTGAAAAATCGTTAAAATCGTGAGCCGGCACACTAAACCCCCCTAAAACCCACCCCGACCCTTTAAATTAAATCCCCCACCCTCCCGAACCCCCCCCCCCATGCTTTAAATTACCTGGGGATCCGGCGGTGGTCCAGAACGGCGGCGGTCCGGAATGGCCCCCTCAATAGAATCGTGTTGTCTTCAGCTGGTGCCATTTTTCAAAATGGCCGCCGCAAAATGGCGGCGGCCATAGACAAAAACGATTCGACGGAGGAGGTCGTTCCGGACCCCCGCTGGACTTTTGGCAAGTCTTGTGGGGGTCAGGAGGCCCCCCCAAGCTGGCCAAAAGTTTCCTGGGAGTCCAGCGGGGTTCCGGGAGCGATTTCTTGCCGCAAATCGTTTTCGTACGGAAAATGGCGCCGGCAGGAGATCGACTGCAGGAGGTCATTCAGCGGGGGTTCTGGACCGCCGCTGAATGACCTCCTGCACTCAATCTCCTGCCGGCGCCATTTTCCGTACGAAAACGATTCGCGGCAAGAAATCGCTCCCGGAACCCCGCTGGACTACCAGGAAACTTTTGGCCAGCTTGGGGGGGCCTCCTGACCCCCACAAGACTTGCCAAAAGTCCAGCGGGGGTCCGGAACGACCTCCTCCGTCGAATCGTTTTTGTCTATGGCCGCCGCCATTTTGCGGCGGCCATTTTGAAAAATGGCACCAGCTGAAGACAACACAATTCTATTGAGGGGGCCATTCCGGACCGCCGCCGTTCTGGACCACCGCCGGATCCCCAGGTAATTTAAAGCATGGGGGGGGGGGTTCGGGAGGGTGGGGGATTTAATTTAAAGGGTCGGGGGTGGGTTTTAGAGGGTTTTAGTGTGCCGGTTTTCCTGCCCTCCCCCTTCCCCCGATTTACGATTTTTTAACGATAAATCGGGGGAATTGGTATTGTATCGTGGCCCTAACGATTTTTTGACGATTTAAAATATATCGGACAATATTTTAAATCATCAAAAAATGATTCACATCCCTAGTATCAAAAGCTCTGCTGAAATCCAAGTAAATGACATCGAGCACTCTTCCTCAATTCAATTCTTTAGTCACCCATTCAAAAAAATCAATATGATTGGTCTGACAGGACCTTCCTTTGGTGAATCTATGCTGCCTTGTATTCAGCAAGCCACCTGATTAAAGATATTTCACTATCCTTTCCTTCAGCACAGTCTCCATTAATTTTCCCACCACCGAGGTGAGGCTAACCAGCCTGTAGTTTCCAGCCTCCTTTCTGCTACCACCCTTGTGAAGAGGGACCATAAACATACTTCTCCAATCTTGCGTCACCACTCCCATTTTCAGGGATCCATTGAACAAGTCTTTCAGTGGACCCGCCAGCACATCTCTGAACTCCCTCAGTGCCCTGGGATGTACCTCATTCGGCCCCATGGCCTTATCCACTTTCATTTTACTTAGCTCATCCCATACATTCTCTTCTGTAAACAGTTTCATCTACCCCATCCCCTTTCTATGGTCTTGTCAATCAGCAACGATCCTTCTCCAGGGTTTTCTTTAGCGAAGACTGAACTGATTTATTTGTTTAATATTTCTGTCATTTCTTAGTCTCTCTCCAACAATCCTTCTCATCACCATTCAGTTGAATTATACTAATTTGGGCCTTCCTTCTTTCTCTGATATCTGAAGAATGTTTTGTCTCTTTATTTTATCTTTTTGGCAAATCTTTCTTCTCCTTGATCTTTCGTTTTCCTGATTTCTTTCTTTGTCTCCCTCAGCTTTACCAGATATTCTTCCCTGTGTTCCTCTTTTTGGAATGCTATAAACTTCTTCAATGATATTCTTTTTGCCTCTATATTGGCAGTCATCTCCTTTTGAGAACCATGTCTGTTTCTTTTTCCTCTTACTTTTTGTTTACTTTTCTAACATATAGAAAATATGATAACATGGTAATGGAAGCCAGCCTAAAAGTTCATAGGTTCTCCCTGGGCCTCTGTTTTCTACTAAATATGTAAGCAAAGGGATTATTTGTAGGTTCTCTCTTTAAGGGTCCCTGCTGTGGGCTATTGGGGGCTCTTAAATGTAAATGTTACCTTTTCCTCTCACACACTTGAAAACCTTCTAATGGAGAAGGATCCCACAAAAAGAACCCTTTAGAGTTTTAGGGAAATCATCTGAAGCAGAGTCAGATGATGTCAGTTCCTTCAGCTACTTCTTATCCAGACATAATAACACTAAATGGAGTTTGTAGAGTAAGTACAACAAAGAAGACATTCTAGAAACAAACACTCAGTTGTCTTCTAATACACAAGGCCCATATAGTAACAAAAAAGATTATTTAGTGGTGACTGAAAAGTCTCACCCTCTCTGATTAAATATAAGCTATAGAAGTGAAGAGCTAAGGCAAATGAAAGAAAGGGAAAGGCTTCAGATAATTAGTGAATCATCCACACATGCTTTAAATTCCATACACCCAATATTTAGTTTATAGGCCAATGCCATATACACATACATAAGAAAAAAATATGCATATGCCACTTCTTTATAAAGGCACTATACACAAATAAATAATGCTAATATATGCTAGGAGTGTGCAGTAATAAAACAATTGGTTTCATTTTATTTATATTCTGCTTTTTGCACTTTAAAATGGATTACATTCAGATACTGAAGGTATTTCACTATCCCCAGAGGGCTTACAATCTAAGGGGGTCATTTATCAAAATGCGATAAGGCGTTTTCGCATGCGTTAAGGGCTTATCGCATGCGAAAAGCCCCGTTATCACATGCGATAGGCCTTTAACGCATGCGATCACACCATATCGTATGGTGCAATGCAAATTCATAAAATAGGAGGAGTTAGAGAGTGGGCTGGGTTAGCCTGTCTGTGAAGAGCTATTGCACAGCCGTAACGCTGATTTTAACTACACCTCTTTGGATTGTGTTAGGCTGTGCGATAGCTGCCATGACCGTGTGGTAAGGTTTTATCATCATTTGTGATGTCGCCCGTAAGTCCTATTTCAGGTGAATTGATGGGTCCAGAGCTGAGAGAGAGAGAGAGAGAGACACTGGCCATAATGTCATGGCCCACAAGTAGGTATTTGTATCCCTATGGTAGGCCCACCTAGTAACTCTAGGTGGGGTTTAGGTAAGAGTGTAGGGGGTTATGGGCCACTTTGACATTCTATGTGACACCTATGAACAGAACAGTGGTCTCTTGTGAAGATTTGCTGGCCTTCGGAGTGAGGAAACTCACTCCAAGATGAGATTTGGGCAATGTTCCCTCAACCTAGCTTCATGTTACCCAGGTAGAGAGTCCCTCAAGCTAGGTTGAGAGAACCATGACATTATGGCCAGTCTCTCTCTCTCTCTCTCCATTAACAATGGTCCCCTGGTGGTTGAATGAAGGAAATACAACAGGTCTGGCACTTATCGCAGAATCTGAAAATGGTATCTCAATTTGCGGTAACTTAGCTCTTCGCACAGATAATTAGTGCAAATTGTGATAAATGCCCAAGGTCACAAGGAACAACAGTGGGACTCAAACCATGGTCTCCTGGTTCATAGACAAAAAATATAAAGAGTAGGGATGTGAATCGTGTCCTCGATCGTCTTAATGATCGATTTCGGCTGGGAGGGGGAGGGAATCGTATTGTTGCCGTTTGGGGGGGTAAAATATCGTGAAAAATCGTGAAAAATCGTGAAAAATCTAAAAATCTAAAAATCGCAAAACCGGCACATTAAAACCCCCTAAAACCCACCCCCGACCCTTTAAATTAAATCCCCCACCCTCCCGAACCCCCCCCAAATGAGTTAAATAACCTGCGGGTCCAGCGGCGGTCTGGAACGGCAGCGGTCCGGAACGGGCTCCTGCTCCTGAATCTTGTTGTCTTCAGCCGGCGCCATTTTCCAAAATGGCGCCGAAAAATGGCGGCGGCCATAGACGAACACGATTGGACGGCAAGAGGTCCTTCCGGACCCCCGCTGGACTTTTGGCAAGTCTCGTGGGGGTCAGGAGGCCCCCCACAAGCTGGCCAAAAGTTCCTGGAGGTCCAGCGGGGGTCAGGGAGCGATTTCCCGCCGCGAATCGTTTTCGTACGGAAAATGGCGCCGGCAGGAGATCGACTGCAGGAGGTCGTTCAGCGAGGGTTCCGGCGCCTCGCTGAACAACCTCCTGCAGTCGATCTCCTGCCGGCGCCATTTTCCGTACGAAAACGATTCGCGGCGGGAAATCGCTCCCTGACCCCCGCTGGACCTCCAGGAACTTTTGGCCAGCTTGTGGGGGGCCTCCTGACCCCCATGAGACTTGCCAAAAGTCCAGCGGGGGTCCGGAAGGACCTCCTGCCGTCCAATCGTGTTCGTCTATGGCCGCCGCCATTTTTCGGCGCCATTTTGGAAAATGGCGCCGGCTGAAGACAACAAGATTCAGGAGCAGGAGCCCGTTCTGGACCGCTGCCATTCCGGACCGCTGCTGGACCCGCAGGTTATTTAACTCATTTGGGAGGGGTTCGGGAGGGTGGGGGATTTAATTTAAAGGGTCGGGGGTGGGTTTTAGGGGGTTTTAGTGTGCCGGCTCACGATTCTAACGATTTATAACGATAAATCGTTAGAATCTCTATTGTATTGTGTTCCATAACGGTTTAAGACGATATTAAAATTATCGGACGATAATTTTAATCGTCCTAAAACGATTCACATCCCTAATAAAGAGCAACACTGCGAACCTGTTTGCTCAAAAGAACAAATCGCTACAAAAGGTATTGCCACAGATCTTCTCCAAGGACACTCTTCACCATCTCCTGTAGAGTCTATTATAAATAAATTATTGTAAAACGGGACCGCATCAGCAAGCCTTAGACGACGTGCTCAGTGCAACCGAGCCGTCCGGTCTTCTCAATCACTTGCGGCCCGTCAGATTTTTATAAGATTCAACCATCAGTGTTAGCTCAGTCTTATTTTTTAGCCCTTCGTACCTTAGAATATAGGTTACATGATATTATTAGCTCGTATACAAATGATATTTTTCATAGCTGATGACTCGATATCAGCCGTGTTTCGCAGCCCCTCGGCTGCTTCTTCAGGAGTCGATATTAACAGCAAGAATCTATAAAAAGGAACCCACAACAAAATATGTAAATTTCTATCTAAGATAAATAAATAAAATACTTAGCTTAGGATGGTGTAGTAACCTATTTAGTCGGGAACCATGTCTCCATCAGTTGTTTAGAAAATGCCGGGCTAGAGACCGCTTTGAACTTGTCCTAAAGATTAAATAGCCCGCTCTTTCTGCGGGCGTGATGACGTCATCTGATGTCTACTGTCGCCTTGGTTACCAGACGCCAAGACCGCAATCCAGTCAGCTGTTTAACTGTATGTATTCACTGTGTTGACAAAAGGACACACAGAAAAAATATTTTATAGAAACACATTCAATTCTAATGCAGTATTTTGATAGACTTCTTTTGAAGGCAGAACAACGATGGATTCATTCCTTAGATACTACACAACCATCAGGTCTAAATACTGCATTAGAATTGAATGTGTTTCTATAAAAGACCCTGAAAACCTGGGCACTACCTCCATGATTATCCCCTTTGCATCATAGATCGTCTTCATGTTAAGGGAGTTAAAGCCCTTATGGTTGTGGAATGTGGCCTGTTTGCCTGCAAGGACCTTAAAGGGATGTGAGTGCAATTGATAAACCCCAGAACAGAGAGGGAAATATGTAATTTGGTAGAAATCAGTTATAATTTGTTGTTGTCTGCACTGAGGGAAGGATATATAGTGTAGGGATGCGCATTTATTTGCGACAAAATAGGAAATAGAGATGATATTTCCTATTTCATTGTGGTTTGGGAGGGCGAGGAAACAATAAGAAAACCACACAAAATTTTGTGTGGTTTTCTTATCATTTTTGGGGAGGGGAGAAAGGGCACATTAAAACAAAAAAACAAAAAAAACTGCAAACCCACCCCAACCCTTCAAATTTAATTAATTGCAACCCCCCACTCTCCCGACCCCCAAGACTTGCCTGACCCCCCCCCCACACACACACACACAAGACTTATCGAAAGTCCCTGGTGGTCCAGCGGGGTCTCGGAAGCGATCTCCCCATCTCGGGCCGTCGGTTGCCACTAATCAAAATGGTGCCGATGGCCCTTTGCCCTTACCATGTGACAGGACTATCGGTGCCATTGGCCGGCCTCTATCAATTAACTCTGTTATTTGAACTTCGGTATAGAAAAGTTATAAATAAATAAATAAATAAATAAATAAATAAATGGTAGGAGCAATGGACAGCTGGCACCATCTTAAAAAATGGCGTGGGCCATCCATTGCTCCTACCATGTGACATGGGCCGACCAATGGCACTGAAAGCCCCTGGTTGTTGCAAATCTGCTGCCCCAGTCCATACCTCTAACCTGCTACTACCAGCCTTGGATGGCTATCCCATAATTTTCTTCTACTCTAAAACAAGAGGGAGAGAAACAGGTGGCAGTTGCACATGTTCTCCAAATTTTAATTGCTTCTGCCTTGAGGAGCCTTCTACTCCTGCCTTTCTGCCACAAAGAAAGTCTCTTTTAAGATTAGGGGCAAGACTGCCTTTTTTATCTTTTCTAATAGGCTGGGCTGGCTGTGTACCTTTTTTTTCAGTAGCATGATGAAATTTGAATTAACTACTCGGGCTTGGATATCACCAAGGAAATCATTTATTAATACTGCATCACAACTCATAATACCACTCTACTGTATAAAGAAATGTCTGTCAGACATATATACAGTGTACATGTGTGCTGTGCAGTGCACTGCTGACTGACTCTTTTTTCACACACTCAAAAAATTGTTAGAAAGTTAAACAGAACTATCAAGGCTGGCAGCCTGGCAAAATTCTTCTTAATCTTTACTTATCAGTGTGCTAACACTCCTGCACTGCACTGGACACTCAGAGACAAATTAACAATTTCAATTTTCATACTCCTTCCCTCCGCCAGTGAACATAGAAGCACAGTGCCACTGCTTCTGCCTTTCTGATACAGTGAGTGAAACCACTGAAGCAGAGATGTTCACAAACAGCTCTTTACCAGGGCCAAAGCTAACTTTGTTAAAGCTTTATTTGAACTCTCAGGGAGTTCTGAAAAACAAATAATACTCCATCAACTACTAGAGAAGAAATAGAGGCTTTCTTGCACATACTCAGACCATTCAGTGGGAGGATGTCAGCGTCACTTGATCCAGATGGAAGCTATAGGCTAGTTAAAAAGCTGCTTCACCATGATTTATCCTCCATCTGTTCTCCTTGTCCAAATGTCCTGCCTCAGCTCCCGGGAGGCTGTGATGTCATGTAGGCAACAGTTGGTTGCTATAGTTACCAGTTGCTTATTTGTTCAGTAGTGTACAGCCATAAACTTGAATGTGCCTTAGACTTGAATAGGATATATAAACAAATGAGAAAAAATATTTATTTAAATTCATAGGATCTCTCCATTCATTTTGGGAGCTTACAAATAAAATGAAAATGGACTGATTTGTTGTATTTTACCCATTCGTGTAAAAAGAAAGCACATCTCAACTAAATTTTGTATTTTTGATTTGGATTTTAGATTTAGTTATTCACTTCCAAATATGAACTCAGGAAGAGTTACAATTCAAGTATTATAGTGTTTTCGAGATCAGACTTAAACCAAACAATTTCAGCCT
The DNA here is from genome assembly GCF_901001135.1 of Rhinatrema bivittatum. Taxonomy (NCBI): domain Eukaryota; kingdom Metazoa; phylum Chordata; class Amphibia; order Gymnophiona; family Rhinatrematidae; genus Rhinatrema; species Rhinatrema bivittatum. Next base: position 67,505,538 of record NC_042620.1, on the reverse strand, counting down.
AGTTCAAGATCGATTGAATTCTCACATTTTCTCCTGATTTAACTGGGCTTCTCATATTTCCATAGCAAAGTTGGTAAACATTTGAACATTTCAAATTTCCCTCAAATTCATAGGATTCTGCTTGCTGCAGACATCACACATTAGTCCAAAATGGTTATAATTTCCACAGGTTTGGTGGTTTAAGTGATTTACATTGTAATTATTTTAAATACAAATTTAACAGACTATTTTGATGTGCTTGCAAACTTCTTTTATTGTTGACAAACTAATTTATGAATTGCTTATTTAAAAGTTGCATATTCTTAGATCTTACTTCCTATAACTGCATATATTTAGTTATATAAATCTACAACATTTGTTAATCTAGTTTCATTTCTAGACTGGATATGCAATATACTGTACTGCTACAGTGCTATATTTAATGCTATTACTGATTAGGAACTTTCTACATACTTCCATCTGCTTTTAATTCTAAGAATTTTGCTTCTCTGAAGTTTGGTTTTATTATATTCTTGGAGTAATAAAGGCATATTGTAATGAGCAATTTACAGCATTTTGAGATGATGCTTTAACCTTTTATATCAAAATCTAATGATTCATAGAGAGGGCAATTCTTTAAGACATTTCTGCAGGTAAAACAAAGCCTTAGCTGCAGAAATGGGCTTTTAGAAAATTGCCTACCCTATATGCATATACATGTTTGCATGTTGGTCTTACTTTTACCTGCAGTGTGAAGCAATGCTCTTCTGGATGAAGTCAGGGTAGGGTTTGAAATTATGCACATACTTTTGCATTCTTAAAAGTGTGCACATATTTTTTCTTGTTAAATTTACCCTACTGATTAGCACATATAAATGTGTACAGGTAGTTTTCCTTGAATAATTTTCAAAGTGAATGTGTGTAAAAAGTAGCCACAGACTTTGAACTTATGTGGTCAGTCTTGAAATTAACACTTTACTGCCTACCGACTATAAATAAAATGAGAAAGCTGAAGCCATTCTCTATCCTTAACAAAGCAGGACATATAACTAGACAAATATTTGTTAGATGACATTTTCATTGTGCTTAATACCTTGCTCAAACAACATCACATCACTATGCTGCCAAAAGCTTCTGATCTATGTTTTTTTAATACACTTTGAGCCTAAATTACAAAATACTAAGGGTAGGTATTCTTAAATGAGAATAGATAATATTTCTGTGTTTCTGTCTTTTTTTTCCAAATTAGAACAAGATTCATAAACATCACATATGGTGAATAAAATATATATTAAAGCAGTATGAATGAAATCGAATTTTTTTACTATGGTTTTACAAATTAAACATAATACAATGGAATGTATAACTCCCCTTCATTTTAAATATATTTATCTTCATCAATTAATATGCATAGTACCAAATCTAAACTCCTTTTTCTAACACATCTCAAGTGAACATATTAGTTATGCTAAATCTTTGTTATTACAGGGCATATAAATATTCCCTATCTCCCCAAGTATTCCTTCTGTATTATCTAAAGGTAGGATATAAGATTGCTTAGAGGAGGTGCTTATCTTCTTGAATTTGATCAATGAACTCAATTATGGCCCCATTCCAGGGACTTTCAACCTTAGTTTACAATGATGCATGGTTGCTGCTACACCTGACACTTCTCCCAAAATCTCTTCAATAAATAAGAAGGTACTCCAGAGCTCTGACTCTTTTTTACAGCTCTTCCAAGTCCCCAGCTGATTTTCTTCGCAAGGTTAGTTGCTAATACATTCCTAACACCCATGCATTATTAATGCTCACCGCTCTCCAAGGTGGCAGTGACAAATAGGGAGCAAAATTCACTGACTAGTGGGGAATGCACTTTTTAGTCATGCTTGAATTTTTCAATCCATTCTGCTTGTTGAGAATTTTTCAGTAGAGGCAGCAGAATATAGCTTTTTTTCATACCTTAGAAGCACTCTAGTAACCAGTGGAAAAATTATGAGTCAGGGTTTTCCCATGAGGCTTTGAGGGGGGAGTTGTTCAGAAAGTATCTTTGATGTTTCCAATAGTACGGAAGTCCTTGTTTTTCCTCCTATGTGGTAAGTGGCAGTTTTGACTCCAAATTGACTATGCAGCCAAGTAAATTATAATACTTTAACAAGGCTGTGTGTGTGCATGCCAGCTGTAATGTTCCCAGAAATAATACCAAGTGTGTATCATGAGAAACATTTTCTTAATGTGCAGATTTTCTTTTTTTCACTTATGGTAGTATTCATTTTTAATAAAGAATATAATCTGAAAAATGTATTCTTAAATGGCTAGCATAGCAATGAATTTTATTTAAATGAAAGTACTGCTCTTAGAGTACAAAACCTGCACTATAGTTATGGTTGTTAATGAAAATCATGGAGACCAATTTTATAACAATCTAAGGTCTAGATTCATCAAAATGCTATGTTTATCATGAGAATAATGCAAGTGATAAAGAAAAGGAGTGTGTATATTCAAATTGCCGGCCTGCCGCATCGCATAGATAACTATCGCTTGGGGCCTAATGTTATAGCATGTTAAGTTGCGTTATCGCACGCCGCATTGCATCATCGTGGCGTACAATATATTTTTTTTCCCAGTATAAATACAGGCTTCCTGCACATGCCTCTTTGAGGGTGTGTCAAGAGTTTGGTGAGAGGAGAGTTGGTAGGTGGATTAGTGATAGTAGGAGCTTAGAGATTACGATTTTCTGAGTGTGTTGTCTTTAGGGATGTGTATCATTTTTATGACGTGGCTTCACTATATCATATGAAATATCGTAAGATATTTCCTTTTTTGTCATGTATTGGGGGTCCCCGAAAATCATAGGAAAACCCCATAAATTTTGTGTGGTTTTCTTATCGTTTTTTTTTGGGGGGGGAAGGGCACACAGAAAAAAAAAAAACCACCCCAACCTTTCAGATCTAATTATTTAGAATCCCCCACCCTCCCAACTCCTCCCAAAACTTGCTTAAAGTCCCTGGTGGTCCAGCGGGGGCTTCAAGACCAATCTCCCGCTCTCGGGCCATCGGCTGCCAGTAAACAAAATGGTGCCATGGCCATTTGCCCTTACCATGTGACAGGGGCTATCGGTGCCATTGGCCGGTCCCTGTCACATGGTAGGAGCAATGGACAGCTGGTGCCATCTAGGCCATCCATTGATCCTACCATGTGACAGGGGCCGGCCAATGGCACTGATAGCCCCTGTCACATGGTAAGGGCAAAGAGCCATCGGCGCCATTTTGTTTACTGGCATCCAACAGCCCGAGAGTGGGAGATTGCTCCTGGGACCCCCTCTGGACCACCAGGGACTTTAGGCAAGTTTGGGGGGGGGGGTTGGGAGGGTGGGGGATTGTAAATAATTTGATCTAAAGGGTTGGAGTGGGTTTGGGGGGGGTTTGTAAATAATTAAATGTGAAGGATTGGGGTTTGTGTTAGTGCGCACTAATGGGAGCTAGTGCGTACTAACAGTAGGCCCCCCAAATATATGGGCCCCCCCCTAGTTAAGCCATGATGTGGCAAGGGTTCTTGAATGTATACAGAAAATGGCCAATAAGGGCCAAGAAGTCAATTTTTGCAAGAAGAATGGGCCGGCCTCTTGACAAAGTTGCTGTGCTGTCTAGATGGAAGAAACCTGCTCAGCATATTCTCACTACAGAGTGCTGTGCCAGCACACACAATGCATGGTGTTTGTGAGGCATATTCATGCAGCATACTATGAAGCCATTTTGAAGCTTTTCCCTTATCACTTTCCAGCTGCTGGCTCTTATCATGCTGTCCCATCTCCTGATCCAAGTTACTGGGTGTCATCACTTCTCATCTCCTGCAAGTGGTGCCTCCATGCTGTTGGCTGTCATCTCTTCTCATCTCCTGCAAGCAGTGCCTCCATGCTACTAGTTGTCATTTCTTCTCATCTTCTGCCATTGGTGCCTCCAAGCTGCTGGGTGTCGTCTCTTCTCATCCCCTGCAAGCATTGCCTCCATGCTGCTGGTTGTTGTTTCTTCTCATATCCTGCAAGCGGTGCTTCCAAGCTGCTGGGTGTCATCTCTTCTCATCTCCTGCAAGTGGTACCTCCATGTTGCTGGGTCTCCTTCTGGGCTTCCTGCCTCCTTGCTGCTGGGTCATGTGCAGCTCCTTCTGCCTTCATGTTGAACAGTGCTGTCGTGGACCTTAGGCTGTACCCTTTGAGTGCACTCTTTTAACATGGACTGTCCGGGCCCTTTGGGTTGATAGCACATAGTAGAGCTGTATGTAGCTGTTACTTTACAGTAGTACAATAGCTTTTGGGGTGTCATTTCCTCTTTCTATGTTCTTAATTGTAATCATGATTGTGCCTAAAGGATAAGATGCAATGCCTGTATATGTAATGATGTCATTTCAATCCATTAATGTACAGGTGTACACTGAATGTGCTGTTCATGAAATGTACAATGTATATTGCTATTTGCTATCTTTTCCTTGCAGAATGTGATTACCTATGACATTGCGTTTATTTCAAACAGTATACTACATGTGTTTGCTAATAAAGTGGTCACTGTTTGGAAAGAACTACTTTCTGGTTGTGTCCTTTCATTGTGTGGCTTTTCTTTTTATGGTATCAAAGATAAAAGGTTTGCTCTCCATATGACTTTGTATGCTGCAATGCCCTGCCTAGTTTCAATAATGCAATAAGCAAACATGTAAGACCATATGGGTTACGTGTATGCTGGCAAGGAAGACAGCCAGAGGTAAATAAGAAGCTCCTTACTGGGGACCTTCACTATTATCTCTTGTTGCCTTCTTCACACACCGTTTTGTAACTCATGCTTGCACGTGCCTGTATGTGACCTGCTCAGTACTTCATGGGCAATGCATTTTATAGTGTGCACGTACAGCTTGGGTGGTGTAAAGAGAAACTTGGAATCATCATGACACAACAGTTTATTTTCTGCCCCCTTATTTCTGTCAGAAGTTCAAGTGTATGTGACCACATACATTTGTAGCTTGCACTGTAAACCAAATAATATGTGTACTTGTTGGGTGTTTGTACACACTTTTAGCTGCTGGGTCACAAGTAGGGGTGAGGAGTAAGGGTGTACTATCTGCTCTACAATGTCCATGGCCAGCCACCAGAGGTCCTAGAGGGATGTTTCTGGTGCAGGGGGCCAGTCTCACTTCCACACTGTGGCTCCCACCCCGGTACAGGCATGACTCGGGGGTCTGTATAATATGCGTAAGGATGACTTACAGGTAGCATCCAGATCCCAAAGACAGGACACTACAGAAATGGCATTCAGTATGTGGAAGTCTGCCTAGTCCCCAGCATCAGCAGCACCCATCCTTGTCTTGTGCTCTGCACCTGTGCAGATTGTGTACCACACACTACCACTCACTCCTCCTCCCTACTTGTCACAATGCAGCTGCCACTGTGTTCCAGGAGTCAACAAGTGTGCAGCGTAGTGGAAGTAAATGTTTTATTACTGTACAAGTGAAGCTTGTACAGTATACTAGAAATGCTGCCCCCTCCCTTTGTAGACAGATATAGGCACACCACATCTAGGTTTGCACAGAAAAGGTATAGTAGTTCATATGGGTGAAAAATGGTAGGATGAACATTGAAGCATCTACACAGCACAGATGGAATATTAAAAGAGTGGGGCTGATGTGGCAACCTCTTTGTGAACTGTGCTTGATAAGAGCAACCCCCAGGTTCCAAACAAGAACAATGACAGCCAAAAATAACTTTGTAATAGGAATTCCACAATGCCTGTGGCACATGAAAAGCAAAGCAACACTAACCCCCCCACACACACACACACAAACCTATGCACCAGATTTCTCAGTACAGGCAGGATGTAAAGCAGCATGATGCTAAGCACTCATCTGAATTGGCCCTATAGGCATAGCATTACCTAGTCCTTAATACTGCCTGTGCCATGCATCAAAGCATTCCAACATTCAATGGGCAGTTTCTTAACCAGCACTAGCTCCCTGCATTTCTTTCCAAGCCTCTAGGCCAGGCCTAGTGTGGGTTGGCAGCATACCCCATATAACGGCACTATTCAGCCTGCTCCATTTAGTTGGTGGTAAACATCAGTGTGGGGGGTTTGGCAAGGTTAGAACAACAGCCAAAATGTAAGTATAACATTCAAGTAGTACAGCATACTGAATGTGTCACCATGCCCACCTGCACACCTCTGCCCCTCTGTAAACACTACATAATAACTGTGAGTGTACTTGGGGAAAATTAGCAGTTCAAGGGGTCAGACCATTCCTACTGCTGTCCATATGCTGGCCTGTCAGAGGCACACCTTCTCCAGAGAGCAACAACTTGATCAATGCTGTGCTAAAACTGTCTGTGCTCAATTTAGGTATACACTGTCTGCTAAGGGGTATTGGAATGCTGGGCCAAGGGAACAACCTCTGAATGCTACAGCGCCCTCACACACTGATAGAGCAAGCCACACACAGCATGTCAGTCACCGAGTAACAACTCACTTATGATAGTAATAGGGACTACATGCTCCAGTTCCTACACCTACACATGTGCAAGGCTTATGTTCCAGCAATGCTTGCCAGAATACAACATAGAGGTATGTGGAAGATGGCAGTAACGGCTAATAAGGATGTGTAAGTCCTTCCTCACCAAACATTATCTATAGCTGCCCAGAGGAAACACTTTAGTGACAGGCATATATCAACATTCTGACATGGGCCCTTGAAGGGCTTAGGTGGCACAAAAAATGTGTCTGTCAAGATGGCACCACCTAAAGACCATTAGCTATCCTGGAAAGCACAAGGCATCTGTGGGAGAAGTAGGCCTATATGTTCAGCACTGTGGAGGCAGCTTGTAGGTTCATAATCACTTTAGCTGACCAGACTTGGTCAACCCAGAATACAATACACAGAGGTCTACATTGGCTGTGTAGGACCAGAGCAGGCCTGCTCACAACTAACAATAGAAGTCTGTTACACCACTTACTGAAAGCCTAGAGCATAGCAACTGTTCAGCATTCCACAGACATCGCCACATGCATGTGCATAGACAATAGTATGCAAGCATTAAAGCATGGAAATGTATGCAGTGATATAGGTAATACAATTATATGCAAAGTGTTTTGGACAGGAGTGCTCAGCCAATGTGCTTTGGACAGGAGTGCTCAGCCAATCTGTTTTGGACAGGAGTGCTCAGCCAATGTGCACTCAGCCAATGTGCAAGCCTCACAGATCACAGCTGCAGTGTTACAAGTCAAGTAGTAGGCATAGATTAAAGTTGAAAAATGTGCATATGTTCAGGGTATATACAAATGTGAATACTGCTGCACCATATGATTATCTGTGATGCATAACGCACTATGACCTTGTGGCAACCTGACATCTCCAGATCACAGTGACGCTATGTGTGACAGGGCAGTTTCAGGCAGGATGTTCATACACACAAATAACCCTTGGCCTGTATGATGTGAATGTTTGCTGAGGATAGATGTGGGTGTGGTAAGAGTGGTTATAAACTATACTGTCATGGTGATGTGGCAGAGGTCAGGGAAAATAACAAGTGAAGGCAGGACAGATTCAGAATCAGCTTTCACTGAGCTCAACGTGCATCCTTCCATTGGGTCACCTAGAAGGCAACGCCACCTACATGACATCACAACAAGCAAGGCCCTCACCTTTTCCATATAAATCGGTCAAAATTCCCTAGCTTGCTGTAGTAGGGTGCATGAGAGTAGAGGTGCATGCTACGACAAACCGGAATGCAACCTTTGAAGGAGATGTGCACATTCTCAAAAATGCACCAGGTAGTAGAGATGTGAATCGGAACCGGAATCTGGTCAGCACCTATGACATAGTGAGGGCAAAGGTAGCACCTGCGCCATTTTGAATACTGGCAATACGGCCCGAGTGCAGGAGGTCGCTCCCGGACCCCCGCTGGACTTTTGGCAAGTCTTATGGGGGTCAGGAGGCCCCCCCAAGCTGGCCAAAAGTCCCTGGGGGTCCAGCGGGGGTCCGGGAGCGATCTCCTGCACGCAGGCCATATTGCCAATATTCAAAATGGCGCCGGCGCTACCTTTGCCCTGTCACAGGGTAAGGGCAAAGGGCCATCGGCGCCATTTTTATTAACGCAGTCGATGGCCCGAGAGTGGGAGATTGCGCCCCCACTGGACCACCAGGCAATTTTAAAAGGTTTTGGGGGGGTCAAGGGGGTCATTTTAAAGGGTCGGGTGGGTTTTTTTTTTATCGGGCCATCGACGCCATTTATATTAGTGGCAGCCAAAATGGTGCCGATGGCCCGAGAGCGGGAGATCGTGCCAGGCCCCCCCCCCCCACACTGGACCACCAGGTAATTTAAAACCTTTTGGGGCAGTTCGTGAGGGTGGGGGATTTGTTTTAAAGGGTCGGGGTGGGTTTAGGGGTTGTTTTGGTGTGCCGGTTTTCCTGCCCTCCCCCCTCCCCCGATTTACGATTTTTCACGATAAATCGGGGGAATTTCTATTGTATCGCGACTCTAACGATTTTTGACGATTTAAAAAATATCTGACGATTTTTTTAAATCGTCAAAAAACGATTCACATCCCTACCAGGTAGCACAGTCGCTTTCAGCAAGGCTATAATACTGTGCATATGAATGTCTGTGGCAGCTCTACATGCTGTCCTCCATAGAAACCCATTAGTAAGCCCACAAACAGGGAATATGTGTTGCATTCGTGGCTGCTCTTCGCCCTCACTCCACCCTCTCTACCTCTGTGGCGATTCCCTCCGGGTCTGATGGACAGCTTGCTGCTACGGTGTCTCCATGCCGCTTCTCCCTGGCATTCCTGAACCGGCTCAACGCTGCGGATCCACCGTGTTCCTGATGATGTAGGGCACGCGCGTGCGCTTCGAAGTATGTACCAGCAAGGGCGCGAACCTCAGGGGCGTCCCCCTGTATTGACATCATCAGCTTCCAATATAAAAGGTCTTCACTTTCACTTACAATTTGAGTTAACAAGGACAAGGACACAAACTTGGACAAGGACATGAATATGGACTTGCTACGAATTCGTCCAAGCTACTCTGCCTCCTCGGACTTACCAGAGGTACCCGCTCCTCGGGGGCCTCGCTCTCTTTTCTCTATTTCAGATAGGAACCGGTACTCGCTCCTTGAGGGCCCATGTTCCTGAATACTCTGAAGATTCTCTACTGCCTGGAAGCTATTGCAGATACAGACATTCGTGAGTTACCATTGCTCTCTCAGAGCTTTCCCTGGAACCAGGTACTCGCTCCTCGAGAGCCTAACTCTTTCCAGCTACTGAGCCTCCTTAAGAATCTATGTGAGATTGTCATCTTCTACTGGCTATGAATCCAGCATACCCTGTCTACTCACTATCTATAGTCTCTCTAAAGCTCAGCAACTCTGGGATCGCAGTTCCAGTATCTGAGGGACTTCAGCCCTGCTGGGCATATCAGCTCACTACTGCCACCTCTGGTGGTTCTACTAACCTGTCTAATAAAAGAACTATCTGTGTCTGTCTCCATACCCAAGCCTAGCTGGTGGTCCCTTTCAAGATATCCTCCTGGGGGTGCTTTCATCTGCCATCGGCCCAAGGATTCACCCATTTACATTCCTTTCCAGCTGAGTATCCTCTCTAGCACTCCGCTGGTACAGATTGCCAACTCAGCAGTCTATGACATAACAAGATTGCTAGTTCCGCCTACGGAGCATATCAGATTGCTAAACTCCTCCTTCCATGGGAGCCAGTCCCTAATTGATTGTTAACGCCACACGGTGACTCATAACAGATTGCTGATGCCTTCCCCTACAGGAGTATAACAGATTGCTCACTCCTCCCACTTCAGGAGTTGAGCATAACAGATTGCTAACTCCTCCCTCTCCTGGAGGATAGCATAACAGATTGCTAACTCCTCCCTCCTTGAGGAGTAGAACTCCCATTTGCTTGCTCCTCCCATCAGCATAGCAGATTATAACAATAAGGCTAGCAACATACACAGGTCAGTGGTGGTGGTACCGGTGTGTTAAGCTGTACAGTATCAGTGTGCGAAAATGTTCCTGATGCCTCAGTAACAGCCCACACATAATGATGTGGACAGGTCAAGCTTCAGATTCACCAGATTAGTTAACATCCGAAATAACACCCGGAAGACAAGATGGTGGCATAGATTGTCCATGGAGCATTTCCAGCTGCTTAAGTTTTGCTTTTCTTCAAATTTTCTAAAGCCATGCCGGCCAAAAGAAAGAGGAAAATAAGGATTTATCCCACCAAATCCTTACCTCCCTTGACGCAGCTCGATATTGAATGCTTCTTGACCCAGCTGGATTTGCAGGGAGCCAGTGAAACCATTGGGAGCCCCTGTGAAGGAGAGTGGGGATCTCCCTTGGAGGAGGCGTCCCTCAGCCCTGACCTGCGTCTGCCTCCAGCACAGCATGACCCCAATGGAGACGCAGCCCAGTTGTTCCCCGATGATACGGTAGGAGCGACAGGGCAGGAAGGGGCTGTTTCTGGTGTAGTGTTAGTGAAGAGCTCCTGCGTTGTCAGAGAGGAAGCAACCCACGGCAATGGAAGAGGTGAGATTGGCTCCCCGGGTGATCTGCAGAGGAGGGAGAGAGTAGAGGCCTCTCTGGATGAAAATCGGGAGCCAACAATCTCCAACCCACAGGGTGAGTCTAGGCAAATTCCAACGAGGCCAGAGACGATAACCCTCGAGGCAATATGGGACTTGGTGGCTGGATTTGGGTCCTCTTTAAACAGGCTGAAAAGTAAAATTGACTCTGTTGCCTATAACTTCCAACAAAAGATTCTCAGCATACAAGAACAGACAAATGCAGTTTCAACTAGGGTAGGGGTGGTTGAAAGCAAAATTCAATTGATCCAAGCCCTAAATGCTGTCATTGTTAAGAATCAACAAGTCTGCTCGAGGCGCCTGGAGATATTGGAAAATAATATTAGACATTTGAATGTTAGGATCCTAAATTTTCCTAAAGTGGCAGGGGAAATACCATTTACCAGGGATGTAAATCGGTTCTGGATTTGTTTCCGAAATCGTGTTTATACTAGAACCACGGGAAATCTTCATTCCCACAGTTCTGAGCGTTTTTTTTCCGCTGTCCTGAGCTGAAAAAAAAAAAAAAAAACCTACCCTGACACTTTAAATTTAATTATTTAGAATTCCCCACCCTCCCGACCCCCCCCCCAAAAAAAAAAAACTTTTCTAAAGTACCTGGTGGTCCAGCGGGGGTCCCGGGAGCAATCTCCCGCTCTCGGGCCATCAGCTGCCAGTAAACAAAATGGCTTCGATGGCCCTTTGCCCTTACCATGTGACAGGGGCTCTCGGTGCCATTATCCTGCCCCTGTCACATAGTAGGAGCCATGGACGGATGGCACCATCTTTAAAAATGGTGTGGGCCATCCTTTGCTTCTACCATGTGACAGGGACCAGCCAATGGCACCGATAGCCCCTGTCACATGGTAAGGGTTAAGGGCCATCGGCGCCATTTTGACTAGTGGCAGCTGACGGCCCGAGAGCAGGAGATCATTCCCGGGACCCCTGCTGGAACACCAGGTATTTTAGAAAAGTTTTTGGGGGGTTGGTAGGGTGGGGAATTCTAAATAATGAATTTAAAGGGTCAGGGGGGATTTGGGGGTTGTTTTTGTGTGCCTTTTCTTCCCGGCCCCCACCCCCAAAACGATAAGAGAACTCCATGGAAATTTCATGAGGTTTTCCTGTCGCTTTCGGGGACCCCCAGATTCCTGACGGATGAGGAAATATCGTATGATATTTTCATCCGTCAGAAAAATGATTCACATCCCTACCATTTATCACTTTGAAGAGATTCCTATCAGAAGCACTTGGATTTCCTCAGGACAATATTCTCTCAATAAATTCCTGTTACTTTTTGAATAAGAGAGCTTCTGGTATTGGACCTGTTCCTACTGTTTCAATTCCCACTAATCTGACAAGTTTCCTGGAAAATTCTAGTTTGGAGATACTTGAAAGAAATACGCTATTGGTATCTTTTATTGCAGTGCAAGATATAAATAATGTCATGAGATCCTTTTTTAGGAAATTCCCAGGACAATTTTATGGGCAGCCAGTCAGAATACATCCTGAACAGGCCCCTGTGACACGGATAAAGAGGAAAGAATTTCTATCACTATGACAAAGTGTAACTTCACTAGGATTTTCTTTTATGTTGCACTATCCTTGTAGATGTGTCTTAAAAAGGGGGCAGAGACTTTTATATTTTTCCAATCTGATCAGTTACGCCAGTTTGTTGAGGCCCGCATGCCACCCACCACATCTCCATTGCCTCAAAATGGGGAGAGGTTGTAAAGCTATAATAGTTCCGGTTGTAACTATGCTATTGCCCTAACTATTTTGGATGTTTCTTAAATTTTCTCCTTTTTTATATTACCTGTCCTCCTAATGGCTTCTTTTTTCTTGTATAGTAGATGCTGAAAGTACAAATTGGATACATTTTTCAAAACTTAATATGATATCTGTATGAAGGTAATACTTTAATGATTATTGGATTTATTTAATGTGTGAAAAGAATATATATTTCTAATTTGTAAATTTTAAAAAATGATAAATAAAGCTTCAGATTCACCAGTGACATTGTAAGAGCTCCCAAGGGGAGGATAGGAATGGATCCTTTTTGCTAATGTAGACAAGCAAAGTGTATTGTGGTTCCTTAGTCAGCAACCTTTACATCCCATGCATTGTTTGCCCTCACTCATTTTGCCAGCCTGTGAAACATGGGAAGAAAAAGGCATGGCCTGGGCCAATGGCCAGCATGCGTGACTGCACAAAGCAGTTCACATGCCATTGATCATGTCCTCCCCCACAGCCATCCCCAATTTGAGTGCCATTACCACATACACATAAGCAGACATGGAATTGACAAAGAAAAGTGTGCCTTACCTACGAGCCAAACATCACCATACAGGTCAACATCAAAATTGTCAAAGAGCCCCAATTGTCTAAGTATAAAGGAATCATGCGTGGCTCCCAGGTACCTGGCCACCATGTCCAGGATGCACATTCCAGCATTGCAGACCACTTGGACGTTGAGGGACTGGAAGAGCTTTCTGTTGCAGTACGTCTCCTCCCTCTGATGGGGTGGAACGATGGCCATGTAAGTATGGTTGATAGCTCTGACAACATTGGGAAAGTGTGCGAAGGCATAGAAACCTCTCTTCAAGTCCATCAAGTTCTGCCAGTCAGTGACAGCTTCAATGACCTGGTTGAGATAGCATGATAAAGTGGTTTGGGACATTCCTCCCCCCTCAACCCTTACTGTGGTTTGGAAGGAGCTGCTTGCTTTGAAATAGAAGGTGACCAAGAGTTTGTTGAGGTTGGGAATGGCTTGGGACCTTTGGGTGACCAGATCCAGATCCCATCTGATGTTTTCATATAATTCATGGATTGCCCAAGAGCTGAGGTGATACCTGCTAACCACAAAGTCCTCTGGCATGCCCATCAAGGAGTTTCATGGAGGAAAAATATGCTCCCTGTATCTCCAGCGCTGTGGCCACCTGCGTGCCGGACGCTAGAGCGGGCTCTAAGCCGGCAGCACAGGACCCTCTGACTGTGCTGCTGGTACTTCCCTCGCAGGTCTTGGAAGTGGCCTTGGCTGTTGTTCAGGTTGTTTTTCTTCCACATGTTGTCATCTGTGGTGAGCCTGGCAAGGATCAAGTATGCATGTACAAGTGCACTTGACACTCACAAACTGCCTTTAGGATGGATGACCTGGTAAAAACAGTCATTTTTATTGGGCCAGGAAGGCCTGGTAGGAATGTTGGTAATGTTTGCAGCTTTTATTGCGCATGATACATGCCACAATAATAGCGTAGTACATGATACCAGCTATGATAATTACTTTACGGCCCATGGTGCCAAGAAAAAAGGTGTAATTATTACCCACGTTAAAAACCCGTGATAACGTGCAATAGGTATCGCACGCTGCGCTACCACCCCCTACTTTACATTAATCCTGCTCAAACTCTGCCTACTTTTATATTAATTTAAAATTTGCATATGCATTTTGCAATATGCTGTTTATCGCACACATTATGGCGTTATCGTGTGCAATAACGGCCTATCGTAAAATGATGAATGACCCTGTAAATAAACTGTGTGTTATATCTTATTTGTAAAGAATGAAGACAACTAAAAAGAAACAAGGCAAAGCATAACAACACTTTGAAAACTTAGAATTAATAAAAGCTGTTGCTATAAACCTTATTTATATACTGCGTTGTATTGAACAATAAGCTAACATGACTTCTCAATGTCTTGTATTTATTGTTATCTTATAACTTCAAGCTAATTTTGCTACCAGAATGAATTGGCAACCCTTCTAGGAGTAAATACAGAATTCTAGCCATCCCCAAATTGTCCATAAAATTTCCAAAATGCGTACTCACATTTTCTTTTAAAATAGATTAATTGACAAAATAAGTTTAGTTCCATTACAGGCACAATAAAATTAATAGCTCAATTTTTTGTCATCTTTTAAAGAAACAATATGCAGCAATATCTTTCTTAAGTTTACCTTAATGTTTACTGGCAGATTTTTCTTCAATGGTTATTATTGTCTGTCATTTATTTACATTCCTTTGGATTGCCAAGGATATCACCATAATTATTTTTGCTTTAAAATTTGTAAAAAAAAAAAAAAAAAAAAAAGGAGAGGCTAACAAATCACTAATTTTATTTTTGAAAGACCTACCCTCTTTAGAAATCACCTTACTTGGGTGGAAATCCTTGGTTATTATTCATATCTTGGTTGCTGTCATCACACTAGTGGTTCAATATGCCGGTACATCATACTGCAAATTTATGTGCAATATGAGTTGCTAGTGAGTGATACAGGAATTTTCCTTACATAGCTATGTGAAAATAGCATGATACGTTTAGTTTAGCTTAATTTATTAATTTGTTCAATCACCTTTCTACATCAAATCAAAGTGATGTTATTATGCATTTATATGGTGCCCTGACCAGAATATTTTACAATGTAAGGAGAAGTACATAGTAGGAAGGGAAATGGATAGTATAAATAATTACATTTAAGAGGTAATTTTATAACATCACTCATAAGGTTTTCAGCAAATACACACATTAAGATGAATTTTAAAAGCATGGCACATGCCAAAACCTGGAACATAAGAACATAAGTGCATAAGAAATTGCTATGCTAGGTCAGACCAAGGGTCCATCAAGCCCAGCATCCTGTTTCCAACACCATGGAGCAATATAGAGGCATTATGACATTTTCCGTTTTATTAACAATTCCCTTCCTAATAATTCCTAACATTCTGTTTGCTTTTTTGACTGCTGCAGCACACTGAGCCGACAATTTTTAAGTATTATCCAATATGATGCCTAGATCTTTTTCCTGGGTGGTAGCTCCTAATATGGAACCTAACATCATGTAACTACAGCAAGGGTTATTTTTCCCTATATGCAACACCATGCACTTGTCCACACTAAATGTCATCTGCCATTTGGATGCCGAATCTTCCAGTCTTGCAAGGTCCTCCTGCAATGTATCACAGTCTGCTTGTGATTTAACTACTCTGAATAATTTTGTATCATCCGCAAATTTGATAACCTCACTCGTCGTATTCCTTTCCAGATCATTTATATATATATATTGAAAAGCACCGGTCCAAGTACAGATCCCTGAGGCACTCCAATGTTTACCCTTTTCCACTGAGAAAATTGACCATTTAATCCTACTCTCTGTTTCCTGTCTTTTAACCAGTTTGTAATCCACAAAAGGACATCGCCTCCTATCCCATGACTTTTTAGTTTTCTTAGAAGCCTCTCATGAGGGACTTTGTCAAACGCCTTCTGAAAATCCAAATACACTACATCTACCAGTTCACCTTATCCATATGCTTATTAACCCCTTCAAAAAAATGAAGCAGATTTGTTAGGCAAGACTTCCCTTGGGTAAATCCATGTTGACTGTGTTCCATTATACCATGTCTTTCTATATGCTCTACGATTTTGATCTTGAGAATAGTTTCCACTATTTTTCCTGGCTCTGAAGTCAGGCTCACTGGTCTATGGAGATATGCAAATATGCTGGGCCAGCATATGCCAAGTGTATTTCAAAAAGGCTCCCTCGAACATGCATATCTCCTGCTAAGCACAGAAATGAAAAGTTACAAAAAAAGGGGCAGGATATGTGCAGGGCATGGAAGTTCCTGGATTTCAACTTCAAATTTGCATGTGAATACTTATGCACACAGGCCCTTGCTGGGGTTCCTTGCTGTGCAACTTTTCTTCTGCTATGGAGGACGTGTAAGTAATAAAATAAAGAAAATTAGATTGGTGGGACTTTATAAATAGGGGCAAACAAGGAATTGGTGGACTATTAAACTAGGTGGTTTTGGAAGTCCTATCCCTTACCTGGGAAATGACGTCAGTGCACGTATCTATTAAATTCCCCCCACTTATGTGATAGAAGCAGCTTTACACGCATAGGCACAAGCCCACTTAAAATTGTGTGCATATGTGCATGCAGTCTATTTTATAACATGCACACATATACATGCATATATGTAATGTTCACCAGTTTCCAAAGTGAACTTATGTGCATGAGTCCAATTCGAAAATTATCCCACAAAATCTATCCAAACGAGTTACATATGCTAAAATGTCCAAACGAGTTTTCTGCATATGTACAAACCCCTCCCTATCTCCACTCCCAGGAATGCCTCTACTTATTCCAAGTAAACTTACATATGAACATGAAATATGTGCATAGGTTTACCCAAATATTGGGTGGACAATTTTGTAAAAAGCTATTTCTGCACTTAAAGCACTGCTATACCTGCTGATTTGCTTTTGAAAATTATCCTCTGGAGGACAATTTTGAGTAGCCTGTTTAACTGGAAAAATATGCAGGTACTTTTGACACATGCATTTTGCAGCTAATTTTGAAAGGGTTGCTATGAGGGTTGTAGGTAGTTTACCTTTGACAATTAACGAGTGTGAAGTATACATGCTGAAAAACCCCACATACTTTGCAGTGGGTGCTGGAGTGGGAAAATTAACATCCGTAAACAAATCCAAAGGAATTCCTCTTTTAAATGCAGCTAGTTCACTCATTGCAAACTCCACGTGTACTTTTTTAGCTACTTATAGGAGATCAATTTTCAGATAGAATAATTTATTCAGGTACATTTTTATTTACCTATGAAAATAGCTTTTAAAGTTGTTCTCTTAAGTATCAGAGAAGGCAAGATAGGGGGACGTGTTTTTAAATTTAGCACAAAAGACAGAGTGATAGATGGCATCTTGGACATTGTGTGCTTCATTTAAATCACATAAGATTGGCCACCCACACTTTGGCCCAGACTTTCTTATTTTTTTTCCTTCCCTTCCCCCCCACTCGACCATGTTCCCCTCCAACTTGCTAAGTCCTCCGAGGCATAGCACAGGTATTGTCATACAAAGGTGGAAAAGCAAGTCTACAATTTTATTATTGCAATTAGCTTTTACAAGACATTACATTTCAGGATTAGACACAACATTTGATGACAGACCATGTAAAATTCTAACCTCAATCTCTCTGGGAGTGGGGTGGTGGGAAGGGGGTATCTCTCTCCTTGTCAGTTAAAGGTTTGGAGAATGGACTGTCACCTTTCCCTGATTTGTAGTATCAAAGCTCAGAAGCTGGTCATATGTTCTTTCTTCTAAATCTGGCAATGACCTAACCCAATTGAAGCTCAAGGTGAGCGCCATTTCTCCATGAGAACCCCATCTCTGGTTGTTAGAAACCTACATTATGAATGCACATCTCATGTATAGCATTTCAATTCTGAGCTTTCTCAGTGCCCCAACCATAAAGGCTCAGAGTTAAGCTTGCATTCTCAGTTTCTTCATTCCCAGATGCATGTGAAATCAATCATTTTTGCTACAGGTTCCATTTTGATAGTAACATGTCTTGCAAGAAACTTCTCACCTGGACAAAAACAACTGCATTCCATATGCCTTACTCCATTAGTTCAATCACCCCTTATAATTCAGAATAGAATGTCTATACATGCCTGGACTATCTGTTGTGATAATTTTGTGTCTGACTGCTATACTATCTACCTTGATGATGAACTTTTCCATCCACAGACTCACTTTTATCTTTCTTCAGAGGGTGATGGACTTTATTATTCAGATACAGGGGAATAACAAGAATATCCTGGTAATATTGCCCTGAATCTTTAGAATCAGATCCATTTTTCTTGCTATGACAAAGCTATCTTTTGCAAGGAGTATGACCAGTAGAAATGGAGGGGCATAGGATCAACAAAAATAACATCCCCTGATAACAAACTGATGAATGCAGATATTGCTGACTGCTAAATCGAGTGTTCCCCATGGCTGCTTTGTAAGGGTGTGCACAGAAAACATTTTCAGTTTGGATCAAAGTTTGTTTCAGTTTAGTTCTGTCTTCAGTTCAGATCAAAAGCTCTTTCATTTCTATTGAAGACAAAGTGGGGAGCAATGCATGCTATTATTTATTCTAACTTCAGGATTTTTCATCCCAATTTTTTTTTTTAACTTGTTGGCAGGCAGCAGCAGGGGCAACATCACCCCAAGACACCAAAAAACCAAGGCACCAAACTCCCACAGCACCAAAGGAGGGGTAAAAGGTGTTAACGGTGGCATGAATGCCAAGCCATAAATCTAAGTACGTTAGGTTATTAGAATTTCTCCAATTTCTCCAATTTCTCCGGACCGCGACGAACTAATGTTCACGTTCGCGAGGCTGTAAGTGCAGATGGAAACTCAAGCAAGGCAAGTACAATCTCGGCAGAATGGTTTGTGATAAATATTTATTCTTTCAGACATTGAAGCGTAACCGAAGATAACTTGGCATACGCAAATACAGCCAGACAGGTTCCGGAAGCAGCACAGGACGCGAAACGTGCACGTCGAACTGTACTCTGGACTGCATTCAAAATTAATTGGAAGGGTAGTACCCTCCACGGACACTGATTCTCACAAGGGAAGTATCTCTGTCATTTTATTTAAAAAGAAAAAAAGAAAAATAAGCAAAATATAAATTGAAAACACATGGGTAAAATAGTGACCAATGATTAAAGATGATCCCTAATGCGGCTTGAGAGCAGATATGCCAAAAGCTAGCGGGATGATATGAGAGTCACTTACTCATGAGCACATTTATGAATCGGTACCATATGTCTATTGGAGAAATTCTAATAACCTAACGTACTTAGATTTATGCATTATTGAGCTCGTTGGTTTACGAATAACGATTGAGTCAGCTGATATTATGAATGCCAAGCCACCATGAGAGAGACAAAGTATGCCACAAATACTGGCATGAAAACCCCAAAGCACCAAAACAGCATAAACAGTGGAATGAACATGCAAGGCATAAAGTGAGAGGCACGGCATGAACACCCAAATCATAGAGTGAGGGCCAGGGTAAAGCAGGCAGCAACACATGATAGTGATGAACAGAGAGAGAGACAAGATAGTAGTGCAGACAAGGAAGGATTAGATAGAGCAGTGAGGAGATCACGAGGCATCCAGATACGGGCAGAGGAGGAGAGGGGATTTTTTCTTTACTTTTTGGGTTAAAAAACAACCCAGTGGAACAAAGAGAGTGAAAGGATAATGGGTTCAGGCTGTGCAGCAGCGAGAGTGTCAGCAACACAGCAGGTTGCAGAACTGGAAAAGAGGCAGGGTAACAGAAACAGGCCAGGACAGCCAGCAACAGCAAGGGTGGCATCTGGCAACGACACAATAAGATGCTGAGGCTAAAACGTGTGGGCATTGGTTTATTATAGCTGTTCATTCAGTTCTTCTGCCTCACAGGAAATTCAGAGTAACTTAGCAGAGAGAGGTTGATCTAAAGGAAAACTAATGTTTCCACCACGCCTCATATCAGCTGTGAACAATGTGGACTTACGTCCTGGCTTTGGCTGATACCCTCTTCCTAGCAAACCCTCACTGATGCTGGAATCCTTCACTGAATCTGCATTTTTCTGCCTGGCATCATATTAACAGTGAAGATGCTTTCCCACCTTTTCAGTCAACCCTTCCTCTCTAACTAATTTCCCCCTTTAAAAAAAAAAAAAAATCCCTCTGAGATTACTAGGAAGGCTTCTGGTCCTCTTCCTATGCCTCTCTTTGTCACTCACCACTGCTACTTGTGTTGGCCCGAGAGTTTCTCTCCCCTTGTTACAATTGCCTCTTGATGCCAGTGACATGATGGACTTTATTCTGAGGTTCTGCCCTGTGCCTATAATCATAACATTGTTAGACTATTTTGTACGCTTTCTGAATATATGTCCAAACTATGCTGGATTACTATTGCCTGAATCATTTTATTTCCTCTCTAAGCAGTCTTATGGTTGCATACATGGTTGCTGCACCAATGTGGAAGGACTGGGTCTTGGAATTATGCACATCTAGCCCTGTTTCCAAAGCGTCATTCTGAAAACTTTCTCAAACTCAAATGTTATTAAAGGCAGCCTATCTCCATTGCTTATAAACCATAGTCTCTCTCTTCCTATTTGATCTGTGTGTTTGGAAGTTGATGCTGCTTTTTACTGGGGAGGTTGTCAAAATTCTGCCCCAATCCAAGAATATCTATTTTTGTTTTCCTTGTTGGTCCATTTTAGAGCCACAAATCAATATTTTAAAGTGCTTATTGCTGACTATCATGTCCCTGTCTCACATCTGGTCACCTGGAAAGGGGGGGGGGGGGGGGGGGCTAGTTTGCTTGCTCAAAAGTCATTTAATATGAATGTTGTATGCAGTGTGTGTGTGTGTGTGTGTGTGTGCTTGGCTATCTCCAGGAAAGGAATTGCTGCTTGTTCTAAAGATTGAGGCTTAAATGATATTAATGAAACATATAAATCAAGAATATTTACATATTATATGATACAGAACATGGGTCACGTGATAGGTTCCCTAGCCCAGAGGAAGACGAGATTCTTGGGTAGGGATCTTCTGATTTATGCTCTTCCTCCTCCCTCCCTCCTTCCCCCCTACATACCCCTCTCATCCCCTCCCCCCCCCACACACACTTAAACAAACACACACACACTTAACTGTTATCTCAATGATATTAGGTCATATATGTGAGACTGCAATTTTACTAAATTGAGACTTACAGTTGTAACAACATGTATGACCAGAAAAGAATGTGTGTGGGAATTTGAGAAGTATTAAAATGATTTTTTTCTCAGGTTATTGTCCGTGGGAAAATACGTAGTACAGTATATTAGATCTTTGGTGTTAACATCTGTAAGAAAATACAAATAATGTTCTCCTAGCCTAATATATTCTGAACCATAACACAAAATAGGGAAGGCCCCTGGCATAGGCCCTTAATTGGGTAGACATATATTCATCTTAAAGATGCCTTGAAGACTCAGAAAATGCCAAAAGAAAATTGTATTTTTGTCCACACATGCAGTACTAAGGTTAGATAAAAGTACAATGTCTTTGCTTCTATTTACAAGTCAAAACAAATCTTTGCTTCTTTAGGCAATTTAAGACTGGACTAGATTTTGTGAAGAGAGTTCTGTTTTTCATGCTTCATTATAAAAAAGCAAACAAAGCAGACATCAACAAATATTTGTTTTAAAAAGTTCATCTTTTATTCTTTGTTATGTTACTAAGAAAGGTGAATACTCATGATTTTCATAAAGATTACATATGATATTCATTAAAAATAAAGCTCATGACACAGCATGAACTGGAAAAAGTTCTGAATGATTTGGAAGCCCAAACTGAGGAGAAGCTATAGGACACAATAAAATAAATATGCTTGATCTAAAGATGTTAATAATAATGATAATACCAAATGAAGCATTTATTAAGAATAATTAAAAACCTATTTAAGATCAATGTCCATGGACCCATAAAATAAAACTGTGAGATAACACTGGAAATAGGAATGTGCAGAGGGAAAAATTTGTTTTGGTTCATTTATTAATTTTATTTTTCATTTCAACTAAATTTCATTTCAACTAAATTTCAAAAATTTTATTTTTCATTTCAACTAAAAAACAAAAATGTTGTTTTATTTGTTCATTTGATTTCCCATTAAAGTCAATGGGGAAGTAATGCAGCCTATTTTGTTCCCCCCAAATTGGGATTTTCCAATCATTTCTCATTGAAACTTCTTGGTAGACATCATCAGAAGGGTGAAGGCATTCTAATGCATTAAGACTGTGTCAACATGGCATCAAAAGGATGAGGGTGTGAATGAGTTACTGCAAAATACAAATTAGAATCATTGGCTTATTCTCACATTAAATGAGCTGGCCCCAGAAAAAGTGGTGTGATTAGTAAGTCTAAGCCTTAGCCAGGTGAATTAATTCAGATCTTCGAATTCAGAGACAAGTGGTAAGGAAATTGGAGACAAAACAGTTGAAGTTCTGTGCTTGGAAGGCTAAGTTATCCTGGCATAAAGCGATTGGGGGCAGATTTTAAAAGCCCTACGTGCGTAAATCCAGGAGGATTTACGCGCGTAGGGGGGTTACGCACGCCGGGCCTATTTTCAAAAGGGATCCTCAAAGGCTCGGCTCCCCAAGGGCTCGGCGCATGCAAGGTGCACTATTGTGCACCCCCTTGCGCGTACCGACCCCGGATTTTATAATGTGCACGGTTGTGCACGCATGTTATAAAATCGGGCATACATTTGTGCGTGCCGGATTGCGCTAAAAATGTACACCCGCACATAGGTATTAAAATCCGGACCTTAATTTTTTACTCTTTAATATTATTAGAACAAAAAAGCAGTTTCAGTTTTATATTCACTATGTAGTAGAGGCAGAAAATAACCCAAAATAATTACTTAGGATTCTACAGAGTTTAGCAGGAAAATATATTGAGATCCATTCAGTCACTGTCTGGATAGCAAAATTAACCAGATAAACTTATCTATTTAAATTTGGAGGTATATTCAATAGTGCAGCCACATTATTGAATATAGCTGGCTATCTTAGTTATCCAGTTAACTTTAGAGCAGCATTTTGGCTCGACCAAACTTAATGATGCTAGGGATGTGCAGCAGGGATGGATACGTTTGATTCAGTATTCATATTCTTCGGAACCCAAATCCGTTCATCCATTTTTGGGGGACCCCGATTCGTCCATTAGTTACATATGGGATTAATTTCCCATTAAAGTTACCCTCCCCCCCATCCCAATCCTTTAAACTTAATTAACTACAAACTCCCACCCTCCTGACACCCCCCCCCCCCCCCCCCCCCCCCGCCGGCCATCCATTGCTCCTTGCATGTGACAGGGGCTGACCAAAGGCACTGGTATCTCCTGTGACTTAATAAGGGCAAAGGCTATCGGCGCCATTTTGAATACCAGCAGCTGATGGCCCTAGTGCAGGAGATCGCTCCAGGACCCCCGCTGGACCACCAGGGACTTTTGGCAAGTCTTGAGTGGGTCAGGAGGGTGGGGGGTTTTATTCGTTAAGGATACATTGCATTCGTGGGGGTTCGCCATACGTTTCGGAACCCCATGAATGCAACAAATAGGGACCTATGCATTGCGGATTGCGGCCATCTTTAAAGATGGCGCCGGCCATCCAGTGCTCCTACCATGTGACAGGGGCCGGCCAATGGCATGGATACCCTGTCACATGGTAAGGGCAAAGGGGCATCGGCACCAATTTCTTTTAGCACAGCTGATGCCTGGGAACGGGAAGTCGTCCCCCGAGGCCCCCCTGGACTACCAGGTAATGTTAAAAGGTTTTGGGGGGTCGGGAGGGTGGAGGAGGCTAAGGGGGTTCGATTTAAAGGGTCGGGGTGGGTTTTTTTTTTTATTGGGCCATCGGCGCCATTTTAATTAGTGGCAGCCAAAATGGCGCCGATGGCCCGAGAGCGGGAGATCGCACCGGGACACTCCCCCCCCCATTGGACCACCAGGTAATTTAACATTTTGGGGGGGGTGGGGGAGTGTAAGGAATTGGTTTTAAAGGGTCGGGGTGGGTTTAGGGGTTATTTTGGTGTGCCGGTTTTCCCGCCCTCCCCCAAATAATTCCCATGACCTATTTAATGATTTAGGACAATTTATGATGATAAAGCGTGGGCATTTGTATTGTAATGTGCACTCTGACGATTTAGGAAGATTTTAAAATTATCTGACGATAATTTTAATCGTTCAAAATGATTCACATCCCTATTAAGTTCAATAGCGTCAACCCCACCTCGGGCCAATGGTCCACCTCCAACGTAATAGCCTCAGTGGTGACAGCAAGAGGGGAGCGATTGGATCCTTTTCAGATAGAATGTGTTGTCCTTCAAAGATCCCCTTTTCCCCCATCATTATTTAATTTATTCATGCAACCTTTGGGAGGGTGGTATTACACTTTGGGGAATTTTAGTTATTTTATATACCAACAATGTCTAGTTAATGGTATCAGCAGTTTAAGATCTAGTGGCTATTTTGAAGGATCTGAATGAAGAGTTGAAACTGGTTAGCCTTTGGTTTGTGGACAACCATGTATTATTAAATGTGGAGGAAACTGAAATGTTGTTGTTAGATAGGGGTGGGACTCTATCCCCTCCTTTGATTTTGTGGATTAATAGAAACATAAAAGCATAGAAATGACAACAGAAAAAGACCAATCGCCCCATCTAGTCTCCCCAGCAAGCTCCCACACTTATTTTCCCATACTTATCTGTTTCATCAACCACCAAGTTCAGGGCCCTTGTTGTTATGGATGTTGTCTGAATGTAAATCCTGTTTTCCACATTTCTCCTTGCCGTTGAAGCAGAGAGCTATGCTGTATATGCATTCAAAGTGATATATCAGGCTTAATTGGTTTAGGGTAGTAACCACCATAATAAGCAAGTTACCCCCATGCTTATTTGTTTACCCAGATTGTGAAGTTCAGTCCTTGTTGGTTGTTGACTGAATGCAAATCATCTTTTCCACATTTCCCCCTGCTGTAGAAGCAGGGGGAAATAAAAGGGAAGTTAAGTGTAGGGAAAAAGTATAAGACTTGGGTATCCTGTTGGATTCCAGGATTAGTATGGAGTCTTAGGGCTGGATTTTCCAATGGCGCAAGCCTCTCTGAATTTGGCGGTAATGGGGGTTGGGGGGGGTGGGCCTGTGAAAGCCGGCAGCGACCGCACCACCGCGGAGTTATCGCTGCTGGCTTTCACACCCAATAGCGCCATCATAAAAGGTGGTGCTATTGGGAGTGCTACTGGCAGCGATAAGGGGTCTTACCTTATCGCCATCAGTGAAATTGTTGCAGTCCCCCCCGATGTTGCCCCAACTCCTCCCCTTCTGGGGCGGACTCCGCCCCAACTCTGCCCCGATTTAGCTATCGCACACAAAAAGAGACTTTTTGCATGTGATCCCGTTAGAAAATGACCCCTTAGATTGCAATGATGGTTCAGAGAGCTTTACTGAAGTTACATCATTTTAGGAAGTTGCACCCTTACCTGAATATATCTTCTTTTCAAATAGTTATTCAGAGTTATTTTTCAGTCCTTTTCAATTATTGTAAAAAGTTTGTAGGTTAGAATACCAAAGAAGAGTATTTAGTGTTTGCAGAATGTTCTGAATATGATCACAAGGTTGTTGTTTGGCTGCCCTAGAAGGGTTAGTGCAACTCAACTGCTATGGCAGTTAAACTGGCTTCCTGTTAAGTAGTGTGTGCATTTTAAATTGATATTTTTGATATTTAAACTATTACAGGTTTTGGAGCTGGTTATTTACAGAAGCTACTTAAGAGCTATATCCCTAGGAGTAATCTACGATCAGTAGATGGAGCATTTCTCCAATTTCCCTCTAGGAAAGAAATCCAGAGAGTTGCATGCCCTAATAGGGTATTTTCAGTGGCACAACCAGAATTGAGGAATTCAGCACCAGTAGAAGTATGCCTAGAATCAAATTATTAGGTTTTAGAAAAAAGTGAAAACCTATTTGTTCCCTAGTGAGTAAGTTTTGTTGGAATAAAATCTATTAGTAGTGGGGGAAACGTAATATTATGACATTTGATGGTATTGGAAATTAACAGGCTTGGGTTTTGGGTTATGGGAGGGTGTTGGGTAGGTATACAGGTTATGTTGTTTATTGAACATATTTTTAAAATATATTTTTATTATTTAAACATTGTTTTTTGTTTTTGCTGTGCAGTGCCTTGGGCAAATTTAATTTAATGAATAAATAAATAA
Organism: Rhinatrema bivittatum; assembly: GCF_901001135.1. NCBI lineage: Eukaryota > Metazoa > Chordata > Amphibia > Gymnophiona > Rhinatrematidae > Rhinatrema > Rhinatrema bivittatum. The sequence continues at coordinate 67,479,355 of NC_042620.1, read as the reverse complement.
AAGTTGCATGAATGGCCCAAAAACCTGGAATGGGGTAAAATGCTACCAGCAGTGGCATCACATCTCCAAGGCACCAACATAGAAGCAAAGTAGCAGCAGGAGTGTCCAAAACAACCCAAGGTTCAAAAACTGGGATAAAGGGCACCAACAAACAGAGCCAGTGCATCCCAATAGGCGAACAAGGTGGTCGCCTCGGGCACCAGTCATTAGGGGGTGGGAAAGAGCAGCCATGTGGGGCTGCAAGCAGCACCAATCCTCCTTGAGGCAGAGAGAAGCAGAGTCTCGACAGGCCATGAGCAGTGCCTCTGTTTGTGTGTGTGTGTGTGTGTGGGAGTGAGGGGGATTGTCTGTGTATGAGAGAGCAATGCTGTTACTGAGAAAGAGGGAGGGAGCCTGCTTAAGGGTGCATGTGTGAATGAGACAAGGAATCTAAGGGTGTGTTAGAGAGGGGGCCTGTCTGGGTGAATGATGTCGGAGCTGGAGCCAGCGCCTGAATCGTGTGGGAGGGGGGATGGGTACAAGGCAGAAGGTTCACCTAGGGCACCAAATATCCTTGCACCAACCCTGCCATCAACAGTGGAATGAACCTTCCCCCAAGGCTACACAAGAGGGGGCAAAGCCTCTACAAACATGGCATGAACAATACAAGGCACCATAAAGGGGAAAGAAAACAGTGATAGAAGATCAAAGCAGTTGAAAGAGTGGCATGAAGATGCCAAAGCATCATGAGAGGCTCAAAGCAACCACTCATGATGGTAAGATTACCCTAAGGCTCCAAATGAGGGGCAAAGAACAACAACTGAATTGATACAAAGCCCAAGACAGGAAGAACCCAAAGTAAATCCCTGGCGGAGGCCCGATATTTAAAATGTGCTCCAGAGGAGATCCTATTAGAGATGTGAATCGTGTGATCGATCGTCTTAATGATCGATTTCGGCTGGGAGGGGGAGGGAATCGGATCGTCGCAGTTTGGGTTTTTTAAATATCGTGTAAATCGTGTAAATCGAAAACCGGCACACTAAAATATCCCTAAAACCCACCCCGACCCTTTAAAATAAATCCCCAACCCTCCCGAACCCCCCCAAAATGCCTTAAATTACCTGGGGTCCAGTGGGGGGGAGGGGAAGGGGGAGGGCGGGAAAACAGGCACACTAAAACAACCCTAAAACCCACCCCGATCCTTTAAAATAAATCCCTCACCCTCCCGAACCCCCCAAAATGCCTTAAATTACCTGGGGTCCAGAGGAAGGGTCCCGGTGTGATCTTTAACTCTCGGACCTCCGTGCGTTGTAGAAATGGCGCCGGTGCTACGTTTGACCTGTCATATGACAGGGCAAAGGTAGCGCCGGCGCCATTTTGTTTTTTTTGTCCCCCGACGGCAGGAGCGTAGGAGATCGCTCCCGGACCCCCACTGGACTCCCAGGGACTTTTGGCCAGCTTGGGGGGGCCTCCTGACCCCCACAAGACTTGCCAAAAGTCCAGCGGGGGTCCGGAACGACCTCCTGCCGTCGAATCGTATTGCCGTATGGCCGGCGCCATTTTCCGTACGGAAAAACGATTTGCGGCAGGAGCGTAGGAGATCACTCCCGGACCCCCGCTGGACCCCCAGGGACTTTTGGCCAGCTTGGGGGGGCCTCCTGACCCCCACAAGACTTGCCAAAAGTCCAGTGGGGGTCCGGAACGACCTCCTGCAGTCGAATCGTGTTGCCGTACGGCCGGCGCCATTTTGCCATTATGACAGGTCAAAGGTAGCGCCGGTGCCATTTCTGCAAGGCTCGGAGGTCTGAGAGTAAAAGATCACACCGGGACCCTTCCTCTGGACCCCAGGTAATTTAAGGCATTTTGGGGGGGTTCGAGAGGGTGGGGGATTTATTTTAAAGGGTCGGGGTGGGTTTTAGGGTTGTTTTAGTGTGCCGGTTTTCCCGCCCTCCCCCTTCCCCTCCCCCTTCCCCCGATTTACGATTTTTTGACGATAAATCGGGGGAATTGTTATTGTATCGTGGCTCTAACAATTTTTGACGATTTAAAATATATCGGACGATATTTTAAATCGTCAAAAAACGATTCACAACCCTAGAACCTATAGACCAATGAGCATGCCTTCACTGCCAGCAAAAATCATGGAAAATATTATAAAGAAAAAAATCACAGAACAGAATGATAGACATGGTTTAATGAGATATAGCTAACAAAGATTTACCAAAGGGAGGTTTTCCCTCAAAAGTCTGTTACATTTGTTTGAAGGGGTGAATGAACATGTGGAGAAAGGTGAATCAGTAGATGTGGTGTATTTGGATTTTCAGAAGGCGTTTGACAAAGTCCCTCATGAGAGGCTTCTAAGAAAACTAAAAAGTCATGGGATAGGAGGTGATGTCCTTTGTGGATTGCAAACTGGCTAAAAGACAGAAAACAGAGAATAGGATTAAACTGAGGGATCTAAACTTGAACCTGTGCATTTTAATATATTTTTTAATGATCTGGAAAGGGGTATGAAGAGTGAGGTGATTATATTTGCAGATGAAACAAAATTAATCATGGGACTTAAATCACAAGAGGCTTGTGATAAATTGCAGGAGGAAATTGCATGACTGGAAGATTGGACATCCATATGGCAGATGAAATATAATGTGGATAAGTGCAAGATGATGCATATAGACAAAAGTAACCAATGCTATAGTATAATAGATGTTAGGTTCCAATTTAGGAGTTACCGCCCAGGAAAAAGATCTGGATATCATAGTTGATATTACATTCAAATTGTTGGCTCAGTGTGCTGTGGCATTAAAAAAAGCAAACAGAACTTTAGGAATTGTTAGGAAAGGAATGGCAAATAAAATGGAGGATGTCATAATGCCTCAGTATTGCTCCATGGTGAGAACTGTAAAAAGTTTTTTTGGGGGGTCGGGAGGGTGGGGGAAGCTAAGGGATTAGTTTTAAAGGGTCACGGTGGATTTAGGGGTTATTTTTGTGTGCCGTTTTTCCCGCCCTCCCCCAAAATGATGAGAACCCCCACAAACAATTTTGTGGGGTTTTCCTATCGGTTTCGGGGAGCCCCCGATTTCTGACGATTTTGAAAATATCGTACGATATTTTCAATTGTCAGAAGCCCGATTCACATCCCTAGTATGGGTTATACTTAGTTTTTGGGTACTTGCCAGGTTCTTGTAGCCTGGATTGGCAACTGTTGGAGACAGGATGCTGGACTTGATGGATCCTTGGTCTGACCCAGTATGGCAATTTCTTATGTTCTTATGTTCCTGTCCATTCCAAGAACACATAAGAAAATGAGAGGACAATGTTCAAAGTAATTTAAATGGTAAAAAGTGTTTTACCCATTTTTATCAATTGTTGAAGAATTGTCCTCCCTTCAGGTAGCTAAAAGTCTATGTATTTTTTCACATGGTGCCTGTCACATGGTAGGAGCAATGGACAGCCGGTGCCATCTTGTGTTCCTACCATGTGACAGGGGCTGACCAATAGCACTGGTAGCCCCTGTGACATAGTAAGGTCAAAGGCTATCGGTGCCATTTTGAATACTGGCAGCCAACGGCGTGAGTGCAGGAGATGGCTCCCAGACCCCCTGCTGGACCACCAGGGAGTTTTGGTAAGTCTTGGAGGGGTCAGGAGGGTGGGGGGTTTTAGCCAGGAAACGAATAAGAATGAAGGCATGAACGTATCGGGGGCCCCTCTTGCTGAATACAATGTATCTGCCCCCCGACGAATACGAACACCAATACAACGTATGCGGTCCCTCTGCACATCCCTATTCTTTAGTCTACCTGGCAAATAATGTGTTATGGACTGTTCCTCCTGAAACTTGTCCAAACCTCTTTTAATCCCTGCTATGTTTGTCACCTTGATCATTTCCTCTGGCAACAGATTCCACAGCATGATCATGCACTAAGTGAAAAGTACTTTCTACATTCTGTTTGAATCTGCTGGTGTTAGTTTCATAGAGTGTTCCTTGTTTTAGTATTATTTAAAAGTGTAAAAAAAATCCTTTATTTTCCTGTTCCATCCCAATCATGATTTTATAAACTTCTAACTTGTCCCTTCTCAGCCATCCTTTTTCCAAGCTGAAGAGCCCTAACCTGTGTAGCCTTTCATCATGATGTAAACAAATCTGATGATGAAGAAGATATTTTGTTAGGTTTTGTAAGATACTCTGTTGCCCTTTCTCGAACCCAATCTATATTCTATTTTTATTAATTTATAGTAAAATTTATTTTGGATATTATCATGAAACCGTAACATACTAAGCATGTATACCAAACACCAATGCTGCTCATAAACACTGAGTGGATAACTTTAAAACCTGTGCACGTGCACCCATATATGTGTGTATAATGGGTGTGTACAAATTTACTACTGTATTTTATAATCCACACAAAAATGATATGCACAGGTTATAAAATATGTGCACTTAAACATGCATGCACACACAAAAAACCATGTATCAGACAAGTTTGGATTTATATGGATAAGTAGACTTTTTCAGGCTTACTGGCTATCTTATCCAGATAAGTGCCGCTATTTACCCAGATATGTCTATTTTTGCTGGGTAAGTGTGCACAAATGATATTCATGGGTTTCTTTATTTTTAAAGGGATAGGTGTGTAGATTTTACACGTGCTATTTAGACTCATTTAACCCCCACATTTAACCCCCAACTGCTGGGCAACTTTAAAAATAAAGAACTTTCTTTTAAGGATATTCAATCTATCTCCTTTTTTGTTCACCTTACAGCTATGATTGATCATCTTCTTTGTTGCTTTCTGGGTCTTCTGCCTAAAGTCCCTCCATTTCACTGAGCTCCTCCACCCTGCCATTTTTTCACTTTTAAGATGCTTATGATCACTTTCTTCTGATATTGAGTAGGAGTAAATATACACGATTGAAGTGCCACATTTATATGCATAAACTGATTATAAAATATCAGCTTACTCACATATATGTTGGCCCCTTCCCAGAATGCCCCCAGCTCACGATTATTTTACATGCATACATGTATTTGCAAATCTTTATGCATACATGCTGAGGTTTCTAAAATAGCTTATACTTGCGTATATTCTCTTTAATGCATAAATGCAATTTTTTATACACGCAACTTTCAAAATGTTATATACTTTCTACTAGGTTCTAGTCATGAGCTGGACAGCAAGATATTTTTGCACATTGGTGGCCATAACATTAAAATACGTTTATAAGAATGTGATAAGAGCAACTGTATTTTTTTTTTTGCATAGATATTTCAATGCCAATGTGTTTATTCTTAAAAAGAGTTAAAAATGAAAAATGCTGTATATATTTTTCTAGAATTCAGTTCTGTATGTATTGACTTTAAATTCTAGAAGTAGAACTTTATTAAGTCGTTTCCTCTGTTATGCACAAGGTAAATACTTTTGCTTACTAAATTAGCCAATTTCATTATACCAGGTGAATGGACTTTGAATTCTAGGCAAGAGTGAGCTTCATCATAGAAATGCTCAAGTGTTAGTCCTGTCAGTAAGACAGCAGGTGCAGGAAAGTGGCCTTCAGCTCTTTACAGTTTGCATAATTAAAGTGGAGCTTGATGGGAAACAACTGTTTGGCAGGATCTGCTCTTAATTTATTGAGATCTGAACCATTTGCTTAGCAGACTGCACTTTTGAAAGTGTTTTTTTTTTTCTTGCCATGCTGGAAAATATGTGCTGTGTAAATTCATACAGAGCTGTCTAATATTCTGCTTAAAGCCAACACAATATTTTCAATTAATATTAATATAAAATATATTTGTTCAAGAGCAGCAATATGTGCTGGAGGTAGTTCTGCACACTACAGAGCCTTTGTTGTGCTCTGAGCTAGTTCAGTATGAGTACATCACTGAGTTGTAGGGATGTGAATCGTTTTCCATATCGTCTTAACGATAGAAATCGTGTGGCAGGGCAAGAAAATCGTCTTAGGCACGATTTTTTAGTTAAAAAATCGTTAAAAATCGTTTTTTCCGATTAGTGCGCACTAACTGAAAATGATTCAATTTGACACTTTTCAGGTCAGTTAAGGTCAGTTTAGGAATGAATATGTATTCCTATTGGCTGCCCTCTTATTTATTCATGTTACCAAGTTTCCTACTGACAGTATATGGGGGATGGGAAATGGAAACAGTTGGTAGCTTGACAAAACAAGTAATGTGATCAGTCAATGTGACTAGAACTTGTGCCCTAACCCTGATACCAGGGGTATTGTGATCTTCCTGCACACAGTGCCCTATCCCTATTAATACCAGGAGTGTTGTGATCTTCCTGCACACAGTGCCCTATCCCTAATACCAGGGGTGTTGTGATCTTCCTGCACACAGTGCCCTATTCCTGATACTGGGGGTGTTGTGATCTTCCTGCACACAGTGCCCTATTCCTGATACCGGGGGTGTTGTGATCTTCTTGCACACATCCCGATATCAGGGATAGGGCACTGCGTGCAGGAAGATCACAACACTCCTGGTATTAATAGGGATAGGGCACTGCATGCAGGAAGATCACAACACCCCTGGTATCAGGGATAGGGCACTGTGTGCAGGAAGATCACAATACCCCGGAGGAGTGAGGGTCAGGCAGCTCCCCCCTGTCTGCGAAGCCAGCCTCTCACTAGTAATGCAGGGAGGGAGCTGTCTCAGACTTCACCATCCTCCCCCCCCCTCACCCACACACCATTCACTAGCTGGGACATGGGGGAAGTCAGGAGTGAGGGTCAGGCAGCTCCCCCCTGTCTGTGAAGCCAGCCTCTCACTAGTAATGCAGGGAGGGAGCTGTCTCAGACTGGTATCAGGGTTAGGGCACTGTGTGCAGGAAGATCACAACACTCCTGGTATTAATAGGGATAGGGCACTGTAAGAGATGACTGTAGTAGATTGAATAAAGATCTGATGTTTCTGCTCTCCTCACACCAAACAAAAACAACACACAAGCAGAGAAGCCCTTCTTACAAAGCTGAGCTAGTGAGTTAAGTAGGAGGAAAAGTAAACATACTGGTGCCAGTGTGGCTACTTAAAAAATACACTTACCAACAATCAATTACATATATTTGAACTGTGTACAGTTCCAGCCAGGACCACCTTTCTAAAATGCACAGTGATTGGCAAATTCAACATGCACTAGCATTTCAGGTGCCTGCTAACAAAAATAATAAACAAACAAGTTCTAGTCACGTGAGTGCTGATCATTACATTACTTTTTTTGTCAAGCTTCCAACTGTTTCCATTTCACATCCCCCCAACCATATTGGTAACATCAATAGATAAGAGCACAGCCAGCCAATAGGAATACATACATACATATTCATTCCTAAGTGACCTTTACTGACCTGGGAAGTGTGAACACTTTGTTTCATTTTCTGTTGGTGTTCGTTAGTTTCCAGTTCCATTTCCCATCCCCCCAACCATCACCTCAGTGGTAACCTTGGTAATATCAATAGATAAGAGGGCAGCCAGCCAATAGGAACACATATTCATTCCTAACTGACCTTCAGTGACCTGGAAAGTGTTTATTTGTATCATTTTCAGTTAGTGCGCACTAAATCGAGTTAGTGCGCACTAACGGGGAGTTAGTGCGCACTAACTCGAGTTAGTGCGCACTAACACGATTTAACGATTTTTAACGATAAATCATTAGAATTTCTATTGTATCGTGTTCTATAACGATTTAAGACGATATAAACATTATCGGACGATAATTTTAATCGTTGAAAAACGATTCACATCCCTACTGAGTTGACATACTAGAACCGTACAGGGATGGAGAAAATTGTCATAATAAAGGTAACCTTTGCCTGTAAACATTAGTGCTAGAAATGGTGGGTAACTTCTTATGCACCGCGGAGTTGAAGAGGACCAGAATTACCAGACAATTGTTATAAGAGGATGAATGGTGTCTCATCACACCCTCGACCTTCCTCCTTCTCCCACTCCCTCCACAACAATCCTCTTTTTGCAGTCAACTTATCTTTATATTCTCCATTTTTGACCTACCCCCTCCATTTAAATTTGATCTGTCAAGCTGATCTAGACCAGATTTTCCAGAATGTTCCTCTGTATGAGAAAATACCTTAAATCCTCTTTCCAACATCATGCCATGAGCCAAAATTGTATTTCCAGCTCCCTTTGTGTTCTTTGTGTTGTACATGTTCAGGTAACATTTTGAAAATAGTAACTTAGAGGAATCTACCTTACACTTGGAATTTAAATCCCATTAATTTCCATGAGTCCTTCTACTTTATGGTGTCAACATGTACCATGACTGCAAGATGCATCCCAATCTCATCCAGCAATCTATGACATGCTATATCTGAGCTTCTGCTCTAGTTGGATATATTTCTTGGAAATAATCATGGAGAACTTTGCTCATGCTCCCTCTTCTCCCTGCTACCTGTAGTCACATTTCCTTACTTTGCTTCTTTTTCACCGCTCTCATTCAAAAGTTAAATGGGTTATAGAATAAAAGGAAACTAGAGTGATTTAGCATTATTAAGATGAAAGATTACTTCAGGGCTCCTCATCCCCTTTTCTTTCTAAATGAATGGTAAATATCAGGGGGTTTCCAATATTTTCAAATGTGAGGATCCCTTTTCTCCATCCAAAATGTATAGGTACTCCCCATCTTGACCTCGGCAGCCTCATGCCCCTCATCAGTCATTCCCCATCAGTGTTTCTCTCTCTCCCAGTCCCTTCCTACCAGTTCCTCTTCCCTCATGGAGTGCCTTTTGAATATTCCGGGCCAATGGCACCACAAGTATTTTTAGTACCCATAGACTTTACATGCAGGGATTTCAAAATGATCTTTGGTGATGGTCTGTCCCTCCTAACTCCCTTCCTTTCTCCCTGGCAGCCATGCATACCCACACTCCTTGTGATCCCTAGTGGTCATTTCTCCTTCTTGCCCTTCCCCCATGACCCCTTCCAAAGTGCTTTCTCTCCTGCCATATCCCCTTTTGGATCCCTTCACTGCTCCTCTCCCTTTGTGGTGCCTTTCTGTATGCCTTCTCTCCTTCTCTCCTTCCCTGCTTCCCCCCAAACCTCACCCCTTCCAGAGTGCCTTTCCTTTTGCCATCTTCCCCTGCAGCACCTTCCTATTTCTCTTTTTCTCCCAGAATCCCAAGTTAAACCCTTCCTTAGTGTTTTCTCTCCTGTTCTGCATCCATCCACCCATGGATGCTTTCCCTCTGCTATCTTCCCTTTGCAGCACCTCTCCCTCCTGCACTCTTCCCTTGTCCCTTCCTGAATGCCCTCCCTTTTATCCTTCTTCCCACCAACCTTGGCCCCATCCCATATGGATCTTTCCATCCTGGCCCCTTCCTGAGTGTTGACCCTATGGCCCCTTCCTGGGTGACTTCCCTCCTGCCCTCAACCTCTCCCATAGCCCCTCTCCAAGTTCTCTTCCTCCTGCCACTCCTTTCCGAATGCTGTCTTCCCCATGGCCCCTTCCCAAGTCCCTTCCCTGCTTCTCGCCACCCATAGCAGCTTCCCGAGTCTCTCCACCTTGCCTCCCCTCTAAGGCTTCTTCCTGAATGTTTTCCCTCCTCTCTTTACTTTCCTTGGCCCCCTTCTCTGCCCCTTCTTGAGAGCTTGTCTTACTCTTGTCACCCCATGTACTGACTCCTAAATGGTCTCTTCCTCCTATTTTCCTTCCCTTCCCCCTCTCCTCCCATGACCATACTACTCACTCAGGGCAGTTTTTCCTCCCTCAGTGTCAGCCTAGCAAGGCAGCCAGAGAAAATGCAGAAGTGCCCTCAAACACTCCTTAGAGTTATAACCCTGTTTGCCTTCTTTTTCTCCAATCATGTGCAGCAGCAGCTAATTTGAATGCTGGAGGCATCATGCTTCCCCTCTTCCTATTTGTGTGACCTCAATCTCCTCATGTGGTGTCAGCGGCACTCTTCCCTGACTTCTCTCTGTGTCAGTTTTGGCACTTTCCCACCAACTTGCATGCTGAGTTTTGCCTCCATGCAGTGGCAGTCAGTCCTCTTCTTCCCCTCCTCCTCTCTGCATGGGTTTGGGTTCTTCCAGCCTGTGATCTTCCTCTCCTCTAGGCATGGGCAGTGAGGGACTAAGATCAGCCAACAGCAGACTTAGAGCAAAGATCCTCAGAGGAGGGATCTGCTTTCTCTTTTTCTCAGTATCTGCACTCTATTTATCTATTTTTTCATTTGAAACAAGCTTATATTCTACCTCTTCCACATCACAGTTCAGTGCAGATTTCAGATTAAAACATCCATAAATGATATAAACAATCACAATTACATATAAAATAGACAAGCAAATTAAATATAACAGACCAAGGTAAAACAAGCTGAAATCATGATTATCTTCCTTTAGGCATATGCCCTGTGATTGTCTCTTGGATACCCTAGGTATCCACAGACCTCAGGTTTGGAATCACTGGTGTGTATGTGTGCATGTGTGCCAAAATAATATATAAATGAAGTACTAATGCAGTAACCTAGATTCTCAATAAAAACAACTTATATTTAAATAAATATCAGTATCTTCAAATAGAAAAAAAGTTTCAAAAATAAAAATACAACTTGAAAAATACAATTTGAAAAAATGGCTTCGACCAGGCCGGGCACTAGTGAGTGCTCCAGCCACATCGTGGGACATTCTTCCAATTTTCAAGGTTCAAGGGGTGCGGAAGGGGGGTCAGGGGTGGGAGAGGTGCCTGGAGATATGGAGGGAGGATTCCCTGAACTCCTAATGACAAGTTCTGATAAATGCTAAGGGTAAGGGTAAGAATATCCCCCCACTGAACCCCTATGATTTGGGTGATACATTTCTGGGGGAAGGCCGTGTCTAGAGAGGCACTATACCCCAACAAGTTTAAGTTACTATTGGGGTGAGGGGATTTGGGGTTCACTCTGACACACAATAATTTCAATTTTAACCTTTGGTGTGTGTGTGTGGGGGGGGGGGGGGGGGGGGGGGCATCGCCGCACATGTCCTGGAAACCGTTATCTTTATTTTGAGAAGTCAAGGCCGTCTCATGTGGTAGCCTTGGGCTGAGCAGGTATCAGCCCTGACTCGCACTCAACTTTTTGTTTTGCCAGAGAAAATTTATGTTTTTGGCAGCGGCCTTTTAAGGAGATGGTAGTCCCTTGAGGTTGGGGCCACCATCGCATCTAAAGGGACACTAACCACTTTCTTTTCTCTAATGGTGTTTGGCTGTGAGACAAATGAACGCCCTCAGAGCTTCAATTTTTTTTGGAGGAGGGGCCCTATAGTACCCCTCCCATGAAAAAAACTTTGCAGTTTAAAGCATTCAGGTATTAGTAACATAGTAAATGACTGCAAATAAAGATCAATTCTCCCATTCAATTTGTACAGATTGAGACTTTTTCTCCATGATAATCAATTAGGCAAGAATCCATCTGTATAAACAGGTACATGAATACATCTGTCCTATCTGGAGGTTCCAACCAGACTAGTTTGTCTTTGATATCATCCCTTGGTCCACTGTGGAACTCCTACAATTGGGCAGGTTTGTTCCTGGTAGCATCTGCTAAGAATGGGCATTGGGGAGAAATTAAATAGAAAATTAGATAAAATTTCCTATTTCTTTTTACATTGCTTTAAAAATGTAATGTTTTAATTTCTGATGAAATTTTATTGGAAATGTGGTTTGTTTTGAAAATCTAAAAAAAAGTCAACCATTCGGCATAGGCCTAGGACCAAGGCTGAGACCTCATCTACGGAATAGGATGAGACCCAAAGTAGGGGCCACAACATACTCCCAAGTGCGAAACTGGGGTCTCATCCTAGGCCTGGACCCAAAACCAGGGCCTTGGCCAAGACACAAGCAAAAGCACAGGCCTGAAATATTTTGCTGGGGGTCAGGAAATATCTCAACCCTCACTTACTTTAGCCATAGGGAATCCGATGTCATGATGACTAATCCCAGGCCTTGTCCCGGAGCCCAGCCTGGAGCCTTGACACCTGGACCTTGTCCCAAATCCAGCCCCAACACCAAGACCCGGTTCATAGCCTGAGTTATGACACCTGAGCCTCAGTCTAGACCAGGTCCCGAGCCCAGGACCAACACCAGGGCCCGGCCTGGAGGCCCAGTCCTGACCCTTGGGATTCAGCCCAAGCCCAGACCCAATGCCAGAACCCAATGCAGAGCTAGGTCTTCCTGCCTGGGCCTGGGCCTAGGCCAGCACTCAGGCCCAGACAATACTGGGGCAAAGCCCAGAGGCCCAGTCCTCATGCCTCGGCCTCAACCTAAGCCCATGTCTGATACTGTATCCTGATGCTGGTCCTCGGCCCAGGCCACAGAGGTCCTTGTGACATTTCCTTTCTTCTTTCTTCTTACTTGAAATGACAGCATCTGCTCAGGATGTGCTAGTGATATGTTAACTCCGGTGCATCCAACCCAGCAGAGGTCATCATTTTGATGTACAGCAGTTCATTCGTGGGTAACCCCCCCTCCAAAAACAATATGAAAAACAAATTAAAATTGTTATTCCTGCACAGCCCTAGTGTCTGCTGCTAGTTGGCAAAGTGCTCACTGAGCCAGACCCCTATCTCAGCCATTGCAACATCCTCTCAGCCTCCGCCCAAGCTGAGTTAGATGGAAAAGTCCAAAAACTGGTACTTATCCATCTAATTTAGATAGATAAGTATATCTGTTCTGTTACACCCATTCCCTTCCCCTGACTTATCAGGCTAACAACTTAGCCGGATAAGTGCTAAAGTGCTTCCCGTTGAACATAGCTGGGTTTCAGCGGCTGCTATTTAACAGGATAGATCCTACTTTTATGGCATCTATATATCGCAAGGCTCCTAAATATAGGTGCCTAAAAAATGGGTGGCCAGGTAGGTGGAGTTAGGTCAGGGAATAGAATTTAAGCACCTAGAGCTAGAAGCTTAATTTATGCAGCTGAAATTAGGCACAAAGATAGCTGGTCTAAATTTAAATGATATCCCTCTACCCCAAGTTACAATGCCCTCCCTCTCTTCTGCCTGAAATCTGACACTTTAAGTATGCCCACCTACACTCCAAGCTATAATTTATTGGAGTCCTGAGCCTCAAACATCCTCAAGTCAAGATCTCTTACAGCCCCTAATGCCTCCCTCTCACTACCCAATATATTGAAAAATTTCTAGTGACCTTCTCCCACACATACAACAAGAAGATTTCCACCAGTCTTCAAGAATCTTCTCTTACAATTCCAGCTGATCTTCCTTATTCCATGACAAGTTGAACACAAACCTCCTCCTACTAGCACCGTAGACCTACGCTGAATGACATCATCTAGCAACAATGCATCATCTCTCAGGCATAGATCAGCAGTGCCAGCAGGAATGAGATCGCATGCCTTCATCTTTCCAAGAAAAGAGACACTGCAGAATCATAACTAGAGATTCTGGAGAAATAATGGGGGTGGGGGGGGGGGGAGGGGGGAAGGAGAGGCAATTTGTGATTCTGCATTATATTAGGCAGTGAAGGGAGGAGATCGTGGCTTAGGGAAATTGTAGCTTGAGGAGGATCAGAAGGAGGTGAATTTCACAATAGGCATCCATTTTCAGCCCAGGAGGAGAATCCTATACCAATAGGGATGTGCAGGAGGAAACAATTTGTTTTATTTACAAATTCATATCATGAGGATTTCAATTTATTTCTTTAGTTTCAAAACAAAAAAAATAGTTTTTTAGTTTGATTCATTGCCATTAAAGTCAATAGGGGAAGCATTACAGCTTATACTGGGCTCCAAAATTGGGGTATTCTAATCAATTGTCTGAAAAATTGTGGGAAGAAATCAACAGAAGGGTTAAAGAACCAAGGGACCTAGAAAGACTGTGGATACTGGACAGTAGCACCAAAATTGGCATGAATAGCCTAAGACTCCATAAAAGGACAAAGGGGTACCAGCAGTGGCAAAAAATCTCCAAATCATTGTGAGATGATCCAAAAAGTGGGAAGAATACCCCAAGGCTCCAAAAGAAGTCACCAGCAACAGTGATATGAATCCTTGGTGGCATCTCAAGTGTGCAAACTGGCACCAAATGTGGCATCAACTTCAAAAGGCAGTATGAAGGGAAACAAAGCAGAAAAGGTGGCAGAAAAAATCCCAAGGCAGGCACTGATAAAAGAGACAAGCAGCACAAAGAGCAAAGCATCATGAGAGGCGCAAAGCAGTCCCCCAGACTGGCAAGAGAAACTTCAGATGTAATGTCTGGGATATGACAGCAAGGCACGGTGGCAAAGAGAACTGCAAGATTTAAGGACTGGGCATGGAAAGAAGGTTGAGTGGCACAAAGACCCCCAAGATTCAGGATGGAATTTGGATTTTCTGTGAAATGGGCTTTTCAGATGAGACAGATATCACTTTTAGTACATGGGAATGGTTTCACATTGATAGAGGTTGGGATTTATAGTACGTTATGAGGGTTGTTTTTTACTATACCTGAGTCCTGGCTGTTGCATTTCCTGCTTTTGTGGTTTTGCATGAGTTCACTCTTACTACTCTAACATGTTCTGACATTCAGTAAAGGAAATGGTTTCTCTTGAGCATCTTTTGTTTTGGCCAGTATTTCTTCCTCTGAATGATGGCTTTTTTTGGACAAACCACCCCAGCGTGATCAACCATCAAACAGGGTGGGAGAACCAAGCTGAATTTACGGAGGGGTTACATGACCACAGACTGTGCTATGCAAATGTGTGCGCAGGGAACACAGAGACAATGCTGCACTGTCACACTGAGTGCACTAGTTCTGACACTGCTGAACTTAGTGACAGGCTCCACAACACAGCCTCTGCCCTACCCTCAGTACTCACCTTATGCCAAAAAGCCCACACTGCCCACTGCCCTAGTCAGAGACAAAATCAGTAGCAGCTCTCCAAGCAACTCTCCAGTCTGCCTTCAGTCTCCACAAAGGAAAAAAAAGAACACCAAGGAATGCAAGTCTACTTTGACACAGAGCGGTGCTGCCTAACAGTTTTTCTCTCCTGTGTGACTGGCACAGTGGCAGTCTAAAATGGGCAGCAGCTAAAATATTATTTGGAAAAAGATATCTAGAACTAAGAGAAAGCTCAAAGAAATAGCCAGACAATGTATGCAGATGGAATGGTCAGCAAATTTCTGACAGCGAAATTTCTGAGAGCGAAAGAGCTGAGGACTGAAAATGACCTGCTGTGATTTAGAAAATGGCTTAAAACTCATGTGTTTTCTATGGCTTTCCCAGATAGATGCCACTGATTGTAGTCTAGGAGCCTGCTTCGGGCAGCTGTTTTTTTTCGGTTTTTTTCTGTTGGATTTTGTCATTTATGTGCATATGTGCTGTTTTGTGTATGTGTTTTAACTATGTAGGTACCTTTGATACCTGCGAGATTTGTAGATTGGTGGGCAATAAATGTGTCTAAACAAATAAATGCTCAGTCTTCAAGATCAGCTTGATGATACCCAATGTGAAATGATAGGCTGGATTGGAAAATTCTTCACTACAATATGTCATCCCCGTTGTCTCCTTGACAACATGTCTGCCCTACCCTTGTCTACTAGCTAGCTGCCATACATATCCTTTCCATCAAGTCCTGTTTCTTTCGTATTGACTTTAATGGATTATAGAAATCATTCTATTCAAATGAATGAAACTAATATGATTTGTTAAATTCAGTGGATCCTCTCAGTTTATTTTGGGCGCTCTAGAAAAAAAACCAAATTGGGCCCTATTTGTTTCTTTCCCCCATTCATTTGAAGCTAATGTACATCTCTATATACCAAGGTAGAAACATTTTGGCCATCTAGAATTAGAAATTTTATTTTAGCCAAACCTAGACATCTAGATTTTCAGCTGAAAATTGACCTAAATCTAAACGGTAAAATGTGGTATTCTAGATGAGGCACTTAGACTTGGCTGAAAATTATACTAAATGTGAATTATTCTTCCCCCTGCTCATCCCTATTAGAGGTGCTGACTTTTCATATAAGAACATAAGAAATTGCCATGCTGGGTCAGGCCAAGGGTCCATCAAGCCCAGCATCCTGTTTCCAACAGAGGCCAAACCAGGTCACAAGAACCTGGCAAGTACCCAAACACCAAGAAGATCCCATGCTACTGATGCAATTAATAGCAGTGGCTATTCCCTAAGTAAACTAGATTAATAGCCGTCAATGGACTTCTCCTGCAAGAACTTATCCAAACCTTTTTTGAACCCAGCTACACTAACTGCACGAACCACGTCCTCTGGCAACAAATTCCAGAGCTTAATTGTGCGTTGAGTGAAAAAGAGTTTTCTCCAATATGCTACTAGCTAACTTCTGAAAAGTGTAAATAACTTCTGAAAAGTGTAAATAACCGATTCACATCTACTCGTTCAAGACCTCTCATGCTTAAAGACCTCTATCATATCCCCCCTCAGCCATCTCTTCTCCAAGCTGAACAGCCCCAACTTCTTCAGCCTTTGCTCATAGGGGAGCTGTTCCATACCCTTTATCATTTTGGTTGCCCTTCTCTGTACTTTCTCCATCACAACTATATCTTTTTGGAGATGCGGCATATCTTTTTATAGATTCTATCGGTTTAGAACATCAGGACCCAGGGCCATAGAGACAGCTTTCTGGTTAGCACATATGAAGGCCCATGGTCAAGGGTTCATATTTTAAGTTATGCTTATTGTAAAGTCTTAAACCTTTCCTTGATGTTGTTAACTTTCACACTGTTCCAATTCCAATAGGCCTTGATTACTGTAACTCAGTTTTATTAGGCTGCCAAAAACCTTACTAAGATCATTACCAGCTGTTCTAAATTCTGCAGCCAGAATTTAAACTAGATTAAAGAGAAAAATACATACTGTGTTATATTAATTTTACATTGGTTACCTATTTTACAAGAATTAAATTTAGAGTATTAACATTGATTCATAACACCTTAAGTCAAAATATCCCAGCTATTAGAAATTTATAGGTACTCTCAAACCCAGAGGGTCACAATCAGTTATATGTCCCATCATTGAGATTGTTTCTTCTTGATGAGACACACAAATGGACTTTCTCGATTGCTGGTCCAATGATATAAAACTATCTGCCAGATGAGTTACAAAACGAACAATGTATATGCTCATTTAAAAAGAAGTTGAAGACTTTTTTGTTTAAACAGGCTTTTGACTCATTTATTAATTAAATCTTTTTGTAGCATCTGACATAACGTTCTTTGTTTAATTTGAATCTCAGTGGCTGAGGCACCAGCTCTTATGTTTTATGGCACTTATCATTAGAATATAATTTTTATTTGAAGTTTGTTGATGAATTAATGTTGTGTAATCTTTTTATTTTTATCTTTATTTGTATTCAGAATTTATAAATCACCTACTACATGAGTGCTAGGCAATTTACATGTAAAACACACATAAATAAAAACACAGCACTACATGTTTTTAAAGTACTTCACACAATGCCTCTGGATAAAGCCCATTATGTAGAGATTCCTCTCATGGCTAGAGCCACGGGGGGCCTCTTACCTTCCAGCCAGCTAGCCCCCATCACCATCTTCAAGTGGCAGGTGCCACTGCTGTTGTCATTTGTGCAGCCCAGAGGTCGCAGAAACCGGGACCTTTTCCATGGCCTGGAGCCGCCCCGGACCTCCCAACGTGGCAGGATCCGACCAACACTAACCAGCCTTCTTTGTTCACGGCCTGGAGGCCGCCATCTTGGCCACTCCTGCGGCTGGCCGAGGCTGTGTCTGTCTCCTCTTCACTGCGGCAGGAGCCGTGGCTTGTTCTTCTTCAGCGGCAGGGAGGCTGTCTCCAATGTCAGGGCCTGCCTGCGGCCCAGCTTCCTCCTGCACTCCTCAGTGGCAGGGATGCCGCTGACCAAGGTTCTGGCCCCTTCTTGTAAGGGGAAAGGCCAAGCCTCTCTTTCCCTTTTAAAGGGACAACATAGGTGTGGTTCTCCTGGCTCCACCTGATGACATCACCTGGGAGCCTCCTTCGTCAGCCCTATAAAAGGGCTCAGTCGTCATTCAGTCCTTGTCTTGGCAAGTGGCTAGTCCTCCCTAGGACTCCTTGTCTCCAGCTCCTGCCCAGCATCTCTGCTCTTCCTCATGGGATCCCTTCTCATATCTTCCTGGTCTCTGTTCCGGAAGTTCCATTCCAGTCCTGATGTTCTGTTCCAGTCCTAATGTTCCATGTTCCAGGCTTGGGGTTCCAAGAACTAGCTTGAGGTCTTTCATCTTCTCCTGTTCCTGATGTACCTTCTGTCCTCTCTATGGTTCAGCTCGCTCATCCCGGACCTCGGCTCCGGCTGACCAGCTCCTGGAGTAAAGCCGTCCCATTCGGTATCCATTCCCGTGGTGGCTGGAGCCTTCTTCCAGCAGGACTGTCACTGAGCACTGCCTGGATTCTTCCCTGCTCCTGAGCTCCAGATTCCATGGCCTCCTCACCTGCTCCTAGATTCTAAGGCCTCATCTCACCTGGTTCCAGATTCCAAGGCCTCATCTTGTCTTCCAAGTTCTATGTCCTTGTCTTGTTGGAATTCTACGACCAAGCTCTTGTGCCTTTGGTCTTCATCCACCCTTGACCTCTGTCTGGTCTGCCGCTTCTTGCTGTTACCCAGCAGCAGGTCCAAAAGGGATAGGAGTGGTTGGAGGACCACTCAGAGACTGCCATTGCATTGTGGCCTCCAGAAGCGTGCAGGTCCGGCGGAAGGTCAGGGCCTTCGGAGTCCTCCAGCCTGCCCAGAAGGGGCATGTCTTACTAACCTCGGCGCTTCCACAGAGCTCCACCTGGTTCGCTGAAGCCTAAAGGGCACACCACCATGCGTCCCTACGCGTCCCCGCACATCACCTTACTATTGACCAGTGTCTCCACAGATATTGAAAGATGCATCATAGAAAGGAGTGTTGTAATCTGCCTGACACACTATAATGGGAGGAGTCTTTCTGTAATAGTGGTTTAACTAAAGTCATGAGCCCTTTGGTTCTGTATTATTTGTCTCTTGAATTTTCTCAAAGGGAAAGTTCCTCTGTCCTGTCTCCTACCTGAGCAGGTGGCTGGTGGACCCAAGGGATATTTGTCTTGGGATCCAAGGCTTGGGCTTCTCAGGTATCCTAAAGAACCAGGGACGAGTTCTTAAATAAGTGGGGAGTAATCCCATACTCCTTATTTGTCTGGAATAAATTTGGTTTTGGAGAAAGAGGATCTCTTTGTGGGATGTCAGAGGGAAGACTATCTTCCAGGGAGACAGTCCCACAGAACTGCTACTTAAAGAAAGCATCCACTTTGGAGCTTCTGAAGTAAATCAATAGGCGTTTCCATTTCCTGCTGAGAAGGAGTATGCATCCAATTTGGAGATACCACTGGGGAAGTGCCCAGGGATGCCTTACTTAGCTAGTTAATTTAATCAGATAAGTTCCGATATTCAGACTTATCCAGTTAAGTTAATCAGAAAAGTTAAGTCTAAGTTAGCCAGATATAACAAATTCCATTTAAGTTAGCCAGGTAAGTCTTAACTGGTTAACTTAAATAACCATTTAATTTTTAATATTTGGCCCTAATTGTATCGGTGCTTTCAGTTTTTCTTCCCTAAGTAACATCATACTAAAGTGGGTTGAAAGCACACAGCTTTTGCTTCTTTTCTACTACTAGCTTTGAAATCAAGGAAGAGTCAAAGTCACTGTTAGTAGAGGAGCTGATTCTACCATGGCTATTAAGGAACTCAGCAGAACAACTGGCATTGTTCCACATCTCTACAGCCTTTCATTTGAGAGACTTGTGAAACTGAATAGATGTTTTTCTTCCTTACAGGGATAAAGATGCTGAGGAAATTTCTATCTACACTGGGTAGACACCAGTTCTAAATTTCTTTCCAGCAGACTTTCACTGAATCTCTGCTTCAAAAGCCAGTAAAGCCTCCTTTAGAATCATGCATTGTTTGAAGGCCAAGGGCCCATGGGGTATTGTTGATTGGTGAATCCCCATCCCCACCCTTGACTAGGGCAGTCCTTCCTTTATTAATCTTTCTACCCAGGAGACTCCCTACTTATCTGCTTTCCTGGTGATCAAGCCATAAAAGGTATTGAGCTTGATCATTCACAGGCTGGTTACGTGCATTCCCTGAAGATCTGTCACTGCTAGGTCATCTAACCCAATATTCAAACTGGGCTGAGAAGTGTCAATCTGGGAATGGGAAAAAATCTGGCTTCTGTTGGAGTTTAGCTCTCAAAATACCTTCAATTGTTATTCTGGAATACAGGGTGAAGAGTATGTCAGTTTCCAAAGAAAGGAAGAAAAATATCTTATAAAATGATAAAAACATGACAGCAGAAAAATACCATATGGCCCATCTAATCTTCCCATCTGTCCAATTTATCTAGCCCTTACAATTTCCAGCAAAATCCATAGAAACATTGAGCCAGTGAGAAACTCTGAACATGTTGCAGGCATGGACTGTGGGCTTAACATGGCATTTTTTGGGGGGAGGTAGGGGGCATGTGACCTTAAAGTTACATGGTGTCATCTTGAAATGTCATATTAGCAGTTGCCTCTAGGTTCACCATACCAAATTTATTTATTTATTTATTTAATAATTTTTATATACCTGTTTTTCATGCGAACATATCAAATCGATTTACAGTAGCTAAGAAATATTCATTTAAAAATATTTGCATTTCCAAAAGAGAAGGAAGTAAATACATAGTTTCATAATATAAATAAAATTAAATAATAATCTAAATAAAATGGTAAACTAAATAATTATAAAATTTTAACAGTTGGAGAGGTAATGTAGTAAAAGCAGAGATTAATAAAATCAAAAATATACATTACCTTTGTATATAATCAGTAGTCTGATATCATTAGTATAACATCTCTTGGAAGGCTTGTTTGAATAGCCATGTTTTAATGCCCTTTTTAAATAATTTAATGTCTGGTTCCAATCGTAATTCTTGTGGTATAGAGTTCCATAATATGGGTCCTCAATAGAAATAGTTCTTTCTCTTACATTATTTAGATGCACAATTTTAGGGGAAGGAATTGGCAACATCCCTGTACCTATTGATCTAGTGATTCTTGAAGGAATATGGAAATGAAGTGATGAAGTTAACCATTCATTTTTTCATTGTAAAGCATTTTATGAATAAGGGACAGGATTTTATGCTGGGCCCTGTATTTAACAGGCAACCAGTGGAGGTCCTTTAATATTGGGGTAATATGGTCAGATCTTGTAGTTCCTGTCAAAAGTCTAGCTGCTGAGTTTTGCAGAAGTTGCAATGGTTTTGTAACATTTGCTGGTAGGCCTAAAAATAATGAATTGCAGTAGTCTAATCTCAACAAAACAAGTGCCTGTAAAACTGTTCTGAAATCTTTGGGGAATAGAAGAGGTTTTACTCTTTTAATGACATTTAATTTAAAATAACCATCGTTAATGATTTTTTTAACACAAGTTTTCATTGTGAATTTGCAATCTAGGAAGATCCCTAGATCTCGTACTTCCAGGGAGATGGGGTAATTTTTAGTTGCTTCTTGAATTTCAAGTTCTTTGGTCTTGCTTAGTTTAGCTGATATGTATAGAATTTCTGTTTTTTTTTTTTTAATTTAAGGAAAGATTCATTTGTGTTAATACTTTTTCAATGGCAGATTGATATATATCCCAGCGTTTAAGAGTTAAGTCGATAGATTTTTTCGATTGGAATTAAAATCTGAACATCGTCAGCATAGGCAAAATATGTTAGACTAAAGCCGGATAGAATTCTGCACAATAGAAGCATATAAATATTAAAAAGGGTTGCAGACAGAGAGGATCCCTGTGGTACTCCATACTGGAGATCAATTGGTTGTGATTCGTTATCAAGAAATTTTACTTTGATGGTTCTATTTTTTAAGTATGAGTCAAACCATTTCAGTGCAGTCTTTGATGCCTATTTCATTTAGTCTGTCCAGGAAGATTTTATGATTAACTGTATCAAATGCTGCTGAAATATCTAGCATGATGAGGAAGTAAGTTTGGCTGTTATCGGCTCCTCTGAGGATAATATCTTGTAATGAAGGTAATAGGGTCTCAGTCTCCTCAGGACTTCTAGAATGCTCTGTCTTCTCCTTCCTGCATACCCCTATGAAACACACAAGGCACACCTTTCCAGGATTTCATGAAAACAAGCAGGAGGAGGAAGTGATGAATTCAAATTTGCCAGAAAATTCTGGATTTCACCTGGGTCACCAATGCTGCAGAGACAAAAAAGGATTTCTCTCAAAAACTAAGACTACCTAGAACAAGATGGTAACTGCAACCAAATGGAGAAGCATGCATCATTCAATGATCAGAAAACACAGAAGGGAGAGACCCATCTCTCCCTCTTTCATTTCTATGCCCAACTGGCCCCACCCTCATTGCCCTGGCATCTTCTCTGGCAAAAATACCATCATCTTTCCAGCTCCCAGCATTACCACATTTGCTGGTGAGCTGGAGAAGGGAACCTGTGTTGGGCACCCAATGCCAAGTATAACTATGTACCTTGCTGCAAGCTGCATGAGGAGCTGACAGAAATTGGTACAATTGCACATAATTCTATTATTGGTTAATGGTGTTGATAAAAAAAATGAAAAAAAATATGAATATGAATGACTACTGACTACCTGAAGGTAAAATATTTATCATGGATCAAAAACAGCAAAATAAACATAAGCCAAAACTGAAAAAAAAAAAAGAAAAAGTTCTTTGGGTACATGACTAGCAAGCCTATATTATATAGTGGTCAGAAAAAAAGTGCTGTAAGGAATGTTTCAGTTCCTCTTGAGCTGTCCATCTCCATCAGATCAATAGCCCTTCCAAGCATAGGACATTCCAGCTTTCAACTTGAGAAATTGAAGTTCTCAAAATAAGTCAGGGTTGTAACACAAGTCCATCATTGTATGTCACAGAAATGAAATGAGTTGTCTCCCGTTCAATTGATGACTGACATAAAACTAAGGGGAAAAAAAGAAAGAAAAGAAACAATAAAACAAGCTTTTTGAAAAGTTGTTACTAAGACTTGTCAAAAAGTTTACACCAAGTTATTAATAATGCCATTGCTCTGAATTTTGTTTTACCCTTCCATATCTGAAGCTCATCAAGAAGTCACAGGATACATAAAATACTGCAAATGGAAGGATGGCTCAAGCTAAAGTTAACCTTTAATACAATTTTAATTCTATTTTCCATCTCTGGTGACTCTATTTTCAAAAACTGACTAAATTTAGAAAAATTTTCACCAACTAAATTGGGGCTATAAAGGTTGAGCTTAGTTGGTTAGCATCTAGCTTATTAAGGGGGTCATTTATCAAAGTGCTATATGGCATTTTTGCATGCAAAAAACACCATAATGTTTAAGAGAGAGAGAGAGAGAGAGGACCTAGCTATGATGCTAGCACACTAGATTGGTATTTATATCTCTATGGGAGGCCCACCTAATCACTCGAGGTGAGGTTTAGGTATTAGTGTAGGGATTAGGGAACACTTTGACATTCAAAGTGAGATGTACGAACAGAACCTTGCTCTCTTGTGAAGATTTGATGAACTTCGGAGTGAGGAAACTCACCCAAAGATGAGATTTGTGCAATGTTCTCTCAACCTAGCTTGATGGACTCTCTACCTGGGTAACGTCAAGCTAGGTTGAGAGAACATTGCATAAATCTCATCTTTGGGTGAGATTCCTAATTCTGAAGGTCATCAAATCTTCACAAGAGAAGTTCTGTGAATATTTCACAGAATATTTCACACAAGAGATGTTCTGTTCATATTTCTCACTTTGAATGTCAAAGTGGCCCCTAACCCCTACACTAATACCTAAACCTCGCCTTGAATGACTAGGTGGGCCTCCCATAGAGATATAAATACCTATCTAGCGGGAGGAAATTATGGCTAGAGGTTCTCTCTCTCTCACTCATGATATTTAGTACATTTTGATTAAGTCAGGTACTGAGTAGCTTTCTAAAAATTGACCTGAACTTAAAAATCCTTCCTCCCACAATGTAGCATTTCCCCTCCATCCTACCTTAGAGACCAATCAGCTGTTTTTCTCCTTGTTCTGGTATCTCTTCTCTCTCTCTCCTAGTCCAGTAGGCTAATCAGTTATTGCTCTCATCCAGTTGACATTATGGCAACAGCTGCCTATTTGGAGGGAAAGGAATATTTGGCTGGGGAAGTGATTTGCAAACTAATTGGGGTGCAACATTTGAAATTGAGGGATTACAGTTTCTGGAAGCAGTCATATCCAGTTAGAGCTAAACCAACTAACCTTGTGCCTAGAGTTGGTCATCTAAATTAGGCAGCAAGAATTGAAAATGTATTGTTTTATTTCTTCTCCTAGTTTAATACCATTTCTGGGATCATTCAGAATTTGAGTGGTTATATTTATCTCCCTACTAAAACTAAGTGATTACATTTAGTGGATCAGAGTGGATAGATTTTTAGCTGATAATTATCAAATAGCCCATGTTGTTGCAAAATGTATGGGCACATTATGGAGGTAATTTTCAAAGGAATTATGTGTGTAAATTTAACTTAATATCCTAGCAATTTTCAAAAGCCATTTACGATAAGTGTGTAAATATACTTGCATGTGTAAAACCTATTGACAATTCAATGGAATATATTGTAGCAATTTCCAAAATGTCACTTACGAGGGTGAGAGTGCATATAAATGTGTAAAACCCATTTTTAAGCATTTAAATACTTTTGAAAATCCGGTTCTATGCATAGCAAGTTTCAAAAGCCCACTTACACAGATAAAGTGCATTTACACATATAAATCCCAGTTTTAGATATGTAAATCTTTTTGAAAATTATCCCACTCAAGGAGAATTTTAAAAGTCCAAAGCATGCCAAAACCAGAAGATACACAAATATGTTAGGGTGGCATGCACCAAGTGTATTTTAAAAGCCATATAGATACACACATTTCTCCCACTGCGCACACATTAATATTTTTCAAAAAAACAGGTGAGGCGTGGGCATGGTGTGGGTAGGGCATGGGCATTCCTGGATTTCGCATTGAAACCAACACATAAATACTTACGTGCACAAGCACACATCCTGCCATATAACTTTATTACTGCTATGGATGACATGTAAGTCATAAAACATAATAAAAACTACAAAGATCAGCAGGATTTTAAGAGTCAGGGCTAACAGGAGAGAAGGGAGGCTATTTAACTAGGGGTTAGCATGTCCTATCCCTTACCTGAACAAACTAGGAATGAATTGGGAAAATGTCCAATTGCGTTGGTGCACATAGCTTTTAACATCCCCCCACTTACGTGGTAGAAGCGGCATTTGCATGCATAGGCACATGCCCACTTACAACTGCACGCACATGTGCATGCGCTCAGCCTATTTTAGACTATGCACGCATATACACGCATATGTTAAAAAATGGCCTTGTCCATGGGCATGAACCCTCAAATGTGTGTACAAGTAGTACACTGCAATTGTCTTCTCCATTTCTAAACAGAATCTGAAGGAAAGGCTAAAGAGGTTAGGGTTGTTCAGCTTGGAGAAGAAATGGCTTAGGGGGGTGGGAAATGATAGAAGTGTTTAAAATCATGAGAGGTCTAGAACAGGTAGATGTGAATCAGTTGTTTATACTTTCAGATAATAGAAGAACTAGGGGGCACTCCATGAAGTTAGCAAGTAGCACATTTAAAACTAATCAGAGAAAATTCTTTTTCACTCAATGCACAATAAAGCTCTAGAATTTGTTGCCAGAGGATGTGGTTAGTGCACCTAAGGGCAGATTTTTAAAACCCTGCACGTGTAAATCCCGGCCTTTTCACGTGTGGCTGGGCCTTATGCATGCCGGGCGAATCTTCCAAGAGGCCCAGCCATGCGTGTAAAGGCTGGGACGCTCTTAAGTGCGGGTCTTCTTGGAAGGGGCAGGCCAGAGGGCGTTTTTTGGGTGGGGAAAGGTGGGACGGGGGCAGGCAGGGACAGCGCCATTGTTCGCTGTCCTGGAGCCTCGCATGCTGGCCAGCTGCTGGCGCGCGCAAGTTACTACAGGTCGGGCCCTGAAGTAACTTGTTAAAAAAAGGTAAAACGATTTAAAATTGTGGGTTTTTTTAGAGGGTGGGGAGGAGAGGGGAAGGGGAAGGGAGGTTAGGGGAAGGGGTAGGAACGTTCCCTCCCAGTCCGCTCCTAAATTGGAGAGCGCACATGGACACGCACACATATTTTTTGTAAATCTACCCCTTAATGTAGCTGGGTTTAAAAAAGGTTTGGATAAATTCTTGGAGGAGAAGTCCATTAACAACTATTAATCAAGTTGACTTAGAGAATGGCGTCTGCTATTACTGGCATCAGTAGCATGGGATCTTCTTAGTGTTTGGGTACTTGCCAGGTTCTTGTAACCTGGTTTAGCCACTGTTGGAAACAGGATACTGGACTTGATGGACCCTTGATCTGACCCAGTATTGCAATTTTCTTATGTTCTTATGTTCTTACTGTACCCTTTAAAGGAAAAAATAAATTAGGATTAATAAACATTATGCTCCCTATAAATTTTCTGGTCCAGTCCTGTTGCAAGACTTCTTGTATTCCATCCTTTCACTATCATCTCCAAGTGAGCTAATAATAAAGCACTGGTCACAAAAATGAAAATTATTTTTTATAAGGATTTTCTTTATGGGGAGAAATTGTTTTTTTTGGAATGCAATGTAGATCACAACTTAGAAAATGTTAATATCACTTACTTTATGAGATTTATTTTTCAGGAAAGTCAATCCAAAGTGATACTAATTAACTAATATTGTCAGCATAATTATTATTGTTATGGCAATATGATCTACTTCCTGCACAAAAATTAAGTGGAAGTGAGATTAAATGAACCAGTAAAATTGAAGTGCTTTCAGTTCTACCGCCAAACTAATTATGCTGCTTCTACTTCACTTCCCAGGTGGTTCAGATCCTGAGTTTTGTGTCAAGATTTGCGTTACTCAACACAATGTCATGGGCTGTTATGGATATTCTATACACTGGCATATCAAGGAAGGCTGAGGATTTCTTCCCCAAACAAATTTATTTATTAAACAATTAAATGTTTCTGCCAGTAAATCATTTTGAAGTTTGCTATTTAATAAAGAGCAAATATATGCTTTCAGATTATAACAAATATACAGTATGCTTAAATGGCCGAATTTTCAACATCATTTATATGTATAAAACTATTTTTTTGTGCCAGTAAGTGGCTGATAAAAAAAAAAATAGTCCAGGGCTCTGTGTGCAAAACCCATTTGCCCACATACTTATAAAGAACTGGGGAAGAGATGTTCTGGAGGGCAAAGTTGGTACTTATTGTACATTTATACTTTTTTTAATTTGAAAAGTATATGTGTATATTTATCAGCAGAAGTTATGCCCTTTGAAGAGGATGTAACTTTGTGTGAGTTCACCTGTGCATGTACTGGACCAATTGTTCATGAATCTTTGAAGCACACTTCTACACATACCTTTCCTTTAAACATTCAAAGTGAAGTCTGAGCATTAAAGATACATGTAGACTTTACCAGAATGCACAGTCATAAAATTACCCTCATAAAGTGCAGTTATAGGCTATTAGACTTTTTATGAATAATATTTATATGAATCAAGCCTCTAATTAAAAGGCAACAATTAAATTATACTTGTTGATTGGTGAGGTAAATGGGACATAGCCATTAAAATTCATACCGAAACATTATTTGCATGCATCCCGAAATACCATAGAATAGGCGATATGCTAAATTTAGTGCACAATAAAGTATACCCCCTCTATAGTGCACACATGTTAGTACCTTAATGTAATCCACTTTGAAGTTCAATAAAGGGGAAATATACATCAAAACAAATAAATACCACAAAATACTATGAGGTCCATATTGAAAAGCTTTTAGCCAGCTAACTTAGGGGGTCATTCATCAAATTAAGCTGTTATTGTAGGCGTTACAACCCTAACGCCCACGATAACACCATAACGCATGCGATAAATATCGCATTGTGAAATGTGTATTCAAATTTGAAAAATGTATTCAAGTAGGAGTTTGGGTGCAGTAAATGGAAATGAGGGCTGTTTAACCTTGAGTGCGATAACATAATGCACAGTTTCATGGGATTTAACTACACCTTTTTTTTTTAGAGTTATGCCTGTGATAGCTGTGCGGAGAGGGGGAGAGAGACTGTGGATGTCCACTGATTTTTGAACTATTTATACCACTGTAAGAGGGGGCATTATGAACGTGGGGTAAGTTGGGTTTTGGAGGGCAGTTTAACATGTACAGTCAGAGGTACGAACAGTAAAGTTACCTTCAGTGAACTTTTAATGTGATTTGGAGAGATGAAAGGTGAAAGAAGAGTAGATTTAGCTTTCATCATTCCAAATCACATTAAATCTTAACTGATTGTAACTGTGCTGTTCATACGTATGACTGTGCATGTAAAATTGCCCCAGAACCCACCCCACAAACCTCACCCTGAGTTTCTAGTGCCCCCTCTTACAGTGGTATAATTAGTTAACTGTTTTATGAGCCTTTACAAAGGCACACTCGCTCTCTCTTTTGCAAGCAGCCCAAAATTATCCTACCCATGCCCCTTTTCTATTTATTGCAAAATAATGACTATTTAGGAACATATCCGGCTAAATTCCAGCCTCCTAATAAGTTGGGCAACTAGAATTTTGCCCCCTAAATTATGGGAATTCCGAGGGCTTAACAGGGAGGTGTTGTTTACTGGCTAACTCCAATATTCAGAGTTAGCCAAATGAGGGGAGGGGACCGAAATGGGGGGGTGGTCCTGGGCTAGCCGGCAGTGATCGCACCTCAGCGGTGCAATCGCTGCCGGTTTCGTACCCAATAGCGCCACCATAGAAGGTGTAGCTATTGGGCGTGAAGTAGGACGCAAAAAGGCCCTTACCTTTTTGTCATCCGCAGCGTCTTCGCGGAGTCGGTCCTGGTGATGCCCCGACTCCTCCTCTTCCGGGGCCGACTCCGCCCTCATCTTGGTATCGCACGCAATAAGGAACTTTTTGCGTGCGAAACGACCCTTATCGCGTGCGATCTATCTGGTAAATGACCCCCAAACTCTGGTCAAGCCAAAGAGCTGTCCTAAAGATAGGAGGTTATAGATCAGAGGCAAAATTTAAAATAGTCAGTTATATTCAATAGTGCGGTTTCAGTTTTGAATATACCTCTGAAGCTGGCTGAATAAGATTATCTGGCTAAGGGCCACATTTTCTAAAGTATCGCAGGCCTGCGATACTTTAGAAGATGAGGGGCAGGGGGCCGAAACAGGGGGCGGGCCTGAGCTAGCCGGCAGCAATCGCACCGTCACAGTGCGATCGCTGCCGGTTTCGCACCCAATAGCACCACCATAGGAGGTGAAGCTATTGGGAGCGAAATAGGCAGCAAAAATGCACTTACCTTTTCGCTGTGCGCGCCGTTGTCGCGGAGTCGGCCCCGGTGACACCCCGACTCCTCCTCTTCTGGGGCAGACTCCGCCCCCATTTTGGTATCGCACGCGAAAAGGGACATTTCATGTGCGAAACGTCCCTTACCGTGTGCGATACGGTTGGAAAATAAGGCCCTAAATTTAAGAACATAAGAACATAAGAAAATGCCATACTGGATCAGACCAAGGGTCCA
Source organism: Rhinatrema bivittatum (assembly GCF_901001135.1). Classification (NCBI taxonomy): domain Eukaryota; kingdom Metazoa; phylum Chordata; class Amphibia; order Gymnophiona; family Rhinatrematidae; genus Rhinatrema; species Rhinatrema bivittatum. The sequence continues at coordinate 67,449,752 of NC_042620.1, read as the reverse complement.
TCAAGCCCAGCATCCTGTTTCCAATAGAGGCCAATCCAGGCCATAAGAACCTGGCAAGTACCCCAAAACTAAGTCTATTTGCTAGCCAGACTGTGTGTGAATATAGACCTCTATATGATTCTATTTTCAAAACATGTTTAGTGCTTCATTTAGGGATCTAAGTTTTAGGTATCTAAATTTAGGAAATTTTCAGTCGAAGTTGAGAGCCTAAATTTTGGTCTATAATTTGTTTCCTTGATTTAGGTGCCTAAGACTTGGTATCCTAAATGAAGTATTAATCTTTATTTTCAAAATTAACCCCTATATTTTTTTCTGTTGTCCTATTGAGATGTTAACATTTGCCCCATTCATGTTCCCAAACATCTTTTCTTTCTTCTTTGAAGCAGTTGGATGTTTAGTATTCAGTACCTAGCCCTGAATTCATACTATAAGGTTGTTCTCCAGATGCTTGGCAGATGATAAAGCACATTAAGTCGGTACCTTTCAAATGGGCGTGCAGGCACATATGTACATTTTATGTACAATTTATAACATACATGCATGTATGTGCATATGTTATAAAACAGCCTAGGAATGTATATGTGTGAGCCCAATTTTGTAGGTGGGCATGCAAAGTCGATTTGAGCCATGCAGGTGGAGGAATTTTATAACAGGCATGCATTAACACCATGACCAGTTTCACCAGTCTAGAGCTGCTAGGTCCTCCAAACCCCCCTTATTCTTTAGTCTGCATGCCCCTCAGTTACCCAGGATCCCTTTTACCTCTCAGAGATGCTTGTGCTCTTTTTTTTAACTTACACCTCCTCCATAGCAGAAGTAAACCTACACGCACTGGACCTGGACACGTGTCCAAATGCACAGATATTTTGCGCACACATCTCTTGGCCATGCTCAGAACAGCCATGCCCTATTGCCCTGTACACACCACAACCCTTTTTTTCTCCATTGCGAGATTTGTGCAGATCGGCAGATGTGGGTGCATCCCACCCACTTTATTAAATTGGGGGCACATGCTTATGTGCTAGAAGCGTGCCCATCTCCCATTTTTGGCACGCACATTTCTTAGTGTCTGAAGTAGTCATATCTCCTTGCCCTATTTAGAGGGAAATTTTCAAAGCATTTTTATGTTTAAATTTGTTTATTGGTTTTCCAATCAGAGATCAGATAGCTCAAGCACTTTTTTTTAGAAACAACTGTAAACAAACAACAATAAAAACATTGCTAACATTACATTTACTAAGTCAGGTACACAGTTCCTTCAACCCTTTCCATCCCCGAATCCCCCTTCTTTATACTGCTCTCGTTCCGCACAGAGCTGATCTAAGGTTAAGTATTTCCACTTCTATTGCTGGTATTATTAGTATTATTGGTATTTTACTTGTTTTAGGTTTAGTTTCAATGCCATATATTCAAAGCATTTTTAAAAGGACTAGCAGCTATTTACCTGAAAGACCTCTCCTGACTATTTTTTTTCTTTGGGGGGAGGGGGGAATTAGGCTACAATTGAAGTGAATTGTGATAGGAAGAGGTAGTATAATATGAGTTGTCAGCTTTACAAAGTCACAATCAAGCTGAAAAGATGATCAGATCCCTACTGTGGAGGTGATAAAAACCCGATTGTTTCAGATTGTGGGTTTGCTTAGGACAATCCTCTGAGCCTTACTTCTGAATTACAGTCAATTATGACTTTACAAACAAATAATTCCAAAAGTCCTTAATTACAGAACTTTGACTAAAAATGAATTTTAGAATTGTTTTGAAAGACAGTCTTATCAAACTGTCAGATCTTCATTCTGAATGATAAGGGGGGAGGGAGGGAGTCAAAATTCTTGGGGACCTGGATTTCAGTACAGAGAAGTAAAGGCCAGGCAAAACAGGAGAGCTTGTACTCCTTCCCTTCTTGTATTGGTATTGGTGAGACCCTCTAAACTACATGAAAACAGATTGCCATGAATGTCGGTATAGAAAAGTAATAAATAAATAAGTAAATTAATAAATAAATAAATTAATAGGATATGGACTTAACTGAACTATAAACTTCAGCACTGAAAATCTCTCCCACTCAGGAAGAAAGCCTTAGGACATTGGCCAAGCAGCAATGATGGAGCTTCAGTCTAAGCAGTAGACCAGTGACTGATTGGGAGCAGTGCTTAGTCCCCCATGAGAGTCCAGACCCAGTGGCAGATTGATAGGTAGAGTTTTCACCCCTAGGAGGGTGCAGGCCCATCAGTGCATCCAGAGGAAGCATCCCTTCCTCAAGGAGGCCATGGATCCCAGCGGTTGGTCAAGAGGCAGAATTCAGTCCCCAAGAGGGCACAGACACAGAGGTTATGAAATGGAATTTGGTCCCTCAGGAAGCACATACCCAGTGGTGGATCAGAAGGAAGGGTTCAGTTCCCTAGGAGGACATGAACCCAGCGATGGAAAGGGAGACAAAGTTTGATCCCCAGGAGCGTGTGGAACTAGTAGTAGAGTAAAGTGGAAGGGGAGCTTTGGTCATCCTGGAAGTGCCTCTCTTACAGTGGGAGATATATAGAGCATCATATTGTCTCTCTCCCTCCCCCCCTCCCCAAAATACACTCACTTGTGTGGGCATGTTATTAAAATACACAAGGGAGAGATATTTTAAATGATGCCCACTTGCCAATATGTGCGTTACTTTTTAAAGTTAGCCAAAGAGTGAATAATGCACTGGAGAGTAGAAGCTAATCTAAAAAAAAAAAATCCCCTTTATTCAATTCTCCAAGGTGTGTAGAGCCTCTCAACAGCCTGTTAGAAATGTAGGAATTTTTTTTTTTAATATATATTTACCCAAAAGAGTAAATACATTATCAGGTGAATTTTTAACGGAGGTATGTATGTAAATATAACATACTATAGGAGCAATTTTCAAAAGCTGTTTACCATTGTTAAGCACTTCACGTGGGTAAAACCTATGGACAATTCAATAGTATATACTGTAGCAATTTTCAAAAGTCACCTAATGATGATAAAGTGCATTTACACATGTAAAACCCTGTTTTAGGCATGTAAATACTTTTGAAAACTAGGCCCTTTGGTTGTAAAGGTTTCCCAAGTGGAGGTGACTCAGGCCTATGTATGTGTGAGATTAACTGCAATAGGTCTCCCTCTCTTGATTACCTCCTCTCCCTGTTTCCCTCCCCTTCTTTCTCTTTCTCTCTTTCTCTCTTGTTATTTTCTTCATTGCCCTTTTTAAATTATTTAATCCACTGCCTTTTCAGTTTCTAGTTGTCCTTTTTTCACTTATCAGCCTATTTTTCTAGTTCTACCTGTCTCCAGACCCTCGTAGCATGTAATAAGAAGTTCACAGGTCCACACTGAATGTTGCTATAAAATGATGATGGTGGTGAGGCTGAGCATACAGAAAACTACAGGGGGGGGGGAGGTGTGAAGGGAAGGGGGGGGGGGGGGTGGGCTGGAGCTAAAATTCTGAGAGAACAAGCAGTTCTGGATATTTCTCTGTATAAACCTTGAGCCTGATATGATATGTTCTATGCCTGAGAATCCTTAAATAACATAGAATACAATTATCTCCCTAACCTAAGAAGTTGTCTTCCAAATGGGCAGTGTGAAGATGCTTGCATGGTTTTGGTTTCTGTGTTTTTTGCATATAACTACCCTCTGAATAAATGGGAAACTTTTAGTTTTTGCCTGGTCAAATAAGAAATTTTGAACAATAATTAAGAAATAACAAGAACCTAGCAAACTATGGGCCTCATTTTCCAATATTGCAGTGGTAACGCATGAGGGGGCGTGTCCCATGCAAATAAGGCATTTTTCGTGCAGCGGGGAAACATCGCGTCACGCGATGTTTTCGCCATTTGCGGAAATGGATTCGCAAATCGCAAAAACATCATGCCCCGCGATAAAACAACCAATGATTCATCGCAGTACACAAAAGTGTCCAAACAGCCTATTTCCACTCTTAGGTGCCGCAAGCAACATGTTATATGAAACTGAGCAATGAGAGAGAGAGAGAGAGAGAGAGAGAGAGAGAGAGAGAGAGAGAGAGAGAGAGAGAGAGAGAGAGAGTTGCTATAGTGCATATGCCCTAGACAGGTATTTGTATCCCTATGGGAGGGCCACCTAGTAACTCGAGGTGGGGATTAGGTATGAGCGTAGGGGGTTGGGGGCCACTTGCACATTCAACATGAGACATACGGAAAGAACAGTGGTCTCTAGTGAAGATTTGCTGGCCGTTGGAGTGAGGAAACTCACTCCAAGAAGAGATTTGGGCAACGTTCTCTCCACCTAGCTTGTTGTTGCCCAGGTAGAGTGTCCATCAAGCTAGGTGGAGAGAACATTGCCCAACTCTCTTCTTGGAGTGAGTTTCTTCACTCCGACGGCCAGCAAATCTTCACTAGAGACCACTGTTCTTTCCGTACGTCTCATGTTGAATGTGCAAGTGGCCCCCAACCCCCTACGCTCATACCTAATCCCCACCTCGAGTTACTAGGTGGCCCTCCCATAGGGATACAAATACCTGTCTAGGGCATAGGCACTATAGCAAGTCTCTCTCACTCTCTCACTCTCCAATAATTTTACATAAACTCCGCCCCCTGAATATTAAATTGCGAATTTATCTCTCGCGATAACACCTTGGAAAATGACCCCCAATACATTTTAATGTGTAAATACTAAATTACAATGGAACTGTAGTCAGCTATAATGTAGGTATTCAGTTTATACCTATTAGATCATTTTCAGTAGTCATTAAAACATAGCTGTCTGTTCTGATAAAAGTCAGAGAATCAAACACAAATTAGAGTCAAACACAAAGAGGTTAACAGTCAAACAACTGCAAACTGTGGCATATACATGCAAATATGGTCCCGTATAGTTTTGCCATATTATTTTATAACCCATGCATATGATATATATGCCTTTCATAAAATAGATATATCTTTATCCCACAGCATATGCTTGTATGTAGGCTGAAGTGAGAATACCTGCAATGCATTGAAAGAAACATGTACCATTACACATATTTTATAAAATGCACATATATCATATGCATGGGTTATAAAATGCTATGGTAAAACTATGCACAGCCATATATATGCATATATGCCACAGTGAAAATGTGTACTTTTCCTACCTATTTTTAAAATATACTTTTGTATATTTTATGTGTAAAAATAAAATAGGACTTACTCGTGTATATCAGGATTTACACATGTAAATCAGTGTATGTTGTGGGATAAAGATACACGTATACACATATATCATATGCATGGCTTATAAAATACTATGGTAAAACTATGCACGGACCTATATGCGCATATATCCTGCATTGAATGCGTATACGTTTCCTGCCTATTTTAAAAATATATGTGTTGCGGTCCTGGCCGCAAGCACCGCAGCCTGGCCCTTACCTCCTTGTTTCCGGACCTGCTCCCGCCTCCAGAGCCCTGGCATGCGGCCTGTTTGGCGGCGTCCCCGCTGGGGCTGCACCGCCGTGAAGGTGCCTGAGGATGCCCTGCTCCTAGGCACGCGCGCGTGCCACTTGGGCGCCTTTCTAGCCCGTTTCCCGCCAGTGGAGACTCCGCCCAGTTCCTGAAGTCAGATGCCACGGCCTTGATAAGCCGGCCGCGGCCATCCAGTCCTTGCCTTGCAACGGGTTAGCTTCCTGGTTTCCTGTTGCGCTGTGCCCCGGAGTGACTTGCTTGGCTTCATCGCTCCGTTCCTGCTACAGTACCTGCTTGGTTCCTGCCTGCCTGCTACGGTACCTGCCTGGTTCCAGAACCCGAACCCAGTTACAGTATAGCTACTGTCCTAGTCTGGTTCCAGGTACCTGTCCTGATCCACGACCCGCCTAAGTCCCAGCGGCCGGGCCCCTACGGGCTCCTCCTGGGGGGGCTTTGGCTTCCAAGGGTGAAGCCACCTAAGTCCCAGCGGTTGGGCTCCTATGGGCTCCTCCCGGGGGAGTACCAGCTTCCAGGGTGAAGAGCATCTACGTCCCACCTGAACATCTGCCTCCCGGCCTACTATTCATTAGAGACATTGACCATCTATTCCCAGTCTCCAGCAGGTCGGCCCAAGGGTGCACTAAACTGAGACTCCCACAACATATATGCACGTGTAAGCTAGGCACCCATCAAAATCAGGAGACGTGCATACAAGTTGGGATCATGCGCGCCTACCAAATTTTTAAAAATGCCCAGATGTGCATGTATCTCCCACTGCATGCACATCTCACTTGATTTCAAAAGCGGCATTGTGTGGGCATGATCTGGATGGGGAATGGGTGTTTTGGAGCGTGGCCAGGAGATATGCGTGTAAATACTTACAAGCCCTGGTGCACACCCAGAATCACTGCCGTGTAACTTTACTTCTGATATGTATGAAGGAGGTGTAACTGTAAAGAAAGCAAACAAAAAAAATCCAGCCATTTCAGAAAGGTTTAAATGGTCTGGGGTAACTAGATAGAGTGCAGGCTATCAAATCAGGGGGTTTAAGAACAAAAGAAATTGCCATACTGGGTCAGACCAAGGGTCCATCAAGCCCAGCATCCTGTTTCCAACAGAAGCCAAACCAGGCTACAAGAACCTGGCAAGTACCCAAACACTAAGAAGGACCTACCTCTTAACTGGGCATACCGATGAAACTGGCAATGATGTGAACGTGCGCCCATTATAAAATGCCCTGACTTATGCAGTAGAATGGGGATTTGTACGCTGAGGCATGTGCCCACTTAAAATTATGCGCACATGCGTACACGCCCATGCAATTTTATAACGTGCGCACATATGTGCACGCACAAAATAAAATGTCTGCTTATCTGGGCACACACCAACACATATGTGCCAAAGTGCGCTGGTTTGAAAGTTACCATCCCAATGTGTAAAAGTAAAGTAGGACTTACTTGCACATATTTGAATTCATTTGTGAAAATCGGTGTATTTTAAAACATCCAAGCATCAAGGAAATAACATTTTACCAATTAGGCCACCAGTTTGCACAGTCCTTCTTCAGGTCATCGAGACCCTCCTGGTTCTTCAGGATGAACTCTCCCCAGTTCACCCAGAGCTCCCACCCACAATAAACAGCTTTAGTATTGTTATGCCAGATAAATAGCAGGTATAAAATTATGTGAGTATGTTGGCAAATCTATATACAGAAGTGCCTTTTAAAATAACAACTGATGCACATAAATGTTGGTCCTACCCCAGTATACCCCAGGCCACCTCTTTTTATATGCAAATATTTGCATGTGACAATGAAAATATGCATGCATTTTTTATTTTTATAAAATACAGAATACTTAAGAAGAGACTACTTATATGCATATATACTTTTTTTTACATACATAACATTTTGAAAATTCACCTGAGTGTTAGAATAATTAGGCAATGTACAATAAGATACTTTAAATGCTGTAATAAATAAGAATTATTTTTTATTTTTTATTGAAAATTGTTTATATTTCCATTCTGTTATGATATTACAAAGGTAATTCAGTCAGACATTCAGAGGACTGCTCTGAATAACCATTACCTAAAATGCAATCACGTATCCACAGTATAGTTGTACTCAATCATTTTTGATTCAGGACAAATGGTATATCCTATCTTTACAAACCCTTGATAATTATGAGTGTATCTAAAACATTTTCTTTCTATGTATTGACCTACTGTATGGTCAAAAATCAATATCATAGTGATACTAACAAGTAGAAATACCATGTTCTCATAAATGTCAGAAAGTATAATATTTGATTCTTTTATTATTGCCTTTAAAAAAAAGGTTTATCCTCCAACACACTGGATCAATTTGTCTCCAGGAAGGTAATCTATATTTACTTTACAGCAGGTACTGTCAGCTCAACTCCCTTTTTAGCTGATTCAGCTTCTAGCAAGACTACTTTGACCTCAGAAATATTCCCTGTTAACTGTCCTCCTGTTCACTCCAATTTGTACTGCCTAAACGCTTACTGCTGAGTGTCCCTCTGGCCATTTTGAAAGGTATTTCATCACACTACAATAAACGTGAAATACTGATGCACTCAAAATGGCTAAAAAAAAGCAGCTTGATATTGACATGGGACTAGACGGAGCATTTATTATACTTTACTTTCTACTATTGTCTACCTTTCGCAAAAGAAGATTGTTAGGATCCCTGGTGGACCAAGTCGATCAATACTACACGATAGTTAAATTAGACCTCAAGTCAAGCACGCATCCACCCTGGCTGAGATACCTCTAGCCCAAGGTCCCTGTAAAATTTACATTTTTCCACTAAGTTAGCCAATAACAGAATGAAATGAGTGAGAAAAAAAGCAGCTGTATTTCTAACATTGTGCATTCATTTCAACTGATGCTGTCTAAAAATCAGTAAAAGCTTATTTTTGAATTAAATATTTATAGTCGGACAGCAAAACTAATCAAAGGACTTTTGTAGAGTTTCAAATAAGAAAAATCTTTTAAAATGTTGTCAATGTGGCAATAATATGGAAAACTCATTATGATTTTAAATAAATACCTCTTTGAGATAATCCTTAGTATAGTAGGCCAGCTGTCACTGTGTAGTTTAGTCATAGCATAATGATGGCCAGTGCATATGAGTGGCCAGCAAAGCTGGAGTATGCACATGTGTGATCAGTGCAGCTGGTGGGTGTGCATGCCTGGTCAGCATGGCCAAGCTGCTGCCCAATATATAGGATGCAAGGCCGTCATGGGTAATATGACTCACAGGGAAGCCAAGGCTCATGAGCCACAGAAGGTTGCAGCAGTGGCATTTAAGAACCTGGCTGGTGGTAGCAGCAGAGCAGACAGGCTACTATGAAGGATCACCACTTAGGCTGCACTGGAGCACTTGGCAGGAACAAAGCATGCATGCAAGAAACAGCTGCCAGAAAGGACATGCCGCATGACACATATAGCAGACGAAAGAAGAAACAATGAGCAATGCAGCCAGCATAAAATCTGGGCCCCACCACTACTGAAGAATCCCACCTACCCATGGATAAGGTGGACATGGGAGAGGAAGAGAGAAGAGAAATGATGTAAGACATTATATGGCAGGAGAAATTAGGGATGTGAATCGTTTTCCATATCGTCTTAACGATAGAAATCGTGTGGCAGGGCAAGAAAATCGTCTTAGGCACGATTTTTTAGTTAAAAAATCGTTAAAAATCGTTTTTTCCGATTAGTGCGCACTAACGGGAGTTAGTGCGCACTAACTGAAAATGATACAATTTGACACTTTTCAGGTCAGTTAAGGTCAGTTTAGGAATGAATATGTATTCCTATTGGCTGCCCTCTTATTTATTCATGTTACCAAGTTTCCTACTGACAGTATATGGGGGATGGGAAATGGAAACAGTTGGTAGCTTGACAAAACAAGTAATGTGATCAGTCAATGTGACTAGAACTTGTGCCCTACCCCTGATACCAGGGGTATTGTGATCTTCCTGCACACAGTGCCCTATCCCTATTAATACCAGGAGTGTTGTGATCTTCCTGCACACAGTGCCCTATCCCTAATACCAGGGGTGTTGTGATCTTCCTGCACACAGTGCCCTATTCCTGATACTGGGGGTGTTGTGATCTTCCTGCACACAGTGCCCTATTCCTGATACCGGGGGTGTTGTGATCTTCTTGCACACATCCCGGTATCAGGGATAGGGCACTGCATGCAGGAAGATCACAACACTCCTGGTATTAATAGGGATAGGGCACTGCATGCAGGAAGATCACAACACTCCTGGTATTAATAGGGATAGGGCACTGCATGCAGGAAGATCACAACACCCCTGGTATCAGGGATAGGGCACTGTGTGCAGGAAGATCACAATACCCCGGAGGAGTGAGGGTCAGGCAGCTCCCCCCTGTCTGTGAAGCCAGCCTCTCACTAGTAATGCAGGGAGGGAGCTGTCTCAGACTTCACCATCCTCCCCCCCCCCCCCCCTCACCCACACACCATTCACTAGCTGGGACATGGGGGAAGTCAGGAGTGAGGGTCAGGCAGCTCCCCCCTGTCTGTGAAGCCAGCCTCTCACTAGTAATGCAGGGAGGGAGCTGTCTCAGACTTCACCATCCTCCCCCCCCCTCACCCACACACCATTCACTAGCTGGGACATGGGGGAAGTCAGGAGTGAGGGTCAGGCAGCTCCCCCCTGTCTGTGAAGCAAGCCTCTCACTAGTAATGCAGGGAGGGAGCTGTCTCAGACTTCACCATCCTCCCCCCCCCCCCCCTCACCCACACACCATTCACTAGCTGGGACATGGGGGAAGTCAGGAGTGAGGGTCAGGCAGCTCCCCCCTGTCTGTGAAGCCAGCCTCTCACTAGTAATGCAGGGAGGGAGCTGTCTCAGACTTCACCATCCTCCCCCCCCCCCCTCACCCACACACCATTCACTAGCTGGGACATGGGGGAAGTCAGGAGTGAGGGTCAGGCAGCTCCCCCCTGTCTGTGAAGCCAGCCTCTCACTAGTAATGCAGGGAGGGAGCTGTCTCAGACTTCACCATCCTCCCCCCCCCCCCCCCCACCCACACACCATTCACTAGCTGGGACATGGGGGAAGTCAGGAGTGAGGGTCAGGCAGCTCCCCCCTGTCTGTGAAGCCAGCCTCTCACTAGTAATGCAGGGAGGGAGCTGTCTCAGACTTCACCATCCTCCCCCCCCCCCCTCACCCACACACCATTCACTAGCTGGGACATGGGGGAAGTCAGGAGTGAGGGTCAGGCAGCTCCCCCCTGTCTGTGAAGCCAGCCTCTCACTAGTAATGCAGGGAGGGAGCTGTCTCAGACTTCACCACCCCCCCCCCCCCCCCTCACCCACACACCATTCACTAGCTGGGACATGGGGGAAGTCAGGAGTGAGGGTCAGGCAGCTCCCCCCCTGTCTGTGAAGCCAGCCTCTCACTAGTATGCAGGGAGGGAGCTGTCTCAGACTTCACCATCCTCCCCCCCCCCCCCTCACCCACACACCATTCACTAGCTGGGACATGGGGGAAGTCAGGAGTGAGGGTCAGGCAGCTCCCCCTGTCTGTGAAGCCAGCCTCTCACTAGTAATGCAGGGAGGGAGCTGTCTCAGACTGGTATCAGGGTTAGGGCACTGTGTGCAGGAAGATCACAACACTCCTGGTATTAATAGGGATAGGGCACTGTAAGAGATGACTGTAGTAGATTGAATAAAGATCTGATGTTTCTGCTCTCCTCACACCAAACAAAAACAACACACAAGCAGAGAAGCCCTTCTTACAAAGCTGAGCTAGTGAGTTAAGTAGGAGGAAAAGTAAACATACTGGTGCCAGTGTGGCTACTTAAAAAATACACTTACCAACAATCAATTACATATATTTGAACTGTGTACAGTTCCAGCCAGGACCACCTTTCTAAAATGCACAGTGATTGGCAAATTCAACATGCACTAGCATTTCAGGTGCCTGCTAACAAAAATAATAAACAAACAAGTTCTAGTCACGTGAGTGCTGATCATTACATTACTTTTTTGTCAAGCTTCCAACTGTTTCCATTTCACATCCCCCCAACCATATTGGTAACATCAATAGATAAGAGCACAGCCAGCCAATAGGAATACATACATACATATTCATTCCTAAGTGACCTTTACTGACCTGGGAAGTGTGAACACTTTGTTTCATTTTCTGTTGGTGTTCGTTAGTTTCCAGTTCCATTTCCCATCCCCCCCAACCATCACCTCAGTGGTAACCTTGGTAACATCAATAGATAAGAGGGCAGCCAGCCAATAGGAACACATATTCATTCCTAACTGACCTTCAGTGACCTGGAAAGTGTTTATTTGTATCATTTTCAGTTAGTGCGCACTAACTCGAGTTAGTGCGCACTAACACGATTTAACGATTTTTAACGATAAATCGTTAGAATTTCTATTGTATCGTGTTCTATAACGATTTAAGACGATATAAACATTATCGGACGATAATTTTAATCGTTGAAAAACGATTCACATCCCTAGGAGAAATTGGGAGCAAGGGGATCTAGAAGCCATGGGGATATCAATCTGTCATCTATTCAGTCACACCCTAGCTACTCAGTCATTCAAAATCTACCTGCTCACTCACCCAAATTTTTCACATTGTAATACATAGTTGCAGACAGAGTTGATAACCTCCCTGCTCACACAGACCCATACTTGCACAGATAGACCCCACACTACCCATAGACACACACTCAGATCCACTCATTTATGGACACCCACTCATACCACCTTCTCATTTATATGTACACAAGCCATTAAGCCCGTAACAACAGGCTACATTAAAAATTTTTTTTTGGTCCATTTCCTTTCCACTCCCTCCCCCCACCTCTCTCTCACCTCCCCCCACACTTCCATCTCTCTCTCCTCTCTCCCTCCCTCTCACCTCCCCCCACCTCCCTCTCTCTCTTCCCTCCCCCCACCTCCCTCTCTCTCCTCCTCCCCCCACCTCCCCTCTCTCGCTCTCTCCCTCCCTCCCTCTCACCTCCCCCACCTCCCTCTCTCGCTTCTCCTCCCCCACCTCCTCTCTCATCTCTCCTCCTCCCTCCCTCCTCCCTCTCTCCCCTCCCACCCCCCACCTCCCCACCTCACTCCCTCCCTCCCCCACTCCCCTCCCACCTCACTCTCTCCCCCTCTCCTCCCCCCCTCTCTCCCCTCCCCTTCCCCTCTCTCCCCCTCCCCCCCTCCCCCTCTCCCTCCCCCTCCCCCTCTATCCCCCTCCCCCTCTCTCCCCTCCCCTCCCACCTCACTCTCTCCCACCTCCCCTCAGCTCACTCTCCTCCCACCCTCTCCCCCTCCCCTCCCACCTCACTCTCTCCCACCTCCCCTCAGCTCACTCTCCTCCCAGCTCATCCACAACTGGCAGACAGGGGGTGTCCCTCCCGCGCGCGCGCCGCCACCGTTACTGCTCCTCCCTGCCTCTCGCACGCTGCCGCCGCTACTGCTCCTCCCTGCCTCTCTCTCTCGTACGCGCGCGCGTCGCCGCCACTATTGCTCCTCCCTGCCTCTCTCTCTCGTACGCGCGTGCGTCGCCGCCACTATTGCTCCTCCCTGCCTCTCGCGCGCACGCGTCGCCGCCGCGGCTACTGCTCGTCATCGCCGCCACCGCCGCCGGTCCTGCTCGCTGCCGCTGCCGGTCCTGCTCTTAAGGAGCAGGCGCCATTTTTTTTCCTGACACGCTGCGCTCTGGCCGATGTGCACGCATGCGCAGTAGAGCTGCTCTCTACTGCGCATTTGCGGCACGTCGGTCAAGCTTCGTTTATTAGTATAGATACACTCATACGTTCCATGCACAAACTGATCCAGATGCACACGTTAGGGATGTACAGACCCAGAAGTTTTGGTTTGGGGTGATTATTTTGGGGAGGGGTGGGGGTGTTCATTCATGTTGGTTTGCTTAATGTTTTCTTCAGTTTGGTTCATGTGCCAAACCAAAAGGAAAACAAAACATTAAACATTAAAAAATAAATGAATGAATGAATGAATGAATGAATGAATGAATAATAATATTAAAAAAAAAGACATCTGATGGCCCCGGTTAGCCTTCCTGGGACAAAAAAATCGCACTGAGCCAGGCCCTTGCTTCTAGCCCCAGTCCAGGCCTGATACTGAGGCCTAGCACTTGTGGATGAGGCCTGGCACAGAGGCCCAGGCCTGGCACCAAAACCTAGCTCTGGGCTGGGCCCAGCACGGAGTCTTAACCCTTGGACAGGTCTGGCACTGAAGCCTAGTTCTGGTGCCAATCCTAGCCCTAGGTCAGGCCTAATGCTAAGAGCTAGCCCTGGCAACCAAGCCTATCCACTGACTGGACCTAGAGCCAAGGTATAGCCCTAGTATTGATGCCTAGCCCATAACTGGACCTGGCGATAAGGCTTAACCTGGAGGCTTGTCCAGTGCGGGGAGGGGCCAAGTCCTTCACAAGTGCCAGGGTTGGGGAGATCCTACTGTGGTCCCCTCTTATCCCCTTTCCTGATCTAGCATTGAAATGAGGAAGAGTGAGGCCCAGTCGCTCCTGTCCAGATCCATGTGCTTTAGAAATGGTGCTGTCCACCTGAGGACTACAGCAAAGTGACATCACTTCAGCATCTTCCTCCAGTGTGACCAGCAGCATTTTGTTGTACAGCCTTAGTAATATATGCTTCATTCAGAACAAAACTAAAAATTGCTTCATTCTTTTCATGTTTTGCATTTGATAAAAACGAATGCACATCCCTAGAACTTCTCACTCGTACCCAACAGCACACACAATCTCTACCTATGCTCTAGGACTCACCTAAGATGCTCATTTTGCTCCTAATATACCCTCTGACTCATAATATTCTAAAACCCATTATTTAAATGCTACACAGCTAGTGAAGTTGGACGTTTCCAGTGAAGTGGTAACCACTGTATATCTGGCTATGTTCAGCGACGACCACTTAGCCAGATAAGTCACTTATTTGGCTCTGACTGGGAAGTTGGGCACTGTATTTTCTTGCATTTTTTTTTTTTAATTGAATTACTATATTTTCTACCTCATCAGGAATTTGGTTAGGTCTTTTAGCAGTGACCTCTACAGCTTAGAACACTTCTGGTTTTAAAAGGTCTTTTGTTTTCACTAACAGCCTGCATTATCAGGTTCTCCCCCACAGCTTCTGACAGTGATATAGCAGTCCCCTCTGTTTTCTCAGCCTTCATTAAACCCTCTGCTCCAGAGTCAGTCCTATACACCCACTCCTGGGCTGAAGCTAACTGCCCCAGCCCAAATCCCCGACCCATCACCTATAACACTACACTTTCTGCCACCTCTACCCTACTTACCACTGCCCTGTCTTATTTGGACATATTTTTTACTAAATGAGTTTCATTTCCATAGTGAACCCACTTTATATCTTCTGTTGTAGCAAATATAAGGAGGCTGATATTCAAAAAACTGTAGAACAGATACCATATCCAGGATATTCAGCAGGATAAAAGTCATACTGAATATCCTCAATGAAATTTATACTGCTTCCTTTATCCAAAACACTTTTCACCTAACCAGCTGTCTTTTGAATATAGTCAGTCAAGCTAAAGTTATCTGGCCATACAGGGTTAAGTAGTGATGGCTTGAGAAAAAAAAATGTTAGTGTGTGGACCTGACAGCTCAAATCTATGTCCCCACTCAATGGTACAAATAAGGTGTCTGCCAGCCAAAGACATCCCCCCTCACCCAAACTGCTCCAGGTATAAAAAAAAATGAAAATCTGAGCTTTCATTCTACTTTCCTCCCTTCCTTATTTTAATTTGTTTTCAAAACTGGCCCCATCCTTTCCCTTCTGCCTCTACCTCCCATCCCAATGCTACCCCTATCCCTTGCTGGTAAATTATAAAATCTTCAGCCAGGCTCATAACTAAATGGCTTTGAATATTGACACCAATATAATCAGAGTCCTTACGGAAACATTAGAATGTTGTTAGAACTATGCTAAACCATAAGTACTTGTCTTCCAAAAGACAAGACATTTTTAATATCCTCTGCTTTGAAGCCTGAAGGATTCCTTTTAATAGGACCCTTTGGCTTCACGTACCTGGCCAAGTCCCTTGCTAAACTGCTCATTGCCGTAAAATGGTGGCACATTCGAAATAATAACTTTAACTGAAGGAGTTGGCAGAGACATAATGGAAACAGAAGTTTCATCTGTAACAATACCCTCTGAAATGATCCGGTTTGTGGCATGTGGGGGGAGGAGACAAGATGGTGGCATAGAGAGGGCGTGCGACGTTTGCTGTCCTGAGTTTTCATTGATTTTCAGTGTTACCGATTGAGATGCCTCCAAAGCATAAGGGGAAGGTTTGGGTTTTCCCCCCAGACCGTCTCCCCTCTACTGTACAGCAACTGGCAATAACTCATGTTCTCACCAGCGTTGTCAGGAACCGAGGAGTCTGATGTGCAGTTCGGTTTGGTAGAACCCTGCATGCCGGCAGAGGAGGCATCCCTGAATCCGGATCATCGACCACCCCCTGAGCATAGATATTTTTCGTAGAGCGCCTCCGTGGTGCCCTGTGATGATGTCATTTTGGCACCTGCAGTGGAGGGAGCATTTCCCTCGATTCACCGCTCGGGCTGAGCTCCTCTTCCGTGCTCAATACCACTGAGCCTCCTTATTTATTTATTTATTTTAATTTTTTATATACCGGCATTCGCGATGGGAGTCGCATCATGTCGGTTTACAATTAACAGGGTGTGACAAGAGGAGAAAAACTTAGAACATTAACATGTGATATAAGAAGAAATAGCAGTTACAATAAAACAGGGACATAAAGTAACTTGGAAAGTAAGGAAAGCGATAGAAAATTAACAATGTGATAAAAAGAGTAACAAGGTAATATACCGTATATAATAAATTTATATAATATAATAAAATATAATATATAATATATAACATACCGTATATATAATATACTGTATATAATATACCGTATATAATAAAAGCAACATAAAAAACCTGCTCATTTAATGAGAAATAACATTATGGAGTTGTTAGAGTTTATGTTTACCCTGAGGGGAGGTCTTAGTTGATTTGGTTGAGAGAAAGTTCAATTTGTGTCTGGAAAGGCTTTCATAAATAACCAGGTTTTGAGTCTTTTTCTGAATGTAGGAAGGCAGGGTTCCTGTCTCAGTTCTGGTGGGATGGAGTTCCACAAGGTAGGTCCTGCTGCAGAGAAAGCCCTGTCTCTGAGCGTTGTATGGTGAAAGGTTTTGGCAGGTGGAAAGACCTCTTAAAAAGGTTTTGGCAGGTGGAAAGACCTCTTAAAAAGGTTTTGGCAGGTGGAAAGTCCTTGTGAAAGACCTCTTAAGACCACTTCAGCGATTGGAGAGACAGTTTTGGAGTCAAGCATGGCCCCTAGGATGGGTTTTCTACCATCTTTATCTGCGCTGCCCATAGGGAATACTGAAAGCAGTGAGTTTTTAACAATTCCAGCTCGCCCAGCAGTGGTGACTTTGGAAGCCCTGTGGGATCTTCGGGTCCTCACTTAATACCCTTAATTTTAAGATGGATCATTTTTCTTCAGATTTGTTGGACTTACAGACCCAGATTAATTCTGTGTCCTCTAGAGTTTCTATTGTTGAAGATACTGTAAAAACAGTCCAGGAATTCAATGTAGCCACTGTGAAGGATCATGTGGCCCTGCCTAGATGAATAGAATACCTGGAGAATAATGATAGGCATCTCAATTTGTGGTTTCTCAACTTTCCCAGAGTTGCTGGAGAAATTCCTTACATAACTTTAAAAATGTTTTTTCAAGAGGTTTTGGGATTTACACCTGAAAATTTACCATCTGTTAACACATGTTATTTTCTCCCTATACCTAGATCCTCTGGGCCTGTAGTTAATGTTTCCTTTCAAAATTATTTGTCTAATTTTCTTGAAAACTCTTCTCTGGATGTTATTGATCGAGGTACTTTATTAGTCTCCATTATTTCCTCATTAGATTAAATACTGTAATGAGAAATTACTTTAGGAAGTATCCTGTTATCTTTTTTGCTTCTTCTGTTAAAATTTTTCCTTTTTAGCCTCTACTACTCAAGTTCAGTGAAAAAGTTTTTTATCTTTCTGTCAGGATGTTATTTCATTAGGTTTTTCCTTTGTTCTTCATTTTCCATGCAAATGCATAATTAAAAAAGGAGATAAAGGTTTTATTTTTTTTCTTCCTGAACAGTTAATATCTTTTGCTGAGTCCCGTAGGCCACTTACTTCTTCCTCTGTGCTTCCTTGGGTTATTAGTTATTAACGCTGGATGTTCTATGTTATGCCTTTATTCCTTAGTAAATGGTTTCTAAGGTATTATCCCTTAAAATTTTCCTTCTTCTCCCCCAATTTTTTTTTTATGGATTTCTGCTTGGAGTGGATTTTTACTTTATTGAATTGTATTTTTGTAGTTCTCTGTAATTTTGAATTTCCACATATTTCTGTTACAAACTATTGTTATGTTTGAAAATTAAAATTCTATAAATAAGAGTTAAAAAAAATATCCAGATTGTTAAAGCATATCTATTTATGAAAAAAAGAACAGCTTTGCTCCTTTGAGGAGTATACTTTACTTACTTGTTACCAATATCCTTGCCTACTGGTAGCAAATAGCCCTCTACAGAAGCAATTTCTTGAAGCAAGTCTATGAGTTAAAACCTCAGCATTTTCACTACATGGAGGTTTTCCCATAATCTAGCTATCTGGGCCAGGTTTGCTGACCAAAGTCGGCGTAAGCAGTTAGTCAACCTCCAAACCATCAAAAAAATAAAAAAACATATAACATGCTACTATAAACCAGGTTCCTGCCCCCATGATCTTATCAAGTGTTGGAGCCTTACAATGTAGACTGAGCTGCATCTGGATCTGAATGATGTGTTTTAGACCTGTCAAAAAGGGGTTTTCAACCATGCAGAGATTGCAAGCCGCCACAGCCAAGGTGAAGGATTATAAAAATATGTCAAAAATGACAAATGTTCTGCAAGAACCAGCATCCAGCACTCACAATGTTAACAAGTTGGGAAAAGGGCTGGACTGTTTAGCCTGCTCAGAGAACAGCATTAAATAGCCAACAAAGGAGGAAGCCAAAGAAATGCTGGGAGACCATTTAAAGTAAAAAAAAGGTGCAATTTGACTGGCTCTGTGTGTTCAGAGCAGGGATGGCCAGGAGTTGGAGCCAGGAAGAGAGGAGTGCATCTGAGAGCCCTGTAATCAGCTGTTCTCCTGAAGAGCTAATTGTCAAGAGGGAGATGCAAAAGTCTGCGCTCTGAGGAAATAGAGAGACAGACAGCTGTTCTTGCTTCATAACCAAGCTACATGTAAAATCCCAACAAAGAGCAGAGGAGTCAGGTGTTAATAGACTTAGAAACTGGGAGACTTCTTTTCCAGAGATATGCGGGCCCAGAAGCATATGGCTGGATCACCCTCCTAAGAGACTGAGGCCTGGATTTATCAAAATGTGAAAAACATTGCATGCGATAGGAAAAGGGGTGTGTTTTATAGGGATGTGAATCGTGTCCTCGATCGTCTTAACGATCGATTTCGGCTGGGAGGGGGAGGGAATCGTATTGTTGCCGTTTGGGGGGGTAAAATATCGTGAAAAATCGTTAAAAATCGTTAAAAATCGAAAAATCGAAAAACCGGCACATTAAAACCCCCTAAAACCCACCCCTGACCCTTTAAATTAAATCCCCCACCCCCAAATAACTTAAATAACCTGCGGGTCCAGCGGCGGTCCGGAACGGCAGCGGTCCGGAACGGGCTCCTGCTCCTGAATCTTGTCGTCTTCAGCCGGCGCCATTTTCCAAAAT
This sequence comes from Rhinatrema bivittatum, assembly GCF_901001135.1. Lineage (NCBI taxonomy): Eukaryota > Metazoa > Chordata > Amphibia > Gymnophiona > Rhinatrematidae > Rhinatrema > Rhinatrema bivittatum. The sequence goes on along the minus strand of NC_042620.1, from coordinate 67,430,467 downwards.
GGCGCCGAAAAATGGCGGCGGCCATAGACGAAAAAGATTGGACGGCAGGAGGTCCTTCCGGACCCCCGCTGGACTTTTGGCAAGTCTCGTGGGGGTCAGGAGGCCCCCCACAAGCTGGCCAAAAGTTCCTGGAGGTCCAGCGGGGGTCAGGGAGCGATTTCCCGCCGCGAATCGTTTTCGTACGGAAAATGGCGCCGGCAGGAGATCGACTGCAGGAGGTCGTTCAGCGAGGCGCCGGAAACCCTCGCTGAACGACCTCCTGCAGTCGATCTCCTGCCGGCGCCATTTTCCGTACGGAAAATGGCGCCGGCCATATGCGTATGGCCGGCGCCATTTTCCGTACGAAAACGATTCGCGGCGGGAAATCGCTCCCTGACCCCCGCTGGACCTCCAGGAACTTTTGGCCAGCTTGTGGGGGGCCTCCTGACCCCCACGAGACTTGCCAAAAGTCCAGCGGGGGTCCGGAAGGACCTCCTGCCGTCCAATCTTTTTCGTCTATGGCCGCCGCCATTTTTCGGCGCCATTTTGGAAAATGGCGCCGGCTGAAGACGACAAGATTGAGGAGCAGGAGCCCGTTCCGGACCGCTGCCGTTCCGGACCGCCGCTGGACCCGCAGGTTATTTAAGTTATTGGGGGGGGGGGTGCGGGAGGGTGGGGGATTTAATTTAAAGGGTCGGGGGTGGGTTTTAGGGGGTTTTAGTGTGCCGGCTCACGATTCTAACGATTTATAACGATAAATCGTTAGAATCTGAATTGTATTGTGTTCCATAACGGTTTAAGACGATATTAAAATTATCGGACGATAATTTTAATCGTCCTAAAACGATTCACATCCCTAGTGTTTTATGGTAATAGGCAGTTTATTGCAAAGTGCACTAATACCTATATGAAATGCTAACCTTTTCACACTTTGTGATACATTTCAGAATTGTTGTATTTCCTGCATAAAACCACTGAGTGGACCATTTTTAGTAATTTTGAAGCTCCCAGAGAGCCAGCCTAGCTATTGGAGACAGACAGAGAGAGAGAGAGAGAGAGAGAAATAGAATAGCTGGCTATAATGCCTTCACTCTAGACAGGTATTTATATCTCTATGGGAGGCCGATCTAGTCCCTCAAGGTGAGGTTTAGATATTAGTGTAGGGGTTAGAGGCCACTTTGACATTCAACGTGAGATGTACGAACAGCACAGTGCTCTCTTGTGAAGATTTGAGGACCTTTGGAGTGAGGAAACTCACCCAAAGATGAGATTTGTGCAATGTTCTCTCAACCTAGCTTGATGGACTCTCTACCTGGGTAGAGTAAAGTAATCTAAACTTTGCACGGAGTATTTTAACAGAGAAGAGACAAGATTTATTTCCTTGCCTTTTGTCCCCAAATTCAGTATATCATTGTTCAGCTTTTCAGCCAAAGTCAAGCATTAAAGCCTTGCTAGGAAAGAAAAATTGGTGGACCATGGTCTTTCTGTAAGAGACTGAAACCAGGCCTGCTTTCTGTTTAGTAGCAAATAAACCATTTGGGGAAGCTCCCCAGGAGAGAGTGACCTTTCACACACTACAATGTTCATCTATTTGGTTTTTCATCTAGCCAGCTCCACCATCAAGAGGGTCTTCTTCATATTCCTGATTGTTTTTTGCCACACAATTTTGTGGTGACATTTGGGTGGATCTGTACCCTCCTCCCCCTTTTTGAGTACTCAGGGTTAAAGATAATTTTTGAAAGCTGTGTCTTCACTGTTTTTCACCAACCTTTCTCTATTAGTGTTCTTTATTTGTTTTTTTTTTACTAACCATATGAGTATATTAGTTGTCCTGGTTAACAGGCCATAGCAAGTGTTAGTTTTCCATTGCTTGATATAAAATAAGAAAACTGTTATGAATCCTCATGTAGCTGTGCTACGGGATACTTCTCACATCTTTCCTGGAGGCTGCTCTGAAGCCAGGGTCTCGCCTACACATTATCCAGGATTTGCTCCAGGGCCTGGGAGGCCTTCGATGTCCTTGGGGCCTGCCTGAGGCTTGCTTGGGTCTGCATGGACTTCCTGGTTTGGGTCATGCCCTTCTCCCTAGGGGCTGGCCCACAGCACTTCTCCTCAGTTATAGGGCCAGCTAGGTGTGGCCCATCCAAACTCCTCCCAGGGAGTTGCCTGTCTTCAGCCCTATAAAAGGACTTCAACTTCCAATCAGCTGTGCCTTCGCAATGATCCAGTCATCTGAGGAGATTCTCCTTCCCCTTGGACTCCATGTTCCTGCTCTTACTTGGTGTTCCAGTATTCCAAGGGATCCCTCTTCATTTCGTCTCTGCTGTTCCTGATCCCGGTCTCTGATGCCCTGATGTTCCTGACATCCTCCGTCTCTGCCCTCCTGATGTTCCAGAAGGCCTGACGTTCTGGATGGCTAGAGGTCCTTATGTACCTGATCTTCCTGATGTCTGTTCCTGCAATGTTCCAGCTCCCCGAGTCCTCCAGATGGCCACCCCAAGGGTAAATCCATTCCGTCGGTTCCTGTTTCTGGTCACTGGAGCCTCTGCCAGTTGGATTCCTTTCCTGAGCCTGACGTCCTCCGTCTCTGCCCTCCTGATGTTCCTGACATCCTCCATCTCTGCCCTCCTGATGTTCCAGAAGGCCTGACGTCCTCGACGGCTAGAGGTCCTTATGTACCTGATCTTCCTGATGTCTGTTCCTGCAATGTTCCAGCTCCCCGAGTCCTCCAGATGGCCACCCCGAGGGTAAATCCATTCCGTCGGTTCCTGTTTCCGGTCACTGGAGCCTCTGCCAGTTGGATTCCTTTCCTGAGCCTGACATCCTCCGTCTCTGCCCTCCTGATGTTCCAGAAGGCCTGACGTCCTCGATGGCTAGAGGTCCTTTTGTACCTGATCTTCCTGATGTTTGTTCCTACAATGTTCCAGCTCCCCAAGTTCTCCAGATGGCCACCCTGAGGGTAAATCCGTTCCGTCGGTTCCTGTTTCCGGTCATTGGAGCCTCTGCCAGTTGGATTCCTTTCCTGCGCCTGCCCTGCTCCTGCGTGATGCATGACCAGCCTCCTTAGGCTGTGTAGGGCACATAGAGGACAGGGTGATCCGTGACCAGCCCATTGGGTTTGCCCTGAGTAGTGGGCTGTGTAGGGCGCCCTGAGGAACAGTGCCCACTTGTCTTCGTCTAAGTCTTCCAAGTCTTTTTTGTCTCATCTGGATTTCCCAAGGTCCGTAAGAGTTGTCCTTGCCTTGGACATTCCTGATGCACTGAGCCTCCATCTACTCTAGCTCCAGATGCCTTCCATGGGAGAGCTTCCACCCGCTCGCCCTTCCGGAGGTCTTTCATTCCTGTTGTTGATGCCTTGTGTTCTTCTCCTGAGCCCTGAAGCCTTTGTCTCAGCCTTCAAGCTTCAGCCCTTGTCCGCTCTTGTCTCTTGTCCGGCCTGCCGCCTGTGCTGCTCCCTGCAGCAGGTCCGAAAGGGCTGGGAGTAGTCGGAGCCACTCAGAGACCAACCTTGCGTGGTTGGCCTCATTCAGGCATGCAGGTCGGCAGGGGCCTGGTCACCTCCAACCCTAGATGAGGTCCGTCTTACCGCAAGGGGCACACATCTCACCCCTAGTGCTCCCAGCCAGCGGAGCGCAACAAAACTGCAAGTTTATATTATACTTCACTACTGTACTTTTCCCATTTAATGTTCTGATTGGATTTTCTGTCTAGTTACCCAATTCTAGTAAAAGAGTTAATTACTGTTTTATTCTGGTGTGATGATTTTATTTGGTCTGTGGTGCCACAAGTGAGAGGTTGTTTGGGAAGGACACAGAATTGTGGTACGGGGTGACTGGGACCTTGTCTAATCCCCCCACTCAGGCTTTGAAACTGAAGATAAATCATAATAGTAAATACAATTTCTCATGTGGTTCTCTCCACCCCAAGCACAGGGGTAATTCATAGCCCAGCCCAAGGGGGATCTCAAACAAATAGAGGAAAACAGAAAGAAAAAAAGAAAACTACAATTTTTATACAAACTGAGCACAACTATCCACACCAAATATACCCTCCCTCTCTCCCATGGCACTCCCACAATCCTTCACAAAATCTGCCCTTATACAAATATGTATTCCAGAGACTGTTGATAGTAACACAACGCAATTCAACTAGTCTACTGATATGTCCTTCAAAGTTCGAAAAAAGATGGCAATTCTGAAGTCAGGTCATGGAAGAAAATTATGAAGATAGCCGCTTTGACATTAAGCTGATTGAACATTTGGAACTGCGTGAAAATTCAAGAGAAGATTCTCCCTGAGGCAGAACTGTGTGGTTCAAAACATGATCATGTCGGGGTTGGATTAATGCTAGCATTGGAGAGATGAATATATACCAATTTATGATTGTAAAAAAATTAGCATTGATATCGGAGTTCGTCAGCATGTTGAGAGACAATATTGAAATAATTTTTAGAAAAAATTGATGAAATAGTAATAATAAAGTAAAGGGACCTAGTAGTAGTTTGGGTTTGATTGATATACAAACTCCTTAAGTATGGGTCCTACATAAATAATATCAAATAAAAATAAAAAATAACAAAAATACATAAATACATATTTATATGAAATAAGTAAGTAAAGTGTGGCTATACGTAAGAAGAAATATTTGAAGGACTTACTAGTCGAATTGTGTTGTGTTACTCCCACAATTCGTACAGTGAGAGAGAGAAAGGTGGCAGTGTCATAGAGAAGTAGAACATGTGTGCAAGTCCTTGCCAGTTTTGGTTTATGTGCGTTTTCAACTTACAGCTGTAACTTTCCATTGCTAGTCAAATTTCATATGTAGGTTCCACAACATAGGAAAAATATGTTCTTATGTGGACTCAGATGTGGGAATATATGCCATCTTGTTATTAGGGGTGTGCATTCGTTTTGACCGCATATGTAAAACGCAACTTTTTTTTTTTTTAACTTAAAAAAGTGATGAGGCGAAAACGATCGCGATTTCCAACTTATTCAACAAAGCTATGTTGAATAAGTTGGAAATTGCGATCGTTGATCCTAAATAAAAATTTAAACCCCTCACCCTCCTTAATCTCCCCCCCCCAAGACTTACCAAAACTCCCTGGTGGTCCAGCGGGGAGTCAGGACCCCATTCCTGTATTCCTTTGTGAGGAGCACGTGACGTCGGAGTGACGTGGATGTCACGTGATTCAGGGAGTTTTGGTAAGTCTTGGGGGGGGGATTAAGGAGGGTGAGGGGTTTAAATTTTTATTTAGGGAATCGGTGAACGTATGGACATAGCCTCAACTTATGGAATTCTACATATGTCCATATTGACCGAAATTGACCCTCACCTTCGATTTATGGACTTATGAACATAAACTTTTTCTCTGCACATCCCTACTTGTTATATCCAATATATTTGACATAGGTGGCTATTTTTCAAATGCCACATAACTTACATATGCAATTCGACTGTTAATGGAAAATTATGCACATAAGTTGAAAAAGGACACAAAGAGAAATTGGCATTGGCATAGGGTTTTCTCCAGCAGCACCTATAAAAAACTTCTGAAAAGAGAACCAAAAGAAGACAAGAGAAATATAATATAATATAATATACTTAGAATTGTTTTCATGGTCAAATATTTGACAAAAATCATTTGAAAGATAGCCATAAATTGATATATTTTATATTGCGAAATAAATGTAAATTCTGAGAAAAAAAGGTTTTATTTGTAAAGGAAATTATTAAAAATAGGAAACAGGTACAGGCTGAAAGGCAACTCTTCCCTTCAATTCAGTTTGTGCCAGAAACTATAAACCCTCTAAGATCAATAGGCAGCATTCAGCACAGCTGACATTCTACACCTGATTCACAGCCAACCTGGCTAAGAAGCCATTATTCATACCTGAGGGACTTTCCCTAGCTTTTATCACAAGGTAAATATCCTAGGATTACAGGTACTTGACACTAATTAGGTCTGCTCTATTACCTGTCATTTGTGTGGTCCATTTTTTCAATAGCTTACTGCCCTATTTTAGAAGAATAATTGTAGGGATACAAACCACTATTGTAAGCTGATAACCTTTGAGCAAATAGGCAACTGTCTGTATCTTTCAGGATAAAGCACAAACCTGATGATAAGATAATTGCTGGGGCAGTGCTACAGGTAGTTTACCTTATTTACTTTCTGCACTCTAGTCAGGTGCTATCCTTCAAAGAATTTAATTATGTGATTAGTACTAGAAAGTGTAAGCAAACAGTACTTTCACCCTTCTGCAGGCAGACAGATAAAGGCTTGCTTCTGGGACTCACTTCTGATGCAGCTAACACAAGGATGCAGCCTTGAGTCATAGTTTTCAGTTATTTTTTTCCCAGGGAATTCATCAGTGTTTGTTTATTACAAGAACTAAAATACTACCTACCCGGAAAAATGACAAATCATTATATTTTCACTGGTCTCTTCTGTTTTTGCTCTTGTTGTAATCAATACTGATAAATTCCCAGAAAAAAAAAATACAAACTGAAAATGAATATCCCTACATGTAGCCCATACAGTTCAGTCCCCTCTTCTTGGCATTGAGATTTAGGACTTCTGACCTATGGTATGTAGTTTAAGCAGTATTTGTTGACAATTGAAAGGCATTTATTACGCAGAATTCAGAGATATGTAAAACCATTGGGTAGATTTTAAGACCTGCGCGCGAGCATAAATGTGCGCGCGCTACCCAGCATGCACACATGTACGCCCGATTTTATAACTTGCACACGCAGGGTCAGTGCGCGCAAGAGGGTATACACTAGTGCACCTTGCGCGTGCCGACGCCCATGGGCTTCCCCCGTTCCCTCCCATGCCGCTCCGAAATCAGAGCAGCCTGGAAGGAAACTTCCCTTCCCCCTAACCTAATCTTCCCACCCCTTCCCCTAACCTTTCCCCCCCTCCCCAGCCCTACTCTAACCCCCCAAAAACTTTTATCAAACCTTTTGTGCCTGCCTGGAGGCAGGCGCAGGTTGCGTGCGCTGGCAGCCTGCCGGCACGCGATCCTCCAACACAGCGGCAAATGGCTGCTGTGTCGGAGGCCTCTGGCCCCATCCCTGCCCCTCCCCTGGACCACCCTGGACCACCACACCACCCAACATCCCGTCCCCAAACCACCCCATTTTGAAAGCCCCGGGACTTAGACGAGTCCCGGGGCTTTACGCGCATCGCCAGGCCTATATAAAATAGGCCCGGCGCGCGTAGAGCTTTTAAAATCCGGCCCATTATGTACAAGTATATCCCCTTAATCAATCAAAATAGTTTTTATTCCAACATGAGAAAAAAAATACCACAATCCAAACAAATCCAGATGTTCAGCAATTTACATCATACATGAATTTTGCAGAATTATGGACCAAAGTCTCTAGAAATGGTAAAAAATGATAATTTCTGGGTCTTAGAAGTTGACACATTTGTGAAGAGTTTCTACAGTATGGGATGGATTTTCAAAACGTTATGTGCGTAACCGGACTTACGCGTACCGGGCCTATTTTATAAAGGCCCGGTGAGGAGCGAAAAAGCCCGGGATGCGTCTAAGTCCCGGGGCTTTCAAAAAGGTCCTGGGGTGCAGGGTGGGGTCATAGGTTCCTGGCACAGCGGCCATTTGCCACTGTGCCGGGGGATCGCCCACCGGCAGTTGGCCAGCGTGCGCAACTTGCGCCTGCCCAAGGCCCAAGGCAGGCCCAAGGCAGGCGCAACAGGGTAGGATAACTTTTTTGGCAGGGTTTAGTTTAGGGCTGGGGGGTGGGCGAGTTAGGGGAAGGGAAGGGAAGGTGGGGTTGGGGGGTAGGGAAGTTCCCTCCTATGCCGCTCCAATTTCGAGGGAAGGCAACACAGCTCAGTGCAGGCTTGGGGCACGCAAGGTGCACAATTGTGCACCCCCTTGCGCACGCCGACCCCCGATTTTATAACATGCGCACACCTGCATGCACATGTTATAAAATCGTACGTCCATGTGCGCGCGCCGGGTAGCGCGCGCACATGGACGCGCGTGCGCAGGTCTTAAAATCTACCCCTATATGTCCTGTCTGAAACTAGCATATATTGAATGGTTGGAAAAAAAACCAACCTTGAGATTGGATCTATTCTTTGGGTTCCTGCTTAGTACTTATGACCCAGATTGGCTACTGTTGGAGAACAGGATGCTGGGCTTGATGGTCCTTAAGTCTGACCCAGTATGTTACCCAGGTAGAAAGTCCATTAAGCTAGGCTGAGAGAATATTGCACTAATCTCATCTTTGTGTGAGTTTCCTCACGCCGATGGTCATCAAATCTTCACAAGGGAGCACTGTTCTGTTCGTACATGTCACTTTGAATGTCAAAGTGGCCCCTAACTCCTACACTACTACATAAACCTCACCTCGAGTGAGTAGATAGGCCTCCCATGGAGGTATAAATACCTACCTAGTATGAGGGCATCATGGCTAGTCTCTCTCTCCCTCTCTTTCTCTCTCTCTCTTCCTCTCCCTCTTGAGTGATTCAATGCAGGAAATACAACAGGTCTGGCACACATCGCAAAGTGTGAAAACATTATTGCAATTTGTGCTAACTTAGCTCTTTGCATAGATATTAGCACAAATTGCAACTGTCTATTAGCATAAAACACACCCCCTTTGCTATCACCTGTGATACTTATCGCATTTTGATAAATCCAGGCCTTTATTAGTTAATACTGGTTATTTTTTTAGTTTTTAACTTCTAAGGGGGTCATTTATCAAAATGTGATAAGGCATTTTCGCATGCATTAAGGGCTTATTTCATGTGAAAAGCCCCGTTAAACCATGCGATAGTACCATATCATATGGTGCGATGCAAATTCAGAAAATAGGAGGAGTTAGGGGTGGAGAGTAGGCTGGATTAGCCTGTCTGTGAAGAGTTATTGCACAGCTGTAATGCCAATTTTAACAATACCTCTTTGAATTGATAACTGCTGTGCAGTAAGGTTTCATTTCCTTTTGCCCTGTGTCCCATAAGGTCTATTTCAGAGAGAGAGAGAGAGAGAGAGAGAGAGAGAAAGCCTGGCCATAATGTCATCCCCATAGGTAGGTATTTGTATCCCTATGATAGGCCCACCAGGTAACTCGAGGTGGGGTTTAGTAGGGATGTGCAGAGCAAAATTTTATGTTCATATTTTTTATGTCCGAAAGGGGGTCCCACTTGCGGCCAATATGGACATAAAAAAAATCCAATGAGTTGGGTATATGTACATATGTGCAAAAAAAAAAATTAAACCCCCTCACCCTCCTTAATCCCCCCCCCAGACTTACCACAACTCCCTGGTGATCGAGCGAGGAGTGAGGACGTCATTTCTGCAATCCTTGGCGAGAAGCATGTGACGTCGGTGGCACGTCGAGTGACGCGGCGTCACGTGATTCCCGGCTCGTTCGCGCCGGACGGCTCGTTCGGCCCAAAAAGAACTTTTGGCCAGCTTGGGGGGGCCTCCTGACCCCCCCAAGCTGGCCAAAAGTTCTTTTTGGGCCGAACGAGCCGTCCGGCGCGAACGAGCCGGGAATCACGTGGCGCCGCGTCACTCAGACGCGGCGTCACGTGATTCCCGGCGCGAACTTGCCGGGAATCACGTGGCGCCGCGTCACTCAGACGCGGCGTCACGTGATTCCCGGCGCGAACTTGCCGGGAATCACGTGACGTCGCGTCTGAGTGACGCGGCGCCACGTGATTCCCGGCTCGTTCGCGCCGGACGGCTCGTTCGGCCCAAAAAGAACTTTTGGCCAGCTTGGGGGGGTCAGGAGGCCCCCCCAAGCTGGCCAAAAGTTCTTTTTGGGCCGAACGAGCCGTCCGGCGCGAACGAGCCGGGAATCACGTGACGCCGGCGTCACTCGACGTGCCGCCGACGTCACATGCTTCTCGCCAAGGATTGCAGAAATGGCGTCCTCACTCCTCGCTCCATCACCAGGGAGTTGTGGTAAGTCGGGGGGGGGGGGGATTAAGGAGGGTGAGGGGGTTTATATTTTTATTTTGGCTCAACAATCGCGATTTCCCACATATCGAACATATCTATGTTCGATATGTGGGAAATCCGATCGTTTATGTCGAATCAATTTTTTAAGTAAAAAAAAAATATGAGTTGCGTTTTACTAATGCGGTCAATCCGAATGCACACCCCTAGGGTTTAGGTATGGGTGTAGGGGGTTAGGGGCCACTTTGACATTCTATGTGACACCTATGAACAGAACAGTGGTCTCTTGTGAAGATTTGATGACTTTCGGAGTGAGGAAACTCACTCCAAGATGAGATTTGTGCAATGTTCTCTCCACTTAGCTTGATGTTACCCAGGTAACATCATATACATGTGTAAAAAAGAGGCATGCTGGAGGAATGTCAGGGGGTGTGCACATACTCAGACAGGGTTAGATTTTAAAAGGCCACGCACATGTTATAAAATGCAATTCTCATATGCACAAGTACTCCGGATTTTAATGTCCACGCAAACATATGGGCAGGTGGCTTCCTCTGCATGCGGGGCGGGGGGTGGAAATTTTAAAAGAATCGTGCAGTAACACAATTGGGCCTTTGCCCAGTTCCCTCCCAGTCTTCTCCAATAAAGTAAACTCTGTGTGCCGGCCAGCTGCCGGCATGCACTTCCCCTGGATAGCATCTAATGGGGCTGTCCCGGCCTGCCTCTCACCCCTCCGCTCCTCACCCAAATCCTGTCCCCCTGCCTGCCCCTTTCTTCAGGCCTTGCAGTTCTGCTCATATCATGAGTTACATGTGTGGTCGGGCCCTTTCTAAAAGGCGCTCGGCACGCAGGGCTCAGCCACACGCATAACCCTTGGTATTTGCGTGTGCAGGTCTTTTAAAATCAACTTGATAATGAGCTATTTTTAAAGCAACACATGCAAACATCATCACAATTATGCAAATACATTATTAGTCACTGCTTATTTTCACTCAGAAGTTCAAACTTTCACTTTGAATAGCAACTTGTCATTTGATGGGCTGACTTCTCGACACAGGGGCAGGCCAGGGTATGGGATTGAGTGTACCAGGGACAGACTAGGACCTACTGGGAGAAACTGGGACATGCTGGGTCTTACAGAGGATTTAGAGGGACAGACTGGGTCATATGTGGGAGATTGGAGTGAATATATTTTGGAATGACTTGGCTATACTGTGTGGTAACTTGGATATAGAGGTTTATATACTGGAACAGATTGGAGGGGGAAATGGAACATACAGGGCTATATGGGGGGGGGGGTGAAAGTGTTTGTTACTGGGATATACTGGGGAATGAGAGTTATTGGTGAAGTGTCCCTTTTCAATATAACTCTAATGGCTGTATGAATACTCAGGTAACAATGACTGAGGAGGTATAGCGAGCATAGGAGGATGAGGAGGAGGATGAGGGGGTACCTCTTCCTCTTCCAAGTTGTCATCTGTGAAGAGAACAGAAAATGTGTGTCAGGTTTGTGTGCTCATATGTTCCATAGTGTGATGTGCATGATCATATAGGCAGAAGGCACTCCTTTCCTCAGAGAGGTATAGGCAAAGGTAAAGACTCCTTGCTATGGACACCCACATCACAGAGGTGGTGGCAATGCCATTCAATGGTTCCTTAAAATACAGACGCTTCCGTAGCAGTATTTTACTTGATGGTGCCTTGCTTGTGATATAGGCTCAGAAGTAGTTAGGATTCTTCTTAGCATTGTGTTGTGGTCTACATAGCAAAGCTTCAAGGGGTATGATGCAGCACCCAGTTGTGTATGATAAAGGGCATATTCTTCCAGTGCTAATACTTTTACCATCAGTTTTGTGCGCCTGCTTTCCATTCATGAGATATGCATGTACCGCCAAAATGAATGAAATGAATGCACATCCCTAATGAATGCACATCCCTAATGAATATTGGTTTAGGTACAATTCTTTTAATGTTATCCTCCTAAATGCATTTAAACATGTAAAACATATTGACAATTCAACAACACATATCATAGCAATTTTCAAAATCCACTTACACAGGAAAAGGCATTTACACACTTAAAACCCAGTTTTAAGGGCATAAATCATTTTTAAAATTACTTCCTAAGCATGTTATTTCCTCCCCCAACTTAAATATGGCCCTGGGATTGCTTCCTATAAATGTTGCTAAATATACAGGCAATGTGGAACAACATGCTTACTTTCCGCTGCCTTGAGGTTGGGCAATGTTTAGACAGAAAATTTATATACATACATTGCTATTTACCCATGTCAAAAGCTTTGAAAATTGCTCTCACAAATATCAGTTTGGATATATAAATTTTCATGCACACATTTGGCACACTATAGGAAGTATCTCTCTCTCAGACTATGTCTATAGCAAATATGTTTTAAAAATACAGTTATTCATTGGCAGAGTGAAAAAGTAATCCTTTTTATTATGAAACATATTTTGATCAATTTTAAAGAATTATATTCATGAAACAGTGAATATATGCAAGAATTTCAGCCTATTGAATCTTCATGATTTACCAAATTTTGTGCAAATAAAAGTGTTAAGCAGAAGTTTATGGTTGTGAAATACTTTCCATAGTTTACAAATCCCCTTGCTTTCTGTATATCCAACAACCAATGGCTAAAAGCTATCAGAAAATAAAATGCTTTTATTATTTGCTAGGCAGACTGAAAAAAGCAATAACATTAAAAAAAATGCATAAGATACAGAGTTTGGGTGCATTATCTACTGTACTTTTACTTATCACTGAAGACCTACAGTATCGCAACTCCCTTATGGCTTTGTGAATGTATTGTTTATAAATAATGCATGACTATAAATAATTCATCTTCAGTCAGCCCATTAAATTTCTCATAATATATAGTATATAAGTTCCACAATAATATGTACTTTGGATTTCTATTATGCATATTTTGTATCCAGACTATTAAAGTTTATAGTACATATACTAATTTTTTTTGTGGGTAGGTGGGTTGTAAGTAATTTTGTATATTTATTTCATTTAAGTGTAGAAGTTTTTGGTTTTGTGCATTAGTGGACAGGCTGGACAAATACACATTCTAGTTTAAAATGGGCCTGGCGTACTTCCTGTAGACATAGGAGATACGCTTTAGTGAACCAGGCCCGTTATTTATTTATTTGTTTATTTACATAAACACATGATGATAGAAAAAGACCGTATAGCCTATTTAGCCTACCCATCCACTCAATTAATTCAGCTATACAATTCCCATCACTCCCTCAGAGAATCCCTGTGTTTATTTCATTTTTTTTTAAATTCAGATACTGTTTTTGTCTTCACCCCCTCCATTGGGAGGCTGTTCCATGCACCCTCTATCTTCTCTATAAAGAAATATTTGCTAAGATTACTCCTGATTCTACCCACATTCACCTTTACATTTATGTAATCCCTTTTCTTAAAAATCAAAAAGCCAATGTACAAAAGCAAATCAAACAATACATAATATGAATTATAAAAGTCTCAACTTGTTTCATTAAATAAAAATGCATTTTATTTCCTTTGAATACATACATTTTTCAGTTTCATGGACAATTTCTGCTTCACTATGGTAATTTTTAGCATCCAATTAGCAAATTTAACAGGTGTTAAATATATATCACCATTGTTGTCATTATCCTCATCTGCTCCAACATCAGCTGAAATAATAATTATTTACAATTCACTTCCTGCAGGCCTCCCACACCTCAAGGATTTCTCTGCTCTGGAAGTAAAGGTGAAACTGTCCTTTTGTAACCAATATCCTAGTACTGTATGTGCAATATAGTTATATCTTTTCCTATAAAAATGGAGACAGAAAAGAAGAACAAGTTGGAAATGCCTGATTGAAATAGTGCACAATGATGCTTTTCCCTTCAGGCACCAATTTTCTCCACTTTCCCCATCCAACACATATATACACATACACTATTGTCCATGGAAGGAGAGAACTAGCAGCAGTGGAAGAAGTAGCAGGAACATGGACACCTGCTGCTCCTCCTGCTCCTCCACTCAGACTGCCAATGGGTCAAAGTCTCCTGCTGCTTCTCCCACTATCCTCCCTGGTCCTTAACTGTGTGACATGTGGCATATGTGACTGCTTGATAAAGGGGTCACAACTGCCATGCGTATGCAGCCAAATACATATGGACAGATGGACATGCACAGGCAGCCAGGCACAGATGGACAGACAGACAGATGGATAAATAGACATTCTTGTTTGTTGCAAAATGTTCCTAAAAAGCAACAATCCATCTGTATCTATAAGACAGCTCAGAAAAATGCAGCAATGTAATTTGTCAGAGAGCATCATAGAAATACAGTATTGTCACGATCAGGTCCCTCCGCTCAGCATGCTATGGGGCTTTGCTAGGCTTCAGGCCTCTGGCTTCGCTCCTATGACATGTCTTGTCCCCTTGCACAGCTCAGGCATAGCGCTGCTATGGACTCCTCACAGCCTCTAGTCAGAGTGTCAGGCCCAGTCCTGGCACTCCCAAGCAGTACCCAGAAAAAGGATCTTAATCAATAAGGAGTTTAATGTGGTGCTGTAGCTCAGCGGCTGCAGCCTTATATTAATGCAGGGTTGTCCTTACAAGCCCCAGGGTACACAGCATTTAAAACACAATTCCCTTCCCGCCTGTCTCATACATCCATACAGCAATACAGGATTTACCATCCCCCAACCTCCTGGTTATTCCACCTCCATAGAGGAACAGCTGGAGCTTTCCTCTCCCCAGCTTACCTCCATCTCCTCCTCCAGAGACTCTGAGGAGCCGGGCTTTTGTGGCCAGGTCCACCACGGTGGCATGCCCTCTTCCTCAGCCTCCATAGATTCTGCTGAGTCATAGGGATCAGTCCCAATTTCCTCCACCTGTTCCTGCTCAGGCTCCAGCCAGGGGTCAGGTGTTGGTTCGGGGAACCTGGGAAGTGTAGTCTTTGCTACCTTCCTCAGCGCCCTCCGGTGGCTAAGTTTGGTACCACTAGCTTCTGCTCGGCTGTGTCTCAGCTGTTTCTGCCCCGGGCCAGGTCGTACTGCATCACAGTATGCATTAAAACCATTTTGTATACAGGATGGCAGAACTTGAACCTCATTTCCACAGGAACTACCCTCCAGCAGAGTAGATTCAAGTTCATCTTTCCCTAAAACAAATCAGTAAAACAAACCTATAATCTACTGCAAAGGTCAGATGCAATGCTAAGCGAATTGAAGGGGAGGTACTGTGCTACATTTCTAACTTACTGCTGTCTTACTTTTTTCAGATGCTGAAAGTCTCATGATTCTCTCACAGGCTCAGTTTTCAATACCTGATGATTTTTCTCTTTGAAACTCCCTCATGTTAATCATGTACCAGAAACTGAATTTTCGACGCTTCCCAGTCTATGAATCTCTTTCCTTCAATGATTGGAACTTGTTGGAAACACTGGATAGAAGAACATCTTGAGAATCAGTTTGCAGAAATGGGAGAAAAATGATAATGCAAAAAAAAAAAAAAAAGGGCCATGTTTCTTCACTCTGCAGGAGATGATGTATATCAAACCTTCCATACCTTATTGATAAGGATGTGCATTTGTTTGAAACAAAAGTGTAAAATGGGACAAATAAGTAGAGGTGTGCATCCGTTTTCCACGTATTTGTAATCTGCAACTTATTTTTTGCTATCTGTTAAATACGTGGGGAGGCGAAACGCATCGCGATTCCCCACGTATTTAACAGATTTCTGTTTTATTCGGCCTAAATAAAAATTTAAAACCCCCCCACCCTCCTGACCCCCCCAAGACTTACCAAATCTCCCTGGTGGTCCAGCGGTGGGGTCCGGGAACTCACTCAGACCCTCGGTGCTAGTTTCCTCATGGCGCCGATAGCCTTTGTCACAGGGGCTACCGGTGCCATTCGTCAGCACCTGTCACATGGTCATCGGCGCCATCTTGTGCTCCTACCATGTGACAGGGGCTGACCAATGGCACCGGTAGCCCCTGTGACATAGTATGGGCAAAGGCTATTGGCGCCATTTTGAGTCCTGGCGTCAGACGGCAGGTCGCTCCAGGACCCCCGTTGGACCCACAGGGACTTTTGGCCAGCTTGGGGGGGCCTCCTGACCCCCATAAGACTTGCCAAAAGTCCAGCGGGGGTCCGGGAGGGACCTCCTTTCATGCCGGCTGGCCGATCCCAATACTCAAAATGGCGCCGATCTCCTTTGCCCTCACTATGACGGCGATCGGCGCCATTTTGAGACTCAAAATCGCCGTCCCGCCAATACTCAAAATGGCGCCAATCTCCTTTGCCCTCACTATGACGGCGATCGGTTGGTCGGGAGGGTGGGGGATGCTAAACAATTAGATCCAAAGGGTGGGGGTGGGATTTGGGGTTTTTTTTTGGGATGTGTTCCCTTTCTCCCCTCCCCCCAAACATACAAAAAACACACAAACCATTCGTAGGGTTTCCTATCTGTTTTGGGGGGGGCTCCGATATCTGATGAATTTTGAAATATCATACCGATATTTCAAATCATCAGAAAAATGATTCACATCCCTACTACAAACCTGCTGAGCTAAATCTTGACTTAATATATATTAGAAAATCACATTACATTTATATTAATCCCTGTTGTGTAGATCTATAACATAAATGTTACTTTTGTAAACCATTGTGATCTTTATTTGGAATGACGGTACATAAAATGTCTAAATAAATAAAATGTATTCACCCCTTTTTTTCACTTAGGGGCAGATTTTCAAAGGGGTATGCGCATAAGATACTCGCGTAACCCCCAAAAAGCTGCCCCTTCCACCCCCTGCGTGTGCCGTGCCTATGTTGCATAGGCTCGGCGGCGCGTGCAAGACCCAGACGTGCGTAAGTCCCGGGGCTTTCCTGGGAGGGCATGTAGGGGACGTGTCGGGGGGGGGGCATGTCGCGGTGGTGTGTCATTTAAAGTTAATGTAAAATGGTTATTAACTCTCTCAGATAATAGAAGGACTAGGGGGCACTCCATGAAGTTAGCAAGTAGATCATTTAAAATGAATCAAAGACATTTATTTTCGCTCAGCACATAGTTAAGCTCTGGAATTCATTGCCAGAGGATGTGGTTACAGCAGTTAGAGTAAATAGGTTTAAAAAAATGTTTGGATAAGTTCCTAGGGGAAAAATTCTTAAACTGCTATTAATTAATAAGCAATAGTAACTTGAGATGTATTTAATGTTTGGGTACTTGCGAGGTTCTTGTGACTTGGATTGGCCACTGTTGGAAACAGGATACTGGGCTTGATGAATCCTTGGTCTGACCCAGTATGGCAATGCTTATGTTATTATGTAACATTAGCTGAATATTCAGTAGAACTGATCTAGATAGGTATTATATTGAATATTCTTGGCTAAAGTTACCCAGATAAAATTATTCATGTAACTTTTTCACTTTCCAGACTTTCAAATATGGGGACATTTTAAACCTAGGCCAGTGGCACCTCAATCCTCCCTCTTCATGCTTGGTTCATAATTTTTTTTAATATCTTGGGGAGCAGGAAGGTGGTCACTTGTTTGCTATTTTTTCTTAAATGACTCAGGGGCAAGTGGGGGCCATACAGCTTGATACATTTTTACTCTATAGGGGAGAAGGAAGGAGGGATTACTGGGGCCTAGATTGGCTATTCAGATAACTTTAGAACAACTATTTGGGAATCTGAGTTATCCAGTTAATTTTATCCAACCATTGCTGAATATCAGCATCTACTGCATAAAGTTTAGCCATGTCCCAAGAATGCCTCCAGCACCACCTTTTTTTATCTGGTTACATTTTGTGCAGGTAATTATTTGCATAGACAAAATTTAATCAGAGACTAGAGGTAATTAGTCAAATCCTGGGTTTTGTCCAGCTAACTTCAAAATTTAGCCAGACAAACCATTTGAATATTGCCTTTGTACAACCCTTATGTAAGGGTATAATGTTTCTATGCTGTAGGTTGCTACATTTCCTGTAAATGTAAAAAAACAACACATTTATTGTTATTTTCTCTATTGCTAGTGCATATTTTGATTATATTGTGATATTATGATTTTTGTGTATTTCTGTACATTGCCTTGGGCAGACTTCTGAAAAGGCAATTAAACAATTTGTGAATTAAATTAAATTACAAATGAAAATAAAATAATGTACATTGGTCCCATGAAGTTTCCTTCAGCCCTGAATGATGCCATTGAGCTTTTGCAAAATTAAATGGGGAACCAAGTTGAAAGGCAAATGCAAACTATTTAGCTAAATCACTTTAAATAGTTTTTGTGAACAGACAAAACTGGCATATTATGCTTCTTTCATCTTCCATGCAAAACTATTCTCACATCTCTAGCATTTATTGGCATTAAAGATTTAGATTTTGCATGTTCTTGGCTGATGTTTTCAACTTTGTATTTTGGATTACTGCCCAGAGCAAAAAAAAAAAAAATCTATAAATTCCTCTTAAGAGTATAATGCCTCACATATTATTTAGGAATATATTTTTAAGTGACATAAGTACTTTCAGGTGTTTCTGTGAAAATGGTGATCTGTAGATTTCATGTTTTAGGAAACAGGTACAACTTTATTGATAGAACTGATATTAAAAGGAGAAAAAATATAGTGATACAGAGTCTGAAAATCAGGTGACCTGTAATTGAAGCTTACTGTATATCTATTTATAATTGCAAACTAGGTGTTTGGGATTAGAAGAATATGTAATTCTTTGTATTTGATAAGGTGCATGCATAATGCCATAAATGGCATTACTACTTAGCTGATGCTACCACACAAATCCATATATTCTCAGAATACTATTTTGTAAAATCCATATAAACGGAGTCATTTTTCAAATTGTGTTAGGTCGTTATCATGGGCGTTAGGGCCCTAACGCCTGCAATAACGCCATAATGCATGTGTGATTTTTCACATCACACAATGTGAATGCAAATTTTGAAAATATATTCAAAGGGGAAAAGTTTGGATGGGGTTTATGAAAATGAGGGGTGTTTAACATTGCGTGCAATAGCAAAATGCATGTTATCATGCCTGAAATTACTACACCTTTTTTCCTGGTGTTAAGCTTTTCTGTTCTGCCTGAAATGGGATTTATGTTATTTATTGTGAATCCTGTTTCAGGCAGGGGAGAGGGGAGTAGAGTGAAGGAGGGAGTAGGGAACAGAGAGAGAGAGAGAGAGAGAGAGAGAGAGAGAGAGAGAGAGAGAGAGAGAGAGAGAGAGAGTGTCTGGGGTAGCTTGCATATTTGTCAACTATTATACTACTATAGGAGGGTCTATTATACCACTATAGAAGAGTCATCTAGTAACTCGAGGTGAGGCTTTGGTGGTTTTCTAGGGTTTGGGGGCCAGTTTTACATGCACAGTCAGATGTACGAATATCACAGTACACATTAGTGAAGATCTGATGTGAATTGGAATGAGAAAAGATACACAAAGATGAGATTTCTAAAATATACTCTTGCTCTTGCTTGATATCCCCTAGGTACAGTGCATCAAGCTAGGGTAAGAGTACATTCTAGAAATCTCATCTTTGTGTATCTTTTCTCATTCCAAATCACATCAAATCTTGATTGATATGTACTATGCTGTTCGTATGTCTTGTCTGACTGCATGTAAAACTGGCCAACCAAAACCCTAGAACACCACCAAAACCTCACTTTGAGTTACTAGATGACCCTCCTATAGTGGTATAAATAGATGACCAAAATGAGAGTTTTATAAAGAGTCTCTCTCTCTCTCTCTCAACATGGAAATGCATATCTGAGCACTTTGTGAAGTTAAAATATCACGGGTGTGAAAATAAAACATGTTGTAGTTACCCAAAAATTATTCTAACCACACACCATTTTTATTTCAGGCCAATTTATAGAAAAATGATAACTCTAGCTAAAAATTAGACTAGTACAACAACACATATCATTACAGTACTTTTGAGAACAATATCTAAACTGTCTGCATTGGTGACAACTCTATAGGCAGTTTTCATTCAAGAGATTTGTACCAAAGAAAAATTATTAGGCATTCCCAAGAGCAAGGTTAGGTTGGGGGAGGCAACAATGATGATAGTTTTACTTTCTCAAAATTGCAATTTTGAGAAAGCAAAATTTCAATCATTGTTGCCTCCCCCAACCTTACTTTGCTCATGGGAATGCCTTCAAACAAAGCTGTAAAATTACATATGTTGTTGAACAACACACATAATTATACCTGTATAGAGAATGGACATTTTTCAAAAAGTTCATTTACTGTTTTATCCATGCCTTCTGATTCCTTCTATTTAAAAAAGTTATTTTTCCATTAATTTTTTCATTTCTTTAGCATTTCTGTTCTCTTTCCTCCATGTGCCAGGTTTATGGTTGGGCTGCTAATTAGTATTTTTAAATTCTGTTATACTATTAGCTATATGATTATATATTTTAACTGATGATATATTTTAGCTGTGTAATAATGTTAACAATTATATTTGAATTTGACTTATTTTATTGCAATTTGCTGTGATGTGGTCATACATACTGTATAAAATGTGCAGAATACTAAGCATGAGTAAATCATGATAAAAACATTTGTTCCCAAAATTATGTTAGAGGCTTTAAGGCGTGATGTCAAGCCTGCGAGATCAACTTGGGGATCTGAACCCCAAGGACTCCCTCTCCCTCCAGGAAATCCCATTCACTCCACCTACCATTGCACGCCTGCCCCACTACCTCAGATGAAAAATATGGTGCTTTTCTTTGCACTATGCATGATCTCAGAAAAGAAACAGACTCCTCATTTGCCTACACCACAGCCTTCTTTTGTGTATGTCTTAGTTCTATATGGTGGGATAGGAATAAGATAAGTGAAGATCCTGTAAGAAAGCCCTTGAGTATAATGTTACGCATTTTTTATCTTGAAAGGAGAAATGCATTATCAGGATAAGAGGTGAATTGTTTCATAGATTTCAGACCAAGCAACAGCATTAGCAGGCTCAACATATAAGTTAAATGCATGCAGATTGTGTGCTGCAGGATAATACTTTTCTATCCACATGTCATATCTGTGAGATTCACTTGACAACCATGAAAGAAATATGTGATACTTTGCATAGGCATGAGGGAAATGTGACAGCAACATATGACAAATGCGGAATAGCCTTTCTACAGAAAAGACCACTTTGTAAAATAACTTAATTAGTATTTAACTTCCATTCTCACATTTAGAATTAGAAAATAAATAATAAAGATGTTTTAATATTTGGCTGCTGGTCAACCTACTAATGTGATTGGGGCCCCAGTATAATCATAGACCTCGCCATCATTGCAACAGTTACTTTCAAAGTTAAAATTGTCTGATTGACAACCACTGCATTCTATCCATCCATCATGGTCTGTTATGAGACATGTTGAATAGCAATATTCAGACTTTCTGCTGAGTATTAGATTAGAATTTGCACAGTTCAGCGTCAGTTCAGTCATACAGTTGGCCACTTTGTCCAGTCTCCTGGAAAGCAGATATCACATGGTCAGAGAAAAGGACTACAGGCCATAAGAAGCCAAGAAGAGATAAATAGAAGGCCATAAGCAAATGATCATAGTCTAGGCAATAAAATTCCTGTTCTTCAAAACCTTATTGTGGAGGAGGACCTGGATATTGTTGCCATCATAGATATGTGGTTCAGTGAGTTTATACTGAGCTACAATCTGTTTAGGAAAGATAGGGTTGGCAGAAAAAGGGGAGGAATACCTCTTGATTTAAAAAATAAAATCAATGTGATTAAAATGAAGTGAGTTTGGAGAAAAGGAGAGGTACTGTGGCTATATTGAAGAGAGGTGATGGCACTTTCATTCATACTGAGGTGGTCTACAGTCCTCCAACTCAGGGGAAGGAACTGGACAGAGATCTGGCTGAAGATATCCAAAATATGATCAAGAAAAATAAGTTGGTATTGGAAGGAAATTTTACCCTGACATGTTAATTAGGGATGTGAATCGTTTTTCAACGATTAAAATTATCGTCCGATAATGTTAATATCGTCTTAAATCGTTATAGAACACGATACAATAGAAATTCTAACGATTTATCGTTAAAAATCGTTAAATCGTGTTAGTGCGCACTAAATCGAGTTAGTGCGCACTAACTCCCCGTTAGTGCGCACTAACTCGATTTAGTGCGCACTAACTGAAAATGATACAAATAAACACTTTCCAGGTCACTGAAGGTCAGTTAGGAATGAATATGTGTTCCTATTGGCTGGCTGCCCTCTTATCTATTGATGTTACCAAGGTTACCACTGAGGTGATGGTTGGGGGGATGGGAAATGGAACTGGAAACTAACGAACACCAACAGAAAATGAAACAAAGTGTTCACACTTCCCAGGTCAGTAAAGGTCACTTAGGAATGAATATGTATGTATGTATTCCTATTGGCTGGCTGTGCTCTTATCTATTGAGGTTACCAAGGCTAACACTGAGGTAATGGTTGGGGGGATGTGAAATGGAAACAGTTGGAAGCTTGACAAAAAAAGTAATGTAATGATCAGCACTCACGTGACTAGAACTTGTTTGTTTATTATTTTTGTTAGCAGGCACCTGAAATGCTAGTGCATGTTGAATTTGCCAATCACTGTGCATTTTAGAAAGGTGGTCCTGGCTGGAACTGTACACAGTTCAAATATATGTAATTGATTGTTGGTAAATGTATTTTTTAAGTAGCCACACTGGCTCAAGTATGTTTACTTTTCCTCATACTTAACTCACTAGCTCAGCTTTGTAAGAAGGGCTTCTCTGCTTGTGTGTAGTTTTTGTTTGGTGTGAGGAGAGCAGAAACATCAGATCTTTATTCAATCTACTACAGTCATCTCTTACAGTGCCCTATCCCTATTAATACCAGGAATGTTGTGATCTTCCTGCACACAGTGCCCTAACCCTGATACCAGTCTGAGACAGCTCCCTCCCTGCATTACTAGTGAGAGGCTGGCTTCACAGACAGGGGGGAGCTGCCTGACCCTCACTCCTGACTTCCCCCATGTCCCAGCTAGTGAATGGTGTGTGGGTGAGGGGGGGGGGAGGATGGTGAAGTCTGAGACAGCTCCCTCCCTGCATTACTAGTGAGAGGCTGGCTTCATAGACAGGGGGGAGCTGCCTGACCCTCACTCCTGACTTCCCCCATGTCCCAGCTAGTGAATGGTGTGTGGGTGAGGGGGGGGGGGGAGGATGGTGAAGTCTGAGACAGCTCCCTCCCTGCATTACTAGTGAGAGGCTGGCTTCACAGACAGGGGGGAGCTGCCTGACCCTCACTCCTGACTTCCCCCATGTCCCAGCTAGTGAATGGTGTGTGGGTGAGGGGGGGGGGGAGGATGGTGAAGTCTGAGACAGCTCCCTCCCTGCATTACTAGTGAGAGGCTGGCTTCACAGACAGGGGGGAGCTGCCTGACCCTCACTCCTGACTTCCCCCATGTCCCAGCTAGTGAATGGTGTGTGGGTGAGGGGGGGGGGGGAGGAGGATGGTGAAGTCTGAGACAGCTCCCTCCCTGCATTACTAGTGAGAGGCTGGCTTCACAGACAGGGGGGAGCTGCCTGACCCTCACTCCTGACTTCCCCCATGTCCCAGCTAATGAATGGTGTGTGGGTGAGGGGGGGGAGGATGGTGAAGTCTGAGACAGCTCCCTCCCTGCATTACTAGTGAGAGGCTGGCTTCACAGACAGGGGGGAGCTGCCTGACCCTCACTCCTGACTTCCCCCATGTCCCAGCTAGTGAATGGTGTGTGGGTGAGGGGGGGGGAGGAGGATGGTGAAGTCTGAGACAGCTCCCTCCCTGCATTACTAGTGAGAGGCTGGCTTCACAGACAGGGGGGAGCTGCCTGACCCTCACTCAAGCAGAGAAGCCCTTCTTACAAAGCTGAGCTAGTGAGTTAAGTAGGAGGAAAAGTAAACATACTTGTGCCAGTGTGGCTACTTAAAAAATACACTTACCAACAATCAATTACATATATTTGAACTGTGTACAGTTCCAGCCAGGACCACCTTTCTAAAATGCACAGTGATTGGCAAATTCAACATGCACGTGTCTGCTAACAAAAATAATAAACAAAGAAGTTCTAGTCACGTGAGTGCTGATCATCACATGTCAAGCTTCCAACTGTTTCCATTTCACATCCCCCCAACCATTACCTCAGTGGTAACCTTGGTAACATCAATAGATAAGAGCACAGCCAGCCAATAGGAATACATATTCATTCCTAAGTGACCTTTACTGACCTGGGAAGTGTGAACACTTTGTTTCATTTTCTGTTGGTGTTCATGAGTTTCCAGTTCCATTTCCCATCCCCCCAACCATCACCTCAGTGGTAACCTTGGTAACATCAATAGATAAGAGGGCTGCCAGCCAATAGGAAACCATATTCATTCCTAACTGACCTTCAGTGACCTGGAAAGTGTCTATTTGTATCATTTTGAGTTAGTGCGCACTAAATCGAGTTAGTGCGCACTAACGGGGAGTTAGTGCGCACTAACTCAAGTTAGTGCGCACTAATCGGAAAAAACGATTTTTAACGATTTTTCAACGAAATAATCGTGCCAAACACAATTTTCTTCTCCTGCCACACGATTTCTATCGTTAAGACGATATGGAAAACGATTCACATCTCTAATGTTAATTGGAATATCTTCTTGGCAGGTTCATTAGAAAGGCTCTGGACTCTGGCTAGTCTCAAAGAAATAGTGATGGAACCCATGATGGAAAGAGTGATACTGTACCTGATGTTTGCAAATGAAGTCAGTATCTCTAATATCTAGGAAGGTGCACACTCTAGCACCAGGGACCATCAGAGTGTAAGGTCTGATATTACCTTCAAGGTGGAGAGGAGTCATATGAAGCTACAAGTCTTCAATAAAAAAAAAAATAGGGAAGTATCTAAATGAGACTCAAATAGGGTGGCAGAGAGTGGATGAAGTAAAAGAAAAATTGATTAAACTAATAGGAGCTATATTGAGGGTAACAGCTCTTTTTGTCAGAAAACTTAATGCAAGTAAGCAGAAAAGAAGACCAATATATTTTTTCAAAAGAGGTGGCTGAAAAAATAAGGACCAAAAGATTTGCATTCAAAAAATATAAAAGATCACTAAAATAAGAACAAAAGAAAGAATATCTAGTTAAGCTGAAAAAGCTGGAAAATAAATCAGGATGATGAAAGTGTGAACAGAAGAAAAGATAGCAAAAGAAGTAAAAAGAGGTGACAAAACATCTTCAGTAGTCTGAAAAAAAAGGAAAGCCAGAGGTGATATTGTAAAATTGAGAGAAGATGAGGAGCAATGTGTGGAGAAAGATGAGGAAAAAGAAATAATAACTAAATACTTCTGTTCACTTTTCACTGAAGAAGGAGTTGAAGAAGGAACACTGATAGTTACGAACGGTACATAAAATTGGACCTTATTTTCTACACATATCGCACGCGGTAAGGGACATTTTGCATGCAAAATGTCCCTTTTCGCATGCGATACCAAAATGGGGGCGGAGTCGGCCCCGGAAGAGGAGGAGTCGGGGCGTCACTGGGGCTGACTCCGCGAAGCTGCCGCGGACGACGGAAAAGTAAGGACCTTTTTGCGTCCTATTTCGCTCCCAATAGCTACACCTCCTATGGTGGCGCTATTGGGTGCGAAACCGGCAGCGATCGCACTGCGACGGTGCGATCGCTGCCGGCTAGCGCAGGCCCGACCCCCGTTTTCGGCACCCCGCCCCTCATTTCCTAAAGTATCGCAGGCCTGCTGGTTACCCCCATGTTACTGTTAAGGGTAATAACAGTCACACCATGCAGGTTACACCCAAGCCTTATGTTAAGGGTAGTAATATATACAGTCAAAATCAAGTAACTATCAAACCTATAATTAAATTACTGCTACCAAACTTTTTATGATGTAATCAGCCTTCGTGATAATTCAGACAATGCTGCTTGAACATGCTTTGCTTTTGGGCTTGGCTATAGAAACAGACATGTGCTTTTTTCCCCTAATGTCTGCATATTAGTACCCTGGGCCGTAAAAGTCAGGGCCCAGGGTTGGCTGTCATCTGAATCCAATTCCCCTTTTTATCCCACCTCTGAAGCAAAGAGCAATATTGCAGTTGCTTCAAATGCATCAAGGCTAACTGGTTAAGGGTAGTAATCCCTATGCCTTCTGTTAAAGGTAGTAACTGCTACTCTGTGCATGTTACCCCCATGTTACCCCCAAGATCCCTTTTATTCATTTCTAACTTCTAGCCTTTAGGGATCCGCAGTGTTCATTCCATGCCCTTTTGAATTTATTTACTGTTTTTGTCCTCACCACCTGTTCCGGAAGAGCATCCTACTATTCACCACCTTCTCCATGAAGAATCATTTCATAATATTGGTTCTGAGTCATCTCTCCTGGAGTTTCATTTCGTGACCCTTAGTTCTACAATTTCCTTTCCAATGGAAAAGGTTTGAAATTCATGCTTCATTAAAACCCTTCATATATCTGAAAGTCAGTATCATATCTCTCCTGCACCTCTTCTCTTCCATTGTATAAATGTTAAGATCTTTCAGCCTCTCCTCTCAAGTCTTCTGATACAGACCCCACGCCATTTTGGTCACCCTTCTCTGGACCACCTACATGCTATCTCTATCCACTTTTAGATATCGGCTTCAGAACTGAACATAGTACCTTAAGTGAGGCATTATCACCTCTTTTTTTCTGCTGGTTATTCCCCTTTCTATGCAGCTCAGCATTCTTCTGGCATTAGCAATCACATTGCTTCATCACCTTAAGATCACCAGATACTATCACCCTAAGGTCCCTCTCCCAGTTTGTGTATAGAGAATAGCAGTGCTGGTGTTACAGCGATCATAACCAGGGAAAAAGGGCATGAGCGGAGACAGGAAGGAAAGGGGGAAGGGAGAGAAGTTAGAAAAGGGCGGGAAGGATAGCCAGCAAAAGGAGGAGGGGGAGGGTTGGCTGAGGAGATGTTAGGGAAACTTTTGAAAGCAAGGGCTGGGATTGGTTAGGAAAGGAAAACGTCAGCAAGGCAGCAGGCAGAAGATAGAGAGCAAGCAGAGGGTAAGGAGCTCCAAACTTTTGTCCTGTGTCAGGGGAACTTGAAAGTTAACCCAGACTTTTCGCAGGGATGAAGAAAAGCAATGTAGGGGGGTAGACAAGAAGCAAAGGAAAAAGGAAACAAGAAGCAAGGAAAGAAGAGGTTAGTCGCAGCTCATTTCACGAGCCCCCCCCCCCCCCTCCCAGGATCACAGTACCCCATTACCTCCGGCGGTTCTGAGGCCTCAGACCAAGCATAGGGAGACAAGTTCCGGTGAAAGCGGGACGGAGGTGGAGGGTGAGGAAGGGGCGAGTGCCGACATGCAGGTGGGGGCCTCGGCGGCTATTCCATTGGATTTATTGCTACATGCTTCGGGATCGGAGCTGGATATACAGGTGGAGCCTGGCGAGGACACAGGAGTGAGCGATGGAGAGGCGGACTGTTCAGGCCCCAGCGAGGGGGCAGCGAGAGGGACACGAGACAGGTCAAGAGTGCGCACAGGGATTGCGGAGAGAAGAGCGTAAGCCCTAGTGCAGGGCCTGGCAGGAGGGCAGCGCAGAGAGGAGTGCCTCGCATAGAGCAGAGCGGAGGGAGAGAAGGCGGTGGGGGAATGCGACGGAGCTGTGAACAAGGCCAGCAAGGACAATACGGCGTATGCAGGGTCGAGGGAGAAGCGGAAGGAGAGTAGGCTGGTCGGATGGCGGTGACAAGGTAATGGAGGCACACGCGGCGCAGCACGTATGCGGTGAGTGTGATCGGATGGCAAATTAAAGTGTGGCATAATAAATTCCCAGGAAACAATAAAAGAGGAAAATAAGAAGACAGAAGGTGGATCAATGCAGGATGATGGATACAATGGTCCCTAGCAATAAGAGATGTCACAATCAAGCAACGTATACTGAAGTTCAAAGAATATATGAACATAAGAATTGCCATACTTGGTGAGACCAAAGTCTAGCTAGACAAAGAACTACAAAAAAAATACAAAGCATACAAAATAAGAGAAACACACTAGAACAACTACCGGTAGTATCGATACAAAAACAACAAAAATATACTATATTAACTTTCAATGAACCATCTGAAAATTTGAAAAATCTGTAGAAAGAAAAATTACACAAAGAATCAATTTCTACAGCTAAATCTTAATTGTCTTAGAAAGAGTTATAAAGACAGAAAGGAAAAAACAATACTTATCTAATAAAACAGTGATACAATTTTCAAGAGAAATGGTTCTAAAAAAAAAAAAAAGAAGCAAAACCTTTATTAATTTGTTGCCATTCTTTATATTTATTTACTTGTTGCCATTCAACTACTAAACATTTTAAATAAGAAAATCCATTAAATGACTTCACTTGATTTACTTTTATCCCTGCTTTTCCTCTCTTCCCAAGTGGATTTTGGACCCTTTATTTATTAAAAACTGGTAGGAAAGAGGGCATCAATTGGCTTCACCGATGAGTATTACATCTAGGGGCCTTGTACAAGTACATCATCTGAAACCCCATTATACACACTTAGCCACTAGAAGCAGGACGGCAACTGCCATGTGAAAGAGCTGATTAGACTAACAACAGTCAGAGCAATTGGAAGCAATGGATGAAATATCAATGAATGAGAATGGTGCAACTCAGCCAGAGCAATTAGAGGAGATAATTGGTAGTTAAAACATCACCAATCAAAGCCAAAATGGAATAGTTATGTAGACATTTATTTGAGGATAGAGTACTACAAGAATATAGAATTGCTATCTAGCATACAGGAAAAACATGTAAAAGGCAAATATCAAAATTATGGAATCGCATGAATTAACAACAAATGTCATGGAAACCAGGTTTAAAGGTACCCCAGAATGAAAAACTTTTGCCCTGATGGAATGTCCATCTTTTGGCTCAAATATGTAACACCTCTCCAGCAAGAACTAACAAACTATAAAAACTGATTGATTAAACAGCCAGCATTAAGGAGTAGATTTTAAAAGAAGCATGTGCAGCGTACATGTGCGCGAGCTACCCGGCGTGCACACATATATGCCCAATTTGGACTTATATATGCCTGATTTTATAACATGCGCGTGCAGACGCGCGCATGTTATAAAATCCGGGCTCAGTGCACGCAAGGGGGTGCACAATTATGCACCTTGCACTTACCGAACCACGCTGCCTTCCTCCATTCTCTCCCCCATAACCTAACCTTCCCACCCCTTCTCCTAACCTTCCCCCCCCAGCTCTAATCTAATCCCCCCTAAATGTTTATCCTACCTTTTGCAGTATTTAGTGCATTTTAATAAATCCAGGCCACAATTTCCAAATATTGCAATTTATTTAAATTAGCAAGTACTATTCAGAAATTGTGTGCAATTTTTACAAATAGCACATATTATTTGGAAATAATAAATGCTAATTTCCAAATTGAATAACTGATATTTTTCAGGTTATTTGCTGCCACTGAAATTCATTTTGTTTAAAACAAACCAAACCAAAAAAGGGCCTTTTCAGTTTTAATTTCTTATTTGTCTTAAAATCAAATACACATTCCTAATATACATTATTATCACGATAATATAAAGGTAACAAAATAAGTGCATATGGAACTAAAAACCAGTTGATGCTGAATAAAGCCATCATGGCGGGCAGTAAAAAAAATGGTTGAAATGTAAGTATGATCACACAACAAAAAAATCAGCTAGTTTGAATATACTAAATACAACATTTATCAAAAAAAATCCATATTGAAAACTTTCAAAAAAGAAACCCCAATAATTTAATGCAAGCGACATTTAACTTTAAACATATGAATAATGGCTTTCATATAAAGAGCACCAATTCACATGTTCTAGAATAGTACTATCCAATATCGGTGCAAAATTTATAATCATTAGCTCATATTACATTTTTAATTTTGTTCTTTTCAATTCCAATGCATTTAAAAAAAACTTCTTCCTCTGGGTTTAAATGCAGAAATAGACGGGAGTGTGTTTTTATGGCTCTAAGGTTTTTTAGTAATTTTCACGTTTATTTGAGCAGTTTGTATATTTAGAGCCAATTGATGTAAGTATACCTTTGAAATTATGGGTTTCCCTGATGCTATTTCATTTATTTTAAAGAGGAAGTAATGCTGGAAACATCCATTGAGAAATGAAGTTCCCTATGTGGATTTCTTTAGATGCATACTGCAGAGTACTTGTGACCACTGAGTCTGCTAAAATCCAAGCTAGTCAAATGAAGTTTTAATAAGAGAACTACAACTACAATAGATCTGAAATTTTTCCTGATGCAGAGGTCATACATAAGTACCTCAAAATGGTATCTTCCACTGGGGAGGATGCATTGGAGTTAATTAACTCTGGCGTGGCCCTGAATGGATGCTTGTGTCCAAAAAATGTAATAATCTCACCCTATATTATTTTGTTTATTATGGTGTAGCAACACTTTTTAAAAATAATTGAAAATAATTAGATGCGGGATGAGGTAAGTTTCATATATTTAGATGCATGCCTCCATGGCCTTGCCTCGTACTTTTCAGTATAATCATTAACTTACCTCCCACTGTAAATAACCCACACTCTTTATTTTATATAATTTTTTTAGAATTTTATTCAATACTTTATTTAAATTCAATTTGTTATAAAATGTGATATGTTCTTCACCATTTCCCTAAGTTCACCCAATTTTATGTCCTTTAATGTCTTTAAAGTATTTCGTTTCAAAAATAGGACTACTTCCTTGTTTTTTAGAACTTTCTGCCTTAAAAAGACTTATAGAGACTTTTAGATCTTTACTTAAAGTAAAAACTTTAGTCTTGCGGCATAGCGGATGGAGTAGAATATCACTTAAAATCCGACAGAAAAATGTTTGTGCAAACGCCAAAGTCTTATTAATTAATAAAGCTTTATAATGTTCACAAATGCCATTGCATGGTTAAATCACAAAAACCTCATCCCGCATCTAATTATTTTCAATTATTTTTAAAAAGTGTTGCTGCACCATAATAAACAAAATAATATAGGGTAAGATTATTACATTTTTTGGACACAAGACTAATCACCTTTTGGTCTCATCTTGGCGGAGATTTATATTAGTAATCACCCGAATGGATGCTAACATCTCAAGAAGGAAGATCAAAGAAAGAAGACATAAGGAGAGGACCTTCAAGGTCTGGTCCTCAGCCCAGGCTTTGGGACCCAGTATCGGGCCTGCGTCAGAATGAGGTCCCTGCATTAAAACTGGGCCTCTGAACCAGGCTGTAGTGTCAAGCCTGGGCCCAGGCTTGGGCCCTGGCGTAAGCCAAGGCTCAGGCATCAGGACTCAATCTTATTAACTACTTGGGCAATGGATTTAGCCATAATTTTAGAGACACTTATGAATGACACATCACTTACTGTTTGTAGATGATATGAAGCTGTATATCTCCTATTATCATCATTTAGCAGAACAACTCTAGGTAGTGAAAAGCTTCACAGATAACATTTGGATGACTTTCAGCCTGGACGAATGTGCTAAGGTGAATATCCAGCCAAATTAGATAAAACTGAAACATCTCTCTGACTGAAGAATACAAGATACAAAAAATTGAGCAGGAAGTTATTTATAACTATCTATGAGCAGGAGAAGATGCAACAACTCAGCAGAAGTTACAGAGAGAAAAGATCACAAAGAATAAAATAGGACAATGAAATAGATACGGAAAAGCATTTTAACAGCATAGAATTAGATTCAAGGTATCAACTTGCAATTCCCACACTCTCCTAGAGTTTTTGAATTGCAGACTGGCCTAATAAAGGTTTCAAACAGTTGAATGAAAGAACAAGAAAAGTCCTCCATGTACATCAAATAATCTAAAAGAATGAGTGTATTCTGATGTTATTAAAAAGCTGAAAATGGTATGGCCTTATAGAAAAATTGGTCCTCACTCTTAAGATTATGCAATCACTTTATGAGAAAAAAGGAATGAGTGAGAAGCCACCAGTACATGAAGTGAATTGAATTATTTAAAATTCAAAAAGTTGGTTAAGGCTTATTTATTTCTTTTTAATGATAATTTATGGAAGTTGTGTAATATACTTGGACAGCACCATTGTCTGGGAAGATTGTGGTAAGGACTGGAATTTGGGTATAGTTGGCAGTAGAGATGTGAGGTTTTGATGGGGGAGGGGTAATAGTAGGATGTTTGTTTTTATTATAAGTGTAAAATTATATCTGCTTTAGTTGAAGTATTTATTAATTTATTTCTGGTTATGCAGTATAAAAAATGTAAATACATTTT
The DNA here is from genome assembly GCF_901001135.1 of Rhinatrema bivittatum. Classification (NCBI taxonomy): domain Eukaryota; kingdom Metazoa; phylum Chordata; class Amphibia; order Gymnophiona; family Rhinatrematidae; genus Rhinatrema; species Rhinatrema bivittatum. The sequence goes on along the minus strand of NC_042620.1, from coordinate 67,398,218 downwards.
CAAAACAAGAGAAAAAAACACTTTAAAAATTCAGACCAGCAAACAAGGAAAACTATTGAGAAAAGCATAAATACAGTACAATTATATAGAATTATTTCAGAAACCACACATGGATCAAAACCTGACACAGGAATGGCTAACAAGACATGACCGTAAATCTAAAGATGAGAGATTGATAATCACAACAGAAGATCTTGGACTATGAACGACATGGTTAACAGTCAAAATTGAAAAAAATGGTAATAGGACATGGTTACACATCTTGTCACTGAGTGAGAATGATGTGCTGATGTCAGAAGGCCTGTATACACAAGAACATATGAACATAAGAAGTTCCATGCTGGGTAAGAGCTAGGTCCCTCAAGCCCAGCACCCAAACCCACCCCAAACCTTCAAATTTAATTAATTGCAAACCCCCCCCACCCTCCCGACCTCACAAGACTTGCCCGACTGACCCCCCAAGACTTAATGAAAGTCCCTGGTGGTCCAGCGGGGGTCCTGGGAGCAATCTCCCACTCTCAGGCCATTGGCTGCCAGTAATCAAAATGATGCTGATGGCCCTTTGCCCTTACCGTGTGACAGATGCTATCGGTGCCATTGGCCGGTCTCTGTCACATGGTAGGAACAATGGATGGCCGGCGCCATCTTAAAAACATAATAAGTAATAAGTAATGTATCTTTTAGATTCTGAGTCCTATTCGTCCATTTCTCTAATCAATATGGATATAAAATGTTGGCATCTATTATGGCATGGAGACAAGGTTTGGTTATCCTTTTCCTGGTAATATCAGTTTTGTGAAAAGCAGCATGGACTGATTATCTGGAGAAGATGTGGAAAAGGCATTTAATGGGTTTAAGCTCATTGTGGCTTTCTAGATTGTTTTCTTCACTGGATATAATTACTATACACATGTTCCCAAGTGAGAATGATTATCAAAGGCAGATCTCTACTGCCTATGATTTACAAAGTGGAATGAGACATGGATGCTCCCTTTCTTATCTGTTGTATCATCTGAATACTGAGCCTCTTGCTTCTAAAATCTGATTGCTATCTAAGCTCCAGGGTCTTAAGGTGGGCAAGGTTGAACATTAGATACATTTATTTGCTGATAATATGTTATTTGATTATAAACCTCTCAATCTGATTTTAGATATATTTGAGAAATTTGAGAGCTTTGCAGTCCTCAAGATCCAGTTCAGTAAATCAAAGGCCATGCTGCTTTATTTATTGAATGCGGAATTCACTCAAAGCAGGTTGTAGCATATTAGAATTTTAACTAACAGACAAGTCATTTGTAGCTTCACATTATAAAGGTATAAACAATTTTAAATAGCAATGACTTTCACAATTCAGTTTGACAAAATATGGTGCATCTCAAGGCCTAACTCTAAATAGATCAACAGCAATCCTGACTAGGCTCTGACATCTCTAACTCTAACAAGAAATATTGTTGTTTGCTAGTTTTGATTATTGCAATGCACTATATCTCACAGACCCTACCTTCACACTAAGACCCTTACAAGTCACTCATAAAATGATCATACATATGTTATCAGGCCTAAATAGAAGACAACACATCATACCAGTTTCGGATAATTTACATTGGCTACCAATTTGCTGGCATGTGCAATATAAAGTTGCTTGCACAATCCACAAATTAATCGAAAATTCTGAAAAATCATGGATTGGTGCTCATTTAAAAATATTTGCTCTTCTGGAACTCTGTGCTGTTCCCAATCTAGGCTCCTTAATATCATACCCTCCTTGAAATCTGCGTGTCTCTCTGAAATCAGAAAATTTGCCTTTTTAGTCACTGGCATTATGCTGTAAAACTCCTTGCCAAAACACCTCAAGCTTACTTCTTGTGCAAAAAGCTTTAAGAAACTATTAGAAACCCATCTTTTCCATCTGAAATTTGAGCTTCATACCCAGCAATCTATAAACTTTCAGTTCTCTATTGTTATACTATAGAGCCCAGGTAATTATTTCATCTTCAGATTTTTATTATTTATTTTACATTTTACAATGTTTTGTTTTATTAGATTTCTCTAATTTGAAGTAGATATTCAAAAGCCAATTAGATGGATAACTTTTGAGTTATCCATCTAAATGGCAAATAAATATAGCATATTCATTCACTTATCCAACTGTAATTTAACTGGATAATAAAGGGGCTTTTCGGGAGCATTCCAAGGTAGGCTAAGATATCCGGCTAACCTAGCCCCAATATCAGGTATATCCAGCTAGGTCAGATGGATAACTTTAGATCTGCTTCATTGTAAGTCTAATGTTATCCAGCTTTGTGTGGCTAGATAACTTTCTACTTAACCGGATATCCTCAAAGATACCGGTTAAGTAGCCGTCAGTTTCACCCAAAAAGCAAAACTTTAAGGGCCTGTGGCCCAATTATGAGCCTTTCCCTCCCTCCCTTAAATGGCCCTGTCAGGTCAAGCAGCCCCAAAACAAGCACGATCCCTTCCCCTCGCCCCATGTCACTGCCACCTTTCCCGGATTCATTTAAAAAGTTGCCATTGGTACTGCCAGCCTTCACCTGGCAGCGGAGTGGGGGGCGGGGGGAAGGGATCATGCTTGTTTTGGGGCTGTTGGGCCTGACAACGTCATTTTTTTTTTTTGGGGGGGGGGGGAGGAAAAGGCAACAGTCAGGCCACGAGCCCTTAGAATTTTTTTTCTTTTTTCGGTGATTCTGACAGCTACTTAACCGGATATCCTTGAAGATATCCAGTTAAGTAGAAAGTTATCTGGTCTTGTGGCCTATCTAGGCCTTGCCTTCCTTGTGGCCTTTGGGCCTGCTCTATACTTATATCCTGCCTTGTGGCCTATCCAGGCCTTTCTATCTAATCCTAGGGGACTTTGGGCTTGTAGCCTAGTGGCCTACGGGCCTTTAGCCTTGTTATCATTGGGGTTTGTGTTCCTTGTTCTGTGCTGTCTTGCCTTCTCCTTATGCATTCCTGTCCTGTCTGGTCCTGTCTTTGTCTGATCTTGTAGTGCCCTTAGAAGTCCAGTCCCTAGCATTCATTTCCTGTCTCAGCCTATGTCTTTACCTAGTCCTAGTCTTTGCTTAGTGTCCTGTCCGGTCATCAGTTATTTACACTTTCAGATAATAGAAGGACTAGAGGACATTCCATGAAATTAGCAAGTAGCACATTTAAAACTAATCGGAGAAAATTCTTTTTCACTCAACGCACAGTTAAGCTCTGGAATTTGTTGTCAGAAGAAGTGGTTAGTGCAGTTAGCGTAGCTGGGTTTAAAAAAGGTTTGGATAAGTTCTTGGAGAAGTCCATTAACTGCTATTAATCAAGGTGACATAGGGAATAGCCTCTGCTATTACTGGCATCAGTAGCATGGGATCTTCTTATGTTTGGATACTTACCAGGTTCTTGTAGTCTGGTTTGGCCACTGTTAGAAACAGGAGGCTGGGCTTGATGGACCCTTGGTCTGACCCAGTATGGCAATTTCTTATGTTCTTATGTTCTTTTTCTGCCTTGCTTGTATCTCTCCAAGACCATGCTTATTACCTTGCCTTGTCTCTGTCACTGCACAGCCCCAGTCCTTGTTCTGTGTCCAGCTCCAGTATCCATTCCTATCATGTTCCAGTCTATCTAAACCTTGCCTCGTCCAGCCTATACCACGACTTGTCCAAGCCCAGTTTACACTCCATGTCCAAGCCCAGCCTACCCTGTGCCCAAGCCTAGCATGTACTTGTGTCCAGCTTTACTTCAGACTGACTTGCTTCACTCTGTCAGCTTCACCTAACCTCTCTTGCCTTGGACCCACCATGTTATACTGCCGCAGCAAAGATCTTCTGACCCCTAGAACCCAAGGCCTCAACCTAAAGGTGGAATGGGCTGTCTAGGAAGAAGATCAGCCTTTGTCCTGCTCAGCATCCAGCCTTGCAGTCCTGCACCACTCCTAAGGTGGTGTACCCAGACCCCAGCAACTGTGACAAGAGGATTATTTTGGGCTTTGGTGCTCCACTGGCTACAGTATTGTACCAGTATTAAAAAGCTCACAAAACTGGTATTTTATCAAACTTACTCAAAAGTTTACACCATTTAGTATCTTTGGTGTTAAAATTATGACTCACGCCCATATTAAAATCAGTTTTTAACACTCATTAATGGCTGATTTTTAACATGGCTTAGTAAATAGACCCTTTTACAGGACAGTTGGCTTCATTATTTTGTTTTATTTGTTATTATGAATCCAATGAAGTTTATGAAAAAAAAATTTGAATTCTCATTATCCCTTTAAACATTTGCAGTGGTGTTGTCTTATAGTCAAAGAAAAATAAGTTGTACTCCATAATCTTTATAATGTTTACTTTTATTGTATACTCTCTACGTATATGTATATATATTTATCTATCTCCATCTATTTATCTACACACATACACTAACAGTATGTTTCATATATACATATACTTTGATATTGATTTCTATGGCTAAACAAAATGGTTTTAAGTCATTGCTTGCCTAAAGCTAGAACATAATACTCTGCATTTCAAAGTGTCCACATATCTATAAAGTGATAGCTGTGCAGTCCCTCAAGGCATAACATAGATAAACCTTCTTTTAAAAGTATTTTGCTCACCTTTGTAAAAAAAGGAACTTGGGGTTTATTGAGTGAAGGCAAGCTTCATTCCCATAGTAACCAATGCAGGGCTGATATCGATAAGTGAAGTCAAAGGCATAACCAACTGACAGGAATAAAGAATGACTGTTCTATTCCTCATAGGTATTCTTCATGAAGTTTTCTGTAGGTAACAGCATAAATATTGTTCATTCTTTATGAATGTTTTTTGTTTTTGTTTATGCTTTCTAAATACACCTTACCTTAGGGGTTTATAATCAGAAGACTTATCCTTTGTGAAACAGGCATTCTTGAAATTTTCATCATTTGAAGTAATGAGCGTTCAGCTGATAAGTCACAAAAGATACTCTGATGACCTTTCAGCCTACAGCATAGCCTGCTTTCTTATCTCAGCTAACAAAATCCAAATAATAATGTTCTGTCTAATATGATAACATTAACAAATAACTATGTGCATCTGAGATCTGATGAACTGAGTTAAAATCATATATACTGTATGTGTGTGTGTTTTCTTAGATTACCTTAGGGGCTTGATATATGAAAAGATTCCCCTCCTTTCTATGCCCATAGTCAAAAATGTATTAAGTCCCAAATATAAATTTAAAAATCATTCTAATAACCCAGTCATTTAAAGACGCAATCTTTAAAACTCCATTCTCATGCTGGTAAGTTATAGTTATCGTTCTGTGCCCGTTTATCTATCTTGTTAGGGCACAGTTTCGGCAATATACATTGATTTCACCTATTTTGGTTTTATGTATATGTCCCATGCTTATTTATTAAAAATACAATTTATTAAAAATGTTATTAAATTTTATTAAAAAATACAATTTAAGAAAGCAAGTAATTTGTCTTGTTCTTTTCTTATTACACTGAAATACTTGTGAAAATTGCCAATTGGCAGCAGTGGAAGCAAAAATTCTCTATCTATAGAACAAATGGGCTGTAAACCTGACCATTATATAGTTCTGTACGCATTTAATTTTTGATTTGTAATATGGGCAGCCAGGACTCTCTGGCACTCCTCATACTCAAATCCTTCATATAACTTAAAAAATATATGTTGGCAAAGAACCTCAAACACTTGGGGGGTCATTTTCAATAGCTTTTGCACGCATGCGATAGTTAGATTGGGGCGGAGATGGCACCAGAAGGGGAGGAGTCGGGGTGGCACCAGGGCAGACGCGGCGAAGACATCGCTGATGGCAAAAAGGTAAGGTTCCTTATCGCCGCCAGTAGCACGCCCAATAGCACCACCTTTCACGATGGCACTATTGGTTTGCAGAAGCCGGCAGCGATCGCACTGCGGTGGTGTGATCGCTGCCGGCTTTTGCAGGCCCGCCCTCCGCTTCAACCCCCCCCCCCCCCACCGACCTCCGGTACCACGCGAATCACTAAAGCCTGCATTTTTAGAAAATCCAGGCCTTGGATACATATGGATTTTTCATAAGACAATGATAATTCTTACTTGAAAATGCAGTAGTGAATTTTGCATTGAAATGTTATATAAATGAAAGAATATAGGAATTAATTTTCTGAAGGTGGTATAGCTCACTAAAAAAGAGCAACATTAAAAAATATATTTATAATGAAAATATACCCAATAAAGCTTTTTTAACAAATTTATTTATGCATTTATTTATTTATGCATTTATTTATTTATTTATTTATTTAATATGCCTTATATGTCACTTATTATAGCCCTAAGTGGCGTATGGAAGAAAACCTTCACAATAAAATATACACTAAAGCGGCAAATGACTGCAAAGCATCAAACAAACTAAGCGATCATTCTCTATCTCTAATGCTATTGCACACGAAAGGGACATTTCGCACGTGAAAAGTCCCGTTTCGCGTGCGATAGCTAGCTCAGGGCGGAGTCGGGGTGGGAGTCGGCCCAGGAAGAGGAGGAGTCTGGGCGGCACTGGGGCCGATGCTGCGGACACATCGCTGGCGGCAAAAGGTAAGATTCCTTATCACCTCCAGTTTCGCACCAAATAACTACACTTATCGCAGGACTGTCCCCCGCTTCGCTCCCCCGCCCCCCCCCGTTACCCGCCAGATTCTCTAAGGTCTGCGACCTTAGAGAATCCAGGCCTAAAATAGAATAATAATTATGGGATCAGTCTTACTTTGTATGTACTGTCTCCTTTTATTTCATTGATGAAATTACATTTAAGTATATTGCTTTGAAATGTATCAGTGGTGCTCTTTTATTTTTACAGATCAGAAAGTGGACAAAAGATACCAACTTGCCTGTCATTATACTCACAAAATGTTTTCCAATTGTTTGCTCTTACTTGAGATATACTCAAGCCTTATTAGCTAATGCACATATACACCATTGTCATATTTTCAGCCTTTTCTCAAAATTATCAAAACTTTTCCATCTAAAATATACCCATCAGATTTCAGTAATCAGCTTTTAAAAGAACACCTTAAAACTGGTGAGTCTAATGAGGGAATAGTGCATATAATTGAACTAGTTATAATATTTTGCAGAGATACATTTTCAAATGTGTTAACATGAAATTCATTGCTGTTTTGAACATTTCATAAATAGATCTTAGCTACCTATAGCCTGGATTCATCATTCATCGCTGAATGATGAATCCAGTGAAAACGGGAGGTGGGGGAAGGGCGAGGGGGGCAGGCCTGCGAAAGCCCGCAGCCTTCACGCCACCGCGGTGTCTTCGCTGCTGGCTTTGCACCGAATAGTGCCACCCGTGAAAGGTGTTGCTATTGGGTGCGCTACTGGGCGACGATAATGTTAGTAACATTATCGCAGCAGCGAAGACACCGCTGAGTCTGCCCCCTCGCCACCCCCGACTCCTCCCCTCACCACCCTGACTCTGCCCCAACTCTGCTTCGACTTGAATTTGCATACTATCGCACATGATATGGTTGTATCGTATGCAATAAGCCTTTAGTAAATAACCCCGTATGTCAAAAGTTGATATTTACTACTGTTTTGAAAATATACAAATCCTATAATACTACTGCAGATATGCAGCAGCACAGACTAAATACATTGATTAGATGAATCTTAAAGTTGCAGAGTTCTTTAAAATATTGAAATAGAAAAAACAGCAATGTAAACAATCATTTAATCAGATATAATGTTTAAATCAGATAGATTTGCTTTGATATACTTAATCCTATGCTTGTAAAAACCTTTTCGTCCTAAGATCTGTCAAAAATATTTATCATAATTTTGGGCCATGCACTAAACATTTTTATCTACACACATAGGGAGTCATTTTTTAATAGTCTGCATAAATTAGACAACAAATATATTCTTATTACATCAAGTTTCAAAGAGAATACATGCATGTATGTACATACTTTCTCTTTTGAAAAATAGGAATCTGTATTCAGATGATCTGAATGGTAGAAATGCCAAAAATGCCTCACTATTTTCTTCCTGTAGTCCCCTATTTTGGGGTGCAAGGTCAAATTGGTGCAGGGTGTCACGCTAAATCCAGGGCTAAATCCATGTTCAACAAACACTAGACCTTTCACCTCAGGGCATGGTTAAACCTCCAGGACTCAAGGCATAGCAGGGGAGAAGAAAACATCTTTCTTGCTTGTTCTCTCTCTCTCTCTTACTTTCAGGTGTACTCACTGTTTGCTGAATTCTTCTCACACTCAATCTCTGTACCCAGCACCAAAACACTCACAAGACAATGGAATAGAGTGTCCCCCCCAAAAAAAAATAAACAAAAACTTTACCAAATCTTTAGAACTAGTTACAGGAATATTCTCGTTTCATCTTCCAAATGTTGATGTGAATACCAGTCCTCCGTTCAGTTCTTCTTCTTTGTGAGTGCGCCCCAGGATGGCAAGGCACTAGGATAATCTGTACTTCCAAGAGGTGGAAGCCAGAACCCTTCTAGGATGCTGGGTCTCCTGTCTCTCCTCTGTCTCCAGGAATCTCCCTGATAGAAAGACCTCCTCAGCTCCTGTTCCCAGGCTGTAATTGTGAGCAAAAGGTCGGTCCTTCCAATAAACAGGAACAATAATCTTCTCTAAAAATGCCATTCCCTTCTCTGATGGCAAGACACTGCTGTCCTGCCTTGTAGGAAACACAACTCTTTTCCATGACCTCCTCCAGGCAGGGGGATAAATCTTCCCAGAAGCAGGACCAGGATCCACACAAAAATGAAGACCTTCTGAGAAAAGCCCTTCCAGACCGGTTGGGTACTTAAATAGGGATTACTTTTCCCCTTCTCCTCCTAGGTATTAGGCTGTGGGACCTATGGATACAGGGAACTTCAGCAATACACTCCTCCTCCTTCTAAATCTAACTCAAACCTCCAGCACTGATTTCCCACTCTTCTTGCTTTTATACAGCCTCATTGAAGCTGCTTGTCAAGGATGGTCTGCCCCTGTAAGTTCAACCTATAGCCTGGACTATGGACAAAACAATAGTGGAAACCTAGGGGGTTTGTTGCAACTAAACCTTGACTCATTATGAAAATTCTTCAGCTCATTTGTTTTGCCAAACAGAACATGCAGTATACAAGTAGTGCATGCTATATATTGAAATAAATGACCCAAAATTCCAAAGGGAAAAAAATGAAACTTATCGAACTGAACAAAAAATGGCTGCACATCTCTACAAATTAATCCCATCAAAACTACCTGCTCACAGCTATAGTACATCTACTATTATGTGTGCAGAATATATGTTTTTTTTAATGCACATTTTATGCTCGTGTTTTTTTAAATGCAAAGGATATGCATAAATGCAACTCCCTCAATGCCGCTCCCAAGAATGTATCTGCCCATTCTGAGTAAACCCAAGTATAAACATGACATATGCACATACATTTACCCACATATAAGGTTGGCAAATTTTGGTAAAAGCCGATTTTTGCACCTAGTGCAATTGTTTTATCTGCAAAAGTATATTTGAAAATTGCTCTCCTTATGGAAAAAGCCTTTAGTAAACCTGGCCCAAACAGTAAAACTAGGCTAAAACTAAATAGTAAAATTTGCTTTCTCAATTCCTCTTGTGAATGCTTAATGTTTCATTCTCCCACTTCAATTATAGTCTTCTTCATTAAATGTTTTCCCTCTGTACTTTTAGTTGTTAAAATGAAAAGCCTGTTTCTGAATGTCACAGTTCCATTATGCAGGCCTATACCTGCATTGGCAGCATGCTCCTTTTCTCACCTCATATTGCCTTTTGCCTGGAAAAGGGACCCTGCAGAGCATCTGAAACTCAAAATGCAAAGGAAAATAAGTTATGAATAACAGGTTGAGAAGGATAAAGCAGATAGGCAAAATGACAGCATTCTTTCTGTGGCTAAATTCCATGCACTCCTATTTTTGATCTTGGAATCAAGTTGTAGGCTATGTACAATGCATATACACACCAATTCCTTAGTCCAGGGGTTATCATAATGTCTTAAAATATCCAATATACTAGATTGGCTAGGATTGTTTCTAATCATGAATATGTATAAAATGCATCTAAATCTGTCTCATGCATATTTATTGTGGATATCCTGAGAACTACAGTGTGCATGGAAATCATTTTTGTTTTGTATTATTTCTCTTTCATTTTTAGTTTATTTCCATATGTTTTTTAAGTTTCCGTTTGTAATGATTTTTCATCTTTTGAGTTTTGTTTCATTTTTAATGCATACTAAATCGAATTATTGGGTCACTTACTTGAAATATTGCACATTTCAAGATAGTGTGCACTAATTTGATTTAGTACACACTATTTGAGTTTAGTGCACACTAAAAAGGAAAAATACCTATAATTTCACACTTTTTTATTGTTTCATTTACAAAATGACATGAAAAGCACATCCTATTAAAAAGTCAAACTAGCTAGAGGGGTACTCAGAACAAGGATACAACTCTTGTTAGTCATCATTATTTCATTATTCCAAATGAAAAAAACGAGAATGTGTAGCCATATTTGAAGCTGTCATTGTTGTCACATCAGGGATTCTATATGCAGGATGCCACCTTTAAGTTGGATTTTAAAAAGCCCAGCTCACATATCCCTTAGAGGATGCACGAAGAAGTTAGGCTCATGCATGCCAACCATCCTTTCAAAAGCACCCAGATATGCATGTAAATGCCACTGTGTACACTACATTTCACAAGTTTCCAGAAAGGGGTGTGTGCATGAACTGGGTGCTGAGGTCCCTTGCAAGCATAACTTTACTTTGCTTTGGATAATGTATAATTAACTAAAATAAAAGAATGGAGCCATTTCTGAAGGATTTAAAGGATCTGAGGTAATGGGGGGGGGGGGGAATGTAGACTATCTAACTTGGGGGGGGGGGGGTTGGAGGACCTATCTGTTAAAAGGCAAACTGGGGGACAAACTGGTAAACGGGGAATGGTGTGTGGGAGTAATAATCCCTTTTAAAATACCCTGACTTACGCAGTAGAAGTTGCACGTAAGTTATACAATAGCCACATCCCAGAGTGTGGGCCGACACACACCGTAAATGTGTGCATCTGCGTGCCCTTTTGAAAGTTAAAAACTCCCGATTTCTTAATACCGATTTTTTGGCATGACATGTACAAATGTGGCTATTGTGTTATGGATCCCATTGTTTACCATATTGGAAAGTAGAAAACCCTCTACAGTCCTGGGACTATTATTGGGATACTAGTTTGAAAATTTATAAATAATTATTTACTTAGTGATGTCAAGTGTTACCATTACGGGAATGTTTCTATTATAATGTTTTAATGATATGCAATTTCTCCTTCATAACATTATAAACTTGTGTATTTAAATTGTGAAGTGTTTATTTTTCTTTTGCTATTTTTTCTTGGTATGATTTTAGATGTTTATAGGTTGTAAATTTTAGTGTTTATTTTTCAGCTAATTAAGGGAGAAATCTGTGTTTATTGGTGCTTTCATGGTGCAGATATATTGCTGGGCATCTTTTCTGGTTGAATGAAAAACATACATTTGTGCAGCTGAGGAGTTGTTAACATGGAAAGGGTGCAAAAATAAAGCAGAACCAGAATAGGCCAAGGAGAGGTGAGAGATTAGTAGGGAACGGTGGTAGCCACCAGATAGCAGACCTGCTACAGCTGTGATGAAAATCTCTAAAAAGCTCAATCATCATCAGACAATTGCAGCTATAGAAGAAGTTATAACTACTAGTCTAAGAACAGCAAGGTACTTGCAGCAGATGGGAAATAGATAAAGGTGAAAAGAATGATGCATCTAGGAGCCTGCAGAGGACTTAGGAGAGCTGTTAGTTTGCCGAGCCTTTCCCAATTGTATCCTTCTGCAGAAGTAAACTCTCCAGGCCATTCCTAGGGGCAAGGGACCAATAGGATGAAGTAAAGTGAACACTGTCAAAGAGAGGGAATAAAATATGGAGTTCAGATTATTCAAAAAGTAACCAATAAGGAAAAATGAACTCTACATATGTAGAGACTCTAAATTAAGCAAAATCATAAGCTGATGCAGGTAGAAGAGTAACAAAGCAAAAATATATATACCCCACAGAGGCAAAACACATACAGGTGAGTTTAAAAGGTGTTGCTTGCGCAAAAATGCCCACATATGCTTTTCTGTGGGCTGCCATGAACAACAAAGATTTAAAAAGTCACAAAAATATGAATGTATGTACCCATGCACCTGTAGGGATAGGGGGGCAGAAAATGGATGGGACATGGGAGGAACATAGGTGTTCCAGGGTGGGGGTCTTGACTTATGCACATTAGGGATGTGAATCGTTTAGGACGATTAAAATTATCGTCCGATAATTTTAATATCGTCTTAAACCGTTATGGAACACAATACAATAGAGATTCTAACGATTTATCGTTATAAATCGTTAGAATCGTGAGCCGGCACACTAAAACCCCCTAAAACCCACCCCCGACCCTTTAAATTAAATCCCCCACCCTCCCGAACCCCCCCCCAAATGAGTTAAATAACCTGCGGGTCCAGCGGCGGTCCGGAACGGCAGCGGTCCGGAACGGGCTCCTGCTCCTGAATCTTGTTGTCTTCAGCCGGCGCCATTTTCCAAAATGGCGCCGAAAAATGGCGGCGGCCATAGACGAACACGATTGGATGGCAGGAGGTCCTTCCGGACCCCCGCTGGACTTTTGGCAAGTCTCGTGGGGGTCAGGAGGCCCCCCACAAGCTGGCCAAAAGTTCCTGGAGGTCCAGCGGGGGTCAGGGAGCGATTTCCCGCCGCAAATCGTTTTCGTACGGAAAATGGCGCCGGCAGGAGATCGACTGCAGGAGGTCGTTCAGCGAGGCGCCGGAACCCTCGCTGAACGACCTCCTGCAGTCGATCTCCTGCCGGCGCCATTTTCCGTACGAAAACGATCTCCGTGTAACTTTACTGCGGCTCCTGATGAGAAGCAAGTCTGTGAATCTCGAGTTTTAGAGCTTATAAGAACAGGGTGAGGAGCTTGAGTCAACTAAGAGGCATGTAGAATGAACTAGCAAGGTCTGAAAGCTATTAATTGAGCAAACTGGTAGATTAATTTGCAAAACTGGCAATGTGCCTCATTCGAGCATAGTTTTAAATATCATGACATACTTGCATAAAAGTCAACAAGGTCCTATGGAAGAGACATGCTAGCTGTGCTTGAGTAATCGCTTACCAATTAAGAGCATACTTACGTGCAGTGGTGCATTTTAAAACATATGAGCCATGTATATGCCACAATTAAAATTCCAGTGTATCTTCATTTGCATACCAATGCACATGTGTATGGGTACACGCATGCTCATTTAAAATTGACCACATAGTGCTATAGGAAACATGACTAATGTTTCCTGTACATTAAAGGCTCATATATATTTTTATTTAAATATATGTAAACACATATTGAAATGAAATAAATATATTAATCATCCACAAACATTTGCTTCATAATTTGATTGTATTTTATGTGTACTATATTATTATATGTTTATGCTTTAATTATGAATGTATTCTGTTAGTCATGATCTTTGGAGCATGTGATTAATAAATAATTTAAAAATAAATTTAAAAATAAATAAATACATGAATCTTTTTCTAAACAGTGAAAAAAATTATCAAAGCCATACATTTGCCTCATTTTCATGAAAAAATGTGTCCAAAATTTTCTGTTTGAATATAACAGGTATGTCCTTCTATATCCTTTGGATAGTAAAACAGTTTTTGATAGGATGTGGTATTTGTTCAATTTGTTTCCGTATTTTGTGTACATACCATTTTTTTAACACAAAAAAATGTGATTAAAATGACATTTATTCACATAACTTCAGAATACTAATAGGACGTTAAAAAAAAAAACTCCCAAAAACTGGCAAAAGAAATTAGAACCTATTTTGGCTGCACACCTCTTTGTTTGGCTACAGAAAGAGCCTTATTCATGAAGAGACACTTTTCCCTTCTGTGCTCCTAGAAAGCATATTAGTAAATATAATTTGCAAAAAAGACTAATTTCATTTTATCTTAGTTTTGTTTTATTTTCTAGCATCAGTCCTTTACATGTGAGACCTAATGATATAAGCATTTATGAATAGACACAAAACTATTTCCTTTACATTGTCCGGCTTGGCAGTGTCCCATATTATTTGGCTTGTCGCTTGAGTAGTTTATGCCTCGATGTTGTGTACTGCATTCCTCTAATGAGGATTTATTTTTTGCACTCCTTCACAGAAGGCATCTAAATTGGTGGCAACCCAAAATCAGTGCTTTTTTCCTGATTGTTGTTCTATTGTTGAACAAACTTCCCAGAGAAATTAGACAAACAGAGATACTTTTTGTCTTTTAGAGATTTTGTTTTAATCTTGACTTTTACTGGTATGGAGGGCTTTGCCCTTTGTGCAAAATTTTTATTGAAACCCTGTTTACGTTTTGATATGTTGTCTTCCTGCAGTTAGTGTTTACAAAAGGAATTTATTGTTTTTATAACATATTACATGTTTTTGAGCTGTTACATGTAATCGATTTGACCTATAAGCCAGGTTGGTCATGTTTCACTCAAATCTTTGAAATGTATTTTGAGCTTGAATTGGTTAAAACAGAATAGAAATTGAAATAAATAAATAAAATGGGGCAACCCTTTGGTACAAAGGCCCCAAAGGTACATTCCTCCTAGGAATTAATTTAGGTTGAGCTTTCTGTATCAGTGCAATAATATTGTAGGATTTTGATCTCCTGGTATTGGGGTTCTTGACCCAGGCCTTGGGATACACCTGCCAGTTAGGTTTTGAGGATATCCACAATGAAGTACGTATGAAACAAATTTGTATGCAATGGAGTTAATATTGTGCAAATCTGTCTCATTCATATTTATTGTGGATATACTGAAAAACCTGACTAGATAGAAGTATCCTGAGGACTCGAGTTGAGAACCCCTGCCTAGTAAAACAGCTGAATTTAACTTTTAATCATGGGTTGAGTTGCCAACTAACCAAGGTTAAGCCATATAGGCTAATTCCAGTTCTGGTTTTTACTCTGCTTCATGTATGGCCTTCTCATTCGATGCTCTCTAGAATAGGCAGGATTACAAGTGTCTGCATAACAAAGAAAAATTAGAACTGGATCAGTCTATCAGGGTTACCTGGATACGATTAATAGCATTCGGGGCTAGAACATTAGATTCAGGGGACTATCCAATAGGGATATGCATTTGTTCATGACAAATTAGGCAATTTCAACACAAAATTGCCTAATTTATCCTAGTTCGGGGACCCTGAAACCCAAACAAATTTTTCCTGAAATTCAGGAAAAATTAATTTCTAGTTAATGGGCACTAATGGGAGTCAGTGTTGTGCTAATGTAAAAATGTTAGCGTGCACTAACCCCATTAGTGCACACTATCCTCAAAGGAAGTAAAATATCCCCTGTCTCCTTTAAAAGACAAAGGTTATTCAACAGCTTTCATGGTATTTAGTAGTAAGATGAAGTTGAGTGACGTAGACGTATGGACGCAGGTTACGTGGTTCTACCTTGGTGCATTTTGTGGATCAGTTGATCAGTTTAGAAAGAAGAGAAGAAATGAGGATGGTATCAGCATTAGATGCCAACCACATTACACATGAGCTCCCCGACGGTGAAGAAAAAGAATAGAGACTCCCCTGAATGAAGAAAGTGGGATTGTATCGAAACATGGCGGGAGGCAATTTATGAAGCTAAGTTGATCGTGTATTTCAAGTATAGTATTAACCTTATTTGAAGGGAATACAAAGGTTGCGAGTGATAAACATTTGCTGAGAGTATTATAAATGGATAACTACATCAGAGACGCCGAGAAGTGTCAGAAGTGATTACCTGTTATTTAGAACGCGGCAACCGTCGAAGATCATAAAAAATATAACAAAAAACAGAAGAAGATTGAGCTTGTCTAGCCGATTTTAAGTGCACATAACACAAAGTTTGTTTTTCCACGAATTTTTCACACAAAAATTCTAAAAAAATGGTTAAGGCAGGATGGAGGTTGGTTTATGAATACAAATTACAAGACTCTGTGTACAAGGGCCGAGGAGGCATTTCACAGAAAAGTATGAAACCTTCCTTATCCTACTTCATTAATTTGTCATATGTGGGGTAAATAAAGGTGTTTATACTTAGTCACAGACATTTTCTCTGCTACTGCTTCCAATTCCTCCCATTGTAACCAATCTGCAGGGAGCAGAAAGGGAGTGATGAAGTTTGGAGAGGATACAGAAAGCAATCCAGGATGTTTAATCCTTAAGATCTTTAAATTGAAACAAAGATGATTTTTCTATAATTCCTGGATGTAATGATGTCCCTTTACCTAGGAATTTCACTTTATACAAAGATCCCCTAACTTTCAAACCTATCTTCAAGTACAGCATTTATGCAAATAAAGTGGATGCATTGAGCTTATTATGATTGTATTTTAGAAACCTATGGGGCATGAGCTGCTTCCTCTATAAAGTACTGTGTAGATCTGCTCCAAACATGTGTATGTTATAGGATATGCAAATATTTCTAATGCAAGAAAACCTATTTCTCTACCTGTTTTATAAAAACATATGCAAGTATATTATAGGAACATGATATGTATTTGTAATAACTCAGATTTAAACATGGAGGCAGGTATTTCATAAACTATGAATGTTAACTTTCAAACAGCTGCGCGGGTCATACATGTATGCGTGTATGCTGGCTCGTACACAGAGACACAGCCATTTTGTAACATAATGTGCATATAAAATCAGCTGTACATGCATACATGTACGTGCAATTTTATATGGACGAAAATGCCAGTTCTACCATGTAAGCGGAGGCATTTTATTAGATGTATGCATGCCGACACAATTACCAGTTTACCCAGTCCATTCCCAGTTTACCCAGGTAAAGGATAGGACTTTCCTAACTCCTCTAGTTAATATGCCTCTCTTCACTCTTTAGATACAACCCTTAAAACCCCACTAACTAGCCTCATTTTTTTGATTTCATTACTTACATGCCATCCATAGCAGGAGTAAAGTTATGTGATAGGGGACCCCGGCACGCGCTTGTACACATAAATACTTACGTGCACATTTCATGTTACATAACGGGACCCACCCATGAGCCACCCATGCCCTGCCCAGACCCCACTCCTTTTTTGCCTTTCCCATAAGCTCGCAAACTGGGAGATACATGCGTACTCAGAAACTTCTTAAAATCCACGTAGCGTGTGCCTGCCTGCGATACTCCGTATTTCCCGGCTTTGGTGTGCATAGGGCATTTAAAATGTGCCTATAAGTGTGTATATATTAATTTTGAAGATATATTTGTAAGTGCCCATACCTCTACCAGGTCCCCAGTCCTCCTCCAATTCACCTAGACCCTTTAGCACTTCATCCTGAAACCCCATCAGTTCACACAGACCTCCTGCCCATAAACTTCAGAAAGCAGACCAGTCTGATTTCACTTGCATGATTATGCTCCCCAGCCAGCATATGGAGTCAAAAGCAAAAGGCTCGCTGACAGCATCCCACACTCAGCCTGTCAGTAATTCAATATAGCAGCATAGGAAATATAATTAGCAATTCTCCCTCACCTTAAACCCAAAGGCTTCCAGGAACCAGCACATAAACTACATCCAACAAGAAACAGAATTGATGCGCTCACTTTGTCATAATCAAAGCTGGCTTTCTCAAATATCCACCAGCACTCTGCTTTCTGGAATGCTTCAACTTAAGAACACTCCACAATAAAAAATTAAATAAAGAATAATTTGGCAGTTAGGGAGGATTCTGAAATTTTCAGGTAAGATTAAATTTCACCTTCTTCTTCCAGCCAACTGCAACCCTGCTCTAAGCCGTAATCCCTCTGCAAACTGCAGCCTGTAGATAAGCCAATCAGGGAAGTAGTTCCTGCCTAGGACTTGAATTTGGTTCTCAAACTTAAATGGGTCCAGCAGCTTGAGCCTATTAGAAAGGCATCAGGTCAGGTGTCTCACTCTTAAGACAGTAGTTTGGTTCTGGCTTGGTAATGTAGATGATATGTGTGATATGTTTTGAAGTTTTAGAATGTTTTAAAATTATATTTGTTTTAAATTTGATGTTGTAATCTGCCTCAAACAATTGGAAGCAGTATGAAAATGTTAAGACTTTGTAAATAAATAAAAAATAAATAAAAATATCTCTTTCACAAAATAGCAACTGCTGTGCATACTTTTGAACCCCACACTGGAATGATTCTAGCCCATCCCTTTTTTTCCCCTGGGAAAATGTATAGAGACAGTGACTCACTGCTCTCTTGATTAACAAATGTTGGTCCCTAATTAAACCAATCACACTACCTTAACACCTTTCCAAGGTGAGTGCTGCACTTTTCAATCTTTTTACTTAGGTATACACTGCTCCTAGCATATTTCTAGCTTCTGTCTACTTTTTTTTTTTTTTAATATACAAACACTCTAACTTCTGCTTATTAGCTGCCTTACAGACTGACTATTTAAAAATCAAAAAGTCTAACTTCAATTATTCCCTGCTTTACTGACTATTAAAAGCACAAACACACACAAACACACTAAATAATATTCCCAAATGGTTAACTTTGTCCCAATACTTTTAAAAAAGAAAATTTCCCAAGCAAAAACTTACTGATTCCTTTCAGCCACCAGCAAGGTGATCCTTTCCTCTCAGTGCTCCCACTGGATTGTGGGTTACTGAGCTCTTCCCTTGCAATATATATTGTGGCTTCTAAGGTAAATTAGTGCAAAACAATCCCTTTGGAGATTTATACTACAGTTAGTTGTCCTGAGTGACTCACTGCTGTTCTGATTAACAAATGATGGTACCTAATCAAATCAATCACACTACCTTAACACTTCAGTTAGTCAGCCAGAGTGACTCACTGCTCTCTTGATTAACAATGTTGGTACCTAGTCAAACCAAATCACACTACCTTAACATCTTTCCAAGGTAAGTGCTGACTTTTCAACCTATTAACTTTTTTTTTAATGTATACTTTATTTGAATTGTCAATTTTACATCAATAAAAACATAGGAAATATAAATAATAACAGCCAAATTTAAAATAAGGAAATAAAATAAAGCTAAATTATTTTCTATCTATTACATTTCTTTAGTCCTCATTTTGGGGAGTATTATAACAAGAAAAAATAATTCAAACCACAAAGTCATTACCAGTGAGAGAATCTATATTAAATTATCATCTATTTCTCAAAACTAATATTATTACAACATACTGATATGCAATTATTTACTAGATTCTTTATCAGAAGAAAAGTTTCAAGATGTGACAGTTCATAGAATATAATGTATTCCTAGAAAGTATTACACAACACCTTCACGGAAAAAATATTGCACCTAAGGCTATGATCTATCTTTTAACAACAAGAATTGCTTCCTTCTCATCTATGCTTTAGCCACATCAGGAAAAGTCTGAATTTTCCTTCCACAAAACAGAAAGTCTTTATTTTTAAAGTATTTTTGTAAAATAAGATTCTTATCCATTTCACAGTAAAAGTAACCAATAGAGTAGCCCTAGTTAGAATTTCATCTATTGAAGCTTCCAAAAAAGATGATAACTTAGGGCTACCTCCTTGAATAACATTAAATTCATCTTCTTCAACTCCATTATTAATTTGAGATTGAGGAACATAAAATAATTTGGAAAACAACATATCTTATTTGAGGAAATTTGTAATACCTCTCCTAAATATTTATGAAGCAATTCAGTTGCTGATAACAGCCTTGTAACAGGGAAGTTTAGAAAACGGAGATTCCTAGCTCTCATCCCATTTTCCAAGCTCTCAAGCTGTCTCTGTGTTACAAGACTATCTTTAACAAAAGATGTTCTTGCCGTTGGTAATTAACAATATGTTGGTCAGTAACTATACTTTGGTTTTCCAATTTATTTAAACGTATTGTATGTTCCTGAAGCATATCCTTTGTCTCTACATTAAAAGATCCAAATTGAGCCATAGCCTGCGTTAACAATTGCTCCACATTATTAACTGACCTCCATACATCAATTAAAGTTATATTTCTTAAATCTGGTATTCTACACTAGTATTATCCATCATAACTGCAGCTGTATGTGGAGACGTTTCCAACTTCCCACCCTCAGCTGATACCACTAGTTCACCAATCTTATCCTTAGAAGGTTCTTCTATTACAGATATCACATTTGAATTATCTAAATCGTTATTAATTACAGAATCTAAATTTTGAGGTGATGAATGTTGGCCAGGACTCTGTATGGAACCTGCTAAAAAGGAGACTTCTGGATTAGGGTTTGAAGAATCCCTAACCGTAGAAGTGGATGGAAATGAAGGAAACACCTTTATCTTCCTTTTCCTGCCTATGTGTGTTAAATACAGGCACTTTCCGAAAGAGAGATAGACTCGACAAGGGGTGCACCCCTTTGGCAGTGCGCTAGCAGCTGCATGCCTCAGGCCCCTGGTTTTTATCCTGGCGAGGGTCCCGGATAGATAATGTCACAGGGGGCGTGTCTAGTCGCTCCTCGGACAAAGTTCTTCATGTTAATAGTAATCCCGGCAGTCCTTCTGGCCGCTTACCCGCATGGGTAGGGCTTTTCTCCAGCTGTACTCCTGAAATTCGTGCCACAGGCCCCTGGTTTTTATCCTGGTGAGTGTCCCAGGCAGATAACGTCACAGGGGGTGTGTCTAGTCGCTCCTCGGACAAAGTCCTTCATGTTAATAGTATCCTGGCAGTCCTTCTGGCTGCTTACCCCCAGAGGTGGGGCTTCTCTCCAGCTGTGCTCCCAAAATTCATGCCACAGCCCTGATTTTTATCCTGGTGAGTGTCCCAGGCAGATAACGTCACAGGGGGCATGTCTCGTCACTCCTCGGACAAAGTCCTTGATGTTAATTGTATACCGGCAGTCTTTCTGGTCACTAACCCCCCATTGGTGGGGCTTCTCTCCAGCTGTACTCCCCTAACATTTTTACTTAGGTGTACACTGCTCCTAGCTTATTTCTAGCTTCTGGCTATTTTTTTTTTTAATATACAAACACTCTAACTTCTGCTTATTAGCTGCCTTACAGATTATTAAAAAATAAACACACTAACTACTGCTTATTAGCTGCCTTATTTACTGACTATTTAAAAAATAAAAACAGTCTAACGTCAGTTTATTCCCTGCCTTACTGACTATTAAAAGCACAAACACACACAAACACACTAAATATTACCAAATAGTTAACTTCATCCCAATTCTTTTAAAAAAATAAAAATTCCCAAATAAAAACCTTCTGATTCCTTTCAGCCACCAGCAAGGTCATCCTCTCCTCTCAGTGCTCCCACCGGATTGTCCCTTTTTTGGTCACGGAATGAGTGGGTGCTGTCTCCTACCGCCTACGTCTCCCATCTACTTTGAGGATATACAATGAATTCCACTTTTATTTATTTATTATGTATTTATTTGAAAGTTTTTTGTATACCGACATTCGTTAAGAAAACATCACATCGGTTTCCATATAACAATAAGTAGCCAACAGGGCTTCCAATGAAACTGATATAGAAACTGGGGAGGGGGGTGAAAAGGGGGGGGCGGGAAGGAAAGGGGAGGGAGGTTAAAGGGTGCGGGAAAACCAGGGGGTGAGGGAGACCAAGGATAGGCTGTACATGTAGGTTAACACAAAAACATAATTAAATACCATTATAAATAACGTACATGAAAATTATAGTAGTAATACAATGTATAGATAATGTACATTAAAAATTGGGAGAGGAGAATTAGAAGAGGGGAAAATTGATGGGGGGCCTAGGTGGGTGAGGGGAGGGGTGAGGTAAAGAAGAGAAAGCGCAATTAGGAAAGGGGGGGCTTAGCATAGGAAACGGGTGAACAACCAGGTCTTGAGGTTCTGTCTGAATTTCTTAGTGCAGGTTTCAAGGCGAAGGTGGGTAGGCATGGAGTTCCATAGGGAGGGTCCAGCTAGGGATAGAGCACGTTGTTTGGTGGTTGTTAGGTTGGAAGAGTTTAGGAGAAGGTGTGTTGATGTTTGCTGTGTAGGGTGCTCTGGTAGGTCTGGAGGAAGAACGGATGTGTAGATATTCTGAGAACCAGAGCATATCTGGATTGGTGGACGGCTTTGTGAATAAGTGTGAGGGTTTTAAATTGAATTCTGGCTGGATGGGAGCCAAACTGAAGTTGTTGAGGATAGGTGTGATGTGTTCTTTTCTGCGGTGCCTGTTAATATTCTTGCAGCAGCCATTTTGAAGTAGCTGCAGGGGGGCAAGGCTGTTTCTTCGGGAGACCTAGGAGTAGAGCGTTTGCGTAGTTTATTTTTCCTTACTTAAGCCATTGATACTTTCAACTTTTCACCACAGACCACCTGAACCTTCAAATATAGTAGCAGAGGAAGAGACCATATACCAAGTACGTGATGTTTTGCATGTACGTTTCTAACCATCGAAGATTGGAGTATTTAATATCATGGGAGGGATGTGGTCCGGAGGAGAACACATGTGAGCCTGCCTCCAACATCCTGGACAAATCTCTCCGCCATCAATTCCATCAGGACCATCCAGGTAAACCAAGACCCCCAGGGAGGGGGGTGGTAAGAGGGAAGGCACTGTTGTGAACCCTGGACGCGGGTGGCCAGGGCCGGGTTCCCCTTACCTGTTGTCCCGCTCCGGGCTTCTCTGCGGCATTCTCCATGCAGCTCCGGGCCACGGCAGGGCCTTCCCGTGGTGTTCTCCCCACGAGGGAGACACCACCGACTTCCTCCTCCAGGCCTTCCCCCTTAGGCACGCATGTGCACAATAGGCCGGAACTTAAAGGGGCCGTGGTGGGAATACTCAGCCCAGCCTCTGAAGATGACGTCAGATGCTCGGGCTATTTTAAGCCCGCTTGGATCTCTGTTCCCTGCCTTGGCAACAGGTTGACTCTCTGAGTAATTAGTTGCTGTTCCTGCATAATCCAGTTCCTGTGTTTCCTGTTCCAGCTCTGCTCCTGACTCTGTGTTCCTGTTCCTACTCGCTCCTGACTCCGTGTTCCTGCCTTGCTACGCTCCTGCTCCCGAGTTCCTGGTCCTGCTCCTGTTCCTACTTCAGCTTGACTCCCTGTTTCTTGACTTCGGCTTAGCTACTGGTTCTCTCTCTGTCTGCTGCCCATCCTGACCTTTGGCTCATCCTCCGACCTCCCTAGTCTTCAGCCTGCCTAGACTTCTGGCCTGGATCTCCATCTCGCACTGCTGCCCGGCCTGCCACAACCTCTGGGCTGTCTTCGTCTCTCCACGCTTCTGCCTGCCTCGACCTGGACTGTTCTTTGGACTCTTCATTGCCAGAGATCCTTGCTAATTCCTGTTGGCCCCGGCACCCAAGGGTTCAACCTGGGGGGAATGACGCTGGTATATGTGAAGGTCCTGCCTGGTCTCCTGGTCCCAGTACCGCCATTCCAGCTATGAGTCCTGCTGTAGGACTTCCTCCAGTGGATCCATCTAGCACTCTAGCTGGTCAAGGGTCCACGTCATATCAGCCTTGCTATCTACACTCTGGATGGTTCTACCAGAGCTGCTACTGTTTTTTAAATATCAAGTGGGAGGCATTTGGCCATCATTGTGCTTATAATTTATTATTTAATGAAGTAGATTAGAAATATTTATCTAATGATTGTTTGATTAGTTAAATAAGAATTTCCCCCATGATGTTCTGCAGGAATAATTTATTGTTAATTGTATTTCTGTTATTAGTTGTATTTATTTTCATTTGCTTTTAATAATGCAATACATGCATGTTATATGTTCTTGAACACCACTCTGAGATTAAGTCAAAGTTGTGGTGTACAAAAATGAGTAATAATTGAAATAAATAAACAGGACATTCAGAAAATTAACAGTAAAAATTGACTAAATTAAAGCATCTCTGATAGTTTTTCATGTATACAGGTTTGCATCATACTGAAATCATTCTAAGATGAAGGTGTTCAAAGCTGCTTTAAACTTCTGTCTGATTTTTCTGCCACATGCTTAATAAGGCCCTTTTCCAGTTTCGGTTTGAATGTGAGCTTTCAGCAGTGTAACCATAGCTATATTCTTCATGTTTTACTTCCATTTTCCCCTAACCAATGCTACTATTATCACATGGTGTGTTTTCACATGATAAGCCGTTCATTAAAGCATCACCCACTGTTTTTTGCCTCCTCAGTACCAGCTAGAACATGATCGGTCTCTGCATGAGACATTGGACCTCTGACCTCTTTGTAACTGTTCCAGGCAAGTATAACCAAACAAGGTTCACTGGGTTTCTGCAAGCCTCTGATTATGTTTACTCTGAAATCCAAGTGTTCATCTATCTAGACAGAAAAATTAAGGTTGATTTCCAAATATTATGTGCAAACATTTGGTACAAAATATTGTTCAATAAGCATTTTGGTAATTTAAAAGCAGATCATAGCCCCCATTAGGCCATGGAATACATAACAGTACAGTGATGAAAAAAAATCATTGTTAAGAATATATTACGAAAAAACGCAAAACTAGTCAGCTACATTATAAGTGAAATGAAAAAAGCTGCCCCGCTGCATTTTTAGCACATTTTATGAGAGAAAATGAAACTTATCATTTTGTCCATCTGTCCTACATGTTGACCTCATAAGTGGGGAACTAGTGATGCTAATTCAGGATCCCAGTACAGATGAGAGAATGGGAAGAGACAGAAAGTCCAGGGAGTTGCAGATCTCCATCAACTCTCTTTCCCTTCTTGTCCCATCTCTCCCTTTTCCTGCCTTTCTGGCGTATCAGGGAGAGAAACAGCCTGTAACAGCAGCAGGGAAACAGCAGCAGGAGCATCAGTGCTTTGATCCTCCACCATCACCAGACCTCAGGTGAGGAGGCAGCTCCCAAGCTGTCCCCGCCATGAAAAAAATTGTGCGTCAGCCCTGTTTTAGACATTTCTGCCACCGGGGTCCTGAGCAGGCGTTAGTTGAGTGCCTGGAGCTTCCCAAGGGAGTGCCATAGATGGGAACATGTGACACTAGTTGCCTGTAGCCCCTTTCTTCCCTTGTGGCTGCTGCTGCTGCTCCCCTGCTCTAGCAGGCTGTGTTGGCTTGGCTAGCCCATGGGCCTCACAGGAGTTTCTCACTCCCCCTGCCTCTGCTATGGGGGGACATGTTGGATGCCTGTCAGAAGAAACTGAGCTAAGTGGCATATTTAGCAACCAGTTTGATCTGTGCAGCTGTGATTCTGTGTACTGCTGGGGAAAAGTTAGAGAGGGGTATCCCCTGACTGGATCTGTCCCCCATCCTGTTGAAAGCACTGGTTTAATATTAAAAAAAAAAAAAAAATCAAAATTTTGTTTTTTTCCACTTAACATTCTCTTTAAATTGCTAAAGAATTCTAGACTTGATAGATCTGATCTTTTTCCCAAAAATTGGGAGAGGAGAGGATAGTAGAATATAAAGCTAAATTTATATCTGCTTTATTTTCTTTGTGAATTTCCTTCTTTTCCAACTAAATATCATTTCTATTACTCAAGCTTTCCTTAGAAATATACTGATTTCCTGGTGACTTGCAGGCTTTGTTTCCTGTAAAGGAAAGGAAATTTGAGAATATAGTTTAGACAGCATCCTGGAAATCCTTTTGCTATTTTTGACCCTGGGGTCTATTGTTAGTGAAGGTATAAGTCCCTTTATGGTCAGAAGTAGTGTAATATTCTCCAATGCCAGTATCTACTCAGATTACTGTCCCAGAAGTCACTTAAGCTTAGACCTCTGTTTCATTTTCATCTTTTTATGAACAGATGGAAACAGTATATAATATGTTTTTATTTTTTATATACCCCTCTACAATATAAGAAAATGAATGGACACTAAGGAAGGATAACTGTCAAACAGCCGACACAACCCCATATACATACAGTATGTAAATCCTTGTCAGTCTGGGAACACCTTCTCAGCTTCAGGGAGCCTGGAATAACTCACTCAAAGTGAAAAAATTGGATCTCCTGGGTGATAGTCTACGGGCAGGCAGGACCTGCAGGCCAAACTGAGCCAAGGACACACTCCCAAAAACTTCCACAAATTCACTGTCCACTGTAGATGGTGTGCTCCAAGGAAGGATAATTAATTTAAACAAATGTTCAATCAATCCAAAAATTATAGAAATCACACTTCCATAAAAATCAGCAGTTTCAATCTCAATCCTTTTCTAAGAGTTCACAACAAATTCAAATCATGGTTTTATGTGCAAATTTATCCTCAGCCTTTAACTAGGCTAATTTCCTTACCATTCACAACAGTTTAAATCCAATTGTTACCCACAACTGTTGCGATAAGGGGTCCACAGACCCATCCTGCGGACTGCCACTCTTATCTCCAGCCCTGGTCCCCCAGGGCGATTCTCTATGCCACGCCCAGCTCCCATGGCCCAGACATGCTCATCCATCGCAGCATGATTAGGCCAATGCCGCCACTGAATCTGTGAGGAGTTCCCTAGGTGCGCACATGCACATCTTGCCAGGATTGAAAGGACCTGTGGCAGGAAATCCTCCACGGTACCCACTGATGACATCACAAGCCCTCCTGTATTTAAGGCCTGCTTATCACCTCTCCTGTACCCCGGCAATAGGTCGATTCCTCAGAGTAGTGCTTTGCCTCTGCATGTTCCTGTTTCCTGGTTCCTGATTCCTGATTCCTGATTCTTGCTGTGTGTTCCTGAATTCTGGTGTCCTGTTCCTGGTTCCTTTGGAAGTCTGGTTCATCTTGAGTTCTTGTTTTTGTGGTCAGTCCCTTCTTCATTTATCTTCAGTGTCCCATCCTGCTACCATTGTTCCTTGTCTTTTTCTATCTTCCTCTTCATTCCTCGTACCCTTGGATTGGACTTCTGGCTTTGACTTCAGATTTGACTTCTGGCTTGACCTCGGATTGGACCTTGTCACTGCTTGACCTCTGCCTGCCACTGACCACTGCCTGCTTATGGTATCTGATAGAACTCTGCCTGCCCCAACCACTGCTTGTACCCGACCCTTTTGCCTACCGCCTGCCCTGACCGCTTCTTGACTCTGACTCCACTTGTTATTCCTTGCTGGCCGACAACATCTTCTTCATGATAGATCTTCCCCTCCACAGAGACCCATGTCTAAGTCCAGCCAGCCCCAGCATCCAAGGGCTCAACTTAATGGGGAAAGTGGGCTTGTATAGGTGAAGCTCCAATTGGGCCTCTTCTGTAGTCCACTCTGCCTGCCAATGGTGGGTACCTGCAGGGCTCCTCCCTGTAGATAGCAACAACTCCATCTCAGCCCAATGGTCCATGCTCACAACAGATTTCCAAGACCATGGACATGGTGGACTCCTTGGGACTCCTAGTACAGAAGATCCAGCAGCAACAGCAGTACCTTAAACTCCTGGTGGCATCTATGGAGCAGCTCAGCACCCAACTGTATGCAATGGCAGCTTTGGCTGCCCCTTCAGCTCCCGTGGCTGCTGCAGTGCTTCCAGTCATACCTACTTCACCCACAATGCAACTACTGGTTCTGCCCTGGTAAACTGGGAACCCAAAACAGTCCCGAGGATTCCTTTACCAATGTTTCATGCATTTTTACCTTCATCTCACACTGTTTCCCAAAGACTCTGTTAAGACCATCTTCATGCTCTCACTGTTGGATGGAAAGGCCTTGGCCTGTGCCTCCCCATTATGGGAGCGAGCAAAACTACTTCTGCAGGACCTGCATCAATTCCTTAGGGGTTTCAAGATCATCTTGGATGAACCAGGCCTGCTGTCCATAGTAGTTTAGGACCTCCTCTATCTACACCAGGACACCTGCACCCTGATGGATTATGCCATCAAATTTTGGACCATGGCCACAGTGCTGAACTGGGGAGAAGACAGCCTATGAAGTATTTTCATGCAGCATCTGTTATCATGGGTCAAGGATGAGCTAGCTGCTCGCAAGCTCCCAGAAACCTTGGATGACCTTATTGACCTGGCCAAAAGAATCAACTGTCACCTTCAGCAATGAGCCAAAGGGCTCTACCCACCAGGCAAACTATATGTGCTAATGCCTCAAGTCCAGCATCCTTTCTTTCCACCACCACCAACAGTGCCAGCCCAGGTGCACTTGGAGGAACCAATGCAGCTTGGCCAGGGGCACCTCACCCCCAAAGAAAAGCTTCACAATGCCTGTTGGAACTCAGTTTCTACAGCACCAGGACCAGACACCAGCTTGCACGGTGCTCACTGAGGATGGAAAAATACCAAGCCTAGGATCTGGTGGGGGGGTGGGGGGGGGGGGGTGATCCTAGGCTTCACGATCAGTTTCTGAACTGACACTCCCGGTGATCATTGCTGTGGATAACCATGAGTTCCCCACTCTAGCTTTGGTTGACTCCAGCTCCAGGAGAAACTTCATAATGAAGGCTCTTGTTGACCACTTGCAGCTTCCCACAGTCTCTAGCAAGTAGGGATGTGAATCGTGTGTTTGATCATCTTAACGATCGATTTTGGCTGGGGGGGGGAAATCTGATCATCATGGGTTTTTTTGTTAAAAAATCGTAAATCAGAGGAGGGGGAGGAAAACCGGCACACCAAAACAACCCTAAAACCCACCCCGACCATTTAAATCAAATCCCCCACCCCCCCGAACCCCCCCAAAATGTTTTAAATTACTTGGGGTCCAGTGGGGGGGTCCCGGCGCGATCTCCCACTCTCGGGCCATGGCTGCGTTAATAGAAATGGCGCCGGTGGCCCTTCCCCTTACCATATGACAGGGCAAAGGTAGCGCCGGTGCCATTTTGGTTCCTGTCACCCGACGTCACGAGTACAGGAGATCGCTCCCGGACCCCCGCTGGACCCCCAGGGACTTTTGGCCAGCTTGGGGGGCCTCCTGACCCCCACAAGACTTGCCAAAATTCCAGCGGGGGTCCGGGAGCGACCTCCTGCACTCGGGCCGTATTGCCAATATTCAAAATGGCGCCATCGCTACCTTTGCCCTCACTCGTGACGTCACTCGTGACGTCGGGTGACAGGAACCAAAATGGCGCCGGTGCTACCTTTGCCCTGTCATATGGTAAGGGCGAAGGGCCACCGGCGCCATTTCTATTAACGCAGCCATGGCCCGAGAGTGGGAGATCGCGCCGGGACCCCCCACTGGACCCCAGGTAATTTAAAACATTTTTTGGGGGGGGGTTCGGGAGGGTGGGAGATTTGTTTTAAAGGGTCGGGTGGGTTTTAGGGTTGTTTTAGTGTGCCGGTTTTCCCGCCCTCCCCCTCCCCCTCCCCTGATTTACGATTTTTGACGATAAATCGGGGGAATTGCTATTGTATCGCAACTCTAAAGATTTTTGACGATTTAAAATATATCTGACGATTGTTTTAAATCATCAAAAAACGATTCACATCCCTACTAACAAGACATCCCTTGTCATTTCTTCTATTCAGTGAGAACCCCTACCCAGCTGGATCACTCTTGCCACAGCACCCTTGCATATACTCAGGGGTTTACTGCATGTGAAAACATGGTCTTTCACATCATCAATAAGGCAATAAGTCCCATTGTACTGGGCATTCCATGGTTACAGCTCCACTCTCAATATTTTGATTGGGCCTTGTTGCAGCTGTGCAGCTGGGCCCTTCATTTGCCATGACTCCTGTCTGCAATGAGTAGAACAACCATTCCACCCTAGTGGGAGTTACCCCTCAGTATACTGACTATACTGATGTTTTTTCCAAAAAAGAGGCTGAAAAGCTTCCATTTCATAGAGTGTATGACTGTGCCACTAATCTGCTACCTAATTATGATCCCCCTTGTGGTAGAGGGTACCCATTATCCATCCCAGAGACCAAAGTAATGACGGAATTAATCAATGAAAACCTCAACCGGGGTTTCATTCAGCCCTCTACCTCCTCACCTTGGGCTGGCTTCTTCTTTGTCTCCAAGAAGGATTGTAGATTGTGCTCATGCATCTATTATAGAGAGCTAAATGTGATTACGATGTAAGACCGGTACCTTTTACTGCTCATCTCTCAGATTTTTGACTGTCTCCATGGATCAAGAGTCTTTACTAACCTGGACCGCCAAGGTGCCTACAACCTAATTTGGATTCAGTCTGGAGATGAGTGGAAGATGGCATTCGAAACATGAGACAGGCCTGACACCACAATCTCACCCAGAGGCCGGATTAGGAAGCCTGTGTCTTGGCCTGGTCCAGGTGCTGGGGCCTAGGCTCGGACTCAGGCCCAAGTCCAGGGCCTCAGCCAGGAGGCTTGTTCTCAACACTTGGGCCTCAGCCCAGGATGAGACCCAGGCCTCAGAGCCCAGGCGTGGGAGCTCCTCTTCTTTCTTCGGCTCTTCATTGCCAAATGATGGAATCCACTGGGTCACGCTGTAGCTAATTAACTTGAGTGGATAGTGCCACTTTAATGTATGAGAAAATGGTGCCATCCATTTGGGTGAATGCACCAGAATTAATTAAATCTGTATGACCCCAGTGGATGCCGTCATTTGGCATTGAAGAGCCAAAAAAAGAAGAGGACCCAAAAAAGAGCTCCCAGGCCTAGGATCCAGTGGCCTGGGCCTGACCCTGGGCATGCTCCTACTTGAAAATTTAGGGGGCACATGCATTTTTGTTATTAAATTGTCACATCCCTATGCACGAGCCAACACATGTGTCAATGTGTGCCTGCATGCCCCTTTGAAAGTTACCATCTTATTCTATTAAGTTTAACCACCATTTTGAGGATATCACTTGGTTTGTCATTGATCAAATAAAAACTCATCACAGAGGTGGTAACACTGCTAAATTTCTGTCAGAAAAAGAGTTTGTTGTATTTTAGTACTGTGAATCTGCATGGGAAACCATCTTGTAAAAACATGTTTGTGATGCAAAGAGCTCCTGCTCTCAGAGAATGAGTACAATCTCTGGAGCCTAGAGTGGCAGACCTGGAGTAGCTGAGGCAGACAGAGAGGTATATAGATGAGACGTTCATGGATATAATAGCCAAGTTCCAACTCCAGTCTGGCATCCTTGGTGCTGCCTTGGAGGAGGAAGTTCTCATGATCAGAGAGCATCAACTTGGTACAGCAGAAATGATCCTGTAGCAAGGACTTGCTCTCCAGGTGGTGCATTGTCCTCTCACACCAAGGATGTGTCTCCCAGGGCTTCTGCCAAGGAGGGAATGGTCAGGTCGGACATGATCATAGCTGGTGATTCGGTTATTAGTAATGTAGATAGCTGGGTGGCTGGTGGGTGTGAGGATTGTCTGATAACATGCCTACTTGGTGCGAAGGTAGCGGACCTCACGTGTCACTTAGATAGGATTTTATAGAGTGCTAAGGAGGAGCCGGCTGTCGTGGTACAAGTGGGCATGAATCACATAGCAAAATGTGGGAGGGAGGTTCTGGAAGCCAAATTTAGGCTCTTAGGTAGAAAGCTGAAATCCGGAACCTTCAGGGTATCATTCTCTGAAATGTTCCCTGTTCCACGCACAGGTCACCAGAGGCAGGTAGATCTTTGGAGTCTCGATGGTGCAAGGAAGATTGATTCCATTTTGTAAGGAACTGGGGAACATTTTGGGGAAGGGGAAATCTTTTCTGAAGGGATGGACTCCACCTTAATCAGGGTGGAACCAAGCTGCTGGTGCTAACCTTTAAAAAGGAGATAGAACAACTTTTAAACTAGAACAAAGGGGAAAGCTGACAGTCACTCAGCAGCACATGGTTCAGAGGGAGGTATCTTCACAAGGATATTAATGAAGCATTAGAGTTACTGGATCCCAACAGAGAGGTTCCACTAATAACAAAAGTAGTCCAAGTGCCTGTAATTAAAAACTCACCTGAATTAAAAGATCCCAATTTATCCCTGACAACTGAAAAGCAGAATGTTAATACAAACAAAAAACACACTTTGAAATGTTTGTATAAAGCCAGAAGTCTAAGAAGTAAGATAGAAGAATTAGAGTGTACAGCAGTGAATGATAACATAGACTTAATTGGCATATCAGAGACATGGTGGACAGATGATAACCAATGGGATAGTGCTATACTGGGATACAAATTATATCACAATGACAGAGAGGAACATCTTGGTGGCAGAGTGGCGCTTTATTTCCAGGTTGGCATAGAGTCCAACAGGATAAATATCCTGCGTGAGACTAAATATACAATCAAATATTTATGGGTAGAAATCCCTTGTGTGTTGGGGTCGAGAATAGTGATAGGAGGATTCTACTGTGCACCTAGCCAAAATTGTGAGATGGACAGTAAAATGCTAAGAGAAATTAGGAAGCTAACGAAACTGGCAGTGCAGTAATGGGAGATTTAAATTACCCCAGCAAAAAGTGCAGAAAAGGAATTTAGTCCAAACCATAAAGATTCATCAAAGCTCTACGGAGCAAGTAGATTTTTATTCATTTTAGGCGGCAACTCCGCAAATTTAGAATAGCAACAGATTAGAATGCGTCCCCTGACACGGTCCCATGTTTCGCCGAGGGCTGCATCGGGAGGGAGCAAGAATTTTCACAAAACGCTGTAAATAAAACATACACTGGTAAGGACATAGAATGGCAAATAGTCGACATAAATTGCAGATGATTACACACATACCTGAATGCTAAAGGAATTCAAAATTGGCAGGGAGCGCGTCCATCTTAGATGCAGACAATCCGGAACTTCCGGTCCCCGTCTCTGTGGTCGTGCATCAACCCTGCGGTCGATGTACTATGTGTCAACACACAGGGGTTTATATTTCTTTTACACACCCCATCACACATCAAAATTTTCCCCTTCGGGCCACCTCAGACTGTACCTCGAAAGGAGTGATATATGTAATTGTTTGCCCCTGTCCCTTGGTGTACGTGGGTAAGACCTCTAGAATGGCTAACACTCGCATAATTGAGCATTGCTCCAACATCCGCAACACTCGTGAGAATGAGCCTTTAGTTACACACTGGGTCCAACAGGCACACTCCATCTCTGATCTGCCCTTCTGTATCGTTGAGGTTGTCCCCCGTTCTCCTCGGGGCGGCAACTACAATGAACAGCTAGGACGTATTGAACAGAGATGGATCTTCCAACTTGATACAGTTGCTCCCAATGGTCTTAATCAGGAATTAGAGTGGCATCTTTTTACTTAAAACCTGTCTGGGCCACCTAGGTTAATTGCTGTTTGCACTGCTAGTTGCGCCTCAGGAACAGGGGCAACTGTGATTGGCCCTGTTTGACCATTTGACCTGTCAACCTGAGTTCGCGCCAACTCCGTGTGGTTTAAATGCCTGTCTGCATCTAAGATGGACGCGCTCCCTGCCAATTTTGAATTCCTTTAGCATTCAGGTATGTGTGTAATCATCTGCAATTTATGTCGACTATTTGCCATTCTATGTCCTTACCAGTGTATGTTTTATTTACAGCATTTTGTGAAAATTCTTGCTCCCTCCCGATGCAGCCCTCAGCGAAACACGGGACCGTGTCGGGGGACGCATTCTAATCTGTTGCTATTCTAAATTTGCGGAGTTGCCGCCTAAAATGAATAAAAATCTACTTGCTCTGTAGAGCTTTGATGAATCTTTATGGTTTGGACTAAATTCCTTTTCTGCACTTTTTGCTGGGATATTTGTGAAGTGCAGTAACTTGCTCTCTTGGTTTGTTAGATTTCAATTACCCCAATATTGACTGGGTATGTGAAACATCAGTGCATTCTTGAGAGATAAAGTTCCTGGGTGGAATAAAAGACAGTTTTATAGATCAATTGGTTAAGGAACCAATGACAGAGGGAGCAATTTTAGATCTAATTCTCAGTGGAGGTCAGGATTTGGTGAGAGAAGTAACGGTGGTGGGGCTTCTTGGCAATAATGATAATATGATCAAATTTGAATTAATGACTGGAAGGGGGACAGTATGTAAATCCATGGCTCTAGTGCTAAACTTTCAAAAGGGAAAAATAGAAAAAAATTGAAAGTTGCAGCTACAAAGGTAAAAAATATGCAACATTTCACAGTGGAAAAAGGTAAACAGTGGAGTGCCTCAGGGATCTGTACTTGGACCAGTGCATTATAAATGATCTAGAAAGGGGTACAATGAGTGAGGTGATCAAATTTGTGGACAACACAAAATTATGCAGAGTAGTTAAATCTCAAGCGGATTGTGATGAATTGCAGGGGGACCTTGTAAAACTGGAAGATTGGGCTTCCAAATGGCAGATGAAGTTTACATGGACAAGTGCAAAGTGATGCATATAGGGAAAAATAACCCTTGCTGTAGTTACACAATGTTAGGTTCTGTCTTAGGAGTTACCATCCAGGAAAGGGATCAAGGAGTCATACTGGATAATACATTGAAATCGTTAGCCCAGTGTGCTGTGGCGATCAAAAAAGCAAACAGAATATTTGCTTTTATCTTTTGACTCTCACAGCTTTGTAGCTACTACCTAACTCTTTACAAAATCAACAAGGAAAACTGACTCCCTGGAAGGAATGTGAATTTGTTACCTTTTGAATGTTCATTTGTTTCATTCGTTTCATGCAAATGCGTGAAATGAAATAACGAATGGATGTACAAAATGAATAGTGCGTGTGTCTATCTAAGTATGCCCATTTGTTGAGCGACCATTTGGTGTGCATCCATTTGTTCATTCATTATTTGTTCTATTCTCCGTGAGGAGTTAGCAATCTGATGTAAATCTGCTATCTGATGGCTGGAGCAATCAGATAGGAGTTAGCAATCTGTTCTGGATCTGCTAGGGAGTTAGCAATCTGTAATAATTCTGGTGTTAGTTATGGGTTGATCCCTTGGCTGGTGGCAGATGACCATGCCCCCGGGAGGATATCCCAAGAGGGACCACCGGCTAGGCTTGAGTATGGAGACAGACACACATTAGTTCTTTTATTAAACAGGTTTTTGAAACCACCAGAGGTGGCAGTAGTGAGTTGATATGCCCGGCAGGGCTGTAGTCCCTCAGGTACTGGAACAGTGATCCAAGCTGGCTGAGCTGTTGAGAAACTGTAGAAAGTGAGTAGGCAGAGTAGGCAGAGTTCATGAACAGAACTAGATGACAACAACTCACATAAGGTCTCAAGAATCTTAGGTGCTGGAAAGGTTTAGTCCCTCGAGGAGTGAGTATCTGGTTCCAGGGAAAGCTCTGAGAGAACGATGGTAACTCACAATTGTTTGTAGCAGTGATAGCTTCCAGGCAGTAGAGAATCTTCAGAGTGTCCAGGAACATGGGCCCTCGAGGAGCAAGTACCGGTTCCTATCTGTAATCTGAAATAAAGAAAAGAGTGATGCCCCCGAGGAGCGGGTACCTCTGGTAAGTCCGAGGAGGCAGAGTAGCTTGGAGGACATAGCCAAAGCAATCCCCTTGCTTACTCAGTTCATTAGTGATAATAGAGACCTTTAAATATTGAAAGCGGATGACATCATCTCAGGGGGATGCCCTTGAGGTTCACGCCCTTGCTGGTACTTCAAACAGAGCACGCGCGCACCTTAGGTCTTCTGGCAACATGGTGGATCTGCAATGTCGAGCTGGTCTGGGACACCGGAGGCAGCCGTCCATCAGACCCGGAGGGAGTTACCACAGAGGTAAAGAGGGCGGAGTGAGGGCGTCGAGCAGCGACGGACGTCACATTATTTCAAGCTTTCTTCAGATCTCTTTCTCTCCTGAGCCCTTTTTCCTAAGAAATTCTCTTTTCAGATTTTTTTTAAATCATTTATAATTTTTCTCAGTTTAGAAAACACTGGACTCAGTATGAATGATTCTACTTGAAGCTTTCCCTTGAAAGAGGAGTTTCAAAGAGTTTTATGTGTTCTCTTCTTAGAATATTCACTCTTTCTTATAATCAGCTTACATAAATATTTACCCCTTTCATAGAAAACTAGAAATGATGGCAGAAAAAGACCAAATGACCTATTCAGTTTGCCCAGCAAGCTCCCACACTAATTTCCCATAACAACATAAGAACATAGAAAATTGCCATGCTGGGTCAGACCAAGGGTCCATCAAGTCCTGCATCCTGTTTCCAACAGAAGAACCTGGCAATCACCCAAACACCAACCACCAAGTTCAGGGCCTTGTTGGTAACTGTTTGATTCAAATTTCCTGCCACCCCCTGCCTTTGATGCAGAGAGTAATGGAGTTGCATCAAGGTGAATCATAAGGTCTTAATGGTTAAGGGTAGTAACTGACACATCAAGCAAGTTACCCCAATGCTTGTTTACCCAGACTGCACAGATCAATGCTTGTTGGATGTTGTCTGAATGTAAATCCTCTTTTCCACATTTCCCCCTGCCATTGAAGCTGAGAGCAACACCCTATATGCATTCAAAGTGAAGTATCAGGCTTAATTGGTTTAGAGTAGTAACCTCCACAATAAACAAGCTACGCCCATGCTTATTTGTGTAGTTCAGTCCTTGTTGGTTGTTGTCTGAATGCAAATCCTTTTTTCCACATTCCCCCTTGCCATTGAAGCAGAGAGCAATGTTGTAGTTGCATTAACAGTGTGAAGGCTTATTGACTAAGAGTAGTAATCACCAGGTAGTAGCCACCATTATAGCAAGAAACCCCCATGGCTCTTCTCTTCATTCCCATCCTCTGGCCTTTATGGATCCACAGTGTTTATCCTATACCCCTTTGAAATCCTTCACAGTTTTAGTCTTCATCACTTCCTCTGGAAGGGCATTCTAGGCATACACCACCCTCTCTGTGAAGAAATACTTCCTGACACTGGTTCTGAGTCTTCCTCTCTGGAGTTTCAAATCATGATCCCTAGTTCTACTGAATTTTTTTCCAACGGAAAAGGTTTGTTGTTGACCATGGATCATTAAAACCTTTCAAGTATCTGAAAGTCTGTATCATATCACCCCTGCTCCTCCTTTCCTCCTGCCTAATTCATCCTAAATGATTACAGATCCCTATTTTATATTCACATGGCTAAATTCTTTGAAAAATTACCTGTTAGTAGGGATGTGCAGACCAAAAGTTTATGTTCATAAGTCCATAAGTCGAAAGAGGGGGGTCAATTTCAGTCAATATGGACATATGGAGAATTCCATAAGTTGAGTCTATGTCCATACGTGCACCGATTCCCTGACCCCCCCAGCTTGGGGGGGTCAGGAGGCCCCCCCAAGCTGGCCAAAAGTTCCTTTTGGGTCCAACGAGGGTCCCGGAGCGAACGCGCGGGGAACCACGTGACGTCGGCGTCACTCCGACATGACGCCGACGTCACGTGCTTCTCGCAAAGGAGTACAGAAATGGCGTCCTGACTCCCCGCTAGACCACCAGGGAGTTTTGGTAAGTCTTGGGGGGGGATTAAAGAGGGTGAGGGGTTTAAATTTTTATTTAGGATCAACAATCGCGATTTCCAACGTATTCAACATAGCTATGTTGAATAAGTTGGAAATCCGATCGTTTTCACCTCATCCACTTTTTAAGTTAAAAAAAAAAATAAGTTGCGTTTTTACCTATAAGTTCAAAGGATGCACACCCCTACCTGTTAGTGTGTAATTTTACCCATGGTTAAAAGTAAGTGGGATTATTGGGGGGGAAACAAATATATTTTGAGGTTTGAAATCTGTGCAAACGTATGTTGTTTTTCAGGGGAACAGCATTTGCAGGAAAAGTTGCTGTAAATCTTTGCCAGTACTCTTTTCTCCTAAGCAGCTGGTGCTAATTCCACAGGTAAAAAAAGT
Source organism: Rhinatrema bivittatum (assembly GCF_901001135.1). Lineage (NCBI taxonomy): Eukaryota > Metazoa > Chordata > Amphibia > Gymnophiona > Rhinatrematidae > Rhinatrema > Rhinatrema bivittatum. The sequence continues at coordinate 67,360,536 of NC_042620.1, read as the reverse complement.
ACCTGTGGACCTTGCGCCTACCTATAGAGTTTTTGAAAATTGCTTCATAAATGTATATTCTGCTCTATGTTATCTTCTTAGCCATTTACCCTATCATTTGGTTATATTGCCAAAATGTAGGGTTTTTTCTTTTTATGCATATACAAGTATATATAATTGCATTCACATGCATGTAGGGCATTCAATAGAGTTACCATATAATTTAAGACCATTAGGGATAGGCTGACCTAATCCTGAGCTACATCATTGCATCCATTGCTTGGTAGTTCCAGTTATTCACAGGAAAGCTGAATGACAAATCCCTGGATTTAAGGGGCAAATCACAATTGACTCAGCCTTTACCTGAAGAGAGAGAATTGATCATCAGGCAGCACTATATAATTTGTACCCCTTAGAATAAAGGTGTTAGGTTATAATGATTGATATGTATTGGATAAACAATTATTTATCAATGCACACTACTGGGGCTATACAGTAGCTGAGCAATTAAGATGTATTCTCAGTTTTGCTTCTTAGCACCATAATAACATAGAAACATGGATTGCAATTTTCAAAGTCATTTCCAAGTCAAAACATTATTTTCTTTATGGAAATAACTCTTAGAAAACTGCATACCCTATATGTAAGTAAAAATATGTGTGTAGTGCCAGTATATGTGCACTTTTAATTGCAGAGAGCAAAAGTACTCTTAGGAGTTTCTGGGTGGGGTTGGCACTTATTATGTATGCACACAAGTTTGTAGGAAAAGTATCCATTCAAATATGGATAGGTAGTGCACATCTGTGCACACACTTTTTCTAACTCATTTTTCAAAGGAAACTTTTTCCCTTTGAAAGTTGACATTAAGTCTGAGGGCAACACGTACTCCCAGACTTTATAATTCTGCACAAAGTTTGAAAGTTGGACTCATAGTAGACAATGGCTGATTCTTATAAAAAAAACCAAAAACAAATAGAAGAATCTAGAAATAATATTACTTATACTCTTAACCATGAAATTAAACAAGAAGCACTGACTGTTATAAACTAAATATGTACTGTTTATAAACTTAGCAAAATATATGTCCAATTTAGGTCTACAGTTATATGGGCAGAAAAATAGTATACATCAAGAATCAGTAAATGGTGAAACAAAAGGGTGTGGATAAATTAGATAGTAGTATGAATACTAGGTATACTTAAGTAATGATGTATATTGTGAAATGATTTTTATGAATGTGCAACATATTGTTTCCATGGAGATAAATGCAAGTTAGGGCAATCTGTGCTTCTTTTTCTAATGGACATTATCATCATTTCAGTCAGACTTTCAAATTACATTTTACATAGAAACATTTTTTGTCTGCCAAAAGGAGCTAACACAGGAAGATGGCAGAAGGCAGCATAATGTGGTAAAGTAGGCTCTTGACAAAGAGGGCTTGATTCACCCAAATATGCATCGTAGGAAAATTTCCAGCTGGAAGTTATTCAATGACTGTATTGAATAAAAATAAACACGTCCTATGTTTAAAAATTATGACTCAGAGGCCGAACATATCTTGGAAAAGCAAATAAGCTCACTATAGACTTCTAGGCCAGCCCTTATGCATAATCACATAATTCAGTGTCAGCTTCATTTAAATATACATGATCCTCATTTCTTTTGGAATATGCAGAGCTGCTCTACTGACATCATGAACATCTGGAATTGGGTGGTAGAAATGAAATGAGGATGCTGAAGCCATGATGTCATGATGAATTAAGGGCAAGAAGCCAAAAATGCTGGTCCGCACTTCACTCACCACACTGCTTCATGTAATTTGCTTTAAAGTAGTTATATAGTTCATTTTCATAGCAAGTAAGGGGGTAAATAGCATACTGAAACTGCTACATGAGAGCATTCTTATCAGGACCAAAATTAAGTCTGTTTATTTACAGATTTAGGAGCCAATTTATTAAGCTTTTTATTCTCCACATATACAGAATGAGAAAAAAAAGCCTTAAATAGAAAAAAAGAAAAGAAAGCGTGGAATGAATATCTTCATTTGATAATAATGCTAAGCATTATTCAAGGACAAATAAATAACATGCATGACTTAACATGATGCCTTAACATGACTTAACATGATAAGTTACCTGCACATGAGTGGTTTCAGTCTAAATCTACTGGATCATTGAGAAGATTCAGATATAGTTAAAAGAAAACTCAGCTTAGCAAAAGAAAGGGGACCTGATTAAATCTAAACTCTTTCACTCCTGTATATAGCATGTGTTTCAGGAAGTATAAAAGCATGACGTAGAATCCAGTGGGAGCACTGAGAGGAGAGGATCACATTGCTGATGGCTGAAAAGAATAGCTAAATACAGCTTGGGGAAATTTTAGAAAAAAATTGGGGGAAAAGTAAACCATTGTGGTATATTCTTTAGTTTCTTTGTGATTCTGTATTAAATAGCTAGTCAGAAAGCAGGCAAAATCCAAGAGCTTGTGTGTTTGTATTAAATAGCTAGTCAGAGGGCAAGCAAAAACCAGCAGTTTGTGTGTTTGTCTTTCCCTCACTTCCACCCCTCTCCCATCCACCCCTAGCTCACCCATTAATTTATAGGCAGATGACACTTTCACACTAAAAAAAAAAAAAAATCAGCCTTTTAACTTAAATTCAGAAATTGTAAATGCCTTATCAAGAATTTAATCATTTCCTTATAGGTTACTGCCAGATAAATAGTGAATAATACACTACTAAATTTAAAGAACCCTAATTGAATGCATTCCTTGTCTCATTGCAACCTAAACTTAACTAGGAACTAAACAAATTTAATATGAAGGCAGCAGTCCAGCAGCATTTGCATCGAGTGTCACATATGATTTTTTACCTGCTGGTGAGAAGTTGTATGTGTGCATCTGATTGGACTCATCAGAGAATGAGTCCAATCTCCTGAGGCTAGAGTGGCAGACCTGGAGAGCTAAGGTAGACAAAGAGGTATATAGATTAGACCTTCATGGACATAGTAGCCAAGTCCCAACTCTAGTCTGGCAGCCCTGGTGCAGCTTTGGAAGAGGAAGGTCTCCCGATCAGAGAGCATCAACCTGGTGCAGCAGGAAATGATTCTGTAGCAAGGACCTGCTCTCTAGGTAGTACATTGTCCTCTTGCACTGAGGATGTGTCTCACAGGGCTTCTGCCCAGGAGGGAAGGGTTAGGTCAGCCGATTATTGGGAATGTAGACAGTTGAGTGGCTGAAGGGTGTGAGGATCACCTGGTAATATGCTTACCTGGTGAGAAGGTCATGGACCTCACGTATCACCTAGATTGGATTTACCAAAGAGGATGTTCTAGAGATACCCAATCTGGAGATGGTTTTCAAGAATGATGATTCAGATGAATTGAACCAAATCACGGTAAACCTGGAAGATATGATAGGCCAGATTGACAAACTGAAGAATAGTAAATCACCTGGACCAGATGGTATGTTCTGAAAGAACTAAAAAATGAAATTTCAGACCTATTTCAATTAATTTGTAACCTATCATTAAAATTATCCATTGTACCTGAGACTGGAAGATGGCCAATGTAACCCCAATATTTAAAAAGGGTTCCAGGGTTGATCCGGAAATCTATAGACCGGTGAGCCTGACTTCAGTGCCAGGAGCAATCATGGAAACTATTATAAAGAATAAAATCACAAAACATTTAGATTGACATGATTTAATGGGACACAGCCAGCATGGATTTGCCCAAGGGAAGACTTACTTCACAAATCTACATTTTTTGAAGGGGTGAATAAACATGTGGACAAAGATGAACCAGTAGATGTGGTGTAGTTGGATTTTCAGAAGGCATTCGACAAAGTCTCACATGAGAGGCTTCTAAGAAAAATAAAAAGTAATGGGATGGGAGGCGATATCCTTTTGTGGATTGCAAAATGGTTAAAAGAAAGGAAACAGAGAGTAGGATTAAATGCTCTGTTTTCACAGTGGAAAAAGGTAAACAGTTGAGTGTCTCAGGGATCTGCACTTGGACTGGTATTTTTAAATATATTTATAAAGGATCTGGAAAGGGGGCACAATGAGTGAGGTGATCAAATTTTCAGATGACACAAAATTAGGCAGAGTAGTTAAATCTCAAGCAGATTGTGATAAATTGTAGGAGGACCCTGTAAGACTGGAATATTGGGCTTCTTAGTGGAAGATGAAATTTAATGTGGACAAGTGCAAGATAATGCATATAGGGAAAACTAACCATTGCTGTGGTTATACAATGTGAGGTTCTATCTTAGGAGTTACCACCTAGGAAAGAGATCTAGGCATCACAGTGGGTAATACAGGAGGAGGAATAGCCTAGTGGTTAGTAGGGATGTGCAGAGCAAAAGTTTAAGTTCATATGTCCACATGTCCAAAGGGGGTCCCATTTGCGGTCAATATGGACATAAACAGAATTCAATGAGTTGAGTATATGTCCATATGTGCAAATAAAAATTTAAACCCCTCACCCTCCTTAATCCCCCCCCCCCCCAAGACTTACCACAACTCTCTGGTGGTCCAGCGGGGTCAGGACGCCATTTCTGAAAGCCTTTCCGAGGAGCACGTGACATCGGCGTCACGTCGGCGTGACGCGGCGTCACGTGATTCCCCGCGGGGTCGCTTCCGGGATCCTCGTTCGGCCCAAAAGGAACTTTTGGCCAGCTTGGGGGGGCCTCCTGACACCCCCAAGCTGGCCAAAAGTTCCTTTTGGGCCGAACGAGGATCCCGAAGCGACCCCGCGGGGAATCATGTGACGTCGGCGTGATGCGGCGTCACGTGATTCCCCGCGGGTTCCCTCCGGCACCCTCGTTCGGCCCAAAAGGAACTTTTGGCCAGCTTGGGGGTGTCAGGAGGCCCCCCCAAGCTGGCCAAAAGTTCCTTTTGGGCCGAACGAGCGTTCCGGAGCGAACCCACGGGGAATCACGTGACGCCGCGTCACTCCGACGTGGCGCCGACGTCACGTGCTCCTCGGAAAGGCTTTCAGAAATGGCGTCCTCACTCCTCGCTGGATCACCAGGGAGTTGTGGTAAGTCTTTGGGGGGGATTAAGGAAGGTGAGGGGTTTAAATTTTTATTTTGGATCAACAATCGGGATTTCCAACTTATTCAACATAGCTATGTTGAATAAGTTGGAAATCCGATTGTTTATGTCTCATCATTTTTTAAGTTAAAAAAAAAAAAATAAGTAGCGTTTTACATTTATGTTCAATACGAATGCACACCCCTAGTGGTTAGAGCAGTGGGCTACGAACCAGGAGAGCAGCATTCGAGTCCTGCTTTCACTCCTTGTGACCTTGGGCAAGTCAATTTACCCTCCAGGTACCCTCCAGGTACAAAACTTAGATTGTAAACCCTCTGGGGATAGGAAAATACCCAGTACCTGAAAGTAAACCAATGTGATATCTCAGATCAAATGTCAGTATATGAAAATAAATAAATAAATAAATTGTAATCGTCGGCTCAGTGTGCTATGGTGGTCAAAAAAACAAACAGAATGTTAAGAATTATTAGGAAGAGAATGGAAAATTACACAGTGGATGTCATAATGCCTTTGTAATGCTCTATGGTGAGACCGCACCTTGAATACTATGTGTAGTTCTGGTTGTGGCATCTCAAAAAAGACATAGTTGCACTGGAGAAAGTGCAGAGAAGGGTAACCAAAATAAGAAACATGGAATGATTCCCCTATAAGGAAAGGCTAAAGTTAGGGATCTTCAGTTTGGAGAAGAGATGAGAGAGGGGGGATATGAGGTCTACAAAGTCATGAAAGGACTTGAACAATTTAATGTAAATTAGCTTTTTACTCTGTCAGATAACAGAAGGACTAGGGTGCACTCCATGAAGTTAGCAAGTAGCTCATTTAAAACAAACTGAAGAAAATTCTATTTCATTGAGGGGTATATTTATAAAAAAATGCACTCTTGGTTCCCAGCGCACGTATATGGATGCAGCTATTCTATAGCATGTGTGCATTGGACCACGCATGTTATAAAATAGGATTCCTATGCGCTCGTGTGCACCAGATTTTAATATCCACGCATGCATATACAGGCGGGTGTCCTCTTCTGCGTGCAGGCGGGGTATTTTTTTAATTTAAACTCAGTTACTTGATTTCCGTTTTTTCCATTTCCATCCAGTCCACTCTAATAAAGGAGCAGACTGGGAAGAAACATCCCTAACCCTAACCCTAACCATAACCCTATCCTTCCTCCATCTTCCCCTCTCCTCCCCACCCCCTAAATTACCTCTACCTATCCCAAATTTTTTAATTTTTCTACTTACTGCTCCTCCGGAGCAGAAGTATCTTCCGCGCACGGGCAAAATGTCTAATGGCACTTTCCCGGCCTGCCCCCCCCCCCCTCCGCCCCGCCACTCCCTACCCATATGATGCACCTCGACCCACCCCTTTCCAAGGGCCTGGCACTTCTGTGCATACAGTGAGTTACACGTGTGGCCGGACCCCTTTGAAAATTCACGCGGTAAGCGCATGGCCCGGCCATGTGCGTAACCCCAGGTATTTGCATGCACGTTTTAAAATCCGTCTGTCAGTGCATAGTTAAAGTCTGGAGTTCATTGCCTGAGGAAGGTGGTTACAGCAGATATTGTAACTGGGTTTTAAAATGGTTTGGAAAAGTTCCCAGAGGAAAAATCCATAAACTGCTATTAATTAATAAGCAATAGTAGCTTGAGATCTATTTAATGTTTGGTTACTTGCCAGGTGACTTGGATTGGCCACTGTTAGAAACAGGTTGCTGGGCTTGATGGACCTTTGGTCTGTCCCATCATGGCATATCATATGTTCTTATGTAGAAAACTGATAATACTTATAAATAAGCATAGATTGAACAAACTGATACTTTAGGGAAATGAGGTTTTAAAAACGGAGAACTTACTCTACATTAAAATGTAATAAGCTACTGCAAGAAGATCACCTTGCATTGCACAGGCCAATGTTGGCTTCATACATCTTAAAGGTAAGTCTCTTTATTTCAGTTCATTGATTTTGTAGTTACATCCTTATGCCACTACTTCAAAGCTGAAGTCCAATGATACTGTATTGTGCAATTTTTAACGAACAGACAACATGCCTTCAGTATATTTCTTTGCAGTAGTCTTACTGCCACCCTTTTCAAACAAGAAAAACAAAATAATGGTTTCAATGAAACATCAACAATAATCAAAATAGCCAAGGGAAAAGCTGTATCTAAACAATACTTTAATCAATTTTAATATAAACTCATTGTTCAGAATCTGCTGCCTGATGGGAGGAGCAATCAGATAGGAGTTAGCAATCTGTTCTGAATCTGCTAGGGAGTTAGCAGTCTCTGTTATAGTTGTGGGTGCATCCTTGGGCCGGTGGCAGATGACCACGCCCCTGGGAGAAGATCCCGGGAGGGACCACCAGACAGGCTCAGAGTTTGGAGACACACACTAGTTCTTTTATTAAACAATATATTGAACTACCAGAGATGGCAGTAGTGAGCTGGAAAGCCTGGCTGGGCTGCAATCCCTCAGACACTGGAACAGCGATCCCTGGAGGCTGAGCTGTAGAGAAACTGAGATGTAGTGAGTACGCAGGGTATGCAGATGGTAACATTCACACAATGTCCCAATAAAGCCCAGGCGCTGGAATGTATAGGCCCTCGGGGAGCGAGTACCTGGTTCCAGGGAAAGCTCAGAGAGAACGATGGTAACTCACTAATGTAGCTGATATAGTTGGTAGTGATGACTTCCAGGCAAAAGAGTTTATGAAGCAAGTCTGGAAACAAGGGCCCCCGAGAAGCGAGTACCGGTTCCAGACTATCTCGTGAAAAACAAAGGAGAGAGTGAGACCCCCGAGGAGTGGGTACCTCCGGTAGGTCCAAGGAGGCAGAGTAGCTTAGGTAGCGAAACTGTTGCTAACTCGATGTGTTAGCAAATACTGAGACCTTAAATATCCATCGCGGTGACGTCATCTTCGGGGGACGCTCCCGAGGTTCACACCATAGCTGGTACTTCAGTCGGGGCCACGCCGTGCACACCCCCCCTAGACCTCCAGGAACATGGCGGATAGCAGCGTCAAGCCGGTCCGGGAACGGCAGAAGGACGCCGCAGCATCCAATCTTCCCGCGGACGGAGAGGGAGGCACCATAGAGGTAAGGAGGGCGGAGAGAGGGCGTCAGGCACCGACGGACACAACACTCATAAATGCACTAATTATATTATACTAAATCCAAAAACAATTACACATCAGAAAGAAGCTGAAAGACCACCTTCAACATCACAGATGATGTTTTTAGATTTGAGAGGACTTGGGAGTATGTGAGTTGCAGTAAATAAAACCATGGGTTTTACAGAGTGGGTTTAAATAAAAGAAGAACATGGTTATTAAAGGGTTGGATATTTTCAGTACAATAGTCAGTGTTTAGTTTTGTTAAATGGTGAGTGGTATAGCTTATTTAATTTTTAGTTTTTGCTACAATGCTAGATTTTTCATTTAACCAGACAAAAATTGAGGGGTTTTAAGAACTTTCTATTAAATGCCGGGCAGAAGTATTCATTATTCAACACATAAGGAAATGAAGATTAAGGTGAGCATATTTTTAATATTGATTCAGACTTGGTTTCTAGCTATATATGAGAAGGCTTTTGAGACAATAACACATTTCTATAAGGTTATAGAAGATTTGATAGTTTGGCTGTAATAATTATTTTCTGTTATTGTTTTGTAGGATATTTATGTGAAGAAAGTGAGTAAAAGAAGAATATGACACATTTAGTCAGATAAGTTTAATTTCAATTCAGAAACTTTACCCTTGAAGAAGCCTATCAGGTGAAACAAGGGTTCCCTTGTAGGGAATGGGAATGTGGTATTGATATTTTGGAAACAGTATTGTGGAACTGATTATTTTAAATAAATAGGGTGAGTGTGTGTCATGGAACATAATGATTAGCAAAAGATCACCATAAAAGAGTGGTGATTACTATCGCTTAAATGCAGTGTGTCATATGAATTTTCCAGTTCTTACTCCCTCTTTTCCTGTTATGTAATTTTTTGAACAACAATTTATAAAGTATTAAGTGATATAGAATTACTAATTGTGTATATTCTGTTTATGTAATCAGGGTGCAATTTACACCTTCAGTATATATTACATACATTGCGGCTATGTGTCAGACCACCCTAGCCAAATATGGCTCCTTTCCACCATGAAATGAGCTCAAATCACCTCACCTGGTATAATTATGATGAAACGGCATCCAATCAGGAGCTCACCAAGGTCTCCCAGTGTAAGTAATCACTGCCCTGAACAAATATGCCCGATACGCGCATAAGTGCCAGGCTTGATCAAAGGGGCAGGCCGGGGGGTGCGGTCTGGGCAGGGAGGGGTGGGGTTGGGCAGGATGGAGGCTGGCTAGGCCAGTAGGCCCTGTCCAGGGGAGCATGCGCCGGCAGCTGGCTGGCGCGTGGAACTTACTTCATCTATTCAGATGAAGTAAGTTTTGAAATAACAAAAAAAACGATAGGGAAAGGGGTTTTAGGGGTTGGGGAAGAGAGGGGAAAAGGGAGGCAGAGCAGGAAGTGGTATAGGGAAGTTCCCTCCCAGTCCGCTCCTTAATTGGAGCGGACTGGGAGGGAACTGGGGAAACCCTAGTCGCATCGCTGAGTGTTGTCCTGCATGCTGGGAAATGCGCGCTCATGGATGCACATACTTTTCTAAAAATCTACTCCATAATGTTTCAGGTATCCTGTCACCCAAATAAAGACACACAATCTATTTCCTGGGCAACCCATCTGCTACATCTGAGCAAAGCAAGTGTCAGGTTACTAACATGGAGATATTAAATACAGCTACTTGCAGGTTCAACTCAGGGTTTATTTTCAAACTGATGAACTCTACTTTTAATAATACATAACAGGTAAATTTCCTCTATGCTTGGAGCACAAGGTTCCCAGCTTTTTTTGCAGATAGTTAAATATTTAAGCAGTAAGTGTTACAAAGGCCGGCCACAGGTTCCATGGCCGGCTCTTCTCACCTGGTGCTCATGGCCCAGACAGCCCTCTCCCACTGCGCGGCACGGCAGGGACGCCGTTGCCATCCGCCTCTGGGCCTCGCGTGGCTCCCCTGCCGCCAGGCCTCTTTACTGCCGAGGATCCCTCTAGCGCATGCACGTGCCCTTCCCCGAGACATAAAGAGGCCACGACAAGCTAGGGCTGCCGGGCCTCCTTTGATGACTTCACTCCCTCGGGATTATTTAAGGCAAGTTCTGACAACCAGAGCTTGCCTTTGCAACTGGCTTCCTCCATAGGTGGTCTGGGCTTCCTGCTATAGTCAGTCTTTTGGAACTACTCGTTTGTCAATTATCTGACCTCGGCCTGCCTGTGACCTTGTCTGATCTCCGGAACCCCAACCTCTGCCCGATTGACCTCAGCTTGTTCTCCTGCCTGTTCCAGTCCTGTTCCAGCGTCCTTTGCCTAAAGAACCTGTCTGTTCCTGCGCATCCCAGGTAGTACCTCTCAGACTGACTTCTAGTACTGACCTCGGCTTGTTCCTGACCTGTCTACTTGCAGGCTGCCTGTCTACGACCCTCGCTAGGTTCCTGATCTACTCATCTGTCTGCCGCTGCCTTAAAGACCTCCAGCCTGTTCCTGACCTGTTCATCTGCTTGCCGCCTGCCTCAAGGACCTCAGTCTGTTCCAGACCTACTCACCTGTCTGCCGCCTGCCTCTAGACCTCTGCTTGCCTCAGACTGTATCTGACCCTTGCTTCGGTGACCACTCCTCGGACTGATCTATAGACATTGACCTTTCGCCTGCCTGACCACGCCTTCAGATTCTGACTGTCCCTAGCTTTGTCATTGCCATCTCTATTCTGGTTCGCTCTGCTCTGTTTCCAGCCTCGAACCCGATAGTGCTCCTCTAGCGTCTGTGGGCACGCCGGATGTACACTCTCCTAGGAGACCCTGCGAGGCCCACCTAAGTCCACGCGGCCCGGGCCCCTATGGGCTCCTCCCGGGGGGACCTTGGGCTTCCAGTGGTTAAGTTCTACACTGCCTCTGTGTCCTTCTGTGCTCTGCCCTGTACAGTGCCTGTACTATCACAGGTCCAAGGGTCCACCCCGAGCGCACAGGTGGCAACGGCCAATGGAACTCGGCGGAGTCTCCTGCCTTACAGGCCATCCTGGGCCCTGGCTTCTAAGTCCAAGACCAACAACAATGTCTTAAAGCTCTGTCCGCTTCTCTGGAACGTCTACATACCCGACTGGATACTATTCCTGGATCATTCAGAAATCCAGGTAATGCTGGATCAAGTGGTAGTGGATATGAATCACCTGGCCACTGACAGGACTTCCTGAACGGTTAAAGTTCCATTACTGCCTTCGGTGACTCCTGTGCCAACTCTTGACCTGGACGGACACCCATTTCCTTACCTACACCGCCTCATTACTCAGGTGACCCTAAACAATGTCATGGGTTTCTGAAACAGTGCCAATGCACTTCACTCTACAGTCTAACATTTTTCCCAATGACCTGGTCAAGACCACATTCATCTTGTCTGTCCTGGAGGGTAAGGCCCTGGCTTGGGCCTCCCCGCTTTGGGAATGTTCCGATCCTCTTTCTGGCCAGCCTCCCACAATTCATGTCCGCCTTCAAACAAATCTTTATGAACCTGGCAGGACTTCCCACGATGGGATCCGACTTGTTACAATTTAAAACAAGGGAATCGCTCCTTGTCTGATTATGCCATTGAGTTTCACCAATTGGCCACGGAACTCAACTGGCAAGGGAATAGCCTACACGCCATCTTCTTAGAAGGATTGGCACCCAGATTGATAGACAAACTTGCCGCTCGAGAGATTGCTGCATCTCTCGAGGAATTTAATTGATTCTCGCGGGAAGATTGGACCGATTTCGGGCCTGAGAGAACCGACTCAACCTGAAGAACCGCTCAAGGACATCTTTTTCCACTGTTGAAAACCAGTTTCCTGACTTCAGAGAACACGGAGAACCAATGCAAATCAGTTGCACCCAATCTATCGTAAGTAGAAAAATCCCGCCATTGCCAGCTGGGCCTGTGCCTCTATTGCGGAGACCAGGGCCACCATTGTCTTTGCTGCCCTGCGAAAAGAGAACCTTCTTCGCACCAGGAAATCACAGGGTTAATACCCCTTGGTCTCCCTACAACCACACTATTGCTTCTGTTATCGATCTCAGTGGAGAGCTCTTCCACCAGCTTTAATACTCAGGCTCTAGTGGATTCTGAAGCCAGGGCCAACTTTATTCAACAGAGTTAGTAGACCAGTACCAGATCCCCTACTAATGGATTAATATCAACACTGGCTCTCTCATCGGTTTTATGGTGACTCTCTTCCTGGAGCAGTGACCTGAACTACTCTACCACTTACATTAAGGGTTGGCCAAGATCACACAGAACTCATCTCCTTCTCTGTCCTTCACACAGCAGTTAATCCAGTTATTCTGGGCCTTCCATGACTACAAAAATATCAACCCCAGTTTTACTGGGTCACAGCCGAACTCATCCAGTGGGGACCTCAATGTCCTGAGTCTTGCCTAGAACCGATTTGAAGCCCCTTGCTCGCTAACTGTAGCTACCGTTCTTACAACTCCTGCTCTGACCAGAAGAATCAGAAGACCCTGGAGACGACCGCCGAATGTGAAACCCTTATCAGGAAACATAATCAAGCCATAGCGGGTCCTCTACCTTTCTCTATCTTTCAAAGAAGATGAGGTCCGTGACCTTCCATACCCTTCTACGACCAGAGAAGGGGAAGCATTGCCTATCTCCAAATATAACCAGAACTCCGAGTAATTCTGGGGAATATCAAGCGACAGGACCCCACGATCTCAATGAGAATTGGCATCCCACGCCATGAGCCCCTCTTAAGTGGGGTCTTGAGTAGGGGAAACTGTTAAGAAGGCTGGCCATGGAACCAGTGGCTGGCTCTTCTCACCTAGTGCTCACTGTCCAGATGGCCCACTCCCGCTGCATGGCATGGCAGGGATGCTGTTGCCATCCGCCTCCGGGCCTCGCGCGGCTCCCCTGCTGCCGGACTTCGTCCGGCCGAGGATCTCTCTAGCGCGCACGCGCACGCACGCCCTTCCCCGAGACTTAAGGGGCCACGACGCGCTTAAGGGGCCGCGACATCACTCCCTCGGAGGAAGCCATTCCATGGCTTCCTCCATAGGTTGTCTGGGCTTCATGCTATAATCAGTCTTTTGGAACTACTTGTTGTCCGTTTTCTGACTTTGTGATTCACAGCCCTTCAAGTTACCAAGAACCATGTATTGTTCACAGCATTCCCTTTTTCAATCCATGGGGACCAATCCAGATCCTCAGGGGTATGCCACAGGTCTGGGCTTTAGGCACTATGCAACCATCTCTGGGTTTGCTCTCTTAAAATTCATTTCGACCAGACTAATTCAAAAGTAAAGCCCTAAACTACATGGTTCAAGAACAGCCAAAGATTTTTTGCACTGACAATGGACTACTTTCAGGCTCTATTGACCTTCAGGTATACCTGGGCAGACCATTTGCTATGTCCCAGGAACAGCCAAGCAAGATGGATCCACTCTATTCAAGGCTTATGCAATGATCATTATTTGTCAGGGCCCAAAATAAGAACAGGATATCTCTGGGTGAAATCAATTAAGAATCAGCTAGTTTTTATCCAGCTAATTTCTCTATGCAAATTTCTCTAAAATATTTACCCTTTCCCCTCCTCTGATTTATGCATATATTAAATCTGCCCCTATAAGATTTTAATGGTAATCTTGTAGCACTGTGGTAATATCAGTGGCTTCTGGGCTGCCAATATTCCAGATATGCTGTCACCAGGAACTTGTAAAACATTATCATTTCTCTCTTTTTTTTTTTTTTTTTTTGCTAGATATCATTCTAAATATACTAACTTTTTCTCTGACTCAAGTCACCACCTTATCACACTATTTCACTACCTGATGTTATCAGAAGAGATCAGCAGCAATAGCTTTCCTGCTTGGTACATGCTAGTATCACCTTTCTTCATGTACACCCTCTTTCCATCTCTGCCCTCCTAATGTGAGATTCTGCACTTTTCATGGCATTTTAACTGTCAAACATGCAACTGGTCCTTGAGCTTTCTGAGATCATTTCTCATTCTGTCACTATATCAAGTTTGCCCACTCTTTTTCTGATCTTAAAATCACCTTCAAACCAACTAACTTTTTCCTTCAAACCCCTTTGCTAAAATTCTCATAAGAAAATTAAACAGACCTGACCCCATAACAAATCTTTACCACACTTCTTTTCTTCAGTGAAAAATTCTATTTACTATTACCTTTTGACTCCATCTCTCAAAGGGTTTCTCTAGTCCAAGTCCTCTACTCTACTTTTCTTCAGTCCTGCCACATTTTTTAATGCCTCCCCACCCCAAATGTGAGATAGCATCAAAGCTCTGCTGACATCCAAGTATCCATATCCAGCACCTATCTTGGATCTAATTTTCTGAATACTCAAGAAAAAAAAATTGATTTGGATTTTGTGACACAGTCTCCCTTTGCTAAAATCTAACTGTCTCATATTCTGCATTCCATTAGACTTAGAAATCAATTTAAAGTTATCTCTCTGATGTGGCTATGGCTAATATATTTTATCAGGTACACACGTTGGGTGATATTTAACCAACCCTCTCAACACTAGTGTGAACTACACATGTATTGTAAGAGAGGCTCACAAATCTTTATTGACAATTTTTTTTTTACCAAATCACATTTAAAGTGTTTCATAAAACTCACTCACTCATTCACACATTCACACCATTAAAATTAAACACAACCATGGTGGTACAGATACAAATGATTTTTCAATACACAACAGAGCACATGTGTTAATAGTTCTCTGTGGCTTATTACACCACTTACAACCCTATAGAAGTTATATAAACAGTCTATCAAGAAAATATTACAATTCCATCATTACATTGACGGTATGACGTATTACGTGCGGTGGCATGTGCTTAGCGCATTCAGGGCGTTGCCAGGACGCTGCTCGTGGTTTTCGGGTGGCGTTGGTATTAGAATGATTTAAAGCAAGTTAGCGTGGTGAGCACGATAGAAAAAGTCTTGGAGAAGTGTGGTTTTATCAGTCTATTCGCCGGATATGGAAGCACTAAAGCATCGCAGTTGGGAAGTGAGTTATGGATCGTGTAATTGTGAGTCTCGTTAGAACAGGTGGGTTGAATTGAGATAGGAGCCCGTGGTAATAGGTGAGAGTCATTAGAGAGTATAAGGTTTAGTAATGGATGGCATATGTGTGCGTTGTCGTTATAGTAGTCCCCGAGGTGTATCATTGTGGGATGCATATGTGAAAAGCTGAGAGGAGGCTAATGATCTTTTGAGATTTTGCTTGTGTCATTTGAAGCATATTGATATTATTGGAAAAGAAGATTACAGCCTGATTACTCTTTGGGATAATGTGAAGGGGTCCATTTAAAGCAATAATCTGAAAAAGTTTGGTAAGTGTAAGAAATTTGTATGTATAGTGTGTCTTTATATTTATGGTTTAGGGTTCATGTTTACGGTGAAACATTTATGGGTTTGTTTTCCCAGATGGTGAAATATCCTCTGATGGCCTCTTGCAGGGGTTATGTTATGATCAAAGGCAAGCTACGCATCTAGCTTCTGTGAAGGAAGAGACACACAGTGGAGGAACAGGAGAGAGAAAATGAAGGGGAATAAAAGTGTTTAGAGTGTATTAACCCAAATGGGTCTGAACAGCAGAAGCACATGTGTAATGATGATATAAGATTGGTATAATAGTGTGGAAGTCACAGTTAAATTGAGTAATGAAGGAATTGTAATATTGTCTTGATAGACTGTTATATATAACTTCTATAGGGTTTGTAAGTGGTTGTAATAAGCCACAAGGAGTATACACACACGTGTTCTGTTGTGTATTGAAACATCATTTTGTATCTGTACCACCACTGTTGTGTTTAATTGTAATGATGTGAATGAGTGAGTGAGTTTTAAGGTACACTTTTAATGTGATTTGGTAAATATTTTGGTCAATAAAGATTTGTGACCTCTCTTACAGTACATGTGTAATATATTTTATAGTCAGCATATATTGTGTTCATACTTTTACAAGGAATTAAGTGGGGAAAGGGGATTGCACATTAAGCCTCCAGATGGAGAAAATACAAAACAATCATGAGGACTTGCAACCACTAGGCAGCCCATCTTCCCCTCTTTTCAGACTTTTCCTTCTCCATTGTGGTATAGCAAAGGTTTGTGGACTCTGGCTCATATCATAAAAGATGATAGACATGTCATTTTGAAAACTGAATATTCTTTATCACTTACCACCTTCAAACCAGTTTAAATGGATTCAATAGAAAACAGTTTGTATACACCTAATAAACTGATTATTCAGATTGTCTGGATTATTCTGATTATCTTCAGATCTGTTTGAAAGTATGTGATTCTGGCATATTGCTTCAAAGTTTTATAGTAGTTTGAGCCATAGTTGTAATCATCATTGTTGGGGTATGGATAAGGTCTGGGATAATGAGCTAGGTATTGCATTAAAGAGTCATTAATGGAAAAGTTTTGGAAAAGAGTCATGAGGAATTTATTAATGCCATTTTTCACCCAATCTCTTCTTGCTCATTGAGCCATCTGGAATCCATTATATTACATACATTTGTAAGAAAGATGTTGGAAATCTTGATTATACATTGAATCACTGTGGGAATGTTCAAACATTTATCGAAGTCTTTGGTATGTAATTTAAAAGATTTTGCATATTCTTTGTTACTTGCTTTATCAAATTGTAATTTTGCAGTCCATTCATTGTGCTGATATCCTGTCACTTTGCTATGGGAAATTTAGCAATCATGTATCTCTTATTTGTCAAAATATTCAAAGGTTTTGGAAAGATTCTAGTTTACTGAATGCTACTTTTTGTCTTGGGTGCTATTAGAAAAGATGGACTAGACATTTAATTAAATAAACAAAATAAATAACAGCTGCTGCTGCAGAGAAACTTAGCCGAGTTTTTTAATTTCAAAAGATTTGGAACCCTATTCAAAATTGCATCAATAATCTATAAACTTTTGTTGTATTCCTCCAGATATCATATATGTTAATGTTATTAATGTATGTCTTAAGCATTGCTTAAAATTTCTTTTTTTGTCTGTGGTGTATTCTTTCTGTTTAAAATCTAAATATATATGATTAACTCAAACTTTTCTTTTCAAAACCTTCACAATATCACTCACAGTAATAATGAACAGAACTGACTTCTTGATGGATCTCTAAATGCTCCATTAATTGCACTTCTCACCTATAAAAAAAAAATATTCTATTTGCTTCTACTTTCTGTTTCTATTATACAATTAGTTTTACCAGGCCACAACTGTGAGACCAGTCAATTGCTAGACCTGAGTGGGGACAAAGTCCCCCCCCCCCAACACACTCACAGCACCAAAACCACCAAAAAAACCCCACTAGAACAGGATTATCAACCTTCCAGAAAGTATGTGGTTCACCAACTGTTATTATTCGTGATGATTGTGAGTGGATCCTTGGGCCGGTGGCAGATGACCACGCTCCCGGGGGAAGATCCCGAGAGGGACCACCGGTCAGGCTCAGAGTTGGGAGACAGACACACACTAGTTCTTTTATTAAACAGTTCTTGAGAACCACCAGAGGTGGCAGTAGTGAACTGGAAGAGCCCGGCTGGGCTGTAGTCCCTCAGGCACTGGAACAGTGATCCCAGGAAGGCTGAGCTGTAGAGAAACTGAGATAGTGAGTAGGGCAGAGTATGCAGAGTTCAGGAACAGAACCTAGATGGTAACCCTCACACTGTAGTCTCTTAGAACAACCTAGGTGCTGGAATGAAGTAGGCCCTTGAGGAGCGAGTACCTGGTTCCAGGGAAAGCTCTGAGAGAGAGATGGTAACTCACTGGTGTTGTAGGCAGTGGTGACTTCCTGGCAGAAGTTATATTCAGTAGCAGGTCCGGGAACGTGGGCCCTCGAGGAGCGAGTACCGGTTCCAGACTGCGACCTGAAAAGTAAAAGAGAGAGAGAGGCCCCCGAGGAGCGGGTACCCCTAGTAAAGTCTAAGGAGGCAGAGTAGCAAGGTATGCAGAAAGCGAATCCCATACGCAGCGATACCTGGAGGCAGCTAGGTAAGATTCCCTTTGCTAACTCGATTAGTTAGCGAAATGAAAGACCTTTGAATATCCAAAGATGATGATGTCATCTCAGGGGGACGCCACAGAGGTTCACCTCACTGCTGGTACTTGAATTGGGGTTGCGCCACGCTTGCGCCCTTAGGCCTCAGGAGAACATGGCAGAAGGCAGTGTCTAGCCAGTCCAGGAATGCCGGAGAAGGTCGGCAGGATGACGCCGTGGCAGCCAAACTTCCATCAACCCAGGAGGGAGTCGCCAAAGAGGTAAGGAGGGCAGAGTAGAGACGTCAGGCAGCGATGGTCGTAACACCAACACACCAGTTGCATCCATTGTTTTTGGCCTATGGATCCTTCTATTTCCCCTGGTGCCCAATCTACTGAAATCACAGGCAACACTGATCCTCGTACCCCAAGGCACAGGGACACCTCACAAATATGCTCTTTTCACCTCTGAGCCTCTCAACCAATAACAGTTTTCATTGCTCCAGAAGGGACCACACCCCTCCACCCCTGAGGCCTTCCTTAGCAATATTGAGTCATCCAAAAAGGTTACCCATGCTCAGAACTGACAAGTCCACCAGGATCAGAAGAAATCTGACCCATTCTATCTCTACTTCTCTAACTGGATTCTTTGCTGCTTGTTGGAACTATTGGCCCTGAAAAAAAGAGAGTCCAGATGTACCTAATTTCTGAGTGCCCCCAAATTCCATGACAAGGGGACATTCTCTTAATATCCCCCAGAGACACAGCTAGATGCCCTCTTTGCAGTAGCCATAGGAGACATTCTCTCCCTGCTGAGACTGAATAGTGACCTGCAACAGCAGGCAGACCCCTCAGAGACTACATACTAGCATAATGTGTGTATGTTGCCCTGGTAGAAGATATAGTATCAGTTTATTTATTTATTTAGAAAACAGGTTTGATTTGAACCAAACCATGCAAAGCTGATCACAAGTAAAAAAAGAAAGACATAAATTACAAACAATTAATAAACACATAAACCACAAAGAATAGCCAAACTCCTTATCATTATAAACTCCACCCCATATACCTCCTATACCCACCAAGGCACCAGCAAGTACAATATCCTATTCCTATGTGCTCTGCTTCATCCTTCCCTATCCTACCTCAAAGTAAAAACCATTGTATCCATCCCATAACACATAAACCTCATTTCAATCTTCAAAAACATCCTTTAAAATACTTGTACCAAAACATAATCATCCAAACAATGATACTTATTAAATTTAGCCACCAGAAATAACTACATTTTCAACTTTTTTAACATGGAAACCTCTTTTCAAAACTTAATTAATATGACAAAGAATTCCAAAGCATTGGTGCAGATATAGAAAAAGATCTTATGAATGCCTTCTTTGCCTCTCGCGCTGTTATGTCCTATAGCTTCATCCCCTGATTAGGTCTTAGAATTTTAGAAATATGACAGCAGAAAAGGATTGTATAGCCCATATAGTCTGCTCATCTGCCATATTTATTTTGGTTTATAAGTCTCATTACTCTTTTAGAGATCCCTTATACTTTTCCAACGCTTTCTTGAATTCAGATACCATTTTGCCTCTATCACCTCCACTGGGAGGCTGTTCTATATATCCACCACCCTCTCTGTAAAGAAATATTTCCTAAGATTATTCCTGGGTCTACCACTTTTCACCCTCATCCCATGATCCCTTGTTCTAGAGTTTTCTTTCTTTTGAAGAGGCTTGCCTCTTATCTGTGGAACCTTTGAGATACTTAAATATATTTATCATAGCTCCCCATCTCACCATTCCTCTAGAATGGGGATGGCAAACTCCAGTCTTCAAGTACCACAAACAGGCCAGGTTTCAGTATATCTACAATGAATATGCATGAGAGAATTGCAAGCCCTGCCTCCATTGAATGCAAATCCATCTCATGCATATTCATTGTGGATATCCTAAAAACCTGGCCTGTTTGTGGTACTCAAGGTCTGTAGTTCGCCATCCCTGCTCTAGGGTGTACGTTTTTGTATCTTTAAGTCTATTTCCATATGTTTTAGAATGAAGGCCTCTGTTCATTTCTATGGCTATCCTCTGGACAAACTCCATCCTATTTATGTCCTTTTGAAGGTGCGGTCTCCAGAATTGTACACAGTATTCCAAATGAAGTCTCACCAGGGACCTATACAGGGGCAATATCACCTCTCCTTTTCTGCTGATGATTCCTCTTCCTATACAGCTAAGCATCTATCTGGCTTTTGCAATTGCTTTGAACACCTGTTTGACCAACTTAAGATCAACAGAATCAATTGCCCCAGATCCTGATCTTCCTTTATGCTTAGAAGAATTTCACCTCCAATACTGTACCTCTCCTTTGGGCTTTTGTATCCTAAATGCATTACTCTGCATTTTTTTAGCATTAAATATTAGCTGTTAGACCCTAGACACTTCTTTAACCTTCCCTGGATCCTTCCTTATGTTTTCTACACCTTCCTGGCTATCCAGCCTGTTACAGATTTTGATATCATTAACAAAAAGACAAACCTTTCCTGTCAATCGTTCCAATATATAGCTCATGAAAATATTGGAAAGAACCAATCCAAAGTCCAGTCTCTGAGGCACACTATTAGAAACACGCTCCTCCCTCAGAGAAAACTCCATTTACCACTACCCTTTGTTGCTTCCTACTCAACCAGTTTCTAACACAGTCAGTCACTCTATGCCCATACCAAAGACATTCAATTTATATGTATTTCTCCTATGCGGAATCATGTCTAAAGTCTTACTGAAATCTAAGAACACTACATCCAGACTCTCCTTTGATCCAACTCTCTGGTCGCCCAGTCAAAGATATTGTTTATATTTGTCTGACAAGATTTACCTCTGGGAAAACCATGCTGCCTAGGATCTTGCAATCCATTGGTTTCCAAAAACTGCACCATTCTCTGTTTTAGCAAAAATTGCTTTAATTTGCTCACCAAGACATCAGACTAATTGGTCTGTGGTCTCCACCTTTATGATTAGGAACCACATCCACCCATCTTCAGTCCTCTGGAACTACTACTGACTCTAAAGAAGCATTGAAAATGTCAGCCAGCGGAGCTTCGGTAACTTCTTTAAATTTTCATAAAATCCTTGTAGTTCCCAGCATTCTTGCATTTTTGTGAATAGGAACCACATCTGCCTGGTTCCCGACTTTAAAGAAGTTTTGTAAAGGTCAGCCAGTGGAACTGTCAGCACATCTCTAAGTTCCCTCAGTATCCTTGGATGTATCCCATCCAGCCCCATCTCCTTATCTACTTTAAGATTAATTAGTTCCTCATGAACACCTAACTTCAAAAATTGATTGAGGTTTATTTCACATCCAATCTAATTTATTTATTTATTTATTTATTTATTTCGAGGCTTTTATATACCGAAGTATAGCAGATTGCCTTCATTCCGGTTTACATGGTAACAATTTAATACAATTTAATAACATTGGAACAACTTAATATACTAGGAACAACGTTCGGGTCATAGGTTTAAAGAGAGCAACGTTTCCAAACTGGAAATGAACATTTTTACAACAGACGAAATAATCAATTAAAAAAGGGGGAGAACTTAAGCAGAGTTCATTGTTAGGTGAGGGGGATAATAGGACATTGTATCGGAGAGGCTGATCGGAGGGGTGGGACACGGGGAGATGAGGATCGGTATTGAGAGGGAAGGGAAGGCGGGGTGGAGGGGGTGGGGGAGGACAGAACCACATAAAACAAATTTGTGTTTGTTTTATGTGGTTCTGGTTCAGGCACTTCCACAATGACCAGGAACAAAAATATTTGTAAAGCAATTTTTATTTTTCCTCATCAGCCTCTACATATCCCTCTCTTTGACATCTGAATATCTCAATGCTACTTCTGTACTTCCTTCTATCACTAACATATCTAAAAAAAAAAGTCTTGTCCCACCATTTTACTGTATTTGCTAGTTTTTATATTTGAACTATTGCATTCCTTTCTACTTTCTCAACTTCTCTTAATTCTTCAACATATCTGTCTTCTTCTTTCTGTGATCTCTTGTAGTTAATGTTAACCTTTTCTACCTTACCTTTTCAGCTACTTCTTTAGAAAATCATAGTTGCCTTTTTACTTTATGTATATTTCTAAAAAAAAACACATTAGTTGCCCTTATGATATTTCTTTTTAATTTTGACCATTGCTCTTCTACTTCCATTATATTTTCCTATCCAGCTAATGACTCCTTGCGTTACTTCCCCTTTTTAAGAAAATTAGATTTCCTGAAGTCTAGGACCCTCACCTTTGAATGAACTTTTATCTCTTGCACTTTAATACTGAATGACACATCCAGTGATCACTGGATCCAGATGATCATTCACTATGACATCAGAAATACTGTCCCTGTTGGTAAGCACCAGGTCCAGCATTGCCTCCTCCCATATGGGTTAACATAAGAACATAGAACACAAGAAGCTACCTTACTAGATAAGAGCAAGGGTCCATCAAGAACAGCATCCTGTTTCCAACAGTGGCCAAGTATCTAAACATTAAATAGAATCCATGATACTGATACTGGTAATAAGCAGTGGCTATTCCCTAAGGCAACATGATTAATTACAGTTTATGGAACTTATTCAAATCTTTTTTAAACCCAGCTGCAATAACTGCTTTAACCACATCCTCTAGCAATTAATTCCAGAGCTTAATTGTGTGTTTAGTGAAAAATAATTTTCTCTGATTTGTTTTAAATGTACAATTTGCTAAATTCATGGATTGCCCCCTAGTCCTTGTATTATCTAAATGAATAAATAACTGATTCACATTTACCCATTCAAATCCTTTCATGATTATATAGACTTTTATCATATCCCCCTCAGCCATCTCTTCTCCAAGCTGAACAGCCCAAACCTCTTTAGCCTTTCCTCATAGGGGAGCCATTTTGGTTAGCCTTGTCTATACTTTCTCCTCTGCAACTATATCTTTTTTGAGATGTGCTGACAAGAATTTCACACAGTATTCAAGGTACGGTCTCACAGAAGCATTATGATGATTGGGACAATTATTGACTAATATCCAACCTGGCTTTCATCACTAAAATCCTAGAAAAAGTAGTGTTATCACAACTATAAAGCTACCTAGAGACAATCATAATCTATACCCAAACCAATTTGGCTTCAGAAAAGATCGCTCTATAGAAACCTTTCTCATTTCACTAACTGACCATGTACTACAGGGGTTTGATAATGATGAATCCTATATCCTGGGACTAATTGATCTATCAACAGCATTCAACACCATAGACCGTACCCTACTATGTCACCAGCTGAGAAAAATTGGAATAGACAGAGCTGTCATCAAATGTTCACGTCCTTTCTAAAAAACAGATCATTCCAATTCAGTTTGGACAATCACATATCTGACACCTTCCTAGTCAATACAGGTGATCCCCAAGGGTCAGCACTCTCAGCTATCCTATTCAACATTTACATGCTGCCACTATGTGCATTACTAGTGGAACTAGAAATCAAATTCTTCCTTTATGTAGACAATATACAATTCTACCTCCCATTCAACAACTACCTCAACATTGTAAGCTTACATGAAGACAATACAAGAAAGACAAACTCAGCTAAAATTAACACTAAACACAAAAAAACCCCTGAAATTGTATTGTTAAGAGAAATTCCACAATAATCAAACCGCCAATTATAGACCTAGGAAATATTAACATTACTCCTACAGATCAGGTATGAGACCTAGGAATACAGATTGATCAAAATTTGTCAATGAAAATGCATATAAGCAAACTAATTAAAACAGGATACTTCAAGCTTAGAATATTACATCAACTGAAACCTTTACTAACAATACAGGACTTCCACACCATTCTACAAACATTATTTTCCACATGATGGTGCAAGGAAGAGGTATTCAGTTTTGTAAGGAACTGGGGAACCTTTTTGGGAAGGGATGGGCTCCACCTTAACAGGATGGAATCAGACTGCAGGTGCTAACCTATAAAAAGGAGTTAGAGCAGCTTTTAAAATAGAACAAAGGGGAAAAGCAGACAGTTACTCAGCAGGGCATGGTTCGAAGAACATAAGAACGTAAGACATTGCCATGCTGGGTCAGACCAAGGATCCATCAAGCCCAGCATCCTGATTCCAACAGAGGCCAAACCAGGCCACAAGAACCTGGCAATTATCCAAACACTAAGAAGATCCCATGCTACTGATGCAATTAATAGCAGTGGCTATTCCCTAAGTAAACTTGATTAATAGCAGTTAATGGACTTCTCCCCCAAGAAATTATCTTAACTTATCTTCTGGCAACACATTCCAGAGCTTTATTGTGTATTGAGTGAAAAAGAATATTCTCCGATTAGTCTTAAATGTGCTACTTGCTAACTTCATGGAATGCCCCCAGTCCTTCTATTATTCGAAAGTGTAAATAACCGATTCACATCTACTCGTTCAAGACCTCTCATGATCTTAAAGGGAAGTATCTTCAAAAGATACAAATGAAGCATTAGAGTTAGAGGTACCCAATAGAGAGGTTCCATAGGGATGTGCAGAGGGACCACATATGTTACATTCAGTATTCGTATTCATGGGTGGGCAGATACGTTGCATTTGGCAAGGGGGGGGGGGGGGGGGCTGATCCGTTCATGCATTCCATTCTTAATCATTTCCCGGCTAAAATTTAATTAACTAAAACCCCCACCCTCCTGACCTCCCCAAGACTTGCCAAAACTCCCTGGTGGTCCAGCGGGGGTCCGGAATCATCTACTGCACTCACACTGTCGGCTGTCGGTATTCAAAATGGTGTCGATAGCCTTTGACCTTACTATGTCACAGGGGCTACCGGTGCCATTGGTTGGCCCCTGTCACATAGTAGGAGCAATGGATAGCCGGTGCCATCTTGGGGGACTCCTGACCTCCCCAATACTTGCCAAAAGTACCTGGTGGTCCAGCGGGGGTCCTGGAGCCATCTCCTGCACTCAGGCCATCAACTGCCAGTATTCAAATGGTGCCGATAGCCTTTGCCCTTACTACGTCACAGGGGCTATTGGCGCCATTTTGAATAACGGAAGCTGATGGCATGAGTACAGTAGATGGCTCCTGGATCCCGCTGGACCACCAGGGAGTTTTGGTAAGTCTGGGGGTGTCAGAAGGGTGGGGGTTTTGTTTAAATTCACTCCTTTAGACCAGTGGTCTCCAACCCTGTCCTGGAGGCCCACCAGCCAGTCGGATTTTTAAAATATCCACAATGAATGTGCATGAGAGAAAATTTGCATGCACTGCCTCCATAACTTAAAATCCGACTGGCTGGTGGGCCCCCAGGAAAGGGTTGGGGACCACTGCTTTAGACGGCCGAATAATTCGGTGAAGATTTGTTGTATTCGTGGGAACTGTGATACGTTGCGGATTGCCAATACGTTGCAAATTAATGTACACCCCTAAGGTTCCACTACTAAAAAAAGTAGTACAAGTGCCTGTAATTAAAAACTCACCTGAGCTAAAAGATTCTAATATCCCTGACAACTGAAAAGCAGAATGTTAATATAAACGAAAACCACACTTTGAAATGTTTGTAAGCTAATGCCAGAAATCTAAGAAATAAGATGGGAGAATTGGAGTGTATAACAGTGAATGGTGTCATAGAATTAATTGGCATATCAGAGACATGGTGTAAAGAGGATAACCAATGGGCTAGTTCCATACCAGGGTACAAATAAAATCACAATGACAGAAAGGAGCTAGGGATGTGCAGAAGGAAAACATTTGTTTTGATTTGGTATTCGTTTCACTGGGACCCAAATCTGTTGTATTCATTTCAGGGGGGAAACCCAATTTGTTGATTAGTTTTATTCGTTTTCCGATTTCCCATTAAAGTCAATGGGGGAAGTATTTGCAGCCGATTTTTGGCTGCAGAATTGGAGATTTCTTATCAGTTCTGATGAAACTTCTGGGAAATAATCATCAGAATGAGAAAAGAACTCCAAGGTACTTAGACTGTGGCAAAGTGGCACCAAAGTGGCATGAATAGCCTAAGGCACTTTAAAGGAGCAAAGGGCTACCAGAAGTGGCAAGAGTGCTTTAACAGAGGTGCAAAGCAGCAGCGAGAGTGTCAAAAATACACCACAGCTTCAAAAGAGAACACCGATAACAGATGCATGAACCCTCGAAGGCAGCATGACAGGCAAAGCGGCAAGACAAATGGCATCAACATCCTACAGCACAATGAAGGGGGAAAATAGCAAGCAGAAAGACTACCACCAACACACTGAGGAACCATGATAGTGGCAAGAACACCACAAGGAGTTGAGTGAGTCATCTGGTATAAGGCAGCAAGGCAGAGTAGCAGAAAGCTGATAGGGGCAAGACAGGCTGGCAGAGCAGAGGTAGTCAGGTCCCTGTGGTTTTGATAGGGGCAAGACAGGCTGGCAGAGCTGAGGTAGTCAGGTCCCTGTGGTTTTGATAGGGGCAAGACAGGCTGGCCATGGGAAGAGTTCCCTTTCGTTTGCACAGGAAAGGGCTCCCTAGAATGGGTTCGCCCCTAGAGTGGGGTGTTTCCATTGGCATCTAGTGAGCTCTCGCTGGTCTTTTAAAATCTGGTGGATTTAGCAGATATACAAATGAGAATTATCAAGGCTGAGGCAGAGGAGGGTGCCATGTGAACAGTGGTTCAACATGGATCTACAGGTACTAAGAGATAGGCTGACCGTCTACCCCGGGGAGAGTTCCCTTTCCTTTGAGCAGGAAAGGGCTCCCCGGAATGGGTTGGCCCCTAGAGTGGAGCACAAACCTTCAAAGCGTGTTTGTGTTAATTAAGGATCCATGCTGTGAAGGATTAGTATTTTGAATTTCCAGAGACTGAGGGTTCCCTTTGCAACGAGGGTTCAGCCGTTAGGACCAAAAGAATCACTGACGTCTTCTCCCGCCCAAATCTACAATATCAAACTATGTTGACTTTGTAGTTTACACAGTGCTTCTGTAAACTATGGGAAGACAGAGGATAAGCTAGAGTTCAACTACCACCAGTTTTCTATAGTACTAGAAAACATTACTGTTGGCATCTAAGAAAGATTTTGGGAACATGGCCCATATTTTCCTATCCAGCCCATATTTTCCTATCCAGCCCATATTTTCCCTACTGCTCTAGGTTAACCCCCTACCCAGTTCGCCTCCCCTTTTGAAATGTACTTCTAAATATTTTGTTAATATGTGAACCGGTATGATGTCCCCACTAATACCGGTATATAAAAGTTCCTAAATAAATAAATAAATAAAATATTATGAAGGTCAGGAAAACTATTGAGCATATGAACTATGCAAGCTCCAAACATCTTAAGTCAGCAGTTTATTTTCTTACATTCAAAATGTGTACGGACAGGCACAGCATTCGAGGTCAAGCCCTTTTAGGGACATAAGGCCTGGACGGACAGGCACAGCATTCAAGGTCAAACCCTTATAGAGATGTAAAGCCTGGATGGACAGGCACAGCATTCAAGGTCAATCCCTTTTAGTGACATAAGGCCTGGTTGGATAGGCACAGCATTCGAGGTAAAGCCCTTTTATGGACATAAGGTCTGGATGGACAGGCACAACATTAGAGGTCAAACCCTTTTAGGGACATAAGGCCTGGACAGACAGGCACAGCATTCGAGGTCAAGCCCTTGTAGAGATGTAAAGCCTGAAAGGACAGGCACAGCATTCGAGGTCAAGCCCTTTTAGGGATATAAGGCCTGGACAGACAGGCACAGCATTCAAGTTCAAGCCCTTTTAGGGACATAAGGCCTGGATGGACAGGCACAGAATTAGAGATCAAGTCCTTTTAGGGACAAAAGGCCTGGATGGACAGGCACAGCATTCGAGAATAGAGGTCAAGCCCTCGTAGGGATGTAAAGCCTGGATGGACAGGCAGCAGGCACAACATTTGAGGATAGAGGTCAAGCCCTCGTAGGGGAGTAAAGCCTGGACGGACAGGCAGCAGGCACAGCATTCGAGGATAAAGGTCAAGCCTCGTAGGGGTGTTAAGCCTGAATGGACAGGCAACAGGCACAGAATTCAAGGATGGAGGTCAAGCCCTCATAGGGGCATAAAGCCTGGATGGACAAGCAGCAGGTACAGTATTCGAGGATAGAGGTCAAGCCCTTGAAGGGGCATAAATCCTGGACAGACAGGCAGCAGGCACAGCATTCGAGGATAGAAGTCAAGCCCTCGTAGGGGCATAAAGCCTGGATGGACAGGCAGCAGGCACAGCATTTGAGGATAGAAGACAAGCCCTCGTAGGGACGTAAGGCTTGGATGGACAGGCACAGCATTCGAGGTCAAGCCGTTTTAGGGATGTAAGGCCTGGATGGGCAGGCACAGCAATAGAGGATAGGAGTCAAGCCCTTGTAGGGACATAAGCCACAGAGGCATTCACGGAGCGGGATTCCAGTGGCCAGTGGTTGGTGTTCCACCTTCACGGAGTGGAAGGATGGAGGGCTGCCATCTCCAAATTAAAAAAACAAACAAACAAAAAAAACCCAAGGGGTGGGTAAGAGTATGTAAAATTATCGGAGAGTTCATAGGCTATAGGTATTACCAATTATTAGGCTTATTCAATATTTGTTGATAGTTAATGTGGCTTTCAATGCATACTTAACTTTCAATGTATATCCAGCATAGCTCTCTGCTTCAAAGGCAGGGGAGAAGAAAAACTAATACTTCACGCATATCCAGCATAGCTCTCTGCTTCAACGGCAGGGGAGAAGTAAAACTAATAATTCACGCATATCCAGCATAGCTCTCTGCTTCAACGGCAAGGGAGAAGTAAAACTAATACTTCACGCATATCCAGCATAGCTCTCTGCTTCAACGGCAGGGGAGAAGAAAAACAACCAATAAGGGCTGAATAACATAGTCTGGGTAAACAAAGAAGTATGAGTGTAGCTTGCTTGTTGCGGTGGTTACTACCCCTTACTAATCAAGCTTGATATTTCACTTGGATGCAGCTCCATCACTGCTCTCTGCATTAATGGTGGGGGTGAAAGGAAAATAGTACCAAGGGTTGCTAAGAGCCAAGAGAAAAAGATAAGTATGAAAGGAAAGAAGTGTGAAGCTTGCTGGGCAGACTGGATGGGCCGATTGGTCTTCTTCTGCAGTCATTTCTATGTTTCTATAAGGCCTGGACGGACAGGTATAGCATTAGAGGATTTCCTTTGTGCAGGTATGTTGTGGTTTGATCTGTCACTTCTTCTTGAACTGGTTCACTGCCCGAAGAAAATGGCATCTTTTTTCATTTCTGAAAGATAATTCAACAGAGGATGTTTTTAGAGCAATAGAGACTGCCATTTGTGAAGCAAGAACTGATCTGGAGATTATTTGTAAATACCCAGAAGCTTTTAACTGTACTTTTGCACTTCAGCTGATGACAAAGGAACATGAAGAGATCTCAGGAACAAGAAAACTGCTACTCAAGTCCAAATCTACAATATCAACCTATGTTGACTTTGTAGTTTATACAGTATGTCTGTAAACTATGGGAAGATAGAGGATGGACTAGAGTGCAACTACCACCAGTTTTCTATAGTACTAGAAGTATTACTGTTGGCATCTAAGAAAGATTTCTGGAATATGGCCCATATTATGAAGGTCAGGAAAACTATTGAGGATATGAACTATGCAACCTCCAAACATCTTAAGTCAGCTTTTTATGTTCTTACATTACAAATGTTTCAAAATAGGAAAAGAATATTCTGGAAAGAAGTGATGCAGAAATACATGAAAGTGAAATTAGAAATACTAGAACTAAACTCAGACAGGTACAGCGTTTGAGGTCAGGCCCTTGTAAGGATATACGGCCTGGACAGTGGACAGACAGTGGATGGACAGGAACAGCATTTCAGGTCAGGCCCTTGTAGGGACGTACGTCCTGGACAGTGGATGGATAGGCACAGCATTTCAGATCAGGTACATGTGCTGATATTATCTGGAGCATAGGAGGCAGTTGGAGCTGGTGCAAGACTTTCAATTGCTTTTATTCATCTTGCCATTCACAGGGAAAATTTGGAAACCCAAGCAAAGGCATGTTTATTTTCAAAAACTCTAGCATTTCCATCAACTCTGGTGCCAGCCTTGAGCGGTGAGGACTCATGATATTCCCTGTCATTGAAAATACACATTCACTGGGCACACTGTTTGGTAGACATGACAGATATCGCTGATCCACTTTCGCTAGGTATTGCCAGACAGTGGACTTGTGTGCCCAATATGCCAGCGGATCTGTCCGTATGTCCTCTGTAGGTTCTGAGAGATACCGTGTCACTGACGGTTGTGCTGGTGTCTCCTTTGCTTGGGTGGGCTGAGAGTCACTCATGCCAGCTGCTTTCTCTCTAGCCCGTAGCACAAAAGATGAATCTTTATAGGCAATATGCCTTTGGCGTACTGAAGTGGAGGATGAGGAGGTACTAGCTGTCGCTGACAGAGTGCTGGCTCATGCTTGGGCTAGCACAACTCTCTGAAGTGCCCGCCGCTGTTTCCTCCTCTGCTTCATGCCTAATCTGTCTCTGCCTATGGTGCTCCTGATCACAGACTTTTGCTAATAGCAGTTCCTTCACAAATGAGAGACAATTGGACTGTAGGGTGAGTTTCCCTTTCACACGGGGATCACAGACTGTGGCGAGCATGTATGTGTGATTTTCTGTTAAAGGCCCTAATCTCTCTTGCACTTGCTCCTGCAAAATGTCCAGACAATGCAGCACCTCGGCTGTCTTTCCCTCTTCCTGTTTAAAGCCCTCCAAATTTTCCTCCAGAAAATTATCTATAGGATTGATGTCAGCCAAGGTGGCACTTCTGGAAAATAGCTCTTCCGTGACATCCTTGAAGGGCTGCAGAATTTTTACCAGCTGACTCATGACTAACCAATCATGATGCCCTAGGGGATTCTGCACACCTATGTCCATTGAACCAGAAAGTTCATGAAGGTGTGTCTGCAGCTCCACTAACCTCTGAAGCATCATAAAGGAGGAATTCCACCGGGTGGCAATGTCTTGAATGAGACACTTGTGAGGCATCTCCAAATCAGTCTGCTTTTGTCGGAGAACCTGCCCCGCCTTCACACTTCTGTGGAAGTGTGCTGCTATGTTCCTGCACTTCTGTATTAACCTATGCAGGTATTCATTCTCTTTGTCATTCTAATCCAACCACAGAGCTGACTTCACTACCAGGTGCAGAGTGTGTGCAAAACATCGGATGTTCTTAAAGCGCTCGTCATTTATTGCCTTAACCATGTTTGCACCATTGTCTGTGACAAAGAACCCTGCCTGAGGATTCCTGTCTCGCTGGTGTAGTTGCCAGCCCTCCAGCATCTGTCTGATGCATGCTAGAATATTGGATGAGGTATGGGCCTCGTCCGTCAGGTGGGAGTGCAGTAAAGCCCACCTCCACCCTGATACTTGTTCACTAATAGAGCTGCTGCCTGTCCGTGCCTCAGCCAGGTCCCACCAGTGTGCTGTCAGGGAGAGGTAAGAGTGTGCAGCATTCATGCCGGTCCAGATATCGCAGGTGCAATGCACACTCCCCTCTGCCTTAGCAAGCAGCGCTTGGATGCGGCTGCGACACTGGTTGTACAGCCTGGGGATGACATTTCTGCTAAATGTGGTTCTGGAGGGGACTTTGTAATTTGGAATTGTGACCTTCAGCAAATGCTTGAAACCCACATTCTCCACTATCTGCAAGGGCTGGTCATCAAGGGCAATCATTTTCCCAATGCTCCTGGTTACAACTTTTGAGGCTGCCTGCCTCTAACCCCGGGATAGTGTTACGGCACACCACCCCATTTCCTCCATGGTGGGTTGTCGCTTCTGCCACATGGCAGGGGGCTGCTGGCCTGCCACCTGACTGCTAGAAAGGGCTGAGGGCATGGGGTGACTCTTCTCCTTTTCTACCACTTTACGCTGCCTGGAAAAAGGGGTCCCCTGACTGGTGCTGCCACCATCCCCAGATGGCAGTACTGTTGTTGGGTGTTGCTTCTTCATATGATGCATCATGCCAAAATTAGATAGATGTCCCATTTGCTTGCCTCCGCTAATAGCCCTGACTGAGCAAAATGCAGGTCCTCTGGCTCCAGATCGCAGATTTCTTTCGTGATCCCTTCTCTATAGCTGACACTGGAGCTGAAGTAGTGGGTGCACTCTGAGAAGCAATGCCAGGGGCATCAGTCACACTCTATGCCTGCACTGACTGCTCTTCCTTATCATCATCACTTTCATTTCTCCCCTTCTGCACTGAAGTGGAGGCTAAGACAGGACTAACTAATCCTCCTAAACCTTGTTCAGCTATTACTTCTTCCATTTCTGATGATGAGAATCCCATACAAGATGATTCTTTATCGGAATCAGAAGCAAACAGTGCCTGCACTACATTGTCAACACTAAGTCAAGTCTGCTGTTGCACTTCTGCTTTTTGGTGTCACCATTTTGTCTGGCATGACTCAGCCTCCCCTTCCCTCACCTCCAAAACTACAGGGTCAGAAACAGGTGGTGGCGATACATCATCTTTAAATTTTGTTTTTTTCCAGATGGAACTGCCTGCCCCCCAGAGATTTTAGATTGGAACAGGTCCCTTTTTAATCTTAATGGGGGACTAGCACTGCCTTTTGAAATGCCTCCTGTGCCAGTCCCAATCACTCGACCACGTCTAGCTTTCCCTGACATTATGGATTTAATGTCCCTGCCAACTAGGGGTTTCAATTAAAATAATTATTTCCAAAAGAGGCCCACTGGGGATTTGGCTTCAGAGAGCACTGCTGTCCCAATAATATATATGTGAGTCTGCAAAAGTGCCCCCAGGCTCACGAGGCTGGGCCTGGATTTACACTAAAACTGTGAATGCTGTATGCACACACCAAGCTTGTAACTAAAATTGAGGCCCACTGGGGATTTGGCTTCAGAGCACTGCTGTCACAATAATATATATGTGAGTCTGTAAAACTGCCCAGTGCCCACTGATGCCCAGTGAGTGCACTGCATGTCTTCTTGGTTTTAAAGAGCACAAAGAGACAGCCTGAGTTCAATAAAACAACTGCAGTTAAATAAAAAGGATGGCTTGCTTGGCACAGCAGCAAAAAGGAAGAAATGTATTTTTCAATGGAAAATTATATCAAAGTAGCTAGCAATTTAATATATCTCCCACCCATAACACCCAAATCCTGCTTGCAACCTACCCCAAGGGGTAAAATAAGCAGAAAAATGCCACTGCTAGCAGCTTCTCTCAGTGGCACAGAAAGACCATCTCAGATCAATAAAAAAAAATGTGGTCAAATAAAGCATGGCATTGGCTATGCTAGCTGGTTGGCGGTAGCTCTGCAGCCAAATCGAACAAATATGTTTTTCAATGGAAAATTCTATCAAAGTAGCTAGCAATTGAATACAGATTCCAGACACTCAGACTAGCTCTGAGTGCAGCCACCTCCCCGGACCACCTCCCCAGACCATCCCAGCCAAGAAAGCACGTGGCACGCCATGTGCTTAACGTATAAATTGTGCTGCATCATCAGGAATAGTGTCACAGAGCACTGAGTGAGAGCGGCGATTAGCCACATTAGAAAAATGCTTACATTGCTTAGCTCTGATAGGTTGCATTCTGGTCTCCTTTCCAACCTGTCTGACCCACTCTATGACAGGGCTGTGAGGTCACTTATGACTCACAGGAAAGGGCTGTTTTTTGCTATCTCCTATTTCAAAAGGCCGCTAAGAAATCACTGAGAGTCAAAAGAATGAAACTAATATGATATGTTGAATTCGTGGGGGATCGCGATGCTTTTCGCGAACCCACAAATACAACGAATAGGGACGGTAACGTTGCGGATTGCCAATATGTTGCAAATGAATGCACATCCCTAAGATGAGCATCTTGGTGGTGGAGTAGTGCTTTATGTCTAGGATGGCATAGAGTCCAGCAGGATAAATATCCTGCATGAGACTAAATGTAAAATATAATCTTTATGGGTAGAAATCCCTTGTGTGTTCTGGAAGAGTATACCAATAAGAGTATGCTACCATCCACCTGGCCAAAATGGTGAGATGGACAGTGAAATGCTAAGAGAACTTAGGGAAGCTAACCAAATTGGTAGTGCGGTAATAATGGGAGATTTTAATTAGGGATGTGAATCAGGCTTCAGACGATTGAAAATATCGTCGATATTTTCAAAATCGTCAGAAATCGGGGGCTCCCCCAAAATGATAGGAAAACCCCACGATATTGTTCGAGGTGGTTCTCTTATCGTTTTGGGGGAGGGCGGGAAAAACAGCACACAAAAATAACCCCTAAACCCACCCCGACCCTTTAAAACTAATTCCTTAGCTTCCCCACCCTCCAGACCTCTGAAAAAAACTTTTTACAGGTACCTGGTGGTCCAGTGGGGGTCCCGGGAGTGATCTCCCGCTCCCGGGCTGTCGGCTGCCACTAATCAAAATGGCGCCAATGGCCCTTTGCCCTTACCATGTGACAGGGTATCTGCCATTGGCCGGCCCCTGTCACATGATAGGAGCACTGGATGGCCCGTGCCATTTTTAAAGATGGTGCCGGCCATCCAGTGCTCCCTCCATGTGACAGGGGCCGGCCAATGGCACGGATACCCTGGACTGGAAGATTGAGTGTACAAACAGCAGATAAAATTTAATGTGGATAAATGCAAGATGATGCATATAGGGGTAGATTTTTAAAAAGTGCGCCTTCGCCTACTTTTGTTGGTGCACCAGGCGCAAACAAAAGTACACCGATTTTGGGCAGCCGGCGCACGCCAAGCCACGCAGCCTGTCTCCGTGCACTATGGTTTACACAGCCCAGTAGGCAAAATTACAAGGCCCAGGCTGACAACTGACTGACACACCCTGGGCTGGGACAAGGCTGGACTTTCACTTATACCAGCCCTGTTCCTGTGGGTTGAGCTTTTGGGGTCCAGGTGCCAGAAGCACATAGGCAAGAGTCCAACAGGGCCATCAGGAAGAGAAATTCCAGGGCTGGGCCAAGGTCAGGGCAAGCAGCAGTCAGGTAGTTACCATAGTCAGGTTGAGAAATGAAGCACGAGCAAGCTGGAGTCAAGGTTTAAAGCAGATGTCAATGGCAGGCAGCTGGCAGAAGCAAGGTCTGAGTCCGTAGCATAGGTCAGTACAAAGACAGGCATGTAAAAGGCAGATATAAGACAGGAGGGCTGGGCAAAACAGGGAAGAACAGGACAGTATGGACTGGGCAAAGCAGAGAAGGATATACAAGGCAAGGCAGGATGGACTAGGCAGGACAGGCTGGATAAGGTAAAGCAGGCTGAACATGGCAAGGCAGATTGAATGAGGCAGGAACAGGAGCACAGGAACAAGAATGGATACAGAATGCTGGAGCAACATGCACTGAAGCAAGCAGGAAGTCCTGTTGCTGAGGAGTGGTTAGGGAGAGCATCTGGGGCCTTTGTACCCAGTCACGTGACATCATAGTTGCATGCTGGCAGCCCCATTTCCTGCCATGGTAGCTAGAAAAGTGCCATGCCATGCATGTGCATACTTAAGGGCCCAAAGTTCAATAGTGTCAGTAGCCTAATGATGGCTTTCAAACCACGCCAAAGTCTGTTGGCATTCCAAGGCGAATGCTGCCAGTTGCAGGATGACCCTGTGACTAGCAAACATTACATAGACATTTCAAAGTATGTTTTTAGTTTGATTTAACAACCTGCTTTTCAATTGACAGGGATAATTTGTAATCTTTAGCCCAGGTGATTCTTTACTTATGGGACATGTCCTACATTTTCTTTTATTTGAACCTCCCTGTTTGGATGCCTTAACTATCCTGTTCCATTACCAGTTGCAGAGCAGTTCTCCTTGCTGAGATTTCAGGGTCTTCATGCTTCTAGAGGACAGTCACTGCAACTGGGATGTCCCAATCAATATCCGGGAGACTGAAATCCTCCAGTCATAGGGCCTTCCCTTTTCCAGCAATTCTGTGAATTTCTTCCATTAAATCTCTATCCATTTCTTCTGGCTATGATGAAGGTCCTTATATTACACCAGTATAAATAAATGTCCATTTCCTTTTAACCAGACTAACCTACAGTGCCTTCTCTTTACCTTGTAAACCCAACAATGCTATACTTTAATTGTTAGGACCGCCGGCCACAGCGGCCCGCGACCGGGGCCAGATATCATGGCCACTGGCTGTGGCGGGCCGCGACCAGGGTCGGGCCGGCGGCCATGGCGATGCTAAACTTACCCGAGGCGTTGGGCTTTATCAGAAACTCCAGTTGTGGCAGGCAGCCTTCTCTTTTGCCTTCTTTGCAGCCGCTGCTGCTGCCAAGCCTGGCCGCATGGTTCCTCTCAGCCAGGCTGACTCCTCCCCCTCTGCCTCTGCTAGGAGCCGTGCATGCAGCTGAAGAGAATATTTAAAGGAGCCATGACAGGAAATTGTCATGACTCCCCTCTGGGACTCCTCCCTCTAGTTCCTGTATTTAAGGCAAGGTCTGATACTCAGACCTTGCCTTTGTATTGAGGCTCTGTGCTTGATTACCTGTGTTCCGTGTTCCTGGATTTGCTCTGTTCTTCGTCCCACTTCTGCTCCTCCACTCCATTGGATTGATTCTTTGGCTTCTGACCTTCGGACCTGCTGTGGTGATTCTCTGGCGTTGACTTCGGATTGGCTTTGGACCCTCCTCCTGTGTTGCTCCTGGGCTGGCTTCAGACCACTCTCCCATCAGTTCCCGGACCGGCTCTCAACCTCTCTCTGGACTTCAGCCCTTGGACCGGCTTTGGACTATCCTTCGACTTCTACTCCCGGACTGATTACGACCTGCTGGAGGCGCCAGCCATCTGGAACCCACGACCTGCAGGAGGCACCTGCATCCAGACTATCTTCAGTCTCCAAGGAGTATCCTAAGTCCCAGTGGCCGGTCCCTACGGGCTCCTCCTGGGGGCATCATGAGCTTCCAGGGTGAAGCCTTCATTCAGCATCTACAACATCAGGTCTTGCCATCCGATGGTAGAGACCGAAGAGGGTTGACTCCCTTTTTGGTAGCGCTGACTCTACCTCGGAACAGAGGTCCGCTTTCTGATTCATAACAGAATACCAAGACCATGGACCCATCAGAGGCCTCAGCTCGCCAGGCCATTCCTGGACTAGCCCAGAAGGTCATGGAGCAGCAATGCATACTAGAATCCATGGCGGCTTTCTTGGAATGACTTAACGCCCATCTGGATTCTATAGCTACGGCTCAGGCAACCCCTCCGCCATTACCATCGGTGATGCAGAGTAATACCTGGTCCATGATTCCATTACCTACTCCTCACGTTATGCTGGTGAACCTCGCTTGTGTCAAGGATTTCTCGACCAGTGCAGTATGCACTTTCATCTTCAAGCCTCCCTCTTTCCAGATGATCTTACCAAAACTACATATATCATGTCTCTGTTAGAGGGTAAAGCCCTGTGCTGGGCTTCTCCCTTTTGGCGATGGTCAGATCCAGTTCTACAAAACCTTCCTAAGTTCCTGGAATTGTTTCAAGCGGTATTTGATGATCCAGGGAAACAAGTGGTCGCCGCTTCCAAGCTGCTACAACTTCGGCAAGGAGGTCGGTCACTGGCTGATTACACCATTGAATTTAGAACCCTTGCCTATGAACTTCATTGGGAGGATAACTGTCTCCGGTCCATATTCTTGAAAGGCCTGTCATCCAGAATTAAGGACGAAATGGCAGCCCGGGAGTTACCTCAATCATTGGACTCTATCGTGGACTTGGTCACCCGGATCGACCGCCGGCTACAGAAAAGAGTTCGTGAGGGATCAAGCACAAGAAGGAACATGGCGGTTACTACTCCCTCTCACTCGGTTGCTTCCGTCTCTCAAACTGCACCTAATACAGAAGGGAGTGTCGAAGAACTAATGCAATTGGGAAGAGGTCCTCTCTCTCCAGAAGAACATCAAAGACACCGTAAGGCAGGCCTCTGTTTATATTGTGGAGGGTCAGATCATCATATTGCGGGCTGTCTTATACATCCAGGAAACTACAAAGCCTAGGTTCCATGGGGAGAGTAACCCTAGGCATCACTTCCCCAGCTCCCTCACTCACCTTGCCTATTACCATTGTCATTGGAGGACATAAATTCACCACGCTGGCTTTAGTAGATTCTGGGGCCGGTGGAAACTTTATCTTACAAAAAATGGTGGAGCAACTTCATATTCCCACACATCCTTGTCAGAGGCCGTTGATCATCTCCTCCATCCACGGAGACCCCTTGCCAGGAAGAATAACACACCACACCGTACCTCTGGACTGCCACATTGCACCCAACCATTCAGAACAGATCACCCTCTATGTCCTCCAGAAAGCTATTCATCCGGTGGTCCTCGGTATTCCCTGGTTGCAACGCCAGAATCCGCAGTTTGATTGGACATCTTTAAAACTCACTCATTGGGGTCCAGCATGAGACAAAACCCGCCTAAAAGGAATTACTCCCACTTGTAGCTTCATCTGTACCTTTCTCCTGGAGAAATTACCCTTTTAGTACAAACAATTTGTGGATGTATTCTCCAAAGAGGCCGCAAATACCTTGCCACCGCATTGAGAGTTTGACTGTGTGTTTAATTTGATTCCTGGATCCACGCCACCTCGGGGTAGCATCTATCCCTTGTCCGCTTCAGAGACTCGCGCCATGTCCAAAAATATCCAAGATAATCTTCAGAAGGGGTTTATCCAAAAATCCAAATCCCCAGCCAGGGCCGAGTTTTTTTTGTCGGGAAAAAAGATGGAACTTTACGTCCTTGTATCAACTTCCGTGGACTAAATGTGATTACGGTCAAGGATCGGTATCCGTTGCTGAACTATTTGATCACCTACAGGGAGCCCAGGTATTCTCCACATTGGATCTCTGAGAAGCATATAACTTAGTCAGGATTCGTGAGGGTGATGAGTGGAAGACAGCTTTTAACACCAGAGATGGCCACTATGAATATCTTGTCATGCCGTTCGGACTAACCAATACTCCTGCCATCTTTCAGCACTTTATTAATGAAATTTAGAGACTTGCTGTATGTCTGCGTGGTAGTCTACCTAGATGACATTTTGTCTTTTTCCTGCGATTTACAGATGCATCATCAACACGTTATTCAAGTATTGCAACGTTTGAGAGAATATCGACTCTATGCCAAACTAGAAAAATGTATTTTTGAACAAGAATCTTTACCTTTTTTGGGATATATCATTTCCAAGCAAGGTTTTCAAATGGATCCCACAAAATTAAAATGCATTCAAGAATGGCCCCAGCCTAGTGGTCTACGTGCACTCCAGCGATTCCTTGGATTCACAAACTACTATCGCAGTTTTATCCATAGCTTTTCCAAGCTGGCTGCGCCCCTTACTGCACTCACTCGTAAGGGGGCAAACATCAAGGTCTGGCCTTTACAGGCAGTAGAAGCCTTTCAGGCTCTCAAAGGATCCTTCCTACAACAACCTTGCCTCCGACATCCTGATCCCAGATGACCACTGAAGGAGTAGGAGCTGTCCTGAGCCAAAATAACGCATCTGGAACGTCTCATTCGTGCTATTTCTCTAGAAACTTTTCTCCAGCTGAACGACAAGGAACTTCTAACTATCAAGCTCGCGTTCAAGGAATGGTGACAGTGGTTGGAAGGAGCGCAATACCGTATCACTGTTTTCACGGACCATAAGAACTTGGTATATCTTCAGCAAGCTCGCTGGGCGCTTTTTTTCACACGTTTCGATTTTGAACTGCGATATTGACCAGCTCCACGGTTTCATCCTGGAGAAAAAGTGTGGCTTAGCACCAGGCACATCCAGTTGAGAGTTCCTTCCATGCGATTGGCCCCACGTTATATTGGACCTTTTCCAGTACTGCGACAGATTGGTCCGTGACTTACCAACTCCATTTGCCGGCCACCTTGAGGATCCATAACTCCTTCCATGAGTCCCTTCTGAAGCCATTGGTCCTTACTTGGCCTTCCTGGAAAGCTCCCAAAGTTCCACTACATAGGGCTGAGGAAGAGACCATATATTGAGTGCAGGAGGTTCTGGATGTCCGGAAATGAGGCAACATCTAGCATGGGAGGGATTCGGACCTGAGGAGAATTCTTGGGAGCCTGCTAAGAATATACTGGATAAGTCTCTTCTCATGAACTTTCACTCTGAACACCCTGGAAAACCCAAGCCTTCTAGGGGGGGGGCCTAAAGGAGGGAGTACTGTTAGGACCACCGGCTGTGGCGGCCCACGGCCAGGGCCGGGTGTCATGGCCGCCGGCTGCAGCAGGCCGTGACCAGGGTCAGGCTGGCGGCCGCGGTGATGCTAAACTTACCCAAGGCATCAGGCTTTGTCAGAAGTTCCTGCTGTGGCAGGCAGCCTTCTCTTTTGCCTTCTTTGCGGCCGCTGCCAAGCCCGGCCACATGGTTCCTCTCGGCTGGGCTGACTCCTCCCCCTCTGCCTCTGCTAGGAGCCGTGCACAAGGCTGAAGAGAATATTTATAGGAGCCATGACAGGAAATTGTCATGCCTCCCCCCTGGGATGCATCCCTCTAGTTCCTGTATTTAAGGCAAGGTCTGATACTCAGATCTTGCCTTGGTATTGAGGCTCTGTGCTTGGTTACCTGTGTTCCATGTTCCTGGATTTGCTTTGTTCTTTGTCCTGCTTCTGCTCCTCCCTTTGTTGGATTGATTCTTTGGCTTCTGACCTTTGGACCGGCTGTGGTGATTCTCTGGAGTTGACTTCGGATTGGCTTTGGACCCTCCTCCTGTGTTGCTCCTGGACTGGCTTCGGACCACTCTCCTGTCTGTTCCCGGACCGGCTCTCAACCTCTCTCTGGACTTCGACTCTTGGACCGGCTCTCAACCTCTCTCTGGACTTCAACCCTTGGACCGGCTCTCAGCCTCTCTCTGCACTTCAACTCTTGGACCGGCTTTTGACTATCCTTCGACTTCTACTCCCGGACTGATTACGACCTGCTGGAGGCGCAAGCCATCTGGAACCCACGACCTGCAGGAGGTGCCTGCATCCAGACTATCTTCAGTCTCCAGGGAGTCTCCTAAGTCCCAGCGGCTGGGTCCCTACGGGCTCCTCCTGGAGGGATCACGAGCTTCCAAGGTGAAACCTTCATTCAACATCTACATCAGGCCTTGCCATCCGACAGTAGAGACTGAAGGGGGTTGACTCCCTTTTTGGTATCGCTGACTCTACCTCGGAACAGGGTTCTACTTTCTGATTCATAACATTAATATTGTTTTTTATATATAATGCGCGCCTTCTTCCAGTCTTCTTAACCAATCATTTTGAAAAAGATTGTAGCTCGGTATAACTATATCCCAGTAAACGTGTTCTGTGTACCAAGTCTCTGTGTCAGCTACTACATCTAAATTAGCTTCTGTAATGATTTTCTCTAGGTCTGGGACTTTATTTCCCATACTGTGCGCATTAGTGTGCATAGCTTTCCAGATATTGCCCTGTTACCCATTTGAATGCAATTTTTAATGTTTTGCTTACCCTAGGGTTTTGTTCACTTATCCCCAATGATTTTAGTTTAAAACTCTCCTCAGTAGGTTTGACAGTCTGCACCCCTTCTTTAAAAGATGGACCCCATTTTTGCTCAGCAATCCTTGAAATATCCCATGGCTTCCCATGCAAGGGAATACCACTCCAACCTGTCTTTCAAGTAAAGTGGGCCACCACCTTTTAATTCTTTAAAAAGTTAACATAGAATCTTTAAATTTAGCTCCTTTTTTAATAAGCAGTTAGAGAAGGGAATACATTAGTGGAATAATTATAGACCTTGTAGAATGAATCAATGCAATTCTGGCAGCCATATTTTGAATTCTTTGCAACCAACAAGTGAGTTCTTCCCCCTTCAGCTCCCTAAATTGGCATGGAGATTAGGCAACCTGAATCATTTCCATATAAGCTGAGGTTCTGGCTGGTTTTTTCTAAAAAAAATAAATTATGGCTGCTAGAGTGATGTAAACCTGTTATCATTTGTTTTTCATTGGTTGTCCAGTTATTAGAGTATCCAATTTAATAATTTGTTGTTGGTTTTTAAAACCCTGTATTTAACCAATCCATTCTATCTTTGGCAGCTTTTAATATCCTATACTCATGCTAGACAATTAAAATCTTCATGGGCTGCCTTTTTCACAATACCAACTTTTAAGAGGGTGCACTTTTCTCATGCAAGGAATAATTTTTTTTCATTTTTTTTCTACCTGATTTTAGGAATATGTTCCCTGCTAAATCCAGGTTAAAACAATATATTGTTCAGTTTCAGAGAAGTATTAAGACTAGGTTATTTAATAAGTCTTTAGGGTCTAGCTATGATCTTCAATTAAAGTTAATTTAATATAATTGCATTTTAATTCAGTACTTGAACATAAATTTTAGGTGTTTGCAAATATTAATTTTGATTATTGTATATTTTATTTACAATTTCTTTATTTAAAATGTCAATATTCTGCTATCACAAATGCAATATTTTTTTTATTACTCTTTGTGCTAAATATTTATTTGATTTTGCATATTTGATTTTTGCCTGTTGTAAAATTTATATATATTTTGATTCTGATGTAGTTCTGGTGCCTTTTTGCACCATGCTTTGAGATTATAAGTGTGTAATAAATGTTACTGTTCCCT
Source organism: Rhinatrema bivittatum (assembly GCF_901001135.1). Lineage (NCBI taxonomy): Eukaryota > Metazoa > Chordata > Amphibia > Gymnophiona > Rhinatrematidae > Rhinatrema > Rhinatrema bivittatum. The sequence goes on along the minus strand of NC_042620.1, from coordinate 67,317,739 downwards.
GTTCAACTGCAGCTGTACCAGTCTACTTGCTTCTATGCTCTACAAGCCTCAGTGGTTGTGCCCATTTCTACAAACTGAGCTGCAAGGCTGTACAGATCACAGGAGCAGACAATTTGCTAGATGCTGAGTGAAAACAAAAATATGTGGAACTTTGTGTTCTACCTTCTTTAAATCAAAGAGTATTCTGCCTATTTCCACTTCCTTCTACAGAAAGATGACAATGTATGATGATAATATTCTTTCTATGTGACAAAATGGTATGGGGACAGCTGACTGCCTGCAGCACTTTCTCACCTCGAACACAACATGTTGAGCAGTGAGAAACTGGGTCTGCTGCCAAGTTATCTATAGCATCCAGTAGCCAGCCCGGTTGCTTCACATAATGGAACAACTAATATTAAATCCATTTGCTTGAGAAACTGGGATAAATTGTGATTAATGAGCACTTCATTATGTTTCAGCAACTTTATAATTTTAATACATTCACTTGATAGAAAATGCTTTTAATATGGAGAGCTGATTGTGGTGTGGTCTCATTTAATGAAATGTGACAATGCCATTTATTTATTTAAGAAAGTTGGCCCCATCTTGGAGATGAGCCAGTTTATGCAAAGAGATGGTGAGGAATGAGCCTTTACTTACTTGAGATACTTGCTTAACTCCTAGTTTGCCTTAGCCATAGCCACCATGGTGAATAAATGGATTTGAGCCATATTCATTTCTTTAACATTTCCTGCATTTGGAAGATAGAGGTGGATGGTTAGAACTTGATGCAGGCATTTTATTTTGAAAGATCTCCTACCTGCCGATCTGAATGATATCTTCCCTCTGCCAGAAATTTGAAAGATGCTCGACTCAGAGCCAACTTGGCATTTAGCATGCAAAAGAAGAAGCTATACACAAAATGTTACACACATAAAGGGGTAGATTTTCAAACAAGGCGCGTTGGCGTACTTTTGTTGGCGCTCCAGGTGCAAACAAAAGTACGCGGGATTTTAGTAGATACGCGCGGAGCCGCGCGTATCCACTAAAATCCTGGATCGGCGCGCGCAAGGCTATGAATTCTGTATAGCCGGCGCGCGCCGAGCCGCGCTGCCTAACCCCGCCCCCTCCAAGGCCGCTCCGAAATCGGAGCGGCCTTGGAGGGAATCCTCTAACGCCCTCCCCTCATCTTCCCCTCCCTTCCTCTATCTAACCCACCCGCCCGGCCCTGTCTACACCCCCCCTTACCTTTCTCCGGGGATTTACGCCTCCTGGAGGGAGAAGTAAATCCCCGCGCGCCAGTGGGCCTCCTGCGCGCCGGGCCGCGACCTGGGGGCGGGTACGGATGGCGCGGCTACGCCCCCGGACCGCCCTGGGCTGTAGCCACGCCCCGTACCTGCCCCCAAAACGCTGCCGACACACCCCCGAAACACCGCGATGACCGGGCCCGCCCCCTGACACGCCCCTGACACGCCCCCCTCGGAGAACCCCGGGACTTACGCGAGACCCGGGGCTCTGCGCGCGCCGGTAGGCCTATGTAAAATAGGCTCACCGGCGCGCAGGGCCCTGCTCGCCTAAATCCGCCTGGTTTTGGGCGGATTTAGGCGAGCAGGGCTCTGAAAATCCGCCCCAAAATATTTATCAAACTTTATCAAAATAATAATGCATAAAATACTGGCAGAAAGGAAGGAGATGGAAAGAAAAATCTAGGGACATAAGTATAAAACAGAAAAAAAATCCCCACCAGGAACCCCAGGAGAATAGATACTGATAGATTTAGAGGCTGGGGCAAAGGTGTTTGGTGCATGCTATCCAAATCAAGACCAGCCATGAGGCCTTATAGAAACATAGAAACATAGAAATGACGGCAGAAGAAGACCAAATGGCCCATCTAGTCTGCCCAGCAAGCTTCACACATTTTTTCTCTCATACTTATCTGTTTCTCTTAGCTCTTGGTTCCATTTCCCTTCCACCCCCACCTTTAATGTAGAGAGCAGTGATGGAGCTGTATCCAAGTGAAATATCTAGCTTGATTAGTTAGGGGTAGAAGCCGCCGCAATAAGCAAGCTGCACCCATGCTTATTTGTTTTACCCAGACTATGTTATACAGCCCTTATTGGTTGTTTTTCCTTCTCCCCTGCCGTTGAAGCAGGGAGCTATGCTGGATATGCGTGAAGTATAAGTCTTCTCCCATGCCGTTGAAGCAGAGAGCCATGGTGGATGTGCATCGAAAGTGAAGAATCAGGCACATTTGGTTTGGGGTAGTAACCGCCGTAACAAGCCAGCTACTCCCCGCTTTGTGAGTGCGAACCCTCTTTTCTTCTCCCCTGCCGTTGAAGCAGAGAGCTCTGCTGGATGTGTGAAGTATCAGTTTTTCTTCTCCCCTGCCGTTGAATCAGAGAACTATGCTGTATATGCATTGAAAGTGAAGTATCAGGGGGGGGCGCTCTTGCGCAACGATCAAAATGGCCGCCTAAGTGTGTAGCTCCGTTCGAGATTTTTTCATTATAGGAAGGAAATACTACTTTTTGTGCGTCTCCAGCTTCCTTTTTTTGCCGATTCAGCTTCGCGAATGTCCAAGCTCCCGATGGCATCCAGTAAACCCGGGAAGATAGAAGCGGCGTTTGCGGCGTCGGCAGGCACTAAAAGATCCAAGGCCGACCCTCCTTCCCCTGACAAGGCCCCGCCAACGAAGGTAATGGCGTCTGCCGATGTTGTTCTCACCGAGCTGCGCCAGCTAAAAGAACTGATAAATGTTAATATTGATGCTACTAATGCGATACGAGGGGAATTAGTAACAATTTCGGCTAAACTGGAGTCTTAACAATCCCGACTCGATGATGTGGAATCTCAAGTCTCCTCTTTACTGTTAACTACCGCCTCCGTTCCTCAGATAACTAAAGAGATGGAGCAACTTCAAAATAGTATTGAAGACTTATCTAACAGGAACAGACGAAATAATGTTCGCCTACTTGGAATTATGGAGGGAGAGGAAGGCAATGATATAACTGGCTTTCTCGTTAAGTTGCTTACCAACAGCCTCAGCGTAGATTTTCAATATCCGCTGGAAATCGAGCGAGCACACCGAGTTCCATTCAAGCCACCTTCTAACCCCAAATATCCAAGACCGATTATATTTAAATTATTACGCTACCCTCAAGTACTGCAAATCCTGGCGGCTGCCAGAACTCAGGCACCTATTCAATATCAGGGCCGTAATATAATATTTGTGCCAGATCTGGCTAAAGCTACTGCGGAGCGCCGGAAGGCCTTTTTGGCGATGCGGCCGAGACTTCAGCATATTGGAACGAAATATGGTCTCCTGTACCCCGCACAGATGCGTGTTACCTACAACAATCAAACGCGACTCTATCAACAGCCCCAGGCTCTAGAGGATTTTCTTCACACTATTGATATTACGCCTGCTATGGTGACCTGAACAATTAATGGCTTCTACGGAGGTCATGATACTAGCTGGAGACGCTATACGTCGTTGTAAGCACAATTTTTCTTGTTCATTTTTCCTTATCCGGAATCATGTTTCATTATCTTTCTCGAGCGATGAGTTCCACTTGGACTGGCCGTTGGTCCGCCTAGGGGCCCACTAAGTTATCCCTCTTGGGATTCTACCCTTAGCACAGTTAGTGCTAACACCGTTTAGGTCTCTCTTGTCTTATCCTCTTTTTCTCTTCTTTCTCTCTGTTTCTTCTCCCTCCCTTTCTACTCTTTCCAATTCTGTTTTCCCTCTTTCTGTTGCACTTGTGCTTTCTCTTCATCCTATTTCTCAGACGATATCAGTACTACGGTATCGGATATTGCTTGATTTCCTTTTTTCTTTTTTCTCTCTTTTTTCTTCTCCTTTTTTTTGCCATATGACTAATATTAAGGCCTCGTTTACAGTGACTTCGTTAAATGTTCAAGGTTTTTCGCACCCCATCAAGCGAAAAAAAATCCTCACTTATCTTCAATCTTTGCATTCTGATATCGCCCTTATACAGGAAACTCGATTAACATCTACTGAGGCTCAAAAACTAAAGCAGCAATGGGTAGGGCAAGTTTATTTTAGCCCTGCTGTCCAAAAAAAACGAGGAACGGCCATTCTCCTACATAAAAGACTAGACGCTACGGTGACCCAACAAGCTGCGGACACTGATGGAAGGTGGAATCTCATCCAAGCATCCATTAATAATGACAGCTATACGATACTAAATATATATGCTCCGAATCTGGATGAACCTTCATTCTTCCATGATACCTTTGCCCGCCTTTTAGCTCATAATTCTACATCTACCATAGTTGGAGGAGACTTCAATCAAGTCCTGGACCCTTTCATAGATAAGAAAACATCTGCTCGTTTGACTATCTCTAAATCCAGCAAGACACTCAAGTATCTTATGTCTTCTTTTGGCCTATCGGATCCATGGAGACTTCTGAATCCTGCTGAAAAGGAATACACCTTCTTCTCTTTCCCACACTCTTCCTATTCCCGCATTGACTTTTTTTTAACATCTCATCATCTCATATCACAAATTCAATCCGCTTCCATTGCACCCATCTTAGTATCGGATCATGCGGCTATTACTCTACAAATTGACTTGCAATCTCCAATAATGGCGGACAGATTGTGGAGATTTAATTCTTCCTTACTTTCTGACCCGGAATTTCTAGACTACATCAGAGACAAAACTACTGAATATTTTTTGTATAACTCTTCATCTGAAATTTCATTGTCCACTCTCTGGGACGCTTATAAAGCCACTATACGTGGTGATATCATCAGTTTCTCTGCTCATCAACGGAAATTACGAAACGCTGAACTTGATCGTCTCCTACAATCCATCGTTTCCCTGGAAACAGCACATATTCGCTGTCCGACGTCAACTTCATTAGCTGAGGTGCTTAAAGCTAAATTTCAATACAATCAGCAGCTAAGTGCTTCGGTTCGTTTAAATGTTTTTCACTCCAATGCTTTATACTATGCGGAAAACAACAAAAGTGGTCATTTATTAGCTACCTATTTGAAAAAACGAACTGAAAAAAAACGCATTACCAATCTCACATCGGCCACAAACCATACTTTGACTCAAGATGCAGATATCTTACAAGCTTTCAGGGACTTCTATGCGACATTGTACCAAAACGAGGTTGATGTCTCTGAAGCTGAACTGCATTCCTTCTTTTCTTCACTTTCGCATCCCTCAATTTCTTCTACTCAACATCAAGAGCTCGAATCTCCGATTACTGCCCAGGAAATTGAACTCGCCATCAAGTCCCTTCAGACCGGGAAAGCCCCCGGTCCGGATGGCTTCACTACAGATTTCTACAGGGCTTTTAGTCAAGAACTTATTCCATACTTACAAAAAGTGTATTCTATTGCCCCCACTCAACCACAGTGTTTTCCCACATTTTCTGAAGCATGTGTGGTGGTTCTCCCAAAGCCAGGCCGTGCAACAACGGAGGTTGGAAATTATAGACCCATCTCTCTCTTAAATACTGACTATAAAATCCTCACTAAAATATTGGCCACTAGATTGTCTAAAATAATGCCACATCTCATTCACCCAGACCAATCTGGTTTCATTAAAAACAGGCTCATCGCCAATAACACCAGACTTTTTTTTCACATTCATGAAGCGGTCCACTCAAGTCCTCTCCCTGTTATTGCGGTATCACTAGATGCCGAAAAGGCTTTTGACCGCGTTGAATGGTCTTTCCTCTTTTATGTCCTCCACAAATTCGGATTTGGCTCACAATTTGTTTCCTGGATTCGGCTCCTATATTACTCCCCTTCTGCATTTTTATATATTAATAATCGCAAATCCCCGAGCTTTTCACTCCATAGAGGAACTAGGCAGGGGTGCCCCCTCTCTCTGTTGCTTTTCAACCTGGCTTTGGAACCCCTTCTTATTGCAATACGTCAAAATTCTCACATTACAGGTGTCTCTATTGGATCTGAAACTTATAAACTATCGGCATATGCTGACGATGTATTATTATTCCTTACTAACCCTGAAGTCTCATTATCTCATTTATTGCAATTAATCAATGTATATTCCTCTTTATCTGGATATAAGATCAATTGGCACAAGACGGAACTATTACCCCTTAATGTCATGGGCTCTATGGTTGACTTATCTACTTCTGTCATACAAAAGGTCCCCCAATGTATTAAGTATTTAGGTGTATACTTTTATACCAATCCTACCTTAACGATTTCTAACACAGAATCTCGTATTTTACAATCCCTTAAGGACTTAACTTTGGGTTGGTCTCCTCTTCACTTGACGTGGTGGGGGCGGTTAGACACTATCAAAATGGTGCTTGCACCGAAAATCATTTACGCTTTGTCAATGATACCGGTTTTTTTCTCCCCCGCTTTTTATCAAAAGGTAGACAGAATCCTTTCCTCCTTTTTATGGAAAAATCGAAATCCGAGAATTGCCTTGACCAAACTAAAACTTGTTAAATCCAAAGGGGGAGTTAATTTCCCTAATTTTCATGCGTACCACCAAGCTTTTATGCTCCAACAGGCCTATCATCATTTTCAGGAGGATACTGATGAATGGGAACAACCGAGGTGGCTAGCCATTGAACGTTCCCTTTTTTCTCCTATCCCACTGTCATGTTTTCCTGGTATGAAACTTCCAGTGAAATATGCCACTAATCCGATACTGAATTCTTTACACGCAGCTTATTGTCTCTTTGATTCCCTTCGCCCTCGTCAGATATGTTCTTGGAGCCACTCCTGTATGGCCCCCATTTGGTACAACTCATTGTTGCTCATTAACGGTAGTTCTTTCCTATGGCCACTATGGCATACTAAAGGAATATGGTTTTTATCTTCCATTTTAGAGGATGGTAATCTTCTTCCTTTTTCTACTCTACAAAGTCTTTATGGGCTCCCTAAAACCCAATTTTATGCATGGCTACAGCTTAGGAACGCATTATCCTCCACCCCATTTTTATCCAATCCACTTACTGCTTCTCCATTTCTATTACAAATTTTTCAGGAGTTTGGGACTAAAGGTCATTTAGCTTCCCGCTTATATAAGACTTTTGTTGCAACTAATATTAATAAAAATTTTACTAAATTATACCCAATTTGGACACGGGATGTAAACGTTTCTATCACTGCTGCTGAGTGGAATCATCTGTGGTCCATCACCACACGCATCTCACTATCTTCCAGTTTGACGCAGTCCTCTTTTTTCTTTATGCATAGAGCTTTTTGGACTCCCTGGCGGTTGCATCGAGCTGGCCTGCTTCCCACTCATCAATGTTGGTCATGCTCTACCCCCAATGCCACATTTGAACATATGTTTTATTCTTGCCCATACATACATACGTTTTGGTGCCAAACCTGGTCTATTATTTCCTCAATTCTTACACTGGATTCCCCTCTTACATTTGCTATCATATTTCTCCGGGGATCCAATCACTCTTTCCATCTATCCTTACCTCACCGGAAATTGATGGATTTCCTCTGCGCTGTTGCGCTTCATACCATACTATCAAACTGGAAGCGTAGTGATTTGCTATCAGTGACTTGGTGGTGGAACTCAGTCTGTATGTATTATAAATATGAAAAAGCAATGGCTATTAAGAGTCATCGATTGGCCTCGTGGGCGCAGGTATGGAAACCTTTAGAAGATTATATTCTTGCTAATGTACCTTGAATATTTACCTGGTATACGAATCTGTCATATCGGCTTCTTCCTCCTCTTTCTGCTCTGATCTCTTCTCTTTTCTTTCCTTTCTCTTTTACCTTCTTTCTCCTCTCTTTTCTTTTCCCTCTATATCCTTTGCTCCTCTAGTCTCTCTTCTCGCTCTTTTCTTCTCCTTTACACCCGCTATCTTCATATTCCATTTACAGCTTCGGTAGGATACATTTCTGATTCATTTTGAACTAGCAATCACAGCTGTTTAGTCAGAGTTACCATTTTGTACACGTTTTGTTGGCAATGTCTTAATTTGTCTGTTCTAGGGCGTGAATTTTATGACCCTCAACAATTCATATCGGTTTCGTTATATATGCTCTTACATCTTCATTTTCTGTTATCAACTGTATATATATGACCAGTTTATGTAACCATGTGACGGCTGTATTGTGAAACCTTTCTTTCAATAAAAATATTGAAACTAAAGAAAGTGAAGTATCAGGCTTATTTGATTTGGGGTAGTAACCGCCGTAACAAGCCAGCTACTCCCCTCTTTGTGAGTGTGAATCCTTTTTTCCACATTTCCTCTTGCTGTTGAAGCTTAGAGCGATGTTGGAGTCACAGTAAGCCTGTGTATGTTTATTTAATAAGGGTATTGACTCCAGGCAGTAGCCATCATTCTGGCGAGTCACCCACTCTTCATTGGCAGCCTCTTGACTTTATGGATCCACAGTGTTTATCCCACGCCCCTTTGAAGTCCTTCACAGTTCTGGTCTTCACCACATCCTCCGGAAGGGCATTCCAGGCATCCACCACCCTCTCCGTGAAGAAATACTTCCTGACATTGGTTCTGAATCTTCCTCCCTGGAGCTTCAAATCGTGACCCCTGGTTCTGCTGATTTTTTTCCTTCGGAAAAGGTTTGACGTTGTCTTTTGATCATTAACACCTTTCAAGTATCTGAAAGTCTGTATCATATCACCTCTGCTCCTCCTTTCCTCCAGGGTGTACATATTTAGATTCTTCAATCTCTCCTCGTACGTCATCCGATGAAGATCCTCCACCTTCCTGGTTGCCCTTCTCTGTACCGCCTCCATCTTGTCTTTGTCTTTTTGAAGGTACGGTCTCCAGAACTGAACACAGTACTCCAGGTGAGGCCTCACCAAGGACCTGTACAAGGGAATAATCACTTCCCTTTTCTTACTCGATATTCCTCTCTCTATGCAGCCCAGCATTCTTCTGGCTTTAGCTATCGCCTTGTCGCATTGTTTCGCCGACTTCAGATCATTAGACACCATCACCCCAAGGTCCCTCTCCTGCTCCGTGCACATCAGCCTTTCCCCCCCCATCGAATACAGTTCATTCGGATTTCCACTCCCCATATGCATGACTTTGCACTTCTTGGCATTGAATCTCAGCTGCCATATCTTCGACCACTCTTCCAGTTTCCTTAGATCCCGTCTCATTCTCTCCACTCCTTCCGGCGTGTCCACTCTGTTGCAGATCTTAGTGTCATCCGCAAAAAGACAAACCTTACCTTCTATCTCATCCGCAATGTCGCTCACAAAGATATTGAACAGGACCTTCGTGAACATTGATTCTGCCAACAATTTCCTGAGGTCATCTCACATGTCATTGACCACTTTCTCCATCCTCTGAACAGTGACACTTACCAGAGAAAACATATAATACACCTTTAGTATGTGCACTACAGAATTACCATCTATCAATGAGGGTTGCATCTAGGCAATGGCATGTCTTGTCATTGAACCCAGTTTTCACCATTCCACCTTTGATTGCTTACAAATGAGGAAGAAAGATCAAAGATTTGGTGGTAAATTCTCTATTATCCCCTGAGGTATCTTAACAATCAGGTTTACCGTTAGGCAATAGTCAATGTGCCAATTGCAATCATTATGCACAGACCATTACAGGTGCCAATGGACTCATCTGAATCTAGAACAAGTGTTAAATTTACACAGAGCTACAAATTGTTTGTCATCATATGTTGTATATTTTATATAATGCCCATGCAATAAAGTAGATATAGGACACACAAAGCACAGCATTAGAATATGACTCATGGAACACAAAAGCTACCTAAATACTAAAAAATTCCAGGCATCCATAGTAGCTCACTGCTTAGAGTATGAGCATAAATTCAATGATCTCAGATGGGAAATTGTGGAACAGGTTTTGGAATCTTCAAGAGAAGGTGATCATGTTGCATGTCTAAATTTAAGAGATCAATTTTGGATTTTCAGTTTCAATATAGTAATCCCCCAAGAAATAAACTTGGAAGTAGAATGGTACTCAGTGATTTAATTAATTTGATAACTAAAAAAATATTGATATTGCATTCTATGTCTTGTATAAAAGGAACCTTGGGTCATGACTCTTGGCTTCTAGGTATACTTTGGAACCAAAAAATGTGCTCAGGTGAGAAGAGGCATCTTTCATCAGATTATTGTTTCCTTGGTTTTATTGTTTAAAGAGAAGACTTATATTTATGGTTATTATTGTCTGTGCATGCATTCCTATATAAGTTCAATGTAGATGGGTGAACAAGTTAAGCACTTCTGATAATATTTATGTCTGCCTTGAACATTTCTGATGTGTGATGGCTGTATTTAAATTTTTCTGTAAATGGACACTAAATACAATCTCAAATGGTAAAGCTAAAATAATGTCCCCCTGATGCAGACATCTGAAACACGATATTGTGTCGGGGAGTGGATTCTTTTCACATAATAAGATAAGTCACTTTTAATTGCTATGAAAATAATCAGAAAAATGGACACTGGCCCATGATTAATGGTAAGGCAATGAAGATAATGTGATCCTGGGAGTGCCTAGTATGAGGCCACAATAAGTGGTCACTATCATTGTTAGAAAGAATTGAGTGTTTGGCCAATATGCATGTTACATCATTTGAAAAATTGCTTGTATACAGTTCTTGAACATTCAAGCAGGTAAAACTTTGGTCTAGATACATAGACAATATATTTTTCATATGGGAAGGGGAAGAGATGGATCTACTAGTATTCATTCAATGACTCAATCATTTGGATAACAATTTATGCTTCACCATTCAATATAGTAAAGAATCAGTAGCATTTTTTGATTAGAATATTTATGTACAGGACTCAATGACTTTTACTATACTGTATCACAAACCTAGTGAAAGGAACAATCTTCTGCGATATTAGAGTTATCATCTGAGGACTTTCAAATGGGGCTTGCTGGTCAGTCAATTTTTCAGAGCAAGATGTATCTGTACAAATCCTGATCACATCTCACATCACTGCAGAGAACTTACCTGACACTTCATAGAAAGAAGTTACCCAAAAAAGTAGAAAACAAGTTCATCTGCAAGTTAAATATGCAGGCAGATCAGCACTATTGGAATATAGGTCTGTATTGCAATCTTCAAATCAACTGACTTGCACTCTTAGATACTCTAATTGTGCTTTCAAGTAGTGGCTATCATCAGACACCATTGTAATATTTTAGCATTGCACATCTCGTTGTAAGAAACCCCATGTTTTTCATATATGTAGGGTAAGAACATAAAAGGGAAGACTGTGAGAACAGCTGTTCCCTCTATGATTCATCCTTCCAATATACAGAATAGACATTTTCCATATGCTAGATGTGACATGCACTAATACCTTGAGTGGGCCTGATTGGACACATCCTACTTAACAAGTGGTCATATGTCAGAGGTTCTGCTCAGATTGCAATACAAAGTATGTTGTTTGTACAATATAGTGCCTTTGCTCTTTAGTCTACAGGAAAGATGCAGCATACAGCTACGATTGACAGAACATTGTTCCCGCAACAACAGTTGCACGGTCTTTGCACCATTGATCAAGCACTGCATAGATTTATCACATAACTTTTGGAGCTAAAATAGACTGTCTTACAAGTAGTACAGTTATTATCCAGGGGTGAAGACATTTTGGTATATTTGAACCAGTGTGAACAGCATTTTATATTTAAATTGAATATAGTTTCAACAGATGGCTTGAAAGAAGCTATAGGCTGGCATATAACATCTTCATGAGTAGTGCAACTTTTGCCATATTCGTGTAAGATTGTGAGAACAGCTATCATACTCCTGCCATTTGCCTTTTAAAAATGGTGCCAAGCCCACTGACTGGTTACATACGATAGGAAGCTGAGAAGTGCATATTGTGAGATTTTTGAGTAAGTTTTCTCCCACATATATTTTCTTACAATTTTTATTTTATTTTTATACATTTCATATATAAGTATGCAAAACATAAATTACATTCAAAAACAGTAACAAAAGGGAAAGATAAATAATAGAGATGTATGGACCAAAAAAGCATAAGAAAAAATACACATCTTTTGTTCCAATAACTAGTCCACAAATTGTTAAGAAAGTTGTGTGAGTGTGTGTGTGTGTGTGGGGGGGGAGGGGGGGCAGATATATATATTGCAAAGGAAAAAAAAGCAATAACAAAATGTACATGGTTAAACCTTACCAATACATTAATATAAGCTCCAATACAGATATTAAAAAAAAAAAAAAAGAAAGAAAAATATTTCATTTACTGCTCTGATCATCCTTTCTGCTTAGGAAATTAGTAAGTTGGGGAGGATAAAAGAAAACACAGTGGGTTACTTGAAATTGAACTACACATTTGCAAGAGTAATTTAACCAGAATTTATCTCCTAACTGTAACACCTGAGGACACATCAATAAGAACTGTTTGCTTCTACTTTGAGTGGAATGAGCTAACTCAGGAAAACCTGAACAGTAGACTCTAAAAAGGAATTATATTTTTATTTAAAAAAACAACTTTAACACCCAGTTCGAATTAGGTTCCATCACAAAATTCACTAAAAGAGTAGAGAAGTAGCTACTAAATCCTCTTTTTTTAAAACAGAAGTAACATCTAAGAAATCAAAAGAACCAGCAGTTAAATCTTTTTGTGATTTTTTAACAAAAGGTGATATATAATATGTTTTTGAAATTGGTGGACATGCATTTTCTGGAACTTGTACCACTTCCATAAAATACTGCTAAAGGGAGATACCTGTAGTTTTACCAATGGAGGCCCCAAAAGATCAGTCTCAGCCACAGAGGGACAGAGATGGTAAGTGATGGATACTGACAAGTATCTTTCAGCCAAGACCCTGTCTCAGCAGAGAACGAAAAAAACAGATGAGAACTTTAACCAGCATATTACGATATGCTTGTTTGCCTGTTGACTCCTGTGCAAATAAACCAAGGCTGAGAGGAGAAAATAACTTACCCCTAAGAGCAGAAGACAGAATCGCTCAAGGAAAGTCCATAGGACAGGGCTGTCCTCCCACCCTGGGATGGAAGGAGAAATTGCAGATATGACAAGTCATGGCAGGTTCTCAGGAAGGAGAAAAAGGGGGGAGGCAAAGACTTGCAATGCAGAGGAAACACATTGCACCCGCTGCATGATTATTCATGAGCTTTATGCATAGGCATAAGCTGACTAGTATAAGACAGGGGAAACAGGAAGGAGAAAAAAGGGCAGACAACATGAAGCAACCCCAGTCCCCTCCCGGCAATAAAGAAGAAGGACCGGGAGTTTCCTTAAGACTGATGAGAGGGAAGCCCTGCCTTGGTATCAGGAAACCCTGCCACAATATCCAGGACAGCCCGGAGTGGAGAGACACTTCTTCAGCATGCCAGTATCAAAACCCAGAAAGCATGCCTGTCCTCCAAAACAGTCTCTGAGATCTTCAGCCAGAGACTGCACTAGAAGTAACCAGAGGGGACTTTCCTAAACATGGGTGGAGCTAGCTAGTTACCTGTATTCATTCTTCAAGCAGGCTAAGATATTTGGCATGCTTAAAGCCACTAATGGTACAGATATTTCTTTAGTATAAACTGGTGCTCAGTAGCAAGGATGTTAGAGATATGTATTGTTTATATTTTTCTAAATTTTAAGCCTAAAAGGTCTGACAAATAAATGTCTAATTCCATGGATAAAACATGTTGTCATTTCTGAGCAATTCGTATTGTGTGTGGTATCGGAGGTAATAGGGAGAACTGTTGGTAGATTGGCCAATTCATAGGTGTGGTGGGGGGGGGGGGGGGGTGCAAGGTACACACAATTAGACAGGTTCCCAAACTCCTCATATCATGTTCATTAATGGAGTTACCCGTGAGATAGGGTAGGCCATACCCATCCACAGTGATGACATCAGATGCAAGTCTGAGTTACCAGATTTAGAAGAGGAATGTCTGTAGCAGTTAAAGGTAATAAATGGCTCACCATTCAGATTGGGAAGATGAAAGTGAAACACCCAGTTCTGATCACCAAGTCCCCCAGTGAGGAATTCTTAATTGAGAATGAACTCCTCATAAGACTTTCCTCATCCTTGATAACATAAATGAGATCATGTGGACACAAGTCAGGTAACCTCTCCCGTATGGAAGAGGACTCAAAGGGTGAAGCAGATCTGTAGTTCCTGCTCCATAGAGCACAAAGAGACTACTCTCAGAATAAATTTCCAGAGGTCAGAGGACCCTTCTCTACTAGTGCTTCCATATAGACAGACAGAAGGATAAGATGATAAAGACAATATTATCCTTTTGAAAAAGAGACCATATTCCACATCATCCTAGATACCAACTGAGTGGAGATTTGCTTCGGTTGAGCTCCACCCCCAACTGATCAGAGCAGAGCTGACCCATGAGCTCATGAGGTAAGTCCTCCTGTAAAACAAGTACTCATACTTGGTATACCCCAGGAAGCTGACCGGCTTATACCAGTGTGGCAATGCAATTCAGTATATGTCCAGCCAGCAGACACAAAGCATACAGGTACCCCCTAAACCTCAATAGTGAGGACTCCTTCATAAGTGATTCCCTCTTCTGCAAGGTGAAAGGTAAGATAGAACAAGATTCAGTAAAACACAATAATACTTTGGTAGTGATACCTGGATAAGAAAATAGGTGGAAAGTAGGAACATGTAATTTAGAGCTGGCGTTAGGTAGTAAAAACCTCAACTGTTATATAACTACAAAAGATATCTTTGCCATTGATATCTATGACTGTGGCCTGACTGCCACTCAAGTGTCAATAGAGATGTAAACCATTACAAAACACCACTAGCTTCATACAAGTCAATGCAAGAAATCTAAAACACTCTAGAAGAAAAAGAAATTATCAGACAGTATAACAGTTCCTTTAAAAGCCCTATATGGCCTATCTTGAAAAAGAATGATACATGGAGACTGGCTATAGGTACAGGAATCTGAACAAAATTGTCCACTTGTCAAGGTGTCCCAAGGTACACTTGGATCAGAATTTAAACAAAATTCAGGGAGCCAAATATTTTACTAGCCTTGATTCAGCCCCAGGATTATGGATTGTTTCTTTAGACCCCAAGGATAGGTATACATTAGCTTTCTCTTTCGAGAAGAAACAATACGCCTGAAGCAGAACACTCTTTTGGTATCTGAATTCTCCAACAGATTTCAGCATTTTCCTATGCAAGGCATTAACTGATGTGGACTCTAAAGACACCTTAGTTTACATGGATGATATTCTAATTAAAAATACTTACTTCCAGGATATTTAAGAGAGATTGATCATGTTTTGGCCAAGCTGCAGGTAGCTGGAGCTAAACTGTCTCTCTCTAAAGGTCTGTGGTGTGGAAGTCACTCAACTACTTAGGATATGAGGCTACCTTCCCCCCCACCAAAAAAAAAAAAAGAATAGAAGCCTTACAAAGAATTAAAACACACACCATTCTGAAAAGGCTAGTATGTTCTTTCCTGGGAATATGCAATTACTCCTGGCAGTTCATAGATCAGTACGCAGAGATCATATAGCCTCCAGTGAAACTCCTGAAGAAGGAGGAACACTGGCAGTGGGGATCTGAGCATCAAGAAGCAATGGATGGGTTGAAGGGAATTCTGGGTAAAGCTCCTTGTCTAGCATGCCCAGAAAGTGGCAAGAACTTCTTCCTGGAATTAGCCTTCACCACCGAGTGCATGAGTGCTTTCTTGAACAAGAAACATAATACTAACCGGAGAGTCGTACCTTATGCCAGTAAAGCCCTGACAGAGGTGGAGAAGAAATATTTTGAGTGTAAGAAATCCCTGCTAACCACAGTATGGGCTCTTCAACACTTCAGAAGTTATGTGCAAGAAAAGTAAATAATAGTAGAGACTTGTCACCAATCCATAAACTTTTTAGCCAATGACCGAATCAAAATCACTTCCTGGACACTCTCTCTTCCAGATTGGCCACTTGAGGAGATATAATAATAATATAATAATCAATATTGATAAAACTGAATTAATTATCATGAACAAAAAACCCAACTTAATTCCACCACCTCAATTCACCACTAACAATCAAATCAACTTTATTACCCCTGTCAATCATGCCAGAAATCTTGGAGTTATCATGGATAGGAACCTATACTACAATATACACATAACAACTAAAATCAAAGAAGGATATCATAAGCTCCTAGTTCTCAGACGTTTAAAACCTTTTTTAAATTCAACGGAATTCAGAACCGTCTTGCAACTTATAATTTTCTCAACAATAGACTATTGTAATTCTCTTCTGATTGGCCTCCCATCAACAAGCATTAAACCTCTGCAGATTCTTCAGAATTCAGCAGCTAGAATTTTAACAGGAACAAAAAAATATGTTCACATTACCCCAATACTAATGTCGCTCCATTGGCTTCCTATTAAATCTCGAGTAGATTATAAGATCCTGATCATCACTCACAAATTAATACATGCCGATCATCATAAACACACTGGTTTAAAAATCACTCCACAAATTAACAGAACAAATCTTCGATCTAACAACACTTCTTGTCTAAAAATTCCTCCCATTAAAGATGCTTGACTATCAACTACTAGAAACAGAGCATTCTCCATTGCTTCCCCAAAAAAATGGAGCTCTCTACCGCCTTATTTAAGAACTCAATCTAACATCAAAAAGTTCAAGAAGGACCTAAAAACTTTCCTCTTCCATAAAGTCTACATCAATGATCATCTTTAACAATCCTTCTACAATCAATTCAACCATTCAAACCCAAACAAGAAAAACCAGTAACTACAACTGGCATCAACCTTAAGTATTACAATTTCAGAAATTTAATATGAAGCCCTCCTTTAAGATGAATTAATACTATTTTTGTTACTTTCCTTTTTTACATCTTTCCCTTCTCCCCCTCTTTCACCCCACCATCCCCCTCTACCTATCATTTCACTATTGTTATTGTTTTCTTCTTTTGCAACTATGTATAATTTATCTGATTGTTGTTTAGATTCTGTAAACTGTTGTGATGGCTAAACCGAATGACGGTATATAAAAACAAATAAATAAATAAATATATGCCCAAGGAGATAAAAGTATTGTGGCTCAAAATTTAGCTGAATTACATGATTGAGCTTCTGATGGAGAACTAGATTTGATCTCAGAACCTGAGACAGACGCAATAGAATGCCACCATCATCACGCCTATGGCAAGGAAATGTGCAATAATTTCCGTGAAGCTTATGTTGATGGTTGTGCTTTCCACAGGGAAACAGACCAGGCTTTAGTAGCCAGAGAAGGAATAGCATGAGAGGAGAATCACTCCTGTGATCTTCTCAGCTATGCTCTGGAATCCAAATGAAATCAGTATGTAGAACTTACTGTAGCTCTGATAGCTGTGCAAATTGTTGTACAGCATGGTTTGCACATCATTGTAATCTGCACAGATTCTGACAACATCAGACATAATTTCATGACACATCTGCCTAACTGGAAAGTGAATCAAATGCATAATTCTAAAAAGAAACCTATCAAACACAATGAATTAATTCTGGCCTTAGATCAGTTAGTGCAAGCAAAATAAATGAAAGTCTACTAGAAAAAGGTAAAAGGCCATTCTAAAGTCATGGGTACTGACAAGGTCAACAATGACCTTGCAGACCAACTCACCAAGGAGAATACCACATCAGATAGGCTCTCGCAAAAGAAGGATTATAGGATTATTCCACAGTAAAAGTGAAGGCAGTTACTAGCTAAACAGGCTGCTACCTCCACACCTCAGTGGTGTATTGAAATGTCTGCCTTTGATCTAGTGAATGCCCAGAAAGAAGATCCTACCCTGGAAAAGTTCTATACCTTCATTCAGCAGATTGTCAGGTGGATGAGGAATCATGACTCTTCTATGCTTCCAGTAATCATTTTAAGATAGTGAAAGAGTTACTGATATGGACAAGTAAAAGTGGAATCACACAGTGGGTAGTCCCACAGTCCTATAGGAGAATCATGCTACAGCATGCCCATGATGAATCATGTACAGGGCACAGAAGTGACAAAATCACTTATAAAGCACTGAAACAAGTAGCATATTGGCCTCACATGTACCAGGATGTGAAATCATACACAAAAGGTTGTCTCACTTGCTGCAGATTCCAGCTCACTTTGCGTGCACATAAAGCACCATTATAGAATGAGGCATTAGAATGCTCTGGTCTGATATTCAGATAGACTAGGTCAGGTCAGTTGTCCAATCCTCTAGGGGTAACAAATACATGCTTATAGTGATCTACCTGTTTACTGAGTGGGTAGAGTGCTTTCCTGACCCTAACAGTCACCCTACTCTTGAATCATGTATTCAGTCATTGGGCATGAAAATAGACTCAGAGCAAGGCTCACATTTTACTGGACAGGTAATTAAGCATATGTGGAAACTGATGGGTGTGAAAAGTAAACTCCACATATTGTATCACCCCCAATCATCCGGACAAGTAGAGAGAGCCCAGAAAATCATCATCCGTATTTTAAAGAAATATGTGTCCATGTCAGGTAAGAACTGGGATATCAAATTACCCTTATTGTTAATGGCTATCAGAGCCATGCCACACCATACTACATGGATCTCCACATTTGAGATGATAGCAGGGAGATAAAGGATTTTACCTATGCAGGATGCTAATTTGCCTAGTGCTCCGACTGGATAAGAAAATGTTAACCTTCTGCAGGAACATTTGCAAAACACTTTTGCCTTTACCCAAAAGAGGTTGGAGAAAAATGTCTGAGGTAGAAAAGCCTATTATGATTTAAAAGCTACCTCTAAAGAGTATAAAATTGGAGACAAGGTCTTTTACTATAATTACGGTAAAAACAAAGCCAAAGACCAAGAATTGCCTATCTGGAAAGCATCTTTCAGAATTGTGGATAAAATCTCAACAGTCACTTATTTTATCTGAATTAAGACAACCCCTGATGGTAAAGATGTCCTTAAGTGGGTCCACATTAATCAACTCAGAGATTGTCATCCACATAAATTTGTGGATAAAAATGCTGTGCCCAATGACACTGACCATAAAAATACAACAGAGGAGTAATTCTATACTGTTTTTCAGATAGAGAGTCATTCCTTGAGGGTGATCTTTATAGTGCTGCTGATGACAGTAGTTGATGCTAGGGGTGTGCATTCATTTGCAACGTATTGGCAATCCGCAACATATAGGGCCATATTCGTTGTATTTGTGGGGAAGCGAAACGTATCGTGATTACCACAAATACAATGAATCTTCACCAAATTATTCAGCTGTCTAAAGGAGTGAATTTAAACAAAACCCACACCCTCCCGAGCCCCCCAAGACTTGTCAAAACTCCCTGGTGGTCCAGCGGAGGTCCAGGAGCCATCTACTGAATTCATGCCGTCGGCTGTCGGTATTCAAAATGACACGATAGCCTTTGCCCTTACTATGTCACAGGGGCTACAGGTGCCATTGGTTGGCCCCTGTCACATGGTAGAAGCACAAGATGGCACCGGCTGTCCATTGCTCCTACCATGTGACAGGGGCCAACCAATGGCACTGATAGCCCCTGTGACATAGTAAGGTCAAAGACTATCGGCGCCATTTTGAATACCGGCAGCCGACGGCATGAGTGCAGTAGATGGCTCCTGGACTCCCACTGGACCACCAGGGAGCTTTGGCAAGTCTTGGGGGGGTCGGGAGGGTGGGGGATTGTAGTTAATTAAATTTTAGCCGGGAAACGAATAAGAATGGAATGCATGAACGGATTGGGGGCCCCCCTTGCCGAATGCAACATATATGCCACCCGACGAATACGAATACCAAATGTAACGTATGCAGTCCTTCTGCACATTCCTAGTAGATGCTGCCAAGCTGATCAATCCTAGTCTCTCCTCTGGCATCATCATGCCACACACCTTTGGCTTCCTCAGTACACAGTCTCAAATTGTCACCCAGAAAGACTTTGTGTCCCCCAAGATGAGATCCAACAACATTTTAACCTCGCTAACATGCATTTGCCTGCAACTGAAGCTTGGTTCAAGGATCACATGAAGTATGCAAACCAGTACATTCAGAACATTCTGAGCTAATTGAACAAAATTATGATCCATCTCATGAAAACAGTTAGACTAACCCAAGAGGTTTATTGAACTAATTGCTGGATCCATTATCTTTTCTGTCCTGTGTTCCATCTTGGGTGCACCTTTGTCCATTGCGAATGCTGTTTCAGTAAAAAAAAAAAACAACTTGCAGAAACCTGTTAAAGAGTTGCAGGATGATATGAAAATTATCACTAAACAGGTACAACAGCAACAAGAACAGTTACTTTCTCAAGGTAAAACACTAAGTAACAATGTCACCTTGGTTTACCTACAATCTCAAGTGATTGAGCATAACTGAGAGGATATTATCAGCATTAAAAAGGTACTAAGTGAAGACTGTACTTTTATCCAGCCCATTCAATTGCTCACAAATGACTTGTTTAGAGAACTGAATAACAGCATCAGTAACTTAATGAAAGGACAGATTACAATCTGTTTAGTCACGTCAGATGACATTACAGAGGTTTTTTCTAAAACTGCCTGAAATAGCATTGAGTCTATCTAGATATAGTTTGCTTATCATATGGGTAATGCTATATCTCTGTACATGGATATTGAGAATCTGGAGGTTGATTATACTTTAAATTTGTTTTTCATTTTACCTAATAATGTTTACCAATTGAAAGAAGTAATTAATGAAGGTACTTGGACAATCAATGTATACCTGCATGCAGATACACCTGCTCTTCTAGCAAATCAAAGCGACAACCCACAGCAATATTTAGGGCCTCATTTTCTAAAGTATCGCAGGCCCCGGTTTTTGGGTTAGTGCGCACTAACCCCCGATAGTGCGCACTAATGTGGCAGAATTAGTGTGCACTATCGGGGAGTTAGAGTGCGCTAAAAATTTTTAGGTTCTCCCGAACCATTCCAAATTTCTGAATAGAACAAACAGAAAATGGTTTCTTACAAAAATACCCAAACATTTTTAAGCATTTTTTTGTTTTGGTGTGGAGGCAACATTTTTCAAAAAGCTCCTGGAAAACTTCTGATCCCCCTCCCACCAAAACAGAAGCCTCCGGAAGCCCAAGCCCCTCCAACCCGCCTCCTTGTTGCAAAATAGACCCAGGCCTGGCCTATGCAGTTGGGCCTAGCTGGGCCCCTCCAATCTCCCTCTCCCCTTATAAACACTAGCAGAGACAGTGCTGGGGACTTTCCCCAGCCCCTACTAACCCTGGTTGCTTAGTAGCTCAAATGGGTGGAAAAAATGTCCATTCATTCCTGCCTTGATCATTGCTCATTAAAAATGGTAGCAGCAGACTTCCTGAGTAGTGCCAAAATGACATCACTTTGGTGCCTTTTTCAGATGTGGATCACGTTATGTTGTATGGCTGCATGGTTCAGCCACTTTCCATAGAAAAAAATGTCTTTTTGTTTCATCATGAAAATGAACTGATGACTTCTCTTGACAAAAAGTATTAAACATCAACATTATATTAAATATACAAGAAAATAACTGTAAAGTCCTTGCTGGGATCTCAGTTGAAATTCTCCAGGCATTCAAACAGGTCAAGCAGAATATATATATATAGTTTTGGTTCAGCGGGTTATCAGAGTAAGAATTCAAAGGTGAAGTTTATGAGAGAATTTTCATAGTAGCCCATATTAATTAGATGGCAAATATATGTATAAATTATACCAATTGCCAAAGGGAAAGCATGCATGTATGCATATATATATACACATGTACTTTCCTTTTGAAAATTATCTTACTGGAACTATCCACACACCATTATATCTGCTTAATTTCGGGAAATGTTTTGCAAATTCTTTTGAAAATATAAAGGTATGTGCATAAATGTAATCTCCTTCCCAGTCCCCACACTAGGAATGCTTTTGCCCAGTCCAGGTAAACTTATGTGCACAGACATGGCATATGCATATATGTTTACTTGCCTACCAAACAGGCAGGCAATTTTGTAAAAGGCTATTTCTGCATGCAAAACACTCTGCATGGTCTATCCTCAGAAGTCCCTATGAAAATTACCCTCCCGATGTGCAATCTAACAATCTCCTTTTTCCTGCATTCTCACACTCCCCTGTGCATTTTATGAAGGCTGAGTATTCCAGGAATACAAGGCAATAAATAAAACATAAATCATTGATTTCATTTCCCAGAGGTCTGCTGTAAGGGATTTTTTTTTATGTTCATGGATATTTTAAGTAGTTATGTTAAATGTAAAATTTAAAGCATATTACAACTAACTTGAATGAGTGAATGATGTTAAGAGAAACTAGATGAAATTAATTGATTTGCCTTGAGTCTTTTTGGCAGATATTATACAAATCAAGCATAGTTTGTATAATGTTTATAAGCATCTCCAAGGTAACATATGTTTTCCCATAAAGTAAAAAAAACATAAAGAAGTGATAAATGCTTAAAGGTTTTCAACCCTGAAATAATTGGGACATTTTAAATGTAGCATAATGGATACTGATTACTTTTTATTTTTCTTCTAGGCATTATTTTTAATGTACAGATATTCCTTTACCAAATTGGTCTAGGAATAATATAATATACAATTTCCATGTGTTCCCATTCCAGTTTTGAATATATGATTATCAGAGGTGTTTGTGTTTCCTACATAGATTGAGGTTCCTCAAAATCTAATAAGTGGCATGAAATTTCTGCAGTAAGTAGGGAAATTAAGACATAAAAATACTGGTGAATCATAAAAGTTAAAAAAGGGAGACTATGATTTAATGAGGGCTAGGGATGTACAGGGGGAAAATTTCATTTTAGTTATTCAGTTCATTTTCGGGAGGTTTTTTCCCACATATTTTCATTTGTAGATTGCTTGATTCATTTAATTTGTGTGAATAAAATGAATCAATCAATAAAAAAAAAGCCAAAAACCAATATTGAAGCCTCCCTCTCACCCTCCTGGAAAAATGCTGAAGCCAGGATCCCCCTCCCTCCCCAGCTCCCAGTTACCTGGTACGGTGGGGATCCACTAGAAAGGACTAGGTTTAGGTTATGGCCTAGGCCGGAGACAGGGGCTGGATCCCTATCCTGGGACCTCAGCCCAGACCCAGGCTAAATTTCACAACCTGACCCAGAGGCTGGATACCAATACCTGGGCTTTGGCTTAGGCTGGAGCCCTAGCCCATGCCCAGGCCTGACCCAGACCCAATGCCGTGATTTGACCTGAAGGCCAGGTCCCAACACCTGGGCTTCAGCTGGAGTCAGTGCCCAAGCTCTATGCTGTGAAGCAAACTGGAGGCCAAGTCTCGACACCAGGGCCTAGGCCCGGACCCAGGTCCATTTCCGGGGCCTCAGCCAGGATACTGGGTCCAGATACCTGGGCCACAATGCAGGATCAGGTCTAGGCCTTGGAGCATAGGCCTGGAATGTCCACTTTGACTCTTCTTCTGTTTTCTGCTCTTCAATGCCAAATGACAGCAACCTCTGGGGTCGTGTTGGAGATAATTAACTCCGGTGCATTCAACCCAGCAGAAGGCACCATTTTGATATACAGCATTTTATGACATTGTTGAACAGCAAATTGAGCTGTCTGCTGGGGTAAATGTGCCAGAGTTAATTAATTCTAGTATGACCCTAGTGAACACCATCATTTGGTGTTGAAGAGCCAAAGAAAGAAGAGGTTCCAAAGAGGAGATCTGAGGCTTGAGTCTTAACAGGTGTAGGGACCCAGCTTCCTGGCTGAGGCTTGGTAATCGGGCATGGGTCTGGGCCTAGGTCCCGGCATCAGGATTCAGCCTCTGGGTTAGGTCTCAGCATCAGGCCTGGGTCCAGGCCAAGGCCCTGGCACCAGAACCCAGCCTCCAGGTCAGGTCATGGTGTCATTCCTGGACTCGGGCTTCGACCTATGCTGAGGCCCAAATGTCAGGACCCAGTCTCTGGGTCAAGTTGTGGCACTGGGCCTGAGTCCAGGCCAATGCCCCAGCACTGGGACTTGGCCTTCATGTTAGGTCACAGCTCTGGGCCTGGGCTCATACTCTGGGCTAGGCTGAGGCCCAGGCATCAGGACACGGCCTCTGGGTTATGTTGCACTGTCGAATCTGGGTCTGTGATGAGGACCTATTGCTCGGACCTGGCCTCCATGTCAGGTTGAGGTGTCAGAGCCTGGACTCAGGTTCCAGACTAGGCTGAGGCCCAGAAATCAGGACACGGCCTTTGGGTTGGGTCACTGCATTTGGCCTGGGTCCAGGCTGAGGCCTGGCTCCGGAACCCACCTTTGGGTCATGTTGCAGCATTGAGCATGGGTCCGGGCTGAGGCCCTGGCATAGGAACCCGGCCTTCGTCAGATACCCAATGGATCAGTAAGGATTTTGTAAACTTTTGGTGTGCCACTGAGGTCCTGGCATCTGCCCATGCATCGCTGAGACCTTGGCATTACAGTAAGGCCTAGACCATGGGCCCTGCTTTAGATCTTGGCCCAGGCCCTATGTGAGACCCTGGCTTTGGGCCTATGCTGAGGCACAGGTGTCGGACTCAGGCATAGGTCATGGCTCCTGCTTTGGGCTTTGGGCTTCGGTCTATGCCCTAGGCAAGGCCTAACTTCGGAACTATGTCTAGGTCCAAAGCATTAATTTAAAACAAAACATATGAATAAGGTTCGTTACATTCAGGTGGGCCCCATGAATGAAACAAATTAGCCTTATTTGTCATGTTTTGCACTTTCATTTTAAATGCATGCAAATCCCTAATGAGGGGACTATTTAGAAGACAACTAAAAGACGTTACAAGGGTTAAAGTCTACATGAGACATGGAGACTTCAAAAATACCATCTTGGAATCCCAAATAAAATGTACATAAATAAAAAAGAGGGAACTGAATTATTTGCTTTGGTCTTTACTATGGAGGATGTTGGAAAAATACCCCCATGCTGAAAACATTCTTTGTTTGCGATAATTCAGAGGACCTGAAACAAATCAGTGTGCATCTGGAAGAGGAGCTAGAACAAAATGACAAACTAAATAATAGCAGATCAATGGGATCTCATCGTATTCTCCTTAGAATTTTAAAATAATATAAATATGAAATTTCAGAAATACTACTATAAATTGATAATCTATCATCCAAATCTGCCTCAGTTGTGGACTGGAGGGTAGCCAATGTAATGTCAATTTTCAAAAAGGGGACCAGGGCAAACCAAATATATTCAGACTAGTGAGTCTTACATTAGTGGCATATAAAATGGTGATAACTATTGCTATGAACAAAATTACTGGTTATATGATAAACATAGCTTGATGGGGAAGAGCTAGCACATGTTTCACAGAGGAGGTTGTACCTTACTTATCAGTCAATATAGTGTAAATGGATTTTCAGAATACATTTGATAAAATCCCTCATGAGAGACTCCTCAGGTAACTAAAAATGCATGGTATAGGAGACAAAGACTTACTGTGGACTGATTACTGGTTAAAACAGGAGAAAGTGAAAGAAGATTTGTATTTGCTTACAATGAATGGGCATCATAAAATTAATGAGACCCCATTTGTTTAATAGAATCCTGAAAAGAACAGAGGGGTCCCACAAATGAAATGACTGTCCCATTTGTTTCATTCCCCATTCATTTCTATGACACATTGAACTCCTTCCCTGTGAGTATTGAGTGGCCTCATTGCTTTGTCAGAGCCTGGGCAGGACATGTTGGCAAGGAGACCAATGACACAGCAAATCACAGTGAAGCATTTTTCCAATGCAGACTTTTACTGCTATCTGGATCAAGTGATGTTGATGTCTGCCCACTGTATAGTCCGAGGAGAAGGATATGCTGAAATGTTTTCACTGAGAATTCAAATACTGTTGGATTTTCAGCAATATTGGACTGCTTTTGATCTCTCTGATGCACTGGTCTCACTGTGCCAGTTAGACAAACACAGCCAGTGGAATTTGCTGCTCTCTTCACTGAGGGAGAGTAGAGGAAGGGGAGAAATACTGAACAGAGTTGCAGCAGCAGTGGATCAATTGGAAGGGATTGAACAAGAATGGTGGCTGGTAACAGCTAATATTTCCTCCTTGTATACAAATATACCCCAAAACTCTGCTATTCAAATTGTATGTGATGTGCTGGGTAAAATTGAAATGACTGACAAGAAGAGAGATTTGTTGATTCAATTATCAGCTACAGTGCTTAAGAAGAGTTTTTTTCAATTTGAGGGAAAATATTTCCATGAAATAAAGGGTATACTGATGGGGGTCTTCTATGACCCCATCGGTAGCCTGTTTGTATGTGGCAGCCTTTGAGAATGCATTTGTAAATCAATCTCAGTTTTTGGGAGATATAGTTGTTTGTAGAAGATTTATAGACAATGTTTTTTTCATCTTTGCCAGAACAGAGGAAAGATTAGATGAGTTGAAATATTGGATTAATTCCAAGGATGATAACTTAAAGTTTGAATTTAGTATGAACAAGCAATGTATACCGTTTTTGAATATGATGGTATATAAGACTGAGAATAAATTGTATACCACAATTTTTAGAAAAAAGACGGATAAAAATACATTAGAGTTTTCAAGCTTCCATCCAAAACGATTAAAGGAAAACATCCCGGTGGGACAATTTTTGCGACTCAGGCGACTATGTACTACTACTAGTGAATTTAGAGATAAAGCACAGGAGCTGACTGATAGATTCTTGGAGCAAGGGTATATGCAGAATATTATTAAAAAAGCATTCAAGCGAGCGCTATACATGAAAAGGGAGAATCTATTAGTAACGGGACAAAAGGCGCCTCTAACAAGGGTTGTTTGTACATTACCGTTCTCTTATCTTGGGTTTAATATTAAGGCAATTGTGAATCAACATTGGTCAGTGTTGCAAGATGATGGGGTGTTTCGGGAACCACCAATTTTTGCATTCAAAAGTAAGAGATCCTTAAGAGATATGTTGACATCTACAATATTACCTGATGTGAGGGAAGAGGTAGAACAGACGGGTCAATATACATGTGAAGGTTGTGCAGTGTGCCCATATGTACAAGAGACACAATCTATACGGATTCCATCGACGGGTGAAATGTATTATCTACCTAAAAGGTTTGATTGTAGATCTGCACAAGTAATTTATTTGATTATGTATCCTTGTGGATTGCATTATATTGGCCAAACTAAGAGAACCATTACGGTAAGGATATCTGAACATTTAAGTAATATCCGGATAAAAAAGGAAAATGCTCCTTCAATAATTGAAACCAAAGAGAATAAATCAGAAACGATTGTAAAAGCTGCTAAAGAAGTGCCAAAACAAATGATGGGAAAAGTAAAATCTCAAGAAATAATAGTTAGACCTACATCTATAACTATGGATACTTTGTGGAATGTTCTAGTGAAGTTAGACTCCTCTATTAAGGATTTATCTAAAGTTGTTAATGAAACAAATGAAACAGTTAAGAGTAATTCAACAGCCTTGATTAATTTGCAAAAGCAGAATAATATTTTTGATCAATGCCTATTGAAGGTGGAAAAAATACAAGTCCAACAAATTAAGGCTGAATTTGAAATGCAGAGTAAAATTGAAAATATTGAGAATTATGCACGTGTTCTAAATTTGAGAATTGTCAATTTTCCTTTTATAAATAAGATCTCTCCTATAGAATTGTTTAGGATGTATATTGAGAAAATCTTGAATATATCAGGTCAGAGTATGCCTACTATTGTTAGGGCATTCTATATAAGTAATACAGTTAAGATAAAGGGACAGGATCCTTTGATACATGATGGTAATGAAGTAAAAGATCATAGAGAAAATATTGAATCCACTATAGATCTGTCTGATTTCTTAGAAAAATCCCAAGATGAAATAGTGGTAGAAAAAACAGGTACTATGTTGGTAACTTTTGCATTCATTTCAGATAGGGATACTATCTTAAAGTTTTTTTTCCAATATATACTAAAACCTTCTACGGGAATAAAATATGGATTTATCCTGATCTAGTAAAAGTCACGCAAGCTAGAAGGAAGCAGTTCCTTGAATTAAGATCTAAAGTAAATGAGAAGGGTGGCCAATTTATTCTTCGCTACCCATGTAAATGTGCAATAAAATTGAATGGAAAGAACTATCAATTCACTGACCCTGAACATCTCAGACCCCTTCTGGGGGATTGAAGGAATGTCAGTTTTAATGATTATGAGGGGGGTCAGAAACCTACATTTCCTATATATATTACTTAAATAATTGCTCACAAGTTTAATTGCTTCTCTAATTTTTCTTTAAAATTTCAGATGGATGTATGAAATATGTTTCCTTTGAATCTAGGTAGAATGGATTTGAAAATATGTATAATGCATTCTATCTGTAAAAGTCATTATAGCAAGTAATGTTTTGTATTACATGTTAAAATCATAAATAAAGAATTAAAAAAAAAATGGAAAATGCACCATTAGTTAGTCATTGGCAACAAAAGGCACATAAGATACAAGATTTTCGATTTTGTGTATTGAATCAAATAATATTAAAAAGAGGTAGTAATATTTCGAAGAGGTTAACACAAAAAGAACAGCGTTACATTTTTCGTTGGGGAACAGTGGAGCCCTGTGGATTGAATCAGGATGTAGAATGGAATGTATTTATTTAGAGGGCATGAATGTGAACAGAGAATAGTGTGAAATGGGGGGGAGGGGAGGATTAGAAGTATATTACGTCTAGGACATTAGATGACGTGAACGTGGAGAGACATTTAAAAAGGGAAGGACTCTGAGTTAGTGCGCAGCCGCGGCGTTTTGGATGAAAAAGGCAGATGTACCTTGAGTAAGTAGTTGGGTTCTATTTGAATTCGGGATGTGATTTAATAAAGTTTGGAGCTTCTAATTGAGAATGTTGTATTATATATTCTTTTTGAAATAGCAAAGTGGTCAAACGACGAAGGTGTCCAATATATAATGGTTTTGAATCAGTGGAATCAAATAGGATGTAACCGCCTTGTGTAAGTAGAGCAAGATATTGCAGGTTAGTAATTGAAGTATGAAAAAAATGTGTTTTGGTTTTTATTAAATAATATTTGGGTTATGGGGTGGTATTTGTTTAAAGCAAATATATGATTAAAATCTTTTTTAGCTTAGTAAGGTGAATTACTGAAAAAAGGAAGAGGGGTGCATGAAAAGGTTTGGTGAATCCTTCTGGCAGTAGAAATTAGGTGAGTGTGGAGGTGTTGGAAATAAGTGACTAGTAGAATCGTATTTTTAGTGGTATAAAAATATTTAAGAGAGTTTGGCAACATGTGGAGTATATTAATGAGGGGTGGGGTACATTTTTATTTTATAAAATATAGTGAAGGAATCTATGGAATTGTCTTTGGTAGAAGTAAAGAGAAGTATTTGAATTTTATTCGAAGTATCTTTTGAATAATAGGTCTGGAAAGGCAGCTTCATGAATAAGACGTGATTGGCGATATAGAATTGTTGGATGTTCCCCATATGATGGAATATTAAAGAGTGATTATAAAGTTGATCCCCTGAAGAAACCGATGGGTGAAACAGGAGCTTCCTGTTGGGAGAGTTGAGAGAAAATCGTGTGAAGGGAGAGTTGAGAGAAAATCATGTGAAGAACAAGTTGACAATCGAGTGAGGGAGCATTGGGAGAACATTTTGTGAAGAACAAGTTGAAGAATAAGCCAACACAAATAATTGAGTGGAATTGAAAATATGTGATTGGGTGGGAATGTTTAAATTTGTGTTATACATAGGTAAAATGGTAAAATGTATGTAATGTACACAGTGTTGATAGGAGGTTTTAATGTATATTTAATATGTATTGTCTAAAGGGGTGAATGTGTGGTGAAAGTGGATATAATATAGGTGTGTTATGTATGTTTTTTAATGAAAGTTGTAATAAAGAATTAAGTCAGTTTAATGAGTAAATATGGGTATATTGTGTATAATTGTTAAAACATTCATTAGAGTCATACTGTCAGTGGGGTAACAGTTACCATACTACTAATAAAAAAAAAAGTGTCCAAACAATCTAGGGACTGGCTGGGAAAGGCAGAGAACAGAAATAGAATGTTGGCAAGGCTAGCACCAATAAAAAACAAGTAGCCCTGCAAATAAGTTGAAGGCCAAAGTGGGAGAAGACAGATACACCCAAAAGAAATTGAAATTTGCAGAGTATGCGCCACTTCAGACTGCTGAGCTTGTTTCTCTCCCTTCTGTTTTGGAAGAGAGGGAGGCATCCAAGGCAGGGGGAGCAGAAGACCAATGCCCCAAACCAGCAACATGCTTGTCTTACTTCCACTGAGGCTATGAAGGAACTATTTCCATCAGCTGATTCAGAGGAGGAATCTTGTCTTAAATTGCCTGAATCAGGAGATATTGAAGTGAAACTAGAAAAATAAAATTTGCATGGAATGTACAGTAGTAACTTAGCATCCAGTTTATTAATAGAGGCAGCACAGGAAGAAAGCATAAGTGATACTGCCAACATTGTTCCTCAGGATCCACTCTGTACCTCAACTGTACTGCCAGCATCCACTCCCAAGGATATAGAGAAGAGATCATGGAAGAAATCCTTGATGCACTTCAAATTCAGTGGGAATCTGCATTTCACACAGTGTATTCATTGCGTGAAGAACATAAGTTGTGGGAATCAAGTGGGACATCAGAAAAACACTGGTTTGTAGTATCAACTGCATAAGCAGCACATGCCAGCACTAGAATCTTGGAAGGGTGGCAGTATGAGGACCCATTTTTCCAGCCAGAGGAAAGTGATTGAAAAGGAGAAAAGTGTTGCCTAACTGATCCTATGCCATGGGCCCATTCCAGCAGTCAGGTGACAGGTCAACAGGCCCTTGCCATGCATTTGAAGCGGCAGTCCACTATGGAGGAAATGGGTTGGTGTTCAGTAGCACTGTCCTGGGGCAAGAGGCAGACAGCATCAAAAGTTGTAATGAGGAGCAGTGGGCAAATGATTGCCTTTGATGACTGGCCCATGCAGATAGTAGAGTATGTGGGTTTTAACCAACTGCTGCGGGTCTTATCCCCAAATTACAAAATCCCCTATGGGATCACATTTAGTAGGAAGGTCATTCCCAGCCTGTAAATCCAGTGCTGTATACTAGGGATGTGCATTCATCCTGGTTCGGCCACCCCGAAAACGAAGCAGATTTTCCTGAAATTTCAGGAAAATTCATTTTTTGGGGTTAGTGCGCATTAACCCCAAAATTTGGGGTGGCCAAAAAAAATCAGCCCAAACCGTGGGAAAATGAAATTTCCTGCGGTGGGTCAATAATGAAGGCCGAACCAAAAGGTTCGACCAAATCACATCTCTACTGTATACACACATCCAGGAGTGGTTGGCTAAGGCAGAGGAAAGTAGCCTTCGTTTCACCATTGACATTTGGACTGTCATTAGCGCTATGCATTTTTAACTGTCCCTGATGGCACACTGGTAGGACCTAGCTGAGGCAGAGGCAGGCAGCAGATCTAGTAGGGACCAAGAATTTGGGTATAGGTGGGCTTTGCTGCACACCATGTATATAGATGATCCCTATACATTATTGAACATTCTATCAGCCTTAAGTGAGATTCTGAAAGGTTGGTAGCTAAGGAGAAAGGATTTTAAATGCAGATTTCTTTGTCACAGACAATGGCACAAATATGGTAACGTCAACAGATGATGAGGGCTTCTAGGGCATCCATTGCTTTGTATACACTCTGCACCTGGCAATGAGGGATGCAATGTGGCTGGTGTCCAAGGACCATAGGAATGCATTCCTGCAGGAGTTGATAGGTAAGTGCAGAAAAATAGCAGGGAACTTCCATAGAACATAAGAACATAAGAAATTGCCATGCTGGGTCAGACCAATGGTCCATCAAGCCTAGCATCCTGTTTACAACAGTGGCCAATCCAGGCCATAAGAACCTGACAAGTACCCAAAACGTAAGTCTATTCCATGTTACCATTGCTAATGGCAGTGGTTATTCTCTAAGTGAACTTAATAGCAGGTAATGGACTTCTCCTCCAAGAACTTATCCAATCCTTTTTTAAACACCGCTATACTAACTGCACTAAATTCCAGAGTTTAAATGTGCGTTGAGTAAAAAAGAACTTTCTCTGATTAGTTTTAAATGTGCCCCATGCTAACTTCATGGAGTGCCCCCTAGTCTTTCTACTATCCGAAAGAGTAAACAAACGATTCACATCTACCCATTCTAGACCTCTCATAATTTTAAACATCTCTATCATATCCCCCCTCAGCTGTCTCTTCTCCAAGCTGAAAAGTCCTAACCTCTTTAGTCTTTCCTCATATGGGAGCTGTTCCATTCCCCTTATCACTTTGGTAGCCCTTCTCTGTACCTTCTCCATCGCTATTATATCTTTTTTGAGATGCGGCGACCAGAATTGTACACAGTATTCAAGGTACAGTCTCACCATGGAGCCATACAGAGGCATTATGACATTTTCCGTTTTATTCACCATTCCCTTTCTAATAATTCCCAACATTCTGTTTGCTTTTTTGACTGCCGCAGCACACTGAATTGACAATTTCAATGTGTTATCCACTATGACACCTAGATCTCTTTCTTGGGTTGTAGCACCTAATATGGAACCCAACATTGTGTAATTATAGCATGGGTTATTTTTCCCTATATGCATCACCTTGCACTTATCCACATTAAATTTCATCTGCCATTTGGATGCCCAATTTTCCAGTCTCACAAGGTCTTCCTGCAATTTATCACAATCTGCTTGTGATTTAAATACTCTGAACAATTTTGTGTCATCTGAAAATTTGCTTATCGTATTTCTTTCCAGATCATTTATAAATATATTAAAAAGTAAGGGTCCCAATACAGATCCCTAAGTTACTCCACTGTCCACTCCCTTCCACTGAGAAAATTGTCCATTTAATCCTACTCTCTGTTTCCTGTCTTTTAGCCAGTTTGCAATCCACAAAAGGACATCGCCACCTATCCCATGACTTTTTACTTTTCCTAGAAGCCTCTCATGAGGAACTTTGTCAAACGCCTTCTGATAATCCAAGTATACTACATCTACCGGTTCACCTTTATCCACGTGTTTATTAACTCCTTCAAAAAAGTGAAGCAGATTTGTGAGGCAAGATTTGCCCTGGGTAAAGCCATGCTGACATTGTTCCATTAAACCATGCCTTTCCATATGTTCTGTCATTTTGATGTTTAGAACACTTTCCACTATTTTTCCTGGCACTGAAGTCAGGCTAACTGGTCTGTAGTTTCCTAGATCGCCCCTGGAGCCCTTTTTAAATATTGGGGTTACATTTGCTATCCTCCAGTCTTCAGGTACAATGGATGATTTTCATGATAGGTTACAAATGTTTACTAATAGGGCTGAAATTTCATTTTTTAGTTCCTTCAGAACTCTGGGGTGTGTACCATCTGGTCCAGGTGATTTAATACTCTTCAGTTTGTCAATCAGGTCTACCACATCTTCTAAGTTCACCGTGATTTGATTCAGTCCATCTAAATCATTACCCATGAAAACCTTCTCCATTACGGGTACCTCCCCAACATCATCTTCAGTAAACACCGAAGCAAAGAAATCATTTAATCTTTCTGCAATGACCTTATCTTCTCTAAGTGCCCCTTTAACCCTTGGATCATCTAACGGTCCAACTGACTCCATCACAGGCTTTCTGCTTCAGATATATTTTAAAAAGTTTTTACTGTGAGTTTTTACCTCTACAGCCAACTTCTTTTCAAATTTTCTTAGCCTGTCTTATCAATTTCTTACATTTAACTTGCCAACGTTTATGCTTTATCCTATTTGCTTCTGTTGGATCCTTCTTCCAATTTTTGAATGAAGATCTTTTGGCTAAAATAGCTTCTTTCACCTCCACTTTTAAACATGCCGGTAATCATTTTGCCTTCTTTCCACCTTTCTTAATGTGTGGAATACATCTAGACTGGGCTTCTAGAATGGTATTTTTTTAACAATGACCATGCCTCTTGGACATTTTTTACTTTTGTAGCTGCTCCTTTCAGTTTTTTTCTAACAATTTTTCTCATTTTATCAAAGTTTCCCTTTTGAAAGTTTAGCACGAGCGCCTTGGATTTGCACACTGATCCTCTTCCAGTCATTAAATCAAATTTGATCATATTATGATCACTATTGCCAAGTGGCCCCCCCACCATAACCTCTCTCACCAAGTCCCTGTGCTCCACTGAGAATTAGATCTAAAATTGCTCCCTCTCTCGTCGGTTCCTGAACCAATTGCTCCATAAAGCTATCATTTATGCCATCCAGGAACGTTATCTCTCTAGCGTGTCCCGATGATACATTTACCCAGTCAATATTGGGGTAATTGAAGTCTTCCATTATTACTGCACTACCAATTTGGTTAGCTTCCCTAATTTCTCTTAGCATTTCACTCTCCATCTCACCATCTTGACCAGGTGGACTGTAGTATACCCTTATCACTATAGTCTTCCCCAACACACAAGGGATTTCTACCCATAAAGATTCAATTTTGTATTTAGTCTCATGCAGGATGTTTATCCTGTTGGACTCTATGCCATCCCGGACATAAAGCGCCACACCTCCTCCCGGGTGCTCCTCTCTGTCATTGCGATATAATTTGTACCCCGGTATAGCACTGTCCCATTGGTTATTCTCTTTCCACCATGTCTCTGAGATGCCAATTAAGTCTATGTCATCATTCACTGCTATACATTCTAATTCTCCCTTCTTATTTCTTAGACTTCTGGCATTAGCATACAAACATTTCAAAGTTTGTTTTTTGTTTGTATTTTCATTCTGCTTTTTAATTGATAGGGATAAGTTAGACTGTTTTAGTTCAGGTGAGTTTTTAGTTACAGGCACTTGGACTATTTTACCAATTATTGGAACCTCACTGTCAGGATGCCCTAATTCTAATGCATCATTAGTATCCTTTGAAGATACCTCTCTCCGAACCATGCGCTGTTGAGCAATTGTCAGCTTTCCCCTTTGTTCTAGTTTAAAAGCTGCTTTATCTCCTTTTTAAAGGTTAGCGCCAGCAGTCTGGTTCCACTCTGGTTAAGGTGGAGCCCATCCCTTCGGAAGAGACTCCCCCTTCCCCAAAAGGTTCCCCAGTTCCTAACAAAACTGAATCCCTCTTCCTTGCACCATCGTCTCATCCACGCATTAAGACTCCGGAGCTCTGCCTGCCTCTGGTGACCTGCACGTGGAACAGGGAACATTTCAGAAAACGCTACCCTGGAAGTTCTGGATTTAAGTTTTCTACCTAAAAGCCTAAATTTGGCTTCCAGAACCTCCCTCCCTCATTTTCCTATGTCGTTGGTGCCCACATGTACCATGACAGCCGGCTCCTTCCCAGCACTGTCTAAAATCCCACCTAGGTGACGCGTGAGGTCCGCCACCTTCGCACCAGGTAGGCATGTTACCAGGCGATCCTCATGCCCGCCATTCCTAATAATTGAATCAGCAACTATGACGGCCGTCCTAACCCTTCCCTCCTGGGCAGTAGGCCTTGGGGAGATATCCTCAGTGCGAAAGGACAATGCATCACCTGGAGGCCATCCAGTGCTCCCTCCATATGACAGGGGCCGGCCAATGGCACGGATACCCTGTCACATGGTAAGTCCAAAGGCCATCGGCGCCATTTTTATTAGTGGCAGCCGATGGCCTGAGAGCGGGAGATCGCTCCCGGGACCCCCACTGGACCACCAGGTACCTATAAAATGTTTTTTGGGGGGTCTGGAGGGTGTGGGAAGCAAAGGGATTAATTTTAATGGGTCGGGGTGGGTTTTTTATCGGCTCGGGGAAAGCCGATAAACAAAACCGCTATCAGGCCCGATGAAAAACCCCCCCACATGTGAATCGGAACCAGAATCCGAACCGATTCCGGTTCCGATTCACATCTCTAGCTGTTACAAATCCTGAAGCTCTTTAAAGATACCCTAAAAGATCTGAAATCCAAAAGTGCCACCCTGGGCATGATCATTCCCATAATAAATATTCTGGAGGAAAAGTAGGATGGCTTCCATCAGCAAGAGGGAATGAGAGTGGAGATGTAGTTTCTGGACACCTTGCAGCAATAATTGGAAAAGAAGAGGCCCACCTAGCTACTCGAGTTGAGGTTTAGGTATTAGTGTAGGGGTTAGGGGCCACTTTGACATGCAGAGTATGATGTACGAACAAAACAGTACTCTTGTGAAGATTTGATGACCTTAGGAGTGAGTAAACTCACCCAAAGATGAGATTTGTGCAATGTTCTCTCAACCTAGCTTGATTGACTCCCTACCTGGGTAACCCCTACACTAATTGGACTAGGTTGTCCATTTACTCTCCTGAGTTCCATCCAGCTTGAACTCTGCTTCATTTTTTCCATGTTACCACTGTGAACCAAGAACTGGTCTTCTCTACAAGTTAATACTCGTCTATACCTTCTATTCATCCTAGATGTCTTGCCCTTGAACTCTGCCTCCTTGGCCACTAGAATGTGAGATGCAAGCTTGCTGTCCTGCAATCTCATGACTTCCTTGTTTTATGTCTTCAGTGTCTTGTGTACGTCTTGCCTGGATCTTCAACATTTGTCTTGACTTCGGCTACAGTATTACCATTGCTACAGTTCCTCACCAAGAACTTCCAGCTTCTGTCCTTGGATCCTTGATTGCCCCCTGATGGTTTCTGGAATACCTTCTTCCCAAGCTGTTGACAAGAGGCTTGAGGAGAGGGTCTTTGAAGAGGGGGTACTGTTGTGAACCTGCCCGTGAGGAACGTGGGCAGGTCCCCTACCTCCTGTGGCCAGTTGGGCCGCCGCTGACTTTTCTTTGGGAAGGACGTTGCTGACTCCATCCTCTGCAGCCCAGAAGCCGCAGCTGTTCCTTGCCATGCGCGGCAGGGCTGATGCCGTCGGGAGCTGCCCCTGGGGTCCTCAGATGTCAGAGAGCACTCCTCACCACTGCTGGGGTCTTCGACTGGCAGGGAGGCTGTCCCTGCCAGTGCCTGCAGTCAGCCTGCACCTCTGTGTTGAGTGCAGGAGAGTGCCGCTGACCATGGTGCTGTTTTCTCTTCCTGCTTCCTCTTAAGCGTCGGCACATGCCTCTTCACTTCATTTAAAGGGCCCGTGGCTGGATATGCCCCGGGCTTCACTTGATGACAATTTCCTGCTTCTGCTCTATAAGAGGGCCTCTTCAGTCACTCCTGGCCTTCGGATCATGTTCCACAGTTGGCTGTGTCTTCTTTCCGGTCCAGGTCTTCCATGGTCTTCTTCTGTTTTGACGGCTTCATGTTCCTGATGTCCTTCATCCAGGTCTTTAGTTGTCTTCATGTTCCTGATGTCCTTTGTACGGGCCTCCAGATGTCTTCATGTTCCTGATGTCCTTCGTTCATACCTCCTGATGTCCGATGTTCTTCCTCATGCCTTAGACTTCGCCTCTGCCTCCATGTCTTGGTTTCCTGATATCCACTTTCCTGGTGTGCCATTGTCGTGGTCTGTGACCAGTCCCATGGGTGGGCTGTATAGGGCGCCTCACGGTGCAAAGGCCTTTTTCATCTCCGCAGTGCAACCCTCCAGAAGACTTTTGCTTTAGTCCTAAGTTTTTAATCCTTGAGAATCGAATCCTGTGCTTGGAAGAAGGATCCATCTGAGGAAAATAGGATAAAGCATAAGCATTGTCAAGTTAAGTGTAAACCACACATCAAACTAAAAAAGGCCACTGGTATACATTTATCAACAATTGCAAAATGTAGAACCACAAACAATAGATCACTACTTGATTAGTAATATATTTGTAGGACCTCTGATCTACGTGAGAATGTTAGGCATACAAACTCATTTGTAGTGTACAGGTCCAGATTTAATTTATTAATCAAAAATGTTATCTTTTTCGAATTTTTTAGATTTTTTTAAATGTTATTTGTTTAAAAATATTGCAAGACCCACACTATTCGCAATCATTTAGTGCATCACCTTCGCACAAACTTTGAAACCGAGTCAACCTTTCAAAAAATGAAAACCACTCTCTAGATCTTTAAATCACGCTTAAGGGGTTTCCTATTACAACAGTCCCAAAGGTATACTCATCTTTTGAACGTCCTAAACTTCCCGACATGGCCGTGTTTCGGACCGTCCTGGTCCTGCTTC
The DNA here is from genome assembly GCF_901001135.1 of Rhinatrema bivittatum. Lineage (NCBI taxonomy): Eukaryota > Metazoa > Chordata > Amphibia > Gymnophiona > Rhinatrematidae > Rhinatrema > Rhinatrema bivittatum. The sequence continues at coordinate 67,279,656 of NC_042620.1, read as the reverse complement.
AGGGGCAGCGATTAATCCAAATGAATTTCAGGGTCTCCAAAGATGTCTTTTTCAGGGTTCAATTTCATTTTCTTCAGTTTTTTTTAGATCGGCGTCTCCGACCGCCATTCCATCTAAAGAACATGGCGGCTCTTCCGGTTTAAATACGCAAATCCGGATTGCATAAATTATTAGTCTCAGTCCTCTAGCAAGTCGTCCTTAGGCAAAATGTTCCACCTCAGTCTTCTAACAGGTCGTCTTTTAATGTAAAGGAAAACATCCACTACGATTAAAGCTTCAATTGCATCGTCCTTTTGTCAAGACTGTATATGCCGAGATGAGTTCGGACACGATCCAGACCACCAGATTGGTCGAGACCACCAACACATATGGGCGGTTGGACAGGACCACAAACAAGATCACAACAGCGGAATCAACAACAACAACACCAATTCTAAATTTGTCTACAGTAACTCTTTCCAATGACATGTACACTGCTTTAGGAAAGGGCCTTTCATATGTGCCCTGAGGTAAATATGATGGTTTTCAAACATATATCGATTTACATCGATTTTTTTGACGTCTTCAGTTGAAGTTGTTTTTCAGTGAGACAAGTGAACGGATGGGAGATTTCTCCATCATCACACCAAAATCAACATGGTTGCCCCCTGGGCCTATTGATCCCACTATATTAACCTTTATGCAGTTGGTCCTTAAAGACATTGATAAATTGGACAAAGGTTTGATATATAAAAATAGGCATTATGCCTCAGAATGGTCTTATGAACAATACCATGCTGTTAAAGAATTAGCAAACAATCGTGAAGTGGTAGTAAAACCAGCAGATAAAGATGGGGCAATTGTTATACAAAATACTACCAATTATGTTGCAGAGATACAAAGACAACTCAATGATCAACAATACTATCGGGTGTTAGACTCGGACCCTATGAACGAGTTACAAGACTCCATTGAAGATTTGATCTTTGATGGAAAAGATAAAGGCTTTTTGACATCTAGAGAAGCTCGTGCCCTTAAGGTGCTTCATCCGAGACATCCTGTCTTATATACTTTGGCCAAAATCCATAAAAAACTCAAAAGCCCCCTCAGGACGTCCAATAGTGTCGGGCAAAGGTTCTATTTTAGAACCACTTTCAAACTTTTTGGATTTCTTTCTCAAACCCTTTGTAAGGGAGGCAGTTTCCTCCCTTACAAAGTTACGGCTTTTGGCTGAGTTGCCATCATTACCAGAAGATTGTTGGCTTGTCACCTTAGACATCACCTCCTTATACACTAATATACATCAAGCTGAGGCCTTTTCCTTGATCAAAGGCATTTTACACTCACGACCTCGTCCACATAGAATTCCTACCGGTTTTCTCTTGCAGCTATTGAAATTGGTACTTTTCAAGAATTTTTTCAAATTTGATGAAACATTTTATCTTCAAATTCAAGGGGTAGCGATGGGAACAACTGTGTCCCCTGATATCGCAAATCTTTATGTCACTCAATTTGATTCAACATCTCTACCCATCTACATCATTCTCCAAGATTCTAATGTAGAAACGATACATAGATGACGTTTTGTGCATTTGGCAGGTGTCTGAAGCAGAACTGATAGATTTTCTACAGGAACTCAATCATTACAATCCCCATCTTCAGTTTGTTGCACATTATCATCGAAACACGGTATCTTTTTTAGATATATTAATCCAATGAGATGAACAGAAATTACATACCATTCTGTTTTGTAAGGAGACAGATGTAACCACCTTTTGCAATATTCAAGTTATTACCCCAAAAAATTAAAGGATGGTCTTCCGATTTCTCAATTTCTTCGTCTATGCAGGATTTGTTCAAAGAAAGTTGATTTTATCAAACAGGTGGGTGAGTTAACAGAAAGATTTATTCAAAAAGGATACTCCAAGAAAATCATCAAAAAGGCATTTAAACGTGCTTTATTTGCGAATAGAGATTTGCTACTCCAGTATCAACAAAAACCTTATAATCGACATGTGTCTTACGCTATTCTTCTCGTAGCCACGAGGTGGTGAAAATTATACAATCACATTGGCAAGTTCTTGCCCTTCATCGTATTTTCGACTCTACCCCTAGATTTGCCTTCTCTAGAGCATCTAATATCCGTGATCTAGTGGTGCACTCGGCATTTCAATCTATTCAAGTCTCCCCAGAATATGGAGGACATCGAACATGTGGGCACTGTGATATGTGTGCTTTGTCAATTACAGGTACACATTGGAAATTGCCAAATTCCACGATAGTGGTACGACAATCTGCTCTAACAAGTTGTGACTCGGAATGTGTGATATACGTAATACAATGCCCTTGTGATAGGGTATATGTTGGTCGAACTAAGAGAAAAATAAGAACGCGACTTATCGAGCACAGGAGCTGCATCAAGACTGGCAAGCTCACGGCACCCTTAGTACAGCATTGCTCTCAATCAGGGCATCAATTTTCTGATCTGAGATGGACAATTTTGGAACACACCATGGCTAATACCAGTGGGGGGGACATTCAGATCTTCTTAAACCGCCGTGAACATTTCTGGATACATCGTCTCAATTCAGTTGAGCCTTTGCGACTCAATGATAAAATAAATTGATATTCTTTGATTTGAACATATGACTTGAAACCAATGTGACACATGTTGTGGAAAAATTTACCCTTGATTATGTTCCCTTTGTTTGCTCATTTGACCTTTTGAGAATAGGTCTGCACTTTCCTATGAGCATGTTTCTGCTTATCCTTGCCCAACTACGAGTTCAGCTGCTATTTTCAACCGGTTCTTATGTTTAAATTGTATACTTCTTTCCTCATCTCGGCATATACAGTCTTGACAAAAGGACAATGCAATTGAAGCTTTCATCGTAGCAGATGTTTTCCTTTAAATTAAAAGACGACCTGTTAGAAGACTGAGGTGGAACATTTTGCCTAAGGACGACCTGTTAGAGGATTAAGACTAATAATTTGTGCATGCCAGATTTGCATATTTAAACCAGAAGAGCCGCCATGTTCTTTAGATGGAATGGCAGTCAGAGACGCCGATCGCAAAAAAACTGAAGAAAATGCTATTAAACCCTGAAAAAGACATCTTTGGAGACCCTGAAATACATTTGGATTAATCGCTGCCCCTGAAGCAGGACCAGGACGGTCCGAAACACGGCCGTGTCGAGACGTTTAGGACGTTCAAAAGATGAGTATACCTTTGGGACTGTTGTAATAAGAAACCCCTTAAGCGTGATTTAAAGATCTAGAGAGTGGTTTTCATTTTTTGAAAGGTTGACTCGGTTTCAAAGTTTGTGCGATGGTGATGCACTAAATGATTGCGAATAGTGTGGGTCTTGCAATGTTTTTAAACAAATAACATTTAAAAAAATCTAAAAAATTCGAAAAAGATAACATTTTTGATTAATAAATTAAATCTGGACCTGTACACTACAAATGAGTTTGTAAGCCTAATATTCTCACGTAGATCAGAGGTCCTACAAATGTATTACTAATCAAGTAGTGATCTATTGTTTGTGGTTCTACATTTTGCAATTGTTGATAAATGTATACCAGTGGCCTTTTTTAGTTTGATGTGTGGTTTACAATTTTGGAGGCTGTGGAATAAGAGTAACTTCGGGCATATTGTGTGTGACAAGTTAAGTGTAAAACATTGATAAGACAGGCAAAGTGAGAATTTGAATTGAAGTTGGCTATAGAGGCAAAAACTCATTATAAAAACTTTAAAAAATCTATCCGAAGCAAGAAACCTGTGAGGGAGTCGGTTGGACCTTTAGATGACTGAGGGGTTAAAGGGGCTCTTAAGGAAGATAATGCCATCACAGAAAGACTAAATTAATTCTTTGCTTCCGTGTTTACTAATGAGGATGTTGGGGAGATACCAGTTCCGGAGATGGTTTTCAGTTCAGACGAACTGAACAAAATCACTGTGAACCTGGAAGATGTAGTAGGCCAGATTGACAAACTAAAGACTAGCAATCACCTGGACCAGATCGTATGCATCCTAGGGTACTGAGGAATTAAAAAATGAAATTTCTGATCTATTAGTTAAAATGTGTAACCTATCATTGAAATCATCTATTGTACCTGAAGTCTGGAGGGTGGCCAATGTAATACCAATATTTAAAAATGGCTCCAGGGGTGATCCAGGTAACTAAGGACCAGTGAGCCTGACTTCAGTGTTGGGAAAAATAGTGGAAACTATTCTCAAGATCAAAATCCTAGAGCATATAGAAAGACATGGTTTAATGGAACACAGTCAACATGGATTTACCCAAGGGAAGTCTTGCCTAACAAATCTGCTTCATTTTTTTGAAGGGGTTAATAAACATGTGGATAAAGGTGAACCAGTAGATGAAGTGTATTTGGATTTTCAGAAGGCATTTGAGAATGTCCCTCATGAGAGGCTTCTAAGAAAACTAAAAAGTCATGGGATAGGAGGCGATGTCCTTTTGTGGATTACAAACTGGTTAAAAGACAGGAACCAGGCTGTCCTGGGAGCTTGCGATTTCCTGAGGGTCTGCTGATGCAGCCCTCTTCTGATTATCTTGATTACCTTGACTTTGCCTGGAGGAGCTACCCGGTGAGAGGCCCGAGGTCCGTGGAAAGTTCCTGCATCCGGGTTCTGAGACAGTGACGTCAGAAGGAGGAGCCGGGTAGGCATAAAAATCAGCCTACGCTGGCGCGACGCCACTGTCCTGGGAGCTGGCGATTTCCTGAGGGTCTGCTGGTGCAGCCCTCTTCTGATTATCTTGATTACCTTGAATTTGCCTGGAGGAGCTACCTGGTGAGAGGCCCGAGGTCCGTGGAAAGTTCCTGCATCCGGGTTCTGAGACAGTGACGTCAGAAGGAGGAGCCGGGTAGGCATACAAATCAGCCTACACCGGCGTGACGCTGCCGGCATGACAGCTAAGCCGTGCGCGGCCAAGGGGCGCGCGGCTTGTCCCGGCTTAGCCCGGCTTTGAATGGCTTTGGACGGAGGCTAGCGACCAGGACGATCCTAGAAACATATCAGCTAAGTAAAATCTTGTTGTCAGCTGGAACAGTTCTTGTTTTGGGGCTTCTCTTTCTTTTCGTCATGCCTCATACAAAGAGGAAGGCGAAATTAAGAGAGACTTTGCCTTTATCTAATCTAAACAAATTGCTTCAGCCCAAAATCGTGGACTGTTTCCAGAATGCTACCACATCTACCCCAGAGAGGGCCGCTTATGGATCAGACCAGGAGCAGGAACTGATCCATTTGGCCGTAGAGGCATATTTAACTCCTGGGGCCCCAGAGAAGCCAGACCCACCCTCCGCTAAGTCGGATGAAAATCCATCTATATCAATAGACTCTGATAACATTTCTGGTGAAAATATGAATATGTCGAAGTTATCTGAGATTGGGCTACAGAGTCTAGATAAATTGAGAGTTAGCTCTCCCGTCCTAGCAGAAGGGAATTTGGGCAACCTTGAACAACAAAGAGAGAGGGGAAAGGTATCAGGAATTGAGGATATTTCAGTTATAGTGCCTCAAAAATTTACTATTGAGGAATTGGGCATTATGATGATCAATATGCAAAAATCCATCAATATTTTAATGACAACAGTTCAGGAGGCTATAAAAAGAGATACTAATATGCAGGAAAAAATTGTAAAATTAGAAAAAAGGGTTGATATATCTGATAAAAAACTGGGCGATATACATGAAATCCAGGTGAATTTAATTAAATCAACAGAGGAAATGGAGGGAAAATTGAGATGTTACAAAACCATAATAGAAGATTAAATCTTAGGTTTTTAGATTTCCCAAAAATTCATCTTATGACAGCTGTGGATTTGATTAATAGTTATCTAAAAAATGTACTTAAATATTCAGAAGATTTCCTACTGGGTATATCAAATTGCTATTATTTACAATACCCATCTGAGAAAAAGAAGGTGGAAGGTAAAGTAGATTTAAATCTAACTGATTTCCTGGAGAGATCATTTGAGTCAAAAATTGATACAAGGACAACCTTGTTGGTACAATTTTCTTCTCTATTAGAGAGAGATAAAGTACTAAAAATCCATTTTAAATATAAAAAATGTGATTTTTTTATGGATATCCCATAAAGATATTTCCAGATATTATTTGTCTAACCCAATTACGTAGAAAGAAGTTTATCGAAATGCGTAATGAAGTTCTGCAAAAAGGAGCACAATTTAATTTAAAGTATACGTGTAAATGCCATATTAAGTATAAAGATAACGGATATATCTTTAATTTCCCGGAGTAACTTAGGTTGTTCTTGGATACACACTCCTGAACTCTATGGTATTGTTAGGTGGGGGAAGTATATTAATGATGCGGGAACGACAACATTATTTATTTGTATTTGTTCTTGTAAAGGCTCCAATTTATAATTGGCTGTAATTGTCTTCTAGTTTTCTTTTAATTTCCTTACAGGGTGGTTTTCCACCCTATTAATAACTATGTTTGTAATAACAATGAAATGCAATCAAAAATAACATTAAAAAAAAAAAAAGACAGGAACCAGAGAGTAGGATTAAATGGTCAATTTTCTCAGTGGAAAAGGGTAAACAGTGGAGTGCCTCAGGGATCTGTACTTGGACCGGTGCTTTTCAATATATATATATATATATATATATATATATATATATATGTAAATGATCTAGAAAGGAATACGATGAGTGAGGTTATCAAATTTGTGGATGATACAAAATTATTCAGAGTAGTTAAATCACAAGCTGATTGTGATACATTACAGGAGGACCTTGAAAGACTGGAAGATTGGGCATCCAAATGGCAGATGAAATTTAATGTGGACAAGTGCAAGGTGTTGCATATAGGGAAAAATAACCCTTGCTGTAGTTACACAATGTTAGGTTCCCTATTAGGAGCTACCACCCAGGAAAAAGATTTAGGCATCATAGTGGATAATACTTTAAAATTGTCGGCTCAGTGTGCTGCAGGAGTCAAAAAAGCAAACAGAATGTTAGGAATTATTAAGAAGGGAATGGCTAATAAAATGGAAAATGTCATAATGCCTCTATATCGCTCCATGGTGAGGCCACACCTAGAATACTGTGTACAATTCTGGTCGCCGCATCTCAAAGAAGATATAGTTGCGATGGAGAAGGTACAGAGAAGGGCAACCAAAATGATAAAGGGGATGGAACAGCTCCCCTATGAGAAAAGGCTGAAGAGGTTAGGGATGTTCAGCTTGAAGAAGAGACGACTGAGGGGGGATATGATAGAGGTCTTTAAGATCATGAGAGGTCTTGAAGAGTAGATGTGACTCGGTTATTTACACTTTCAAATAATAGAAGGACTAGGGGGCATTCCATGAAGTTAGCAAGTAGCACATTTATGACTAATCAGAGAAAATTCTTTTTCACTCACACACAGTAAAGTTCTGGAATTTGTTGCCCGAGGATTTGGTTAATGCAGTTAGTGTAGCTGGGTTAAAAAAATGGTTTGGATAAGTTCTTGGAGGAGAAGTCCATTAATGGCTATTAATCAAATTTACTTAGGGAACAGCCACTGCTATTATTTGCATCTTTGGCATGGGATCTTCTTAGTGTTTGGGTAGTTGCCAGGTTCTTGTGGCCTGGCATGGCCTCTGTTGGAAACAGGATGCTGGGCTTGATGGACCCTTGGTCTGACCCAGCATGGCAATTTCTTATGTTCTTATGTTCTTATGAGTTTTGTCCCGGTCTTCGGAACCTATTGCAATTCATCCATGTCAAGACTCTGTTTGACCCTTCTCTGTGCTAGCGTGGTCCGCAACCAGTCCCTCAGGGGACTGTGTAGGGTGTGCCCCGGTGCAGGCCTCTTCAGTATCTTCGTCATGTTCTGGTATCAGCTTCCATTATTTATTTTATTTTTGTATTTATCTCTCCTAGACTCTGCTACGAGCCCAGCGTGGTCCACGACCAGTCCCGCAGGTGGACTGTGTAGGGCGCACTGCGTTGCAGTCTTGACCTAGTGCTTTGAACTCCTTGCCTTTTTCTACAGTACCTTGATTCTTGCCTTCCTCTACAGTGTCCTCGCTTCAGTCCTCGTCTAAGTCTTCTGTGTTCTAAGGACTCCATCTGCCCTCGTCCTCTTTCCAGCCTATCACCTCTTGCCATACCCAGCAGCAGCTCTGAAAGGGCTTGGAACGGTCAGAGGACTGTTCATCGATCAACATTGCGTTGTTTGTCATCCTGGGGCGTGCAGGTCTGGTAGAGGGTCAGACCTTGTCTTCGCTTCAGCCTTGTCCTGTTCTTCAGACCCGTGCTCACACCAGCTCACCTTCCGCGGTTTGTCTTGGGACTCCTCCCTGAGTCATGCCGTGGCCCAAGGGCTTACATCACCTGCTTTAGAGATGACCGTGCCTCCGCGCCCGTAACAATAGCCGAAGTCCTCCAAGCCCTCGCTTCATAACAGCTGCCGGAGGTCGCACTCGTAACATATTGTGCTTCTTGATGTATTAGTTTGTTGATTTTATGCATGTACTGTTGTAATCTGCTGAGAATGTAGATCAGCTGACTAGAAATATTTTAAATAATACATAAAAAATAAGGAAGACAGAAATCTCCAATGCCATTCTACTCTGCTGCAATACACCTTATACTTCAATTTAGACGTCTTTCTTCTACACAGCATTTAGAATTGTGCACTTTTTTTAGGAATAGTTTGCACTATTTGCATACTATTTCTGAAATTTAAAAAAAAATAATGTTGTGAAGAAACCTAAATGACATGGAAATTTGACCCCAAATGACATGAAATGATACAATACGGAATTTTGTGGCTTGCTCCTACCATTCAGCCTTCCGGCCAGCTCCTGATACACTACCTTGTGAGTCATGCTCTTAATATGCCTAATCTGTCACACCTATTATGTAACAGATTGGGAGTTTTCATGTCTCCATATTGTTTGCTCTCAGCTTAGTCCTCAACCCTGTTTGTTTGGTTGTTGGTTATACGAGGGTATAACCAGAAAAAAATATGAACCAAGATAAAAAAATATATATTATTCTCTCACCCCATCTTTTTATGGTTTTATGTCTTGCTGCCAAGGTCTGTCTATGCCTTTCTGCTGTTTGTAGTTTACTGCACTCCTCACCTTGTATGTAGAATATCTGGTGTTGGAGAAGCATACCAGTTGTCAAGGTTAAATGCAGCACAATCACTTTGCTCCCATATTACGCTCATGCAAAAACAGTATGAAAATCCTCAGGATGAGAAATAATCTCAAATAAAGCATTCCCTAAAATGCAACAGTTACAGCCTGCAGAGGGTTTTTTTTCCAAATGCTATATGAAACTGACTCAACAACACAGCTTTGGCATTATTTATTGGCATTTATAAAGCAATGCTTACTAAAGCAGCTCTACTAAGTAAAGTAGTATGAAAACATATAATCTTTTCAATGGAGTGGTATGCATTTCTCCTTTTCAGGTTTTATTAATTGCCAGTATCACTGCTGCCACCTCCATTCCAAGCTAGTCTTGTTACCTTAGGGTACTTTGTCCGCTGTTTTGGCTGTCTATGAGATTTCTTCCAAATCCTCTTCCACTAAAGTATGTGGAAACTTTTGCTCTTGCCCTTGCAGTCTGTTGCTTTGGTGCTTGTTGCACCATTCCTTGGGCTTCTTCTAATGCATTTCTTTCTCTGCCTCAGCTCTGGAGTTATACCTTATGGGCCGGATTTTAAAGGCCTTGCACGCGTAAATCCAGCCGGATTTATGCGCGCAGGGCACTCGTGCGCCGGCGCACCTATTTTGCATAGGCCGCCGGCGTGTGCACAGCCCCGGGACGCGCGTAAGTCCCGGAGCTTCGTAAAAGGGGCGGGGGAGGGGCAGGGGAGGGGCGGGGGAGGGGTCAGGGGCGGTTCAGGGTTGGACCGTGGCGTGGTGCCGGCCCGGGGGCGTGGTTGAGGCCTCCGGACCAGCCCCCGGGTTGGATGATGGCGTGCCAGCAGCCCGCTGGCGCGCGCAGATTTACGCCTGCTTTCAGCAGGCGTAAATCTGCCAACAAAGGTAGGGGGGAGGGTTAGATAGGGCTGGGGGATGGGTTAGGTAGGGGAAGGGAGGGGAAGATGCGGGGGGGTGGAAAGTTCCCTCCGTGGCCGCTCCGATCTTAACCCCCTTCCCCTATGGTACTTGCCAACTTTTGCACATTTGCTGCATCACTACTTGGGACTTTAATGCCACTCCAGGTACCATTCCATCTTTCCTATTTAATAGAAGCATATGCTATTGGTAGATCAGTTAGGTAGTCATAGCTTTGAGTGGGATAGGCATTCCCCAGTCTGGCTGTCTACAAGGTTCCTTCCAATTCCCCTTTTCCTAATGGCAACTCTTGATCTTGCCCTATCACCTGGCCATCCATTGCTTTGCACGCCTGCTGCACCCCTCCTAGGCTTTTCATAATATTTGTCATCCTCCTCAGCCCTCAAAGTACACCTTAGGGTTTTACAACTACTCTTCTTACTACGTCATTCTGTGCCTACCATTTTAATTTTCAACAATTGCCAATGCCACTGCTGTTGCTGACACCGCTGCAAGCCAGTCTTGGTACATTATGGTGGTTTCTCCACTGCTCTGAGCATGCACAAGAAGCACTATGTTCCCTTACTAGCTTTGTTTAGAGAAGGATGATTTTGGAGCATCTGTCCAAATCCCCTTACCTTATGGTGCATTCCAGGACCAACTATTTTCAGGGATAGTTAATTTGACATCTGAGTTAATACACACTGCTTAGTGGATCTGACTTCAGTGGCAACTGTCCTGCTGTCTATATCAACCAACACCTTTTCTGGAGTTTGATGAGCTTTGACATTAATGGTCATCTTATCCCGATGTTCAGTTCATCCTTCAGCAATAGTGCTGTTACCAAAAATGATCCACCTGGAACTAATATTCCATGCCATCCTCCATGCCAGCAAGTTGAGCATCTTATCCATTTAAACAGCATTGCTCTCTTCTTCAATGGCAGGGAGAAATGTGGAAAAGAGGATTAACATTCAGACAACATCCAACAAGACATTGATCTATGCAGTCTGGGTAAACAAGCATCTGGGTAAGTTGCTTGATGCGGTGGTTACTACCCTTAACCATTAAGCCTTATGCTCATCTATGATGCAACTCCAACATTACTCTCTGCATCAATGGCAGGGGGTGGCAGGAAATTTGAATCAAACAGTTACCAACAAGGGCCCTGAACTTGGTGGTCGGTGAAACAGATAAGTATGGGAAAATAATAGAGATGTGAATCGGAACCAGAATCGGTTTGGATTCCAGTTCCGATTCACATTGTGTTTTTTTTTTCGTCTGGCCCGATTTCAGTTTTGTCTATCTGCTGCGCCCAAGCCGATAACAAAAAACCCACCCTGACCCTTTAAAACTAATCCCTTAGCTTCCCCCACCCTCCCGACCCCCAAAAAACATTTTACAAGTACCTGGTGGTCCAGTGGGGGTCCCGGGAGCGATCTCCGCTCCCGGGCTGTCGGCTGCCACTAATCAAAATGGCGCCAATGGCCTTTGCCCTTAACATGTGACAGGGTATCCGTGCCATTGGCCGGCCCCTGTCACATGGAGGGAGCACTGGATGGCCGGCGCCATCTTTAAAAACCACACCATCTTTAAAAATGGCGCGGGCCATCCAGTGCTCCTACCATGTGACAGGGGCCGGCCAATGGCACGGATACCCTGTCACATGGTAAGGGCAAAGGCTATCGGCACCATTTTTATTAGTGGCAGCCGACGGCCCGGGAGCGGGAGATCGCTCCCGGGACCCCCACTGGACCACCAGATACCTGTAAAAAGTTTTTTGGGGGGTCGGGAGGGTGGGGGAAGCTAAGAGATTAGTTTTAAAGGGTAGGGGTGGGTTTAGGGGTTATTTTTGTGTGCCATTTTTCCCGCCCTCCCCCAAAACGATAAGAGAACCCCCACGAACAATATCGTGGGGTTTTCCTATCGTTTTGGGGGAGCCCCCGATTTCTGACGATTTTGAAATTATCGTACGATATATTCAATCGTCCGAAGCCCGATTCACATCCCTAGGAAATAAGTGTGGGAGCTTGCTGGGCAGACTGGATGGGCCGATTGTTTTCTTCTGCCACCATTTGTATGTTTCTATGTAAAGTTTGAGAAGATGTGAGATTATTTCAGCTCCAAAACCTCTAATCATTCACTTTAACTGATATAAATGAGGATATCCTGAGTGACAGCTATCCTGAGGGAAACATCAGAGGGAACCAGATGCTTGATGGTTTAAATAGTCTTTTTGCCCCTATATACAGGCCAGATGACCAATTTGCATGTTAGGACCACTCAGACCACCATCAGCTTCACCTTTCCCAGGCAGTGCTTCACCATCTTCTGTGTCAATGCACGCATGCTCATGATCCATCTGCGCAATAGGGCAGGTGAGACAGTCCAGTGGTGTGCCATCCAGTTCATTGTGCCGCAGAGGTTTGGTGACTTTCTAACTAGTTTATGTATTAGACTCCTTTGTCTATAGATTTAATTGTTTTTCACCTTGGTTTGACTATTGAAGTCCTTCCTCCAAGAATTTGTGGACTTCATATTTGTATGACATTTATTGTTTTCCTACTATTGTTTTTTTTCTTTATTTGATTATATGTTATCTTAGATTTGCTCTTTCAAGATATTTCTTATTTCATGTATTTTGTTGCATTCAGAATGTCATGGGTCCGTTCCATGGCTCTCTGTGCTTCAGTCCACATCCCGGAACACTGTTCTTTGACACCTCGGCTGGTTTCCCCGACAAAGATGTGGCTACTATGCACAGATCAACTAAGCCCATGCTGCCAATGCCAGAAAGGCTGTAGGAGCTCTCCTAAGCATGCACATGCTCCCAACTTGCTGGCATTTAATGTGCCTGAGGCAGGAACTCTCCCGTGGTGCCCCTTGATGACATCACAGACTGGCACTATTTAAGGACACCTCTCCTGCCTCCCCTTACCTCGGCAATAGGTTGCCTCTTTGGAGTACTGCTTTGCCTCAGTGTTCTTCACCCAATGTCCATTCCTGGTTCCTGCTGTGCTCCTTTTCTTCTGTTTCTTCATCCCGAGCCCTCATCATCCTGGTCAGTCCTACTCATCTGCCTCCCAGTGTACCTTCTTGTTCCTGTGGCTCCTCATCCTTCATTGTTCCTTGTCTCCTTGGTTTGGACTTCTGGTTTCTTACCCAGCAGCTTATTATTGTTGACCGATCTCCACGTGGCATGACCCTCTGCCTGGATCTTGACCCTGACTGTACTATGTCTGCCTCTGACCTCAGCCTGAACTTGATTGTCTGCCAACTGCCCAGACCGCTGCTTGACCTGATCCCGCTTTCTTTTACTATGCTGGTCTCCACAGAGGCACATGCCTCAGTCCAGCTGGCCTCAGCACTTGAGGGCTCAACCTAGGGGAATGAGGGCTGGTATTGGTGAAACTCCTGTTGCTTCTGCATCAGCCAGCTCCACCTGCCAACAGTGAGGACCTTCAGGGCTCCTCCTTTCAGTTTATGCCAAATCCCCTTCAGCCCAAGGGTCCACTTCAACAATATATTGCCGAGGCCATGGATCAGACAGATGCTTCAGGCATGCAGGCCATTCCAGATCTAGCATAGAAGATTATGCAGCAGCAACAGTTCTTGGAGCTCATGGCAGCATCAATGGAGTGGCTTAGCACCTGCCTGCAGCGGCAGTTTCACCGGAGTCTCCTTCCCTGGCCACAACCGCTACCCCTCCAACAGTACCTGCTTCATCCATGCTGAGGCTTCCAGCTGTGCCCAGATAAGCAGGAAATCTGAAGCAGTTCTGGGGTTTCCTAAACCAGTATTTAATGCACTTCTCACTCCAGCCATCACTGTTTCCAACTGACTCGCTGAAGATTACCTTTTGTTGGATGAGAAGATCTTGGCTTGGGCCTCTCCCTTGTGGGAGTGAGCCAACCCCCTTCTGTAGATCCTGCAACAGTTTGTCTGGGTTTCAAGCTGGCATTCAATGATCTGGTCTGATTGGCCACTGTAGGATTGGACCTCCTCCACTTACATCAAAGTAGCCGGCCCTTGATGGACTTTGCTCTAGAATTCCAAATCATGGTGACAGAGCTGAACTGGGGAGAGAACAGTCTCTACAGTATCTTCTTGGAGGCGCTGTCTTCAAGGATTAAGGACGAGTTAGCTGCTTGTGAGCTTCTTGATTCCTTGGCTGGTCTGATTGATTTGGCTGGGAGGACTGAGCATCGCCTCCAGCAATGACCTCATTAACTCAGTCCTCCATGCAGACATTTACACTCATACCTCGGTTCCAACATCCTCTCTCTCTGCCTCCAATGCCAGCCCCTACACCACGACCTCTGGAAGAACCGATATAACTTGGTCAGGGGAGAGATGCTGCAGAAGGAGATGGAGAGAGACAGATGAACCATGGATGCACACTGTAGACCGGCGCTACAATTTTCGCCAGGCGACAAGGTCTGGCTTAGCACCCATCATATTCGTCTTCGGATGCCTTCTATGAAATTCACCCCCTTTACATCAGGCCCTTTCTTATCACCCACCAGGTGGGCCCAGTAACCTTCCAGTTGGGACTACCAGATTCCAAGCTACCCGAGACTCAAGAGGTATCCTCTGAAGAAGATGTTACTTATCAAGTGAAATAAATCAAGGACATCAGATGTCAAGCAAAGAAATGGGAGTAGCTGATATCTTGGGAAAGATATGATCCAGAGTATAACTTTTGGGAGTTCGCCTCCAATATATTGAACAAAAACCTCCTCATAGACAACCAGAGTGGGGGCTGCTTCACCCTGTCAGAGCTATGGCTAACTGGTTAGTCTACCAGTCTAGTAGATGCCACATTGCTACAGTCTAGGTATCTTGGAGTTTTTACCCCCTTATGATGTTGTTTCTCCCACAATTTTCATGAGAGTTGATGAGAAAACCACAATCCTGGAGCCCAAAATAGAATGAAGTGCTTCCCCCATTGACTTAAAATGTATTCAAATGAACAAATAAAACACATAATTTTATTTTTCATTTTAATACTAAAGAAACAAATTGAGATGCCAAAGAAATGAATGAATGAACCAAAACATTTTTTTCCACTGCACATCCCTAACAAAGAGTAGGTCTTAATTGTCCATTTTCCAAATAGATAAAGGTGGATTAGTGTTATTTATTCATTAATGATATGGAAAAGAGAGCAACAAATGAAGTGTTCATATTTACAGATGATATAAAAGTATCAAGGTAAATATTCAAAGCGCGTTCAGTGTTTTCTAGCTAATAAAAGGGACTTATTGGGTTAAATAGTGGCCGCTAATGAATATGCACCTATGCTCAATGGCTGCTGCTTAGCCATATAAATCTCTTATATGGCTAAAACGTTACCTGTATAAGTTGTGGATGAGTAGTGGGTGGATTAGGGCAGATCAAGTTAGCAAATAATTTATCAAGCTAGAATTTAGCTGGCTTGGTTAGGGGCATTCCGGGAGCATAACTGGGATGATTTGAGTTAGCCAGCAAAGTTCTCCAGCTAACTCCAATATTCAAAGTTAGCCAGTTAACATATAGGAAGATTTCTCAAGATGCAATAGGGCTATAATGTACAATAAACAGCACATATCATGCGATAAACCCTGTATATCACATGATGTTGTGAAAGAGAGTTTGTTTTAGTGAACCCTTGGCCCGGCTGTCTGAACAGAGGAGTCCAGACGATGGAAAAGGAGCCGGGAGGCGGCACGGATCTGGCGTGGAGGAAGGAGTGTTCGCCCTGGAAACCCGAGACCCCCCCCCAGGAGGAGCCCGTAGGGGTCCGGGTCGCTGGGACTTAGGAGGTCCGGTGATCAAGGCTGGCGGCAGACGAGAAGAGTCGAGCAGAGGTCCGATGGTCAAAGCTGGTGGCAGACGAGAAGAGTCGAGTTGAAGTCCAGTGGTCAAAGCTGGCGGCAGACGAGAAGAGTCGAGCAGAGGTCCGATGATCAAAGCTGGCGGCAGACGAGAAGAGTCGAGTTGAAGTCCGGTGGTCAAAGCTGGCGGCAGATGAGAAGAGTCGAGTTGAAGTCCGGTGGTCAAAGCTGGCGGCAGACGAGAAACAGGAAAAGCAGGAGTGGATCCAAGGAGCGGAACTGGAACAAGCAGGGATGAAACAAGGCAGGAAGCACAGGAACAGTCACAGGAACAAGCAGGAACTAGGCACGGCAGGAAACACAGGAACAAGGACCGGAACAAGCAGGAATGGAGTCAGCTGGATCCAGGAAGCAACTAAGTACTCACAGGAGCGACCTCGTTGCAAGGCAAGGTAGCAGAGACTGAAGCTGCCTTAAATACCCAGCCGGCTCAGACGTCAGAGAAGGGGGCGGTTCAGCACTTCCAGGTGCTGGACCTACAAGAGCCGTCCCTTCGCGCGCGCGCGTACCCGGCAGGGGGGAGGAGTCAGCATCGGCCTCGCCGGCGTCTCCACGAGGGAGACGCCTCTGCCACGCGGCCGAGCAGGCCTGAAACTGGAGCGGAGCGCGGCGAATCAAATGGCCCCGGCACGGAGGTAAGAGCCCGGTCGCTAGCCTGGCGACCGGGATAGCAACAGTACCCCCCCTCTTAGGCCCCCTCTTTAAAGGACCAGGCTTATCAGGGTGGTCCAGGTGGAACTGACGCAGAAGAGATTTATCTAAGATGTTACGAGCTGGTTCCCAAGTATTGTCTTCGTCGCCACACCCCTCCCATGCTAGCAAATATTCCCAGTGTCTGTTAACAAAACGAGTGTCAAGTACCTCTCGTACTTGAAAGGTGGGATCTTCTGCTGTGGGTGCTGGAGAGGACTCATGAGGCCTAGGGTGAAATTTAGAAAGTATAACTGGCTTCAGTAGGGACACGTGAAAAACGTTGTGGATATGCAGGGAAGTGGGCAGTCGTAACCAGTAAGATACCATGCCCACTCTCTCCGCAACGCGGAAAGGTCCGCAGAACTTGGGTGCCAACTTTTTCGAGGGTTGTTGGAGATGAAGGTGTCTAGTGCTGAGCCAGACTCTGTCCCCTGGAAGGAACTGTGGTGCTGCCTTTCAATGCCGGTCGGCAAATCGTTTAGACGAGAGTGCCACCCTTTGGAGCCGGTGCTGTGTAGAACTCCAAAGCCTACCCAGTTGGTTCGCGGTTGCCTGGGCGGCAGGGGAGGAGACTGGTACTGGTAGCGGCAAGGGTGGTTTAAGCTGCTTGCCGTATACAATCTGAAAGGGAGATCTTCCGGTTGCGGCGTGCACCTGATTGTTGTAGGCGAATTCTGCCCAAGGTAGAAGATCCACCCAATTGTCTTTCTTGTGGTTGATAAACGTTCTCAGGAATGTCTTCAATGAACGGTTCATGCGTTCTGTTTGGCTGTTGCTTTGTGGATGGAATGCAGTAGAGAAACTTAATTGTACTTTGAATTTTTTGCATAAAGCTCTCCAATATCTAGCGGTGAACTGAGGTCCCCGGTCGGAGACTATATCAAGAGGCAAACCATGAATGCAGAATATATGATGAACAAACAACAAAGCTAATTCTGTAGCAGAGGGAAGTTTGGGTAAAGGCACAAAGTGGGCCATTTTAGAAAACCGGTCCACCGTAACCCAGACCACAGTCTTGCCTTGAGAAGGTGGAAGTTCTACCACAAAGTCTGTAGCAATATGCGTCCACGGTTCCATGGGAACTGGTAATGGTTGTAACAACCCCCTACGGGGACCTGCTAACGGTTTTTGTAGCGCGCAGGTGGGACAGGAGCTAACATAAAGAGAAACATCCCTGCGTAGTCCAGGCCACCAATAGAAGCGGGCTATAAGGTCTAGTGTCCGTTGTACTCCTGCGTGCCCTCCAGTGAAGGAATCATGACCCCAACAGAGAACCTTCTTACAAAGCCTTAAAGGCACCGGGGTCTTAGAAGGAGGATCTAGCGGAGTGAGATTTAATTGAATACTTGCGGGATCCACTATGTGCTGCAGAGACTCCTCTTCCTCAGGTTGAGTAGTACGGGATAGAGCATCTGCTCGAACATTCTTTTCAGCAGGGTGATACTTAAGGATGAAATTGAAGCGACTGAAGAACAATGACCACCTTGCTTGACGAGGATTCAACCGTTGAGCTTGAGCCAAGTACTGTAAGTTTTTATGATCCGTATACACGGTCACCGGGTGGTTGGCCCCCTCAAGCCATTGTCTCCATTCTTCAAAAGCGAGCTTAATAGCGAGGAGTTCTTTGTCGCTGATGCCGTAATTGCACTCCGCAGGCGAGAATTTCTTTGAAAAGTAAGAGCAAGGCATCAGCTTGCCTGAAGCATCGTGCTGACTGAGGACGGCCCCTACTGCCTGAGTGGAAGCGTCAACTTCAACAATGAAAGGGCGCTGTGGATCTGGATGGCGCAAGCAAGAGTCATGTAAAAAGGCCTTCTTTAATTCTTCAAAGGCGAGGCAAGCGGAAGCAGACCAAGCATGAGTGTTAGCGCCCTTGCGAGTAAGCGCCGTGAGCGGAGCCACCTTTTGGGAATAATGTGGTATAAAGTGTCTGTAAAAGTTGGCAAAACTAAGAAATCGTTGAAGAGCCTTTAAGCCCACTGGCTGAGGCCATTTAGCGATAGCTGCAACCTTCTCTGGGTCCATTCGAAAGCCAGAGGAGGAGATGATGTATCCCAAGAAAGGAAGTGTCTCGCACTCAAACTGGCACTTTTCTAGTTTGGCATATAAATGATTGTCTCTTAAGGCGTGCAAGACGCGTTTGACGTGACGGCGATGCGAGGTGAGATCTGGAGAGTAGATCAAGACGTCGTCGAGATAAACGATGACAAATGAGTGGAGCATTTCTCGCAGTACCTCATTCATAAGGTTTTGGAAGACAGCTGGGGCGTTACAAAGCCCGAACGGCATTACAAGGTATTTGTAATGACCGTCCCGGGTGTTGAAGGCTGTCTTCCACTCGTCCCCGGGACGAATACGAATGAGATTGTAGGCTCCACGTAGGTCAAGTTTCGTGAAAAGTTTAGCGCCCTGAACTCTGTCCAACAGTTCAGAAATAAGAGGAAGTGGGTACCGATCCTTCTTGGTGATGGTATTCAATCCTCGGTAATCAATACATGGCCTGAGGGTGCCATCCTTTTTGGCCACGAAGAAGAAACCTGCCCCGGCTGGGGAGTGAGATGGCCGAATAAAACCCTTAGCCAGATTTTCAGAGACATATTCCGACATTGCTCGCGTCTCGGGTATAGACAAGGGATAAACCCTGCCTCGCGGAGGAATTGAATTTGGAAGCAGGTCAATGGCACAATCGAACGGATGATGAGCTGGAAGAAGCTCTGCCCTCTGTTTAGAGAATACATCCGCGAAACTCTGGTAATGAGCTGGCAGTTCCAAGAGAGTCTGGCAGAGTGGAAGAGTTGGTTTCAAAGGCACTTTCAAGCAGTTCTGAAAGCAATAGGAGCTCCACTGAGCGATTTGGAGAGAGTCCCAGTGAATAATCGGAGCATGTAGTTGTAACCAGGGAAGACCTAATACTATAGGGTGCACCGATTTTTCCAGTAGCATAAAAGAGAGTCTTTCGGTATGGAGTATTCCAGTCTGAAGCGTGATAGGTTCGGTGATCTCAGAGATGTCTCCTGATAAAGGAGTTCCTTGGATAGAGGTGACTCAGAGCGGAGGCTTCCGGGGTATTGTAGGAAGCCCCAGTTGACATACCAAGTCCTTTAAAATAAAATTTCCTCCAGCTCCTGAATCGATAAAGGCTAGAGTCTGGAAGGAACCTCCTGGGTACTCCAGGGTGACAGGTACCGTACATTGAGGAGCAGGATTAAAACAACCTAGAGAGATCTCCTCCCTCTTCCCTAGGTTCAGGCGTTTTCCGGCCTTACGGGGCACTGAGCCAGCAAGTGACCCTTGGTACCACAGTACAGGCATAATCCAAGGGTGCGCCGTCGCCTCCTCTCTTCCTCGGTTAACGGTGTTCGCCCAATTTGCATGGGTTCTTCAGAAGAATTGTGAGTGGGAGTAGACTGTGGTTTGTGAGGAGCGGAGAGAGACCTTGAAAAGGTGGGCGCCAGGGAAACCGGTCGTCGAGGCGGACGACCCTCCTTAGCTCGCTGTTGTAGCCGCCGATCGATTCTCCCAGCCAAATCTATCACCTCATTCAAGGTAGTGGGAATATCCCGTGTCATCAGTTCGTCCTTTATACGACTTGCGAGACCCTCCAAGAATATGCCTCGCAAGCAGTCGTCTTGCCACCCCAGCTCCATGGCTAGGGTGCGAAATTCAATAGCGTAGTCCGCTAACGAGCGTGACCCCTGCCTTAACTGCAAAATTTCCGTAGTAGCGGTAGTCTGGCGTGCTGGTTTATCAAACGTTTGTTTGAAATGATCCACGAACCTTTGCAGATCTTGGAGTAAGGCATCCTGGTGTTCCCATAGAGGCGAGGCCCAGATCATGGCCTTTCCGTCCAGCAGGGACAAAATGTAGGCCACTTTGACAGCATCGGAAGGAAATTGTCCCGGCAGTAAAGTAAAACGAATGAAGCACTGATTCAAGAAGGCCCTACAAGTCTTGGCGTCCCCAGAGTAACGCGTCGGAGCCGGAAGTTGGGTCTGTATGGACGGGTGAGGTACCGGTGCTGGAAGCGGAGGTCATACCACTACGTCCAGAGGCTGAGCGTCCACACGACTCGCCAGTCGATCCACAGTGGCAGCCAAGACCTCTATACATTGCTGCTGCTGCTGGATTCTTTGGGCCATTCCCGGGATGGCCTGCAGACCGGGAGTCTCCGCCGGGTCCATGGCCTTGCAAACTGTTGTGAAAGAGAGTTTGTTTTAGTGAACCCTTGGCCCGGCTGTCTGAACAGAGGAGTCCAGACGATGGAAAAGGAGCCGGGAGGCAGCAAGGATCTGGCGTGGAGGAAGGAGTGTTCACCCTGGAAACCCGAGACCCCCCCAGGAGGAGCCCGTAGGGGTCCGGGTCGCTGGGACTTAGGAGGTCCGGTGATCAAGGCTGGCGGCAGACGAGAAGAGTCGAGCAGAGGTCCGATGGTCAAAGCTGGCGGCAGACGAGAAGAGTCGAGTTGAAGTCCGGTGGTCAAAGCTGGCGGCAGACGAGAAGAGTCGAGCAGAGGTCCGATGATCAAAGCTGGCTGCAGACGAGAAGAGTCGAGTTGAAGTCCGGTGGTCAAAGCTGGCGGCAGACGAGAAGAGTCGAGTTGAAGTCCGGTGGTCAAAGCTGGCGGCAGACGAGAAACAGGAAAAGCAGGAGTGGATCCAAGGAGCGGAACTGGAACAAGCAGGGATGAAACAAGGCAGGAAGCACAGGAACAGTCACAGGAACAAGCAGGAACTAGGCACGGCAGGAAACACAGGAACAAGGACCGGAACAAGCAGGAATGGAGTCAGCTGGATCCAGGAAGCAACTAAGTACTCACAGGAGCGACCTCGTTGCAAGGCAAGGTAGCAGAGACTGAAGCTGCCTTAAATACCCAGCTGGCTCAGACGTCAGAGAAGGGGGCGGTTCAGCACTTCCGGGTGCTGGACCTACAAGAGCCGTCCCTTCGCGCGCGCGCGTACCCGGCAGGGGGGAGGAGTCAGCATCGGCCTCGCCGGCGTCTCCACGAGGGAGACGCCGCTGCCACGCGGCCGAGCAGGCCTGAAACTGGAGCGGAGCGCGGCGAATCAAATGGCCCCGGCACGGAGGTAAGAGCCCGGTCGCTAGCCTGGTGACCGGGATAGCAACACATGATATAGCTCTATTGTGGCAATAACATGCAATTTTGGGGCCAGAAACTCACTCCTATTACAATAAGATGCTTTACATGACATTTTCATGCATGCATTCTTCAAATCTATGCAAATCAGCTTATGCTTACAAAATCTTATGTTAATGAAATAACATGGCTGACTTACAAATTTTCAGCCACGTAATTTTATCTACACCTTTCTGAAAATCATTAAACTACTGTGGGAGCCCTGAGACCCTAAAGCAGATCACGATGATCCTGCCACTATAGACTTAAAGAATGTTGCAGCCCAACACAGCACCCCCTAGAATGACTCCAAAAATCAGTGTAGGAGAGTCATATTAGCCTCCCCCTCACCTCAGAGCCAGCAAAGTGGCCATGCAATAATATCTCCCCAGCCACCCAGCTCCATAGTTATCAAAAACCCCTCCCAAATAACTACACATTCCTGCACACACTTTTCCGATAGAAAATTAGACTAGTAGGGCCCCCCCAACATTTTATGCACTCTCTTTCCAATAGAAAATTAGGCCATTAGGGCCCCCCCCCTCAACCCACCTCACCCTCCACATGCCAAAAATAAAAAAATTACAGTAGTGGCCAGGTGGACCCCCCAGCCCCAGCCCCAGCCCCCATTATTTCAAAATAGACATATCAGCAAAGGAAAAGGGCCCACAGCACCCACTATCTTCTGGCCTGGTCAGTGACATTTTGGAAAATGGTGCTGACCTGACCTTGCCACTGTCACATGATAGGGCAATCCAGGAGCCTGGACTGAAGCCACATAGCCCATACCTCTTAATTTGATTTTTGCAGTCTATATGCAGAACATTGCATTTTTAAGCATCAAATCTTAGCTGCCATATACTAGATCATTACTCGAGCTTCGCTAGATCCCTTCAGGCTGTCTATCTTCTTTCAGATTTTGATATTATCAGCAAAAATACAAATCTTTTCTGGCAAACCTTCCACAATGTCACTCATGAAAATGCTGAAAAGAAGTGGTCCCAGGACCATTCCCAACAGGACACTGCTATTAACACCCTGTCCTCAGAATGAATTCCATTTTCCACCACCCTTTCTCACCTCCCACCCAACAGTTTCTAACACAGTAAGTCACTTTAGGGACCATTTCAAGGGCATTCAATTTATTTATATGTTGCCTATTAGAGATGTGCTTCATTTAAATATATTGGTTTGGGCTTTGGATCAGGCACTCCATGGAAAATTTAGGTTTCCCACAGTTTGGATTTTTTTTCGGCAATTTTTGATGAAGTGCATTAGTGCGCACTAATGAGCTTTACTGCGCACTAACAATCAGTAAGTGCGCACTATCTCCGCATTAGTGCGCAGTGCACCGAATGAGATAGTGCACATTAGCTAGAAGTTAATGCGCATTAAGGCCCGTTATTGCACAGTAACAGGTTAGTTAGTGCGCCCTAATAGAACTTACAGCGCACTAAGGGCCGGTTCAGAGGGAACTTTCCTTCCATCCGCCCGCACCTTCCCTTCCCCTACCTAACCCACCCCCCGGCCCTATCTAACCCCCCCCCTACCTTTGTCGGCAAAGTTTCGCCTGCTGGAAGCAGGCGTAACTTTGCGCGCGCCGGTCGGCTGCCCCGCTCCGTGTTCCGGTCCCGGGGGCTGGTCCAGAGGCCACAGCCATGCCCCCGGAACGCCCCCAGACTGAAACCATGCCCGCGGCGCCACCCCCTAAACGCTGCATCTCTCGTGGCACGCCCCCCGACACACACCCCGACACGCCCCTCCATTCAAGCCCCGGGACTTACGCACATCCCGGGGCTTGCACGCGCCACCGAGCCTATCCAAAATAGGCTCGGCACGCGCAGGGGAGGGTTGGGGTAGGTTTTCGGGGGGTACGCGCGTATCCTACGCACGTACCCCTTTGAAAATCTACCCGTAAGTATGTAGTAGGTGTGTTGTAACTAATATTAGTGTGCACTAAAAAAGGCTACTTAAAAATTTAAAAGTATCAATTCAGATGAGTTTGTTAGCTACAAAAAAGTGTGCACTAATTGGTATTACTGCGCACTAAGAGATATGCAGTACACAGTAACTCCATTAGTGCGCACTAACACAAATTACAAAATTTGCCAAAATTTCAGCAAAAACCGCTTCATATATTGGCGCTACCGAATCATGACTAATTAGACAATATCGGTCACATTGTCTAATTCATGAAAAAAGAATGCACATCCCTATGCCTATGCAGAACCATGTGAAAGGTCTAATGAAATCCAAATACAGCACATCTAGCATTCAACCCTGATCCAGCTCTCTCACTATGCCAAAAAATTTGATATGCTGTGTCTGACAGAACTTACCTCTGGTAAAATCCATACTGCCTTGGATCTTGCAATCTAACTGTCCTCTTTAACAGCAATTCCATTACCACAGTAATCAGACTAACCAGCTTGTAGTTCCCAGCCTCCTAATCTCTTCCACTTTTGTGAATAGGAACCACATCCGCCTGTCTCCTAACTCTAAAGGAGCACTGAAAAGGTCAGCCAGTGTTGCTGCCAGAACTTCTCTAAGATCCCTTTATACCCTTGGATGATTCCCATTTGGCCCCATTACTTTATCTGCTTTGTTTAGTTAGCTCCTGATGAATACATTTTTCTGAAAAGCAATTTAAGTTTTCATCACTTGAAATCTGTGTTGTTTTTTTTTTTTTTTAATGTGGTTCTAACCTTTCCACAGTGAACACCAAACAGAAATATCTGTTACGTCATTTTGCTTTTTCCTCATCCACCTCTCAATATTTCTCCACCTCTAGGACTCACAATGCCATTTTTGCACTTCCCCCTATCACTAACATATCTGAATTAAAGTCTTGTCAAAAAGCCTTCATTTGCAGCTTAAAGAGTTGGGAAGGATGACTTTCATTTTGATGTGCAGCAGCAGCAGCACATCCAAGCTCCATCTGTAAAACAGAAAACAAAAAAAGTAAAAGAAAGAAAGAAAAGAAAACAAATATCAAGTACTTGCAATCACTCTTATAACCACACTTTTTCCTTGCTTGTTCTCCCTCTGATGTTCTTCGTAAATTAATATCCATTACATTACATTTCATCATTAGTACATAATTATATTTGTCTCTTTAAACAAGAAAAGTTAGGCTTAAGGCAATGCTCTGATACCAGCATTAAGAACGAACTGGAATCAGGGCAGTGCATTTCAGAAATCAGTATTAGAGATTTCAAAAATAATTCAGATCAAAATTGAAGCAGATTTTCCATTTGTATCAAATTAATAGGATTTAAGAAAACTTTTATCTGCAGAAATGTTCTAGAATTAGTAAGAGAAATTCAACTAGATTCAATACAGATTGATCAAGGATTCACCACATTGCAGGAATCCAAATCAAATCTGCTTGTTGCAGACCTTCAGATTTGGCAGATCCACACATGCTCTCAATCAGATTCCATGACTTTGAGGACTCCACTTTTATTTCTGTTTTAAACGAATAATGACAAACCGTCAGATTTCTTGTGGGTTTACTGGAGGATTTGCTTCTCTTTTAACAGTTCACACATGTCTACTGAGGTTGCATTGAGAGACAGATGATGAGTGGATAGGCAGAAGGCCAGGTTTATGACTGGAGTTTTAAACACTCCTGTGTTTCAGTTAGAAAACACCACAATTTGACAAAACACATCATTCTGTCTCCTCAAATTCTGTCCATACTCAGAATAATAAAAAAGAGAAATATACTTTAATGGTAAATATAAATCTGCAGAGCTTTGCCTTGGCCTACCAATTTTGGATGAGCTTTTGATTAATCGTAATGTTGCACAACAGCATGGTATAATTCTTCAGTGTGATGTTGTGAAATAGAGTATTGCCACCGTTATTTTATCTGGTTTGCTTTTATATGACAGGGTTTATTGTGCGTTATGTTGTAGTTCATTCCTCCTTCCTCAGTACCCACTGATGTGTAATTATGACTTGTCTGAACTGGAAGAGAGAAAGAGCAGTAAGTGAAAGAAAATCTACAAGAACCCTTGATTTATGATGCCTAATCTACCCACTTAACTTTGCTTCAGGCAAACTCACCGTATAACCTTCTTACGATTAGCACTGTTACAAGTTATGGAAGATTTACTTCGTAAAAGCTCCAAGACATATCTTAATGATTTAGTTATTATATCAGGTATAGTAATAGATTAATTCCCTTATAAAGAACTTATTCAAGGAAAATCTATGTATTTATATACTATCAAAAACAACAGTTTTAGTGTGTTCTTCATGTACAGAATCCTGCTGACAGAGAGCAAGAAATGCTTCTATTAGACAGTAATATAGATTTGGCAAAATGACTTGGTGTTTATACTTTATAAATGTATTGTGACCTACTAGACCTGGTTTTCCTTTGTAAGAAAGCAAGGCAAGAAATACTATGGATTTTTAAGAAAGGTCATTATACAAAAAGTGATCAGTAAAATAATGCAAAAATAGATTAAAACATAGCTAAATTTAAGTATCAGCTAAGCTTGACTGAAAATAAGGCATAGAAAAGTATAGCTAATTTCAATAGACTGTAATTGTTATGAATCACTCTGCCCGTGGGTTCCCCCGCGTTGTTTTTTCTTCGCCGATGCGGCAGGACGCCGCCATCGGCTTGCCGATGCGGCCCGGAGGCTGCCCTGCATTGTCCTGGCTTCCGCGGCCAGAGCCGCGGCCTTCTTCGGGGCTGGGACCGCCCCCGACGCTGACTTCTTCTTCGCGGCGCTAAGGCCGCAGCCCCGGGCTGGAGTAGCGGCTGGAGCCGCCCCCGGAGCCTCCTGCAGCGGCTGGAGCCGCTGCCGACATCGGGCCTGCGTACCAGGCCAGCCCTGCCTTTTCTTACGTATCTATGTCGGTGCAGGCCGCTGTCCGCGGTCCTGCACAGCTCCTGCACTCTCCTTAGGCGCCGGCGCACGCCCTTCTTCAGGTGGGGCCCTTCTTCTGGTGGGGCCAGACACAGGATGTGTCTTGGCCCCACCTTGCTGACTGTTTCCTGTACCAGCCCTATAAAGGGCTGCTCCGTCTGTTGTTCCTGGCCTTGCATCGTCATGGAGTGTTCGCTCTGGAGGCTCCTGCCTGGCAGGCAGGAGCCTGTGTAAGGTCTTCTTGTCTCGTGGAGCTCCTCATCGTGCTGTCTTCTCGTCACACCATGTTATGTCTTCGTGCCTGAGGTCCTCGTCCAGGTGTCTTGATCCTCTACGTCCTGGTGTTCCTGCCTTCCATGATTTTCCTTCCTACGTCTCGCCTTTAATGCTCTCGAGCCTTCTGGTCCGGTAGGCCGGGGGTCCTCAGATGCAGTTCTCCTGAGTGGACTAGCCTGCTGGTGGATGATTGTCCTGTGCTCCTGAGCCATCAAGTCCTGGTTGTGTGTTCCTGTGCTGTCCTGCTCCCATCGTGGTCCGTGACCAGCCTCTGGGGGCTGTGTAGGGCATGTACTGGGACAGGGTAGTCCGCGACTCAATCCCGCGGGTGGCCTGAGTAGGGCGCCCTGAGAGACAGTGTCATTTTCCATGCCTTGTGTTGTCTATGTGGATGTCAAGTGTCTTCGCCATGGATGCCGTTGCATCAGCCATGTGTCCTCGCCATGGATGCCATTGCATCAGCCATGTGTCTTTGCCAAGGATGCCATTGCATCAACCCCGAGTCTTCGTCCATGGATGCCGTTGCATCAACCCAGGTCTTCGTGCCATGTGATGCCGTCGCATCAATCTTCATGTCTACATTTCAAGGTCCGACTGCCTTCAACCTCAGGCCAGGCCTGCTGCTCCATGCTGCTCGCAGCAGGTCCGAAAGGGCCTGGAATGGTCGGAGGACCATTCAACTTCCATCATCCTCTGATGTTGGCCATGGGAGCTTGCCGGCCTGGTCGAGGGCAAGATTGTTCAGCCATGCAGAGCCACCCTCAACCCTTGGCTCGGTCCTGAAGGTCTGGGTCGGGCTGAGGCCCATGGGCACACGAAAAACACCGTTCTCAACAGAATGCAAGGCCTGTGAGGCCACTCTCAACAGTAATAACATAGGCACCCAGGACTGCCTAATCTACTCACACACACCCTCCTTCATAAAGCCTTCCAAAACCATTATTGTTCAATAGATACATACAGATATATAATATGGATATGAAGGGCCACAAGTCTTTTAAAATATACAAATATGCAACTATACTTGATCTGAGCCAATGATACATAAAAAAAAAAAAAAACCAACAGCCACAGTTAGCCCATTGACTAGTGTTAAGAGCAGCTTAACCTTCAGGAATTATCCAGTGAAACACTGCAATCATTTCACCCTGCCACACTAGCAGAGCTACCCATGATGTGTACAATTAATTGTGATGCTCATACCTACATCACTATCATTCAGTGCAACAGCCACCAGTCATTTTATTTATTGCTGTCATCTGGTCCAACAGCCCCCAGTTTCACTGACCGCTCACCAGGGTTTCCCTGTGCTGTCTGCCAACAGTTGGAAAATTTGGATTCACACTGCCCTGACCCCAGTTATGATTTGGGTATCGTGACCCTCTTTCAAATTGTAACATGAAAATCAAGCAGAAATCTTAACTATACATCAAATGATAATAAGATTGTGGGTGGAAATATTAAATTCTGCCTCAGAGATAGCAAAGGAGGAAGAATGTTATTCTATTCCTCCTTTTATCCCTGTCCAACCCCTCGCATGGCAAAATATCCAACCAATGACCGGGATTTTCCCATCTCTTGATATGGCCAGTGCAGGGACTGTTCAGGGCTGCTGCTTCCATTAGGCAAATTAGGTGGTTGTCTAGTCTGCCAAAATCTGGGGAGAGTCAAAATGCTACCAGCAGGAGGCCCAGAGGGTTGTTATGCCAGAGCCAATAACTCCAAAGAAGGGAACATTTTGCTGTAGCTCCCACAATAAGTAAGTTGGGGTAGGATTATGCATGACAGAAGGTTCAGTTAGGGTACCAAATACTCTTGCACTGGTCCAGGGACCATTGGCCACAATCATCTCACCTCAATCCCAGCAACAACTCGTCGGGTCAGGAAATGATTAAAGGCTGGGCCTGGTACCATTGTTACAGCAAATAGAATTTGGCCCAGCCACCTCGTCATTGTAATAAACAGGTTAGTACATATAGGTAGTTTTCATCCAGTCTAAAAATTCAGCAAATAATTGATTTTTTGCACCTGAAATAAATTATGTGAAATAAACTATCGTATTTCCAGGATGTTTCTTATGTGCTTTGCTTTTATCCTATGAGGTTTTTACATTCACTGTTTCACGTCAGACTATTTTTTCCAGTCAGGCACTCTTGGGATTTAATCTTGCAATTTACTGGCTCTAAGCCAAACACTACCAATGTACTAATGGAGAAATTTCTAAAGGAGAGCTAGTTGCTGGCCAGCTTTAAGACGTCTTCATTTCTCACCCCTTACTCGTATATTATATTGTCCAGCAAAAAATAGAAACAGCTTTTTCTTCTCCAATAAAACTTGCATTTTATCTAGGTTCATGTAAATTGAGAAAAAGAGCTTACTTACTGAAATATGCTATCAAATCATGTTCTCATATGGTCCAATAAATGTCTCTTTTCTTAATATAAATTAATATAAATTATGCATACCTTGTTTCTGCATATACTCTAAACAGATCTAATGATTCTCTAACAGCTTTATTATATTGTTAATGAGTACTGTATATACATATCTTCAAGATAATGCAATTTTAGAGATGTCAAAAGTAAAGACTTTTCCTTCTGCAAAGTATTTCATCAGGGCTTTGTAATTTAGATTGAAGACAATGGCCCTATGATACCCATTGATCAGTAAGTTGTATAAAATATTAAACACTAGTCTACTTTTTAAATTAGTGGTCATACCACAGATACTCCATAGTCCATCAAAAATTAAACTATATATGGAATATACAGTATCTGCTATATTTTTAAAATCCTAGTCAAAGCTTAGGCACTTATATTTCAGATTAAAATGTCAAAAGAATTTTGGAAACTAGCTTTTTGTGTGCCAAAGTTCAACAGAAACCTAGAATTTTATGATCGGCTATGTAGGTGTGTTAGAGATTTGGTACAGGAATGCCCAGAAGCAAGATTTTCTTCTTTTTTTTTTTTCATTATGTGGGATTTCAGGATTAAGTTTCTTTAATGTTTTATTTGGTTTGGTTTGTTGGACTGAAATATAATATTAAATTATAAAAAAAAATCCCCCCTCCCCCCCATGACTAAGATACCAAAATACCCTAAAGACAAGTGCCATTTACTGCTTTTAAAACACAAAAAAAGAAAAAAACATATCTCTAAAAAATGATTGTTGCAGACCAATGATTAAAAGTGACCCCCGAGCGGTGGAAACACAAGTGAAATTTGTGATCTTGTTAACTGTGGGGTTGTATGATGGTCCATAGCGTTTAAGTATGAAACATTAATGAATAAAATAAAGAAATTAAACTCATGGTTTTTTTTTTAATTCACCAAAACTGTTTGATACATTTCAAGTAATAAGTATTGGATACAACGTGTTCCTACAAACAATTATTGTTCATTGATCGATGGACAACCTTTACATGTAATGTGGGTATTTCACTAATTTTGGTCTGGAAAAAAGGCAGAAACTCAATGGGACAACGTTTATATCTTTAGACATGACCAACTTAGCGATGCAATTCAAAGCGAGTTATTATTTTCTGAAGACGGGTCTGTACCTTCCTGTTCAAGATCGTGCCGATGGCCATATGACAGGGGCTGACCAATGGCACCGGTAGCTCCTGTGACATAGTAGGTCAAAGGCTATCGGCGCCATTTTGAAACTGGCACCGAGGGTGTGAGTGCAGGGGATGGCTCCCAGCCCCCCCGCTGGACCACCAGGGAGTTTTGGTAAGTCTTGGGGGGGTCAGGAGGGTGGGGGGTTGTTGTTAATTTATTTTTAGCAGGGAAACAAATAGGAATCAAATATCAACATATCGGGGCGCCATACGGCCGAATGCACCATATCTGCCCCCAATGAATCCGAATTCCGAATGCAACGTATGGCATCCCTCTGCATAACTCTACAATTTACCACTGGCTTAATCCTGACCAGTCTGATAAGAAACCCAGATATGTTACTTTCAATTTCTCTGACAGCTCATTGGGTAGCGACGAAGAGCCGACATTGGGGGATCAAACCCGACAGCCTCCATACAGGGGCCAAAACACATGAGGAAGGCGGCGGGGAATGAGGAACTACAAGAATGTGTAATGGGGTCAGCTGGGATCCAGTCACAGTTTCCAGCAAACAATTTTTCACCATAAGCCTTATGGAGGGACCCAATATATCCTCAGTGGTGATTAATATTTCAGGGTGTGTGCTAACCCTGACTGAGGAACTTGTGTTAAACAAAGGGTTGAACTATGTCCCCACACAAAAGCATGATCCATTTAAATTCTAGGGATGTGAATCATTTTAGGACGATTAAAATTATCGTCCGATAATTTTAATATCGTCTTAAACCGTTATGGAACACAATACAATACAGATTCTAACGATTTATCGTTATAAATCGTTAGAATCGTGAGCCGGCACACTAAAACCCCCTAAAACCCACCCCCGACCCTTTAAATTAAATCCCCCACCCTCCCGAACCCCCCCCCAATAACTTAAATAACCTGCGGGTCCAGCGGCGGTCCGGAACGGCAGCGGTCCGGAACGGGCTCCTGCTCCTGAATCTTGTCGTCTTCAGCCGGCGCCATTTTCCAAAATGGCGCCGAAAAATGGCGGCGGCCATAGACGAAAAGATTGGACGGCAGGAGGTCCTTCCGGACCCCCGCTGGACTTTTGGCAAGTCTCGTGGGGGTCAGGAGGCCCCCCACAAGCTGGCCAAAAGTTCCTGGAGGTCCAGCGGGGGTCAGGGAGTGATTTCCCGCCGCGAATCGTTTTCGTACGGAAAATGGCGCCGGCAGGAGATCGACTGCAGGAGGTCGTTCAGCGAGGGTTCCGGCGCCTCGCTGAACGACCTCCTGCAGTCGATCTCCTGCCGGCGCCATTTTCCGTACGAAAACGATTCGCGGCGGGAAATCGCTCCCTGACCCCTGCTGGACCTCCAGGAACTTTTGGCCAGCTTGTGGGGGGCCTCCTGACCCCCACGAGACTTGCCAAAAGTCCAGCGGGGGTCCGGAAGGACCTCCTGCCGTCCAATCTTTTTCGTCTATGGCCGCCGCCATTTTTCGGCGCCATTTTGGAAAATGGCGCCGGCTGAAGACGACAAGATTCAGGAGCAGGAGCCCGTTCCGGACCGCTGCCGTTCCGGACCGCCGCTGGACCCGCAGGTTATTTAAGTTATTTGGGGGGGGTTCGGGAGGGTGGGGGATTTAATTTAAAGTCGGGGGTGGGTTTTAGGGGGTTTTAATGTGCCGGTTTTTCGATTTTTCGATTTTTAACGACCCGCAGGTTATTTAAGTTATTTGGGGGGGGTTCGGGAGGGTGGGGGATTTAATTTAAAGTCGGGGGTGGGTTTTAGGGGGTTTTAATGTGCCGGTTTTTCGATTTTCGATTTTTAACGACCCGCAGGTTATTTAAGTTATTTGGGGGGGGGTTCGGGAGGGTGGGGGATTTAATTTAAAGGGTCGGGGGTGGGTTTTAGGGGTTTTAATGTGCCGGTTTTTTCGATTTTTCGATTTTTAACGATTTTTCACGATATTTTACCCCCCCAAACGGCAACAATACGATTCCCTCCCCCTCCCAGCCGAAATCGATCGTTAAGACGATCGAGGACACGATTCACATCCCTATTAAATTCCACTGTGACTTCTTTAAGCTTATTAGACAACTCCAACGAAAAGCTTTCTTGTCTAGATGTCCACCAAATCCAACCATTTCTCTTGTTAAACCCAAATCCAAATGGAGTCCACCCCCACCGGAAGATGCCGCTGTGAACACTTTTCAGGAATTGGTCTTGCATGACGTTCAAAGGATTGAGGGAACCAAACAACACATGTTTTTCAACATGTCTCATCCATAATCATGAGCACTTCACCAGTTGAAGAACAGAAAAGACATAATTATCAAGTCCGCAGACAAAGGAACAGTGGTGGTTATGAGCACAACATCCTATTTACATGAGACATACCATCAGCTATTGAATACCACATTCTACCAAGAACTGACAGAGGACCCCACACAAGATATTATGAGTGAAGTTAAAGAAATTGTTGAGCGAAGCCACGAGCAAGATTATCTTACCAACGCTGAACGTGATTATTTGATTAATAAAAATCCCAGGATACCAGTTTTGTACCTTGTACCCCAAATTCACAAAACCTTGATAAATCCACCAGGAAGTCAGATTGTGTTGGCCAAGGAGTTGGCGTGGAACCCATTTCCATATTTCTTGATAAAATTCTACAGCCCTTTGTTCCATTGGCATGCCACCGTTAAAGATACCTCCAGTATTCTTCAGTTCTTGGACACTGTAACATTACCTCAAGATTGTTTGTTAGTCATTATGGATATTGAATCTCTGTACACTGTCATCCCACATGATCAAGCAATATCAGCAGTTACAGAGGTACTGAAATCACGTCCTCAACCACAGCGCAAACCCACTGATTTCATCATTGAAATGCTAAACATGGCTATGAGTAAAAACTACTTTATGTTTGAAGGAAAGTTCTATCTCCAGATTAGCGGAACAGCCATGGGGGCTGCCATGGCTCCAGATGTTGCGAACATCTTCGTTACAGCATTTGAATCCCTTTACATCTATGACTGTGCATGGAGTCAACACTTGCATTGTTGGAAGAGATACATAGATGACATCTTCATCATATGGGACGGCCCCCAATCCGATCTTATGAAATTTCATTTCTGGTTAAACACGCTGGACACATGTCTTAAGTTCACCATCAACATTCATCACTACCAGGTAGCATACCTAGACTTACTAATTACTAAAGATGATCAGTCTTTGAAAACCAGTATCTATTGTAAAGCCAATGAACACAATAATTTGATTTAGTATGACAGTTTTCATCCAACTACTTCAAAACCAATCTCCCCATAAGCCAGTTCTTGTGACTGAGAAGATTATGCACAGACCGGGCAGACTATAAAACCCAGGCCAAATAGAGGCAGATCATTTCCTACAGCAAGGATACCCCGTGACTTGTGTAAAATCAGCATACTGACAAGCATTGTATGCTTATTGGGACTATTTGTTTTTGCCAAAATCACCTAAGGGGGAATTGAACCAACAAACCTTGGCACTGAGACATACATCGGCATCAGCCTTAGTGAATCACACCATTCATAAACACTGGACTATGCTTCATGAAATCCACCCTTTATTTAAAGAGCCACTCAGAATTGCTTTCTCCAGAGGTTTAAATATTAAAGACAACGTGGTGCATGCTAGCAGTTACAATCCCCCTACAGTTATAGAGGACACTAAATCTTGCTCTAAGTGTAACTTTTGTTCCCTAAAATCTACACAAACTACTATCAGAAGCCCATAGGGTCAGATAATTGCATTGGCCAGTGAATTTAATTGCCAAACATTTTATGCAGTATATGCAATATATTGCCCGTGTCAGCTAGTATATGTTGGAATGATGAAACGTAGATTTTTACCAGACTGACAGAACACAAAAGCTGCTTAAAAACTGGCAAATTAAAGGCACTGCTTGTTACTCATTTTCAAGAGTTGAATCACACATTTGAGGAAATAAAGTGGATAATACTGGAAATTGTGGCACTGCATTGGAGAGGCGGAGACAGAGTGAGACGTCTTAGACAATAAGAGCAGGGGTGGATATATCAATTGCAATCCGTGTCACCTAAAGGGCTAAAGAAGGAGTTAGAGTAGATTCAGTTCATGTGAGGTCCTTTTTACATAAGCAATTGTCTGTCAATCACAGCATGTCTCCTATCGTGCGAGCTACATAAATTAGACTCAACTTTGACCCGACTGCACCTAAATGCTGAACAAGGAAATGATCGCAGTATCGGGTAAGCAGCTTGTTTGAGGGCTTTAATACTGTTGTTCCTGATGTGCATTTTATTGTTGACTAAGCTTGCATTTCTGGACTCTGGACTAGGAAACCAAAATACCCTAAAGACATGGGAAGTACCATTTACTGCTTTTAAAACACAAAAATAGAAAAAATGCATCTCTAAAAAATGATTGTTGCGGACCAATGATTAAAAGTGACCCCGAGCGGTGAAAACACAAGTGAAATTGTGACCTTGCTAACCGCGGGGTGGTATGATGGTCCATAGCATTTAAGTATGAAACATTAATGAATAAAATAAAGAAATTAACCTCAAGGTTTGTTTTTTTTTAATTGACCAATAGTGTTTGATACATTTGAAGTAATAAGAATTGGATACAACGTGTTCCTACAGACTATTATGGTTTGTTGATCGGTGGACATCCTTTACATGTAATGTGGATATTCGACTATTACTTGTTGCGCTCTGTAGACTGGAGCGCCAGGGGGCATTCCTAGGTGCGGGACAAGATGTGTGCCCCTGCGATACTAGTCCCTCTGGGTGGACACGAGGAATCTGGAGGGCCAGAATCTCCACCAGACCTGCACGCCTCGGAAAGGTCACCAACGCTATGGTGGTCTCTGAACAGTCCTCCGACCATTCCCTGCCCTTTCGGACCTGCCGCAGGCAGGAGCAGAGGCAGCAGGCTGGACAGAGGTCAGGTTAGCTGAAGGCCTTGGAACAGATGAGGCGAGACCATGGAAAAGAGGAGAAGAGGTCTTGGAACTTGGAATAGACGAGACAAGGTCTTGGAACTTGGAACAGATGAAATGGGTGAGCACAGTCCCTCAGGCACCCTACACAGCCCGAAGGATGGTTGCAAACCACGAGGGGAGCAGGCATGCTCAGGATGAGACACAAGGAAGGATTGAGCAACCCCTAGGATCCTCTGAGGTCGGAACAGAAGAACTTGAGAGTTGGAACCTCAACAATAAAACAGGAGCCTCCAGAGGCATGGGTACTCGGAACCTGGGTCATCAGGACTGGAACATCAGGAGTGGAAATCAGGATACTGCAGATATCATCAGGATCAGGATACGAAGACATCAGGGAAGCAAGGCAGGAACAAGACAGAGAAGTCCTAGGGAGGACTGATCCCTTGCCAATGTGATGAATGAATGAGCGAAGAGTCCTTAAGTAGGCAGACGAGGCAACTCCCTGGGAGGAGCGCCACAAGGTCCACAACTGCGCTGGCCCTTTAAATCAGAGGCGAAACCGCGGGCCCACCCCTAAGGAGAAAGGGGCAGGACACTGGACAGCGGCCATGCTGCCGTTGAGAAAATGGAGCAGGGCTGGGTCAAGGAAATAGGCCCCGACACACAAGGCAGCTCCCTTACCATTTCAAGGAGGAGGGAGAGCGGCTCCAGCCATGAAGAATAGTCTGGGGACGTGGCCTCTAGGCTGCGGAGCCATACAGCAGCGTCGGCGGCTTCCTGCTGCATCGGGAAGGCCCGGCATGGCTCCTGCCGTTCCGGCAAGATGGCAGCCTGGCTGCTGGAGCACCCGGTGTCGGCAGCCCCAGGCAAGGCCCCGGTTTTAAGTGTGGTCTCCGGGCCAAGATAAGAGCCTGCTCGTGGCCCTTCCATGAGCAGAATCGCAACAGTACACTCCCCTTCCCCCAAAGGGGGTCCTCCCTTTTCTTTGGGAGATGCATGAAGGACAACTGGAACTGAGATGGTGCAGGCACTTCCTGCAGCTCGTATGGAAAAGAAGACAAGGAACCGAGAACAAGAAGGATAAGAAAACAGACAAATGAAACAAGAAACAAACAGAATGGAACAAGGAAACAGGCAAAGCAAAGCACAGGAAACATGGAGCAAAACAGCGGAACACAGGAACAAGCAGAGCACAGAAGCAAGCAGAGCACAGAAGCAAGCAGAGCAAATAGAACAGGACAAGTGAACAGTGAAGCATAGGAACAAGCAAACAACAGAGCACAGGAACAAGCAAACAACAGAGCACATAAATAAGCAAGAATACAACAACGGGGCAGAGAAAGACAAAGAACAAGGCAAGAAAGAGCAGAACACAGTGAAGCGGAGAACAAGGACAACAAGAACAACAAGAGCAACAAGAGCAGAAACCAACAAGAATAGGAACCAACAAGAACAGGAACTAACAAGAACAGGAAACAACAAGACATGGGTGGGGATCCAGGGTAGGATCAAGCTGAACAGCAACACCAGGAGGGGCGCAGGCATCTCCTGCAGGTCCCCATCCTGGAATGTTTGTGGAAACCAGACACCTGGCGCCTCCAGCAGGTCATAGGAATTCAAAAGCTGACACCTCCAGCAGAACGTAGGAGAAGTCCCCCCCCCCCAAAAAAAAAATGTTGGGATCTGATACAGAGTCCAGGAAGGACCCCAGACAAGGACAGTCCTTCCGGGCACATAGCCTTGGCAAAATGTTGCGCTAGGTGGTCGGGAACGCCAGGGGGCACTCCTAGGCATGAGACAAGATGTGTGCCCCTGTGATGAGACTAGTCCCTCTGGGTGGACACAAGGAATCTGGAGGAACTTCCACCGGACCTGCATGCCCCGGAAAGGCCACCAATGCTATGGTGGTCTCTGATCGGTCCTCCAACCGTTACCAGCCCTTTCGGACCTGCCGCAGGGAGCAGCAGAGGCGGCAGGGTGGACAGGTCAGGTTAGCTGAAGGCCTTGGAACAGACGAGGCGAGACCTAGTAAATCACCTGGACCAGATGGTATACACCCCAGAGTTCTGAAGGAACTAAAAAATGAAAATGCAGACCTATTAGTAAAAATGTGTAACTTATCATTAAAATAATCCATTGTACCTGAAGACTGGAGGATAGCAAATGTAACCCCAATATTTAAAAAGGGCTCCAGGGGCGATCCGGGAAACTACAGACCGGTTAGCCTGACTTCAGTGCCAGGAAAAATAGTGGAAAGTGTTCTAAACATCAAAATCACAGAACATATAGAAAGACATGGTTTAATGGAACAAAGTCAGCATGGCTTTACCCAGGGCAAGTCTTGCCTCACAAATCTGCTTCACTTTTTTGAAGGAGTTAATAAACATGTGGATAAAGGTGAACCGGTAGATATAGTATACTTGGATTTTCAGAAGGCGTTTGACAAAGTTCCTTATGAGAGGCTTCTAGGATAAGTAAAAAGTCATGGGATAGGTGGCGATGTCCTTTCATGGATTGCAAACTGGCTAAAAGACAGAAAACAGAGAGTAGGATTAAATGGACAATTTTCTCAGTGGAAGGGAGTGGACAGTGGAGTGCCTCAGGGATCTGTATTGGGACCCTTACTTTTCAATATATTTATAAATGATCTGGAAAGAAATACGACGAGTGAGATAATCAAATTTGCAGATGACACAAACTTGTTCAGAGTAGTTAAATCACAAGCAGATTGTGATAAATTGCAGGAAGACCTTGTGAGACTGGAAAATTGGGCATCCAAATGGCATATGAAATTTAATATGGATAAGTGCAAGGTGATGCATATAGGGAAAAATAACCAATGCTTTAATTACACAATGTTGGGTTCTGTATTAGGTGCTACAACCCAAGATAGAGATCTAGGTGTCATAGTGGATAACACATTGAAATTATCGGTTCAGTGTGCTGCGGCAGTCAAAAAAGCAAACAGAATGTTGGGAATTATTAGAAAGGGAATGGTGAATAAAATGGAAAATGTCATAATGCCTCTGTAGCGCTCCATGGTGAGACCGCACCTTGAATACTGTGTACAATTCTGGTCGCTGCATCTCAAAAAATATATAATTGCGATGGAGAAGGTACAGAGAAGGGCTACCAAAATGATAAGGGGAATGGAACAACTCCCCTTTGAGGAAAGACTAAAGAGGTTAGGACTTTTCAGCCTGGAGAAGAGACGACTGAGGGTGGATATGATAGAGGTGTTTAAAATCATGAGAGGTCTAGAACGGGTAGATGTGAATTGGTTATTTACTCTTTCGGATAGTAGAAAGACTAGAGGGCTCTCCATGAAGTTAGCATGGGGCACATTTAAAACTAATCGGAGAAAGTTCTTTTTTACTCAATGCACAATTAAACTCTGGAATTTGTTGCCAGAGGATGTGGTTAATGCAGTTAGTATAGCTGTGTTTAAAAAAGGATTGGATAAGTTCTTGGAGGAGAAGTCCATTACCTGCTATTAAGTTCATTTAGAGAATAGCCACTGCCATTAGCAATGGTAACATGGAATAGACTTAGGTTTTGGGTACTTGCCAGGTTCTTTTGGCCTTGATTGGCCACTGTTGGAAACAGGATGCTGGGCTTGATGGACCCTTGGTCTGACCCAGTACGGCATTTTCTTATGTTCTTATGACCTTGGAACGGAGGAGACGAGGTCTTGGAACTTGGAATAGACGAAATGAGGTCTTGGTACTTGGAACAGATGGAAAGGGTGAGCACAGTCCCTCAGGATCCCTACACAGCCC
Source organism: Rhinatrema bivittatum (assembly GCF_901001135.1). Classification (NCBI taxonomy): domain Eukaryota; kingdom Metazoa; phylum Chordata; class Amphibia; order Gymnophiona; family Rhinatrematidae; genus Rhinatrema; species Rhinatrema bivittatum. The sequence goes on along the minus strand of NC_042620.1, from coordinate 67,240,444 downwards.
GTAGGCTGGTCACGGACCACGAGGGGGGAGGGCATGCTCAGGACGAGACACAAGGAAGGATTGAGCAACCCCTAGGATCCTCTGACGTCGGAACAGGAGAACTTGAGGGTCGGAACCTCAACAATAAAAACATGAACCTCCAGACCCATGGGTACTCGGAACCTGGGTCATTAGGACTGGAACATCAGGATTGGAACATCAGGACTGGAATATCAGGAGTGGAACATCAGGATTGGAACATCAGGATACTGCAGATGTCATCAGGATCAGGATATGAAGACATCAGGGAAGCCAGGCAAGAACAAGACAGAGAAGTCATAGGGAGAACTGATCCCTTGCCACAGCGATGAGTGAATGAGCAAAGAGTCCTTAAGTAGGGAGACGAGGCAACTCCCAGGGAGGAGCTCCACAAGTCCACACCTACGCTGGCCCTTTAAATCAGAGGAGAAGCCACAGGCCCACCCCTAAGGATAAAGGGGCAGGACGCTGGACAGCGGCCATGCTGCCACTGAGGAGACTGAGCAGGCCTGGGCCGAGGAAACAGGCCCCGACGCACAAGGCAGCTCTCCTGCCACTTGAAGGAGGAGGGAGAGTGGCTCCAGCTGCGAAGAATAGTCTGGGGATGTGACCTCCAAGCCGAGGAGCCAGACAGCAGCTTTGGTGGCTTCATGCCACATCGGGAATGCCCGGCAGGGCTCCTGCCATGCCGGCAAGATTGCGGCCGGGCTGCTGGAACTCTCAGCGTCGGCAGCCCCAGGCAAAGCCCTGGCTTGAAGTGTGGCCTCCGGGCCAAGGTATGAGCCTGCTCGCAGCCCTGCCGTGAGCAGGCTCGCAACATTACTTTTGTAACATTATACTTTGCAGTCATAAAACAATATGGTACCAACCAGCAACATTTTAAAAAATGACCTAGTGGGGTGGAAGCAACTGGAAATCACTCCTGTCCCATTCAGTATCATTATAGAAGCAGTAAGGGAGTGATGGGGGGGGGGGGGTGCTTGTTTGTTTGTTTATTTATTAAAATTTCATAATTGGAGCGGACTGGGAGGGAACTGGGGAAGGCCGCAATGCATCACCATGCACAACTTGCAAAATTCTACTCCCCCCACTTGTGTGTGCCGCCCCAGATTTTATTATACGCGAATGCTGGCAGGCGAATGTTATTAAGTCGCATATCTATGTGCACGTTCAGGACAGCGTCCGCACATGGCATCATGCATATGTTTTTAATATCTACCCCTTAGATTTATTGGGCAATTTTAAAACTCTGTGATGGAACTTGAACGTGCAAGCTAATTCTCAAAGGGATTTTCCATGTAGTCTCCCTTTGAAAATTCTGGATCTGCAGTTTCCAGGATCTTGCATCTGCAAAGTGCATTTGAAGATTTCAAAATGAAAATCTCACACATACATAACCTTCCCTGCACTAACCAGCCATTGGCTTCAAACTGTTTCACTTCAGGCAAAAGTACTCATTATGAAATGGAATGCAAATGTTTGACCATTGAGGAGTTGGAATTCATCCAGGTAAGGGCCTCTATCGCACGTGAAAAGGCCCTTTTTGCATGCAATAGCATGCTGGGAGCGGAATCGGGACATCGAGGGAAGGAGTCGGGGCGGCGAGGAGGTGAACTCGGCGGTGTCTTCGCTGGCAGCAATAAGGTTAGTAACGTTATCGTCGCCAGTAGCGCCCAATAGCACCACCTTTCATGGTGGTGCTATTGGGTGCGAAAGCCGGCAGCGAAAACACTGCAGTGGTGCGAGGGCTGCCGGCTTTTGTAGGCCCGCCCCCCCCCCCCACCCTTCACTCCCCCCGCCCCCCGTTTTCGCTGGATTCACCAATATGCGATAGAATGGTGAATCCAGGCCTTAATTGTCTAGTTTAATCCCTTTGAAAACTGTTCTCATATTGGTATTCAAATGTCTAATTCTGTACCTTGTTTCCAAGTATGTAAGAATGACATTGTCTTGTCTGGGAATTGTGTATTATTATTTGAAATTTCTAACATTAATTTGCACTCTCTTTAAATTTAAAAGTCTATATTATTTGATTGTGTAGGTTTTTATGTTGCATTTTGAATTCTGCAAGTATCTTATTAATTCCCACATAACTTCTGCTGTATCCATTTTGGTATTATAAACATTTCCATATTTGTAATTTATTTTCTTTCCATATGAATCCTTTCTTGAAACCAATTATAAATTTTGCTTGCAATTTCTATATAATCTATACTTAGGGTCGGATTCACTAAGGCATTTTCCCCATTCTGTGTCAATGAAACATAGAAACATAGAAACATAGAAATGACGGCAGAAGAAGACCAAACGGCCCATCTAGTCTGCTCAGCAAGCTACCCACTTTATCCATTTTTTCCCCTTTTTTTCTCTCCCACCTGTTACAATTGGCTTCCAGTACCCTCCAGCCCTAATCAATTAGGGGTAGCAACCGCTGTAACAAGCAGGCCACACCCTTACCCCATACTCTTACCCACCCCTGTTTTTATTTTTTTATTTTTTGAGATAGCAGCCCTCCATCCTTCCGCTCCGTGAAGGTGGAACACCAACTACTGGCCACTGGCATCCCGCTCCGTGAATGCCTCTGTGGCTACTGCCGCTCCGTGCAGTGTTTGAATGCCTCCTCTTTATTCACGCCCTCTAGACTTGATGGATCCACAGTGTTTATCCCATGCCCCTTTGAAGTCGTTCACAGTTTTAGACTTCACCACTTCCTCCGGAAGGGCATTCCAGGCATGAGATAATATCGTGATGGATCAGACCCTTAGAATGTTATATTACCCACCATGTTATGATTAGCAGGAAATAAACCATTATTTTTGTTATGGCTTGCTATATTTTATAGATGTGGGTAAGAAGAAAATCATTGGTTTGGATTTTTGGTTTGGTTTCTTGTTCATTCAGTTTGATTCAGAAGCTAATTCATTTCAGTTGGATCATTCATGTTTATTTATTTATTTAATGTATTTATATATTTATTTAGGGCCAGATTTTCAAAGGGGTACACGCGTAAGATATACGCGTACCCCCCAAAAACCTGCCCGAAGTTCCCCCTGCACGCCAAGCCTATGTTGAGTAGGCTCGGCAGCGCGCACAAGCCCCAGGACGCGCGTACGTTCCTGGGGCTTTCCTGGGGGGGCGTGCTGGGGTCGTGTCGGGGGGGGGCATATCACGGTGGCGCGTCATTTCGTGGCAGGGCCGTGTGCGTGGTTCTGGACTGGGGGCATTTTGGGGGCATGGCCAAGACCTCCGAAACAGCTCCCTGGTAGGGGGAATCACACAGCCAGCACGCGCGAGTTACACCTGCTTCGATCAGGCTTAACTTGTGGAATAAAGGTAGGGGGGAGTTTAGATAGGGCTGGGGGGGTGGGTTAGTTAGAGGAAGGGAGGGGAAGGTGGGGGGAGGGAACAGAGGCAGGCTGTGCGGCTCGGCACGTGCAGGCTGCCGATTTTGGGCAGCCTTGCCCGCGCCGACCCTAGATTTTAATGGATACGCGCGGCTACGCGCGTATCTATTAAAATCCCGCATACTCTTGTTTGCGCCTGGTGCGCGAACAAAAGTACACTTGTGCATTACTTTGTAAAATCTACCCCTTAGAGTTTTTTGTATACCAATAATCATTTGGAACATCTAATTGGTTTACATAAAATGTAATGTAGCCACTGGCTTTACAATAAACATCGAACATTGGATAATAATACAAATGTAAGAAGCAAAAAAACAAGGGGAGAAATTAACTATAGGATAAGATCAAAATCAACATTAACTGTAGGATAACATCAAAATTATCTATAGGATAAGGCCAAATCTACATGATATATGTTTTAAAGCATGTTGGCATATGCCGTTCTTATGCACACATGAGAAATACTGAACTTTTTGAAAAAAAGGTAAATTGCCCCTTCTTCTTGTTTTTTTGCAAAGATGTCTGTTAAATTTCTAACACCACTTAATCATGGAAAAGTACACTTATCTTTTCCAAAATTTGGAACAAACGGCTCTTCAGCCTTGTTCAAGCAAACGCCCGACACCGCTGGTGTTTCGAGAAACTCTTCTTCAGGGGCCTTGCACTCTTATTTATACTTAAATTTTCAACAGATCACAACACTTTTATTTTCATTTAGATTCTCAACTGGTGGCTATCATGATGTCTTGATGTCAGTCAAAAGTTTTTTTCAACACCACGCTGTTCTCCTTAAACCACTATCATAATTTAAACTCCATTCTGCATTCAGTCAAAGTTTTGGACAAGTATTTATTTGGAAGAAATCATTGGTAGTGCTGTAAGACGGGAGTTGTCTGGTAAGAATTCAGATAAAGGTTGTAAGCATTACCTTCGATACGAATATTGGGGTTAGTGTATATTGTTTTTGGTTGTTTATAGGTATGTGAAAGTTTCCCCTGAGGAAGCCTGCTAGACGGGTGAAACGGAGATCTTCGTTGGGATCTATTTTGAACGGGGATTGATTCTGAGTAAAACAACATTGTGGCGGTGGATAACGGAGCAGAACATAATGCAGAACGGAGTTTAAATTATGATAGTGGCTTAAGGAGAACAGCGTGGTGTTGAAAAAAAGTTTTGACTGACATCAGGGCATCATGATAGCCACCAGTTGAGAATCTAAATGAAAATAAAAGTGTTGTGATCTGTTGAAAATTTAAGTATAAATAAGAGTGCAATATATTTATAAAGAAAGTGATTATATTATATAAATAAGAAGAACTTTTTCATGCATATGAGATACATATATGCTGTCTATATTCCTGCCTATATGTTATTTACATTTTTTGTTTTTAATGTATGAATGAGGGTGAATGATGATTGGTTAGTTAGTAATATGTGACTAGTTAGGATGTATTATTCTTAATAAAACATTTTCATGTTCATATATATATATTGTGGGTTGTGTTAATATTAATGTTCTCTTTGTTTGTTGGGTTACTTTGAATATTGGAGTACTGATTTATATTGTTGCCCTTAGTATTGTATTGCCTATATGTTCCTACCCCTGGCAATGAGGCCTTTCACTTACAATTACAGCATGCCATGTTCCTACCATTAGCAATGAGGCCTGTTCCCACAGCTAGATCATGCCATGATCCAACCATTCCCAATGATGCCTGTCACTTACAGCACCTACAGCATGCCATGATCCAACCATTAACAAGGAAGCCTGTCATTTACAGTTATGACATGCCATGTTCCAAACATTACCAATGAGGCCTGTCATAGCAGCTATGTCATACAATCGTCCAACCATTACCAATGAGGCCTCTCTCTTATAGCCACACATGCCATGTTCCAACCATTAACACTGAAGCCTCTCACTTTCAGCTATGGCATGCCATGTTCTAACTATTAACAATGAGGCCTGTCACTTATAGCTACAGCATGCCATATTTTAACCATTAACTCTGAATCCTGTCACTTACAGGTACAGCATGCCATGTTCATACCCTAACCACTGAGGCCTATCACTTACAGCTATGATATGCCAAGTTCCAACTATTACCACTAAGGCCTTAGCCACATATTGCATTACAAACTTTGTGAAGCACTCCACAAGATTTTAATACCATTCTTCATCTATGGTATTCACCTTCTTTCCATCTCTTGCTCGTGCAATGGCTATCTATTCTTTTGCACATTTATGCCATCGCTTCATGATTTCTTGGCCAACTAGCAGTTTCAGTGTACTGCACATTTGGGTGCCTACCTATTACCTAGCTATAACATGTGTGGCTTATTCCATGACACAAACATATCCTACTGGACTGGTGGATCAGTCAGGTGCAGCCATACTTTGTCATGTTTGTCTGCGTGTTCCAATGGAATGACTGGTATGTCCCATGCTCTGTGCCTTAATGTCCCTCATCCTACACCTTCAGATCCTTGCTGCCAAATGCAGATTTTGCACCTTGAAATTCTTAACTTCTTTCTGCCTGTATCTTCCTGTCATACTCCAGCTCTTACACTTTGAGGACTTCTTTCAATCTGGGGTGCTGCTGTGCACGTCTTCCATGCTTTTGGAATCTTGATACCACTGTTTCTGATTCTTTGTCCCTTTATCTATACCTTGGGATATTTTCTGCCACATTTTCTACTTCATTCCACCTTCATGGTGACTTACGGTCCCGATGCCATTTATGTTGCCTCTTTGCCTCTCGTACTGCCATTAACTGTTTATAACACTATTGTTGGGCAGCCACCCTCTTTCTAAACCTTGAGGTGTTCTTCCTCCTCTTACTGCTTCTTTGCTTCATTTACATTGCATTAGAGAACTCCTACCAATCCTGTTATCCTTGTACCTCTTTGAGGAGACTTAGGCTACTTTTTGCCACTTTTTATGCCATTCAAAAATGCCATGTGGCTCTTTCCCCCTTTTGATGATTTCTTCTCCCGTGTTTTATTACAATTGATATAAAAAATCATTATTCTAAAGCCTATTATAGATTATAATAATTATCCCTTTATGTTTTAATGAAAAATAAATGGAACTAATGAAACAAAATAAACATTTTTTTTTCATATTGAATCTAATGAAACAATATGGGTCCTGACAAAAGGAATGAATGAACTTTAACTTATATTTTTGTTCTGCAAAGCCCTAGTATATAATGATTTGTTTAATTGCTCAGACTTATCACCATAAAATAAACGTTTTGGTTTGGGTATCTCCCCAACATTCTCCTCACTAAAGACTGAGGTAAAGAATTAATTTAGTTTTTCTGTTAATACCTTGTTTGCCTGAGTATCCCCTTTACTCTGCTGTCATCCAGCAGTCCAGCTGACTTTGTCACAGGCACTTTTTTAAATGTACTTGAAAAGGTTCTTATCATTAGCTAATACCTCTAAGGCAAGCCTCTTTTCAGATTCTTTTTTGGCTTGCCTTATTACTATTTTATTTCTATCTTGTAAGTACTTGCCATTCCTTACTTTCCTCATTTGGGTCTGCTTTACATTTTTTGCAAGATGTCCTTTTGGATTTATGGGTCTTTTTCAACTCATCATTAAACAGTTCATTGGTCCTCCTTCAACCTTTATTAATGCATCAAATACATTTTATCTGGGCTTCCAAGATAGTATTTTTAAACAATGCTTATGCCTCATGCAAATTTTTAACCTTGGCAACTGCTACTTTTGTTTTTCTCTAATTTCCTCATTTAATTGGTCTCCATTTTTTAATTAAATGCTACTTTCAATGAACAATCGACAAATCTTTTCCATTGGAAAGAAATCAGTAGAACTAGGGGGCATGTAATGAAACTCCAGAGAGGATGACTCAGAACCAACATAAGGAAACATTTCTTCACGGAGAGGGTGGTGGATGCCTGGAATGCCACTCCAGAGGAGGTGGTAGAGACTAAATCAGTGAAAGATTTCAAAGGGGCATGGGATAAACACTGTGGATCCCTAAAGGATGGAAATGAAGAAAAGAGTGCATGGGGTAACTTGCTGGTGTGGTGGTTACTACTCTTAACTAATAAGCCTGATACTTCTGATACAACTCCAACATGTCTCTCTGTTTCAATGACAGGGAGGAAAGAGGAAAAGGGGAATTAGATAGAATATGGAAATGAGAAAAGAGTGCATGGGGGTAACCTGCTGGTATGGCAGTTACTACCCTTAACCAATAAGCCTTCATACTGTTGATGTAACTCCATCATTCTCTCTGCTTCCATGGCAAGAGGTGATGGGGAATTGGACTAAAACAGTAACCAACAAGAACCCTGGCTTGATGGTCTGGGAGGTTGTTAGGTATGGGGGGTATTATTAGGGATGTGCATTTGCTTGCAATGAAATAGGGAATAAAGATGATATTTCCTGAACTTTCATGAGGTTTTCCTATCATTTTTTTTGGGTGGGGGAGAAAGGACACATTAAAAAACAAACCCAAACCCACCCCAACCCTTCAAATTTAATTAACTACAATGCCCCCCCCCCCTCCCGACCCTCCCCCCCAAGACTTGCCGAAAGTCCCTGGTGGTCCAGTGGGGGTCCCAGGAGAGATCTCCCCCTCTCGAGCCATCGGCTGCCAGTAATCAAAATGGCGTCTGTGGCCCTTTGCCCTTACCATGTGACTATTTACCAAATTCAACTTAATTGTCTCTTATTATTTCTCTTTCTCTTCTGTCTTCTTTAATTATCTACCTCATTTTATAAAATATTTCTCTTTCTATTTTCCACATTGTAATTTCTCTTTATTTTGTTATATGTGAACCGATGTGATGACTTTTGTTGAATATCGGTATACAAAAACACATAAATAAATAAATAAATGTGCCTATATGTAAAAAATCACCGAAGCTAATGATTTCCAAATTATCCCTAACAACTGAAAAGCAGGTTATTAATACAAACAAAAAACACACTTTGAAATGTCTGTATGCCAATGTCAGAAGTCTAAGAAGTAAGATGGGAGAGTTAGAGTGTATAGCAGTAAATGATGAGATTCACATAATTGGGATCACAGAGACTTGGTGGAAGGAGGACAACCAATGAGACAGTGCTACATCAGGGTACAAATTATATTGCAATGATAGGGAGGATCAATTTGGTGGGGGAGTGGTACTTTATGTCCGGTAGGATATAGAGTCCAACAGGATAAAGAACATACAAGAGACTAAATGCTCAGTAGAATCTATATTTATTTATTTATTTATGTTTAGATTTTTATATACCGGTGTTCCTATATGAAATACAGATCACATCGGTTTACATTGAAACATAACATGAAATTTGCCTTGGATAGAAATCCCATGTGTGTTGGGTAAGAGTACAGTGATAGGAGTATACTACCTTCCACCTGGACAAAATGGTCAGACAGATGATGAAATGTTAAGAGAAATCAGGGAAGCTAACCAATTTGGCAGTGCAATAATAATGGGAGATTTCAATTACCCCAGTATTAACTGGGTAAATGTACATCAGGACTTGCTAAAGACATAAAGTTCCTGGATGTAATAAATGACTGCTTCATGGAGCAATTGGTTCAGGAACCAACAAGAGAGGGAGCTATTTTAGATTTAATTCTTAGTGGAACGCAGGATTTGGTGAGAGAGGTAAAATTCCCCAACAAGTCCTCCCCCCTTAACTCAAGTATATTATATTCTTTCTTGGAAAATTTCCCCGGATAAAGATCAAGTCTATCAGTCTATGTTGCCATTAAATTTAACAGACATATTAGAATCTACTAATCTAGAAATGACACAACCTTCTACATTGTTAATTTCCTTTTTATTAACAACTGATAAAGAATGGGTGCAGAAGTTATTTTTTAGGAATATAAAAGAGAAATTTTTTCAAATGGAGGTACGGATGTTTCCAGATGTCACCAAGGAAACTCAAAAAAGGAGGAAAGAGTTTATTAGTTTAAGATCAGCAGTGTTAGCAATGGGTGTCTCATATAAACTAAAATTTCCATGTAAATGTTGCATTGAATATCAAAAAATTAAATATTGTTTTTTTCAACCCCTACATTTGAAAACTTTTATCTCTGAAAAAACTAATCAAGCTATGGGAGAAACTACCCCTCAGAGAGACATTATGCTCTATGACTTATAGAAATTAGGCAAACCTACTTAGTTTGTCTCAATACTTTCAAAGATTTTTGTATTATAGATATGCCTTGTTTATTTCCTATTCTTGATCCCCCATTGTTGAGGACTTAGGGAAACATGGAGTAAAGAATTTATACTTCTTTATGTTGTTAAAATTATGTTTTTGATTGCTTAAAGACTCCATATATCTGTAACAAGTTTTGATTTTTGCATTTAAGGCTTGGTCTGCTCCTCAGACCTTGCCTTGGTATCAAGGTTCCTGGTTGGGTTTCGTCCAGTGCTCCGTGCTCCTGTTTTGGTTTTTCGTCCCACTCTGCTCCTCCTCCCTGTTGGATTGACTCTTGGCTCCTGACCTTTGGACTGGCTTTCGTGTTCCCTGTGGCTTGATCTTGGACCGGCTTTCGTCTCTTCTCCTGGCTTGCTCCTGGACTGGCTTCGGACCCTTCTCCTGACTCATCTTTGGATTGGCTTTTGACCCCTCTTGTGCTTTCGGACCCTTGGACCGGCTCCTGACTACCTCTCGACTCCTTCTTCAAGACTACCACGACCTGCTGTAGGCGCCAGCCATCTGGAAACCACAACCTGCAGGAGGCGCCTGCATCTAGACCGTTCTTCAGTCTTCAAGTGAGTCTCCTAAGTCCCAGTGGCCGGATCCCTACGGGCCCCTCCTGGTGGGATCACGAGCTTCCAGGGTGAAGTCTTCTTGCAGCATCCACAACCTTTGGCCTTACCCTTTGACGGTAGAGACCTAAAGGAGGTTAAGTCCCGTTTGGGTAGCTCTGACTCTACCTCGAAACAAGGGTCCACCTTCCGGTTCATAACAATAGGAGGCGATGTCCTTTTGTGGATTACAAACTAGTTAAAAGACAGGAAACAGAGAGGAGGATTAAACGGTCAATTTTCTCAGTGGAAAAGGGTAAACTGTGGAGTGCCTCAGAAATCTGTACTTGAACCGGTGCTTTTCAATATATAATATATATATATATTATATAAATAAATGATCTGGAAAGGAATACGACGAGTGAGATTATCAAATTTGCGGACGATACAAAATTATTCAGAGTAGTTAAATCACATGTGGATTGTGAAACATTACAGGAGGATCTCGCAAGACTGGAAGATTGGGCATCCAAATGGCAGATGAAATTTAATGTGGACAAGTGCAAGGTGTTGCACATAGGGAAAAATAACCCTTGCTGTAGTTACACGATGTTAGGTTCCATATTAGGAACTACCACCCAGAAAAAAGATCTAGGCATCATAGTGGATAATACTTTAAAATCATTGGCTCAGTGTGCTGCTGCAGTCAAAAAAGCAAACAGAATGTTAGGAATTATTAGGAAGGGAATGGTTAATAAAACAGAAAATGTCATAATGTCTCTGTCTTGCTACATGGTGAGACCACACCTTGAATACGGTGTACAATTCTGGTTGCCGCATCTCAAAAAAATATATATTTGCAATGGTACAGAGAAGGGCAACCAAAATGATAAAAGGGATGGAACAGCTCCCCTATGAGGAAAGGCTGAAGAGGTTAGGGCTGTTCAGTTTGGAGAAGAGACAGCTGAGTGGGGGATATGATAGAGGTCTTTAAGATTATGAGAGGTCTTGAACAAGTAGATGTAAATCAGTTATTTACACTTTCGGATAATAGAAGGACTAGGGGGCATTCCATGAAGTTAGAAAGTAGCACATTTAAGACTAATCAGAGAAAATTATTTTTTACTCAATGCACAATTAAGCTCTGGAATTTTTTGCCAGATGATGTGGCTAGTGCAGTTAGTGTAGCTGGGTTCAGAAAAGGTTTGGATACGTTCTTGGAGGAGAAGTCCATTAACTGCTATTAATCAGGTTTACTTAGGGAATAGCCACTGTTATTAATTGATTCAGTAGCATGGGATCTTCTTGCTGTTTGGGTAATTGCCAGTTTCTTGTGGCCTGGTTTGGCCTCTGTTGGAAACAGGATGCTGGGCTTGATGGATCCTTGATCTGACCCAGCATGGCAATTTCTTATGTTCGTATGTTCTTACAGCCCCTGTCACATGGTAAGGGTAAAGGGCCACTGGTGCCATTTTGATTACTGGCAGCTGATGGCCCGAGAGTGGGAGATTTCTCCCGAGATCCCTGCTGGACAACCAGGGACTTTTGGCAAGTCTTGGGGGTGGGGGGGGGGTGTCGGAAGAGGGGGGGGGTTGTAGTTAATTAAACTTTCAAGGGGGTGAAAAAAATTGGCCAGAACTGCGGGAAAACGAAATTTCCCACGGCGGGCCGATAACAAAGGCCGAACTGAAAGGTTCATCTAAATCACATCTCTAGGAATTACATGGCTTGGTAGATGCTGGGCAGACTGGATGGATCATTTGGTCCTATTCTGCCTTTCATATCTATGTTTCTATGTTTCTAACTTACATGATATCTACTCTGTGCAGTTTTCCTCAGTTCATTATTAGCACCTTTTTGCCATAGGGGATCCTCTTTATTCCATGGATTTTTTTTTTAATTCTCTTATTATTTTTGTTTCTATTACCTCCTCTACGAGGGCATTCCAGGCATCCTCTACCTTTTCCATGAAAAATATATTTTTTGATGTTCCTGAATCTATCTCTTTGGAGCTTCATGTTATGAACCCTAGTTTTATAACATCCTTTATTATGAAAAAAAAAAGTTTGCTTCTTGTGCTTTGCTAATATCTTTCAGGTACTTAAGGGATAGTTTTCCAGAGTTTTTTCTGCATATAAAACACTGGTTATATAAAATTGCCTGCTTAACGTGCAGGTAAATTTATGCACTTTTGTCATGTTAGTGCATAGGTTTACTTGGGCTGCATAGATGTGTTCATTTTGAAAAGTATGTGCTTAAGTTTCCATGGGAAATTTATATGCACCAAATAGCAGGAATAATTTATAATGGTAATTTGGCTAAATAATTTTCAAAGGGAATATATGTGTGTGTTTCCTTTGAAATTTAAAGTAACTTATACACATAGGGGTACATTTTAAAACACAGCGCACGCACATACTTTTGTTCGCGCACCAGCCATGAACAAAAGTATGCCGGATTTTATAAGATACGCGCGTAGCCGCGCGTATCTTATAAATCCGGGGTCGGCGCGCGCAAGGGGGTGCACATTTGTGCAACTTGCGTGCGCCGAGCCTAGAGCGCGCTGCCCATTCCCTCCCCCCACCTTCCCCTCCCTTCCCCTCCCTAACCCCCCCCCCCCCGGCCCTATCTAACCCCCCCTACCTCTGTCGCACAAGTTACGCCTGCTCGGGGCAGGCGTAACTTTGCGCGTGCCAGGCCGGCTGTCTCGCGCCATGTTCCGGTCCAGGGGCTGGTCCAGAGGCCATGGCCATGCCCCCGGAACGCCCCCGGGCCAAAACCACGCCCACAGCACCGCCTTCGGATGACGCACCGACCGCATCATGCCCCCCGACATGCCCACCCCAAGAAAGCCCCGGGACTGACTCGCGTCCCGGGGCTTTGCGCGCGCTGGAAGCCTATGTAATATAGGCTCGGTGCGTGCAGGGGCGTTTTAAAAGGGTTACGAGCGTACCTTATGGGGCGGATTTTAAAAGCCCTGCTCGCGTAAATCCACCCGGATTTACGCGAGCAGGGCCTTGCGCGCCGGTGCGCCTATGTTCCATAGGCCTACCGGCGCGCGCAGAGCCCCGGGACTCGCGTAAGTCCCGGGGTTTTTCGAGGGGGGCGTGTCGGGGGCGTGTCGGATCGGCGTGGCGTTTTGGGGGCGGGACGTGGCGTTTCGGGGGCGGGCCTGGGGGCATGGTTTTGGCCCGGGGCGGTCCGGGGGCGTGGCCACACCCTCCAGAACCGCTCCCAGGTCACGTCTCGGCGCGCTAGCGGCCCGCTGGCGCGCGGGGATTTACTTCTCCCTCCGGGAGGCTTAAACCCCCGACAAAGGTAGGGGGGGGTCTAGATAGGGCCGGGGGGGTGGGTTAGATAGAGGAAGGGAGGGGAAGGTGAGGGGAGGGCGAAAGCGAGTTCCCTCCGAGGCCGCTCCGATTTCGGAGCGGCCTTGGAGGGAACGGTGGCAGGCTGCGCGGCTCGGCGCGCGCCGGCTACACGAAATCGGCAGCCTTGCGCGCACCGATCCAGGATTTTAGCGGATACGCGCGGCTACGCGCGTATCTACTAAAATCCAGCGTACTTTTGTTTGCGCCTGATGCGCCAACAAAAGTACGCGAAGGCGCGCTTTTTTAAAATCTACCCCTATGCGCGTAACCCTTTTAAGATTTGGCCCATAGTTGCCACTTAAGTAACTCAGGATGTTAGAAAATGATCCTTCCTATATTCTCTCATCTGTTCTCATTTGTAGAGTATACATATTTAGGTCCTCAAGTCTCATCTCATGTGGTTTTTGATGAAGAATCTTCAGCATTTGGCTGCTTTTCTCTGGACTGCCTCTAGCCTATCTTTTCTGAGATATGTTATCCAGAACTGAACACAAAAAATTTTCGGTAAAACCTCATCAATGACTTAACACAAGGGCATCATAGGTGCTTAAACAGTGTATGCTTAATGAATTACATTAGTCATGTAAAATTCATAGATACTGTTTCTAAGTCTTAGAGATGAGTATTATCTGCCGATTGCAACTTTCCCATAGTATATAATATTATTTTACCATTACCATATTATCTTTTCGGTTGGTTTTCATTTAAAAAAATAGTTTTTTTTAAAGAATCATTGCATGTATTAATGAACAATGATTTACAAATATTTCAACAATGTATGTTGATTAAAATAGAGGGCTTTTGAAATATGTTAGGGAACATGCATGCTACCTTTTTGCATTATGTGAAATGAACTGCATCTTTCCAATATGGTGTCACATATGCACAAAAGCCTGTAGCATTTAAAACAGGTGCTGCTGAAATGCTCTTGACAGAGATACTGACAATCAAGTCATTAGTGAAAATGAGTATCAAAAGTTTAAATGGATGGTTATGCTTAGATCTCCCTTAAAACAATAATGTGATATCATTTATTGTCAGCTTAATATGCCAATAGAGGTGTTTTCTGCTTCTTGGTAGCTGGATATCAAAACATATTTATTATATATAGAAGTTATATTTGTCAAATGAAGATTTCAGTCAATGCTGCAGAAATGTCGTAGGCAATCTATGAATTTAGCCATTCCTCATAACATTAGTAAATGATGAAAGATAAAGAACAAAATGGTTCATCCAGTCTGTCCAGTCCTGTTTAAGGTTGTAACTTCTACCCCATTGCATTCTTAGAAGAAAAAAGTAGCTATATCACTGTTATGGGCTGAACTGCTACTCTGGTCTTCTATAATAGTAATATCTTGTTGAAATGATTATCTAATCTTATGTCTCATGCTAATTGAAATGTGAGGTGAGCTAATGTATATTGTGTATTTGGATTTTCAGAAGACATTTGACAAAATCCCCATGAGAGATTCCTGAGAAAATTAAAAAGTCACAGAAAAGGAAGCAATGTCCTATTGTGGATTGAAAACTGATTAAAAGATAGGAAACAAAGAGTAGGAATAAATTGTCAATTTTCTCAGTGGAGAAAGGTATACAGTAGAGTACCTTAGGGATCTATACTGAATCTGGTGGTAAATGTGAATCAATTATTTACTTTTTTAAAAACTACAAAGACTAGGGACCACTCCATTAAGTTAGTAAGTAGCAGATCTGAAACAATCGGAGAAAGTTATTTTTCACTCATGTACAATTAAGCACTGGAATTCATTGCTAGAGGATATGGTAAAAGCAGTCAGCATAGCTGGGTTTAAGAAAAGGTTTGGACAAGTTCCTGGAGGAAAAATCAATAAACTATTATTAACCAGGTAGGCATGGCAAAAGTCATTACTTATCCCTGGGTGCTAGCATCATGGGATTTATCCACTATTTGGGATCTTGCCAGGTACTTATGAACTGGATTGGCCATTGTTGGAAACAGGACACTGGACTTGATGGACCCTCTGTCCAGGTCAGATTATGGTGTGAACCAACTGGTCAAGTGCATGTGGCTCTAACCATTAGAGTAATACATCTCACCAGTTTACATCCAGCTCATTCCTCTACATGCTGCTGCTTCACATACAATTTTCTGCTATGTTCAAGGGGAGGAGCCAGATGGAAGAAATCAGTATAGGAGTTGATGCTAGGACTGCAGGTGCTGAATTATTGGGGGGGGGCAAATTACTAATCTGCTATGGGTGCCAACATGTCTCAGTCCATCTCTGCCTCATTCTAACCCAGAATGGCAATTCTTATATTTTTATATAAAATAAAATATTATATAAGTGAATGTAACAATAAGGTCATCCAACAATCAATAATTACATTTACAAAAGATGAGACCATTAAATAATCTAATACCTTTCAATCCTAGTCATGCATATTTAAAAATGAGTGAAAAATAGGTTTGCTCAGACATAAATGATGAAAGAAATATAGTCCTCCATTTTATTGATGGTTGTGAAATTATTATGCAAAAGTAAATACAAAAATATCAAAATATTTTTTATATTATTTTATAAATGTTTAATACACAATGGACAGGTTTTTAAAAGAATTTCGCATAAGGTACACGCGTAACCCTTTTAAAGCGCCGAGCCTATATTGCATAGGCCTCCGGCATGTGCAAAGCCCCAGGACGCACGTAAGTCCCGGAGCTTTCTTGGGGTGGGCGTGTCGGGGGGCGTGATGTGGTCGGCGTGTCATCGGGGTGTGTGTCGGGGGTGTGACGAGGTCGGCGCGTCATACGGCAGCGGTGCCGCGGGCGTGGTTTGGCCAGGAAGCGATCCGGGTGCGTGGCGCAGCCTCCGGACCAGCCCCCGGACCGTAATATGGCACGCGGCAGCCGACCCGGCGCGCGCAAAGTTACGCCTGCCTCGAGCAGGCGTAACTTGTGCGACAGAGGTAGGGGGGTTTTAGATAGGGCCGGGGGGGGGGTTAGATAGGGGAAGGGAGGGGAAGGTGGGGGGAGGCAGAGAGAATGGGCAGCGCGCGCTGGGCTCGGCGCGTGCAAGTTGCACAAATGTGCACCCCCTTGCGTGCGCTGACCCCGGATTTTATAAGATATGTGCAGCTATGCGCGTATCTTATAAAATCTGGCGTACTTTTGTTTGCACCTGGTGCGCGAACAAAAGTACACGCGTGCGCTGTGTTTTAAAATGTAGCCCAATATGTAAATCTCCAAAAATAATATTTGTACGTATTTTATACATATATTCAAATGAAGATTACTAAAGCAATACACAGCCTTGATTTTCTCAAATTTCCTGTGGTCAATATTCAAAACTGGCCATTTAGAACTTATCTGGCTAAGTTTCAATGTATAGTCAGTGGTACAGCTATGCTGCTGAATATACACATATAATTGAGCATTTAGCCATTCATGTCTAACTGGCTAAATTTAGACATGCTCTATGGCATATCTAGCTTAGCTGTACAATTTATGCGGCTATGTCTGAATATCAGCAGTTAGCTGCATATATTGTGTGGCTAATTGGTTCCACCCTGATTCACTCACTGTCCACCCACAAGTTATGTGGCTAACCTTTTAGCCATATAAAGGACTTATATGGCTAAGCGGAGTCTGCTGAATGTGGGCACATATTCACTGGCAGTGGCCACTATTAAGCTGCATAAGTCCCATTTATCCAGCTAAATATACTGAATGTGCGTTTAATATTGGGCCCCCTATGTCTCCAACAAGGGATCCTCATTTCACCCATCAATAGCTAATTCATGGGGAAATATATAACTTTTAACCTAAAGGAGCTTAGTCATAAATATTTGTCTCCAAAATATATCATCTCACATACATTTCCCAGTGCTTAATCAAAATGGTGGAGTCTCAAATTTTAAACAATCTGCACCTACAAATAAAGTTCAAACTTTTATTACATCATATAACTCATAATTCAAAAAGTGAGAACTCATAAAGTTTTCCCAATATTGACAACAACAAAATAGAGGAATATTGCAATTTACCATAATACCAGTAGTAAATGTTCTAAGTCACATCATCCTTCTGAACGCTGTTCATCTCCAGACATCAGGGTGCTGATATTAAAATTTAAATGGAGTCTACAGCATGCCACATAATTTAAATGGTTAATGAACACTATTCGTTGTCATGGTAATCTATAAAAAAGCTGACCTCTCCATATCAAGATTTAAGCCATTTGGTGATAAAGTGTTCCAAATAAAATAAATAAATGTTCTTGTTGAACAAGCATACATAATATATTCTCCCCTCCCTCATCCTTTGAAACACACACCTGGCATGTTAAATAGATCTCAAGCTATTATTCCTAACTGATTAATAGCAGTTTATGGATTTTTCATCTAGGAATTTATACAAATCTTTTTCAAACCCAGTTACACCAAATGCCATAGTGGTTATCCTCTGAAAATAAATTCAAGAGCTGACTGAAAAATATATTTTTTTATTTATTTTAAATGAGCTACTTGCTAACTTCATGGAGTGCCCCCCTAGTCCTTATATTATCTGAGAGAGTAAATAATTGATTTACATTAACCTGTTCAAGTCCTTTCATGATTTTGTAGAGCTCTAAAATATCTCCCATTCCTCAATCATCTCTTCTTCAAACTTTACAGCCCTAACCTCTTTAGCCTTTCTTCTTAGGGGAGCTGTTTCATGTCACTTATCATTTTGGTTGCCCTTCTCTGCACTTTCTTCAGTGCAACTATATCTTTTTTGAAATGTAGCAATCAGAATTGTACACAGTATTCGAAGTGTGGTCTCACCATGGAGTAATAAAGAGGTGTTGTGACATCCACCATTTTCTTTGCCATTCTCCTCCTAATAATTCCTAACATTCTGGTTTGGTTTTTTTGACCACCACAGCACACTGAACTGAAATTTTCAATGTATTATTTGCTATAACAACTAGATCTCTATCCTGAGCTGTAACTCCTAAGATAGAACATAACAGTGAGGGGAGTGTGGAGGAAGGCGGTCAGAGACCTGAGAGGCACCAGTTAAGCTGCAGGAGTGCAGCTAAAGAGACATACCATTCTTTCTCCGTGATGAGGTGAGAAGCGAGCCCAGACCGAGTGGGTGGACCCGGGTCGTGATGTCATCAACGGGTGCCACCGGGACACTCTAAGACCTTGGGCCCTGCGGCGACTGACTGGGGAGTGTGGAGGAAGGCAGTCAGAGAGCTGAGAGGCACCTGTTAAGCTGCAGGAGTGCAGCTAAAGATACCTACCATTCTTTCTCTGTGACGAGATGAGAAGCAAGCCCAGACCGAGTGGGCGGACCTGGGTCATGACATCATCAACGGGCACCACCGGGACACTATAAGACCTTGGGCCCTGCGGCGCACAGCCGCTGGTGCGCTGCCGAAGCCGCGCGCCAAAGGGGCGTGCCCCTGGTAGAAAATTTATACTGTGGTATAATAATGGGTAGGAAACGGAAATCTAAGAATTTTGCTTCATCTCCAATATCTTCAGTGCCGAGAACGACAGGACCCATGGACTCCCACATAATTCGTATGGGTGAGTCCATTGTAGAGGACATGTTAGAAGGAAATTCCCACTCGGGGATATCCTTAAGTCCTAGGCCCTTACAACCTCCTATACAGCCAAGAAGGGAAGGTGCACCTGAGGCTAATATAGGTATTGACCCCATGGGAAGTGTACCCCCTGTTGTAGTAAAGGGGGTGTTAACACCATGTGGGAATATACAATTAGATGGTTCTAGTGTGAGTGGGGAGAATGTAGTTTTCAACACAACAGTTCAATGTCCAGGCATAATTTTTAATTCAAGTGATGAAAGATTAGATAATGAGGCAGAACCAGAAAATGTGTCGTTATTAGATCTATTGAGGTTGACAACTAAAATTGATAAGAAATTATCTAGTTCTATCACTAAGATCCATACTTTCTCTGTGGAAACTAGGGGAAAGTTTATGGAGTTAGAAGATAGAACTAATAAAATAGAAACTATAATTGGAAATTTGAACCCCACAGTTAGTAATATTACAGCCATCGTTGCATCATCTATTAAGGATAATCTCATATTACATAATAGAATTGAATTACTAGAAAATGAGTTACGATCATTAAATTTTCCGAGGTCTAGACTAATTTCCGCTTTTGAATTATATAAAAAATATGTAGTTGAGATATTATCCTATGAATCTACACAGATTCTTTTACTTTCTAAGATGTATTATATCCCAAAAGGAAGAACATTATTGACACAGGAAGGAGGAATTGATATTATGGAAAGTCCTGGGGTCTCTACTTTTTTAGAGGACTCCATGGATAATATACCTTCTAGAGCAACGTTGTTAATATCCTTTTCTTTAAGACAAGAGAAAGAACTATTCTTCTCAAAATATTTTCAATTTAAAGATCAGGTTTTTTGTGGTCAGAAGATACAGGTCTTTCCTGATGTTTCTCGTGCTACCCAAGCACGTAGAAAGCAGTTCTTGTCTTATAAACAATCAGTGCTAGATATAGGAGCTAGCTTTTATTTGAAATTCCCCTGTAAGTGTCAAATAATGTATCAGAACAATAAGTTTGTGTTTACCGATCCATTGCATTTAGATTAACAATTCCTAAGGGACAAGACATCAGTAGAAATGGAGGCTGTATAAGAAATTGGTTGTAATTAGAAATGTATCAGTATATCTGTCCCATCCTCTCACTCCCCAGAGCTGCCAGACTGGAATTGGGACGTGCTACGATTTCCCTGAAGATCTCAAAAAGACACTAAAAATGCACTTATGTTCCTCGGTATTCAGTTCAATAGCCACAAGATCATGATCCACTAATCATTTTTTACATTTAACTCCAATTTAAGTAGTTTGTTCTTAACTTATTCGTAACATTTTACTATTATTTTATTTTACTATGCAGTGTATGATTTATTTTAATTTCTTGCTCCCTCATTTTATTTGTATTTTCTACTATTTATTGTAAACCATTTAGAACTTACATTATTGTACAGGTGGTATAGAAATAACTTTAAGTAAATAAATTAATAAGTATACCTCTCTGACTGCCTCATCTCCTCCAGGTCTGCCACTGTAGCCTCCAGAGAGTGGACTCATTCTCTAAGAGACAGGAGCTCTTTGCATCAGATGCACACATACTACCAGTGGCTAAAAAATCATACATGTGACACTCAATGCAGAAGACTGGTAGCCCCCCCCCCCACCTTTGCTGCTGGACTACTGCCTTCATCTTAAATGTGTTCAATTCCTTGTTAAGTTTTAGTTTGCTATGGAAGTAGTACTGCATACAATTAGGGTCCTTTAAATATATTAGTGTATTCACTATATATCTGGTAGTGACCTATAAGGGAATGATTAAACTTTTGAAAAGGTGTGTGGGATTTCTGAATTTAAGTTAAAAACTGATTAATTTTGTTTTAAATAGAAAGTGTCTCCTGTCTATAAATCAAAGGATGAGCTGGGGGTATGTGGGAGAGAGGTGGGAGCGAGGGAAAAACAAACACACAAACTGCCCTCTGATTAGCTATTTAATACAAAACATACAAACTCCTGGTTTATGCCTGCCCTCTGTCCAGCTATTTAATACAAATACTCAAAACTTCAGATTTATTTTTTTTTGCCTTCCTTGGGGCTAGCTATTTAATACACACAAATAAACACACTAAAGAATATACCCCAATAATTTACTTTTCCCCAAAACTTTTAAGTTCTAAAATTTCCCCAAGCAGTACTTACCCAACCTCTTCAGCCACCAATAAGATGACCCTCTACTCTCAGTGTTCCCACTAGATTGTCCTTCTCTATCACTGAATTGTCCTTCTCTTCCAACTGTTAGAGAGGAAATTCAGAGCTTCTTGCACATGCTCACAATTTACACTGTCATTTGATTCAGATAGCAGCTATAGGCTACTTGAAAAGAAGCTGCATCATCTGTGTGGTTTCCTTGCCAACGTGTCCTGCTTCAGCTGTGACAAGACTATGAGGTCTCACAGGTAAGAGTTGGTTGCTATAGTTATCAACACGTGCTTATTTGTTCACACCACAGCCATAGACTTCAATGGGCTTTAGATTTGAATGGGAAACACAAACATTTTCATCTCATTCGTGGGACCCCTTCATTCATTTTGGGGATCCACAAATAAATAAAAAATAGACTCATTTGTTCTTTTTCCGGTGCAAAACATTTTATTAAGTATAAGAATGCAAGAATACAAACAAAACACAACTCCAGAGTACAGTGGTTCCTGAAGTACCCCAGAGAAGCAACTAGGATAAATACAGCATTCATTATTGCAAAAAGGGAGGGGGAGGGAAAAGAGGGGGGAGATAAGGGAGTTACCAATAGAGTGGAACATCAAGAGCAGGATGGATATGCAAAAAATGAAAGCTAGAATTGTAAGAAAGGTTATACAGTCCAAACTGAGAAATGTCTATGCTCTTCTTCCATAAAGTAAGCAATCCACCAATCTCCACATGGCTATCCAGCTGTGAATACAGTGATATAGTCTGGCTGCCTCCTTTTTGTAGGGATAATAAACATACACAGAGTGCCATCAAAAGGTGGCATTGAGACCAGCAGAGATTTTCCAATTTAACAACACCAATGTAACAGCAACAGACAATAAAATATCAAGTAGCTTCCTCTTTGAGAGGGGAGTGGTGCCTGAACAGCAAGGGATTTGAGAACAACAGGCTTACATGATAACTGGCAGGATAAATGTAGCAAACGTCTTGCCAATAAGCCTGAGTAGCAAGACAGAGAAAGAGAAGATGGGACAAGGCAGCTTTGGGGGCCTCACAGGACCAACAGTGATGAGATATTGACAGTTCAGCCTTAAATTTAGTCCAAGGAGGCCAAACAGCATGATGGGCCAGAAAATACATAGATTGAGTAAGATGAGAAGAAAGAGAAGCCAAAAGCAAGGGCCATAGGAAACCAGAGGAGAGGGAAAAATCATGAGCCCATACTGCTTCCAAACCTGTGCAGTATGGAAAACCATGAAGTTTAAAGTACTTTTAGATACAGGAGGCACTGTGACCATTAGCAGTTAGCTGTCAGAACACCATGAGAGCCTGAGCAGGGGCAGCTGATCAGCGAAAAGTCTAAGGCAGCATAAGAAAAGCAGGAAATGAGTTGGGCCCACTGTAAATACTGTGAGGCAGATAGATGAAATTGAGTCTGCAACTCTGAAAATTGGAGAGGGATAAGGCCACAATAGAGTTAGTGTGAGGTCTAACTACCAGCTTTTTGCTAAACAGGCCAATTTAAAGGTTTTCAAGAAACATGAAAATTGGAGTTTAGCCATAATGGTAGCAAGATGAATGAGATCCATGGGTGAGGAATTACAATCTCAAAAGCCTGAAAAGCAATATAAGTATGCTGACAGGATAGGATAAGAGCAGAAGGGAGTCATTTTGGCCAGTCCTGGAATGAAGGAGAGGCAGAGTGGACACACCATACTCTGCTCCAAAGAAAGACACAAGGAAGGGAGGAGGAAGGAATATAATCAGATAACCAGGCAAGGGACCCTGCTGTAGTATAAAGGATAAATTATAGTAATGAAAATCTGGGAAATTAACCCCTCCCAACTGCTGAGGCAACTTAAGGGTGTGAAACAAAATGCATAGAAATGAGATAGCAAAATGCATAGAAATGCATAGAAAATGAGATAGCAAGCCATCCAATTTACGGTAAAAAAATGTAGAAAATAACATTGGTAACATACCAAGTATGAAATTAATCTAGGGGGCTAAGACCATCTTAATCGCGTCAAGATGGCCCACCAAGAAAGGAAAAATGAGGACCACCAATGCATACTGTTGATTACAAAAGACAGTATGGGGTAGATTTTCAAAAAACGCGAATAGGCGTACTTTTGCTGGCGCATCAGGCGCCAGCAAAAGTATGCTGGATTTTAGTAGATACTTGCGGAGCCGCGCGTATCCACTAAAATCCTGGATCGGCGCGCGCAAGGCTATGAATTCTGTATAGCCGGCGCGCGCCGAGCCGCGCTGCCTACCCCCGTTCCCTCCAAGGCTGCTCCGAAATCGGAGCGGCCTTGAAGGGAATCCTCTAACGCCCTCCCCTCATCTTCCCCTCCCTTCCTCTACCTAACCCACCCGCCCGGCCCTGTCTACACCCCCCCCTTACCTTTCTCCGGGGATTTACGCCTCCCGGAGGGAGAAGTAAATCCCCGTGCGCCAGCGGGCCTCCTGCGTGCCGGGCCGCGACCTGGGGGCGGGTACGGAGGGTGCGGCCACGCCCCCGGACCGCCCCAGGCCATAGCCACGCCCCCGTACCCGCCCCCAAAACGCTGCCGACACGCCCCCAAAACGCCGCGACGACCGGGCCCGCCCCCGACACGCCCCCCTCGGAGAACCCCGGGACTTACGCGAGTCCCGGGGCTCTGCGCGCGCCGGTAGGCCTATGTAAAATAGGCTCACCGGCGCGCAGGGCCCTGCTCGCCTAAATCCGCCCGGTTTTGGGTGGATTTAGGCGAGCAGGGCTCTGAAAATCCGCCCCTATGTGTTCCCCAGCTTTAGATAAAGAGACAGAAAGAGAGTAGTAAAAATAAATACCAAGATATTTCAAACCATCTGAAATCCAATGAAATTGGGAAAACTGGGATGCCAGGCCCACGGTATAACCATTCAGGGGCATAAGCTCAGATTTACCCCAATGTACACAGTAACCAGAAATACAAGGAAAGGAGAAAATATGCTGCATAATATGGGGAAAGGTGTCAAGGGGCTGACTAACAAAAAGGAGAACATCAACCGCTTAAGCTGCTAACTTAAATTCCCAGTTGTGAAAAGAAATACTTGTAAGAGCAGGGTCTTGCCGCAAAGAAAGTAGGAGGGATTTCAGAGAAATATTAAATATATAGAGGAAGAAAGGACAATCTTGGTGGGTCCCCCTCTAGAGAGGAACCTGGTAGGAAAGGGTATTATTAATAGAAAGGTAAGAAACCAGCGATTGATAGAGGAGCTGCGTTAAAGTAAGGAAGGAATCACCACATCCAAACCAATGCAGAACCTCAAAAAGATAATTCTACTCTATGTGATCAAAAGCCTTCTAGGCATCAAGGGACAGGGCTACCAGTGCTCTGGAACTTTTGCAGACAGGTGGAAAAGATTTAAAAATAGTCATGCATTATCAGTAATAAGACACCCTTTCATAAAGCCCATTTGAGAGGCATGCAATAATTAACGAATAACCTGGCTGAATCACATAGTCAACGATTTAGCAAAAATATTGTAGTCAACATTTAACAGGGAAATCAGCCTGTAATTAGAGAGCAATAGTGGGTCCTTATTCAGTTTAGTAAAAACCACAGTCTTAGCTTCATTCAGGTGGGGAAATGCTAAACCAGAAGTCTGCATAGAAGTATAAAACAGCTCCAAATGAAGGAGAAGTGAGGAAGCGAAGGATTTATAAAACTCCACCAGTAGTCCATCCATTCAGGTGCCTTCCCAAATTGAAGGGAAGTAATGGCACAGCTAATCTCAGGCTGGGTAAGTGGTCTATCAAGTGTCCTTGGCAGTGAGGGTAGGATCATCTAAATTAGAAAGATATTGAGTAAACAGAGAAGGATCATTATAAGATTCAGACATATACAGAGAAGAATAAAAAGCAGAGAACTCTTGGAGAATTTCAGCTGGCAAAGAAATTATATTAAATCAGCTAAATATAGTCCAACCATGATGCAACTGGAATATGTCTATCACAAACTAAAGACCTGTTATCAATACCACTTTTATATTTTATTCAAAAGAGAAAAATTCTCTATGTATGTGTAGGACCTTCATACCACCCTACGATTGCTGAATTTTACTCCCAGTGTTTTCACTGTTAAAGGGTCATTTGTAATCATTGGTCCTTGTTTGTATATGTGATTTCTTCATAAGTGAATCTTTTTAGAAATTATATTGATTTTTCAAATCATATATTGGCAACAAATTTCATAAGAGAGTAAGAAAAAATACTTCCTAGTTCAGAGAATAGGAGTTGAAATCAACATGATATCACATTTCATGAGGACTGCGTCAGGGGCTTTCTTTCTTTGTAGGGAAAGCTGAATAGTCACAAGTAATCCATTTTTTCACTATTTCTTACTCACACAAGAAGGTGCACCGCTAATTCAGGCACATCCACCATCTTGAGATTAGTGGTGCACCTTGCAATTCTTGTGTGAGTAAGAAATAGTGAAAAAAATGGATTATTTCATGGAGGTGGCATGATCTCTTTCTAAATTTGCAATTTGAGATTCCAAATCTTTAATTCGTGCCCAGAATGTCTTGTGAACATGTGCCAAATAGACAATAATTTCACCCCACAAAACAGCCTTAAATGCTTCCCACACAGTTTGCGAAGAGCTATCGCGGATAGCATTAAGAGAAAAGAAGTCTAAAATGAAAGATGTAATACATGATTGAAAGGTTGTATTTTTTAGCAAGGCCGTGTTAAAATGCCAGCTGAAAGCACCAGATGGTGGGAAATTCCAATGACTAGAGAGAGAGACCAGTGCATGATCAGAAATGAGAATAGGTGAAATCACAGAGGAATCAACTTAGTGTAATAAGGAGGAAGAAAGTAAACAATAATCAATGTGAGAGTATGAATGATGGAGGAAAGGAAAGAAAGGTGTAATCTTGGTAGTGGGATGTATAAATCTCCATTGGTCAACCAGATGAAAGGCCGAAATAAGAGTGTGTACAGCAGTATGAGACAGAGCAGATCTAGCAGGACTGGCAGATTGATGATCCATAACTAAATCAATGGGTTGACTAAAACCTCCCCCCACAATTACAGGGATATCAGCATGCGTACATAACAAGGAGGAGATGTCAATCCAATCCCCATCAGATGCAGACCCTTTCTTAATAAGTGGCAGAGGTAATGCTTTATGTACTAAAATCACTGTTCTTCATTTCTTGTGAACCACAGGGGTAAGAAAAACCTGCCCCATCCAATCCTGTCGCAGTTTAAGTGATTCCACAGAGGATAAATGGGTTACTTGTAGAAAAACAAGATCACAGTGGAAGGATTTCAAGTAAGTTAAAATTTTCTTGCACTTAATACAGTGGTTCAGGCCATTCACATTCAAGGTAAAAAGCTTTAAATCAGCCTCCATGAGGACAGGTGGAAACAGAGAAAATAAAGCTGTGGTTCAGCCAACCATTAGAGAGGCACATAGGGAAATGCATGCAATGAAAAAAGCCATAGCAGAAAAGACAAAGGGAAGCTCCAAAGGGTACAAAAGGGGGAACAAAAACAAAACAGAGGAAAAAAAGAAGAGCACCCAAAAAAAAAAAGGAGAGTGCTACCATGACCCCCCAAACCAGGGAAATAAGGAGAGAAGGGGGTGGTGGGACAAGAAACAAGCCGCTCCAATCTCCTCCATGGGAAAAGATCTAGAAAGGTAGTTGCCCAATGTAGCAAATGCAAAGGAATACTCAAGGCAGTGAGAAAGGATGGCAGCAAAAATATAAAGAAGCCATCATGCCCAGAAAGCAAAAACAGCCAAACACAGGAATGCAAGCCCAGATTGTTACATATCAGTAACCAATGAAAAATGAGAGCACACATGCTAAAAAAAATATTAGAATTAGGGAAAAGAAAAACAAATGAAAACAAGTCCAGAGTGGTCCTTAAAGGGTACCGCATCAGGCAAAAATGCAGGGAAAGGACATAAAAAAGAAAAACAGTGATGATGAAAATCACCAGGAAATATACAAAGTTATTTATTTTATTTATTTATTTATTTATTTATTTGCAGTTTTTATATACCACATTTGTTTAGTAACCTCACTTCGGTTCACAGATAACAGAAACATTGCAGCTGTGCGAACTAGAACAAACATATGCAACAGTGCTTTACAAAAACATTTACAATAATCAATAAACTTTACAATAAACTTGTTAACGAAGACATGCAACCAAGTTGTCAAATGGGAGAGACAAGAGCCAGCTGACAACACAGGGTAGCAAAATACTGGAAATCCAACCAAAATAGATCAAAAAATCCACTAAATAGAAAAAGCTGATCGGGAAATAAGAAAGCCCGATCCAGTAGTGAAAATGAAATACTTGTCTGCCACTCTGCACCCCCAAAATAGCGGCCAAAGCACAAAGGGTGCCAACTGGGAAAAATAGAAAGAACAAGAACAATGTCGATCCTGGGGGAAGCTCAAGTAATCATTGGAGAAGTCAGCTACAATCCATCTATGAAGGCAATCAAAACGGCCGGGTTGTCATACGATCATATCAAGTTGGTATGTGTGACTCACATTCTGGCAGGGTAAAGCAGGCCATATTGAGCTCCGAACTCTCGAAGCTACTGCTGCAGACCCAGAAAACCTTCCTATGGGCAGCAATGGACTTAACCACATCAGGGACATAAGTAAGGTATAAATCATCCTATAGAATGGGCGACTTAGCCTTGGCAGCGGCAAGGATTGTCAGCACATACTGATAGTGGAAAAGCCTCAAAATAATGGGCCTTGGTTGGGAAGCATGGGGGCTCAGCCATGAAGAGATTCTGTGAGCTCACTCAGTTTCTGATGGAGGATCAAAATGAAGGTCTGAACTAGCAGGAATTCTATTTTTTTATTTATTATTTTTATATACTGACATTCGTTAGTAACATCACATCAGTTTCCATAGAACTAGTAATGCAGCATAGCAGAGCTTTATAATGAACAAGTTGATTAAGCTGCTGAATGAAGGGAATCATATTGGATAGGGATGTGCATTCGTTTGCGACGAAATAGGAAATATAGACAATATTTCCTATTTTGTCGCGGTTCGGGGGGGTCAACGAAACGATAGGAAAACCCATGAAATTTTGTGTGGTTTTCTTATAATTTTTTTTTGGGGGGGGAGAAAGGGCACATTAAAAAAAAACCCAAACCCACCCCAAACCTTCAAATTTAATTAATTGCAATCCCCCACCCTCCCCACCCCCCAAGACTTGCCCAACCCCCCCAAGACTTATTGAAAGTTCCTGGTGGTCCAACGGGGGCCCGGGAGTGATCTCCCCCTCTCGGGATGTCGGCTGACACTAATTAAAAAGGCGCCGATGGCCCTTTGCCCTTACCATGTGACAGGGGCTACTGGTGCCATTGGCTGGCCTCTGTCACATGGTAGGAGCAATGGATGGCCTGTGCCATTTTTAAGATGGCTCTGTGGGTGAAAATGAGTCCCCAAGGACAATTTTCAAAGTCAAAATATTACACTGGAAGCATACGCCACCTTTGTATTTCGCATAGTAACTGCACAAGCATTGGGCCTGGGTTGTGGTAGGCTGCTACCGTGATCCGAGCTCAAGAACATTCAGCCAAAGTAAACGGGGAAATTGGGGTCAAGGGGTGGAAGAGGGAGAGAGGCTTTGAACACAACTTAAAAAAATATTGATTGACCTGGGAGGGGTGGGTGGGGGTAGGAGTGCTAAAGATGCAGGGAACCGACACCATTTATTTTTTATTTAATAGAGAAGCACGGGGTTTCAGAAGATTTTGCAGGCTCTGCCCCGCAGGGCTGCTCATTTGCAGCTTGGGGGCAGGGGTGAGGGGGCCTTGTATTGGGGCACTAATCCTGCTGATTGGTACTTAACTGGCTATATAATCTTTTGAATATAGCCAGTTAAATCTAAAGTTATCTGGCTAACCATGGCCAAGTAACGTTAAACCTAACTGGCGATATTCAAAAATAGCTGGTTAAGTTTAAATTTATCTGGCTGACCCCTAAACATGTAAGCTTTTTTATTCATTATGCAAGAATTCTCTTCCAGAGAAATAGTACTATGTTGAAGGAATGAGCAAACTCCTTTTACAACAATCTAATAAGTATTTCTGTTTCTCTTTTTTTGCCTCATAATTTACATTTCATGGACAAAGCTGCTCTTATCTTATCCCATGAGTTTCCTATTTACAATATTTTAAGAGATTGTTTCTTCAAACGTTTTCTCATAAATAAGAATGCAAACCTGATGACTCAAGACCTAGGTTTTTATGAAACTGTCAATTGAAAAAGCACCCATATAATGCTCATACCCTTTCTTAAGTAAGATTTAAGTCTTCTAATGGCTATTTCCATATGGAACTGAGTAAGGAATCCCTAACGTACTGCAGGACTCATACGCTGAAACTATAAAGAAAATATTAAATCTGTCTCTTTTGAAATGAAGTACTGAAAACAAGGGTTGTTGTTTTCTGTTCACAGTTCACTTAACTTTTTTTATGCTAACCTTGAGGGGAGGTGGGGGAAGGATCTGGCTGGAGTGAAAGTTCCAGTTCAGGGGAAGAAGTAGAGCAAAGTGCCAAATGAGTTTTGTAAATCTCATGTTACAACTTAATTTTTGTATTTTGAGCTAAACCAAACAGCTTTGGCAAGCTTTCCACCTCCTGTGAAAGTCAAATTGGGTAAGAAGGGGATATTGAAAAAGAAAACATGCCAAACTATTTGGAAATAACAACTTCTTGCACACACCGTGAATATTTTTGGCTCAGTGACTTTGAACGTATTCCCACTGTTCAAATGCTGCAGATAGCTGACCTGAACTTTTAAAACATTTCTCTCCTTTTATTTTTAATGGCCACATCTTGTAACATGTAATTAAACCACAGCACATCATCAACATTATGCAAACCAAAGGTGATTTGACAATATTTTCATAAGTCAATGAATGCTTAGCATTTTAATATTGATGCCGGATATCTCTTGGTTCTGAAATGCAGAGAGGTAATATGCTCACTCAATCTTTACTAATGAAAATGACTCAGACACCATCAAGGCCTTCCCACAGTGGATCCAAATCTTTCTTTGCTGCAGCATCATACCCTTAAGTACAAAGTGGGTTAAAGTATCAATACAGTGCCAAACTGCAAAGTAACACATTTACTTGAATGACCAAACAAATAGGGTCATTTTCCAACTCGTATTATGGTGTGTTAACGTGTTATGGCTTTTTCGCCTGCGATAAAACACCTTTACACATGCGAAAAGCACCATAATACATGGTGCAATGCTAATTTTTAAAAGGGGAGGGTTTGGGGCAGAATCAGGGTGGGAATTTTGTAAAAGTGTGCTGGCTTTGCAAAGTGCGAAGCCATAACGCATGATATCGCACAGTTTTAACGGCAAAAATAACTACACCTTTTTCATTAGCATTAAGCTGTGTGATTTATTTATTTATTTATTTAAAATTTTTATATAGCGACATTCATCAATGATATCACATCGGTTCACAGTGTAACGCAAACAGACGCCTGGGATAGCGCTTTACATCGAACAAGTATAACATTTTAACAAGAGAGTAATTGAGGGGGAGGGAGATATAAAGGGGAGTATAGCATTAAATGTTATAAACAAGATTTGCAAATATATACATTATGTACATTAATAGGAGATAAAATAGGAAATAAATTTGAACAGATAAAGTAAGATATAAATTTGGGCAGAATTTTAAATGAGAGGGGGGAGAAAGGGAAGAGGAGAGGGGAGGGAAAGGAGGGGAGGGTAGCGAGGTGGATAACATAAGATATAAATTTGGGCAGATAACAGATGATATAAAATTTGGGCAGAAATTGAAAAGAGAAGGGGAAGAAGGATGGAGGCGTGGGGAGGGAAAGAAGGGGAGGGTAGCGCGGTGGGAGGGATAGGGAAGTTAGGTGTATGCTTTGGTGAAAAGCCAGGTCTTAAGCTTCCGTTTGAAGGTTTTTAGGCATTCTTCTTGCCGTAGTTCGACTGGCATTGTGTTCCAGATGGTCGGCCCGGCGATAGAGAGCGCACGGACTCTCGTGGAAGTTAGTTTGTAGAGTTTGGGAGAGGGGATAAGCATGGTGGCGAGATGTGGGTGTCTAGTGGGCTTATTGGATTGGTGGAGACGGAAGGATTCGTTAAACCAGTTCATTTCGGGATTGTATAAGGCCTTGTGGACGAGAGAGAGAGCCTTATATTGTATGCGGGATGCTATAGGGAGCCAATGCAGATCTTTTAAAACAGGTGTGATATGGTCATGTCTGCGTGAGTTGGTCAAAATCCGGGCTGTTGTGTTTTGCAATATTTGAATGGGGTGGATGGCGTTGTTCGGTAGGCCGAGGAGAAGGGAATTACAGTAGTCGGTTTTGGCAAAAATGGTAGTTTGTAGTACTGTACGGAAGTCAGGGGGATGTAATAAGGGTTTAAGTTTTTTTAGGGTGTGAAGTTTAAAGAAGCCGTCTTTTAGTATATTACTGATGAATTTATTCAGCGTGAAGTGACCATCAAGGATGATTCCCAGACCACGGACTTGTTGGGCAAATGGGATATGAGAAAGTGTGTGGGGGGGGGGGGGGATTAGGTTGGTTTTGGGGTGAGATGAACATGATTTCAGTTTTGGCGGTGTTTAGAGCTAAATGGATGGAAGATAGGAGAGTGTTTATGGATTGGAGGGTGTCATTCCAGATATCCATGGTTTTCGATAGAGAGTCGGTAATTGGTATGAGCAACTGAACGTCATCAGTGTAAACATAATGGGGGAGATTAAGACTAGAAAGGAGGTGACAGAGAGGTAGGATGTAGATATTGAAAAGAGTTGAGGAGAGGGATGAACCTTGTGGGACACCGTGATTGAGGGGGATGGCCTTGGATTCGTGATTTCCTAGTTGGATTTTGAAATTTCTGTTACTAAGGTAGGAGTTGAACCAGTTGTGGGCAACACCTGTAATGCTGATTTCAGTTAAGTGCTGTAGGAGAATAGAATGGCTGATGGTGTTGAATGCGGAGGAGATGTCGAGAAAGGTGAGAATATAGGATTGCCCTTTCTCGAATCCTTTAAGAATATAGTCTGACAGGGAGAGTAAAAGAGTCTCAGTACTATGGGATTTCCGGAAACCGTACTGAGCGGAAGCAAGGATGTGGTTATCCTCGAGGTATTCTGTAAGTTGTTTGTTGACAGTTTTTTCAAGGAGTTTAGAAATGAAAGGAAGATTGGAAATGGGGCGATAATTAGCTAGATCCGAGGGGTCGAGTTTAGGCTTCTTTAGAATAGGTTTGATGATTGCCTGTTTAAGGGGGACAGGTACCTGTCCAGAGTTAATGGACAGGTTAATGATGTTTGTTAAGGGTTTAGCAATAAGGCTAGGTATTGTAAGAAGATGTTTAGTGGGTATTGTGTCAGATGGGTGGGTGGAGGGTTTGGCTTTCTTGATGAGGGTTTCAATTTCTAGTGTTGAGGTGCAGTCTAGAGAGGCGAGAGATTTAGTGTTGTTGCTAGTCTTTGTTTGGTTGAGGTCAAGTTCAAGGTGGTTGAGGGGAGTAGAAGAGGAATTGGTGAACTTGGTTAGCAACTTGTCTATTTTGGTTTGGAAGAATGTGGCAAGATCTTCACATTTGGATTTGGCTACTTCATCTGGGATGTCGGGGGCTGCAGACTTAGTAAGTGAGGTAACATAATCGTATAGCAGTTTAGGATTGTATTGGAATTGATGTATTTTGTTAGCGAAGAAATCTCATTTCGTCGTGTTATATGTTATATGATATGCCCATAATGCAAATTGCAATTTTTTTGCAAATTCTCTTTTGGACATTTTTAGGCTGGGGAAGAGCCTGAGATGGGGGAAGGGCCTAAGATGTGTGGAGGAAGGAAGAGAGAGAGAGAGAGAGAAAGAGAGCTTCTGGGGGTGGCACCATAGTAAGCAGCTATTTATGCTACTATAGGAGGCCCACCTAGAAGTGAGGTTTAGGTAGTAGTGTACGAACAGAACAGTGCACTCTTGTGAAGATTTGTTGTCTTTCGGAGTGAGGAAAATCACACAATGATGAGATTTGTACGATGTTCTCTCAACCTAGCTTGATGTTACCTAGGTAGAGAGTCCATCAGCTAGGTTGAGAGAACCTAGCTTGATGGAAATTAATAGATTCAGAATACCTAAAAAAGAATTTACAATTTGCTTAAAAAATCTGTTTGAATGCTTCAAGATTGGAACCTATTATTATTGAGGCCACTATTAAAAAAATGCAGCACAGATAATTTATTCAGCTAAATTCAGCAGGGTAAGTTATCCAGGATATTCAATGAGAGAAACATCCTGCTGAATATCCACAATGAAAATTATCTTGCTACGTTTACACCTAACTGGCTTCTTATGACCAGACAACATTTGCTTAACCAGCTATATTCAAAAGAATATAGCTAGAAAAGTAGCTACTACTGCATCTTCAAATCAGTGTTTTAATTAAACCGCATATGACTGCATGGAAGTGGTTGAATGGGAAATTAAAGCTGAGCTATAAAATATCCCACTTCTTACCAATAACTGGGAATATGAATTTTAAACCAGATATCTGCTCTACTCTTTTTACGGATTGGAGGGCAAAGGGTATTCAAACAATAGCTAATTTTCTTGATGAGGATAGTAAAATAGTGTCTTTTGACAACCTAAGGACACAACATAATGTTCTTCAGAAGCAATTTTATGCCAATTACAGGTGAGGCATTAGGTGCTATCTCTGGACCAGCAGGAGCTGAGCCATAATCCTAGAAGATAGTTGCTAGACGTATTTGACCTTGAGGACCCAGCGAAACATACTATCTGTATCTTCTATAAAGCCATATGAAAAAGGGATGCGTCCCCTGATTTGAAAAACTGCTAGAGGGCCGGAGACAGGAACTAGAAATGACAATGACTGATGATCAATATTCAAAATGTTGTTCCAGAATCAGTTCATCGACAACTAATGTTCACTGCAGGAGACACAGTTTAAATTTCTTCAGAGATTTTACTGTCCAGGTTACTCATTCTAATTTGACCCTCAATTGTCAGAGGGAGGTAGGACGCTAGGTCACCAATTTTGGTAATGTCCTCTCATTTATTAGTTCTGGGTGAATGTTCAGCAATACATTTTTCAAGTAACAGGTGTGAAGTTGCCTTTGGAGGCTGCCATGTTTATTTTTGATGATGTGCAAGGAGTGTTGTTTAAGGATAAATATACAAACCAATGAAGTCGAAAAGTATGGCTGCTGGAGAAAGATAATATTGCAGAAATGGGTGGTACTGGACATTCCGACTTTGGAGCAGCTCAGAAACAGTGGACATCATCTTTGCCTAATGGAAAAATATAGAGAAGTTACGGATGTTGCATATGCACGAGCAGGTTCTTAAGGGTATGGAATACATACTTGCAGTACTTGCCCCATGGGGCAAGAAGCTTGGTCTTGAACACTTTCTCTTAAAGGACAAGTTATCTAACTACTGGACACTGCAATCTATAGGATTGGACGTCTATTCTCCATGGCTATCATGCTGAGGGAGGGGGATTAGGGGTTATTTTGGGGGAAGGGTAAATTGTACTTGGGAGAATATTTGCTAAAAGTAATTGTTCATGTTTCTGAATATGTGTATTGGAGGTGGTGGAATGCAGAAACAATACTCCATGGAAAGTTGACTTACTGTATATGTAAGGGTTATTTTGAAAAATTAATAAAAAGAACTTGAACATACAAAATAAATTAGACCACAGGCCTAAGAGTCTGAATTCTTGTCCCCCTACTCAAGTTGAAAAAACTGGCCTGCTGGGCCTTGCCCCTCGCCTCCACCCCTAAACCTCTCCAGGTATGAATTAAAAATAAAAAGTTGTAAGGTTTAGTGTCATCCTTCATCCTCCACTTGCCCTTTTCTTCTTCCTCTTTCCTTTCAAAGAAGGCTTCCATCCTTTCCCTTTCTGCTCCTCACCCACCACCCCAATCCTAACCCTCTCAATCTCCTGGTACTTTTACATGTAATTATTCATCCCAGATCATAGTGCACTGCTATCGGGACCCAGGCCCAGTACTTCTAGTGTTGCTATGTGAGCATGTGCATGCCTCCTTCTAGGACTCTTACATATTCAGAGTTCATCTCCCTTAGGCACCGCTTCACTTAAGCTAATTTTAAAAAAATGCATTAACATCATCATGATCATCATCATTATCATTGCTTTACCCCTTTCCAGCCAGAGAATTTGAACTGTGCCAGAGAGAATGCCTTGGGTTTGACATACAAAACATTGATAAAGAAGGTTACAGGGGTCACTTGACTAGAATAGAAAGATTTGGACATAATGTAATAGGAATATAGAAATACCTTAATGGATTTATAAAGTGTAAATAATTCCTAATATAGCAGGTACAACAGTTATAGTATAACCCAGTTGCTATATCTTATAATCTAGGAATTAATAGTGAAAGAGCTATGCTCTCATGAAATTAATAATAGAATAACTTATGACTTGCCATACTGGGTCAGACCAAAAATCCATCAAGCCCAGTACCCTGTTTCCAACAGTGGCCAAGCCAGGTCACAAATACCTGGCAGGATCCCAAAGGGTATATAGATTCCAAGCTGCTTACCCCAAGAACAAGCAGTGGATTTCTGCAACTCTTTATTAACATTTATTCTTTCCATTTCACTCATTATTTTATATATCTCTGTCATATCTCCCCTCAGCTGTCCCTTCCCCAAGTTGAAGAGTCCTGACCTCTTTAGCCTTTCTTCATAGGGAAATTGCTCCATCCTCTTTAGGTAGTGGTGTACTAAGAGGGGTGTAGGGGTGCAGTCCACCCTGGGTGACAGCCAGGAGGTCGGCAGCCAGGAGCGAAGCCCATTCTGCTCGTGCTAGAAGAAGAGGGAGGACTCTGGGCATGAGCAGTGCGAGCACTTGGCAGCCACCTAGAGAGCCACATGACTGGAGCCAGCAACTCATACCTTTTCTTCTTCCCATCCCCAACTCCCCACAACCCAGAAGAGGAAGTGGTAGGTCTGCATGGGCAGGAAGAAGGAAAGATCATGCAGTTGTGGCCTGAAGCTGGAAGAAGAGCAACATTGCTGCCCCAACCCTCCCCACCGCAGATGCAGGAAGTAGAGCTCCACCAAACCAATTAGTCCCCGTTTGTCATGGGGGCTGAAGGAGGAAACTGCTGTCTGCTGCTGTGCTTCTGATGGGGAGCAGGGTAGGAAGTGAGAGAGAGTATGTTTGTGTCTATGTGTGTGTAAGAGAATGTGTGTGTGTGTGTGTATGTGTGTGTGCATGGGAGTGAGGGTGTATGTTTGTGGGTGAGAGAGGGAGCTGTGTACAGGGGTGTGTATGAGAGAGAGAAAAGGTGGGAGCCTGTGTGCAGGGGTGTGTGAAAGTGTGTGCAAGTGAGAGAGAGAGAGCCTGTGTGAGGGAGAGGGAACCTGGAGATCACTGGGTGGGGGGAAGAGGAGGGACAGAGAAGTGAATCTGGGGGAAGGGGGATTATCAAATGATGTATCCACCCGTGCGCCAGATACTTTAGGTATGCCACTGCCTTTATCATTTTTTGAGATGTGGTAACCAGAACTGAACACAACACTCAAGATGTGGTCGCACCATGGAGCATTATGATATTCTCTGTTTTATTCTCCATTCCTTTCCTAATAATCCCTAGCATCCTCTTTGCTTTCTTGGCTGCTGCTGCTGCTGCACAATAAGCAGAAGATTTCAAAATGTTTTCAAAGATGATACCTATATTATTTTTCTGAGTGATGACTCCTAATATGGAACCTTGCATTATTAACTAGAATTTGGTTTACTCTTCCCTAAGTGCATCACTTTGTATTTGTCCATATTAAATTTCATTTGCCATTTTCATGCCCAGTGTCCCAGTTATGCAACAAACTCTTGCAATTTCTCACAATCCTCTTGTGGTTTAACAATTTTAAATAACTTTGTGTCATCGTCAGATTTGATCACTTCACTTGTTCCCATTTCCAGGTCATTATAAATAAATTAAAAAGCAGTGGTCCCAAAACAGATCCCTGGGGCACTCCACTATTCACCTTTTTCCATTGGGAAAATTTACCATTTAGCCCTACTCTGTTTTCTTTTAACCAGTTGGCAATCCATAATAGAATACTTCCCTTTCTCTCATGATTTTTAATTTACTAAGAAGTCTCTCATGTGGGACTTTGTTAAATGCTTTCTGGAAATCCAGGTATACTACATCAACTGGCTCAACTTTATCAACGTTTATTTACGCCCTCAAAAAAAAAAATGCAGAAAATTTGTAAGGCAAGACTTCCCTTGGCTAAATCCATATTGGCTTTCTCCCATTAAACTATGCTTATCTATATGTTAAGCAATTTTGTTCTTTATGATAGTTTCTACCATTTTGCCTGCCACAGTCATCAGACTCACTGGCTGTAGTTTCCCGGATCAACCCTTGATCCCTTTTTAAAAATTACATTGGCATCCCTCCAGTCTTCAGGTACCATAGATGATGTTACTGATAGTTTGCAGATTTCCAATAGCAGGGCTGCAATTTCATTTCTCAATTCTTTCAGCACTCTGGGATGTACATCATCTGGTACTCTTTAGTTTGTCAATTTGCCCTAGTTCATCTTCCAGGTTCACTGAAATTTCTTTCAGTTTTTCTGAATCATCACTTTTGAATATCATTTCTAGCATGGGTATCTCTCTTACACCTTCCTCAGTGAATACCAAAGCAAAAAATGTATTTAGCCACTCTACTATGGCTTTATCATCCCTAAATACCCCTTTTACTCTTTGATCCATGTGCAAAGTTATTAAGAGGACAATACAAATAATTTAACATCTTAATGATTTATTTCCATAGTTGCTGGGTTATATATAGGAGTATGTTATCGCAGTTTTGATAGACTTTCTAAGGTGGTTGTAATGTTCAGAGTCTCAGTCTAAAGTACACTATTTGTGTTTAGCAAATGCTATTTCAAATTGCCATGCTTTCACCAGGTTTCTGAAAAATAAAAGATTTGGAGCAGGTCTCATGTAGGGAGTTCCATAATGCTAGTCCTAAGCCTGCAAAGGTTTTCTTCCTAATTATGAGAGACGTATTGTTTTGGGTGATGATGCCACTAGTAGACATGCTTGAGTTAGTGAGTGTAACGGGTGAATTGATGTATAGCAGAGATTTACAGAGGGAAAATGTTTGTTTAGTTTCATTTATTTGTATAGAGAGATCTAAATAGATCTCTACCAGAAGGAATGTCCCAACTAATGATGGGAGGGAAGAATATTTAGTGTCAGTTTTTAACTCTCCTATGAGGTAGCCTGTAATGGTGAGCTCTTAAGCTACATAAACCTTAGCCACCATGTTACTGTATTGAACTTTGAGTTGATCTTTCCAGGGATAGCATGTCCATGGCTACTCCCTGGTTTTGTTTATCTTTAAGAGGGAGGCCTCTGGGATTTCTAGGATTGAGACCTGGGTTCAGAGAGGGTCAGAGAGCCTTCACTGATTTAAAGATCATGTATTGGAAATTTTATTTTCTCTTGAAAGAGGAGTTTTTCCACCCTTCTCATCTCATATTTTTGGTTCCCCAATGTGTATAGGTGGGGTTTTTTTTACCTTTACTGAGTATCCTATTACTCAGGGACTCAGGTTTTTTTTTTAAATTTTATATCTGTAGGAGGGATACTTTTCACTGAGAGAGAACCAAAGTATCATCTGAATCCAAGGGAAGGAAGGAATGGGGGATGAAGGAGACTTTGTGGAGATACAATGCCAGGAGAAGAGGAGTAAGACAGGTGCCTGTTGGGTACCCTGAGTAGTAAGGAGAAGAAGGATTAAGAACTGCAAGAGAGTACTACAGTTGGAACTATGTTTTAAGTAACATCTAAAATGAAATAGAAATTATACCTACCAACCATATGGAAGTGAAGTTTACCAACTGTCCTAAACCACAGAAGGGAAGAAGTGATAAATACAATTGGAATTGGCTTTATGACCCAATTGATTTAGTGGAAGTTAAAGTCACAAATCTATTAATAAGTGAGAATGTAATATCAAAATGTGAATAATAAACTGCCAAGATTGTATTTCAGATTGACAGTATATAAATAAATAAACTAACTAACTAACTAACTAATAATGAGAAGTGTAAAGAATGTTCATCAATTTCATCATTCAGTAAAAGTAATGTTGGAAACCATATCAGCTTCCAGTGCTGAAACTGTCTACATTTATATGATCATCAGTGCTGTATACAAGAATTTTACAGTGAGATTTAATTAATTGCAATGCACAGGGCTAGAAGATGATTCTCCTCCCACCCCCGACTCAAGGAATCATAGATACTCAGATGAATTAACAGCTTGGAAAGATTTAACCTTAAGAGTCTGTGTTTAAGGTATGGGTCCTGGGATCTTATCCAGAATTATTATTGGCCCAGGAGTTACACTTGTTTCATGGGTTACCTCTGGTTCTTTTTTTTTTTTTGGGGGGGGGGTTGTTTTAGGGATGTGAATCATTTTGCTGATGATTGAAAATATTGTATGATATTTTCAAAGTTGTCAGAAATCAAGGCTCCCCGAAACCAATAGGAAAACCCCACAAAATTGTTTGTGGGGGTTCTCTTATCATTTTGGGGGAGGGCAGAAAAAATGGCACACAAAAACAACACCTAAACCCACCCCGACCCATTAAAACAGATCCCTTAGCTTCCCCCATCCTCCTGACCCCCCAAAATTTTTTTTAAAGTACCTGGTGGTCCAGTGGGGGTCCCGGGAGCGATCTTCCGCTCTCGGTCTGTCGGCTACCACTAATAAAAATGGCGCCGATGGCCTTTGCCCTTACCACATGACAGGGTATCCGTGCCATTGGCCGGCCCCTGTCACATGGTAGGAGTAATGGCCGGCGCCATCTTTAAAAATGGCACGGGCTGAAGGCAGCATTAGAACAAGGATGGATGCTGCTGCAAGATAGTTTCACTGCTAGAGATTCCTCAAGGATCTTAAAGCCAGTGTTTGGAGGAGTAGGAGATCCCCCCAGGGAGAAAAAAATCTCTTTGGGATTTTAGTAATTAGTGAGAAGTTCAGATTCCTCCAGGATCTGAGGAGGAGGGAGGAGTTTTAAATTCTTCACAGGGTCTAAAGAAAAGATGTATTACTATTTTGGGTTGGCCTCTGCTCACCACTTTTCATATTTTAATATTGATGGATTTCTGAATAAGATTTTTGGACTTTGAACTTGACCAGTGTGAACTAAAAGGCATACCCCCAGTATCCCCACAGAGTGCCTGAGCAATCTGAAAAAGAAAGAGTAAGAATAAATTGGATATTTTGAGATAAGAACGCAAGGGGTTAAATTCTAGTGAGTATTGTCCCAGTTGAGAAAGAAGTTGAAGAGTTTTACCAGAGTAGAGTTGAATGTTTTATACGTGGGGATGGTTACCCTGTAGTTTTTGTGTCTGGGGATATTTTTCTACTTTTTGATTACCTTTAAGCTGAAATCCCATTCCAGTTATCCAACATTACAGGGTGAGAACTTTCTCTCCATGCAAGGGAAGTGAGAAAAGAGCCAACATCTAAGATGGACAAATTGACAATAATATTCATTGCTATCATAACTCTGATGTTGTTTTTGATTTTTGGTATTGTGGCCTGGATCATCCATTTTAATTTACAGTAAAGACTATTTCATTTGAACACCTATTACAGACTCAAAAGGGGTATTTTTTTTTTTTACTGGTTCACCATTTTTGCCTTACTAGGGGATGAAGGGACCCCTTTGCTCTTCCTGATTTCTTCCAATTGTTCTGATTTTTATTTCCCTGCTATTTTATTTCACTGTTTGGCATCTTCTAGAGAATTTGGAGATTAATTGTGAAATCATCACAGAGGTGGTGATAGCAATGCCAGGAGCCCTGGAAGAGAAATCTTCCTCCCTGTCTGGACCTGAAACCGGACCTGTAGCAGCCCTAGTCTAGGATAAACCACCAAAAAAGGGGAACAGCTACAGACATGTGCAAGTAAGACTCAGAAATATCTCTGAAATAATATTCAGTAGGGAGGTATCTTCAAAGGATACTAATAATGCATTAGAATTAGGGCATCCCAACAGTGAGGTTCCAATAATAAGAAAAGTAGTCCAAGTGCATGTAATTAAAAACTCATCTGAGCTAAAAGATTCCAATTTATCACTAACAATTAAAAAGTAGAATGAAAATACAAGCAAAAAACACACTTTGAAATGTTTGTATGCTAATGCTAGGAGTCTAAGAAGTGAGATGGGAGAATTAGAGTATATAGCAGTAAATGATGACATAGACTTAATTGGCATCTCAGAGACATGGTGGAAAGAGGATAACCAATGGGACAGTGTTATGCTGGGGTAAAAATTATATTGCAATGACAGAGAGGAGTATGTAGGAGGTAAGGTAGAGCTTTATGTCTGGGATGGCAAAAAGATCCTGCATGTGACTAAATGCACAATCAAATCTTTATAGGTAGAAATCCCTTTTGAATTGGGGAACAGTACAGTGATAGGAGTATATTGTAAACCTGGCCAAGATGGTGAGATGGACAGTGAAAAGCTAAAAGAAATTAGGTAGTGCAGTAATTGGTAGTGCAGTAATAATGGGAGTTTTCAATTACCGGAGACTGTCCACTGACTTATGTGGGCATGACCAAACGCCCAATACGTTACAGACTCACAGATCACAAATATTGTCTGAAGATGGGCAGAAGAGATGAACCTTTAGTCTCACATTGTAAAGATACTAATCATGTTTATTCTGACCTCCGTTGGACAATATTGGAAATTGTTGCTGAGCATTGGAGAAGGGGAAATAGAATTAAAACACTTCAACAAGCTGAACAAAAATGGATATTTCAATTACAGTCATTAGCCCCTCATGGGCTCAACAAGGACATCAAGTGGATTCACTTCATGTGAACCCTCACCAGGTTCGCCAAACACACACAGGTTTGCCAACTATACTCTGGTGAGACATGATTAATAACATATAAGCAGGTGCAACACAGTAGTCGACTCACATAGACGCCAGAATCAGGACATGGTGTGAAGCTTGGGTGAGTAACAGGTTGCGGATACAAGGCCCCTGGGATGTACATATTTAATTGTTTGTTTTGAAGTTTGTGTGACTTAGTATGAAATTTTGTTCTTATAGAAACATGGCAAATGTTGGATACAGATGTGGAATTCAAAACATATTCTTAAAAAGTATTCCTTGAGAATATTTTATAGTCGCTGAAGCAGCAATCACTGTGAAACGTACGTTCGACTTCTGTGAACCAGCGCGGCGGCGCTTAACCCCGACTTGTGCGTCAGCGCGGCGGCGCCAGTGTACAACAAATGGGGGACACCCGTGTGGCAAAGCAGGATCTCGGCGAGCAGCGCGGTGGCGCTGAATCTAGACGAATGTGGCAGCGTGGTGGCGCCCATAAAAACAGCGAACGGAGGAAGAGACTCGTATGGTGAAGCAGCAACTCCGAACAAGTAGGCAATTGTATTGCTGTTATACGCCAGTAGAAGTACCTGAGCGGGACTTGCATGACAGTAAAACTTCGCCTTACTGAGGGAAGTATTCTTTCCACATTCTACATGAGTATATAAAAAATGCAAAAATTATAAAAACAAAAAAAGACTGTTTAAGTTTAAATTTTATAGGACCAATGATTAAAGATGACCCAAAGTGGCTGAAAATACAGGCATCAAATGCATGCAGACCACGGGTGTTATGACGGTCTTTAATAAGTTAGTAAGTGAATTATATTTAGAAAAATACACACATCAAATTTGAAATAATATTGTACAACGTGTTTTTCAGCAGATTTCAATTACCCCAATATTGACTGGGTAAATGAAACATCGGGACATGCTAGAGAGAAAAAGTTCCTGGATGGAATAACTGACAGTTTTATGGAGCAATTGGTTCAAGAACTGATGAGAGAGGAAGCAATTTTAGATCTAATTCTCAGTGGAGCACAGGATTTGGTGAGAGAGTTAACGGCGGTAGGGCCGCTTGGCAATAGTGATCATAATATGATCAAATTTGAATTAATGACTGGAAGGGGGATAATAAGCAAATTAACGGTTCTAATGCTAAACTTTCAAAAGGGAAACTTTGAAAAAATGAAAACAATAGTTAGAAAAAAACTGAAAGGAGCAGCTACAAAAGTAAAAAGAGTGGAAGAGGCGTGGACATTGTTAAAAAGTACCATCCTAGAAGCACAATCCAGATGTATTCCACACATTAAGAAAGGTGGAAGGAAAGCAAAACAATTACTGACATGCTTAAAAGGTGAGGTGAAAGACGCTATTTTAGCCAAAGATCTTCATTCAAAAATTGGAAGAAGGATCCAAAAGATGAAGATAGGATAAAATATAAGTGTTGACAAGTTAAATGTAAGACATTGATAAGACAGGCTAAGAGAGAATTTGAAAAGAAGTTGACTGCAGAGGCAAAAACTAACAGTAAGAACTTTTTAAAATATATCTGAAGCAGAAAGCCTGCAAGGGAGTCAGTTGGACCATTAGATGATCAAGGGTTTAAAGAGGCACTTAGAGAAGATAAGGCCATCATGGAAAGATTAAACTATTTTTTTGGCTTTGGCATTTACTGAAGAGGATGTTGGGGAAATACCCATACGAGAGAAGGTTTTCATGGGTAATAATTCAGATGGACTGATCCAAATCACGGTAAACCTAGAAGATGATGTAGGCTTGATTGACAAACTGAAGAGTAGTAAATCACCTGGACCAGATGGTATACACCCCAGGGTTCTGAAGGAACTAAAAAATGACATTTCAGTTCTAATAGAAAAATTTGTAACCTATCATTAAAATCATGCATTCTACCTGAAGACTGGAAGGTGGCTAATATAACCCCAATATATAAAAAGGGCTCCAAGGGTGGTCCAAGAAAGCACAGACCAGTTAGTCTGACTTCAGTGCCAGGAAAAATAGTGAAAATTGTTCTAAAGATCAAAATCACAGAACATATAGAAAGGCATGGTTTAATAGAACAAAATCAGCTTGGCTTTACCCAAGACAAGTCCTGCCTCAAAAATCTGCTTCACTTTTTTGAAGGGGTTAATAAACATGTAGATAAAGTTGAACAGGTAGATGTAGTGTATTTGGATTTTCAGAAAGCCTTTAGCAAAGTTCCTCATGAGAGTCTTCTTGGAACAGTATAAAGTCATGGGATAGGTGGCAATATCCTTTCATGGATTGCATACAAACTGCTTAAAAGACAGGAAACAGAGAGTAGGATTAAATGGACAATTTGGCATTGAAGGGAGGTGGGCAGTAGAGTTCCTCAGGGATCTATACTGGGACCTGTACTTTTCAATATATTTATAAATCATCTGGAAAGGAATACG
This sequence comes from Rhinatrema bivittatum, assembly GCF_901001135.1. Taxonomy (NCBI): domain Eukaryota; kingdom Metazoa; phylum Chordata; class Amphibia; order Gymnophiona; family Rhinatrematidae; genus Rhinatrema; species Rhinatrema bivittatum. The sequence continues at coordinate 67,195,729 of NC_042620.1, read as the reverse complement.
ACGAGAGAGGTAATCAGATTTGCAGATGACACAAAATTATTCAGAGCAGTGAAATGACAAGCGGATTGTGATAAATTGCAGGAGGACCTTGTGAGACTGGAAAATTGGGCATCCAAATGGCAGATGAAATTTAATGTGGATAAGTGCAAGGTGATGCATATAGGGAAAAATACCCCATGCTATAGTTACACGATGTTAGATTCCATATTAGGAGCTACCACCCAGGAAAGAGTTCTAGGAGTCATAGTGGATAATACATTGAAATTGTTGGCTCAGTTTGCTGCGGGAGTCAAAAAAGCAAACAGAATGTTAGGAATTATTAGGAAGGAAATGGTGAATAAAACGGAAAATGTCATAATGCCTCTGTATCGCTCCATGGTGAGACCGCACCTTGAATACTGTGTACAATTCTGGTCACCGCATCTCAAAAAAGATATAATTGTGATGGAGAAGGTACAGAGAAGGGCTACCAAAATGATAAGGGGAATGGAACAACTCCCCTATGAGGAAAGACTAAAGAGGTTAGGACTTTTCAGCTTGGAGAAGAGATGACTGAGGGGGGATATGATAGAGGTGTTTAAAATCATGAGAGGTCTAGAACGGGTAGATGTGAATCGGTTATTTACTCTTTCGGATAGTAGAAAGACTATGGGGCACTCCATGAAGTTAGCATGGGGCACATTTAAAACTAATCGGAGAAAGTTCTTTTTCACTCAATGCACAATTAAACTCTGGAGTTTGTTGCCAGGAGATGTGGTTAGTGCAGTTAGTGTAGCTAGGTTTAAAAACGTTTTGGATATGTTCTTGGAGGAGAAGTCAATTACCTGCTATTAATCAAGTTGACTTAGAAAATAGCTACTGCTATTACTAGCATCAGTAGCATTGGATAGACTTAGTTTTTGGGTACTTGCCAGGTACTTATAGCCTGGATTGGCCACTGTTGGAGACAGGATACTGGGCTTGATGGATCCTTGGTCTAACCCAGTATGGCATGTTCTTATGTTCTTATGTTCTTACCAATAGCTACAGTTGACAATATTAAGGAGCATCTGTTGGGAAATTGCAGAGGATGTACTGCCAATCTGTTACTTTGTACTAAAATCAGTCCAGATCAGTATAAAGCAGTCCTAAAGTAAAAGGTCATTGAAGGAATATCAATTCTCAGTATATAATAGATTGAATAAAAATATGTGTGAAAATAGAATTTTATTAATTAAAATTCAATAAATTTTATCATACCCAGATAAAAAGTAGGTGAGGATAGATTTATGGTAAATTTGAGCTGGGACCTGAAATTGTTATGCCCGTCAGTCACAGATGGCTGCAACAACATGTACTTAATTCCTGCACTGCTCTCCTGCCCTCCCTGGGGCTGCTCGCAGCTCGGGCCAGCTTTCACCATCGAATTCCCTGGGACTTCTCTTGGCGGTTTGGAAACCGCCGCCACCCTCCTCGACTTTGTGCCTTCCTTGGCAAGTGCGTGTGCCACCAGGCCTTCCCTTGAAGCCTCATCGGCGGGAACCTGATGGTGCAGACTTGTGGGGGTCCTTCCTACAGGTAGTAACAACTTGCATCTCGGGCCAAGGGCCCACATACCCACAAATCATAACTGAAATTTTATCAGTTCTATAGAGGAGAATTAATATAACTGTGAGAGGCGGTTGGATTAAGGTTAGCAATCAAATCCTGTCATCTCTCAGTTTACGCTGATGATCAGTCAGCAAATCAAAGAGAAAAAAGACTTGCAAAAAAAAACAAAACTGAGAGCATTTGAAGGAACACATTTCTAAATACTGCTTGTTCAATTATTGCAGCAATCAGTTTTTTAAATTAATTTGCAAATTAAATTATAAAATAAATCATTCCTCAGATGCTAAATAATTTTCTAATTGAATAAAAAACAAGTTGACTCTCCCAATCTCAATCATTTCCAGGACTCTTGAATTTCAGACTCTTGTTCTTGTTGATTCCAAAGCAGGTGTCAATTTTATACTTAAAAGGCTGGTGGAGCATCTTTGGATTCTTATCGTTCTGACACCAAGTCTTCTGCTCCTCTCCTCTATACACGGCAAGCAACTACCAGGAGAAGTTTCCTACACCATGCAAAAGATATGCCTGCGCACTGGTTCTCTTCATACCGAGACCATCTCATTTTTGGTCCTTGACAAAGCCATTCATCCAGTAGTACTTGGCCTACCATGGCTGCAAGACCATACACCCCAGTTTGACTGGGGCACCCTGGAACTATCACAATGGGGAGTGGCTTGTCACGAAAAATGCTAGAAGAAAGTAACACCTATGCCCTGCATGTCAACCTCTACTTGTCTCCTAGGCTTGCCGTTATAATACTCGTCATTTCAAGACATATTATCACCACACCGGTCCTTCGACTGTGCTATTAATTTAAAGCCTGACTCAGAGCCCCCTAGAGGAAGGGTATACCTACTTTCCCTCTCAGAGACTGAGGCCATGTCGTCCTATATTCAAGAAACATTTCAAAAATGGTTTATCTGGCCTTCCAAGTCGCCTGCTGGAGCTGGATATTTTTTCATTGGCAAGAAGGATGGATCTCTTCATCCATGTATAGACTACAGAGGACTTAATGAAATCACTATAAAGGACCAACACCCTTTACCTCTGATTTCATAGTTATTCGACAGACTCCAGGGATCCAAGATTTTCATGAAACTAGACCTAAAAGGGGCATACAATCTGCTCCGCATTTGTCAAGGGGACAAGTGGAAAATGGCCTTTAATACTCGTGATGGCCATTTTGAGTACTTGGTCATGCCCTTTGGCCTGTGTAACGCTCCGGCCATATTCCAAAATATGATGAATGAGATCCTGCGAGATGTAATCAACCCTGATAAAGTGATTCTGGCTGTTACCCATTCCGTTCCAGCTGGGAAGATTGTAGTACCTCAGACCCTGAGAAAAAAGCTTCTTAAATAGGGTTCATGATTCCTGATTAGTCGGCCACCCTGGGCAAGCCCATACGCTAGCTACCTTAGAAAGATACTATTGGTGGCCTTCAATGAAGGAGGATGTATGTGCGTACGTAGAATCTTGCGCCAACTGTGCAAGGCTTCTCCAGCCTTTACCAGCTCCAGAGGAACCTTGGATGCATATCGTGACTGACCTCATCGTTGACCTGCCAGTGTCAGAGGAAACAACACCATATGGGTCATTGTAGACCGCTTCTCGAAAATGTTGCACTTCGTGGCATTACCTGGACTACCATCTGCCCCAGAATTTGCAAAGCTGTTTATACGACACATCTTTTGCCTGCACGGCACACCGAAGCATATCCTCTCGGATAGAGGCTTACAGTTCACGGCTAAATTCTGGAGAGCTCTTTGTAAGAAATTTGACATTTCTTTAGACCTGACGTCAGCATACCATCCTCAATCAAATGGTCAAACTGAAAGAACGAACTGTACACTTAAACAGTTCCTCTGCTTCTACTTTGTCAACTCCAGACAAAGCAACTGGGCAGAGTTGCTTCCCTGGGCCGAGATCACCCTGAATTCACACCCATCAGCAGCTACTAGATCAACACCATTCCAGATAGTATATGGCCATCAACTATTACCTCTGCTACCAATACCCTTGACAGTTCCATCTCCAGCAGCCCAGGCTTTGGCTGAAGAACTCCATCATCTCTGGGAACAAACCAAGGGCCTTTTGCAGAAGGCAGGACAAAGGGCCAAGAAATGTTATGATGATCATCACAGAGCAGTACCTCAATTCCAACCAGGAGACAAGGTATGGCTCAGTATCAAATTCATATGTCTCAAGCTGCCATCTGATGATTAGCTCCACACTACTTTGGGCCTTTCTCCATTCTCCACTGCCTGGAACTGTAACTTACAGCTTACAACTACCTACTTCCATGAAAATACACAACGCCTTCCAAGTATCTCTCTTGAAGCCACTCATCCTCTCCGAGTTTTCAAAGAAGACTCCGGATCCACAGCCTCTTACTGCTGAAGAGGACATCACATACCAAGTAGATGACATTTTGGATGTACGTAAATGTGGAAAGCAATGGGAATACTTCATATCCAGGGAAGGATATGGGTTGGAAGAAAATAGTTAGGAGCCTGCTAATAACATCCTTGACAATTTCATCTAACTCATCCAAGGAAGCAGAAACCTCCTGGGAGGGGCCCTAAGAACATAAGAACATGCCATACTGTGTCAGAACAAGGATCCATCAAGCCCAGCATCCTGTTTCCAAAAGTGGCCAATTCAGGCCATAAGAACCTGGCAAGTACCCAAAAACTAAGTCTATTCCATGTTACCGTTGCTAGTAAGTCTATTCCATGTTACCGTTGCTAGTAATAGCAGTTGCTAATTTCTTAGTCAACTTAATTAATAGCAGGTAATGGACTTCTCCTCCAATAACTTATCCAAGCCTTTTTTAAACACAGCTATACTAACTGCACTAACCACATCCTCTGGCAACAAATTCCAGAGTTTAATTGTGCATTGAGTGAAAAATGTTTTAAATGTGCCACATGCTAACTTCATGGAGTTCCCCCTAGTCTTTCAATTATCTGAAAGCATAAAAAACCGATTTGCATCTACCCATTCTAGACCTCTCATGATTTTAAACACCTCTGTCATATCCCCCCTCAGTTGTCTCTTCTCCAAGCTGAAAAGTCCTACCTCTTTAGTCTTTCCTCATAGGGGAGCTGTTCCATTCCCCTTATCATTTTGGTAGCCCTTCTCTGTACCTTCTCCATCACAATTATATCTTTTTTGAGATGTGGCAACCAGAATTGTAGACAGTATTCAAGGTGGGGTCTCACCATGGAGCGATACAGAGGCATTATGATATTTTCCGTTTTATTCACCATTCCCTTCCCAATAATTCCCAACATTCTGTTTGCTTTTTGACTGCTGCAGTACACTGAACCAAAAATTTCAATGTGTTATCCACTATGACACCTAGATCTCTTTCTTGGGTAGTAGCACCTAATATGGAACCTAACATTGTGTAACTATGACATGGGTTATTTTTCCCTATATGCATTAGAGATGTGTTTAGTTTTTGCATGTCGGCTCGAGCTTTGGCTCGGGTGACCCATGGAAAACTTCATTTTCCAACGGGTCATTTTATTTTTTGTTTGGCGATTTTCTTCAAAAACAAAAAACCTACCCTAACCCTTACAATTTGGTTTATTACAACCCCCCACCCCCACCTTCCGAACCCCCCAAAACTTGCCTAAAATCCATGGAGGACTAGTGTGGGTCCTGGAGCCATATCCTGCACTCACGCCGTCGGCTGCCAGTATTCAAAATGGTGCCGATAGCCTTTGTCCCTTACTATGTAAGGGGTTACCGGTGCCATTGGTCGGCCCCTATCACATGGTAGGAGCACAAGATGGCACCAGCTGTCTATTGCTCCTTCCATGTGTCAGGGGCTGACCAATGGCACCGGTAGGCCCTGTCACATGGTAAGGGCAAAGGGCCACCGGCGCCATTTTGTTTCCTGGCATCCGACAGCCCGAGCACGGGAGATTGTTCCTGGGAACCCCGCTGGACCACCATGGATTTTAGGCAAATTTTGGGGGGGTCTGGAGAGTGGGGGGTTGTAATAAACAAAATTGTAAGGGTTGGGGTGGGTTTGATTTTATTTTTTAAATAAAAGTGCCCCTCCCCCTCATGCTAACCCAAATAAAAAATTTTCCTCATGATTCGGGGAAAATCCATTTCAGGGTTCGGGTCCCAAGAACCAGGATGAATTAGGCAATTTCGTTGAAATTGCCTAATTTGTGATAAACAAATGCACATCTCTAATATGCATCACCTTGCACTTATCCACATTAAATTTAATCTGCCATTGTGATGCCTAATTTTCCAGTCTCACAAGGTCTTCCTGTAATTTATCACAATCTGCTTGTGATTTAACCACTCTGAACAATTTTGTATCATTTGCAAATTTGATTACCTCACACGTCGTATTTCTTTCAGATCATTTATAAATATATTGAAAATTAAGGGTCCCAATACAGATCCCTGAGGCACTCCACTGCCCACTCCCTTCCACTGAGAAAATTGTCCATTTAATCATACTCTCTCTTTCCTGTCTTTTAGCCAGTTTGTAATCCACGAAAGGACATCGCACACCTATCCCATGACTTTTTACTTTTCCTAGAAGCCTCTCATGAGGAACTTTGTCAAATGCCTTCTAAAAATCCAAGTACACTACATCTACCGGTTCACCTTTATCCACGTGTTTATTAACTCCTTCAAAAAGGTGAAGCAGATTTGTGAGGCAAGACTTGCCTTGGGTAAAGCCATGCTAACTTTGTTCCATTAAACCATGTCTTTCTATATGTTCTGTGATTTTGATGTTTAGAACACTTTCTTCTATTTTTCCTGGCACTGAAGTCAGGCTAACCGGTCTGCAGTTTCCCGGATCGCCCCTGGAGCCCTTTTAAAATATTGGGGTTACATTAGCTATCCTCCAGTCTTCAGGTACAATGGATGATTTTAATGATAGCTTACAAATTTTACTAATAGATCTGAAATTTCAATTTTTTGTTCCTTCAGAACTCTGGGGGTGTATACCATCTGGTCCAGGTGATTTACTACTCTTCAGTTTTTCAGTCAGGTCTACCACATCTTCTAGGTTCATCGTGATTTGGTTCAGTCCATCTGAATCATTACCCATGAAAACCTTATCCAGTACGGGTACCTCCCCAACATCCTCTTCAGTAAACATCGAAGCAAAGAAATCATTTAATCTGTCTGTGATGGCCTTATCTTCTCTAAGTGCCCCTTTAACCGTTCAATCATCTAACGGTCCAACAGACTCCCTCACAGGCTTTCTGCTTCAGATATATTTAAAAAAGGTTTTACTGTGAGTTTTTGCTTCTACGGCCAACTTCTTTTCAAATTCTATCTTAGTATGTCTTATCAATGTCTTACATTTAACTTGCCAACGTTTATGCATTATCCTATATTCTTCTTTTGGATCCTTCTTCCAATTTTTGAATGAAGATATTTTGGCTAAAATAGCTTCTTTCATCTCCCCTTTTAACCATGCCGATAATTGTTTTGCCTTCTTTCCACCTTTCTTAATGTGTGGAATACATCTGGTGTGTGTTTCTAGGATGGTATTTTTTAACAATGACCACGCCTCTTGCACACTTTTTACTTTTTTAGCTGCTCCTTTCAGTTTTTTTCTATTTTTCTCATTTTATCAAAGTTTCCCTTTTGAAAGTTTAGCATGAGAGCCGTGGATTTGCTTACTGTCCCCCTTCCAGTCATTAATTCAAATTTGACCATATTATGATCACTATTGCCAAGCAGCCCTCCCACCGTTACCTCTCTTACCAAATCCTGTGTTCCACTGAGAATTAGATCTAAAATTGCTCCCTCTCTTGTCGGTTCCTGAACCAATTGCTCCATAAAGCTATAATTTATTCCATCCAGGAACTGTATCTCTCTAGCGTGTCCCATTATTACCGCACTACCAATTTGGTTAGCTTCCCTAATTTCTCTTAGCATTTCACTGTCAATCTCACCATCTTGACCAGGTGGACGGTAGTATACTCCTATCACTATAGTCTTCCCCGACACACAAGGGATTTCTACCCATAAAGATTCAATTGTGCATTTAGTCTCATGTAGGATGTTTATCCTGTTAGACTCTATGCCATCCCAGACATAAAGCTCCACACCTCCTCCCGGGTGTTCCTCTCTGCCATTGCGATATAATTTGTAGCCCCGGTATAGCACTGTGCCATTGGTTGTCCTCCTTCCACCATGTCTCTGAGATGCCAATTAAGTCTATGTCATCATTCACTGCTATACAATCTAATTCTCCCATCTTACTTCTTAGACTTCTTGCATTAGCATACAAACATTTCAAAGTTTGTTTTTTGCTTGTATTTTCATTCTGCTTTTTAATTGATAGGGATAAGTTAGAATTTTTTTACCTCAGGTGAGTTTTTAGTTACAGGCACTTGGACTACTTTTCTTATTATTGGAACCTCACTGTCGGGATGCCCTAATTCTAATGCATCATTAGTATCCTTTGAAGATACCTCTCTCCGAACCATGCACTGCTGAGCGACTGTTGGCTTTCACCTTTGTTTTAGTTTAAAAGCTGCCATCTGCACCCATCGCAGCATCTGTGCCCAACGGGCGCAGATGGCTGTGACCTCTGCTGCTCACCTCTCTTTTCCCTGCACCAGTGATTATCAGAGCCATGGTGGCCTCAGCCTGCAAACGCTGCCTTCCTCGGCGTCCCTGGGATGGCAGGGCCTCTTCTTTCATGTCATGGCGGAAACCTCTGGGGCGTCCCCTCTGCATGATGTCACCCGCCAGTGTATTTAATCCATTCAGCCTATGCTTCCTACGAGTTAGCAAGGGCATCCTTCGTGCTTATTGCACTCCTGTTGGAGATGCTTCACTTCGCTACTCTGAATTCGTTCCGCAACTCCTGGACTTAGAACACTTTAGGTACCCGCTCCTCAGGGGCCTTGTTTTGTTCTGGCTATCCGTTCCTCGGAGGGCCTTCCTGCCTGGAGAATCCATCTATCCTTGTTTGGGATCCTGCCTAGTTCAGCCTTGTGAGTACGCTTCTCATTTCCACCAGCTTGCTGACGGAACCACCGGTGTACCCCGTGCCTTGGGCCACTACCGTGCTCATCTCAGCTGCCTTCTTCTACACTTCGGCATCATCTACCTTGCTCTACTGACCTCCTGCACCTCTCTGAACTACTACTCTGATTCTCGGCATACCCCACGCTGCGGGCCACTACCAGATCTACCCTGAGAGGTGTATCATCAGGAGAGGAGTTCCTGGCGTACCCCGCTCTGCAGGCCACTACCAGGGATATCATCATTGAGCAACTTCACTACTCTGGACTGTGTCTTCATTCCACTCTGTGGGTAATACCCACGTTCCAGTCTTATAAAATCTCTTACGTCTGTGTCTGTCTCAGCTGAGGTGATGCCTATCGTAGTGAGTCCCCACAGGGCTCCTCCCTGTGGGTGGAGTCATCTGTCACTACGATCCAGGGTCCACAACCATACCAGATTATAACACACACCTAAGGTCTCTGAGCCTTCCTGTATCTTGCTGCTTATCGAGGCCTCACCTTGCCTTGTGACCTCTGAGCTTTCTGTCTCCTTGTACCTTGCTCTTTGGCCTACTCAGACCTTACTTTGCCTTGTAGCCTCTGGGCCTTCTGTCTCCTTGGACCTTGCTCTGTGGCCTACTCAGGCCTTACCATGACTTGTAATCTCTGGGCCTGTTCTTACCTCAGACCTTGCTCTGTGGCTTATCAGGCCTCTCCTTACCTAGTGGCCTCTGGGCCTTAGGCTTAGCAGCCTATGAGCCTCCTGTATTGCACCCTTCAGGCCTCAGTATTCTTTGTTCTGTGTTGTCTTGTATCGTCCTTGTCCGGTCTTGTCCTGGTCTGTCTTGTCTAGCCATGCCCAGTCCAGTTCCTAGTATCCTTTCCCTACCTTGCTATTGCCTAGCCTTTCCACAGTCTGTATCCAGTCCCACTCTATACTCAGTATCCTGCCCGAGCTTGTGTCTGTATCCAGTCCCAGTTCCTGCTTTGTATTCTGTTCAAGCCTGTGCCTGTATACAGTAATTGTCCCTGATTACTATCCTATCCAGTCTTGTCCAGCCTTTCCCAGTATTGATTACTCAGCTCCCTGCCTGTTTCATACCCAAGACCTCTGCTTCCAGCTTTTCTCTGCCCACAATATCCAGCCTGTGCCGGATCTCATTTGAGGCTTGTGCAAGCCCTGCCTTGTTCAGTTTGTCCAGCCTGTTTCATCTTGTCCAGACTATCCAGCCTGTCCTGACTTGTCAGGCCTCATTCAAATAAAGCACCAGTGGCCCCAGAATCCAAGGGCTCAAACTATAGGGACGGGGGATGGCTAGGCAGAAGACCAGCCGAGCTTCCAGCCATGACCAACCATGATGTTCTGATGCAGAAGTCAAGCCCTGCTGGCTCCCAGAAACCAAGGGCTCAACTTGTGAGGGAGGGGATTACTAGGCAGAAAACCAGTCCTTGTCCAGCCCTACAATCCTGTACCATACCTGTGAGGGTGTATCATTACTCCAACAAGGCACCCCATGACACTTATACCCTACGTCAGCATGTTAAGATTATTTAATAATGTATTTTAAAGAAGACATCTATTATTTATTTGTTCATTAACTCCCTTCTCTTTTCCCCCTCCCCCCCTTACTCTTGGAGTTTAGATTGGGTAGGTTATAGATCTCTACATTTAGAACCCAATAGCAGAGAGGGCTTCTGAAAGTGCCACTGTAGATAACATCAAAATACCCTATTTATCTTACCTATCACCAGTCTCAGGCCACTAAGGGTGAGACTCATGCTGTTAGGGCAGTTTAAACCCTCCAACCAATAATTTCCCTACCCCCCCCCCCCCCCCATCTAGTCCCACACTCAATGTCTCCTACTCCCAACACATCCCTAACTAAACCCCTTGAATTGGTTCTTTTCAATTGTTTTCTGAGCGACATAATGGAAGGGTTGTTGGGAAAGTTTTATCTTTTTCTCAATGATACCAAATTCTGCAAGAGGGTTCACAGCCAGGAAGAAGTGCAAAACATGAGGAGGGATTTAATGAAGCTCAAGGAATGGTCTAAGGTCTGGCAGCTAAGATTTAATGCTAAAAAATGCAGAGTAATGCATTTAGGATGCAAAAACCCAAGGGAAAGGTACAGTACTAGAGGTGAAATTCTTCTAAACACAAAAAGGAGAGTGAGATCTAGGGATGGTTGTATCTGATGAACTTAAGATGGCCAAACAGGTGGATAAAGTGAATTTAAAATCCAGAAAAATGCTTGGCTGCATAGGGAGAGGAATGGTCAGCAGAAAAATGGAGGTGATATTGCCCCTGTATAGGTCTCTGGTGAGGCCTCATTTGAAAAACTGTGTACAATTCTGGAGACACACTTCCAAAAGGATATAAACAGGATGGGGGTCATTCCAGAGGGTGACTACTAAAATGGTAAGTGATCTTTGTTCTAAAGCATATGGGGATAGTCTTAAAGATCTAAACATGTATACTCTGGAGGAAAGGCGAGATAGGGGAGATATGATAGAGGCATTCACATATCTCAAAGGTTTCCAAGCACAGGAGGTGAGCCTTTTTCAAAGGAAAGGAGGCACTAGAATGAGGGGTCATTAGATGAGGTTGAAAGGGAGTAGATTCAGGAGAAATCTTAGGAAATATTTCATTACACAGAGGATGATGGATGAGTGGAAAAGCCTCCCAGTGGAAGTGGAGGAGACTAAAACAGTATTTGAATTCAAGAAAATATGGGACAAATACAGGGGATTTCTAAGGAAGTGATGAGAATTATAATGCTAAATTAATTGAACAGATGGGCAGACTGGATAGGCCATATAGTATTTTTCTGCCATCATGTTTTTATGTTTCAATCACCCAAAAAGCTCCCAAACCCCCAATGCAATACCCCACTTAACCCTACCATCCACTAAGTCCACCCAACACATTCTTCATTGTCCCACCACCCACTAAGCCCCCTTGATCCTTAAACACCCTAACTTTGTCCATCCACTTGCTAAGTCTCAACATCCTTCAAAACAAGACTGCACTAAATCCAACTGCCAACTAAGCCCTTCCACCTCCTAAAACACTCCTCATTCATCTCTTGCCACTTCTTCCTGTTAAAAAATGTGTCTTACAGTCTGATTAATCTGATCTCTTTCTTCACGCCTGCTCAAACATTCTTAAACAAATCTACCCAATATTGCTCCTCCAATCTGATCCCTGCTCCTACCCCAAGAAACCCAGTGGACAAGCTGGCAGAGGGATACAGGTCTGACTCCTTACTTCCTAAAGGCTTACCATCTCACTCCTCATAGCACTTTCTCTCTTCAAGTATAGATCAGTGGGACAGTGGAAGGGGGAACTTGGAATATCAGAAGGCATCTTTTTCATATAAACTGGGCAGTTGGGAGAGGGATTGCTGGCTTGGGAGGAGTTCTCTAAGGAAGATGATTTAGCTAGCTATCACTGATTTTTAGCATTATCTCTGAGGGCTATATTTCAAAGGTTATCTGAGTATCTTTACATGGCTATCCAGTGGCACTCATCCAAATTAAGTTACTGCTAAATATATCCACACAAAGTAATCCGGCTGCTAGTAGGCTGAACATAGTTATCAGGTAATTGTATCTAGTCACCCAGTGCTGAATATCAGTGCTGCTGAGCGGTTAAAGTTAAACAATGTCTAGGGAATGCCTCTTGTGCTACCTCTTTTTATCTGGCTAAACTTTGTGAGTGAAATGATTTTTCCAAATAAAATTTAACCAGTTAGTGAGAAGGGCAGGGTGGAGTGAAGGAGATTCTTGGTGGTGGTGATGGTGGTGATGGTATGAATGTAGAATTGATAAAGCAAAATTTGTCTGGCTAATTCCCAAAGTTATGAATATCCAAAAATACACCGAAGTAGCGAACTGCTATTAATCAAAAACAATCAAGAGCCAAGCTCTGTCGCTAAACAATTGAATAAACTTTTCAATGGGTAATGTATGTTTTGCAAGTTATTTTAAATAAAGTAAATACCTACACTATCGAATGGAAAAGTTTTGTTTGTTGATGTGATTTATAAAAAATATTTAATGGAGTCAGAGAAAGGTTTCATACTGAGTGTAGGTGCCCTGCACCTCTGTAAGGTGAACATATAATCATTAGGGATGTGAATCGTTTTAGGACGATTAAAATTATCGTCCGATAATTTTAATATCGTCTTAAACCGTTATGGAACACAATACAATACAGATTCTAACGATTTATCGTTATAAATCGTTAGAATCGTGAGCCGGCACACTAAAACCCCCTAAAACCCACCCCCGACCCTTTAAATTAAATCCCCCACCCTCCCGAACCCCCCCCCCAATAACTTAAATAACCTGCGGGTCCAGCGGCGGTCCGGAACGGCAGCGGTCCGGAACGGGCTCCTGCTCCTGAATCTTGTCGTCTTCAGCCGGCGCCATTTTCCAAAATGGCGCCGAAAAATGGCGGCGGCCATAGACGAAAAAGATTGGACGGCAGGAGGTCCTTCCGGACCCCCGCTGGACTTTTGGCAAGTCTCGTGGGGGTCAGGAGGCCCCCCACAAGCTGGCCAAAAGTTCCTGGAGGTCCAGCGGGGGTCAGGGAGCGATTTCCCGCCGCGAATCGTTTTCGTACGGAAAATGGCGCCGGCAGGAGATCGACTGCAGGAGGTCGTTCAGCGAGGGTTCCGGCGCCTCGCTGAACGACCTCCTGCAGTCGATCTCCTGCCGGCGCCATTTTCCGTACGAAAAAGATTCGCGGTGGGAAATCGCTCCCTGACCCCCGCTGGACCTCCAGGAACTTTTGGCCAGCTTGTGGGGGGCCTCCTGACCCCCACGAGACTTGCCAAAAGTCCAGCGGGGGTCCAGAAGGACCTCCTGCCGTCCAATCTTTTTCGTCTATGGCCGCCGCCATTTTTCGGCGCCATTTTGGAAAATGGCGCCGGCTGAAGACGACAAGATTCAGGAGCAGGAGCCCGTTCCGGACCGCTGCCGTTCCGGACCGCCGCTGGACCCGCAGGTTATTTAAGTTATTTGGGGGGGGGGGTTCGGGAGGGTGGGGGATTTAATTTAAAGGGTCGGGGGTGGGTTTTAGGGGGTTTTAATGTGCCGGTTTTTCGATTTTTCGATTTTTAACGATTTTTAACGATTTTTCACGATATTTTACCCCCCCAAACGGCAACAATACGATTCCCTCCCCCTCCCAGCCGAAATCAATCGTTAAGACGATCAAGAACACGATTCACATCCCTAATAATCATCAACCTTCCTCCTCCTCCGCGGTCCAGAGAGGAAGATTGCTTTGGGGCACAACATATTGAGCTCAGGAGAAACCGGTGCAGACTCCGTGAAGTTGGTCTTGGGAAACATCGAACCCCCTGAGGAAAGGCATTTCTGTCTGAAACATGTTGGGATAACACAGAAGAAGATGGATACACCAACCACAAACGGGGAAGTCTGTTTTTAAACCCTTTATTAACATTCTCGTTGAGTAGCACTGAGTAAATAGTTTGCAGCATTGCATTTAAAAATTACATTGCCACGGAAGAATCCTGTAGGTGTTTTCAGGGATAACACAAGCATATATAAAAAAATCTTTTTAAAAAAAATTCATTGTTAAAAATCAATCGAGGAGGAGGAGGAAGGTTGATGATTATATGTTCACCTTACAGAGGTGCAGGGCACCTACACTCAGTATGAAACCTTTCTCTGACTCCATTAAATATTTTTTATAAATCACATCAACAAACAAAACTTTTCCATTCGATAGTGTAGGTATTTACTTTATTTAAAATCACTTGCAAAACATACATTACCCATTGAAAAGTTTATTCAATTGTTTAGCGACAGAGCTTGGCTCTTGATTTTTTTTAATTCCCAAAGTTAGCCTGACCAACCTTTTAAATATCAATATTCTTAAGTCTAGTGGGTTAATTATTGGCTGGATAGATTTAAGATGATTTTCAAGCTCATGGTGCCAGATCCCAGCCTCAGTTTGTCATGAATCGCTCTGCCCGCAGGTGTCCCCGCGAGCAGGCTCCGTTGACTCACCCATGCTGTTTTCTTCAGCCGGTGTGGCAGGACTCCGCCATCGGTCTTCCCATGCGGCCGGAGCCGTGGCTTGAAGTTCTTTACGAGGCCTGGAGGCCGCCCGTGCTTCTCCTGGTCTCCGTGGCTGGAACCGCGGCCTTCTTCGGGGCTGGGACCACCCCCGACGCTGCCTCTCCATCTTCGCAGCACTGAGGCCGCATTCTCGGGATGGCCCAGCGGCTGGAGCCGCCCCCGGGGCTCCCCGCAGTGGCTGGAGCCGCTGCCGACATCAGGGCCTGCTCCTCAGGCCCTGCCCTATGCCCTACACGTTGTACGTTGGTGCAGGCCGCTGTCCGCGGTCCTGCACAGCTACTGCACTCTCCTTAGGTGCCGGCGCATGCCTTTCTTCTATATTTAAAGGGCCAGACACAGGAAGTGTCTCGGCCCCACCTTGGTGACTGTTTCCTGTACCAGCCCTATAAAGGGCTGCTCCATGAGTTGTTCCAGGCCTTGCATCATCGTGGAGTCTTCGCTCTGAAGGTTCCTGCCTGCCAGAGCCTGTGTAAGGTCTTCTTGTCTCATGGAGCTCCTCGTTGTGCTGTCTTCTTGTCACGCCATGTCATATCTTCGTGCCTGAGGTCCTCGTCCAGGTGTCCTGGTGTCTTGATCTCCACGTCCTGGTGTTCCTGCCATCCTTGATGTTCCTTCCTATGCCTCGTCTTCAACGCTCTCGAGCCTTCTGGTCCGGTAGGCCGGGGGGGTCCCTCAGATTCAGTACTCCTGAGTGGACTTGCCTGCTGGTGGACGGTTGTCTTGTGCTCCTGAGCCGCCATGTCCCAGAGGTTTGTTCCTGTGCTGTCCCGCTCCCGTCGTGGTCCGTGACCAGCCTCTTGGGGCTGTGTAGGGCGCGTAATGGGACAGGGTGGGCCGCGACTCAGTCCCACTGGTGGCCTGAGTAGGGAGCCTTGAGAGACAGTGCCAATGTCCATGCCTTGTGTTGCCTATGTCAATCCTGAGTGTCTCGTCTGCGATGCCGTCCGCATCGATCCCAAGTGTCTCGTCTGCGATGCCGTCTGCATCGATCCTGGTGTCACGTATTCATAGTCCTGGAGTCATGTCTTCAGCCCAAGTGTCTTCGTGCCATGTGATGCCGTTGCATTAACCTCAGTGTCTTTGTGTCAAGGCCCGTCTGCCCTCAACCTCAGGCGAGGCCTGCTGCTCCATGCTGCTCGCAGCAGGTCCGAAAGGGCTCGGAATGGTCGGAGGACCATTCACCTTCCAACATCCTTGGATGTTGGCCATGGGAGCTTGCCGGCCTGGCCGAGGACATGATTGTTCAGCCACGCGGAGCCACCGTCAACCCTTGGGTCTGGCTGAGGCCCATGGGCACACGAAAAACACCGTACATAACAGAATGCAAGGCCTTTCGAGGCCGAGTACAACAGTATGCAAGGCCATGTGCCTGATGGTGGTGCCCCGCCGATATCTTCCCCTTGTTCCAGAGTCTTGTCTCCATGTCCTGGACTGACTAGGGGACCGGAAAAAAATGTTTCAGGATTTTATGTGTACGACCTACTGGAGGTGCCAGTTTGCCATAGTCATGACCTGCTGGAGGGGCCAGCTGTCTGGATTCTTTTTTTTAATGACCTGCAGAAGGCACCTGCTCCAGACTTTTTGTCATCTTGCTGCCAGGTTGGGGTTTTACGACCTGCAGGAGGCACCTGCACCCCCACTGGTTTTCCTGGTTTTCTTTTGCCCGCCCTGGGTTCCCTCCCCCAGGTCTTCTTGGTGTTTCTGGGTGCTTCTTGTTGGTCCTTGCTTGTTGCTTGTTTGTCTGTTTTGTTTGTCTGTGCTGTGTGTTGGTTGCTTGTTTGTTTGTTTTCCCTTTGTTTTTTTCCCTGCTTGTTGGGTTCCGCTTGTGTGTTCCCCGTCCTCGTTCCCATGTTTCCGTTCCCTCGTTTCCCTTCCTCGCTCTTCGCTCTTTCGCCCTTCGCTCTTTCGCTTTCTGCTCTCTCGCTCTTGGCTCTTTCACTCCTTGAGCTCCTTCTCTCTCTGCTCCCTCGCTTTCTGCTCCTTCACTCTCCGTTCCCTTGCTCTCTGCTCCTTCGCTCTCTGTTCCCTTGCTCTCTGCTCCTTCGCTCTCTGTTCCCTTGCTCTCTGCTGCTTTGCTCTCTGTTCCCTTTCTCCCCGCTCCCTTGCTCTCTGTTCCTTTGCTCTCCGCTCCCTTGCTCTCCGTTCCCTTGCTTCCTCTTTTGTGTTTTGTGTTGTCGGTCGCGTGGTCACCGTTCGCTCGGTCGCTGCTCGCGCGGTCACCATTCGCTTGGTCGCTGCTCACGCGGTCACCGCCCGCTCGGTCGCTGCTTGCGCGGTCGCTGCTCCCTCGGTCCCATGTTCGCTTGGTCCCGTGTTCCCTCGGTCCCGTCTGCTCTCGGTCTCGTACTCTTGGTCTCTCGTCGTGTCTCTTGTGTTTGTGTGGTGGGTTCTGTTTTGTCTTGTTCTTGTCTGGTTTTCTGTGGTTTGTCTTCTATGTTTCTGCTGCTTTGCCTTGTTTTGTTCATGCTGTCCCTGGAGTTACCAGCTTCTATTTTTTGGGACCCTCGAATACCTCCATCCAATATGGACTGATACCCTTATCCTTGAGCTGTTGACAGGAGGCTTGAGGAAGGGGGGCTTTGAGGAGGGGGTACTGTAATGAATCGCTCTGCCCGCGGGTTTCCCCGCGAGCAGGCTCCGTTGACTCACCCATGCTGTTTTCTTCAGCCAGCGTGGCAGGACACCACTGATGGCCTTCCCATGCGGCCAGAGCCGCGGCTTGAAGTTCTTTACGCGGTCCGGAGGCCGCCCGTGCTTCTCCTGGCCTCTGCAGCTGGAACCACGGCCTTCTTCGGGGCTGGGACCGCCCCCGACACTGCCTCTTCGTCTTTGCGGCACTGAGGCCGCATTCCCGGGATGGCCCAGTGGCTGGATCTGCCCCCGGGGCTCCCCGCAGTGGCTGAAGCCACTGCCGACATCAGGCCTGCTCCTCAGGCCCTGCCCTACGCCCTACACGATGTACGTCAGTGCAGGCCGCTGTCCGCGGTCCTGCACAGCTCCTGCACTCTCCTTAGGCGCCGGCGCGCGCCTTTCTTCTATATTTAAAGGGTCAAACACAGGAAGTGTCTTGGCCCCACCTTGGTGACTGTTTCCTGTACCAGCCCTATAAAGGGCTGCTCCATCAGTTGTTCCAGGCCTTGCATCCTCATGGAGTCTTCGCTCTGGAAGTTCCTGCCTGCCAGAGCCTGTGTAAGGTCTTCTTGTCTAGTGGAGCTCCTCAGCGTGCTGTCTTCTTGTCACGCCATGTCATGTCTTCGTGCCTGAGGTCCTCGTCCAGGTGTCCTGGTGTCTTGATCTTCCACGTCCTGGTGTTATTGCCTTCCTTGATGTTCCTTCCTATGCCTCGTCTTCAACGCTCTCGAGCCTTCTGGTCCGGTAGGCCGGGGGTCCCTCAGATTCAGTACTCCTGAGTGGACTTGCCTGCTGGTGGACAGTTGTCCTGTGCTCCTGAGCCGCCATGTCTCGGATGTTTGTTCCTGTGCTGTCCCGCTCCTGTCGTGGTCCATGACCAGCCTCTTGGGGCTGTGTAGGGCACGTAATAGGACAGGGTGGCCCGCGACTCAGTCCCGCGGGTGGCCTGAGTAGGGCGCCTTGAGAGACAGTGCCAATGTCCATGCCTTGTGTTGTCTATGTCGATCCCAAGTGTCTCGGCTGCGATGCCGTCCGCATCGATCCCAAGTGTCTCATCTGCGATGCCGTCTGCATCGATCCTGGTGTCACGTATTCATAGTCCTGGTGTCATGTCTTCAGCCCAAGTGTCTTCGTGCCATGTGATGCCGTTGCATCAACCTCAGTGTCTTCGTGTAAAGGCCCGTCTGCCCTCAACCTCAGGCCAGGCCTGCTGCTCCATGCTGCTCGCAGCAGGTCCGAAAGGGCCCGGAATTGTCGAAGGACCATTCACCTTCCAACATCCTTGGATGTTGGCCATAGGAGCTTGCCGGCCCGGCCGAGGGCACGATTGTTCAGCCACGCAGAGCCACCGTCAACCCTTGGCTCGGTCCAGAAGGTCTGGGTCGGGCTGAGGCCTATGGGCACACGAAAAACACCGTACATAACAGAATGCAAGTCCTTTCAAGGGCGAGTACAACACAGTTCCATTAGATCTGGAAGCCCAAAGAATTGGGAGGAAACTTCAGGGACTCTTCTGCCCCCCCCCCCCATCCAGAAAAACACATTAATCATGTATTTTTTTGTAGAAGATAGTGTTTCATTCAGAAAACCGCAGATATTGATTGGAGTAAATCATTAGATGGTTCTGTATTATTGTTACAATATACCTGTAGTAATATGAGATCAAAGGAATCTATGGATGCATTTAGAAATTTTAGCACACCACCCATTCCATGGACTATAATTTCACTAACTGCATCAAATATCATGTTACTTCATAACCAAATCTACATAAACCAGAATGACTTCAGAAATTGATGTTCATGAGATGAGATTCTTTCTAGTGTGACATTTTAAGTTGACTGTAGTAGTTGATTTTCTTCCAAGTCATCTTTTGCTTTTAACTTCATGTTTAAATCAACTCTTTTGTATCAATTAAACATCAATATCTAGGTAGCATGACATGCATTATTGGAAGACAAGTTAAATGATATTGCAAATTATATCTAAAAAAATGTCACAATTGTTTTTGTTAATGATGCTAACGAATTTCTTATATTGTAGATCATTAAAATTCTTCACAATGTTTTGTGGATATTCTTATTATACAACATGTAAGTATTTATACAGTGTATGAGATAAAATATTAGAAATCCTAGTTGCATTACAGTTTGAATTACAAAAGAGTAGTAAAATTGTAGATACTCTGCTAGAGTATACAGTGCACAGATGAGTTGTATTAAAGTTATATAGGTTATTGAACCATGGAGGACAAGAATATGTGAGCAGCTTCTTTGGTATAATAATTACAGTGTGTAGAACATGAACAAGAGAGATTTAATTAAATCATTCATTCTAAAATTAGATAATGACAGCATTATAAGAGAAGACTGAGTTGGTCGTAACATACAACAGTGCTTTAGGATGTTAAGAACAGTAGTTTTATTGAACAGAAGATATGTCTTAAGTAGTAATATTCAAATGCTATCTTACCCAGAAGGACTAAATGAATCCAGTTCAAGTTTCTGCACTCAAGAAATGATTTAAATATTTATATCCTTAGTTAACTATCCATATTAAATGTGTGAAAGCTGATAACAAGCAATTTGGAAACCTTTAAAATACAATTCACTTAAGAAGTGATAAAACTGAAAGAAACACTAACAAATAGAGAAGTTACAGCATATGGGGAGATGGTATTTCACTCACTTATTTTAAGTGAATCATCTGGTAATAAAATAACAAACCAAAGAAGATTAAAAAAACAAACCCTAAACTCCATTCATCATATTCAGATAGGATAGTCTCAACAATATTTTACATATTTTAAGAACATAAGAACATAAGAAAATGCCATACTGGGTCAGCCCAAGGGTCTATCAAGCCCAGCATCCTGTTTCCAACAGTGGCCAATCCAGGTCTGGCAAGTACCCAAAAACTAAGTCTATTCCATGTTACCATTGCTAATGGCAGTGGCTATTCTCTAAATGAACTTAATAGCAGGTAATGGACTTCTCCTCCAAGAAATTATCCAGTCCTTTTTTAAACACAGCTATACTAACTGCACTAACCACATCTTCTGGCAACAAATTCCAGAGTTTAATTGTGCGTTGAGTAAAAAAGAACTTTCTCCGATTAGTTTTAAATGTGCCCCATGCTAACTTCATGCAGTGCCCCCTAGTCTTTCTATTATCCGAAAGAGTAAATAACCGATTCACATCTACCCGTTCTAGACCTCTCATAATTTTAAACATCTCTATCATATCCCCCCTCAGCAGTCTCTTCTCCAAGCTGAAAACTCCTAACCTCTTTAATCTTTCCTCATAGGGGAGCTGTTCCATTCCCCTTATCTCTGTACCTTCTCCATCGCAATTATATCTTTTTTGAGATGCGGCGACCAGAATTGTACACAGTATTCAAGGTGCGGTCTCACCATGGAGCGATACAGAGGCATTATGACATTTTCCGTTTTATTCCCTATTCCCTTTCTAATAATTCCCAACATTCTGTTTGCTTTTTTGACTGCCGCAGCACACTGAACCGACAATATCAATGTGTTATCCACTATGACGCCTAGATCTCTTTCTTGGGTTGTAGCACCTAATATGGAACCCAACATTGTGTAATTATAGCATGGGTTATTTTTCCCTATATGCATCACCTTGCACTTATCCACATTAAAGTTCATCTGCTATTTGGATGCCCAATTTTCCAGTCTCACAAGGTCTTCCTGCAATTTATCACAATCTGCTTGTGATAAATTTTGTTTATTGACTAGAAAATCCTTCAAGACGTCAAAAGTTTGACTAGGGATATGTCCCCTAAATATAAGAAAAAGCTGATAAGTAAGTTTTCTGCTGTTTGGTTTCCTGGGAAAATCACATCACAATAGATGATGGACTGTGAATCAGTCACCTTTGTATGGATTGATTTTGAAGGGATAAATATGCAAGCTTGAATGAAATTGTCAAGCAGGGCTTTTGTTTTTTTTCTGAATTTAGTTTTTCATTGCATACATTGGCATTTGGGATTATTCTACAGTGGTTATGTTTGGGGTTTTGTCTCTAGGTGCCAAAACAGACAGAGACCAAGTGGCTTATTGTTTCAAAGATTTCAGCAATTGGTCAGCCTGATGACTTAATGGCAGGGCTAAATGCTGCCAGAGTGCCAGGCAGGAGACCTGGGTTTTATTCCCAAAGCTGACTTCTGCTCCTTGTGCTAGCTAAAGCAAGATTCACAGCCTCTGAGGAGGGCATCACACAATGGGTACAGTTAGTGACCAGACTGATTCATGTTTATTGGGTTTCAGAAGGTGCTGTGCTCTGTGACACATGGTCAAGGACAATGTTAAAATGGCACTGATAGTAGAAGGAAGAGGATTGCAAACAGAGAGTAGCTGAAAATGAAGGCTCATAATATACTGCAGCCCTAGTTGAGGCCATTTCTGATTGTTCTGGAAAGTGAAACAAACTGTTAGACCCTCCCTGTAAAATGGTTTTGTATAAGAAGGCCTATTATTAATTGCCTTTTTTGACATAGTTGCATAGTAACATAGAAAATAACAGCAGAAAAAGACACAGATGACCAATCCAGCCTGCACAGCAAGGCTTTAGGGTTGTAACTGCTGGACCATGCAGGTTATCCTTGTGTCTTCTGCTTAGGGTTGTATCTGCCACTCCATGAAGGTTCATTAACATTCAAGGGATGGTGTTTATCCACAACTTTTGGAATTATGGTACCAGTTTTGTTTCAACCACCTCCACTGAAAGAGCATTCCAAGTTCCATCCACCCTTTCTATGAAAAATCTTTTTCTGAGGTTGGCCCTTAGTCTACCTCCATGAAGCCCCCTAGATCTAGAATTTCCTTTCTTTTGAAAAAAGTTGCTTCTTGCACTTTATTAATACAATTCAGATATTTAAAAGTTTGTATCATATCGTTCCTGATTCTCACAGTTTACAAAATACAGGCATTACTTTGTGCATATATAGAAATATGATGGCAGAAAAAGACCATTACAGCTTATCCAGTCTGCCCATCCACACCAACTACACAATTTTTATGATCCTTACCACCCGTTAAAGATTCTGTCTTTATCCCATGGATTTTTTAATTCAGATACCATACTAGTCTCTACCACCTCATCAGGGAGACTGTTCTATGCATCCACTACCCTCTCTGCAAAGAAATGTTTCATAAGATTATTCCTGAGCCTATCAGTTTTCACCCTTATCCCATGACCCCTCATTTGACAGCCTCCCCTTTCCTTTGAAAGTAGTCCATTACTCTGCATGGAAACCTTGGAGGTAAGAAAATAAGAACATAAAAAGTTGCCTTACTGGGTCAGATCGAGAGTCCATTAAACCCAGTATCCTGTTTCCAACTGTGGCCAATCCAGGATAAGAATAAGATCTTCCGGTACCTACTATACTCATTTGTCATGGTATTTCTAGACAGGTAAGTCTGATCCAGATTTTTCCTGCATTGAGAACTCTAGGGAGAAAAAATAGTCTGGATCCTAAAGGCCCAGAGCAGATGGATCCAACTGTGATCCTAAAATACAGGTATCCCAGAAGTGTCAATAAAATATATATGTAAAGTACAAATATTTACAATAGTAATAACAAACATTTTCTATTTTAATTTAGTACATGCATAATTTTGTTTGCATATACCCACCCCTATATACACACAAATACATGTAATTTATGTGTGAATGCAGGTATAAAATATACATATGTAAGTTACACTTATTACAGTAGCAATAAACATGATTATATTGGCTATTTTAATTTTGTATATGTGTAATTTTTGCATATACTTACCCATGTATACACACAAATACATGGAATTTATATGTGTATGCTGGTATAAAAGGATTGCCACCCACTACTTGTCTTCCTACCAATTCCCAGACTTGATGAGTGGATCACTCATCAGAAAGTCCAACTTCCTAGACAGGAGTTGATCTTCTCATCCGTCCAGTGATGAAGGTTCAGCATCTCCTGTATGGTCCCCAGTTCAGGAGGGGTACTACAGGAAGGATATCATGTGGGAGAAAATCTGCCATAGGGTGAATGCGGTATTTCATAACAACCACAGTATCAATGAACTGAGTCACAAGTGGCGGGACTTCCGATGGCTGGTGAAGAGGAAGCAGGCTAGGATGCTAGCTGAGGGTCTGACAGCTAGGTCAGCTTCACTGCAATTAAATGGTTGGTTCTGAGGACCATCTCAGTAGCTGTGGGAGGGGTTGGCCGATTGGACACCTCCCAATCTGAACACCAGCAAGGTGAGCATTGTATATGGGAAAATCTGAAGTAGTGTGTGCATCAAATAATAACTAATGTGTATTGTTCCATTCTCTGATTTATCTAGTCATCATTCAATGAAGGTCCTGTGCACTTATGCACATAGGGATGGTTAACAAGCATGACCTTCCAGATAAAAGCAGAGTATTGTAGTAATCATAATGCAGATGTAAGCTATGAGACTTATCCTGCTCCTTAGTTAAACCCTATCAATAAACAATCTCTACATCTTTAGTATGGAAAAAGCTTTATTGATAGATGTCTTGGAAATGAATATCTAGCCAGGCATCTTTTCTGTTTCATGTTGCCTCAGTATCTGTATGCATATAGTATCTAGTGGAACCCAGTTTCCTGTCACTTTCAGAGCCACCACACGGGGCCAGGATGGTATCTTCCAGTTCTCCACATTTTCAGCCAGTAATCAATCCTTTTCAAGAGCCACATCATTTACTGAGTCTTTACTATGGCTTTGCATGCTGGTGCTTAATAAGTGGTATATGAGGTGTTCAATGAGGGATCATAGAGCTGCTGTGTTAGGCAAAAAGAAAGGTCAACTAAGAAAGACCAAAAAAGCATGCTCATTTAAAGAACATAAGAACATAAGATATGCAATACTGGATCAGACCAAGGGTCCATCAAGTCCCGTATTGTGTCTCCAAAAGTGGCCTGTCCAAGTCACAAGTACTTAGCAAGTATCCAAACATTAAATAAATCCCATGCTACTAATGCTGGTAACAAGCAGAGGCTATTTCCTTTTGATTAATAGTAGTTTATGGACTTCTCCAGGAGCTTATCAAACCCATTTTTAAACCCAGCTAGAGAAGCTTCCTTAACCATATTCTCTGGCAACAAATTCCAGAATTTAATTGTGCATTGAGTGAAAAAGAATTTCTCTGATTTTTATTGTAAATGTGCTGCTTATTAGGGATGTGAATCGTGTCCTCGATCGTCTTAACGATCGATTTCGGCTGGGAGGGGGAGGGAATCGTATTGTTGCCGTTTGGGGGGGTAAATATCGTGAAAAATCGTTAAAAATCGAAAAATCGAAAAATCGAAAAACCGGCACACTAAAACCCCCTAAAACCCACCCCCGACCCTTTAAATTAAATCCCCCACCCTCCCGAACCCCCCCCAAATAACTTAAATAACCTGCGGGTCCAGCGGCGGTCCGGAACGGCAGCGGTCCGGAATGGGCTCCTGCTCCTGCATCTTGTCGTCTTCAGCCAGCGCCATTTTCCAAAATGGCGCCGAAAATGGCGGCGGCCATAGACGAAAAAGATTGGATGGCAGGAGGTCCTTCCGGACCCCCGCTGGACTTTTGGCAAGTCTCGTGGGGGTCAGGAGGCCCCCCACAAGCTGGCCAAAAGTTCCTGGAGGTCCAGCGGGGGTCAGGGAGCGATTTCCCGCCGCAAATCGTTTTCGTACGGAAAATGGCGCCGGCAGGAGATCGACTGCAGGAGGTCGTTCAGCGAGGGTTCCGGCGCCTCGCTGAACGACCTCCTGCAGTCGATCTCCTGCCGGCGCCATTTTCCGTACGAAAACGATTCGCGGCGGGAAATCGCTCCCTGACCCCCGCTGGACCTCCAGGAACTTTTGGCCAGCTTGTGGGGGGCCTCCTGACCCCCACGAGACTTGCCAAAAGTCCAGCGGGGGTCCGGAAGGACCTCCTGCCGTCCAATCTTTTTTGTCTATGGCCGCCGCCATTTTTCGGCGCCATTTTGGAAAATGGCGCCGGCTGAAGACGACAAGATGCAGGAGCAGGAGCCCGTTCCGGACCGCTGCCGTTCCGGACCGCCGCTGGACCCGCAGGTTATTTAAGTTATTTGGGGGGGGGTTCGGGAGGGTGGGGGATTTAATTTAAAGGGTCGGGGGTGGGTTTTAGGGGGTTTTAATGTGCCGGCTCACGATTCTAACGATTTATAACGATAAATCGTTAGAATCTGTATTGTATTGTGTTCCATAACCGTTTAAGACGATATTAAAATTATCGGACGATAATTTTAATCGTCCTAAAACGATTCACATCCCTACTGCTTATTAACTTCATAGAGTGCCCCCTAGTCCTTGTATTATCTAAAAGAGTAAACAACCATTTCACATATACCTGTTCAAGTCTTTTCATGATTTTGTAGACCTCTATCATATTCTCCATCAGCCATCTCTTCTCCAAGCTGAACAGCCCTAAACTCTTTAGCTTTTTATACGGAAGCCATTCTATGCCCTTTATCATTTTCTCACCCTTCTCTGTACTTTCTCCATATACAACTTTCTATGTTGTTGCAGGGGAGCAGCATGGTGAAGATGTTGATAGGCCTGGACCAAGTGACCACTAAAGGGTAGGGCAGCACTCAAGAAGGCTTCTTGAGAGGTTAGAGGAGGAAACAGGGGTAGCAAAGGGATCCACAGAGGAGCAGTGACAAAATGTAATGGAGGAGGAGGAAGATGAAGACCAGTTGTCCACTCCTCTCTCAGTGTTACCTGATTTTAGGCAGCTTGCAGGCGACTAGCAGTAGAAAAGCTCATCGGAGGAAAAGCCCTCCAAACAGAAATATATGGCCTCCAGAATGCAATGAAGGAGGAAATGTAGGGCCTCTGGGAGATTATGAGGGAGGGAATGTAGGGAATGCATCATGAGCTACAGAGCTTATGCCAGTCAAAAGATTAGAACTACAGTATGGTGGGAGCTGCTGCAGAGGATTCTCCCCTGGTAGTTGCTGCTCCCCACCAGCTCCTAACTATGGGATAACCCACTGAATGCAACCACTACCTGCATTTGCAGTTGGCTAGATGTCCCCTCCCTAAGCCAGAGCTGCAAATGCACTGTTGGAGACTATACTTAGTCCTCTACAAGCATCCATAATGCTACCAGGATCTCTAAAGCTGTCACCACCACCTCCATACATTCAGCCTGCAGCTTCATCACTGCCATAACCACCGAGAAATGTTCCCACCTCACCTAATGTACAGGTAGCAGAGGAGACAAAGCCTACCACAGATAGCAGCCACTCTTCCCAGCTAATGCAAAGCCATGCATGCCCCTCTAACAGACCCATAGATATCCCACTGCTCACTGGTGCCATGCCCTCTGAGATCAGTTTCAGCAGTAAAAAGAAACCACTACATAAAAGGAGCTCCACACTTGTAAAGGCAAAGTCTGCTAAGCTAACCCAAAACTCCAATCACATAACCATGAAACATAATAATAATACATATTCTAGCTGATTCAAAGAGGAAAAAAGAAAAAAAATATATATACTATGCCTAACAACCAGGTTCAAGCCCACATCTTGGGGGAATTTAAGAAAATTATTTAAAGGCAAAAACAGAAACAATACAATCTCAGGGTTTGCTGTCTGGTAAGCATCACTATTCAATGGCTCCTTCCCTATATTCAAGTAACTCCTACATATTTATACAGCTTATGATTTATCAAGCAAAAATATCTCCAGGTGAAATGGATCCTGGAACTCACAGGTATTTCCTTGGAAAGTCACTCTACATTTACAGGGAAACTTTAGGGAAAAAAGTAGCTCCGATGAGAATTAGAGTTAAAAATAATTTCCTAGGAGGTGGAGGTGAGAGGGATCACAGCTGGAGGGCTCATTACCTTTTATTTAATTTCTTCTTTTGACGGAGCCTTTTGGGACTTGAAAGAACAGCTGTGGAGTAGGACTTCCACATTACTGACGTCGGAGAGGAGGGACTTACTGAGCTACATGACCCGACGCCCAGCAGTATCCCGGTGAGGTGGAGGTGAGAGGGATCACAGCTGGAGAGCTCGTTACCTTTTATTTAATTTCTTCTTTTGACGGAGCCTATTGGGACTTGAAAGAACAGCTGCGGAGTAGGACTTCCGCATTACTGACGTCGGAGAGGAGGGACTTACTGAGCTTCAAGACCCAACGCCCTGCGGCGCGTCGACGTCAACAGCGCGTTGCCGAAGCCGCGCTCGCCAAAGAGGCGCGCGGCTTTGTCCCAGCGAAACTGCCATTGAAAGAAGTTATGAGTAAATTTTTCAAGTTATCCTGAACGGCTTGAGATTAAAAGTGAGTACCTATGAGATAGTTGTATCCCTCTCTCAGTAGCCTTCTCTTATGGAGTTATCTTTTATTATTGAGTAGGATTTGGCAAGGAGGGTTCCGCGGCATAAATAGATAAATTTTTAATAATACAAAATGCCTCATACCAAACGTAAGGCAAAAGTCACGGAGATATCTACGTCATCCCCTGTACTGGAGCCTTCTCAGCCTCGGATTCCAACCTTCTTTTCCCCCTTAACAGGATTAGAACCGGCGCAACAGGTCGCTGGAGGAGGCACTGAGCAAATGTCGTCCTCCGAGACCAAAACAACTTTGAGTCCCGGCGCCCCAAGCACTCCTCCTCCACCTCTTCAAATTACCTCTGATTTCTTAAAATTGCAAAATGATTTCCAAGAGAAAGGAGAAGGAAACTCAGTCACACAGGGGAAAATGGAATCAGGAATACAAGAGATTTCACTATTACATTTGGAAAAACCAGCTGAAATAACTATGAATACACTTTGGGATGCCATTAAAGCCTTGGAATTATCAGTATCAAATCTTACGAAGATAACAATGGACTTGAACCATAGATTTAGAAATATTGAAACCTCTATTTCAAGTACTGATGTAAAGGTCCATAGATAATTTG
This sequence comes from Rhinatrema bivittatum, assembly GCF_901001135.1. NCBI lineage: Eukaryota > Metazoa > Chordata > Amphibia > Gymnophiona > Rhinatrematidae > Rhinatrema > Rhinatrema bivittatum. Next base: position 67,167,425 of record NC_042620.1, on the reverse strand, counting down.
GAAGTACTGCAACAGAAGTTCACCCGGGCAGTTCACCCGGGCAGAGATAATTTATGACAAAAAATTAGAAGTATTGGAGAATTCCTTTAAATATTTAAACATCAGAATAATGAACTTCCCAAAACTCGATTTAGTATCACCGTATGATATGTTCAAAGAATATCTTGTAGAAATTTTAAAAATTCCCCAGTCGATAATTCCAACAATGTCTAAGATCTATTATGTAATGCCTAAGGGGACATCGAAACATGTTAACAGTGAGGAACATAATTCTTTAAATTTAACAGGAGTAATTGAATCCACTGTTGACACAGTTATTACAAGTAGGTCTGTTTTACATGTTTCTTTTTCATTTGTGACAGATAGGGATGTAGTTTTTAAAGCCTACATGAGAAATATAATGCTTCCTTTTCATGGAGGTAGAATCTGGATATATCCTGATCTATCAAAGCAATCTCAAGATAGAAGGAAAACATTTTTGGGTTTAAGATCAGAGGTTGAAGCAAAAGGGGGGGAAATGTTGTTAAAATTCCCGTGTAAGTGTGAGATAACTTTCCAACAACAGAAGTTTATCTTTTTTGAAGTGTCACAATTACGTGTATTCTTAGATTCACGTCCCCACGAGAGTGAGACTGTAGAGCTAGAGGCAAAATAGGAGATATCTGTTAACTCATTATTTCAATGGTACATATTCCTCTGATATTGCTCAATACATATAACTTCATAAGATGTTTCTTCATTAAATATCAATTATGAATTATAGATAGGATAAAATATGGTTTAATTCATCTTACTTGATTGTTTAATAGTAAGACTATCTATATTCACTATGGGGTAGATTTTCAGAGCCCTGCTCGCCTAAATCCGCCCAAAACCGGGCGGATTTAGGCGAGCAGGGCCCTGCGCGCCGGGAAGCCTATTTTACATAGGCCTCCCGGCGCGCGCAGAGCCCCGGGACTCGCGTAAGTCCCGGGGTTCTCGGAGGGGGGCGTGTCGGGGGCGTGTCGGGGGGCGGGCCCGGTCGTCGCGGCGTTCCGGGGGCGTGTCGGCAGCGTTTTTGGGGCGGGTACGGGGGCGTGGCTACGGCCCGGGGGCGTGGCCGCGCCCTCCGTACCCGCCCCCAGGTCGCGGCCCGGCGCGCAGCAGGCCCGCTGGCGCGCGGGGATTTACGTCTCCCTCCGGGAGGCGTAAATCCCCCGACAAAGGTAAGGGGGGGGTGTAGACAGGGCCGGGCGGGTGGGTTAGGTAGGGGAAGGGAGGGGAAGGTGAGGGGAGGGCAAAGGAAAGTTCCCTCCAAGGCCGCTCCGATTTCGGAGCGGCCTTGGAGGGAACGGGGGGTGGCAGCGCGGCTCGGCGCGCGCAGGCTATACAAAATCGATAGCCTTGCGCGCGCCGATCCAGGATTTTAGTGGATACGCGCGGCTCCGCGCGTATCTACTAAAATCCAGCGTACTTTTGCTTGAGTCTGATGCGCAAGCAAAAGTAGGCTGATCGCGCTTCTTTTAAAATCTACCCCTATGGATTATGTTCACTTAGGGGTAGATTTTAAAAGAAGCGCGATCAGCCTACTTTTGCTTGCGCATCAGACTCAAGCAAAAGTACGCTGGATTTTAGTAGATACGCGCGGAGCTGCGCGTATCCACTAAAATCCTGGATCGGCGCGCGCAAGGCTATCGATTTTGTATAGCCTGCGCGCGCCGAGCCGCGCTGCCTCCCCCCGTTCCCTCCAAGGCCGCTCTGAAATCGGAGCGGCCTCGGAGGGAACTTTCCTTTGCCCTCCCCTCACCTTACCCTCCCTTCCCCTACCTAACCCACCCACCCGGCCCTGTCTACACCCCCCCCTTACCTTTGTCGGGGGATTTACGCCTCCCGGAGGGAGACGTAAATCCCCGCGCGCCAGCGGGCCTGCTGCGCGCCGGGCCGCGACCTGGGGGCGGGTACGGAGGGCGCGGCCACGCCCCCGGGCCGTAGCCACGCCCCCGTACCCGCCCCCAAAACGCTGCCGACACGCCCCCGGAACGCCGCGATGACCGGGCCCGCCCCCCGACACGCCCCCGACACGCCCCCCTCCGAGAACCCCGGGACTTACGCGAGTCCCGGGGCTCTGCGCGCGCCGGGAGGCCTATGTAAAATAGGCTTCCCGGCGCGCAGGGCCCTGCTCGCGTAAATCCGCCCGGTTTTGGGCGGATTTACGCGAGCAGGGCTCTGAAAATCCGCCCCTTATTGTTATGAAATGAATAAAATAAAAATTAAAAAACAAATTTCCTATGTTGTGTTTTACGAGAAACATCTGGAAATAGAAATACTAGGTATTTCTGATCATAAAAATTTACAGATTTAAATTTAAAATATTGCATGACCATTAGCTCTTTATCCATATCAGGGTAGCTCTATTGGAAATAACATCCTGAGAGTATTGAAGGAATGCAGAAAAATCAGGACTATTATTCGGGCAAGTACATCAACCATCCCTTCAGATCTAATCTAATTTCTTTATCCTGAACAATCTGTAACACTTCAATGATATATTTTTTAAACAATGTCATTGGTGATAGCAATCTAAATTATGGGAAATTGACCAAACATAAATTTCTATATCTCATAACATTTTCTATCTGCTCAATCCTTTTATGCAAAAATAAACAATCCTTAACAGAAGCTAAAGAGGACTGCATATTCTTAACAGATTTATTAGTTGTAGCCATTTGTCCTTCTACCACAGCTAGTCTATGTTCCAGGTTTAAAAACTTACTGGAAACAGCCCCTAAGTCTGGGTTACAGAAGTCTCCATCCTAGAGATGACATTCCAAATGTCCCTAAGAGTTATTTTCATTGGTTCTTCTGCATCCCCAGATGGAGAGCCCTTTCAATCTGGTTTACAACAGGAATCAGGATCGGAAGGCCCTCATCTGCAGCTCCCCCCCCCCCCCCCCCAAGGTAAATTCCTCAGAAATTGGCAAAATAGGAATGCTGCTAAGCAGAAGCATAGAAAAGTACCACCAGATCCTTGATTTAGGCTTGATATCACTTTTCCAACAGTGAGTGTATTTCCTGAGGATAACAAGTCCCCTAAAGATGCCCGTCAGGTCATATAAGGAGGAGACCATCCACCTACACTCAAGGACACCTCATCTGTTTCTCCAACACCTACAACCCCCATATCTTCCAGTTGGACAGTAACACATGTGATGTCATGATCCATTGGTCTTATGATGGCTGTTGAGGTTGAAGAGGTTGAAATCAACTTCTCCTTTCTCTTTTTCCCCATTCCAAACTCCAGGAAAAAAGAAGGGTGTGCAGCTTTGGCCCACCGCAGGCCTGCCACTTAAGTCCCAATAGTGCCTCAGGACCCCGGGTGCCCGCCTCTGTGCTTGTTGTTCCAGGTGGATAGGAGCCAGACAGCAGCCTGTTGAGGTAAGAAACAGTCCCCTTATTCCATTTTTATCCATTCAATTCAAATAATGCACATTTCTACTATATAAAGTGCCAAAATGCATCCAGTTTCAGTAGAAGGATTCTGATGCAGTCTGCAATAGTTCTAGGGGGTAAACAACTCAAATAATACATGAATCAATATCCCACTCATCCCTTTCAAAAAAAAATAGTGAGCCACGTATAAAAATTCTGCCTAGTCCAACAAAGAATGTCAATTAAACAGTCTTTATTCATAAAGTGAAACTTGTGACCTAGAGGAACTCTCTGTTTTTACTTTATTAAAAGATGGTCATTCTAATGACATTTCATGCTATTACATTGTCTTTGAAAAAAGTCAATTTGTTCAGATTTCTTTTGCAAAATCATGGCATCTCAAAAAACTCCTCAAGGCTTCTAAAGGACTGCAGCAACTGTGAGCCCTGGTAAGTGCCATTTTGTGGACAAAGATAGCGGCAGATTTTGAAAGACCTACTCACGTAAATCTAGGAGGATTTACTTGCATAAGGGGGGGTTACATGCGCCGGGCCTATTTTCAAAAGGCCCGGTGGCGCACGTAAAGCCCCGGGATGCGCGTATGCCCCGGGGCTTTTCTGAATGGGCGGGCAGGGGGTGGGACAGGGGTGGGACATATGGTCCGGGGGCATGGCGGGGTGGTCCGGGGGCGTGGATAGGTGGTCCGGCAGTGGTCCAGGAGGCATTGGCGAGGACTCTGGCACAAGGCGTAACTCCAAAATGAAGATACGGGGGGGGGGGTTCTTTAGGGCTGGGGGGCGGGACAGGGAGGGGAAGGGAGGGGAAGGTGGGGGGAGGGAACAGGGAAAGCCAGTGGGGCTCCCCAAGGGCTCGGCGTGCAATTTGTACTAGTGTGCACCCCGTTGCGCGTGCCGACCCCTGATTTTATAACATGTGCGAGGCTGCGCGTGCATGTTATAAAATTGGACATACATTTGTGTGCGCCGGATTGCGCGCACAAATGTACGCCCGCCCCTATGTTTTAAAATCTGCCCCATAGTGTTTTATGGATAGTCATGTTTGGATTTTAGAGTACTGTTGATGAATCATGTACCTGAATAGTTGTACAACTTGTGGAAGTTTTTTGTTTTTTTTTAAATAATTCCTGAGGCTATATGTTTTTTTCATAATCTTCAGAACATCTGCAGATACATTGCTGTGTAGCATATCTTCAAAATGCTAAATGATAGTTCAGTAATTAAATTAAACTGGGTTTTTTTTATGGCATGAACAAAACAAATAGTACAACCTGCAGTATAAATGCAGCATGTTCTGTCTTGCATTGGCAATAAAGAATAACATAGCAGATATAATGTGAGATTCTTTCCCTCCTCCTTATGAGTCTATAGCCTCTAAACTGTAATGACAAACTTTGTTTAGTGGCAAATTAGTGTTGCTACAGATAATGTAGCTTCTTTCCATAATGGATTGGATCATTAGTGGTACAGCTTTGAGCTTTTTCAGGATGTGACTATTAGGTCCTCCTCAGCAATGATTACAGCTTCTTCAATTAGCAGATTAAATGTATTAAAGTCAAGCTGCAACATCATGGGCCCTTTCCAGATTTATTCATTTTTATTTCTACAACTGATTTTCATTTCAGGACCCAGTTTGCTTACAACCTATTCTTGTCAGAAAACACTTCATACTTGGATCAAAGGAATTTTAAAAATCTTGGGGGTTTTTTGTTTATGTATTCTTAATTATGCAAATGTACCACAGTCTAGTCATCTGTATCAATGATCATTTTTGTTAACATATAATCAGATACCTATAGTGCATCAAGACAGATCCAACTTTCAAGGCAAAATATCACAGTCTAGCAGTGTGTGGATGGGCAATTATGTCTTAATTCATGATTAAACCTAATATCCCTTTTAAATAGCTAGTTTATTCATTTAGTTTATTGAATATTTTTGATCTCCATTCTTAGCCATCAGGCACCTGACCTACTGGCAAGTGACAGCATTGCTTGCTGCCGTGCTGAAGAGCCTAGTTTGAATCCTGAATCCAGATACTGCTTATCAGTTCTGGTGAGGCTAAAGACGCTAAGCCAGTGTTCAAGAGAAGGGTGTCCTAACTGTTGTACAATAGTGACACCTACTGATTAGCTCCTACATGCTCTTGTGCTGGACTCTAATAGGAAATGCTGTTCATATCTTTCAGCCAAATGATTTTTGTTGCAATGGCTGGGCTGGTTCTGAGGAGGAATAAAATGGAAAAACATTACTGCATAACTGCATATGAAGGCTATGTCAAGCTTGGGCTGGCAGTCTACTCTCCCCCTTCTCTCTGCATCCCTTTTCTCTCCTGCCAGAATTAAATGTCAAGCATGAGGGCAACAGCATGGTAAGATGGTGCAAATCTTGTTACTGCATTCGATATTTAATATATATATATTTATGTATTTATTTTTTTTTTTTTTATATACCGATGCTCCTGTATAGGATACATATCGCACCGGTATACATTGTATACCTCTTGCATATTAATGGAATATAAGGATTTCTGGTGTGTATAGGCCCCTTTCATTTCACAAGGAGGAGTCAGAATATCTTGCATAGAATCAGTTATATTCCTCACGTTAGGAAGGCCAGCAATGTCATAAAAGCCCTTTTTGAGGTCCTGCTATTGTTCTGTTATCAGGATATTGAATAAACATCCTAAGTAATCTATGCTGTGCTATCATTAACTGCTGAAAAGCTGCATCCACCATGGCTTGAAAAAAGCCAGAGCCAGAGGGCATAATATGAATGAACTTAATAGTCTGAGAAGACTGGGTATGGCATAAATACAGAGAGTCTGAAGATCAATATCAGCTTTAATTTCTTCATATACAGTCATAGTGGCTTCTGAGCTCAACCAGTATTCATGGATTACCTCCTCTTCAGGCAGACCTAGGAGACTGAACTTGGGCCTGAAGATGCATTGTTATGGTTACTCCTCTACTGTTCTTGATCCTCTTCAGGGAGAGGGTGTCTCTGTTCTCCTCTTCCTTTGTCTTTTATCTGGTCAGATCTTCTTCCTATTCCTTCTCTTTCTTTTTTTCCTCCATCTCTTTCTGCTTTTCTTCTGATATCTGTTCATTGATAGTTCTTAATTATTTGACTTTTTCATTCACAAAAAGTTTGCCAGTTGTTTAGTGCTTTTAGAGAGTATAATTGCCTAGTAGACAGAAGTATCTTATTTTGATATAATGCCCTTTGATATGTATGTGTTTTGATCCTGCATTCTCATTCACCTGCTTCACAATGCCTTCTAGCTTTTTGGTGGTTCCTATTATGTATTCTGTTTTAAAGTTTTTATTGGATGTTCCAAAGCCTTTTCTGATTGGTATTTTGGAGATCATGTGTTTGTGAAGTTGGCACTATGAGATTGGTAATGACAACAAAAGTTAGGGGTAGATTTTAAAAAACGGCGCGTTCGTGTACTTTTGTTGGCGCTCCAGGCACAAACAAAAGTACGCGGGATTTTAGTAGATACGCGCGTAGCCGCTAAAATCCTGGATCGGCGCGCGCAAGGCTGCCTATTCCGTGTAGCCAGCGCGCGCCGAGCCGCGCAGCCTGCCGCCGTTCCCTCCAAGGCCGCTCCGAAATCGGAGTGGCCTTGGAGGGGGCGGTTCTGGAGGGCGCGGCCATGCCCCCAGACCGCCCCGGGCCGAAACCACGCCCCCGGTCCCGCCCCCGAAATGCCGCGTCCCGCCCCGAAAATGGCGCGCCGCTCGGCCCCGCCCCGGCACGCCCCCGACACGCCCCCCTGCGCGCGCCGGTAGGCCTATTGGGGAGCATTTTAAGAGCCCTGCTCGCGTAAATCCGGGCGGATTTACGCGAGCAGGGCCCTGTGCGCTGGTGCGCCTATGTTCAATAGGCCTACCGGCACGTGCAGAGCCCCGGGACTCATGTAAGTCCCGGGGTTTTCCGAGGGGAGCGTGTCGGGGGCGGGGCCGAGCGGCGCGCCGTTTTCGGGGCGGGACGCGGCGTTTCGGGGGCGGGCCCGGGGGCGTGGTTTCGGCCCGGGGCTCACATTAGAGCTTATAGGTAATATGTTCAAATCACTGCAAACAAATAGTGCTCTGTCATTAAAAAATGGCTAAACGCTTAGCTCAAGTATAGTAAATCTTTCTCATCCAACATGACGTTCTCTGTGCTGTTATAATTGGAACGCAATTGGACTCAAGCTTATACATGATTATACGAAGTTCTGTTTGTTCACTCACTTGAGGCTGTGTGTCTGCTTGAGTGTTAGATTATAGACATTTATGACACTAGCACTAGTTCTATAAGTTTACACACTAACCTTTGTTGTTGTTATCTTTCAGATAGCTGGGTGGTTTGGGTACATGATTTGAGTCAGTTTTTGCTACAAGATTGGTTACAGCATGTTTTGGTGTGCTTTTGAATGTTTGAATGTATAACAGTGATAGTCTCAATGTTTCTGTAACAGTTAAGTATAAATGTGCAACCAGATCATCTTGGGTATGTATCTCATTTTGTCATTATGCTTATTTGCTTTATATAATTTGATTATGTCTTCCCAGTAATTATATTTATCTCTTTCAGTTTCAGAAGGTTTGTCCCCTTGTCCCTCCTGATATAGCCTTTAGGCAAAACGTGGGATCGTGTTAGAGGATATACGCTTTCCTGTAAAATGATATGGTTTAAAAATTTTGAATAAACCATTTGACTTTAATATTGTGTTGCATATTTTGTCTTGGGAGGACTTTTTTGAGACTCCCTATCACCCATTGATCACAAAGTATAGCAAGCATGCATGCATGTATTGTTTTGTGTGAGAGGTTTCAGACTCTCTTGACTTGCTGCTGCAAGGAATTGAGAACTTGCAACCCCCTCTGCTTCTATTCCCTCTTGCTCACAGAAGCCCTCTAACTTTTCCTCTATAATATTTATTGTAGGGATGACCTCACCCTCTGGAATTCAGATCCTCATTGGCATTCTAGAAAGGCTTCAGGATTTGTACCAGCTGCCCATTCACTATCCAATTGTGATGCCCCAGGTGGCAATGTACACCTATCTCTGTTTCCAGAGACAGAATATGAAGGAGTATCAGCTACTGAACTAATCTCTGCTGCATCATATAGGCAGAATTCTGGTGGGTGCCAATATCTTGAATCAGTTGGTTGTGAGGCATGCCAATTTCTTCCTGAGTCTCACAGAGAAGATGTACCACTTTTACACCTCTATGGAAATGACTTGTTATTTTCCTGTACTAATCTATCAATTTCTTAATGAATGGATTCTCTTCCTCTTTGGGTCCCAGTCTCAGGGCATCCCTCACTACCAAGTAGGGATGTGAATCGTTTTAGGACGATTAAAATTATCGTCCGATAATTTTAATATCGTCTTAAACCGTTATGGAACACAATACAATACAGATTCTAACGATTTATCGTTATAAATCGTTAGAATCGTGAGCCGGCACACTAAAACCCCCTAAAACCCACCCCCGACCCTTTAAATTAAATCCCCCACCCTCCCGAACCCCCCCCCAAATGACTTAAATAACCTGAGGGTCCAGCGGCGGTCCAGAACGGCAGCGGTCCGGAACGGGCTCCTGCTCCTGAATCTTGTTGTCTTCAGCCGGCGCCATTTTCCAAAATGGCGCCGAAAAATGGCGGCGGCCATAGACGAACACGATTGGACGGCAGGAGGTCCTTCCGGACCCCCGCTGGACTTTTGGCAAGTCTCGTGGGGGTCAGGAGGCCCCCCACAAGCTGGCCAAAAGTTCCTGGAGGTCCAGCGGGGGTCAGGGAGCGATTTCCCGCCGCGAATCGTTTTCGTATGGAAAATGGCGCCGGCAGGAGATCGACTGCAGGAGGTCGTTCAGCGAGGGTTCCGGCGCCTCGCTGAACAACCTCCTGCAGTCGATCTGCCGGCGCCATTTTCCGTACGAAAACGATTCGCGGCGGGAAATCACTCCCTGACCCCCGCTGGACCTCCAGGAACTTTTGGCCAGCTTGTGGGGGGCCTCCTGACCCCCACGAGACTTGCCAAAAGTCCAGCGGGGGTCCGGAAGGACCTCCTGCCGTCCAATCGTGTTCGTCTATGGCCGCCGCCATTTTTCGGCGCCATTTTGGAAAATGGCGCCGGCTGAAGACAACAAGATTCAGGAGCAGGAGCCCGTTCCGGACCGCTGCCGTTCCGGACCGCCGCTGGACCCGCAGGTTATTTAAGTCATTTGGGGGGGGTTCGGGAGGGTGGGGGATTTAATTTAAAGGGTCGGGGGTGGGTTTTAGGGGGTTTTAGTGTGCCGGTTTTGCGATTTTTCGATTTTTCGATTTTTCACGATTTTTCACGATATTTTACCCCCCCAAACGGCAACAATACGATTCCCTCCCCCTCCCAGCCGAAATCGATCGTTAAGACGATCGAGGACACGATTCACATCCCTACTACCAAGTGCAGCAAGTGTGCAAAGCAATGCATATGCTGAAAGCCCCTATCTTCTATTGCCTTTACCATATTTATTCCAATACCTGCCTGAAGACTCCTGCCTTTCCAGACTAGCTGCTGATCCTCTAACAACTTTCTTATGGCTGAGAGAATAAAGCTTGACTTATATGTATCAGCTGGGTGTGCATTGTGCAGCAAAGACCACTTGCACCATGATGCTCAGCCTCCACTGCAGTTGCTGCCAGAAACAGCTTCAGCCATATCCCAATAGTGTGCCATCAGAAAGAGGTAAGAATGCATAGCATTAATTTTGGTCCCGATATCACTGGTGAAATGCATGCTACTTCCTTCTGTCTTAGCCAGAAGTGCTTGCATATGACTAATGCATTTGTTGTACAGGGTGGAGATGACCTTTCTATGACATGAAGTCCCGGTGAGCACGTTGTAATTGGGGGATAATACATGCAACACCTGCTCTTCCTGGGGCTTGATCTGAATATCATCAGTATCATCTCTCTCCCCTATCAATGAATTGGAAGTTAAGATACTACTGACTAAACTTCCTGAATTCTCTTCAGCTAATAACTATTCAATATCTTCCAATTCAGTGAATCCCATATGAGATTCTTCCTCTGAATCAGTTGATACAGATACTGTCCTCACTATCTCAGAAGCAGAAACCAAAGGGAATACACTGCTGTTTTTGGAACTTGTACTTCTGCCACCCCTGCTCTGCTAATGCCAGTCTTTGATTACTCTCCTACCTATCTCTGCTCTAAAATAAGATGGAGAGGAACAGGCTATAGTAACACATGATCTCCAAATTTTAATTTCTTCTGTGTTGAGCTGCCTTCCTCTCCTGCCAATCTGGACCTAAAATTCCTTCTTTAATTTAAGAATTGGATTGCCTTTTTATTGTTTCCCCTGACAAAGCTCCAACCCTGACTATATTTCCTCTATTTTCCTGACAAGGAACAATTTGCTGAAATGTACTGCCTACTGAGATTTTGGATAATAAAAGTGAATTTATTGATACTGTAGCTGTACCTCCACTAACAGTACCACTCATTTTGTTCTTTGAGGTATATTAGGAAGATTTGTCCATTATTACAGGTAAAAAACTTTATATCACTGGTACCTGCATTCATGATCTCAAATTTGGATTATTCAACTCTGTTACTTGGGGTTTGTATCTCATAATGAAACATCTTCAGTTGCTGCAGAATACCACAATACAGTTAATTTTTCACCTCTGTAAGTACAATCATATTTCACATGTTTTATACAATTACATTGGTTACCAGTTTCTTATAGGATTAGATTTAAAGTTCTAAGTCTTGTCTTTCATACTCTTTCAACGGGTCTACCATTTTATCTCTCTAAAATGTTAGTCCCTTATACTCCAACCCACTCCTTACGTTCATCTTAAGCAGGGCTTCTTCATGTTCTATCACATTAATTAATCCATCTGGATTCCACCAGAGAAACCATATTCAGTTATCAAGTACCTTCTTTATGGAACTCTTTACCTTTTGACATTTGTTCCATCTCTGACTATTTAAAATTTAGGAAACCAATTGAGACCTGTTTTTTTTTTTTTTTATATATATAGTAAGATAATAACTTAGTAATGATGGCAGAAAAAGACCAACTCCCACTCCATGCAGGCTGCCCCTCATGTTTCTCTTAGGGGTATTAATTGCCACTCTGTGCAATTATCCCAAGCTTTCTCATAACCGATAAAAATTTCAGCTAGCGACATTTTTTACTGTGTGATTTGCTTTCTTGAAAATTCAGACAGTGCTGATTGATGTGCATGGCTTATGGATTTTACTACAGAAGCAGTCCTCTGCTTTTTCCCTTATGCCTGAGTATCACTACCCCAGACCATAGAAATTGGGGCCCTCTTGGTTGTTGTCTGAATATACTTCCCCTTTTCCCCCTGCCATCAAAGTGGGGAGCAATGCTGCAGTTGCATTAAAAGCATATTGGTTAAGAATAGTAATCTTTGGGGTAGATTTTATAATTTTGCGCGAGCGCGTACTTTTGTTCTCGCACCAGGCGCGAACAAAAGTACGCTGGATTTTATAAGATACGCGCGTAGCCGCGCGTATCTTATAAAATCCGGGTTCGGCGCGCGCAAGGGGGTGCACATTTGTGCAACCTGCGTGTGCTGAGCCCAGCGTGCGCTGCCTGTTCCCTCCGAGGCCACTCCGATTTCGGAGTGGCCTCGGAGAGAACTTTCCTTCGCCCTCCCCCCACCTTCCCCTCCCTTCCCCTACCTAACCCACCCCCCCGGCCCTATCTAAACCCCCCACTTACCTTTGTTGGCAGATTTATGCCTGCTGAAAGCAGACATAAATCTGCGCGCGCCAGCGGGCTGCTGGTGCGCCATCACCCGACCCGGTGGCTGGTCTGGAGGCCTCAACCACGCCCCCGGGCCGGCGCCACGCCCCCGGGCCCACCCCCGAAACGACACGTCATGCCCCCGAAACCCCGCGTCATTCACAGAACACCCCCGACACACCCCCGACATGCCTCTTTTATGAAGCCCCGGGATTTATGGGCGTCCCGGGGCTCTGCGCACGCCGGCGGCCTATGCAAAATAGGTACGCCGGTGCGTGAGTGCCCTGCGCGCGTAAATCCGGCCAGATTTACACGCGCAGGGCATTTAAAATCCGGCCATTTATGTCTTCTGCTAAGGGTAGTAACTGCTGCACCAGCAAGTAACCTACCTTCATACTTTCTTCATTTCCTTTAGGTTTAGGCAATAGAAGCAATCTTATGCTTTTTCTCTTATGCCTGCATATCAGTATCTCAGACCATAGAAGTCAGGACCCTCGGTTATTTTTAAAATTCTCCTCCCCCCCCCCCCCCCACCTTGCTATCAAAGTGGGCAACAATGTTGCAGTTGCATTAAAACAAAAACAATTACCACAGAAAAATTACAACAATAAAATTGCAGAAAGCATTTTCTGCAATATTATTATTGTATTATTGCAGAAAGTGAGGGGGAACACCACTGCTCTTTTCCAATCTCAAGACACCATTCCTCTTTCCACGGATCTATTGAACAGATCCTTCATAGGACCTGCCAAAACATCTATGATCTCCCTCATTATCCTGGGATGTACCTCATCTGGCCCGTTGGCCTTGTCCAGTTTCAGTTTGCCTAGCTCTTCCCTTACAATCTCTTTTGTAAATGGAGTTTTATCTATCCCATCCCCATTTAGGTCTTGTCAAGCAGCAACATTCCATCTCCAGGGTCTTCTTTAGTGAACAATGAACTGAAGTATTTATTTAATATTTCGGCCATTTGTTCATTTTTCTCCACACATTGCTGCATCTCACCTTTCAGTTTCACTGTACCACTTCTAGCCTCCCTTCTTTCTCTGATATATCTGAAAAATGTTTTGTCAACTCACTTTACCTCACAAATATTTTTCCCTGTATTCCCTTTCTTGGGATCCTTTATACTTCTTGTACGCTGTTCTTATTGCATCTACTTTTCAACTACCTCCTTAAAGAGCCAGATTGGTTTCTTTTTCCCACTTACTCTTGTTTACTTTTCTAACATAAAGATTTTTTGCCTTTGTAATAACTTTTAAAAATTTGGCCCACTGTGGTTCTGCCTCACATATTTTCTACCAGTCTTCCAGTTTTTCCTCCAGGTATGTCCCCATTTTGACAAAGTTTGTATTTGTGAAATTCAAAACTCATATCTTTGTATGACTTTTCTGTATTCTATTCATAAGATTGATCTATACTGTCTGATGATCATTTGTGCTCAGGTGAGCTCCTACCCAAACATTAGCAACATTATCACCATTTTAGTAAGGTATTTAAGTTGCCTTTGCAGAGTAGATCATCTCAATTTGGTTATGCTTTAACACAATCAAAATGTTGAAATGTATTTAATTACTATTTTAATTTGATTGTGCCATTGCTGGATTATTTTTGTATTTTGTTTCCAATGTTTCAGTTATTATATGTTGGAATGTGAAGTTTAAGATTCATTTACATTTTGTACTACCATTTGGGTAATGTGCTTTACAAATGAGTTAAAAAGTTTTAATAAATGAAATGAAATAGAGAACTGCGTCACACACCTACACAGATGAAATTGGTGTACAGGCAAAAAAATGTATTCAGTATATGGGCCCGACTCTGGCCGAGTTTTGCTCTATGGAAAGAGCTGCCTCCGAGGCTACTATAATTAAAACATACATATAGTGTAAGTTTAAAAACATTTAAAAACAAAAGATGTTGAGACATCACAAATGCCATGAACAATAAAAATTAATTAAATTCAAATCAATGTAATACATGCATAGACACAAGTAAAAGTAAATACTTTTACTTGTGCCATTTTTAAAGATGGCGCCGGCCATCCAGTGCTCCCTCCATGTGACAGGGGCCGGCCAATGGCACGGATACCCTGTCACATGGTAAGGGCAAAGGCCATCGGCGCCATTTTTATTAGTGGCAGCCGACGGCCCGAGAGTGGGAGATCGCTCCCGGGACCCCCACTGGACCACCAGGTACCTGTAAAATGTTTTTGGGGGTTCAGGAGGGTGGGGGAAGCAAAGGGATTAGTTTTAAAGGGTCGGGGTGGATTTTTTGTTTATCGGCTCGGGCGCAGCTGATAAACAAAACCACGATCGGGCCCGATGAAAACCCCCCCACATGTGAATCGAAACCGGAATCCGAACCGATTCTGGTTCCGATTCACTTCTCTAGTATGAATCTACCAACCATCAGAGCTTCTCATGACAGTGGCACAGGGATGCCCAAGGTCAGCTGCTGCTATTTGGAAAATGGCATTAGCCTCAGAACAGGAGATGCTCTGATCTTCAACATTATACCACCAGGGACAATAATAAGTTCACCTGAGGAACAAGGGCATGGGGAATCCTGAAGATGGATGGGGGATCTAGGTTGTTTAAAATAATGGGGAGGGGCTTGGAGACAGGGATGGCTGTTGTCAAATTTATTTTTACATTTGTAACTTTGGCCTCCTCAAGAGGCACCAGAGGGGGAAGGGGGTTTCTATGGACTTCCATTGGTTTTACAGATCTAGACGGGGAGCACCAGGGGTCCACATCATCCCTTTTAAAAGAAGACAGAACCAGGATGTGGAGCCACCATCATGCAGTACTTTTTTCTGATCATTTAGCTGTGGTATTTTTCCCCATGGTATTTTACTGCCAGTGAAAATACTGCAGAATTCACAACCCTGCGGTACTCAGTACCATAGGTTAGTGAACCCCATAGAATTTTCCATACCAGGGAAAATATCACAGCTTAGAAAATAGACCATTTAATTAGATTTTAAATACATTCAGTTAATGAGCACTCACTAAATAGCACTGAGGGAGTTCATGCCATGATATTTAGTGTGTTTGTTATCCTTTCCTTTGCATATGATGTTCTTTCATTTGCATACTCAGACATGCACACTTTTGTGTGCTAACGTTAATGTTTTTAGGACCCTTTTAACAAGCATTGTAAGGCCTCCCTGCATAGCTGCTATTTATAAGCATGCACAAAAAGATCTTAAAATAGCTTGCAAAAGTTTATTGCATAGGCCCCATAATTAATTTAAAACTCTAATCTGCAACAAGATTAATGTTGCAAATAGAAATTTCCAAAATTTGACAGAACTCAAATGTTTGTTTAATTTTTTCCCCCAAATGTGAATTTGAAACACCTTAATGTTCCACAATTTGAGGCGGATTTTCAAAGGGTTACGCACATAATTCCGAAAACCCGCTCCTGCGCGCACCGAGCCTATTTTGCATAGGCCCGGCGACGCGCGCAAGCCCCGGGATGCGCGTATGTCCCAGGGCTTGAAAAAATGGGCTGGGAGTGGGCGGGGCGGGATGGGGGTGGGGTGGGGTGGGGCGGGACCACGGCCCCCGGCACAGAGGCAGGCACAACTTTGCCAACAAAGATGAGGGGGGTTAGATAGGGCTGAGGGGAGGGTGGGGTGGGGGGCAGAAGGAAAGTTCCCTCCAAGGCCGCTCCGATTTTGGAGCGGCCTTGGAGGGAACAGGGAAAGCCATCGGGGCTCCCCTAGGGCTCGGCACATGCAAGGTGAACAAGTGTGCACCCCCTTGTGCGCGCCGATCCCCGATTTTATAACGTGTGTGTGGCTACGCGTGCATGTTATAAAGTTGGGCATAGATTTGTGCGCGCCGGATTGCGTGCACAAACCTTCGCCCGCACGTAAGTTTAAAAATCTGGCCCTTTGTTTTTAATTGTTACATTTTATTTAAAAATGTATCCTTTATGCCTGGAGGTTTCAGAGTAATGCAAATTCTAATGAAAGCAACAGTGACAATAGACAACAATATTTATATAAAATATGCTTAGGTGCATCGCGGTATGCACATGCACATGTGCCTACTGTCATACATGCCCATTTGGTTCCAGCATCTGTGTAGGCTGGAAGGAGACTTAAGTACTGATTTCCAGCCTTATAGCTAAAAGACAGTGGAGAACTGGTGGTGCAGGTTGATGCAGCAATCATGACTGTGATGGAGGGACTGACCTGTTGAGGTCAGAGGAGGGACACAACAGTAACAGTAGTGGGAGGGGGTAAAACAGGACTGAACTGTGAAGGACTTCAAAGGGGCGTGGGATAAACACTGTGGATCCATAAAATCAAGAGGCCGTCAATAAAGAGTGGGTGGCTAGCCAGAATGACGGCTACTGCCTGGAGACAATACCCTTATTCAATAAACATACACATGGTTACTGTGACTCCAACATCGCTCTAAGCTACAACAGCAAGAGGAAATGTGGAAAAAAGGATTTGCACTCACAAAGTGGGGAGTAGCTGGCTTGTTACGGCGGTTACTACCCCAAACCAAATAAGCCTGATACTTCACTTTCAATGCATATCCAGCATAGCTCTCTGCTTCAACGGCAGGGGAGAAGAAAACCTGATACTTCACGCATATCCAGCATAGCTCCCTGCTTCAACAGCAGGGGAGAAGAAAAACTGATACTTCACGCATATCCAGCATAGCTCTCTGCTTCAACGGCAGGGGAGAAGAAAAAACTGATACTTCACGCATATCCAGCATAGCTCTCTGCTTCAACGGCAGGGGAGAAGAAAAACTGATACTTCACGCATATCCAGCATAGCTCTCTGCTTCAACAGCAGGGGAGAAGAAAAAAGGATTCGCACTCACAAAGCGGGGAGTAGCTGGCTTGTTACGGCGGTTACTACCCCAAACCAAATAAGCCTGATACTTCACTTTCAATGCATATCCTGCTTCAACGGCAGGGGAGAAGAAAAACTGATACTACAAGCATATCCAGCATAGCTCCCTGCTTCAACAGCAGGGGAGAAGAAAAACAACCAATAAGGGCTGAATAACACAGTCTGGGTAAACCAAATAAGCATGGGTATAGCTTGCTTATTGCGGCGGTTACTTCCCCTACTACCCGTAACTAATCAAGCTTGATATTTCACTTGGTTGCAGCTCCATCACTGCTCTCTACATTAATGGTGGGGGTGGAAGGGAAATAGAACCAAAGAGCTAAGAGAAACAGATAAGTGTGAGAAAAAAATGTGAAGCTTGCTGGGCAGACTGGATGGGCCGTTTGGTCTTCTTCTGCCGTCATTTCTATGTTTCTATGTTTCTATGTTTAAGGGAAAGATGGAGGAGTGTATGCTGGGATCAGGCTGGAGGAGTAGGGGGTTGTCAGAAAATATATACATCTATGATTTCTTTAATTAACACATCCTGTTAAAATGTCTTGGAAAAAGATGTTTTCAGTCTCAGCTGAAGATGAGCTGGGTATGATGTTTCTTTACTCACCATAGACCAAGTTCCAGAAGTGAAGCCCTGCTGTAAACAAGGATCTGTTAGTGGGCCACATCATCCAGGTAGTAACCGGATAAAAAGCTTTTTGCATTACGTTCAGAATCTTAACACATATTTGATGACGCACTAGAATCTAATGCAATTTGGAATTCCAGTTAAGGCAATTTAATATGATATGTTACAGAGCACTGTACAACATATTACATTAGCTTTACATTTGTGACACCTCCTTTTTTCAACAAGATTCCAAGTGGGTTGGTATGCTATGATCACTGCTTTGTACAGATTGTTGGAAGAAACATCATATGCATTGACACAGAGGCAGAGAATAATATCCATTAACCCACAATTGTTAAATGCAGCCAATCACTCCCAAAAATTCAAGTTAGGATTCTGACATTTGTCTATTTAGGGTAATGTGATTGTTCTGTTACACAGCCCTCAAATACGTCAGGTGCATACGTGCCTCCTCCTTCAAGTTTATATAAATGCCCACTCCCTTCCCAATAAAGGCCCTCCCTTCCCAATTTCTTTTACCAAAGCCAAGAAAGAAGCTCTGTCACACCGAAATTCAAAATGAATTTCTTTATTAGATGGAGATGGCACCAGTATAGGTCACATATATAAACAATTCAACTATTAAACATATTCTCAAATCCCCATGGGGTGGGACCACACCCTCGCCTGCTGAGTTTCAATTCATAAAGGCGGGTAGCGTGCACAAATGTTCCCCGTGCATGCAGGTTATAAAATCTGTCCCATTATATTTAACTAAATGTGTGTTCATGACAGTTATGTGTTGTTATCACGTGTGTTTTAGTGGATCCTTGGGTGCTGAGGAGAAGACCACGCCCACGGGGAGGAGCCCTGTGAGGAGCCACAGCACTGGGCTAGACTCTTATTCACAAAACACCGGGATTTTAACTCTTTATTTATACAGCTGAAGATAGCCACCAGGTGGCAGTGGTAAGTTGTAGTCTCAGGGACCACGGCAGAGGGAGCCCTTCTCTCCTTGGTGATATCAGGAGGTTCCGCAGCAAAGGATACTGTGGATGAGACAGATGAGATGTTAAAGTACTCATTCGGTGTTAGCCGTAATGGATGCAATTCCACCAGATAGTTGTTGAAGGTACAGGCACTGAGGCAGGGAAAGCAGGCCCTGAATTGCACCTGAAAATAGAACAGAGGGCCCCTGAGGAGTGGGTACCCAAGATAATAGTAAAACCCCGAAGGGCAGAAGGAGAGCTTCCTGCAGGCAGCAGGGAAGTGGCAGAGTAGAGCAGACAGGAACAGTGCATGACCATTCGAGCCTTTTCCAACTCAATGAGCTAGCAATCTTGAGAAATAGATATACATGGATTGGCGTGACATCAGATGAGGGAACGTCCTCGAGGTTCATGCCACTGGGCGTACTTAGCAGGTACCTGGGAGGAGCAATGGCGTATGGCTGCACCATAGCCATTCTGGGGATGCCAGAGAAGTCAGCTTGATGATGCTGTGGTAGCCATCTTTCCCAGGTAAGTGGGAGGAGCCAAGATAGGGGTGCAACAAGCGGGGCAAAGCTGTTGAAGACCGACGGATGCAACAGTACCCCCCTTCAAAGGGAGCCCATGCAATGATCTACCAGGTCTAGGTTTTTGCAAATGTAGATGATGGAAATCCTGTAGCATCTTCTTATACAAGATATTGGACATTGGAGTCCAAGAGTTATTATTATTTATTTATTTAGTGATTCTTATATACCGCGGCACGTAAAAATATACATCACCTCGGTTTACAGTAAACAATAAATTAGCAACAGGCTTTACATACAACAGGCTTTACAGGAAGTAAACAGATGACAGCAACAGGCTTAACATAAATAACGGAACTCCGGAGTGCCTAATATAACTCCTTTAACTATAAAGAGCAAAGGCATATTCTAATTCAATAACAAAGCTGGAGAGATAAACGCAATTAACTTGCTACAGGCCTATTCCATTATTTAAAGTCAAGTCACAAATATTTCAAATAGTGATAGCAGGCGTGAAGGGAGAACAGAGAGATTAGCAGAATGAAGTAAACGTAGGGGAGAGAACAGGAACAGGTAGCTGGTGAAAAGTAAACAGGAAAACGGTATTTCAGATTAATCGATGATCATTGCGTGAAAGCTTGTTCAAACAACCAGGTTTTGAGGTTTTGTTTGAAAGTTTTATGGCAGGATTCGAGACGCAAGTCCATGGGCATTTTGTTCCAGATGTTGATACCAGCTATGGAGAAAGTACGGTCTCTTGTGGTCACGTGTTTGATGTGTTTAAGAGGGGTAGAGGCAAGTTTAGCTTGGTGGATATTTCTTATTGGTCTTCTGGGCCATAACCATCCCATGACAGGAGGTATTCCCATACTCTGCCTCATTTTCTTACATCGAGAACTGCATCAACTTTGTATTCAATATCTTCTTCTGCATCTACCGGAGTAGAATCAGGTATCTTGTTGGAAAATTCACTGAGTATCACTGGTTTCAATAGTGAGACGTGGAATGCATTGTGGATCTTTAGAGTAGCAGGTAGTTTCAGACCGTAGGTGAGGTTACCCAGTCATCAGAGAATGGGAAATGGTCCAACGAAGCGAGGAGCGAATTGAGCTGAAGAAAGTTTGAGTCTTAAATGTTTTGTTGAAAGCCAGACCTTTTCACCAAGCTTGAAGTCTGGAGCCTTGCGGTGATGAGCATCGTATACTTTCTTGGCTCGTATTCCTGCTTTCATAAGCATCTCTTTAGTCTGAGTCCAGAGTTGATGGATATCTGTAGCAGTCGTTTGAGCTGCTGGGGACGACACTGATATCAGAAGTGGAAGTGGTGGTAATGGTAGTCGTCCATAGACCACTTCGAATGGTGTTGATCCAGTGGATGTTGCTGGAAGAGAGTTTATGGCAAATTCTGCCCCTGGCAGCAGTTCGCTCCAATCATTCTGTCGGGTGTTCATGTAGGCACGGATAAACTGTTTGAGTGTCCTGTTCATCCTTTCTGTTTGGCCTTTGGACTGAAGATGATATGCCAATGTGAAGTCAAGGGCTATATCGAACATCTTGCATAATGCCTTCCAGAAGTTAGCTGTGAACTGCACTCCGCGATCGGAGACTATGTGCTTAGGCAAGCCATGCAGGTGGAAGATGTGCGTGATGAACAATCAGGCAAGCTCCATGGTGGTGGGTAAGCCTGGGAGAGCCACAAAATGTGCCATATTTGAGAACCTGTCAACGGTTACCCAAATGGTGTTGTTCCCTCCTGATGATGGTAAATCTACCACATAGTCAGTGGCAATATGTGTCCATGGTTCTTCAGGGACTGGCAAGGGTTGGAGGAGACCCCATGGATGTCCTGTTAGCGTCTTCTGTTTAGCACAGTTTGTGCATGAAGCGACATAGGCAAACATGTCCTCTTTCATGGTGGGCCACCAATAAAAGGTTTGCAGTTTAGACAAAATCCTTTGTTGCCCAGGGTGCCCTGAGAGTTTGGAGTTGTGGGTCCAAGCCAATAGCATTTTCCTGAGGTTCTTGGGTTCGGTCGTCTTTCCTGCAGGCACCGTGTGGGTAGCTGCCAATATGAACTTCTCAGGGTCAATGATGTGTTGCGGCTCTTTGCGTATGTCCTCAGAGAGGAAGGAGCATGAAAGAGCATCAGCTCTGATATTCTTGTCTCCTGGGCAAAACGTGAGCACGAAGTTGAACCTGTTGTAAAACAGCGACCATCTTGCTTGTCTATGGTTCAGGTGCTGTGCATGGCAGAGATACTCCAAGTTCTTATGGTCTGTGAAGACCATTACTTGATGTTGCGCTCCTTCGAGCCAAGGGCGCCATTCCTCAAATGCCATCTTTATAGCCAGAAGTTCCTTGTTTCCAACTCCGTAATTTCTCTCGGCAGGAGAAAAGTGACGGGAGAAAAATGAGCATGGATTAGGAACCTTAGAATTGCCAGCCTGACTTAGTACTGCCCCTATGACAAGGTCTGAGGCGTCAACCTCCACGATGAAAGGTTTTGAGATTTCTGGATGTCGAAGGCATGATTTGGTTGAGAAGGCATCCTTCAGCTTTTGGAATGCAGCAATCGCTCAGGAGACCAATTAGCTACGTTGGCACCTTTACGTGTCATAGCTGTCAGCAGTACTGTGAGTGAGGAGTAATTCTTTATGAAGGTCCTATAATAGTTGGTGAAACCCAAGAAGCATCTGAGAGCCTTTAACCCAGTGTGTTGTGCCCATTTTTAAATACTCTCCAGCTTCTGTGGGTCCATTTGAAAACCTTCTTTGGAGACAATGTAGCCTAGGAAAGGCACTGATTCCTTATGAAATTCACATTTAGATAGCTTGGCGTAGAGATGGTTCTCACGAAGCCTCTGTAGTACTCTCTTGACATCTTCTTGGTGAGTGGTGATGTCTTGTGAGAAGATTAAGATGCCATCTAAGTAGATAACAACACATTTGTAGAGGAGGTCTCGGAGATGTCATTCATTAAATTTTGAAAGACGGCTGGAGTATTGCATAGGCTGAACGGCATCACTAAGTACTCGAAGTGGCCGGCTCGAATGTTGAAGGCCATCTTCCATTCATTGCCAGCTTTAATGCGAAGCAGGTTGTATGCTCCTTTCATATTCAATTTTGAAAAGATCTGGGCTCCTTGTAGCCTATCAAAAAGTTCTGAAATCAGAGGCAGGGGATAACGGTCCTTAATAGTTATTTCGTTAAGGCCTCTGTAATCTATGCAAGGACGCAATGTGCCATCCTTTTTGCCTACAAAGAAAAAGCCTGCACCCGCATGAGACTTGGACGGTCTAATGAAGCCCTTGTTGAGATTCTCCTAAATGTATTCAGACATGGCTTTGTTCTCTGCCACAGACAAGGGGTATACTCTGCCCTTGGGTGGCTCCGTATTCAGCTTCAGACGAATGGCGCAGTCATAGGATCTGAGAGGCAGAAGTATATCTGCAGCTTCTTTTGAAAAGACAACTTGAAAATATGCGTATTGAGGCAGCAAACCCGGCATTACTGGGGTGGTAGGCATGCAAGGTAATGTCTTAACCTCAGACAGGCATCGCCTATGGCAGTCTGGACCCCAACTT
This sequence comes from Rhinatrema bivittatum, assembly GCF_901001135.1. Lineage (NCBI taxonomy): Eukaryota > Metazoa > Chordata > Amphibia > Gymnophiona > Rhinatrematidae > Rhinatrema > Rhinatrema bivittatum. The sequence goes on along the minus strand of NC_042620.1, from coordinate 67,144,635 downwards.
GACAGTTTCTGAGTGACCCAATCGAATTGGGGAATGTGCTGTTGTAGCCACGGTAATCCCAGTACTTTGGGGTGCTCTGTATGGAGAGCACTGGTACGTAGACACACTGGTTCCGTATGTAGTGTTACTTCTCCCGGCAAGGGTTCTCCATGGATGGATGAAAGAAGTAGAGGAGGCGACAAAGTGGAAGTGGGGATCCGTAAATGTTCCACTAGTTGTTGAAGAATAAAGTTGTCTCTTGTCCCTGAGTCCACTAGGGCAAGAGTCTGGTACTGTAGAGGACTGCAGATGAGCAATACAGGGAAAGAGAGCGGAGGAGAAGGAGTGGTGAGACCTAAGGAGAGTCCTCCCGCAGGACGTAGGTCTGTCCGTTTCCCGGACGTATAGGGCAATTTTGGACAGCATGGCCAGCTTGTCCACAGTACATACAAGCCCTAATTTCTTCCATGTTCTTCAGGTGGCTGCGGCCTAATTGATCGGTTCCTCTTCGCTGGCAGCTGGGACTGTAGAGGCAGCCCTGGATGCAGTCTTGACTCAGACTTCACTCAGAAAGGGTATCCTGGAAGTCTTGGTTTCTTGAACTTTATCTCAAAGCCGGCGATCAATTCTAGTTGCCAGTTTCACCAGTTCAGCCAAGGTTTCAGGCATCTCTCTGGCTGAGAGTTCATCCTTCAGGCGAGTGTTCAGTCCTTTGAAGAACAGTGTCTTCAGGCATCTTGGGTCCCAGGATAACTCAGATGCCAGCGTCTTGAATTCAATAGTGAAATCAGCTAGGGTCTTGCTCCCTTGCTTTAGGTGAACCAAGGAAGATCCTGCAACAGAATATCGGGCAGGGTCATCAAAAACTGATTTAAACAGTTCAAGGAATCCTTCAATGTAGTGAAGGATCGGGTCCTCACGTTCCCACAGCGAAAATGCCCAGGACAGGGCTTGTCCATCTAGGTATGATAAGATATACGTGGTCTTCGCATAAGCTGTGGGGAACTGTCCATGTTGTAACGCAAAGTGCATGCAGCACTGGTTAATGAAGTCTCTGCATCTCCATACTTCTCGTGAGAAGCGGGTAGGATCTGCTAGAGGTACAGTCATCTTGACCATCACCTCTGACGGTTTAGCCTCTTTATCTGAGGTGGAAGGCGAGTTCATCTGTTGGTGTAACAGATTAAATTCAGTGGTCAGTCCCTCCAGTGCAGTTTGCTGTTCGGTGATCAGCTGGGCCAGGCCTGGAATGGCCTGCAACACCGTGAGCCGAGCCGGATCCATGGAGTTGGCAATCTGTTGTTATCACGGGTGTTTTAGTAGATCCTTGGGTGCTGTGGAGATGACCACGCCCACAGGGAGGAGCCCCCATGAGGAGCCACAACACTGGGCTAGACTCTAATTCACAAAACACCGGGATTTTAACTCTTTATTTATACAGCTAAAGATAGCCACCAGGTGGCAGTGGTGATTTGTAGTCTCAGGGACCTCGGCAGAGGGTGCCCTTCTCTCCTTGGTGATATCAGGAGGTTCCGCAGCAAGGGATACTGTGGATGAGACAGATGAGATGTTAAAGTACTCACTCGACGTTAGCTGTTATGGATGTGATTCCACCATATAGTTGTTGAAGGTACAGGCACTGACGCAGGGAGAGTAGGCCCTCGAGAAGCGAGTACCTGTTCCCTGAATGGCACCTGAAAATAGAACAGAGGGCCCCTGAGGAGCTGGTACCCAAGTTAGTAGTAAAACCCCGAAGGGCAGAAGGAGAGCTTCCTGCAGGCAGCAGGGAAGCGGCAGAGTAGCGCAGACAGGAAAGGTATGTGACCATTCGAGCCTTCTCCAACTCAATGAGCTAGCAATCTTGAGAAGTAGATATACCCGGATTGGCATGACGTCAGATGAGGGAACACCATCGAGGTTTGTGCCACTGGGTGTACTTAGATGTGGGTTGCACGCACGCACCCTAGCAGGTACCTGGGAGGAGCAATGGCGTACAGCTGCACCATAGCCATTGCAGGGATGCCAGAGAAGTCGGCTTGACAACGCTACGGTAGCCAGGTTGCCCAGGTAAGCAGAAGGAGCCGAGATAGGGGTGCAACAAGTGGGGCGAAGCTGTCAAAGACTGATGGACCAACATTATGTTACATTATTTTATGTTATTCTATGTTTACATTTTATTGATATTAAATTTGTGCTATTTCTTGTTATTTTTTAAAGTTAATATTAGATTTTATATTATTACTTACTATTCTAAATTGTTATCGTATCTTAAGGTCATTTTAATTTTTACAATGTATCTTATTATAGTTTATTTTAATGTTTACATTTTTTTAAAGAGGCTTAACTGACTGAAATGTTTGATGTATATCACACGACCGCTATGTACACTGTCTTGATTATTTGTCAGACAGATAGTATATAAATTAGATAAATAAATAAATAAGAATTAGGAGTTTCTCGATGACCTAGGACAGGAATGGGTGAACTGGTAGAGGTTTTGACAAACTGGCGATTACAATTATATGTGCATGTTTTAAAGAATACCGACTGTCATGTGTAAACATGTTTTACGCAAGCACATTGTGATTTATTTGCATATAAATTATGCCCATGTATGGTTTTTAAATACATAGGAAAGGTATGTGTTTTCAATGCTTTGGCTTGACACACCATTCAGTGCTGTTCATCATAACCGACCCACAAGAACTGTTCTTAAAGGCACTTTGCATGTGCCCTCTCTGAAAATGGCACACCTTTCCTCCACCAGAAACTGCACCCTATCTATTGCTGGCCCAATACAATGGAACACTCTGCCCACGACTCTCCGCTTGGAAACCTGTGCAATCAAATTCAAAAAGAGACTTAAGACATGGCTCTTTCAGCAAGGCTTTCCCGACTAGTCTCTCTTCCCACCCTCTTTCATCCCCCTTCGCTGCCCCACTTCTCCTCCTTCAAGTATCCCATCACTGCCTGATCCCTTTCTCCACCCTCTAGAACCCCTTTCCCATCCATGCCTATCCCATTTCCCTGCTCTATCCTGCGTAGTCCCTGGTATACTGTACTTCACTCTGCAGCGAAACGCTCAAACCAGTCCTCTACCTGGAACTCCTCTTTCCTCATCACCGAGACACCCTCTTGAAATAGTATTTAGTCTGATAAAGTATTTTTTAACTTATTCACTATTTGTAATGTATTGCTCATGCAGTCGTTATATTGAAGTTGTGTTAGTTACACCTTGTTACACTCATGAGACACTTTTTGTTGTTGATTTTTTGAACTGTATTTTTTTTGAACTGTTGATTTTTTGAACTGTATTTCTGTGCTTCACTTTGTCGCCCCTTCCCTCTTCCCTGTTATAATGTAATTTCAATAAAAATAAATAAATAAATAAATGCACTGCAGGCATTTGTTCGTAACTATATATACACACTTATGTTTGGGGTGGGCATATATTTACTTTTTATCTCTGCATACCTCATTCACTCATGTTATAAAATACTGTTGTAGATCTTTGCACATACATGGGCCCGCGTAGAGTTGTTTCAAATTTACCCTCTTAGATGGTAAATTTTAAACAGCCTTGCAGGTGCACATGTATGCTCGTATGTCGCTCATACCGAAGGACATGGCCATTTTATACCATATGAGAGTATAAAATGTTATAAAATTGGCAGTATTTGTATAATTTTATATGGATGCGTGCACATGCATGCATATGCCGCCCCTACCATGTAAGTGAGGGGATTTTGCTAGGCACGCTTGCCGATGCAAATACCCATTTCCCCAGTTTATTCCCAGTTCACCCTGGTAAAGGATAGGACTTCCTAACTTCCCTAGCTAGATAGCCTCCTTTTACTATATTAGCCCCGACCCCTCAAATCTCACTGACTAACCTTGATTTTTTTTTATTTTAAAACTTTCACGACATCCTTAGCAGAAGTAAAGTTACTCAGTAGGGAACCCCGGCGCGTACTTATAAATACCTACATACAGACTTCATTTTATAGCCCTGGACTACCCATGTCTTGCCCAGACTGTGCTCAAGCCCCACTCCTTTTTTGCCTTTTCGATTTGTGCACATACTGAGAGATACGTGCATACTCGGCAACTTCTTAAAATCTATGCGGCACACTATGGCCCGAGACACATGTGTATCTCCAGGCTTTGGCACATTTAATGTTTGACTCACTTTTCAGTTTTGTAATATCTACTGTCTACTTTGGTGGCTTGTGCCTAGTCACAGTAAACAGACTGACTTGACCATGTGTATTTCACAGCAATAACAATTATATAAACTACTATGCAAAATGATTGGATTGTATCAGTCTTCAATGCAAGGAAAAATCTGCAGTCTTTTGTTTCATTGGTTTACCTTCTTTTTTATTTGAATCAATATTTATGTATCACGAGGTGGTATATCTTTGTTGATAATAGTTGGCCATGTGTATAACGTGTCACTCCCTACACTTTGATCTTACAGTACTATTATTTATTGTCTTATGTTTAAATGCCTAAGAATATATATATGAGTTCTGGTTGAATACAGAACACTTCCAACCATATTTATTTTAAACCTTTTTTAAACTGATTTTCCAATTTTAAAATAAAAAGTAACCAAACTGGAATACAAATATGATAGCATTGTAACACAGATGATATAATTTTCCCATGACAAATGGGAAAAAAAAATCATAGCTTGTTTATGGAGATAATTTCAATAGTTATGAAAAACATTCTAAAAAAATAGTGAAAGCCATAAATATGTCAATGCCTTTATTAGCAGTTTTAAGTACACTCTAAAGAACTATACCCTGCCACTATGTATACTCATTTATAGTTAGCCAAACAGAAATTTGAAAAGGTTGTATAAAATATATATTCAAAATGACAGTGCTGTAATTGAATAAGTTGGCAATTGTGATACTTTCTTATTAGGAGCTATACAGACCCAAAACTATCAGAGTTCATACTATGCAAACTAACTTGCATATTCTAGTTCTTTCTTGTCTAGTTAAGTTTATGTTGAAATTCATATTACACAGGAAATGGACTGAATTTAATATTGATGTCTTTTGTGCGCATCATTTAATCGTCCCTATTGATTGAATTTCATCAGAATGTGGGACTTGAACAGAGGCTTTGATTATACTGTAAGGATTCTTTGCCGCTTTGTGTTAACCAACACCATATCAATGCACCTTCTGGTGTGATATCACTTTCACAATCAATATCTGAAAAAACCCAGGCCTCAAGAAAAAAGAGGAGAGCAACATTATGGGCCTGATTTACCATGTGCTGTTTTCTTCATTTTGTGTCTCTAAGGAACAAAGCTTAGTAAATCTGGACCTAAGACCCTTTTTGTACATAGATTACATCTTTTCAATTGAAAAGCATTATTACATGTTTTTAATCTAACAGCAAGAAGGATATAGGCCTGAAAGAGTCCCTATGGAATGCCTGTGCAATTTGTAAATCATTTTTTATTTAAAAGTGTCAAACTCACCTCTCTAATGCTGTTTGACATTTAAGAGAGGGGCCATTTTAATAGTTTTATCATACTATTTTGTTTTACTTTCTTAATATAATAGCCCTTGATGACATTATTTGGTCAAATTGTTCTTGCAGAGCTCTATTTTTCTCTGAATTTAATTCCCATGGATTTTCACTGCCGGGCCAGAACAGGGCACTGACTCAACTCCTGCCGAGATGAACATTGATTCTTCACCCTGTACCAACACATAAATTGGACTTTAAAAGAAAACATAAAACAGCTTGTGACGCTTTCTCAAATTTGCATATATGGAACAGACACTCTAGTACAGAAGTGTAGCCAAAGATAAAACAATGGAATGTTATCCAAAGTTGACTATAAATATTTTTTAAGTTATCTACAATTCTTTCATACATAGTAGTTGTCCATGCTTCATGGATTAATAATGTTTTTCTATTAAAGTGACAATGAACAATTAGAACACAGGGATAGTAACTTTCATACTGGCGTGCGGGCGCACATTTTGCATCTGTGTTTAGCGTGCACCCAGGGATGTGGCCATTTTCTAACTTGTGTGCATATATGTGCACATGTTATAAAACAGGCTCGATGTGCACCCATGTGCACCTAATTTTAAATAGGTGTGCATCTAGGCACACAAATCCCATTTCTACAATGTAAATTGGGGAATTTTAAAAGAGGTGCACGTCTACTCCATTGACAGTTTCACCAGTTCATCCACCAGTTTGTTCAGTTAATAGCTAAGTCCTCCAAACCCCCTAGTTGAATATTTTATACTCCCCCTCAGTTAAGTCAGATCCTTAAAACCCTCAGTATGACTGATTTTGTATTTTTTAAAATTTACTCCTCATCCTTAGGAGAAGTATACATGCGTGGCAGGGGATCTTGTCACACGCCTAGGCACATTAAGTATTCATGCGCACATTTCTTGGTCATGTCCTGAAATACCCATGCCCCATCCAGACAACACTCATACCCTGCCCTTTTTGAAAACTTTTCACATGTGCATGCAGTAGGAGATATGCATGCATCAGGGCAGTCTTTAAATTTCAGTCAGCATGCAAACCCAATTTGTGCATGCATCCTCAAATTGATGTACGCTGGGCTTTTGTAATTCACCTCTTAGAATATATTTCACTGTATGACTTACTATCATAACAGATAACTCAGGTCCTATTTGTCTATAGGGCATAGTTGCTGCTAAATGATTGAATTTAACAATCTGATGTAAATTAATATACATACACACAAATGGCATCCAGCTTTATCTTTTCTTGGATCCTGATATGGCTATGGCTCTAAATTGTTGAATCAGTTCCTAAATTAATGTTGAATCTGGGAAAAACTTAGGTTTTCCATAATGTATCTCTGTAGACCTTAAGGACATCTTTGAGTCTTGATGGAACTATTTTATCTTTAAAACAACTGGTTATTTGGCCAGTTAAATAACATGTAGCTCTATGGTGAGTCCCAGACAATTCATGGTTTAATATAAGGGAAATCGTTCAGAATTGGAGAATGGATTTTGTTGTTAGTCTTGGACAGTTTGCAATTAGCATTGGGTAGGGTGATCAGAAACGTAGATCGGGTTTATGGTTGTCATGAACATCTAATTTTATTTATTTTGTTGTATGTACATTGCCTAAATTCGGTTTGGACTCAGGCATTTTTGGATATAATTGGGGTACTTATGTTAATTTCATGGTGGCCAATGTTAAAAAATATATAGACTAGATAACTTATCCAGTTAAATTTAGCTGGATAAGTTATCCTTGATATTTAGTGAGATAAACATCCCACTGACTATCCCAAATTAAAGTTATTCAGCTATCTTTTGAATGTCACCAGTTAGTTTTAAAGTTATCTAGCCTCATGTGGCAGGATCATTTTAAACTTAACCAGCTATATTCAAAAGAATACAGCTGGATAAGTGGTATTGCTGAGTTTGCTTTTTTTAAAAGTATCTCGCAGGCCTAGCAACCCAAATCACAACTCCTCTCCAATCCAATCTGTAAACCGTGGACTCTGCCAGGCTAAGTCTCCCAGCCCACAAACCTTCTGAGAGCTTTTTCAACACTAAACATGCTCAGGGTCCTGGTTCAGCCTCCCTGCTTCCTGCCTACATCCCAGTTCCGTATAATTTGACACCAATGGGCTCTTATCTGCCTCCTTCTCTCTATTCAACCCTAATCCTCCCACCTGCCTGGTATCTTTTGAAATATCTATCTTCTGCTGGGATTGTGGTATACTGATATCTTAGTTAGAGTCTTCAGCACTGGGGATAAGAAGGTTACAGTTTGGATGGAATAGGATGGTAGGGGAATGGAGGAACACAAAAGTGAAGGGAGACAGAGGGAGGCTCATTGGTGCCAAAATATGTAGAACTGGGGAGGGGGTAGTCAGCCATGATCCCTGAGCAGTTTTAATGTTGAAATGGTTCTCTGAGAAGATTTGTTTGGTGGGTGGGGGGAGGAGACTTTGGCCCAGAAGTGCTCATGGTTTTTAGATTGGAGGGATGGGTTATCGTTTGGTCCACTAGGCCCATGATGTACTTTCTGAAAAAAAAAAACTCAGCATGACTATTTAATGGGCTATATTCTTTTGAATATAGCTGGTTAAGTCTAAAGTTTTCCAACCACGTGAGACCAAATAACTTTAGACCTGCTGCAGAGCATGGCTAGAAATAGTCAAACAACTTATCCGGCTCACTCCTAATATCAAAGTTAGTCAGATGTTATTTGGATAACTTGTCATCACACTGGAATGCACCCAAAATGCTCATTATTTATCCACTAACTTTTAATTGAATAATGACTCAGCCAGTTAAAAGTTAGCCAGATAAATGCCAGGGAAATTTAAAACTCTGCATTTAGCCAGATAACTTCTTATTTATCAGGCTGAATGGCTTTGAATATTAGCCTCAAAATGTTTTGTAAATTCTGCTATTTGTATTTATATTTTATTTTATATAAAATGTAATAAGATATATTTCATATTGAGTTGCAATTTGCTTGAATCATTGGTTATTGGAAAGTGTAGAATACACATTTTTAAATTATATTAAACATAACAAGTATTACATTCAGAATTTCTTAAAGATGCTAATCTAAATATGGAAATAAATATTTCTACTACAGCTAAAACTTCTTTAGACATTGCCATACTATTAGTCAGTTATATTCATATGTAAATAACTCAGATCAGGCCACATACATCCAAGACTTAATTTTTCAAGACTTGAATACTATAACTAATTGTATGTGTTTTTGTCTTGAAAATCTATTTGGAAAATGAAATTAACTAAAAATAAACTCTGCCACAAGATTACTCTTGGGCTGTATATTCAGACAACATATTACTATCATAATGAAAGACTATCACTGGTCTCCAGTGAATTTCTGATTTAAGTTTCAGATGCTGACTTTGGATTATATACTCTTAGATGGTCAAGGTCCAGCTTACTTAAAGGGTTCTTAAGAAGATACATACAGTATCAACCCAAACATAGATTTACAAATGATGTTAAGATGCAGTGCCTGAAGCTACAAATGATATTAAGATGCTGTGCCTGAAGTTATCTTTTACAGTTTTTAAACAATTGTCTCATAACCATGTTTTGGTACACCTTTGAAGCAGTAGAGGTTCAAAGTCTTTTGGAATGACTACTGTTGCCTTGCCTGTTGATATAAGTCATTTAAAGTAATTGGCCTTGTTTGATGTAGGTTCTGAACTTTGGAAATAGTGATTTTTTTTTTTAATCACTGTTTGATACATGTTTTCAGCTTAGGAAGTAGAGTTTTCCCTCACAGAGTAGATGTGTGCTTGATAAGGCAGAAAACAAACAAATGTGACACTATGTGCTAGGGAAAAGGTGTGGGGATGAAACAATTTTAGCAATTAAACTAAAGTTACAAGCAGTAACACTGAAACGATTCAGAAAACTTGTACTCTGGAGACTTTTCATGAGTAAATTCATGAATGAAGAAACATAATTTTGAAACTGCATTAGACTATATAGATCCACCTTTCAGTATTTCAAGTGTTAGTACATTTTGCAAGAAAAAAATATGGATAAAATGGAAAAGTCTGAAAGTGTTTCCATATGACCTTTTCCAATCAATAATACTGTAATTACCATTTGTCTTTTTGTGGACATAGATGATTTTACTAATAAAGCTGATAGGGACTTTATTAGGCGTCAACAGTTTGAGTCCAATTCAAATTAAATATTCAGGCAGCATAAAATGATTTGCATGCCTGAAAAACCCCTATTGGTTTTCAGATTTGTAAATGACCTAAATACTGACCATAAAAGGTGTAGTTATTCAGCGCGAAACTGGCAGCAATAAGGAATCTTACCTTTCGCCGCCAGCGATGTGTCCTCAGCGTCGGCCCCGGTGCCGCCACGACTCCTCCTCTTCCGGGTCCGACTCCACCCCCAGCTAGCTATCGCACGCGAAAAGGGACTTTTTGCATGCGGTGTTGAAGATTAGAGAATGACCCCCTTAGTTTGTACTTCGCTCATGTAGTTCTTATTAAATAGAATATAATGCTATGATTTAAACAGCTTATTGGGGAGAGATTTTTTTTCAAAGTATGACATTCTAAAATTATTAGCAAAACCTAATGAACAATGCATATATCAATATTGTTCTGGTACCTTTTATGAGTAACACAGGAAAATTCAAGTTCTGAATATTTTTCCTGCTGTCCAGATAAATATTGTCTAGGTAAGTCATTAGCTACGCAAAATATAGCTGGATAAATAGAGGCAGTGTTGAAGATGTTCCATGTGCATGGTTAAATTTTAAGGTAGCCCGGTAAGTCTGGTCAGAAAAATACCTGTTCTAGTTACCTGAATAATTTTAGCCCTGATTAACTTTTTGCAAATAAAGTGAGCTAAACACTTATCCAGCTATTTTCCACTAAATATCCTAACACAATTATCTGGTAGCTTTCTAGTTCACTATCTTTCTGAATAGCAACCTCTCAATGTCATTCTTAGAAGCCCATTTCTTCAAATTTTGTATCGCTGTTTGCCTCACTGAAAATAATTGGATGTTTTCATTGATAAATTTGGTACAATTTTTGCACCAGAGCAAAGCCAGTGCAAAACTTTAATAAAGGAACCCTTTACTGAACTAGCCACAGTCAGACTAATGGGCAACTTATTTGTCAGGAAAATGAGTACTTAAAAAATGGGTTGGTGTTTTAAGATTTTCACGGAAGTTGGCTATTAAAACATTTTGAATCTTCCAAGAAATAAAAATCATTATTCATTTTTATAGCTTTCATTATGTAATTTAAATAAATAATGCTAACTCATGATTCCATAGTACACAATTCAGTTTCTTTAAGATATCCCTAAATAGAGAACTTAAACTGATCTTGTATTTATTTATTTTAGATTTATGTTCAGCACTTATATGGCATCTTTTGCATGTCTATGACTGAACTTCCTAAACAAAGAAAAGCATAATGCAAAAACCAATGTCAGTCATGATTAAAACCACACAAAAACTGAGCCACTTGATTGCCACAGAATGAAAAGCAAAATGTAGAGTTAGACTGGAAACTAAATAAAGATCATTGTTGGGCTGAGCAATTTAGATCTGCCTTCTTATCTGCGTGAGGACTGGACATGGAGTCCAATATATCTTATATTACCTCAATCATAGATGTCCTTGTCTTGGTGTGATGTGGATTAAATATCAGCCACTATCTGAACTCAGTAGTATCTGATTCAACCCTGAGTGGGCTATTGTATGTATTACTAACCTGCAGTGAACCATGATTTTAGGGGTTCACAAGTTTACCCTTAGTCTATGACTAACTGATCAAAAATAAATTATAAAAAAACTGAAGGAGAAAGTTGTTATGTGGAAATTTCAGTAAAACCAATTTACCATACGTACTGCAGAAGAAAGGAAGGATATAATATGGAGGATAGAGGGAATAGTAATATTATTTATCTCACAAATGTTTTTACTGTAATTAGACCCACCAGAGTCAATAATCACTTTGTAAAAATGAGACTGTCATATTGTCTACTGTACAAATTTCATTGAACTATAGAGCCAATGAGTTCACACTATACTAGCAGAAGAGTTAAAATCCAAATGACAATTAGTGATCAGGTGCACAGCTGTTGAGTGTGTGAGCTACAATAGACAATCCCTATTTTACTTTGCTATGGGATAGTGCTGGGGTGGCCAGCTCTAGTCCAAAAGAGCCTCAAACAGGCCTGGTTTTCAGGATATCCACAATGAATATGCATGAGATAGACCTGCATGCACTGCCTCATTATATGCAAATCTGTCTCATGCATATTCATTCTGGATAACCTGGTCTGTTTGTGGCTCTTGAGGACTGCAGTTGGTTACCTTTGGAATAGTGTGTCATATACACAACTATTCAAAGCATATAAAGAAGCAGAAAATGAAAAGAAATAACAGATCTTGCAGTACATATCCCAACCCTTTAAAAGAAGTTTAGCACATCAGAAGTGGATACTAATAAGGATATTTGACCAAATTCCAAGCCCTGTGAAGTTGATGCAAGTCAGAACATGAGCTAAAATACAGCTAATTCTCTTATTCATAATTTCAAACTAGTTTTTTTTTCTTGATCTTTACTAGAATGGGAGAGCTTATTTATATTTAATTCCATCCACCTGAGAACTGAGAAAGGAGAAGGTGCTGATGCAATTGGAAGTTTCTAAGTTAGAGCCAATTGGTTCTGTAAGGCTCAGATTAAATATTAGTTTGCATGAGGGAACTACTCAAACTCTTAGCCAATATGAACTCAGTCATGATTTCCCATTTTTTTTCCAGTTTGTTTAACTTGAACTGGCGTGACTTTAAGTTAAAAATATACTCATGTCTATCTACCATTAATATAAATCTTGTTACCAAAATCCCACCTAGTAAACCAAGTAAAGCTGAGCTTTAATCAAAAATCTAAACTCATTTCCATCAAAATCCAATAAAGCTCACACACTAAAATCCAAGCAATTTGCTCTATTGTCAAAACCTAAAGCAAGTTCCATCAATAATAGTGTGTATTTCTAGACTGCCATTACAAATTTAGCTCAACGTGGATTAAAACATTTTTAACAGGTAGATTAATCTGTCCTAAAAAGTTTATAATTTAAATGGATACCAGAAGCAACAGATGATAAATTGACAATCTCAAGCATGGCCTTGGGAGAAGCAGAATTTGAACTCTGCTTTCTCTCATTTGCAGCCTATTCCTCTAACCACTAGGCTGAACCATGTCATTCTACTCCATACCAGACATTTTGTCTCTTCTTAATGTCTATTTATGCTCTGCTTGATTAGGTTTAAGATAGAATTCCACATATTGTTTTGGAGGTAATTTTCAAAGCCATCTATGCATGTAAATTGCTGCACTAAATAGCACATGGCTTTTTATGCATTCAAATAGTGCATAGCTCTATAATGTGCTTACTTGTATGCAAATTGCAGAGAGGCATTCCAGGCTGGAATTGGGGTAGAGCTGAAACTTGTTGAATACATTTTCAAAGAGATTACATGCATAAAAATAGCATATACTAGTAGATTTTCTATTTTATAAACATGAAGAGTACATGCGTATTTTCTATTTCACACATTCTGGTGTAGCTATTATTTTTTAAGAGATATATGTGTGTACATTACCAAACTTATTCATACACTTTACATATGATAATTGACTGGCACAAGTAAAATTGGACTTGTCTGAAGTTTTTGGGTGGAAGGATTTGGTAATCCTCAGGTGGTTTGGGATGAAGTGCTAGTGGGTCTATTTGAACGGGAGATGGACTGGGTTAATTGGAGGAGGCTCCCTGCACATACTTTTCTATTTTAAAATGTATAAGCCTAACTTTCAAACCAATCCATGAGCATTACATTTATAAGCGTAAGTGGTTGCTCTGAGATTAATGCTAGTATTTTATAAACTGTACAGCAGTATCTGCACGGTTTATAAAATACAACGCAGCTCTGCTCTAAAATATGCGTAAATGTTTCAGTATCCACAAATATTTTCAGTAAACACTGCTTTCTCTACTGATTTTATAAACATACACAGGTATATTTAAGATGTGATAAAAAAATATAATGTCAAACACAAACGCTAATGTCCCAGAGGTTTAAGAAAGTGTGTAAATGTGAATTCACAACATCATATTAAATACTTTTGATGAAAGACCTCATACAAGGCATACATTCATCAATGCTAATTAGCACCAAAGTGTACCAACAGTATAATCATGGGTCTGTGATATACCGATCAACTTTTTTTTCAATTTTTTTTCTCAAGTGAATGTGTGGCCCATTTTAGACCCGTGTTTCATTTTGCATAGTAGCACTTAACTTAATGGAGTCGAGGAATGCCAAGAACATGGTCGTGAGGTCATATCCAAAGCCAAGCCCTCACGACCATGTTCTTGGCGTTCCTCGACTCCATTAAGTTAAGTGCTACTATGCAAAATGAAACACGGGTCTAAAATGGGCCACACATTCACTTGAGAAAAAAAATTGAAAAAAAAGTTGATCGGTATATCACAGACCCATGATTATACTGTTGGTATACTTTGGTGCTAATTAGCATTGATCAATGTATGCCTTGTATGAGGTCTTTCATCAAAAGTATTTAATATGATGTTGTGAATTCACATTTACACACTTTCTTAAACCTCTGGGACATTAGCGTTTGTGTTTGACATTTAGTTGAGCCGCTATCCCCGCCCTATATAGAGTGCTATAAGAGTTCAGTATTCTATAAAAAAATATAATGCATAATAATGCTTATTTATATGTTAAGGCAATTATTTTATAAATTATATGCATATATCTTTTTGAAAATACATACTTGCATGCATACTTGAAATCATATTTGCTGATTCTTCCACCAGTTAATCCAATCTAACTCCAGTTAACATAGACTCTCTAGATCTTCACCCTGAATAACCAGCAGTTCACCCAGATCTCACAACAGACGAGTCCAATTTAACTTGTGTGAGTACATTAGCCATGGTAAATGTGTATAAATAAGTTCAGTAATGTGCATGAACAGGGAGTTTTAAAGAGGTGTTTGAGAGCTCATATATATGCATATATGGCCATGTGCAGATCTACCCTACAGCTCAATACTGTAAATTGCGGCTGCAGTTACCCTGCTCCTAACCTGCTTTCTACTCACTTTCCGGCCGCGTTAGCCCTTCCTGCGATACACTATCCCCTTTAACCCATCCTTACCACCTCTTTAAATGCCCGGGTAACCCTTTCCGCACGCGGCATGTATATCAGATGTAAACGAGCGAATTAGCTATTCCCTCCCATACAGTAACGCGCGCCCTGACTATTGCTATTTTACCCTGCCATTTTGCCCCGTGTTTAACCTGCTAAATTACCACCTACCCCTACCCCTGCGTAAGAGGCAAAGGTTAAGGGTAGACGGCAAACTTTCCCACAAAAGAAAACCTAAAAATGGGTATAAATACCTTGGATGTCACTTTCCGAATCCCCCATCTCCATGCGGGCGGGCGGGTGTGCTGTCATCGAGGCGGGAGCCGGCGGGCAGGCGTGCTGTCATCGAGCCGGCGGGCATGCGTTCATCTGGCGGGCTGTCATCGAGGCGGGAGCCGGCAGGCAGGTGTGCTGTCATTGAGGCGGGAGCCGGCGGGCGGGTGGGCGCGCGTTCATCCAGATGGTGGCGGGAGCCGGCGGGCGCGCGTTTATCCTGGCGGCGGCGGCGGCGGTGGGAGCCGGTGGGCGCACGTTTATCCAGGTGGCGGCAGTGGGAGCCAGCGGGCGCGAGTTTGTCCAGGCGGCGGCGGTGGGAGCCGGCGGGCACGCGTTTATCCAAAGGCGGTGGTGGGAGCCGGCGGGCGCGCGTTTGTCCAGGCGGCGGCGGTGGGAGCCGGCGAGCGCGCGTTCATCCAGGCTGCGGCGGCGGGAGCCGGCGGGAGGGCGTGCTTTCATCTAGGCGGAGGGAGCCGGCGGCGAAAGCGGCCTCCAGCAACCCCCGCCGGCAGTGAATGAATGCACGCCTGTGTATGCCCGTGCAATTACGGTGCTCAAGGCAGGGCATTAGAGGACGCCGACGTCACGTGCCGTGACGTCAAATGTCGTGACGTCACGCCTTGAGTGCCAAAATTGCACGGGCGTACACAGGTGTGCATTCATTCACTGCCAGCGGGGGTTGCTGGAGGCCGCTTTCGCCGCCGGCTCCCTCCGCCTGGATGAACGCACGCCAGCCGGCTCCCTCCGCCGCAGCCTGGATGAACGCATGCCCGCCCACCGGCTCCCGCCGCCGCCTGGATGAATGCGCGCCCCCGGCTCCCACCGCCGCCGCCTGGATAAACGCGCGCCCACCGGCTCCCACCGCCGCCGCCTGGACAAACGAGCGGCCGCCGGCTCCAACCGCCGCCTGGATAAACGCGTGCCCGCCAGCTCCCACCGCCGCCGCCTGGATAAACGTGCGCCCGCCGGCTACCGCCGCCGCCTGGATGAACGCGTGCCCGCCCGCGCACTGGCTCCCGCCACGCCTGGATGAACGCGCGCCCACCCACCCGCCGGCTCCCGCCTCAATGACAGTCCGCCGGCTACCGCCTCGATGAACTCGCTCCCGCCTCGAACGCGCACCCGCCTGCTCCCGCCAGTAAGTTTACTTTTTTTACACTTTTGTTTTAATTTTCGCCTGCGCCTTGCTTCGGGAGGGGGGGAACCATCCACTTCCTGGTACCTGTCATTTCAAATGTCAGTTGAAATGACATTTGAAATGACAGGTACCAGCGCACCCAGGATACTGTATAGGCCAGGGGTCAGGAACCTTTTTGGCTGAGAGAGCCATAAACGCCACATATTTTAAAATGTAATTCCATGAGAGCCATACAATATGTTTAAAACTAAATACAAGTAAATATGTGCATTTTATGTAAGATCACACTTTTAATGTACAATAAGTCTCTGAAAATATTACACCAGGCCTTAAGACCCCAATACATCTCCTATTAGGAAAACGGACCAAGTCAGGCTGCTATAGAGTCCTACACAGAAACAACACGCCAGCAGAAAACCTCACCTGAATCACGTGCTGTCCCTCACCTAACATAGAATAATGAGACCAAAACGCATAACAAGAAGCATGCAGAAAAAACTGAATTGGAAACTGCAACAAGCCAGAGTCTCTGTATGCAGTGTAACAAAGGAAAAAAGAAACATCACCCATCCTTATAAAACAAATCAAGAAATATAAAATCATCAGCAGTAAAACTGTACTAACAAAAAGAACATATTTTGAAACAGCTGATGAGTGGAATATCCAATAATTAAAAACTCATATAAAACATTTCCAGATACCAACAAAATATTTCAAAATAGCAGACACAAAGATCCAGTAATGAAAAATAATAAGGATACAAAAAATTTTTTGCTCTGCATACCTGGGAACGTTTGATATCCAGGTGTCCTGAGATTGTTCTGAATTAGCAGGAGGTGGGGTGGTTTGCTTGGAACTTTCTCCTCTCTCAGTCACATACCAGCACTCTCTCTCACACTGGCTCTCAATGACACACTTATACACACATGCTCTCAGTACTCACATATATATATATGTTTTTTCTCTCTCACTTATATAGGCTCTTAATTACACATTTACACACATGCTGTCTATCTTTTCACGCTTACACACACCCACAGGCTTTCAATCACATAAATACATGCTGTCTTTTTCTCTCACACACAGACTCTCATTCACATGCTTACAAACATGTCCTCTCTTTCTCTCATTTACACACAGGCTCTCAATCACATACTCACATGCTCCCTCACCTAAATCAGCTCTCAATCACACACAGACACACATGGTCTCTCTCTCTCATTGAAACACAGGCTCTCAATCACATACTCCATCACCTAAACCAGCTCTCAATCACACACAGACACACATGCTCTCTCTCTTATACACACAGGCTCTTAATCATACACACATGATTTCTCTCACACACAAAGGATCTCAATCATACACACATACTCTTTCACACAAACAGGTTTTCAATCACAAACTTACACATACAGGTTCCCAATGGTAAACTTACATTCATGCTCTCTCTCTCACAGGCAGGCTCTCAATCACAGACATACTCTCTAGTGTGGTCTCTTCTTCCCGCGCAGGCACCCGATGCTCTCCACTTCCTCTTCCGGGCCGCGGGGGTGGGGAGGAGAAGAGAGCACGCCGGTACCGCTGACTCCAGCTGTCCTGCCGCGTTCCGCCCGGCTGACAGCATTTTAAGCCCGGGCGGCGGAGGACCGGGGAGCAGCTGGGTCAGCGGGGAACCGCGAAGTGTGGCGACACTTGTCCGCGAGCCAGATGCAGCCCTCAAAAGAGCCATATCTGGCTCGCGAGCCATGGGTTCCCGACCCCTAGTATAGGCGCTGTATTAAGCACCTATACAGTAAAATTGGTTGCATGGGCCTAACCCTTCACCTAACGCTTCGCAGACGCGGCTTGCATTTGCAAGCAATTTAAATAGAGTATCATAAGAACATAAGAAAATGCCATACTGGGTCAGACCAAGGGTCCATCAAGCCCAGCATCCTGTTTCCAACAGTGGCCAATCCAGGCCATAAGAACCTGTCAAATACCCAAAAACTAAGTCTATTCCATGTAACCATTGCTAATGGCAGTGGCTATTCTCTAAGTGAACTTAATAGCAGGTAATGGACTTCTCCTCCAAGAACTTTACCAATCCTTTTTTAAACACAGCTATACTAACTGCACTAACCACATTCTCTGGCAACAAATTCCAGAGTTTAATTGTGCATTGAGTAAAAAAGAACTTTATCCGATTAGTTTTAAATGTGCCCCATGCTAACTTCATGGAGTGCCCCCTAGTCTTTCTACTCTCCGAAAGAGTAAATAACCGATTCACATCTACCCATTCTAGACCTCATGATGTTAAACACCTCTATTATATCCCCCCTCAGTCGTCTCTTCTCCAAGCTGAATAGTCCTAACCTCTTTAGTCTTTCCTCATAGGGGAGTTGTTCCATTCCCCTTATCATTTTGGTAGCCCTTCTCTGTACCTTCTCCATCGCAATTATATCTTTTTTGAGATGCGGCGACCAGAATTGTACACAGTATTCAAGGTGCGGTCTCACCATGGAGCGATACAGAGGCATTATGACATTTTCCGTTTTATTCACCATTCCTTTTCTAATAATTCCCAACATTCTGTTTGCTTTTTTGACTGCCGCAGCACACTGCACCGACAATTTCAATGTGTTATCCACTATGACATCTAGATCTCTTTCTTGGGTTGTAGCACCTAATATGGAACCCAACATTGTGTAATTATAGCATGGGTTATTTTTCCCTATATGCATCACCTTGCTCTTATCCACATTAAATTTCATCTGCCATTTGGATGCCCAATTTTCCAGTCTCACAAGATCTTCCTGCAATTTATCACAATCTGCTTGTGATTTAACTACTCTGAACAATTTTGTGTCATCTGCAAATTTGATTATCTCACTCGTCGTATTTCTTTCCAGATCATTTATAAATATATTGAACAGTAAGGGTCCCAATACAGATCCCTGAGGCACTCCACTGTCCACTCCCTTTCACCGAGAAAATTGCCCATTTAATCCTACTCTGTGTTTCCTGTCTTTTAGCCAGTTTGCAATCCACGAAAGGACATCGCCACCTATCCCATGACTTTTTACTACATATCGAGTGGTATGTGAGCGGTATGTGAGCAGGACTGTGCGTGCGGGGAATGAGGGTGCGCCCGGCACTGCCGCACTCTTTCTAATGTGGCCTTACTGTATCGACCTGCTAGTATTTTGTATGCATGGGTTATAAAATGTGTTTAAATCAACCCAGCAACATTTGTGTGTATGTATAGATATGAGTAAATAGAAATTAAATTAGCCGAATCAGTCTAAAAAAAGCACTACTTATCCAGCTAATAGGGTCATTTATCAAAATGCTATAAGGCTTTTTCGCATGAAAGGCCTTTAACGCATGCGATAGCACCATAATGTATGGTGCGATGCAAATCCAAAAAAAGGAGGAATGGGCTTTACTGTTTTGCAAAGCCCTATTGAATAGATTTAATACAGATTTTAGCTACACCTTTTTTAGTAGTGTTAAGCCATGTAATAGGTTTATTGCATTTTGTGATGTGTTCTCAAATGCCTGTTTTAGTAGCTCCTGGTGAGAGAGAGAGAGAGAGAGAGAGAGAGAGAGAGAGAGAGAGAGAACATCTTGCTGTAATGCCTTAACACTAGATAGGTATTTATATCTCTTTGGGAGGCCCACCTAGTAACTCAAGGTGAGGTTTAAGTATTAGTGTAGGGGTTAGGAGCCACTTTGACATTGAAAGTGAGACGTACAAACAGAACAGTACTCTCTTGTGAAGATTTGATGACCTTCGGACTGCGGAAACTCACTCAAAGATGATATTCGTGCAATGTTCTCTCATCCCAGCTTGATGTTACCCAGAACAGTTTTGCACTGTTCTCTTTTGGCACCTCTCTGTTGCTCGTATCATGCACAGGTGACACAGAGGTTGCTACACCAGCACCCATTTTTTTAAACACTCAGTGTAGACAGTGCAAAGGTTGGCATACCGCCTTTCACTCATATGAAAGACAATACTTATGTGTGCAAAATTAGATGTAGTGCACCTATATGTGCCTACAAATGGAGGGGGCACCATTTCTTATATATTATGCAAGCTTCACTTCTACAGTAACCAAACGTTCACTTCCATTATGCTGTGAACTTGGTGACTCACACAGTGTCAGCTGCAGTGTGCCAAATAGGGAAGAGGAGTGACTGAGTAGTGTGTGGTACATGATCTATACAGGTGCAGAGCACAGAACGTAGAAGGATGCTGCTGGTGCTACAGATCAGGCTGACTTCCACAGACTGACATTCCTGTAGTGGGCTGCCTTTGTGATCTGGATGCTACCTGTAAGGTCAGCCTTCCCTTACACATATTATACAGATCTCCAAGCCATGCCAGTACTGATGGGAGCCACAGTGTGGAAGTGAGCCTGGCCCTAGCACCAGCAGCATCCTTCTAGGACCTCTGGTGGTTGGCCATGGACATTATAGAGCAGATGGTACTCCCTCACTCTTCATCTCTACTTGTGATGCAGCAGTTGAGTGTGTGTAGCAACACTCTGCAAGTACCTATCCTATTAGGATTACAGTGTAAGCTAAAAATGTACCTGATCATATACCCTTGCACACCTGACAGAAATAAGGGGGTGGAAAATTAACTGTTGTGTCATGATGACTCCAACTTTTCCTTTACCCTACCCAGCCTGGACATGCACACTATGTAATGTGTTGCCCATGAGCAGGTCACATACAGGCGCATGTAAGCAGGAGGAGTTGCCTAATTCAACAAGGCAACAAAAGGCAATAGTGAAGGCAATAGTGAAGGTCCCCAGTAAGGAGCTTCTACTTCACCTCTGGCTCTCTTCCTTACCAGCATACATGCAGCTTTCATTGTTATGCCATAACCCATATGGTCTGGCATGCTCGAAAACTGTACAATTGGAAAGAGGCAGGCCATACTAGCATGTGGAGAGCAAACCTTTAACCTTCAGTACCATAAGCACTAAAACCACACATTGAAAAGACACAATCAGAAAGTAGAATTTTCCAAACAGTGAGCACTTTATTAGCAAACACATGTAGTGCACTGTTTGAAATAAATGCAATGTCTTAGGTAATCACAATCTGCAAGGACAAGATAGCCAATATCCCAAAACATTGAACATTTCATGAAGAGTACATTCAGTGTACACCTGTACATTCAGAGATTGAGATGGCATCATAACAGATATAGGCATTGCATCTTATCCTTTAGGCACATTCATGATTACAACTAAGAAAATAGAGGAAGTGGCACCCCAAAAGCTATAGTATTGCTGTTAAGTAATAGCTACATGCAGCACTACTATCTGCTGTCAAGCCAAAGGCCCCAGTCAGTCAATGTTGAAAGAGTGCACTGAAAAAGGACAGCCTAAGGGCCATGGCAGCAAAGTTCAAGTAAAGGCTCCAGACTGTCCATATTGAAAGAGTGCACTCAAAGGGGACAGCCTAAGGGCCATGGGAGCAAAGTTCAGCATGAAGGCATCAGCAGCAGGACCAAACAGTTCAACATGAAAGCAGCAGGAGCCTAGAGGCAGCAGGAGCAGCACAAGACCCATCAGCAAGGAGGCAGGAGGCTTAGGAGGAGACCCAGCAGCATGGAGGCAGGAGGCACAGGAGGAGAGCCAACAACATGGAAGCATCACTTGCAGGAGATGAACTCAGATGACACCCAGCAGTATGGAGGCACCACTTGCAGGAGAAGATAAACTCTGAGGACACTCAAAAGCATGGAGGCAGCGATGGGACAACATGACAAGAGCCAGCAGCAGGAAAGTTATTATAGGCTATTTAAATGACCCTGAAATAGACGAAGAGACTCTAGGAGGACTTCTTAGTTGCAGGAGAAGACTTCACAGAACACCATGCATTCTGCGTGCAGGCACAGCAATTCTGTAGTTTGGGCATGCAGAGCAGGTTTCTTTCATCTAGATGGCACAGCAACTCTGTGAAGAGGCCGGCCAGGTCTTGTCACAAATTTTGTCTTCTTGGCCCTTTCTGGCCATTTTGTTTTCATCTTCAAGGCCCCTTGCCAAGTGGTACCTTCCCACTCAGGGGGGGGGGGGGAAACACATACCCTCCTTTGGTACCTACCACTCCAGTGTCTTGACTCACCAGGACTGCTGCATGGTGTTGATTCTAGGGATGGAGCTGAGGACTCCGAAGGCTGCTCTGGCATGCAATGCAGTATTTGTGTGATATTGCTGATGGCAGCAACAAGGGTGTTTAAATTTTGAGCGTTGGCAGTCGTATTCTGTTGGAGGATCCTGTTCTGCCAGTCCACAGATCTTCTGAGCAGCCGTTTCTCTCCCCACAGCTGCTCAGTTAACCTTTAGGCATACTTGCTGCTGGTGCCAGTGCTCATACCGGTCCTGGAGGGGGTGACAGTGCTGCTGGCAGTGTTGGTACTGCTGGCGTTTTCTTTGACAGTGGGGCTGTCATAGCTGGTGCTGATGGTGCTGCTGTTGTGTGAGCATGCAAGATGGGCATCAGTGGTGTAGTGCTCTCCACCTGGCTTTGGGATAGTGGAGCCACATGCTGGCGTGGGGTGCTGGCTCATGGTACATGTGGTTCTGAAAGGTGCCAACCAAGGTCGCCTTCCTCCATGAATGTGGACAGACTGAGGGATAGTTGAGGTCAACTGTTATAGCAATAGCAATGGCTGTGAATTCTGTGGCTCGTGCTGCTACTCCTCCTCCTCTTCCTCCTCCTTGCTCCACTGCATCTCTGCATCATCAGTAAGGGCCTCTGGAGTACTGCAAGTGGGTGTCTGCTCCCAGTGGAATCCCAGCTAGGCCCAGGGACTTCTCAGCTAGGCTCTGGGCATTCCTGACTGGGAATGGCGGCTTGACACTCAAGAGCTGTGGAAACATAAAAGAAGAAAGAAAAAAGAAGATATAAGTACATATGCAAGCAAGTATCCTTTTTTTTTTTTTTTTTTGGCATGGGAGGTGCACTTAGTTTTTTGCATAGTGAGCATCTTATGCCAAATGATGTGTGCCATGCCCTGCAGCCTGCCCATTTTCAGGTGAGGAGAATTTACCAGCTGCTCAGCCATGCCCTCGAACATGTCTGGTCCCAGCTTCTCTATCAGTCGTTCCTCCATATGAGTCAGCTGGATTGGACAGGGCACTCCTCCTCTGGTCATGCATTGGTACTTGGCTCTTGCCACCACCTTGCCCTTAAGCTGGACCTTAATGTCCCTGTATTGGTGGGTGACTTGCTCCCCACTTCTTGCCATGCCCGTCTGCCTGCTGATGGACTCTGCCATGTTGCGCCATATATGCCCCTTTGTTGCCTTAGTAAAAACAAAAGAGATAGATGCCTTTAGTCTTTTTCAATTCCTTTATTGAAGTGGAGACGTAAAAGAATGATATAGCCTGACTCTGGCCGAGTTTCGCCGTATACTATGGCTGCCTCAGGGGCTTAATTGTACGTTCATGGACTCTTAATTATGGAACAGATAGTGTCTGATCTGCAACAATATTAGATCTTATCGCTTGTTGTTACAAGTGGAGACCCATATCCATAAGTGGATTGTAAGGAATATTATTGATTTCTGCTGCATTGTATGACCACTGCAATGGTCTAATCCAGGAGCTATTAGATATATTGTATTCATGAGAATATGATTGACTATACAAGCGATAAGATCTAATATTGTTGCGGATCAGACAGACACTAATAACTGTTCCATAATTAAGAGTCCATGAACATACAATTAAGCCCCTGAGGCAGCCGTACTATACGGCGAACTCGGCCAGAGTCGGGCTATATCATTCTTTTACGTCTCCACTTCAATAAAGGAATTGAAAAAGACTAAAGGCTTCTATCTCTTTTGTTTTTCCTAACGGCTTTCATAGATCACCTACCTTCATGCTTCTTGGGACCTTCATTGCCTTAGACATCTTGGCCGCCCAGTTGCCAAACAACTGAAGATAGTTTTGCAGGATCCCTGTGATCACCAGGTTGTTCTCCTGTGTGGTGAACTTTATGGTCCTTACATGAACACGTGGTGCTGTCTGGCTGCCTGCCTGAACGGGGTGCTAGCTGGCTGAAAGAAGGGGGGTGCCACTTCCTCTTCCAAAGAGGTTTCTTCCCTTTCCTCACTCTATGTTCTGCTCCCTTCTTCCCTCCCTTCCTTCCATGCCCTCCTGCACCTGTCCTACCACCTTCCTTCCCTTCTGTGCTCTCTTTCTATCTCTATCCTGCCCTATGTCTCCCCTAGAGCTCGCTTGACGAGGCCCTTCCCTCTCCTGCACCCTCCTATCCCTTCCATGCTGCCTCTCTCTACTTCTGCACCTGTCCTTACTCCTAATCTGACTCCTTTCCCTGCCACTCCTGCCCACATCCTCCCTCTCCCTCTTCGGCCCCCTCCCTCTCCTATCCTGATGCCTCTTCTCTCCTCTCATGCTCCATCCTCTCCAAAACCTCCAAGCACACCTCCTTCACATACACACTGCCTCAACACACACACACACACACACACACACACACACACACACACACCTCCTCACCACCTTCACTCCTCAACAACTCTCCACTCCTCCTCACCAGCTCCACTCCACCTAACCACCTTCACACAAAAATAGACTGGCAAATTGGACTAACAAACAAAAATATTCACTCCAACAAATATGACAAAAGGGAAAGGGAAAGGGAAACAGAGGACTACAGCAAACAAGACAATACAATCACTAATCACTATAAATCTCCTAGAACCCACCTACAACACCTACCTCCTCTAAGCAAACTCCTGACACATCCTCAAAGAGGCATGTGCAACAGGCTGTATTTATAGTGTAGCAAAAAATAATGTGCTGCACAATGATGCAATACACTGTGTTGACACAATGCTGCATGAGAAGCAGCAATGCTGTGTGCGTTATTTAACTATGTGATGCGGTAGGCCAGCAATTTGAATGAAAATGCCCCTTTTTTTATCGCACGCATTATTTGCGCGATAAACATGGCAAAATGATGACTCTAGGTCGTACTTTGCTGAACAAATAGTAGGGATGTGCAGAGGGACGCCATACGTTGCATTCGTGATTCGGATTCGTCGGGCAGCAGATATGTTGCATTCGGCCGTATGGCGCCCCGATGTGTTAATACGGCGATTTCTATTCATGTCCCAGCTAAAATTAAAATTAACTACAACCTCCCACCCTCCTGACCCCCCCCAAGACTTACTAAAACTCCCTGGTGGTCCAGCGGGGAGTCTGGGAACCATCCCCTGCACTCTCCCACCCTCGGTGCCAGTTTCATCATGGCGCCGATAGCCTTTGTCTCAGGGGCTACCGGTGCCATTGGTCAGCCCCTGTCACATGGCAATCGGCGCCATCTTGTGCTCCTACAATGTGACAGGGGCTGACCAATGGCACCAGTAGCCCCTGTGACATAGTATGGGCAAAGGCTATTGGCCCCATTTTGAGTATTGGCATCGGACGGCCGGAATGCAGGAGGTCGCTCCGGGACCCCTGTTGGACCCCTAGGAACTTTTGGACAGCTTAGCGGGGCCTCCTCACCCCACAAGACTTGCCTAAAGTACAGCAGGAGTCCGGGAACGACCTCCTGCATGCCGGCAGTCCGATGCCAGTACTCAAAATGGCATCGATCGCCTGTGCCCTCACATGTCACAGGTACCGATGGTCGGCCCCTGTGGCATAGTGAGGGCAAAGGCGATCTGCTGCCAGTACTCAAAATGGCGCCGATCGCCTTTGCCCTCACTATGTCACAGGGACCGACCGTCGGTACCTGTGACATAGTGAGGGCAAAGGCGATCGGCGCCATTTTGAGTACTGGCATCGGACAGCCGGCGTGCAGGAGGTCGCTCCTGGACCCCTGCTGGACTTTTGGCAAGTCTTGTGGGGGTCAGGAGGCCCCCCCAAGCTGGTCAAAAGTCCCTGGGGGTCCAACGGGGGTCCCAGAGCGACCTCCTGCACTCCGGCTGTCCAATGCCAGTACTCAAAATGGCGCCGATAGACTTTGCCCATACTATGTCACAGGGGCTACCAGTGCCATTGGTCAGCCCCTGTCACATGGTAGGAGCACAAGATGACGCCGATGACCATGTAACAGGGGCTGACCAATGGCACCGGTAGCCCCTGTGACAAAGGCTATTGGCACCATGATGAGACCGGCACCGAGGGTTTGAGTGTAAGGGATAGCTCCCGGACCCCCCGCTGGACCACCAGGGAATTTGGGAAGTCTTGGGGGGGTTCAGAGGGTGGGGGGGGTTTGTTTAAATTTTTATTTAGGTGGCCGTATAATTCGGGGGAAGATTCGTGTATTCGTGGGGAATCGTGATACGTTTCGCTTCCCCACGAATACTACGAATAGTATAATATACGTTGCGGATCGCCAAATCGGCGAAAACGAATGCACACCCCTAACAAATAGAACTTTTTCATTCTTATCCTATTATCTTACTTAACCAGATAAATAGCACTTTTGAGACATTCAGCTAAGTGGCGGCGTTTAGCAGCTACCACTTCACCAAATAAGTAGGAACCTTTCATAGTCCTGTTGAACTTTTGAATGTATACAAAATGCAAAAAATGTACATACTTTTTGCCAGATAATTTATATGTCAAAATTAAGCAGGACTTTCCCACGTAAGTTCAACTTACATGTGTAAATTGGAAAATTTTCTAACATGCGTGTGTGTAGAAAATTACCAGTTTTACCAATTTGTCCACAATTTTGCCCAGTCCTTATCCAGGTCATCAAGATGCTGCTGGTTCTTGAGCCCAAACTCCTTTGAGTTCATCCAGACCTCCCATCCAGCCGATAATGCAGTGTAAACACATTTCATATCACTTATGTAAGATAATTGTCAGGTGTAAAATTACACTTATAAGTTGCCAAATCTATAAATGTGTCTTTTAAAATAGCAACGTATGTGTGAATATGTTGGCCATGCCCCAGAATACCCCTAGACTGTCTCTTTTTTACACTTCTATATTTGCATGTGAACCCTTATTTACATATCTATATCTGATGCTTATAAAATAGCATGTACATGAGTATGTGCTATTTACACATGTTTATATGCTCATTTTTCTCTGTGTGACCTTTTGAAAATTCACTTATCTCTTACAAAATAGCAACTAACATGCATGCTTTTGAACCCAGACTCGAAACACCTCTGCAGTAAAATGTATGTATAAACTGGTCTATTTTAAATCCCCTACATGCGCCAGACCCGGGAGATATGTGCATGACTCAGCCCGGCGTGTGCCACGTGGATTTTAAAA
This sequence comes from Rhinatrema bivittatum, assembly GCF_901001135.1. NCBI lineage: Eukaryota > Metazoa > Chordata > Amphibia > Gymnophiona > Rhinatrematidae > Rhinatrema > Rhinatrema bivittatum. Next base: position 67,117,206 of record NC_042620.1, on the reverse strand, counting down.
ATCAGGCAAGTCCGCTCTTACATACCGGTGTGAGCATACTTTTTTTTTTTTCACAAAAAGTGGTGGGACATGGCCATGGTCTGAATGGGGTATGGGCAGGCCAGGACTACACCATGAATTCTGCATGTAAGTATTTATGTGTACAAGCGTGCGCTGGGGCTCGGCTGCCGTGTAACTTCTGCTATGGATGGCGTGTTAGTCATGTAACATAAAGCAGTAGGCTAGTCAGCAGGGTCATAAGCGTCATGGCTAATAGGGTAAAAGGGAGGTAAGTTAGCTAGGGGATTTAGGAAGTCCTCTCCTTTACTGGAATGAACTGGGAAAAATAGCTAATTGAGTCAGCGCTCGTATCCGCTAAACGTTCTCCCCCTTACGCGCTTGAGTCGCCATGTATGCAGATGCATGCATCACTAAGAAATCATGACCATTTGGCCACATCTAAGTGCGTATAGCCAATTGTATAACACGCATGCTTATATGCGCATATATGCGCGTATATTATAAAATTGCTGTGTCCAAACGCACGCACGTGTGCGCCCGCATGCAGGTCTTAACATTTACTTCAAAATGTAAAATGCATGCATACTTTCAACATTTATAAAATGCCATGTATGCAAATATATGCTGCTTATGGGCATATATGTTACTTTTATGTGTGAAACCCCTTGGAAAGTGTACTTCTATGTGCATATCTGCACATGCATAAGTTGCACCATCCAAAGTGGAGGTGTGACATTACATGAGTTTATTTGGGTGCATAGCCAATTATCTGAGAATTTTCAAAAGCACACTCATGCACTTAAGTTCACTTTGAAAATACTCAGTAAATCTGCATGTATGCAAACTTTACTGTTATGTAGGGAATAATAAAATTACCATTCATATGTCCAGGTATCTGTTTATACAGTGTGTGACTATGTATATAATGCAAACAAATGGACTCTGAGGAAGTGAATATTGAAAGAGAATGGAGGACCTGGAGAAAAGCTAATTAAAAACCCATATACATCTGGTTAAGATAATCCACATAGGAACAAAGAAATGGATCATAAAGTAACCCAAAGGTTCATTCAAAGTAATCATACCAATATTCCAAAACAGAGTATACTAATTTACCAAGTTCATTTAATTTTAATTAATGTACCTAATCATTCCCCTCCCCCATAAAATCACTGTCTTTGTACCTGATTCACTAAGAGTTTTTCCCATAGACAAAAAATGGAGAAAAGCCTTAATGAATCTGGCCCTTTGTGAGTTAATGTTCAGTAGAAGAAATATATACATAGATAATTGCCCAAATGAGTTGAAAGTTGTATTAAATATACATTTTTTTGCAGAAATCAAAAATCAATTAGAAAAATAACCCAATTCACATTCTTAAAAGGAGAAAATGAGCCTGTTCTGGGCCATGTATTAGCAAACAGGAGTGATTTATATTCTGATAAGGGCCACTGTAAGGATTATAAAGTAAATGTCATCTTATAAAAAAGAAAGCCTCACTCCATAAGCAGATCGTGAACTCTCATAGTTAATAATGCCCTCATCTAATATAAAGCTGTAGGCTTCCTCTGGGCTCTATAGAAAATGAGGTTCAGCACCAAGCTCCAAATATGTGATGTCATCCAGTAAAATATTTCTTCTTGTCTGGGAGTTTATGTGCACTAAAACAGACAATGATTACAATTTTTGTGCTGGACTGCTCAGTTACAGTACATGAAAGGTACAAAAAGAATTAAGATTCTGGCATTGACATAACATTGTGGTGAAATGAACATGTGTAGTGTGTAGTGTCTGCAATATTAAGATATGACAAATTTGCTTGCACCCTATTTGAGCTGATATGTTGTAAAACACTATTATGTTCCCATTGTATATTGCGCCATATGAAATCACTATACATTTTCTTCACCAAGGTTTCCACACATGTACATTTTTCCATCATATAAAAAGAGAGCATTATTCAAGGTCAATGCCATGCTCCAATTTTCTGAATCATCATACTTCCTCCTTCTCAGTAATGAAATGAAGCAGGATTACATTTTCTTCAAGCTCTAAAGCTAGATGAAGGCTAGATGTGTTGCTGCTATCCTATTAGTGTTGAAATACAACAGCTAAGAGCCAGACCGAACTTTGCCCACCAAATCAGGCCCTACTGGAAGATGACTCTTTCAAGTCAAGTGATTTATAAACCTATATCCTACAACTTGTTTAACTTTATTTCATGCTAAACTATTCACGCATTCACGCTTTATGCTATGAAAAGCTAATACAAATACCTAAAATACTTTTGTCATAGTCTGTTTAACAGCAACAACAAGGGAATTATTAAGACTGCTGACTGGATGTTAAGTAATTTTAAATCTGCTTGGGTCAATTTTCAGCAGCCCTTAAAATTTTTACCTTGGTTTCTAAAATATTTTGTATAAGCTGCACACAAGTGATTATCAGATGGTCTAAATAAAAAGTCATGGATTGTGATAAATTCTGTAGAACTCCCAAATTGGTTGCTGGATTGTGATTCATACACTTTAAGCTTTATTATTGTGTCACAATTCTAAGGGATTTGATATGTTAGTAAAAAATATAAATCGATATATTGAATTGATATTGAGAAGACAATTGAGAAACTGCCAAGTGAACAGGCTATTTTGTCTAATCCATCTACTGCTAGTTTCTTCTCCATTTATTTATTCATTTATTTGCTAATTTATTGATTCAAAATAATTTATCCATACAGATTTTGGTGGAGTACAATAAAAATGACTTAAGAACATAAGAAATTGCCATACTGGGTCAGACCAAGGGTCCATCAATCTCAGCATCCTATTGCTAACAGTGGTGAAGCCAGGCTACAAGCACCTGGAAAGTCCCCTAACACTAAGAAGATCCCATGCTACTGATGCCTGTAATAGCAGTGGCTATTCCCTAAGTCAACTTGATTAATGGCAGTTAATGGACTTCTCCTCCAAGAATATAGCCAAACCTTTTTTAAACCCAGCTACACTAACTGCACTAACCATATCCTCTGGCAACAAATTACAGAGCTTAATTGTGGATTAAATGAAAAATAATTTTCTCTAATTAGTTTTAAATGTGCTCCTTGCTAACCTCATGGCATGCCCCCTAGTCCTTCTGTTATACAAAAGAGTAAATAACCAATTCACATTTACCCATTCTAGACCTCTCATGATTTTAAAGAGACCTCTATCTTATCCCCGTCAGCCGTCTCTACTCCAAGTTAAATAGCCCTAACCTCTTCAGCCTTTGCTCATAGGGGAGCTGTTCCATCCCCTTTATCATTTTGGTCACTCTTTTCTGTACCTTCTCCAGTGCAACTATATCTTTTTTGATATATAGCAACCATAATTGTACATAGGACTCAAGGTGCGGTCTCACCATGGAGCGATATAGAGGCATTATGACATTTTCCATTTTATTCACGATTCTCTTCCTAATAATTCCTTACATTCTGTTTTTCTTTTTTGACTGCCGCACCTCACTAAGCCAAAGATTTCAATATATTATCCACTATGATGCCTAGATCTTTTCCTGGTGGTAGCACTTAATATGGAACCTAACATTTGGGCCGATACAGTACAGTGCGTTCCGGCGAAGCGCACTGTTAAACCACATTTGGACACGTGTTTTCGACACACTAGCTTTACCCCTTATTGAGTAAGAGATAATAGCGCGTCGAATATGCGTGTCCAAACCCCCCGAAACTAATAGCGCCCACAACATGCAAATGCATGATGATGGCCCTATTAGTTATGCCCACGCGATTCAGAAAGTAAAATGTGCAGCCAAGCTGCACATTTTACTTTCAGAAATTAGGCGCTAATTTCTCTCGGTATCAGGAAAGTGCACAGAAAAACAGTAAAAACTGTTTTTCTGTACACCTCCGACTTGATATCATGGCGATATTAAGTCAGAGGTCCCAAAAGTTACAAATAGTTAAAAATAAAAATAAAAATGTAAAATGGGCCCGCGGCTTGCGGGTTGAAAACCGGACTCTCAATTTTGCCGGCGTCCGGTTTCTGAACCCGTGGCTGTCAGCAGTTTTGAGAACCGACGCCGGCAAAATTGAGCGTCAGCTGTCAAACTTGCTGACAGCCGCCGCTGCTGTCCAAAAAGAGGCACTAGGGATGCGCTAGTGTCCCTAGTGTCTCTTTTTACCACGGGCCCTAATTTAAATAAATTAATTTACTGAATAGCGCGCACAGGAGAGTGGCCTGTGCGCGCGCTGGGAGAGCGGGCACTCGCCCTCTCTCCTGCAATTTGTACTATATCGGCTTGATTGTGTAACTACAGCATGGGCTATTTTTCCCTATATGCAATACTTTGCAATTGTCCACATTAAATTTCATCTGCATTTGAATGCCCAATCTTTCAGTCTCCCAAGATGAACCAACATAACAATCAGTCAATAGTGTACATCAATAATAATACTGAAACAATTAGAAGGATGGAAATGAGAATAGAACTCAGATAATAAAATAATCAGGAAAGCTAAAGTAAAAAATAAAGGATGAATTTTCAAAGACTTGCACACGTAAAAACTAGCATATATGTGCATAATTAGCATCTATTCACATACATGCTATTTTATAAATCTCAAATATTTGTGCACATTTTTGCTTTCCTACACACATATATGTGCTTAGAAAGTGGGCTATCTGGGACATTCTGGGGCAAGGCCAGCATTTATGCACATACGTTGCTATTTTAAAAGGCATTTTTACACAAGTAGATTTGCCAATTTATGGGTACAATTTTACACCTGCTAATTATCTTGCATAAGTGATATTAAACATGTTTATTGGGAACTAATTGCAGGATGGGAGGTCTGGGTGAACTGGGGGTAGTTCAAGCTGATCTGTAGAAGGAATAGGTGAACTGGTGGAGTAATTGGTAAACCTAGTCATTTCAGGTATATGTGCATGTTTTAAATTATACAGATTTACTATGCATAAATCTTGATTTACACAAGAAATTCCCACTTTATTTTCAAGCATAAAATATGTACATGTATATTTCTAAAATAGGTAGGAGATGTATGTGTGTTCAATGCATTGAAATACTCACTTTCAATGCATTGCATGTATTTGCATGTAAGCATAAATACATGTGCATGATAGTGGGGAAAAATAGACATATTTTATAGTATGCACAGGTTATAAAATATTATTCTAAAAATACACACAGCCATATACAAGCAAATATGCTGCTGCGTGCAGTTGTTTGAAAGTTATTCTCTAACAGCTCGATTTTAAAAGCCGTATGTGTGTGTATACTGGTATGCGCCGAAGACCGGCTTCAGAAAAAAGGGGCGGACTGGGGTGGGGTCTGGGCAGGAAGTGGGCGGGCCCATGCAAACTACTACTGCCCCAGAGAGCAGGCAAGTATAAAAAAAAAAGACAGTTAGAGGGCTTTTAACGGTCGGGGTGGGTAGGCAAAACGCTAGGGGGTTAGCTAGGGGATTCAGGATGTTCCCTCCCAGACCGGTCTTTTATTGGAGTGGACTGGGAGGGAACTGTGGAAAGGCCCTTTCGCATCGTCACGCATTTCTTAGAAAATGTAGCCCCCTTACACGCACAAGTCAGCACTCGCGTGCACATGCTTGTGCCAATATAAAATTAGGCACGCATATGCATGTGGCTAGCATTGCACATCCATGTGCATGCACCAGGAACCACATGCACATGGTTGCCTGTGTGCGTGTTTTAAAATTAACCTTTAAGGGCATGATATTCAAAAGCATTTACATGCTTAAAAAAAATTTCATTAGCCCGCTTCCATGAGTGGAGTGTATTTACATATGTAAAAATCTAGTTTTAAAATCACAACAAAAAGAGAGGGAAAAGGATCAAAATCCAATCATTAAAGTCAAAGCGAATTATGGCAAATGATAATATCATAAATAGTTGCTTTGGAATTTCAATCTGCAGCCTCTCGCCTCGCAATGGGCCGCAAGCTTAAATCAGCTTACAAAGCAATGTATAGCATTCAATCATTTATTGTCATATTGCTCACTATTAATTCTAGTTTGTAATTTCAAAAATTCCTTTATTGATACAAAATTTATTAAATCACCCAAAAGGTTTAAACGTGCCCATGAAAAAACCATATACTTCCCACATCTAAACTAACCAAAATTTATATTAAAATTCCGACATCAAAAATGTTGGAAAAAGGAATACTTAGCCACTTCGTTGTAATGTCCTGAGACAGTCATAAAATACAATTCAAAATACTCCCGACATGATTCATGTTTCGATTGTTGTTACAATCTTCCTCAGGGGATTTTATCAGATACTTTTTCTTGAAAAGGCCAATATTCTTCAACACCCGGACGACAAAATCACCTCACCCAACACTTTCAAATATGGCGCCAACGCGTCAAACCTAGTTTTAAACATGTTAATGCATTCTATTCATGGAAACAGGCTTATGAAAATTGCTACAATATATGCCATTGGATTTCAATAGGTTGTGCCCATGGTAAGTGCACTTAACGTTGGTAAATGTGTTTTGAAAATTGCTTCAATTGTATGATACATTTACATGTGTATCTCTTTTGAAAATGTACCTTTGAGGCTTTAACTTTTTCTTAAAAGTCAAATAGGGGGGGCTTTATATTTTGTTAAGTTTGAAGGATTGGGGCTTTTTCTTGTTTGTTTTTTAAAATGAAATTGGCAATGAAAAAACATTTCTGATTCGGGGGTGGACCGAAATGGCCCACCCCCAAACTGAAAAACAAACCGGCACAACAATGTTTTAATGCACATCACTAGGGTTCTTTATCAACTGTAATGCATTAGCTTTGAGGCAGGAAGGCCTAAATAAAGGGTGAGAAAGAGGAGAAAGGAATACAGCCTGCATCACAGTTCTGAAATCAGAAATAGAAAAGAAGGGTTTAACTCAACAAGCCGATTTATAAAAAGTGGATTTAGCCATTGCTCTTATTTGTGCTTCATTAAAAGTTGAAAATCCAAAGGCACAATTAACAGACATATGAAAATATCAGAATTATAACCTTTCCAAGTTTAAAATTACAAATACAATAAAGGAAATCAAATTATCTACTTTAAGAATTACTTTTTTATTGAAGAAGTTAATATAATATTAATGAGAAATTCTCAGGGGGTATCAGATGCCGGTGAGTCTTGTTGACTTATTATGCACAAATATGAACCATACATTTAGGTATAGTATCTTCAAAATGCTATAAATAAAGCAGAAATAGGGTGCATTAATGTACAAGATGAAAAAAAAGGGTGTGGTTAGGGAAACTTACATAATGTATTGCATTGTGCGTTATTTTATGTGCCGTGCCATTTTATGTCTGGCGCATTATTTTGTTTGTTTATATACATAAAAAGTGTTAAGAAGTAATGTATTATAATAGGAAGTGAACTGTGATTAGTTATTCTTATACAAATGCTGTAAACCATTATGATGGAACCCCTACCGAATGACGGTATATAAAAACTTGTAAATAAATAAAATAAATAAATATATATATATATATATATATATCGGTTAACTGCAGCTGCCTCTGAGGTTGTGTCAGATGTGGGAGAGAGAGGAGCGGAAGTGGATTTTAGTGGAGGTTCATAGTGATTTATGTTATCTATAATCAACTGTTTACATTTATGTTGTTTCTTGTTTTTATCTGTGTCTGGAAGTTTTGGGGTGTTTGTCAAGTTTGTCAGTTTGCTTTTGTAAGGTGGTTGAAGAGTGGAGGAGGAGTGGTGAAGGAGTACAGAGGAGTGGCAGAAGAGTGTGAAGGAGCATGGAGTAAGGAGGAAAGCAGAGTGATGGAGGATTGCGGAGTGGTATATAGGGTGGGGTGTGAAAAAAATGGGGAGGAGAGGCGTTAGGAGAGGAGGGAGAGGAAAAGGAAGGAAGAGGGCAAGAGTGGTAAGAGGAGGAGTAGAAGTAGAGACAGGAGTAGAGATGGGGAGGACAGAAGGGCTAGGAGAAGGTGGGAGGGGTAAGGAGATAGGCAGATGAGTGTGGTGGGAGGAGGATGGCAGGGTAAGAATAGACAGAGAGGGAGGGGATGAGTTAGTAGGTCAGGTGCAGGAGGATGGAGAAAGGGAGGGGAGCGGGGCGTAAGAGTGAGAGTCAGTGACATCACCTCTACGGAAGTAGAAGTGGGAACCTGCTCATCTAGCAGCCAGGCAGCAGGTTGGACTTGTCTTTGAGCATAAAACTTCAATGTCGAGGATAATGAGATGCTCGTCATCAGGGTCCTCGAGCTTTACAACATGCTGTTTGAGAACCATACAGCGAAGATGTTCAGGGCAGCCAAGGACCAGATATGGTGCACCATCGCCCAGGCCATATCTCAAAGCAGCGAAATAGGACCAGAGTGCAGGTGACCTACCACTACCACAACGTAAAGGCCTAGTTGGAAAACAAGGTGGCGAGCCACAACCGGTACCAGCGCCAGATGGGAGGAAGAGCCCATTGCCCCATAGTCCTCATGCCCATGGGGGAGTGCTTCATTTAGGGAATGGACATGTTTGAGGGGATGGACGAGGCTATGGGCACCACAAGAGCCGGAGCTGGTAAGTTCACATCACCTGTAAATGTCAAGTCTGCTATAGATGTCCACATATTTTGGCATAAATTGCTCATATTGATGAAATGATGCAAAGTGCACCTCTTAAGTCAAACAGTATGGGGCAGATTTTAAAACATATGTGCGGGCGTATATTTGTGCACTCAACCCGGCGCGCACAAATGTACGCCCGATTTTATAACATGCATGTGCAGCTGCGCGCATGTTATAAAATCAGGGGTCAGTGCACACTAGTGCAAACTGCGCATGCCGAGCCCTCGGGGAGCCCCGCTGGCTTTCCCCGTTCCCTCCTCCACCACATTCCCCTCCCTTCCCCTCCTTATCCTGCCCCCAGCCCTAAAGAAACCCCCCTGTACCTTTGTTTTGGAAGTTACGCCTGCGAAGGCCACTGTGCCGGAGTCCTCGGCCACGCCTCCTAGACTGCCCGCGGACCACCCAGCCATGCCCCCAGACCACCCCACTATGCCCCTGTACCATCTGCCCCGCCCCTTGCCCGCCCATTCAGAAAAGCTCTGGGATATACGCACGTCCCTGGGCTTTACGCGCGCCGCCGGGCCTTTTGAAAATAGGCCCGGCGCACGTAACTCCCCTATGCACGTAAATCCTCCTGGATTTATGCACATTGGGGCAGATTTTAAAAGGCCTGTGCTCGTAAATCCGGCTGGATTTACATGCGCAGGGGGTTTACACGCGCCAAGCCTATTTTGCATAGGCTTGGCGATGAGCGCAAGCCCCAGGACGCACGTATGTCCCAGAGCTTTGAAAAAGGGGCGGGGCACAAGTCTGGGGGTGGTCCGGGGGCGGGACCAAGGCCTCCAGCATGGCGGCTTGCCAGGGGATCGAGCGCCGGCACTTGGCCGGAGCACGCAATCAACCAGTCGCAACTTTTTCAACAAAGGTTAGGGGGGGTTTAGATAGGGCTGGGGGGTGGGTTAGGTAGGGGAAGGGAGGGAAAGGTGGGGGGGGGGGGGGGGGGGCAGAAGGAAAGTTCCCTCCGAGGCCGTTCCGATTTCGGAGCGGCCTCGGAGAAAACAGGGAAAGCCATTGGGGCTCCCCTAGGGCTCGGAGTGCGCAAGGTGCACAAGTGTGCACCCTCATGTGTGCACCGACCCCGGATTTTATAACATGCATACAGCTGCACGCGCATGTTATAAAATCGGGCATAGATTTGTGCGCGCCGGTTTGCGTGCACAAATCTATGCCCACATGTAAGTTTTAAAATCTGGCCCATAGGTCTTTGAAAATCTGCCCCTTTATGCGCGCTTTTAAGCATTCATATTTATGTCTTTCCACAGCTCTTGCCCAGGAAACCCCTGGTCTCAGCTGGGAAGACCCAGGACCAGCAGTGCAGTGCAGCCCCAGCTAGATCAGACCCAGAGGAGAGAAGAAATGTGGAAGTGGAGGAGCAGCAGGAGCAGCAGCAGCAGCCACCTGAACTGCACCAGCTACAACCACTCCTTGGTTCACTCCTACAACTAGACTCGAGCTTATCCAGCTTCATAGAGGGGCCATCCCTGCCATGAGATGAAGCTGGCCAGTCTCCACCTACCTCTAACACACCATGTCACCAGTGGGATGCACCACACACCCAGCCATATCAGCCCACCAGCCTGGACATGTCAGCTTTGAAACCACAGATAGCATCTTGGCCACCACCAACTACTGCACTGGAGTAGACTGTCCATGAAACACTTGACTGCATCAAGAGGAAGCATGGGCTCCACCTGTACCATATATAGACAGAGCTGGTGCAGTTGAGCAGCGCTCAGATAAACCTCACCCAAACCATGCAGGCACAGACAGTTGCCCTTACACAGGGCCTGACTACCATTTCCACCTCTATCAACAACTTGACATCCACCATAACACAACTAATTCAAAGATTGCCAGAGAATCTATGCTATCCCATCTTCCCAGTATTTCATGCCGCACAGCAGATCTCGGATCTCAGGATGGCCCTGGGGTAGGCCCTCCAAAGATATGCCACATCCAGCAGCCAAAAGCCCACGCGAGGAAAAGGCCCATGAGGCCCCAAGTTGTAAAGGGTAGCACTCAAACATGACTTGTCCAAACAAGCCAGGCCATTTTTCTGTATAGAGTTCCTGTGCCAGCTAGATGGAAGAAGACTGCTGGGCCAGCCTTAGCTAATAAGTATGATCAGATCAACCAGCCAAGGCAGTGAGAGGTGGGATCTAGTCTGTTGAAGTCACCCTTATCCCAAGCAATAGCAGACCTCATTACTGTCTGCTCTTGGGCAGTGGAGAATCTCTGTGCTCCACACCTCTGTGACTTATCCACAGTTGTCACATGGATGCCTCTATGAGCTTTACATAGAGGCCATGGTCTAGGATCACACGGTCTTCTAGCAGGCTGCAAGTAAACAGAGGTACAGAATTATTAGGCTGGGTAGTGGACAAGTGATGTGGCACCAGGTAGTAGCAGAACCTGTCCCCTATGATCAGTAGGATAAAAGTGCCACCTAATCTATACACTTAAAACACATGTAGGCTTAACAGGCCAGCTGGAACATATGGCAGAGTAAGCCTCAAGTGATGCAGCCTTGTGTGGCAGGCTCACAGTCTAGTTTCTTTGAATGTGATAAAAAATAAATTTTGTTTACCTGTTCTGGGAGGGGTGTGTCAAATTGGGTTGCTGTAATGGCCCCTGGTGCACCTGCAGTACTTCTTGCTGTGGTTGTAGGGCATTGAACCCAAGTAAATTAGCCTGATGTTTTTTAATTAAAAAAAAAAAAAAGAATGAGGTCTGACGTGACAGGCAGGGCAGGAGATGGCCAATGTTTGTTTTGAAATTAAAATGAGCCCCAAAGTGATGGGGAAAGCTGTGGGTCTCACCAGAGTTTGGCCACAGGTGTTTTTTATTTATTTTTTTGTGGGCCCTGAAGGAGAGAAATAGCAGAGAGGCTGTCATGACTCGAGCTGACTGCACAAGTGACAGATGCCAAGAGAGTGTCAGGGACAAGAAGAGGGCGGCTGTGAGTGTCGCATCCGCTCTGGGCTTCCCTGACAAGGCTGTCAGTGCTGCCATGAGTGGCACTGGAGCCTGAGGAAATCCTACCAGCACAGAGAAAAAAAAAAATCAACGCCAAAAACATGGGAGGGACTGGAGTGGCCCAAAATGTGAAGGCTGTTGATGCTTCAGGCTCCGGTACTGCCCGGTCTGTCTGGGGGAAATGTAAATAAATAAATAAATAAATAAATAAGTAGATAAATAAAGATCGTAGCTGGCCCAGGTACCAACAGCAGCAGCAGCCTTGGGAAACTGCCGCTGCATATAAAAACATCCTGGGGAAGCTCCCAGTGCACCGTTGAAATGAAGGACCCACTGATGTCATTGATGACATCAGCAGGTGCCTGATCAATGGTTTTTGCTTTAAAAATAGAAGTTTTGGGTAATTTTATGATTTTAAATTATGGTGATTCAGGAGGCAAGCCAGAGGAGAGGCTTCCACATTAGTCTGGTATCTGGGAAGCACCATGGCGAACCCAGCGCCAATCATGTAACAATTAACTTTTTCCTAAATAATAAAATGTAAATTTTGCCAGGGGTGGTCACTTGAAGAGAAGTCATTTACTTAACCAACTCTGGTATTTGGGCTCTGTCCTATTTATTTTAAAAGTTATTCATCCCCTAGGGACTTAAAGTATTATCAAAGCTTTTCGGTAACTATTTTTGGTGGGTATGGTCACCAGAAGAAAGGCTACAAAGTTCTTAGAGCTCATTAGTTTGATAAAAAGAGTTACACATTTTGAATTAGTTAATTTAATAGCTCTGAGAGAGGCTCTGGTGAAACTTTACAACTGAAATTGACAGTATGATATCTGTGAGGAGTGAGAATGATGACAGTGTTTTGGACTTTTAGTTATTTTATTTTGGGTTTCTCTCTGTTGTAATATATTTAGATTCATTTCAATGGGTTTTTTCCCTTCCCATTAAAGTCTAGGTGGCTTAGAGAAAAAATAAGTTCTGTCACTTCAAAAACTAGTTCAGCCTGAACATTCTGAAGTCATCACCATGGAGTCGCCATAGTAATTCCATGGAAACTAAATTTTTACCCTAAGTGAGATGTAAACAAGTTTGAGGAATGACACTAACTTTTAGGCAAAGCACAGAAGTGTTTTTAAATGTATTTCTATTTAGAAAGGTTTTATATGGAAGGTTTTATATGGAATTCAAGATGTTATATGCTATATTTCAATAGGTTCAGCAGGATTTTCGATGGCATCATTGGATTAATGACATCACAGCTAAGAAAAAAAACTAGCTGAGTGTTTAGAAATAAGCAGTGCTGAGAGCATTGGACCTGTACTGCTAAGCCCAATTTTGAGGCCTAGCAAGAGTAAAAACATTCATAATAGTTAGGAAACAAACAGATTTGTGTGTCTGTGAGTGAAAGATATTTAAACTTAATAAAAGTCTTTGAAAAGAAAGGTCAAAAATAATTTTAGTTAAATATATGTAATTGTCAAAACACAGATTTTATTGTCATTTTTAGAGACTGAATGTGGAATCTATTGCAAGTAAATGTTACCTAGTTTATTTACACTAAGAATATTAAAATATAATCTTTAAAGACCTAAGCCCCTTAGAATTCAGGTTGATCCCCCTATAAATAAAGGATAAAAAAGAACCGAGCACCTCCTGAGGCTGGCCCTTCCTGTAGATAAGTGAAAGGGGACTTGAAAATGTAATCCAGCTGGTTCAAGAAACCTGTACAGCACTAAGGAAAATTGTTGACAGATGAGCTGATACTCAGTAATAAAGCCTGATAAGCTCTATTTTAAAAGACATTTTTTTATATGGAATATTGAAATTCCAAATTGAAAAAGTATTGAAAACATTTCCTTTCTACTTGAGATATTTGTTAAAGACAAACTAAGGCCTAAATTGATCAAATTGCTATATACAGTGGAAATAGCCTAGCAATAAAAAAGAGTGTGTGTTTTTTTTTTTTCACACTTGCTGGTTCAGGAAGAGAGATCAATTGATTGAAGCTAGGTAGAGATTACATCAAGCTAGGTAGAGTGCATTGTACAAATCATCTCCTCTTTTACCATTCATTGCTCCAAATAACAGAAAACCTTCAGTGATGTCACCTTTGCTGTTCGTACCTCTGACTGTGTATGTAAAACTGCCCCCCCCCCCCCCAACCTACCCTACCCCCTATACCTCACCTCGAGTTAAAAGTACCCTCTCTTACAGTGGTATAAATAGTAAACTTACATATTGCTCTCACTCTCTCTCTGTCTCTCTGTCTCTCTGTCTCTCTCTCTCTCCATCTCCCCCCCCCCCCTTTCTCTTTTTCACTAACCGGCATGTGCGATAGAAACCTAGTGTTAAGGCTCTAATGCGAAATGATAAATGACCCAGTAAGAGTAGATGCATCTGCCATTTGGATGCCCAATCTTCCAGTCTTGCAAGGTCCTCCTGTAATGTATCACAGTCTGCTTGTGATTTAACTACTCTGAATAATTTTGTATCATCCGCAAATTTGATAACCTCACTCGTCGTATTCCTTTCCAGATCATTTTTATATATATTGAAAAGCACCGGTCCAAGTACAGATCCCTGAGGCACTCCGCTGTTTACCCTTTTCTACTGAGAAAATTGACCATTTAGTCCTACTCCCTGTTTCCTGTCTTTTAACCAGTTTGTAATCCATGAAAGGACATCGCCTCCTATCCCATGACTTTTTAGTTTACGTAGAAGCCTCTCATGAGGGACTTTGTCAAACGACTTCTGAAAATCCAAATACACTACATCTACCTTTATCCACATGTTTATTAACCGCTTCAAAAAAATGAAGCAGATTTGTTAGGCAAGACTTCCCTTGTGTAAATCCATGTTGACTGTGTTCCATTAAATCATGTCTTTTGATTTTGAAAATAGTTTCCACTATTTTTCTCTATTTTTCCACTATTTTCCACTATTTTTCCACTATTTTTCCCGGCACTGAAGTCAGGCTCACTGGTCTATAGTTACCTGGATCGCCCCTGGAGCCTTTTTTAAATATTGGGGTTACATTGGCCACCCTCTAGTCTTCAGGTACAATGGATGATTTTAATGATAGGCTACAAATTGTAACTAATAGATCAGAAATTTCATTTTTGAGTTCCTTTAGTACCCTAGGATGCATACCATCTGGTCCAGGTGATTTGCTACTCTTTAGTTTGTCAATCTAGCTTACTATATCTTCCAGGTTCACAGTGATTTCATTCAGTTCATCTGACTCAGCACCCCTGAAAACCATTTTCGGAACTGGTATCTCCCCAACATCCTCATTATTTATTTATTTTATTTATTTAATTCTTTTATATACCGACCTTCATGACGGGAGTCATATCAAATCGGTTTACATGGAACGAAGGGGTAACATTCTTATCAACCGTTTAACAGTAAAATAATCAATGGAGGTAAAAAAAGTTACATATAACAAGGAGATCAAACTTGGGAATAGAAGAAAGAAGGACAGAGAGATAGCCATTGTGATTAAAGGGTTTCGCTATGTAAGTTGTCAGGAAAGCTTGAGATGTAGAGTTTCTAAAGTGAAAAGATTAAGGGAAAGCTTGGCTAAATAGCCAGGTTTTAAGTTTTTTTCGATATGTTTGTAGACAGGGTTCCTGCCTGAGGTCCGGCGGTAAATTGTTCCAGATAGTGGGTCCTGCTATCGAGAATGCTCGTTCTTTGGTTGCGGTGTGGCATGAAGTTTTGTTAGGAGGCACATGGAGAGATCCTTTGTATGATTCTCTGATGGGTCTGGATGAGGAGTGGAGTTTGAGGGGGAACTGGAGATCCAACGGGTATTGTTTGTGGATCGTTTTGTGGATTTTGGTGAGGGATTTGTGTAAGATTCTATAGTTTATTGGCAGCCAATGTAGGTTCTTTAAGATGGGGGAGATGTGATCTCTGTGGTTTGTACTAGACAAGACTCTAGCTGCTGCATTCTGGAGCATCTGTAAAGGTTTTGTGGAGGAGAGTGGAAGCCCCAGAAGGAGTGAGTTGCAGTAGTCAATCTTGGCAAAGAGCGTGGCTTGGAGGACTGTCCTGAAGTCATGGAAAAAAAGGAGGGGTTTGAGCCTTTTTAGGACTTGCAGTTTGTAGAAGCCGTCCTTTATCGTGTTGTTAATGGATTTCTTTAAATTTAAGCGATTGTCAAGGATTACTCCGAGGTCTCTAGCATGAGAGATTTGGGTTGTATGAGGGAGCTGAAGTGAGGAATCTGAATGGTCGGTTGAAATGATGAGTAGTTCGGTCTTGGACGTATTTAGGACTAGATTCAGATTGTTGAGGAGTTGGTTAATGGTAAACATCATTAGTAAACACGAAAGCAAAGAATTAATTTAGTCTTTCTGCAATGGCCTTATCTTCCCTAAGAGCCCCTTTAACCCCTCGGTCATCTAATGGTCCAACCGACTCCTTCACAGTTTTCTTGTTTTGGATAAATTTTAAAAAGTTTTTATTATGAGTTTTTGCCTCTATAGCCAACTTCATTTCAATTCTCTCTTCGCCTGTCTTATCAATGTTTTACACTTAACTTGACAATGCTTATGTTTTATCCTATTTTCTTCAGATGGATCCTTCTTCCAATTTTTGAAGGATGGTTTTTTGGCTAAAATAGCCTCTTTCACCTCACCTTTTAACCATGACGGTAATCGTTTTGCCTTCCTTCCACCTTTCTTAATGCGTGGAATACATATGGACTGTGCCTCTAGGATTGTATTTTTAAACAATGTCCAAGTCTGTTGAACACTTTTAACCTTTGCAGCTGCACCTTTCAATTTTTTTCTAACTATTTTCCTCATTTTATCAAAGTTCCCCTTTTGAAACTTTAGTGTTAGAGCTGCAGATTTACTTATTGTTCCCCTTCCAGTTATTATTTTAAATTTGATCATGTTATGATCACTGTTGCCAAATGGCCCCACCACCGTTACCTCTCTCACCAAATCCTGCGTTCCACTAAGAATTAAATCTAAAATAGGTCCCTCTCTTGTTGGCTCTCTGTTCTCAATGTTTCTAAAACTCTTCAATTCTCAAATACTCCTGGGTCAGTCCACCAGGGGAGTAGAAAGACAGTAATCAGTCCTCTAGGGTAGACACAAAGAGTAAAGAACTTTTGCAAATGCTCAAGAGAAAATTTATATCCCTGAGACACATCCCACAAAAAAGTGGGGAAAAGGTAAGGGGAGACCCTAAAATGTTGTAATAACCAGAGCAAATATAGTAGCAGGGGCTATATCTGCATACTGTATCAGCATTACATTCCATTAAAGATATGATAAATATACATGTGTTTCACATGTTATATAATGCAAGAGTAAAATTGTTGTTAAGAGGACACAAGGGATAACTTTAATCAATAGTCAAAAGTATAGCTAAAGTCCATTTATGAGACAGGTCTTCCAATGGGACATTTACATAGATTTAAAAATGGCTGCTATAGCAGAGTAAACTACTGTCCTCCTTCCAGAAGGGAGAGATGTGGGCCTGTCATATAGTTCCTGGTACTCCCCAAAGCAGTGTATTATGATAAATAATCCTTTATCTGAAAGGAGTATTCCAATTGCCTGGACTGTTCAGGTAGCTCTCTCATGGAACCAGATACCATGATGGTTCATGGATTGACTCCTTCTGGTGTTTTGTGTTTTTGTTTTGTTTTGTTTTTTTTGGCCTGATTTTAGGACACTACTTCGAAGCATGAAGGGAATTCAAACAGCCATGCTACTAAGGCCAGACTTACATTAAAAACATAGAAATATACCAGTATGCAAGTCAACAGAACATAAGAACATAAGAATATAAGAACATGCCATACTGGGTCAGACCAAGGGTCCATCAAGCCCAGCATCCTGTTTCCAATAGTGGCCAATCCAGGCCATAAGAATCTGGCAAGTACCTAAAAACTAAGTCTATTCCATGTTACTATTGCTAGTAATAACAGTGGCTATTTTCTAAGTCAACGTAATTAATAGCAAGTAATGGACTTCTCCTTCAAGAACTTATCCAATCCTTTTTTAAACATGGCTATCCTAGCTGCACTAACCACATCCTCTGGCAACAAATTCCAGAGTTTAATTGTGCGTTGAGTGAAAAAGAACTTTTTCCGATTAGTTTTAAATGTGCCACATGCTAACTTCATGGAGTGCCCCCTAGTCTTTCTATTATCCGAAAGAGTAAATAACCAATTCACATCTACCCGTTCTAGACCTCTCATGATTTTAAACACCAATATCATATCCCCCCTCAACTGTCTCTTCTCCAAGTAGAAAAGTCCTAACCTCTTTAGTCTTTCCTCATAGGAAGCTGTTCCATTCCTCTTATCATTTTGGTAGCCCTTTTCAGTACCTTCTCCATCACCTTTGGGTAGGCGCTAATTTCTGAAAGCAAAATGTGCAGCTTGGCTGCACATTTTGCTTACTGAATCAGGCAGGAATACCTAATAGGGCCATCAACATGCATTTGCATGTTGCGGGCGCTATTAGGTTCGGGGGGGGGGGTTTGGACGTGCATTTTGGATGCGCTATTACCCCTTACTGAATAAGGGGTAAAGCTAGCGCGTCCAAAACACATGTCCAAATGCTGGCTAACAGTGCGCTCCAACGGAGCGCACTGTACTGTATCGGCCCCTCAGAGAATAGCCACTGGAGGTAATTTTAAAAGGAGTTACTCATTTAAATGTAACAGCCTATCATAGCAATTTTAAAAAAATCCATTTAATTGCATAAAGTGTACTTTCACATGAATACGCTGTGGATAATGCAATAGCATATATTGTAGCAATTTTCAAAGCCCATTTACATGGGTAAAGTGCATTTACATGTGTATAACCTAATCTTAAGCATGTAAATGTTTCCTGAGCTCATGCCCAGTGCTTATTATCAATATTTGTAGCATGGAATCTATTTAATGTTTGGGTACTTGCCAGGTATTTTTATCCTGGATTGGCTACTTTTGGAAATAGGATGCTGGACTTGATGGACCCTCGTCTGACCCAATATGGCAACTTCTTAAGTTTTTATGTTCTTTCTCTACTTTCTTATCTCAAATATTTTAAAATGTATATATTTATTTATTTCCAATATTATACCATCAAGTATACTTGAATAACAAAGTTCACAACTGGAATTAAAAAGCAAAGACAGACATTCAATTTGAAATAAAAGATTACAAATCTCTATGCAGACCCTCTAATAAAGGAGTCAGAAGGAGAAAATCAGAAGCAGATAAACAAGGGAAACAATACAGATAAAACTTCATAGCCAACATCTTATACTAAATCTCAAATCACTTTTTATATCCTGATCTACATTCATCAGAATTGATCTCTGGGAGATATGGGGGATCCAAGATGGCTGATCAACAGCAGGCAGCATGTTAAGCTTTCTCAGCTGTTTCTCCCTTTTGTGAATTTTCCTGCAATCTATTTGCCTTTATGGGATGGAAGAGGAAGCCTAAGACCAGGACTTATCCTGTGGTCCTACCAATGAAACTTTCTCTTGGCCCAATGGATGCCTACCTTGACCATGGCCTGATGTTACTTAGTGTTGAGCTGCTGGAGAGAAGGGGAGGGGAAGATATGCTCTCATCTCCCCCTGGTTCCCTGATATTGCTGAGCCCAGCAGAAAGAACATCTCCTGGGAACCCAGATGCAGCATGAGCTTCTTCATCAAAAGTCCAACTCTTTGATGTTCATATAAAGGCCTCTTGTTCTAGAACTTTCAACTTATTAAAGTTTGCTTCTTGTGCATTTACATTTTTGAAATATTTAAATATCTTTATCATATCCCCCTTCCCCATCCTCTCTTCTAGAGTATACATTAGGTAATTGCCTTATTTCACATACAGTAGCTTTTGATGCTGGCTCTACATCATTTTGATAGCCCTTCTCTGAACTAATTCTACTTTGTTATGTATTCAGCCTGGAATATAGTGTTGGCTCCAGCCACTAGGTGGCACTGGAGTGTATTATAATTGAGAGTATATGCTAAGGAAACTCTGTCTCTGCTGTCTGAACTCTTTCTCTGTAAGTAACATGTGCAGACCTTAACTCCTGAATAATCCTGTGCTATCAAAACTTCTGCCTTTTCTCACTTACTCTGGGTGGAGACACAATAAGACTCCCTTAACATATTGTCTTCATCTAATTCATAAGAATTCTCTAAATCACAGTTCAAAACTAATCTCTTTTTTATTTTGTAATCTCTCCAACCTATCCTCTTCTTCTGCCCTACTCTTTTGTAACATTCATTGTCAGAATATATGTTGCTCCTTCCATATAATATTGTTTGGTAAATATATATATATATTACTGATAATAATTGTATTAGAATACCATTATAATTAAATTTTTCGTTACAATGACCAAAAATGTCTATTGGTTATGAGCAGTCTCAGTTCTGTGATTATGGAATTTTGTTGGGAAATCAACTTAAATAACTCCAGTTTTACACAAAGGAAGCAAGGATTTATGAATCACAAAGAAGAGGAAGATTATTCAGGAAACATGCTCCACACTTTTTTCTTCCAATTCCCACAACAAATGTTCCTTCTTTATTTTTTTACATATAATTCCTACAACTTGACAATTATTGTTTCCTGTACAAGACCTATGAGTTCTCAGTGAAAAAAAATAATAAATAAATTTTGCTATTTCAAATTATTTCCAGATGAGTTTCATAAACCTTTGGGGATCAATAAAAATGACCTTTCTTGATGTTCTAATGAGAATCCACTTATACTGCTAAGACGTAAGGTGAAATTAACCTATTGCACTATGGGTGATTGTTTTTTTCTTTTACTTGTCTATTTAGTAATTCAAATGCTTTTCTGTGCTTTCACTACCGTTAGACACAAAAACCCATTGTGCGATATTTCTGCTAGCCTGCAAGAATGTGAACATGTACAGTGTTCTCTTTAAAAATGGAATCATCTCACACAGATGTAGCTGTGTACTTGTTATGCCAAGATGAGACAGATGTGGTTCTATTCACTCAGGGACAGGTGCGGAGGAAGAAGAGATAAAACATTTGAGAAAAGTGTAAGCAACTGCATCACTGTTTTTAGATAAATAAACTGCTTGCCAAGAAAGTTTATTTGCTTATTTTTTTTCCCAGAATGTTTATTTTAAGCTATGGTTTAGCTGTGCTTTATGCTGATTTCTTTCACTGTGTTGATTTAGAAATGAATACAGATTATTTTTTGTACATATGCTAGAAATATAAAGCATTTGAATTGCCCATAAATATGACTTGACTAAATCCATTTTCCTTGTTCAGCTAAAGACACAAGTGACGTTTTCACTATGTTAAGTCCACAAATATGAGATCATGTTTTATTTGTAGAACTTTCAAAAGCATTTATTGCAAGAGTATTAAATTAATTTCTGTCCAAGAAAAAGCTGTGAGCACCCCTGTCCAATGGTATTCAGAGTGTTCACAAGCTTTATAGCATATTTCTAGATTTCATCTTATTATGATAACTTTTGATGTTGGTTATTCCATTTACTCATTGACTATATTATATGCACTTTTATCTTTACACTGAAACTAAAAGTTCTATATAAATATATGGTTCCATTCCTGCATTTAAATTTCCTGCAATCCAGCATTGATTTGCTCCTTATTTAAGCAACATTTTCTTGATAAATTAAAAAAAGCAGCAATGGCCATTACTGCAGGCTATATAGAGCCTCTAATATCACTTAAGCATATTACAGAATATAATATCTGGTACTTAACAACTAACTTGCATATGAATGCTCACATAATGTCTCATAAAACCCTTAAAATGGCTTCAGTTTAAGAGTCCCTTTTTAAGGGGGAAAATACCTTCAGGGAGTATTGCAAATGAAATAGCACTCTAGTCTAGGAAAAAATTTCACACACTTGCAGAAATTTTTAATATAAATTGAACACATTAAAAATTAATTTTGCATGACCATTTCGCATTGCAGTGCCAATGCATAGTTAAGATAAGGCTTTCACTCTTCTTTGTTTAAAGTAACATTGAGGCTTCTCTTCCCTTATCTTTACATAATTATTATTTCCATTAATCAGAAATTGCAAACCCTCCCCTCTCCCCCTTCATCTCCCCATTGGGGGTTGAATGAAACCATACCTGAGTAAATAGGGTTTTCTTGTATTCTTTTTACTGTAGTGCCACACTTCTATGAAAGCCATAAAAAAGGTTTGACAATTAGCTCTGTTTGTGAGCTACAAATTCACCCTTGTATTCCACCTAAGTCTCTTCAGTGCAAAATACTAATCATCAATGGAAGAATGGGTACAATGGCTTTTGAAATCCGATTTCTTTTTCCTCTACCAGATTCTCTTAGTTATATCAATTATCACCATTCCAGATTGTAATAAAATTTAAGAGTTATCCAAGAAATGCAATTGAAGCCATTTTATTCAGATATTTTTTCCATTGGAATGTAAAAGTTCCCTGTGCTTGATGCCTTTTTTTTTTTTCTTTTTTTTCTTGCAGATTTCTGATTGGACCTGTGACCACAATTGTTACAGCAAGAAATTCCCAAGGCTGGCATCAGCTGCAATAAGACATTGACGGATGTCTTTTTCCACCAGAGAGCTGGTGTTGCATGGCTCTGACACGTTGTAGTTGCACTGTGACTCTGACATGAGCAGTCTACTAGCAGTGTACTGTGCCAGTTGGGACCTTGCTAACACTTTCTTTGGTGATTTACCCATTAAACCTCCTGTAATCAATTTTTAAACATGAAGGATGATTTGAGCCCAGCAATTCAGTATGTACCAAACCTTAATATAAAAGGTCTGTTTTCAGGAAGGATTATATTGTATCCTAGGGTCCTTTCTGGGTTTTTCTTACTGAGCATAGGTATAATTTCTCACTGTAATTATAGCACACAACTGTAAAGTCTTCCACTCCACTATTTTACTGCAGCTGCTATACAATATAATTTTTAAGACCTTGTACTTATGTGTTAGAATGTATACTGAGCAATGTATCTAAAAAATATAATATTTTTTTTTTACAATTTATGTTAAAAATTGTTTAATCATCTGCAATAAGCAAACCCAGTGTTCAACATTTTATAGAGTATTTAACTGATGTTCTATCATATCTTTTCTCACTGCTGTGGTTCATGTCCCAGCTTGTTTCTATCCTCTAGATCAGGTGGAAACTCTGATCCTCAAGAGTCACAAACAGGATATCCACGAATAATATGTATGTATGTTTGCATACAATGGAGACAGTGCATGTAAATCTATCTCATGATATGGGTAACCCATTACCATGGGACACATAAATTGATGAGAGGATCTGTCCCAATGTGATATGAGTCATTTTCTCAAATTTATTTTTGGAGGTTTCAAATAATTTGGGTCATGCAGAAGTGGGCCCTGTTGGAAACAGTGGGGTAGAATGTTTTTCCCTGGCTAGTCAGATAGGGTACCACCTTTCCTCCCCTCCACAAAAGGCGATGTCCTCCCAGGTACCTATATTCTTTAATAGTTTTGGCATAGATAAGGTCTACAAAATCATGCTACTCTAAGATATACCCAAACTTTTAACTTTATGTATTTTACAACCCATCACTATATACATTTTATTATAGGGTACGCATTTAATACTGAATACTCAGAGTTCATGGATAATACAGTCAGAGTAAAACAACTTGATGGGGGGTGTGGCACTTTATGTCCGAGAGGGTATAGAGTCCAACAGGATAAAGATCATATAAGAGACTAAATGTTCAGTAGAATCTATATGGGTAGAAATCCCATGTGTGTTGGGTAAGAGTTAGGGATGTGAATAGTTTTAGGACGATTAAAATTATCGTCCGATAATTTTAATATCGTCTTAAACCGTTATGGAACACAATACAATAGAGATTCTAACGATTTATCGTTATAAATCGTTAGAATCGTGAGCCGGCACACTAAAACCCCCTAAAACCCACCCCCGACCCTTTAAATTAAATCCCCCACCCTCCCGAACCCCCCCCCCAAATGACTTAAATAACCTGCGGGTCCAGCGGCGGTCCGGAACGGCAGCGGTCCGGAACGGGCTCCTGCTCCTGAATCTTGTTGTCTTCAGCCGGCGCCATTTTCCAAAATGGCGCCGAAAAATGGCGGCGGCCATAGACGAACATGATTGGACGGCAGGAGGTCCTTCCGGACCCCCGCTGGACTTTTGGCAAGTCTCGTGGGGGTCAGGAGGCCCCCCACAAGCTGGCCAAAAGTTCCTGGAGGTCCAGCGGGGGTCAGGGAGCGATTTCCCGCCGCGAATCGTTTTCGTACGGAAAATGGCGCCGGCAGGAGATCGACTGCAGGAGGTTGTTCAGCGAGGCGCCGGAACCCTCGCTGAACGACCTCCTGCAGTCGATCTCCTGCCGGCGCCATTTTCCGTACGAAAATGATTCGCGGCGGGAAATCGCTCCCTGACCCCCGCTGGACCTCCAGGAACTTTTGGCCAGCTTGTGGGGGGCCTCCTGACCCCCACGAGACTTGCCAAAAGTCCAGTGGGGGTCCGGAAGGACCTCCTGCCGTCCAATCGTGTTCGTCTATGGCCGCCGCCATTTTTCGGCGCCATTTTGGAAAATGGCGCCGGCTGAAGACAACAAGATTCAGGAGCAGGAGCCCGTTCCGGACCGCTGCCGTTCCAGACCACCGCTGGACCCGCAGGTTATTTAAGTCATTTGGGGGGGTTCGGGAGGGTGGGGGATTTAATTTAAAGGGTCGGGGGTGGGTTTTAGGGGGTTTTAATGTGCCGGTTTTGCGATTTTTCGATTTTTCACGATTTTTCACGATTTTTCACGATATTTTACCCCCCCAAACGGCAACAATACGATTCCCTCCCCCTCCCAGCCGAAATCGATCGTTAAGACGATCGAGGACACGATTCACATCCCTAGTAAGAGTATAGTGATAGGAGTATACTACCGTCCACCTGGACAAAATGGTCAGACAGATGATGAAATGTTAAGAGAAATCAGGGAAGCTAACCAATTTGGCAGTGCAATAATAATGGGAGATTTCAATTACCCCAATATTGACTGGGTAAATGTAACATCAGGACTTGCTAAAGACATAAAGTTCCTGGATGTAAAAAATGACTGCTTCATGGAGCAATTGGTTCAGGAACCAACAAGAGAGGAAGCTATTTTAGATTTAATTCTTACAGGAATGCAGGATTTGGTGAGAGAGGTAATGGTGGTGGGGCCACTAGGCAACAGTGATCATAACATGATCAAATTTAAACTAATAACTGGAAGGGGGACAATAAGTAAATCTGCAGCTCTAACACTAAACTTTCAAAAGGGAAAATTTGATAAAATGAGAAAAATAGAAAAAAACTAAAAGGTGCAGCTGCAAAGGTTAAAAGTGTTCAACAGGCATGGACATTAGGGATGTGCAGACAAAAAGTTTATGTTCATAAGTCCATAAGTCGAAAGGGGGGGTCAATTTCGGTCAATATGGACATAGGTAGAATTCTATAAGTTGAGTCTATGTCCATACGTGCACCGATTCCCTAAATAAAAATTTAAACCCCTCACCCTCCTTAATCCCCCCCCCCCCCCAAGACTTACCAAAACTCCCTGGTGGTCGAGCGGGGAGTCAGGACACCATTTCTGTATTCCTTTGCGAGGAGCACGTGACGTCGGCGTCACGTCGGAGTGACGCGGACGTCACGTGATTCTCCGCGCGTTCGCTCCGGGACACTCGTTGGACACAACCGGAACTTTTGGCCAGCTTGGGGGGCTGAAGAGGTTAGGGCTGTTCAGCTTGGAGAAGAGATGGCTGAGGGGGGATATGATACAGGTCTTTAAGTTCATGAGAGGTCTTGAATGAATAGATGTGAATCAATTATTTACACTTTGAATAATAGAAGGACTAGGGGTCATTCCATGAAGTTAGCAAGTAACACATTTAAGACTAATTGGAGAAAATTATTTTTCACTCAACACACAATAAAGTTCTGGAATTTGTTGCCAGAGGATGTGGTTAGTGCAGTTAGTGTAGCTGGGTTCAAAAAAGGTTTGGATAAGTTCTTGGAGGAGAAGTCCATTAATGGCTATTAATCAAATTTACTTAGGGAATAACCACTGCTATTAATTGCTTCAGTAGCATGGGATCTTCGTAGAGTTTGGGTAATTGGTTGCCAGGTTCCTGTGGCCTGGTTTGGCCTCTGTTGGAAACAGGATGCTGGGCTTGATGGACCCTTGGTCTGACCCAGCATGGCAATTTCTTTAATGTCTTATGTTCTTATGTTCTTATACACTAAAAACAACAACTGGTATACCAAGTGTTGTAGTACCATACACTTGAACTGAATTAAGATCCATCAATCCCTCGCCTTATCACAGACTCATCTTTCAGTACTTCAAGTTTCTTCCTTTCTCTCCCTCTTGTTGTAGGACATGGATATCAAAACCTAATTACTACTCTGGTTACTCACTCCTGATTCCCCATATTGACTCACAATCTTGACTCACAATCTCTCAGTCTCAGGCACCGCCTCTCCAATTGTCCTGGACCTCTCCTTCCGGCAATGTGCAGGCTTCCCCAGTTTCTTCCACAAGACAAGCTTTTGCTGTGCTCAAAACACCTTTTCACCTCCTCCATGTCACTCTTCTAACAGGAGGGTATCACATTTTACCTTTTTCTTGGCTCAGGCTTTTTCCCAATAAGGGGAAAAGTCCATGCAGGTCCCAGCTCCCTTCTGGGAGTATCTCTGGGCCCACAAGCCCACTGGCTGGCTATGCCAGGATCCCACGTAATACAATGAGCTTGAAGAGAAACTAAAATGTTACACAGCTGTATATATGACCATCATATAGCACAAGGCTTACACATTGATTTCACATAGAAAAGTCTCTTAAATGTGCTGAATTTTATAATCATCAGTCGTTAAAATGTAAGTGTGTTTCCACATTTTTAAAATGTGAGATTGTGTATATATTTTTAAGCATTTTTTCTTTTACAAGTAAAATTCATTTTCTCTTTTACATATAACAAATAAACAACTTCTCTTATCTGAGTGCTTGGCCTTCTGGGAAAAGTGCTACAGCTTGCTTGAGCACAGATGTGTCGATGCTTTACGGTTTATTCATAAATTCCTTCTTCATACATCCAAAAAAAAAAAAAAGGGTGCATGAATAGGGAGTCTATGACTAAACCATAGAGCCTTGGATGCATGAAGGAGTTTGTGAATAAACCGTATAGCATCGACACATCTATGCTCAAGCAAGCTGTAGCACTTTACTCAGAAGAGCGAGCACTCAGATAAGTGCAGTTGTTTATTATTTGTTATATGTAAAAGAGATAATGAATTTTACATGCAAAAGAAAAAAATGCTTAAAAAATATATACATGGAGATACATTTTAAAAACACGTAAACAGACAAATTTTAAATGACTGATGATTATAAAATTCAGCACATTCAAGTGACTTTTCAGTACGAAATCAACATGTAAGCCCTATGCTATATGATGGCCATATATACAACTGTGTAACATTTGAGTTTCTCTTCTGGCTCATCGTAATACATGAGATTTAGGTTAACTTTCGATTATAATATTCATTCACTTATGGGTTTTTTCTTATTTCTCCAGGATCCCCACATTCTGGAGGTCCCTATTTCTTCAAGCTGCAACCTAGAAAGGGCCACTCTTGCCAATTTGCCTCAGGAGTTTTACCTTCCCAGGACATTTCCCAACCAATTGAAATCTCCCATAAACTTAAAGACACTACATCAATGAAAATACTAACAGTCAGATGCCTTTTCACATACCACTAATCATAAACCAGTAATCCAGTATCATACCAAGTACCATCCAATGGTCACTCTGTAGTAATGCAGTTGTAAACATTAAAATATTTTTTCAACATTTCAGGCAATAAAAGCTCCTGGGTCTCCCTCACCCAAAATATCCTTTACTACTAGAATCAAAACAAATTTGGGGATCTCCCCACATATGCATTGAGGATATCCTGAAAACCAATTCTGTTTGTGGCTCTTGACTACCAGAGTTGACCACCCCTAATTGACTGTAGATCAATACACCAGCAACAACAAAAGTTCAGATGCCATCACATCTGACCCCAATAGCACATATCAGCTTTGCTACTGGGGTCATGTGTGTTTTTGTTCAACTGTGACACACAGAATGAGTATTATAGGAGGTGGCTCCTGTTCTTTGGACAGGAAACATTACTTAGCTTATGAAAGCAAGGTTCAAGAGTGATTTATCGACATTCTGGTAAGTTTAAACTCCTTGTAAGGATGTTTTAGGCATCTATCATTTCTTATAGTCCCTAGTTTAGGGGTAAGAATGTTTTGGACCTTGTTTCATGAACCTCTGCCAAAGATGCTGTTATGCTCGGCGGTCCACTGCTTGTCTTCGAATATGCTTGACCGCCACCTGAGACCGACCACTGTCCACCACTGGATATGCCTGACCTCTGTCTACATCAACCCAACTATCCTTTTATGACTCTATCCACCATCAACAAAGGCCCCCACCTAAGACCTCCTGGCCCCGGCACCTAAAGGGTCAACCTGAGGGGAATGAGGGCTGGTAAAGGCGAAGCTCCAGGTAGGATTCTGCTTCGTCCGAGCCCACCTGCTGATGGTGGGGACCTGCAGGGCTCCTCCTTTCAGTTTATATCAACCTTGCCTTGGCTCAAGGGTCCATGAATGCAACAGGTTGCTGAGGCCATAGATCTGATGGACTTGACCATGCTGCAGGCTATCCCAGGCATGGCTCATACACTCAAAGAGCAACAGGCTGCTTTGGAGCTTCTGGCTGCAGCTGTGGACCATATTTCCACTTGATTGGACCTTTTTACCATGCAACTGGATGCCCTGACCACACCCATCACCCTGACTCTGCAAGTAGCGGTGTCAGCGCCCACCCCAGTTCCCATTCAGCCTGTACCACAGTAATCTGCTCCACCCCAAGAAATGTCAGGGATTTTTGAATCAGGGCCATATGCATTTTCAGTTGCAGGCCCCGTTATTCCCAGATGACCAAACTAAAATCACTTATATTTTCTCGCTGCTAGAGGGAGCAGCACTTGCTTGGTCCTTCTCACTTTGGGAGAGAGGGTATCCTATCCTCCTTGATGTCCATCAGTTTACCGAGCAATTCCACTCCATGTTTGAGGAACCAGGTCGGGCAACATCAATGACCTCAGAACTACTTTAATCATGCCAGAGGCACCAACCTTTAGCAGAGTATGCCATGTAATTTAGGAACTTGGTCTTCGAGCTGCATTGGCAGGGAGGCATCTTGCTTGACATTTTTTTTAAGGCCTATCACCTAAAATTAAGGATTAGCTTGCCATCCGGGAGCTTCCCATCTCACTGGAAGCGCTCATTGACCTCACAGGGAAAATAGACTGATGCTTACAGGAGAGAGCCTGAGAGATCTTCTCAGCACATAGAACTGTTACATATTCACTGTCATTCCAGCCCTCACTTACACTTGATACCATCACAATGACCCTTCCACCAGAAGAGCCCATGTGGTTGGTCCACTGCCATTTGGCTCCTGAAAAAAAGATCTGACACAGACAACTAGGCCTTTGTTTATATTGAATGGCCTGAGGCCACATCCTAGCTCAAAGCTTCGAGGAAATGGAAGTGTACAACGCCCAGGGTTCACTGCCTCGACTCCCCAGCTTTTCCTGCAAATCACCTTGAAACAGTCTCCCATATTTTTTTCTACCCAGGTCTTGGTGGACTCTGGCTCTGGAGGGAACTTTATGCAACAAGAACTTTTCAAAAAGCTTCAGATACCCACTGTTCCCATGACTCCATCCCTAGTAATATCATCTGTCTATGGAGTTCCCCTTCCAGAACAAGTGACCCAGTCCACCACAGCTCTCACATTATGCATTGGTTCCTCACACACATATTTATGTATTTATTTATTTGTTTTTCTATATGACATTCGATATGGAATATCACATCGGTTTATATGGTAACTCATTGGATAATATGACAACGGTGTCTTATTATTTTTACTAGGGATGTGAATCGTTTTTTGACGATTTAAAACATTGTCCGATATATTTTAAATCGTCAAAAATCGTTAGGGCCACGATACAATATGAATTCCCCTGATTTATCGTCAAAAAATCGTAAATCGGGGGAAGGGGGAGGGCAGGAAAACCGGCACACTAAAACCCCCTAAAACCCACCCCCGACCCTTTAAATTAAATCCCCCACCCTCCCGAACCCCCCCCCCAAATGCCTTAAATTACCTGGGGGTCCAGCAGCACACTAAAACCCCCTAAAACCCACCCCGACCCTTTAAATTAAATCCCCCACCCCAAATGCCTTAAATTACCTGGGGGTCCGTAGCGGCGGTCCATAGCATAAATTACCCCCGGGTCCGTAGCTAAATCGGGGGAAGGGGGAGAGCAGGAAATCCGGCACACTAAATCGTGGTGTCTTCAGCCGGCGCCATTTTGCAAAATGGCGCCGGCTGAAGACATGGCGGCGGCCATAGACCAATACGATTCGACGCAGGAGGTCGTTCCGGACCCCTGCTGGACTTTTGGCAAGTCTTGTGGGGGTCAGGAGGCCCCCCCAAGCTGGCCAAAAGTTCCTGGTGGTCCAGCGGGGGCCCTGGAGCGATCTCCTGCCGCGAATCGTTTCCGTACGGAAAATGGCGCCGGCAGGAGATCGACTGCAGGAGGTCGTTCAGTGAACCCTCGCTGAACGACCTCCTGCAGTCGATCTCCTTCCGTACGGAAAATGGCGCCGGCCATACGCGTATGGCCGGCGCCATTTTCCGTACGGAAACGATTCGCGGCAGGAGATCGCTCCAGGGCCCCCGCTGGACCCCCAGGAACTTTTGGCCAGCTTGGGGGGGGGCCTCCTGACCCCCACAAGACTTGCCAAAAGTCCAGCGGGGGTCCGGAACGACCTCCTGCTTCGAATCGTATTGGTCTATGGCCGCCGCCATTTTGCGGCGGCCATTTTGCAAAATGGCGCCGGCTGAAGACACCACGATTTAGTGTGCCAGATTTCCTGCTCTCCCCCTTCCCCCGATTTAGCTATGGACCCGGGGGTAAATTAAGCTACGGACCGCCGCTACGGACCCCAGGTAATTTAAGGCATTTGGGGTGGGGGATTTAATTTAAAGGGTCGGGGTGGGTTTTAGGGGGTTTTAGTGTGCTGCTGGACCCCCAGGTAATTTAAGGCATTTGGGGGGGGGGTTTCGGGAGGGTGGGGGATTTAATTTAATGGCGCCGGCCATACGCGTATGGCCGGCGCCATTTTCCGTATGGAAACGATTCGCGGCAGGAGATCGCTCCAGGGCCCCCGCTGGACCCCCAGGAACTTTTGGCCAGCTTGGGGGGGCCTCCTGACCCCCACAAGACTTGCCAAAAGTCCAGCGGGGGTCCGGAACGACCTCCTGCTTCGAATCGTATTGGTCTATGGCCGCCGCCATTTTGCGGCGGCCATTTTGCAAAATGGCGCCGGCTGAAGACACCACGATTTAGTGTGCCAGATTTCCTGCTCTCCCCCTTCCCCCGATTTAGCTACGGACCCGGGGGTAAATTAAGCTACGGACCGCCGCTACGGACCCCAGGTAATTTAAGGCATTTGGGGTGGGGGATTTAATTTAAAGGGTCGGGGTGGGTTTTAGTGTGCCGGGGGTGGGTTTTAGGGGGTTTTAGTGTGCCGCTGGACCCCCAGGTAATTTAAGGCATTTGGGGAGGGTGGGGGATTTAATTTAAAGGGTCGGGGGTGGGTTTTAGGGGGTTTTAGTGTGCCGGTTCATGATTTTAATGATTTTAACGATACTCTAAACACCCAAACGGCAACGATACGATTCCCTCCCCCTCCCAGCCAAAATCGATCGTTAAGACGATCGAGGACACGATTCATATCTCTAATTTTTACATCGAAACATAATACATTATTTAACAATTTGGAAAATTTGTATGATAAAACAGCGAAATAAAGTAACTTAATAAAACCATTTGGAACTTTTGTTTGAGATGTACAGACGGCATGAAAGATGATATAGCGGTGCCATTTTCTTCTTGATGGGTCAGTTAATATGTAATTGGCAGTTTAAACACTTGAAAAAAGGAATCGGTGGATATGGTAGAAGAGGAGAAAGGGAAGAGGGGTGGGGGAGAGGGGTGGGGGAGTTGATGAAAGGAGTGTGTTTAATCAGGATTGTGGGGTGGGGTTTACATGGTAACTAGTTGGATAATATGATCATATATCACAGGGGATGTAGTTAACTCGCTGGCTGGAAAGCTTTCTAGAATAACCATGTTTTTAGGATCTTCTTGAATGTCTGGGTTGAGGGTTCATTTCTGAGTTGTGTGGGTAGTTTATTCCACAGTGAGGGGCCAGCTGTTGAGATGGTGCATTCTCTGGTTGTGGTAAGGTGGGCCAGTTTGTTGGAAGGAATAGTTAGTAGTCCAGTGTTTTTGGATCTGAGGTTTCTTTGCGAGTCATGTGGGTGGAGGGTGTCCTTTAGCCATTGTTGATGATCTTATGCATGAGGGTTAGGGCTTTATATTGTATTCGGTAGGTTATGGGGAGCCAGTGGAGGTCTTTAAGGATGGGAGTGATGTGGATGGAGCATTTACTGTTTGTGAGAGACCTAGCTGCTGCATTTTTTAGTAGTTGCAGAGGTCTGAGGGTGTTTGCTGGGAGTCCGAGGAGAAGGAAGTTGCAATATTCTAGCTTGGAGAATAGGAGGGCCTGGAGCACTGACCGGTAATCATGATTGAATAGGAGAGGTTTGAGTTTTTTGAGGACCTGTAGTTTGAAGTAGCCCTCTTTTATTACTGTGTTGATGTGTTTCTTTAGGTTTAGTTCAAAGTCTAAGGTGACGCCCAGGTCTTTTACCATCGATCCAAGTTGAGTGTTAGGTTGTGTGGTCGAGGGGTCTTGAATGTTCTTTGTGGGGGGTTTGTTTGATATGTATAGTATTTCGGTTTTCTTATAGTTGAGTGTGAGCGATATCTGAGTTTGGAGTTTTTGTATTTGAGATGAGAAGGACTCCCATTGTAGTATGGTGTTCTGTATGTTTTCTTTCATGGGGAGTAGGATCTGGACGTCATCTGCATAGACGTAGTAGGAGAGATCCAGGTCCGAGAGGAGTTTGCAGAGGGGGAGCATGTAAATGTTGAAGAGGGTGGAGGAGAGTGAAGATCCTTGTGGGATGCTGTGTGAGAGGGGGAATTGCATTGATTCACTGGTGTTGCGTCTTTCTTTGTATTTTCTGTTTGATAGGTAAGAGCCAAACCATTTTATGGTGGTGTCATCTAGGCCAATCTACCTTAGCCTGGTTTGGAAGATATCATGGTTGATGGTGTCAAAGGTGGCAGATATGTCCAGTAATATCAGAAGGTAGGAGTGGCCAGCATCTAGGCCTCTGAGTGTTGTGTCAGCAAGGGTTAGAAGGAGAGTCTCCGTACTGAATGACTTCCTGAAGCCATGTTGTGTGGGGCATAGAATTTTCTAGGTTTTAAGGTGTTCGGAGAGTTGGTGGTTTACGATTTTTTCCAGGATTTTCGATATGAATGGTAGGTTAGATATGGGTCTAAAGTTGGCTGGGTCAGAAGCATCGAGCTGTGGTTTTTTGAGTATGGGTTTGATTACTGTGCATTTCAGGGCTTCAGGGAAGTTGCCTTGTTCGAGGGATGTGTTAAATATGTCTGTTATAAGTCTGGCAATGATGTCTAGGATTAGTTTGAGGGTTTTTACAGGGATCGGGTCAAGATGTCATTAGTTTCCATGTCCTGCCAAGAGCCTTGAAGCAGGTTATACTAGACCTGTTGTGGCCCTGGAGACATCACTCACAGTTTGATTGGTCTACATCGGAACTCATCCATTGGGGACCTGAATTTAGCTGACCCTGTTTGGAGCCCAAAGGGTCATCTCGCCCAGGGATCATGGCTTCCACCCTTCTGAGATGTTCAACTCCTGATAGGGAAATCAGAGAAATGCAGACCACAGCACAGCTCAGCCCCCAAAATTCCCTTAAAGTAGCCTATAAGCAGCTCCTGGAACAACTGGAACAAGAGAGGTCTGATTGAAAGAGTTTGAAAAAAGATAACAACCTTGCTCAGAGAAGACTTGAGTCACTTATTGACTAAAAAGATGAAGATCTATGAATTCTGCAGACCCAACTTCTGGAAGAAAGTAAAAGGAAAAGAAGGAATGAAAAGAACTCTACAGTCTTGTCTAGTTCTATCAGTCAAAACTCTGAGAAGTAGATACTCCACCCTCATGGTAGAGGCTGTTCTTGGCCAATACAGTGCAAAAGAGACTCTCCCCTTGCTTGTGGCTCAGTTTTCATCCCAGGAATTGCATGAACTATATGAAAACAACAAATTTTTGGTTAAGAAAGCTACTACCCGAGCCAACAAATCTGCAGATAACCGAAGGGTACTCCCCATGAACTGCCATGCATACCTTGTACTTCAGTCTTGCCGCATTGTGTCCTGACATGGATAAACCTCTCTAATGCACCATGGTACTACCTATGAAATACACAGCAAGACACTTCCAATGATTCCATCGTGGCAGGATGCCACCAACAAACCCTATGCGGTGAGTCCTCCTTAGGCGTGTGCGTGGTTCACCTCTCTCTATTAGGGATGTGAATCATGTTTTGATGATTTAAAATATCGTCCGATATATTTTAAATCATCAAAAATCGTTAGAGGCGCGATACAATAGGAATTCCCCCGATTTATCGTCAAAAATTGTAACTCAGGGGAGGGGGAAGGGGAAGGGGGAGGGCGGGAAAACCGGCATACTAAAACAACCCTAAAACCCACCCCGACCCTTTAAAATAAATCCCCCACCCTCCCGAACCCCCCAAAATGTTTTAAATTACCTGGGGTCCAGTGGGGGGGTCCCGGTGTGATCTTCCACTCTCGGGCCACGGCTGCGTTAATAGAAATGGCGCCGGCGCTACCTTTGCCCTGTCATATGACAGGGCAAAAGTAGCGCCGGCGCCATTTTGGTTCCTGTCCCCCAACGTCACGAGCGCAGGAGATCGCTCCCAGACCCCCGCTGTACCCCCAGGGACATTTGGCCAGCCAAAAGTCCAGCGGGGGTCCGGGAGCGACCTCCTGCATTCGGGCCGAACTGCAAAATGGTGCCGGCCGTATTGCCGTATTGCAAAATGGCGCCAGCTGTATGGCCATATGGCCGGTGCCATTTTTCAATACGGCAATACGGCCATATGGCCGGCGCCATTTTGCAATACGGCAATATGGCCATACGGCCGGCGCCATTTTGCAATACGGCTCAAGTGCAGGAGGTCACTCCCGGACCCCCGCTGGACTTTTGGCAAGTCTTGTGGGGGTCTGGAGGCCCCCCCAAGCTGGCCTAAAGTCCCTGGGGGTCCAGCGGGGGTCCGGGAGCGATCTCCTGCACTCGTGCTGTCGGGTGCCAGGAACCAAAATGGCGCTGATAGCCTTGCCCTTACTATGTCACAGGGGCTACTGGTGCCATTGGTCAGCCCCTGTCACATGGCAGGAGCACAAGATGGCGCCGGCCATCCAGTGCTCCTACCATGTGACAGGATCCGGCCAATGGCACGGATAAGAACATAAGAACATAAGAAATTGCCATGCTGGGTCAGACCAAGGGTCCATCAAGCCCAGCATCCTGTTTCCAACAGAGGCCAAAACCAGGCCACAAGAACCTGGCAATTACCCAAACACTAAGAAGATCCCATGCTACTGATGAAATTAATTCTCCAACACCCACTAATTCAAGGGAAAACCTTGCTCGGTGGTTTCTAAAACTCAATCTTGTAATATAAAAATGATCAAAGAATTAGGCAATGCTTCTCGTAGGATAGAATATCTGAAGAATTATACAACATAAGAACATAAGAAATTGCCATGCTGGGTCAGACAAGGTAAGGGCAAAGGACGGCCCAGTAGCCGGAGGATGGCCCGGAGCGGGAGATCGCTCCCGGGACCCCCACTAGACCACCAGGTACCTGTAAAAAGGTTTTTGGGGGGCCGGGAGGGTGGGGGAAGCTAAGGGGTTACTTTTAAAGGGGAGGGGTGGGTTTAGGGGTTATTTTTGTGTGCCGTTTTTCCCGCCCTCCCCCAAAATGATAAGGGAAGCCCCACGATCAATATCGTGGGGTTTTCCTATTGTTTTGGGAGAGCCCCCGATTTCTGACGATTTTGAAAATATCGACGATATTTTCAATCATCCGAAGCCCGATTCACATCCCTACTGGATATGCATTGGAAGTGAAGTATCAGGCTTAATTGGTTTGGGGTAGTAATTGCCAAAACAAGCAAGCTACTCCCATGCGTATTTATTTACTCAGACTGTGCTACCTTGTTGGTTACTGCCTGAATGCAAATCCTCTTTTCCACATTTACACAAAGAGAATGCAGAAACTAACCAAGCAGCAGAGTTTTATGTTAGCTGAAGTGTCTGTAGATAGGAATTGTCACCAGGTCAGAAATGTATTCTGACAAAGAACAATGTGGACCAGAACCAACAACGGGGAACTGTCCTTTTTGTTGTCCTTTCTATGCACTGTAATTTAATCCTACTGTTATTATTACTACTATTTTGCAATGTTTTCCCTTTATAATTTTTATCATTTTATATAATACTTATGCATTATTTCAGCAACACATGTACATTGTCAAGACAATGAAGTTATCTGAATCTGAACTGCATGGGAAATAAATCAAGGGGTGTAGCAAGTGAAGGTGAAACCCCCAGAAAGAGACTGCCAGAGTCCTACGGAGATAAAATAAATATATCCAGCTGTGATTGTTCAGCAACAGGAGAGAAAAATGAAGAGCCATAGTGGAACTGACTGTCTTCATCCGAATTGTGTAATTGCTTTATGTGTAAGAAGAAACTGAATGCCACTGTGCAAAGTACTCTTGTTGTCAAATTATCCATATTGAATTTGTGTTTATGTTAGAATAAAAAATAATTATGTGACACAACAAACATTTGTTTGCTAATCATTGCTAACCATAAAGCTGGCCATCCATAAATTGTGCCTGGACCTGTAGGGCCTAGAGGTACATCTTCACCTCTATGGAGATTAATCTTCATATCCAAATAATTCCCTTGAAAACTAGAAGTTTACCCCTATATGCTTTTATACTATAATCGACTTAGAATGACTGGTATCCAATTAGGTAACTTTTTTTTTTAATATATAAATCAAAATATTAAAGCATCAGCCTTGCCGAGAATGGGCAGAACTTGGGGGTCCTTGAAACACCAGGAAATAAGTTTTGCGAAAAGAACAGATGCTTCTCATGCAGACCAATTCCTGCCATTGACACAAGACAGAGGAACCACAGATGCTGGCAGCACATGCTGAAGGGAAGACATATAGATTCTGAATAGGACCTCATGGTTGCTAAAGCAGACTTTGATCAAACACATGCACATATGCTTATATATTTATACATCTTTCTCTAGCAGAAAGTCTCACAGGCTAATTTCAAAATGAGTGTGCATGCACCCATACACACACATATCAGTGCACGAGCAGAGATACCTGGAATTTTAAATCAAACATGCACAATGAAGGGGGAACATAGCAAGCAGAAAGAGTGCCAGAAAAAACCACAAGGTGCCAATAAAGGGACAAAACAGCAGAAAGACTAGCACCAACACACTGAGGAACCATGATAGTGGCAAGAACACCACAAGGAGTAGAGTGAGTCATCTGGTGTATGGCAGCAAGGCAGAGTGGCAGAAAGTTGATAGGGGCATGACAGGCTGGCAGTGGAGGTAGTCTGGTCCCTGTGGTTTTGATAGGGGAAAGACAGGCTGGCCCCAGGGAGAGCTCCCTTTCCTTTGCGCAGGAAAGGGCTCCCTAGAATGAGTAAGCCCCTAGAATGGGGTGTTTCCATTGGCGTCTAGTGAGCTCTCGCTGGTCTTTTAAAATCTGGTGGATGTAGCAGATATACAAACGACAATTTTCAAGCCCAAGGCGGAGGAAGTTTCCATCTGAACAATGGTTCAACATGGGTCAGCGGGTGTTAGGAGATAGGCTGGCTACACCCGGGGAGAGTTCCCTTTCCTTTGCGCAGGAAAGGGCTCCCTAGAATGGGTTGGCCCCTAGAATGGAGCACGAGCCTTCAAGCGTGGCAAGTCGACGTGGAGGAGGATTCCATGTGAACAGAAGTTCAACATGGATCAGCGGATGTTAGATAGGCTGGTTACACCCGGGGAGAGTTTCCTTTCCTTTGTGCAGGAAAGGGCTCCCTGAAATGGGTTGGTCCCTAGAGTGTGTTGGTTCTGTTGGTGTCTAGTGAATACCCAGAATCTATTAACTGTACTTATGCACTTCAGGTAATGACAAAGGAACTTGAAGAGCTCTCAGAAATAAGAAAACTGCTACTCAAGTCCAAATCTACAATATCAACCTATGTTCACTTTGTACCCTACAGTGCCTATGTAAACTATGGTAACACAGAGGATAAACTAGAGCACAACTTCCACCAGTTTTCCATAGCACTAGAAACATTAATGTTGGCACCTAAGAAACATCTAGGGAAAATGGCCCGTATTATGATGGTCATGAAAACTATTGAGCATATGAAATATCCAAGCTCCAAGCTGGACAGATAGGCACAGCATTAGAGGTCAAGCCCTTATAGGCATGAAAGGCCTGAAAGGACAGGCACAGCATTAGAGATCAAGCCCTTGTAGGAACATAAGGCCTGGATGGACAGGCATAGCATTAGAGGTCAAGCCCTTATAAGGATGTAAGGCCTGGATGGTTCTGGTTCAACATGGGTCAACGGGTACTAAGAGATAGGCTGGCTACACCCGGGGAAAGTTCCCTTTCTTTTGCACAGGAAATGGCTCCCTAGAATGGGTTTTTGGCCCCTAGATTGTAGCCCGAGTCTTCAAGCTTGGCGAGTTAACGTGGAGGAGGTTTCCATGTGAAAAGCGGTTCAACATGGGTCAATGGGTGCTAAGAGATAGGCTGGCTACACCCGGGGAGAGTGCCCTTTCCTTTGCGTAGGAAAGGGCTCCCTGAAATGGGTTGGTCCCTAGAGTGTGTTGGTTCTGTTGGCGTCCAGTGAATACCCAGAATCTATTAACTGTACTTATGTACTTCAGCTAATGACAAAGGAACTTGAAGAGTTCTCAGAAATAAGAAAACTGCTACTCAAGTCCATATCTACAATATCAACCTATGTTAACTTTGTACCCTACAGTGCCTATGTAAACTATGGTAACACAGAGGATAAACTAGAGTACAACTTCCACCAGTTTTCCATAGCACTAGAAACATTAATGTTGGCACCTAAGAAACATCTAGGGAAAATGGCCCGTATTATGAAGGTCATGAAAACTATTGAGCATATGAAATATCCAAGCTCCAAGCTGGACAGATAGGCATAGCATTAGAGGTCAAGCCCTTGTAGGGACATAAGGCCTGGATGGACAGCCTCAGCATTAGAGGTCAAGCCCTTGTAGGGACATAAGGCCTGGAAGGACAGACACAGCATTAGAGGTCAAGCCCTTATAGAGACATAAGGCCTGGACGGACAGGCACAGCATTAGAGGTCAACCCTTGTAAGGATGTAAGGCCTGGATGGACAGGCACAGCATTAGAGGTCAAGCCCTTATAGGGATGTAAGGCCTGGATGGACAGGCACAGCATTAGAGGTCAATCCCTTGTAGGGACATAAGGCCTAGATGGACAGGCACAGCATTAGAGGTCAAGCCCTTGGGACATAAGGCCTGGATGGTCGGGCACAGCATTAGAGGATAGAGGTCAAGCCCTTGTAGGGATGTAAGGCCTGGATGGACAGGCACAGCGTTAGAGGCCAAGCCCTTGTAGGGACATAAGGCCTGGATGGACAGACACAGCATTAGAGGTCATGCTCTTGTAAATACCCAGTAGCTATTAACTGTACTTATGCATTTCAGCTGATGATAAAGGAACTTGAAGAGCTCTCAGAAATAAGAAAACCGCTACTCAAGTCCAAATCTACAATATCAACCTATGTTGACTTTGTAGTTTACACAGTGCC
This sequence comes from Rhinatrema bivittatum, assembly GCF_901001135.1. Classification (NCBI taxonomy): domain Eukaryota; kingdom Metazoa; phylum Chordata; class Amphibia; order Gymnophiona; family Rhinatrematidae; genus Rhinatrema; species Rhinatrema bivittatum. Next base: position 67,077,569 of record NC_042620.1, on the reverse strand, counting down.
TCTGTAAACTATGGGAACACAGAGGATGAACTAGAGTGCAACTACCACCAGTTTTCTATAGTACTAAAACAAACATTAATGTTGGCACCTAAGAAAGATTTAGGGAACATGGCTCATATTATGAATGTCATGAAAACTATTGAGCATACGAAATATGCCAGCTCCAAACATCTTACGTCAGCTTTTTATGTTCTTACATTGCAAATGTTGCAAAACAGGAAAAAGAATATTCTGGAAAGAAGTGATGTACAAATACAGGAAACTTAACTTAGGAATATTAGAACTAAACTCAGACAGGAACAGTGTTTGAGGTCAGGCCCTTGTATTGCTGTAAGGGCTGGACAGACAGGCACAGTGTTTGAGGTCAGGCCCTTGTAGGGACATACATCCCTGGACAGTGAACAGACTGGCACAGCGTTTCAGTTCAGGTAAATGTGCTGATATTATCTGGAGCATAGGAGGCAGTTGGAGCTGCTGCAAGGCTTTCAATTGCTTTTATTCATCTTGCCATTCACAGGGAAAATTTGGAAACCCAAGCAAAGGCATGTTTATTTTCAAAAACATTAGCATTTCTATCATCTCTGGTGCCAGCCTTGAGCTGTGAGGGCTCACGATATCACCTGTCATTGAAAATATATGTTAACTGGGTACACTGATTAGTGGACATGACAGATATCGCTGAGCCACTTTTTCTAGGTGTGGCCAGACAGTGGACTTGTGTGTCCAATATGCAAGTGGATCTGTCTGCATCTCCTCTGTGGGCTCTGAGAGATACCGTGTCACTGACATTTGTGCTGGTGTCTCCTTTGCTTAGGTGGGCTGAGAGTCACTCATGCATCACTCATGCCATCTGCTTTCACTCTAGCCAGATGCAGAACAGATTATTCTTTTTGGGCAACTTGGCTTTGGTGTACTGAAGTGGAGGTGGAAGTACTATTTATTTATTTTATTTATTTAACATTTCTTTTATACCGATATCCGTTCGCACATCGTATCGGTTCACAGTGAACAAAAAATCCATTGGGCAGTGCCCGTACATATAACATATAACAGATAACATAATATAATATGAACTAGGCAACATATAAATAAATTTTTGGGAGGAGCCCTTACATATAACAGGCATCAATGGGTAGATTGCTATGGAATATAACTATAACTAATTAACTATATACATGAAAGTGCAAAGTACAAAATCATCAGACATAAAGGCGTTCATACCAAGATATCAGTATAACATTCATAGGGGGGTTTTATGTAATAGGGGGTGAGATGGAGTAGGCTTGCTGAAAGAGCCATGTTTTAAGTTTCTTTTTGAAAGTGGGGGTATAGGTCTCTATGCGGATATCATGGGGCAGTGAGTTCCATATGGTGGAAGTACTAGCTGTCACTGAAAGAGTGCTGCTTCTGCTTGGGCTAGCACTACTTGGGTTAGCACTACTCTCTGAAGTGCCCGCTGAAGTGCCCACTGAAGTGCCCGCTGAAGTGCCCGCTGTTTCCTCCTCTGCTTCAAGTTTAATCTGTCTCTGCCTATGGCGCTCCTGTTCACGGACTTTTACTAACAGCAGGACCTTCACCAACAGGAGACAATCGTACTGTAGAGCGAGTTTCCCTTTCACATGGAGATCACAGACTGTGGTGAGCATGTATGCCTGGTCTTCTGTTAAAGGCCTTAATCTCTCTTGCACCTGCTTCTGCAAAAATTCCAGGCAATGCAGCACCTCTGCTGTCATTCCCTCTTCCTGTTTAAAGCCCTCCAAATTTTCCTCCAGAAAATTAACTATAGGGATGATGTTAGCCAAGGTAGCACTTCTGGAACTTAGCTCCTCAGCTCCTCTGTGGCATCCTTGAAGGGCTGCCAGATTTTTACCAGCTGACTCATAACTGACCAATCATGATGCCCTAGGGGACTATGCACACCTATGTGCATTGCCGCAGAAAGTTCGTGAAGGGGTGTCTGCTGCTCCACTAACCTCTGCAGCATAAAAAAGGTGGAATTCCACCTGGTGGAAATGTCTTGAATGAGATGCTTGTGAGGCATCTCCAAATCAGTCTGCTTTTGTCAGAGAACCTACCCCACCTTCTGTGGAAGTGCACTGCTATGTTCCTGCACTTGTGTATTAATGTATGCAGGTATTCATTCTCTTGGTCATTGAACTCCAACCCCAGAGCTGACTTCACTACCAGGTGCAGAGTGTGTGCAAAACATCAGATGTTCTGAAAGCACCCGCCAAATATTGCCTTTACCATGTTTGCACCATTGTCTGTGACAAAGAACCCTGCCTGAAGATTCCTGTCTTGCTGGTGTAGCTGCCAGCCCACCAGCATCTGTCTGATGCATGCTAGAATATTGGCTGAGGTATGGGCCTTGCCAGTACCTCAGGTGGGTGTGCAGTAAAGCCCACCTCCACCCTGATACTTGTTAACTAATAGAGCTGCTGCCTGCCCCTGCCTCAGCCAGATCCCATGAGTGTGCTCTCAGGGAGAGGTAAGAGTGTGCATCATTCATGGTGGTCCAGATATCACAAGTAAAATGCACATTTCCCTCTGCCTTAGCTAGCAGCATTTGGATGTGACTGCAACACTGCTTGTACAGGCTGAGGATGACCTTTCTGCTAAATGTGGTTCTGGAGGGGACTTTGTAATTTGGAACTAAGACCTTCATCAAATGCTTGAAACCCACATTCTCCACTATCTGCAAGGGCTGGTCATCAAGGGCAATCATTTCTCCAATGTTCCTGGTAACAACTTTTGAAGCTGCCTGCCTCCTTCCCTGGGATAGTGTTACCGAATACCACCCCATTTCCTCCATGATGGGTTGTCGCTTCTGCCACATGGCAGGTGGGCTGCTGGCTTGCCACCTGACTGCTAGAAGGGTCTGAGGGTGTGGGGTGACTCTGCTCATTTTCAACCACTTTACTCTGCCTGGAAAAATGGGTCCCCTGACTGGTATTGCCACCATCCCCAGATGGCAGTACTGTTGGGTGTTGCTTCTGCATATGATGCATGATGCCAACATTAGTTAGATGTCCCATTTGCTTGCCTCTGCTAATAGCCCTGGCACAGTAATTACACTGAGCAAACGCGGGTCCTCCGTCACTTTAAAGTGGCTCCAGATTGCAGATTTCTTTCATGATTCCTTCTCTATAGCCTTCGGGGTGGGTGCTGGCACTGTAGCTGAAGTAGTGGGTGCACCCTGAGAAGCAATGCCAGGGGCATCAGTCACACTCTGTGCCTGCGCTGACTGCTCTTCCTCCTCCTCATCATCAGTTTAATCTCTCCCCTGCAGCACTGAAGTGGAGGCTAAGACAGAACTAACTAATCCTCTTAAACCTTCTTCAGCTATTACTTCTTCCATTTCTGATGATGAGAATCCCACACGAGATGATTCTTCATTGGAATCAGAAGCAAACAGTGCCTACACTACATTTTCAATGCTAAGTCTAGTCTGCTCTCGCACTGCTGATTTTGTGTGTCACCCTTTTGTCTTGCATGACTCAGCCTCCCCTTCCCTCACCTCCAAATCTACAGGGTCAGAAAAAGGTGGTGGCGATGCATCATCTTTAAATTTCAGTTTTTTTCTGGATAGAACTGCCTGCCCCTCCAGAGATTTTAGATTGGAACAGGTCCCTTTATAACTTTAATGGGGATTGGCACTGACTTTTGAAGTGCCTCCTCTGCCAGTAACTCCTCTGCCAGTCCCAATCACTCATCCACAGCTAGCTTTCCCTGACATCATCACTGCCTACTAGGGATTTCAATTAAAAGAGTTATTTCCAAAAGAGGCCTACTGGGGATTTGGCTTCAGAGAGAACCTATGTCCTAATATATATGAGCCTGCAAAACGGCCCACAGGCCCACGAGTCAGTGCCTGGATGTACACTACTACTGAGACCACTGTATGTGCACACACCAAATGTGCAACTACAAAAGAGGCCTACTGGGGATTTGGCTTCAAAAAGCACCACTGTCCCAATATATGTGAGTCTGCAAAACTGCCCACAGCTGCAGTGCCTTGATGTACACTAGAGATGTGCATTTGTTTATCACAAATTAGGCAATTTCAATGAAATTGCCTAATTTGTTGTGGTTCGGGGGAACCTGAACCACGAAACGGATTTTCCCTGAGCTTTGGGGACAATTTGTTTTTCAGGTTAGTGCGGGGGGAGAGGCACATTTATTAAAAAAACACAAAAAACACCCCAAAAAAACACCCCAACCCTTCACATTTACTTTCTTAAACCCCCCCCCCCCCCCACCACAACCACCACTACCACCACCACCATCCAGATCCCTCCCCAAGACTTACTAAAAGTCCCTGGTGGTCCAGCGGGGTCCCGCGAGCGATCTCTTCCTGCATGCCGTCGGGCTGTCGGGCCTGCTATGACTCAAAATGGCGCAGATAGGGGGGAGTGAGAGGAGAAGGAGAGGGCTGTCGGCCATCCCTCCCTGAGACTACCCACAGGGAGAGGACTTAATCTTGGTGTTAACTGCGGTGAAATTCTTGAAAATCGCTGCTCAGTGAGAGCCCTTGACCCAGTTTAACATCTGAGGTGAGACGGACGCGATTGCCTATGTCGGATGGGGCGTGGCTACAGATTTTTAATTCCTCCATGGCGCGCTCCAGACTCGGGGAGTGAGAGGACAAGGAGGGGGCTGTCGGCCATCCCTCCCCGAGACTACCCACAGGGAGAGGACATAACTATGACGAAATTCTTGAAAATCGCCTCTCAGTGAGAGCCCTTGACCCAGTTTAACATCTGAGGTGAGCCAGACATGATTGCCTACGTCGGAGGGGGCGTGGCCATGGATTTTAAATTTCTCCGTGGCGCAGCGCTCAGACGCCGCTGGCATGACGCCTAAGCCGTGCGCGCCAAAGGGGCGCGCGGCTTAGTCTGGCTTAGTCCGAGTGAGTTTGGGTGTTTGGCCAGGAACTTTGACTTTGACAATTTCTTCTTTGTGGATGGGGAAGAAGAGAAAGGCAAAGACACTGACGTCATCTCCAATGTTTCAACAGCGCACCGGCCTGATGGATCAGCATGTCAAAAGACAGAGAGTTGATCCAGTAGAGGATATATTGGGAAACTCGTCGTTAGTTTCCCTCACTCCTGGAGAAGGACCTGTTTTACTGCGATAGAACTGGTAGGACTAAATCCCTTGGAAGTAAGCTTGGTAACCTGAGCAGAAAACCAAGGGAATGAGAAATCTTTACTTAGTGTTTTAAATGTTGAACCTATACCAGTTCCTACTGGTAGCATTTTCATGGATACTCCTCCAGATAATGTACCTTATCTGATTTATGGAAAGTAATTTCAAAATTAGATAATAATATTACTGTAATGAATAGATCTTTGTCAGCTGTGATTAATGCAAATACTGATAAAATTAATGAGCAGGGGATGAAAGTCTCTAAATGTGAAAAAGATATATTTGATATGAAAGAAAAAATACAATTGGTAAAATCAACAGAAAATACTTTTATGCGAGATAGTATAAATTTGCATAACGAATTAGAACGAACAGAAAATTTATTGAGATTAAAGAATTTAAGATTAGTGAATTTTCCCATTACTCGTCTTCTATCCCCGATAAAAATGTTTAAAAAATTTCTTAGATAGGTACTTATGTATAAAGAGGAAGAATTTCCTATTCTATCTAAAATATATTATTTTAGAAAGAAAAAAGAGAGGAATATTCAAAAAGATGGGCCAGAGGAACCCCCAAGCTTGGGAATATCAACCTTCTTGGACAAATCCCTGGACATAATTGAGAATAGGGCTACTCTATTTCCTCTGTATCAGAGCAGGACAAAGATAAACTATTCAGAAAGTTCTTCATCAACAGGGACATCTCTTTTTGTGGATCCAAGATCCAAACTTTTCCTGACATGGCCAGAGCCACCCAAGCAAAGATAAAAACATTCCTTGCATTAAAACATCATGTGATGGCGTTGGGGGCCACTTTCTTTTAAAATTTCCTTGCCTTTGCTATATAAATTATAGGGGGAAACATTTTGGGTTTATGGATCCAATGCACTTAGAGACTTTCTTGTTATATAAATCAGAATTAGTACCTGAATTTGAAACTTTAGGGGTAAAGGGTCCTTGAGAAATAATAGAACTCCTGTCTCCAATTATTTATTTTATTTATTTATTTGAGTTTTTTCTATACCGGCATTCACGGAATTCGTATCATGTCGGTTTACATAAAACAAGGGGGTAATCCCAAGATAGGTAATTTGGGATTATATTAGATATTGAATTTCCTTAAAGACTTTCGATATAAATCTCCCCCAATTATGTTATATGTATAACATAGAAACATAGAAATGACGGCAGAAGAAGACCAAACGGCCCATCCAGTCTCCCCAGCAAGCTACGCACTTTATCCTTTTTTTTTCCCTTTTTCTCTCTCCCACCTGTTACTATTGGCTTCCAGTACCCTCCAGCCCTAATTCCCCTCCACCCCACCACCAATCCAGACAGCAGCGCTGTATCTGCATCCAAGTGACATCCAGCTCAATTAGGGGTAGCAACCGCTGTAACAAGCAGGCCACACCCTTTCCCCATACTCTTACCCACCCCTGCTTTTATTTTTTTGTTTGTTTTTTTATTTTTTTTTGGAGATAGCAGCCCTCCATCCTTCTGCTCCGTGAAGGTGGAACACTAACTACTGGCCAATGGCATCCCGCTCTGTGAATGCCTCTGTGGCTTCTGCCACTCCGTGCAGTGTTTGAATGTTGTTACATTTATATAATGTTTGCTTTAATAATTGGGGTACATATTTGTAAATGTTTTCATGATGTTATCATTGAAAAAAAAACTAATAAAGAATAAATAAAAAAAAAAATGGTGCCAATAGCCTTACGCTTACAATGTCACAGGGGCTACCGGTGCCATTGGTCAGCCCCTATCACATGCTTCTACCATGTGACAGGGGCTGCACTACATTTTCAGGTAGCCCCTGTGATATCGTAAGGGCAAGGCTATCGGCACCATTTTGAGTCATAGCAGGCCTGACAGCCCGATAGCATGGAGGGAGAGATCACTCACGGGACCCCGCTGGACCGTCAGGGACTTTTAGTAAGTCTTGGGGAGGGATCGGGATGGTGGTGGTGTGTGTGTGTGGGGGGGGTTATAAGAAAGTAAATGTGAAGGGTTGGTATGGGGGTTTTTTCTGATTCGCAGTTTTTTTTCCGATTCGTGTTTTGGTTTTTTTATTCATTTTTCCGGTTTCAGGTTCCGGTTCCAGTTTCGTTTTTGGCGAAAAACGATCTGTGAGAAAACAAGTTTTCCCACGAAGCGCCTGAACCGAAACCCGACCCGAGCCAGAAAAACGAAGCTCATTTCTAATGTACACTACTGTATGTGCACACAACAAACTTATAACTACAAAAGAGGCCTACTGGGGATTTGGCTTCAGACAGCACCGTTGTCCCAATATATGTGAATCTGCAAAACTGTCCACTGATGCCCAGTGCACTGCCTTCTTAGCTTAAAAGAACACTGCTCTACCAATATATGTGAGTCTGCAAAACTGCCCACTGATGCCCAGTGCACTGCCTTCTTGGCTTAAAAGAGCACCGCTGTCCCAATATATGTAAGTCTACAAAACTGGCCACAGGCCCACGAGGCAGGGCCTGGATGTACACTACAACTAGGACCGCTGTTTGTGCACACACCAAACTTGTAACTACAAAAGATGCCTACTGGGGATTTGGCTTCAGAGTGCACCGCTGTCCCAATATATGTGAGTCTGCAAAACTGCCCACTGACGCCCAGTACACTGCCTTCTTGGCTTAAAAAAGCACTGCTGTCCCAATATATGTGAGTCTGCATAACTGCCCACTGATGCCCAGTGCACTGCCTTCTTGGCTTAAAAGAGCACTGCAGTGCTGTCCCAATATATTTGAGTCTGTAAAACTGTCAACTGACACCCAGTGCATTGCCTTCTTGGCTTAAAAGAGCACTGCTGTCCCAATATATTTGAGTCTGCAAAACTGTCAACTGATGCCCAGTGCATTGCCTTCTTGGCTTAAAAGAGCACTGCTGTCCCAATATATGTGAGTCTGCAAAACTGTCCACTGATGCCCAGTGCACTGCCTTCTTCGCTTAAAAGAGCACTGCTCTATCAATATATGTGTGTCTGCAAAACTGCCCAGTGCCCATTGATGCCCAGTGCTCTGCCTTCTTGGCTTAAATGAGCACAGAGAGACAGTCTGAGTTTAATTAAAAAAAAAAAAAAAACTGCTTTAAACAAAAAAGCCTGGTTTGGCACAGCAGCAAAAGTGAAGAAATATCTTTTTCAATGGAAAATTCAATCAAACTAGCTAGAAATTGAATATATCTCCCAACCACAACACCCAAATCCTGCTTGCAACCTACCCCAGGGGGTAAAATATAAAAATAAGCAGCAAAATGCTACTGTCTCAGTGGGACAGACAGTCTGAGATCAATAAATAAAAAATGCAGTCAAGAAACGCATGGCTAGCTGGGGCAATGCAGCAAATTCGAACAAATATCTTTTTCAATGGAAAATTCTATAAAAGTAGCTAGCAATTGAATACAGAGTTGAGACACTCAAACTAGCTCTGAGTACAGCCACCTCCCCGGACCAGCCCCACAAAGAAAGAGCATGGTACGCCGCGTGCTTAACGTATAAATAGTATAGCATCATCAGGAGCAGTGTCATAGAGCACTGAGTAAGAGCAGTGATTGGCTGCATTAGAAAAATGCTGATAGGTTGCATTCTCGTCTCCTTGCCAACCTGTCTGACCCACTCAGTGACAGGGCTGTGAGGTCACTTATGACTCACAGGAAAGGGCTGGTTTTTGCTATGGATACTCCCACATGGCCTTCTCCTATTTCAAATGGCTACTAAGAAATCACTGCGAGCCAAAAGAATGAAACTAATATGATATGTTTTATTCGTGGGGGATCACGATGCATTTCGCGAACTCACAAATACAACGAATAGGGACTTATGTGTTGCGGATTGCACATTCGTATAAAACAAATGCACATCCCTAATTAGTGGCCCTTCTTACAGTGTCATAAAAAGTTAACTATTCGGATAGCCTTTACTGAGGGTCTCCCTTCCCCCTCCCCCAGTTTCAAAAGCCCATGCAGGGACCTCTCAACTTCATAAAGTTTAACTCGTTGCAAAAAATAACTATGCAGTACCAGGAAAATCATCCTAACGTTGGGCACTATATTTAGGCCTAAATTTTTCAATGTAGAGACACAGGGCTAAAAGTAAACTGAAAGTCTACAGAATAAACATTTCAAATATATGTTTTACTTGAATATTTATGCTTAGGCTGATTCATAATGAAAAGTACAAGATTTGATTCTACATATAGATTTTTCAATACAAATTGTGTGATGCAAAAAAAAGTATTGCCACCAGACTCGACACCCTTGATAGACTGATCCAGTACTACATTTGCACCTTTGCATCTATGGATTTGTAGTTCCATATTTTTCTAGGAAAGGCAAGACAAATCCATAGATGCAATGGGGGAAAAACAGAACCGGATCAGCCTGTCATAGGTGTCCTGAGCCTGGTGACAATCCTTTTTTTTGCATCTCTAAATTTGTATTGGAAAAACTATACGTAGAATCAAATCTTCTACTTAGTTAAGAATTGGCCTAAGCATAAATATTCAAGTAAAACAATATATATTTGAAATATTTATTCTGTAGACTTTCAGTTTACTTTTAGCCCTGTGTCTGTACACTGAAAAATTGAGTTTGTTTCCATAACTCTGATGCCTCAGAAAAGTGGGATGTTGGTCTCAAATGGGAGTGTTTTTTTTCTCTCAAGAAACAGAGTATATTACAATGATTCTCAGACATGCCGAAAGTAAATTATGTTGTAAACGCCTGTCCCTTGGGCCAAGAAAGAATCACAGCAAAAAAATGCAGCAAGTTTGAAATTCCCAACAGCAAAGGTTGACAGGAAAATATGGTGTTGTTTTTCTATGCGTACAAGTAACTTTCATGTTGCATGTTCCCACGAGAAATTATAAACTTTCAAAGGAATTTCAGGCTCTCGTATGCACACATAAGGACACTTATATTTGACACTGCCGCAGTGAAAACACTGGTAAGACTTTAAAGCTGTTAGAACGAGGCCTGAAGATCATCTAGTATCCTGCTGCTTATTTTTTTTCTTATTGCTTCTTTCTTGTCAAAATATTTACTCCAAGTTCAGAAGGTTTCAAGCTGGCAATATATATTTGCTTAGGTCATGTGGCTGTAATTTTCAAGTATTCTAAAAACACCGATCAAAAATGAATACACTGGAGTGGATTTAGTGGCACAGCAATAGATAAGATAAATAATTTTTTCTCAAAACTGCAGAAAATAACTCTATAAACTGGTTGGTCAGTTTTATTGTGGCAGTGGTAATAGTGAACACTATTAATTCACATATACAAAACTGTTGTTCCCTGTTACATGATGCTGTTATTAATTTGCTCTTTTAAAGTCCATTATAATTTCAATTTCCTATAAAATTCTTTGTTTTCCATTCCTTAAATATTGGCAGTGCTCACCTTGTGGCATCCATTTTGGATACATTTAATATAGAGGCCAATTTTCAAAGGATTTAGGGTCCTAACTGGGGATTAGGTGGAAAAATTGACCCATTTGAAAACTGAACTGCACTGAGAAAGAAGCAGTAGTATTTCTTATTGTTGTGCATTTTATGAGTTTTATTATTCATCTTTACAAGCTTTTCTAGTGGAGCATAGGAAGGTTAATGTGTTTAATTGCTTTGGCTATTGTATTTAATTTACATGCTGTAATTTTAGTGCTATTGTATACATTTTATTTATCACATTGTAGTATAGTGGTGATTTAACATATTTTTTATAAATTTATATTTGTGAGGTCCTTCTTTTGGTAGTAAGCCAGGAAGGCAGGGGTCACACAGGCTCCTAGGGCTAAATTCATTCTCAGTACCACAACCCTGGGAATGAGGTGTGTGGTGGCACTGTTGGAGTCTTTTGATGGTGGGGATGGGGGGACTCCTCCAAGTCTCAAGGTAAGGGGGTGACTCTTTCTATCTCCTGGGGAGCTCCTGTTTCAATGTATGTTAAAGGGATGTGTGTACCAAATAAATACTTTGGAGATCAGGATGGGTATCCAAAACGTCTTTACTGAAGCAATTCTTCAAAAGTAATTTGTGGCACTATATAGTTCTTGACACTACAATTGTTATCTCACTTCTCCAGATCTCTGTTATCTATGCAAGTGCCCCTCACTAGATGGTCCAGGAAAAGAACTCACCCTCCAGAGCATGGAAAAGTAAACCTTTTCCCAAATGGACAGGGGTAGTTATAGACAGAAATCCCTTTTGCATAATACTGGGGGCCAAAGCAGGACATCAAACAATGTACAGCTCCTAAATGAACCACTTCTTCTCATGGCAAAGACTCTCATGTAGTGGGTCACTGCCAGCCACCAATGATGGATTGTGAGCTGGGAAAGCAGAGGCTTGACTATCTTGGCCACCTTAGAAAAGAGACTTCCCCTATATTCCTTCCTGGGCTAAGAACCAGGAGTCTTGCAAGAAACTCCAAAAATCATTAAAATCCTGGGAATACAGCACTTGAAAGCAATTCAAATAGACAGGTGGTGTATTGAAAGGGGTCAAGTCTCCCACCTATACTGAACTGCAACGCCTACTTCCTGGAATAGGAAAAACCTCAAACAAAAATTTCCTACTCCCACACAACCAAACAAAATTTTCAGTGCAATCTATGATTTACACCAAAAACTCACAAAAACTCACAATGCCCAACTTAAGCTAATCAAAACGTAACAGACAGAGGACACTATATTTTTTCTTTATGTACACTGATGTTCGGTATTTTTCATTAAGCTAAACCATAGATTAGTGACAGCCTTACCAGTAAATTTACTGTTTTTAATTTTTTAATTTTTATTCCATAATTTAAGATTCTCTAATATTGCTTATTGACCATCCATAAATAGTATCGCTCAACCAATAGCATTTTAATGATATGCTTAAATCAGCTCTGTCTTATACGGTCTCCATCAATCACCTATGTTGACAATATTTTATACTTAGATATTTGAGTGGGAGGGTTTCCTCTCCTTGTAAAGTCCATTCATTGTTGCGAAATTGGAACCGTCAGCCCGACACTGGCAGAGTTTCGACCATCCCATCTTCATCAGGGAATAAGAACAAGTTCTATTAATATCAAGAAAACCTCAAATCACCAAACCATCTTTCACCTGTGTACATAAACGAATCAAAATATGATTTAAGCATATCATTAAAACACTATTGGTTGAGTGATACTATTTATGGATGGTCAATAAGCAATATTAGATAATCTTAAATTATGGAATAAAAATAAAAAAATTAAAAACGGTATATTTACTAGTAAGGCTGTCACCAATCTATGGTTTAGCCTAATGAAAAATACTGAACATCAGCGTACCCCTATATTTGCACCAGGCACAAACAAAAGTACACTGGATTTTATACGATACGCGCGTAGCCACGTGTATCTTACAAAATCCGGGGTTGGCGCGCCGAGCCCTACGCACGCTGCCCGTTCCCTTTATTTAAAAAGATACGCCTGCCTCCGGGCAGTAGTAACTAACGCATGCCGGCTGTCTGCTGGCACGGCAGGCCCCGGCACAGGCCGTTGTGTCGGGGCACTCGGCCATGTCCCTGGACTGCCCACACACCCCCGAACACGCCCCCGAGCCGACACCATGCCCCATGGCCATGCCCCCGACTGCCCCTTTTTGCAAGCCCCGGGACTTACACGCGTCCTGGGGCTTGTGCGTGCTGCCGAGCCTATGCAAAATAGGCTCGGCGCGCGCAGGGGCGTTTTAAAAGGGTTACGCGCATACCTTATGCGCGTAACCCTTTTAAAATCCGGCCCATAGTGACCTCTGTTTTTTGTTTTCAATCTATGATTTAGCCTGCTATTATACAGGCGAGGAGTCTGATAACTTCAGGTGCCTGTTCCAGATATGATAAACCCTTCCCTTCACTCCCTAAATCCTAACTCCAGTTGGACACTTGTTGGGGTGCAAATTTTCATGTCATTTAAGTGTTTTCCCCAGTTTTCTATCATTTTTTCAGGCTTCAGAAATAGTGCACACTAAAAATGACAGAAGGAGAAACAAGAAATGTTGTGTTTTTTTCTCTATCATTTCATTTTGAAAATTATATGAAACTATATAGAAAATATTGTTCATATTGTTTATGTCATTTTGAATGAATGCACATCCCTAATATTCATAACAATACCAGATCCTGGAAGGAATATAGACAGCTTATTTGTGAATAGATATAACCATGTCAATGTTCATAGCATTACAGTTTCCCTATCTGGCAGGTATTTCAGCATTTTAAAGCACCTTGAATGTAGCAAAGCCTTATGAGTGCACATTTGGCTTATCAATGCTCTGTCGCATCCATATCACTCCTTAGTGCAGAAATACTTCTCAGTAATGAAACTGAGGGCCAGATTTTCAAAGGGTTATGCACCCGAGCCTATTTTGCATATGCCTGGCAACGTGCGCAAGCCCTGGGACGCGCGTATGTCCCGGGGCTTTGTGAAAGGGGCAGGGTGGTGGCGGGGCGGGACCGAGACTTCCGGCACAGTGGCCCTGCCGGGGGATTGCTCACCGGCACTTGGCTGGCGTGTGCAGCCTACACCTGCCCAGAGGCAGGCGCAACTTATTAACAAAAGTGAGGGGTGGGTTTTAGGTAGGGCTGGGGGGCAGGTTAGGTAGGGAAGGGAGGGGAAGGTTGGGGGGGTGGAAGGAAAGTTCCCTCCGAGGCCGCTCCAATTTTGGAGCGGCCTTGGAGGGAATGGGGAAAGCCATTGGGGCTCCCCTAGGGCTCGGCACGTGCAAGATGCACAAGTGTGCACCCCCTTGTGCGCCGACCCCGGATTTTCTAACATGCGCGTGGCTGCGCGCACATGTTATAAAATTGGGCGTACATTTGTGCGCACCGAGTTGCACGTACAAATCTACACCTGCGCGCATATTATAAAATGTGACCCTGAATGTGCAGCACTATCAACAAGAAGCCAGAATGTTAACATGTATCAGGTCTTCAAATTATCCAATCAAAGCAGCAAAAACTAATAAGCGCTCTGTCTTTATGAACATGGTGCTTCTTGTTAACTCATAAAAGCCAGGACATTCATTAAAAACTATGCTATAGGAATGTGAAGAATCTTAAAAACTCAAAGTAATAAAGAAATAAATTAACAAAATTTCTATTAGAGGCACATTATAGGTTTCAGAAAAAAAATGTACATAAGTCAAGAAATTGAAAATATATAAACTATGGGGCAGATTTCAAAAACTTGCGGAGGGAACTTTCTTTCGCCCTCCCCCCACCTTCCCCTCCCTTCCCCTACCTAACCCACCCCGCCGGCCCTATCTAAACCCCTACCTTACCTTTGCGCGCATCGGCCGGCTGCCCCGCTCCGTGGTCCGGTCCCGGGGGCTGTTCCGGAGGCCGCGGCCAAGCCCCCGGAACGCCCCCAGGCCGAAACCACGCCCACATCACATCCCCCGAAATGCCGCGCCCCGCCCCCTAAACGCCACGTCATCCCGACACGCCCCCGACAGGAAGCCCCGGGACTTACGTGTGTCCTGGGGCTTTACGCGCGCCAGCAGCCTATGCAAAATAGGCGCGCCAGCGCGCGAGGGCCCTGCGCACGTAAATCCGGAAGGATTTACGCGCGAGGGCCCTGCGCACGTAAATCCGGAAGGATTTACGCGCGAGAGCCTTTGAAAATCCGCCCCTATATGTTCATATGCATACATAATTTACGCATCAGGCAACAATTTTCAGGAGCAAGTGAAATATTGTTTTGCATGTTTTCAAACTTTTTTTCATCAATTTTGCTCAGAAGTTTTGTCTATTTTTATTTTATTCCTTTTCTTGCTTTTTTTTCATTTTTACTTATCTTTGTTTTCTAAGCAAACTCCTAATCCCCCTGCTTCCAAGTATATTCTCCTGCCCTCAAGCATGTCCCTCTTCACTCTCCCCTTTTCCCATTCCCTTGCTTCCAGCCATTGCCCCACCTTATGCCTTTCTCTTTTCCTTCAGCTTCTCTAGTCTCTACTTCTCCCTGCCTCTCTAATTTTTCCCCTCATTTCAACAATAGGTGTCCACTGGTATCAGCTACCGCAATTGGGCTGGTTCCTGCCCATGGCAGCTGCCATGAATCTCCATTGCCTGGGCCCTACTAATGTCTCTTCTGTCAGTCACCGGACTCTGGATTTAAGGAGCTGGGTGACCTGATATCCACAATTTTTCCTTTCCTGGCTCCATGTCACATGTAATCTGAAACTATATTCCAATATAATCACTTTACAAATGAAATCACAATATTTTTTTTTAGGAAAACATCTCAAAATCATGTGAAATATGGAGGGTTAGGATTTTTCCCTTTTGCTAACGTTGCAGGATTTTACTCCTGTTCAATATATTTTTCATATATTTACACTAGTCATTTCCTATTTTTATCTTAATTAATTAGGGTTCTTACATAAAAAAATGAGTGCTTTAGAAATCATATAATCTGGAGATGAGCAAAATATTAATAGTTAAATTCAGGTGTTTTAATGCTGAAATATTTTGGATCAACCTGAAATTAAATCTGAAGTGCCTATAATTAAGATGGGTTTAACTAAGAAACAAATTATATCACTTTAGTCAAGCCTATATTTAAAGAAATGCAAGAAGGCTGGAGGCACTCAAAATAATTAGAACCTCAAAAACTGAAATTTGACCACTGGATTCACACATGATAATAAACAGAGAAATAATTTCTGACTTATCAAGTTCCTCTTATATTAACAGTATATTGAACCAGTAGAGAGCATCTTGTGATCCATTGGTCAGATTTATACTTACATGGGATGAAGGCTAAAATATCTGTTACCAAGTCCAAACTTCTAGAAGCCCAATGTAATAATGGCTATAGCACCAAAGGATTTTGTGCCCATATTTTCATTGGTCCCTTAGGAAGCGAGAACAGCTAAAGAACAAAGATATTTAAAGGCATTCCTGTGGATAATATTTGATTTATCTGGATAAATTCCTGCTTTCCAATATTCCCTGCTCTTATTCAGATACATTTTATCTGAATAAAGTTTTTGGCAGCCTGATCCACCATTCCCTGTCCAAGTGAGGCTAAGGTTGGGCTTAGCAGCTTGATCCCTCTCCCACCACCTCATCTCAAAGAATGCTGAAAAGCATATGGCCTCTGATGCTGATCACCACTTCTTCTCTTGCTCCCTGCTCCTAGCCCCCACCAGGTTAATAAAAAATATTGTAAATACTTACCTATAATATTGCTGTTAACATAATGATTTTTTCAAGCTCCCAGATGTAGTAAAGAGTATAGGTGGGGAGGGGAGGGTTCGACTGAAGCAAGATGGTTAGGACTGGTTTGATGGGGAGTGGGAGAAGGGGTGGGGGTGGCTAGAGTGGGCTGGAGGTATCATGGAGTCCAGTTAAAAATAATTCCTTGGCAGAAGCAGCACAGGACACAAGAGCTGGGCAATGCAGGGTCTTCTGCCTTGCTGGCCACCTCCCTCCCTGTGTTGCACCTACAGGATCTGGTGTCGGCAGGACTTCTCTGGAAGTGCACTTGGAGCAGAGGTACAGGCAGAGACAAGGCAGGCTGAGGTTAGGGCAGGCAGTGAGCAAAGCAGTGGCAAAGAACAGGTCGGGTCAGGAATGACAAGTCAGTCCAAGGTGAAAGAACTGCAAGGTCAGGTACTTGTAGCCTGGATTGGCCACTGTAGGAAACAGGATGCTGGGATTGATGGACCCTTGGTCTGACCCAGTATGGCCATTTCTTATGTTCTTAAGGCAGGCAGCAACCAAGGCAGACCAGGAGAAAGGAACTGGGAGAATAGGCATATAGCAAAGCAAGACAGCAAGACACCATGGATTAGAGATGTGCATCCGTTTTCCACGTATTTGTAATCCGCAACTTATTTTGTCCTATCTGTTAAATACGTGGGGAGGCAAAACGCATCGCAACTCCCCACATATTAAACAGATTTCTGTTTTATTCGGCCTCCTAAATAAAAATTTAAACCCCCACCCTCCTGACCCCCCGAAGACTTACCAAAACTCCCTGGTGGTCCAGCGGCGAGTCCAAAAGCCATCCCTGCATTCTCACACCCTCGTTTGCCGGTTTCATCATGGCGCCGATAGCCTGTGTCACAGGGGCTACCGGTGCCATTGGTCAGTCCATGTCACATGGTCACTGGCGCCATCTTGTGCTCCTACCGTGTGACAGGGGCTGACCGATGGCACCAGTAGCCCCTGTGACATAGTATGGGCAAAGGCTATCGGCGCCATTTTGAGTCCTGGCATCGGACGGCCGGCATGCACAAGGTCGCTCTGGGACCCCCGTTGGACCCACAGTGACTTTTGGCCAGCTTGGGGGGGCCTCCTGACCCCCACAAGACTTGCCAAAAGTCCAGCGGGGGTCCGGGAGCGATCTCGTGCACGCCGGCCGTCCGATGCCAATACTCAAAATGGCGCAGATCGCCTTTGCCCTCACTATGTCACAGGGGCTACCGGTGCCATTGGTCAGCCCCTGTCACATGGTAGGAGCACAAGATGGCGCCGGTGACCATGTGACAGGGACTGACCAATGGCACCGGTAGCCCCTGTGACACAGGCTATCGGCGCCATGATGAAACCGGCAAACGAGAGTGTGAGAATGCAGGGATGGCTTTTGGACTCTCCGCTGGACCACCAGGGAATTTTGGTAAGTCTTTGGGGGGTTGTAGTTAATTTTAATTTTAGCTGGGACACGAATTTCCTCGCCGTATTAACGCATCGGGGCGTCATACGCCCGTATGGAACGGAATTGACCCTCCACGAATCCGAATCGCTAACGCAACGAAAACGTTTTGGCTGCACATCCCTACCATGGATACAAAGACAGGAACAAGGTAAAACAAGGGCAGAACAAGCAAGAGATCTAGGCCAGGACAGGGACAGGATTATGCAGGCACAGGGTAGAATTAGGGCAGGGTAAAACAGAAACAGAATGCAGTGCATGGCAAGAGTCATGCAAATGTAGCTGAACCCCTGTTTCAGTGCTTTATTCTAGACTGGGATGCCACTGGTCTGGGTTCAAGTCCAGTTGGGGAGGAAGACTTCTCTTCTGGAGCCCATGGTGCTGTCAATCAAAATCTCAGTGACAAAGTCACACTGTAAATTAAATATTTCCAGAAGGTGCCAAAAAGTGAAAAATAACAGCAGGGGAGTCAAAATTAGCAAAACAGGGAGAAACCAGGAATCACAAAAGGGTCCATCCATCCCCCTGTTAAGTCCCACATGGAGAACACTCAAAGAAAACACTGGAGTCCGTAATTGGTGTTCAAATAAAAGATAGTTTTTAGTGTAACTTAAAGAAGAGAATGCAAGTCTTGATTACAAAAATAAGAATCAGCATGCATCCAATGATCAGTTAAAAGCAAATGGTTTCTCTGTCCATCCTTCTGTTCACTTCCCTTTCTACTCTTGTCTCTTGCACATTCATCTTGATTGAAAATATACTAACTAGTGAGACTGGGATAACTTGAGTGTGGTTCCAGTTCTGGCATGAACTTGACTGGAAAAAATTATCTCCAAGCAAAATATCCAAACTGGGTTCAAAAAAAGTCAACTCTTCAACTGTAATTCAACTATCAAAAATAAAAGTCTCTTGAGTGAGTGGCTTAAAAGTCTACAACCTCCTCTTCACCCAATCTGTTAACTGGTTGAATGGATCAAACGATCTTTGTCCCGATCCTTTGGGATTCCGGGGGTATGCCCTTCCCTCAGGCACTGGTCAATCAAAATCCAAAAAGACTTCTCAAAACTTCTTCCGCAAAACCTCTTTGCCAATTGCTTGAATTTCCTTCAGTGAGATCCAGGGGGAATCTCCAGGTCTCCAACCACCATGCCTGGAGATCTTGGGGAAATCTATTGCTCTTCACTCCTCTCTCTATTGAAACCCAGGGGTGGTTTCAGCTCTTCTCTCTTCCTCCCACCAACCCTACACCTTACCCACTAAAGCACTGGGCATGCTATAACATACTATATACTCCTAAAAATATGGGGTCATTACACTGGGAGGAATGAAAATGATCAAAACCCCACTTACTGCTCATAGATAGAAAAAGATCACATAGTGTTAATGTTAGTGACTGGCGTAGCCACTGTCATACAACCAAGGACAAAAAACAGACAAGAGAGGCACTGGAAGATCACGCAGGAATCAAGAACAAGGACAAGGATCAGGAAGGAAGGCCACTGGAAGGCCCCACAGGAACTAGGGAAACAGACAGGAAGTAAAGACTTGTCAAAAGACCTCTAACAGGCCACATTGAAAACAGGATCAGGCAGAATAAAGCGTAAGAGAGGCCACAACAAAGAGCAAAGGTGACTCGATGATGTGGCAGTGATCTGTGGGCGAAGCAGGCATTTAAGGTGTGGCAGGCTGCCTCATGTGCCTTTGAGGCAAGCCTGCACAGTTCAGACTGCAGCCCATTGAGGGTCCCTGCAGATAGGAGGGCCACACAGCACTTGGGGGTCATAAAAGGAGGTAAGTATGTTTGAACAACCTGAGTGGACAGAGGGCTGGGGTCATGAGGAAAGGTGGAAATCAGCATGATTGGACTTGTGCTTTTCAACATTCTTTCAGAGGGTTTTGGGGAGGGGAAATCAGGCTGCCTCCATGTTCATGAGTGGGGGAATGGGTTGCTAAGCCTATTTGGCTTCTCTTATGTGTACGGGGGGCACTTAACCATCTATATGCTTTGAATATACCTGATTAAGGTAAAGTTATCCAAGTTCACATTTCTGGATAGCTTTGAAACCTAACCAGAAATATTCAAATATAGCTGATTTTATTTCAAATTTATCCAAGTAGGCTTACCCAGATAACTTTATTTGAGGATATTCAGCAGGACATTTATCTCCCTGAATATCACAGATAAGTTATCCAGCTACCTTTAGTCAGATAAAATATCCATTGAACATTTTTTTAAATATTGATCTGAAAAGGATTATAGGATCATTAAAAAAACCTTCACTCTTATAAAAAATATATATATTCTTGTTTTTTTACTTATAGCATTGACCCTTAAAATGTCTTGCTTTATGAAGCTGTGCTTCAAATGTGTTGTAGCTGACCACAGGAGACCCATGAAGCATAACAATTGAAAGTCATAGAACTGGTAATTTGTCAAAACAAATCAAGGTTGTTCAGTGTTGGCATGATTCTAAGACTGAGTAGATATAATATATTCTGTTCTATCATAGGCCCTGATCACAAAACCAAATGGCCCATCCCAAACCCCAAAACAGTCTGGAATTGAGATAACAATACAGAAGTGTGTCGCCAATCTCTTGCTTTACCATACTACAAATCATAGAAATAAAGGTTGGCAAACAAGCTGTCAGAGATATTTTTGTACTGGAGTAACTTAATAGGGATGTGAATCGTTTTTCAACGATTAAAATTATCGTCCGATAATGTTTATATCGTCTTAAATCGTTATAGAACACGATACAATAGAAATTCTAACGATTTATCGTTAAAAATCGTTAAATCGTGTTAGTGCGCACTAACTCGAGTTAGTGCGCACTAACTCCCCGTTAGTGCGCACTAACTCGATTTAGTGCGCACTAACTGAAAATGATACAAATAAACACTTTCCAGGTCACTGAAGGTCAGTTAGGAATGAATATGTGTTCCTATTGGCTGGCTGCCCTCTTATCTATTGATGTTACCAAGGTTACCACTGAGGTGATGGTTGGGGGGATGGGAAATGGAACTGGAAACTAACGAACACCAACAGAAAATGAAACAAAGTGTTCACACTTCCCAGGTCAGTAAAGGTCACTTAGGAATGAATATGTATGTATGTATTCCTATTGGCTGGCTGTGCTCTTATCTATTGATGTTACCAATATGGTTGGGGGGATGTGAAATGGAAACAGTTGGAAGCTTGACAAAAAAAGTAATGTAATGATCAGCACTCACGTGACTAGAACTTGTTTGTTTATTATTTTTGTTAGCAGGCACCTGAAATGCTAGTGCATGTTGAATTTGCCAATCACTGTGCATTTTAGAAAGGTGGTCCTGGCTGGAACTGTACACAGTTCAAATATATGTAATTGATTGTTGGTAAGTGTATTTTTTAAGTAGCCACACTGGCACCAGTATGTTTACTTTTCCTCCTACTTAACTCACTAGCTCAGCTTTGTAAGAAGGGCTTCTCTGCTTGTGTGTTGTTTTTGTTTGGTGTGAGGAGAGCAGAAACATCAGATCTTTATTCAATCTACTACAGTCATCTCTTACAGTGCCCTATCCCTATTAATACCAGGAGTGTTGTGATCTTCCTGCACACAGTGCCCTAACCCTGATACCAGTCTGAGACAGCTCCCTCCCTGCATTACTAGTGAGAGGCTGGCTTCACAGACAGGGGGGAGCTGCCTGACCCTCACTCCTGACTTCCCCCATGTCCCAGCTAGTGAATGGTGTATGGGTGAGGGGGGGGGGGAGGATGGTGAAGTCTGAGACAGCTCCCTCCCTGCATTACTAGTGAGAGGCTGGCTTCACAGACAGGGGGGAGCTGCCTGACCCTCACTCCTGACTTCCCCCATGTCCCAGCTAGTGAATGGTGTGTGGGTGGGGGGGGGGGGGAGGATGGTGAAGTCTGAGACAGCTCCCTCCCTGCATTACTAGTGAGAGGCTGGCTTCACAGACAGGGGGGAGCTGCCTGACCCTCACTCCTGACTTCCCCCATGTCCCAGCTAGTGAATGGTGTGTGGGTGAGGGGGGGGGGAGGATGGTGAAGTCTGAGACAGCTCCCTCCCTGCATTACTAGTGAGAGGCTGGCTTCACAGACAGGGGGGAGCTGCCTGACCCTCACTCCTGACTTCCCCCATGTCCCAGCTAGTGAATGGTGTGTGGGTGAGGGGGGGGGGGAGGATGGTGAAGTCTGAGACAGCTCCCTCCCTGCATTACTAGTGAGAGGCTGGCATCACAGACAGGGGGGAGCTGCCTGACCCTCACTCCTGACTTCCCCCATGTCCCAGCTAGTGAATGGTGTGTGGGTGAGGGGGGGGGGGAGGATGGTGAAGTCTGAGACAGCTCCCTCCCTGCATTACTAGGGAGAGGCTGGCTTCACAGACAGGGGGGAGCTGCCTGACCCTCACTCCTGACTTCCCCCATGTCCCAGCTAGTGAATGGTGTGTGGGTGAGGGGGGGGGGGGAGGATGGTGAAGTCTGAGACAGCTCCCTCCCTGCATTACTAGTGAGAGGCTGGCTTCACAGACAGGGGGGAGCTGCCTGACCCTCACTCCTGACTTCCCCCATGTCCCAGCTAGTGAATGGTATGTGGGTGAGGGGGGGGGGGGAGGATGGTGAAGTCTGAGACAGCTCCCTCCCTGCATTACTAGTGAGAGGCTGGCTTCACAGACAGGGGGGAGCTGCCTGACCCTCACTCCTGACTTCCCCCATGTCCCAGCTAGTGAATGGTGTGTGGGTGAGGGGGGGGGGAGGATGGTGAAGTCTGAGACAGCTCCCTCCCTGCATTACTAGTGAGAGGCTGGCTTCACAGACAGGGGGGAGCTGCCTGACCCTCACTCCTGACTTCCCCCATGTCCCAGCTAGTGAATGGTGTGTGGGTGAGGGGGGGGGGGGAGGATGGTGAAGTCTGAGACAGCTCCCTCCCTGCATTACTAGTGAGAGGCTGGCTTCACAGACAGGGGGGAGCTGCCTGACCCTCACTCCTGACTTCCCCCATGTCCAAGCTAGTGAATGGTGTGTGGGTGAGGGGGGGGGGGGGAGGATGGTGAAGTCTGAGACAGCTCCCTCCCTGCATTACTAGTGAGAGGCTGGCTTCACAGACAGGGGGGAGCTGCCTGACCCTCACTCCTGACTTCCCCCATGTCCCAGCTAGTGAATGGTGTGTGGGTGAGGGGGGGGGGGGAGGATGGTGAAGTCTGAGACAGCTCACTCCCTGCATTACTAGTGAGAGGCTGGCTTCGCAGACAGGGGGGAGCTGCCTGACCCTCACTCCTGACTTCCCCCATGTCCCAGCTAGTGAATGGTGTGTGGGTGAGGGGGGGGGGGAGGAGGGTGAAGTCTGAGACAGCTCCCTCCCTGCATTACTAGTGAGAGGCTGGCTTCACAGACAGGGGGGAGCTGCCTGACCCTCACTCCTGACTTCCCCCATGTCCCAGCTAGTGAATGGTGTGTGGGTGTTGGGGGGGGGGGGGGGGAGGATGGTGAAGTCTGAGACAGCTCCCTCCCTGCATTACTAGTGAGAGGCTGGCTTCACAGACAGGGGGGAGCTGCCTGTCCCTCACTCCTGACTTCACCCATGTCCCAGCTAGTGAATGGTGTGTGGGTGATGGGGGGGTGGGGGGGAGGATGGTGAAGTCTGAGACAGCTCCCTCCCTGCATTACTAGTGAGAGGCTGGCTTCACAGACAGGGGGGAGCTGCCTGACCCTCACTCCTGACTTCCCCCATGTCCCAGCTAGTGAATGGTGTGTGGGTGAGGGGGGGGGGTGGATGGTGAAGTCTGAGACAGCTCCCTCCCTGCATTACTAGTGAGAGGCTGGCTTCACAGACAGGGGGGAGCTGCCTGACCCTCACTCCTGACTTCCCCCATGTCCCAGCTAGTGAATGGTGTGTGGGTGATGGGGGGGGGGGGGAGGATGGTGAAGTCTGAGACAGCTCCCTCCCTGCATTACTAGTGAGAGGCTGGCTTCACAGACAGGGGGGAGCTGCCTGTCCCTCACTCCTGACTTCCCCCATGTCCCAGCTAGTGAATGGTGTGTGGTTGATGGGGGGGGGGAGGATGGTGAAGTCTGAGACAGCTCCCTCCCTGCATTACTAGTGAGAGGCTGGCTTCACAGACAGGGGGGAGCTGCCTGTCCCTCACTCCTGACTTCACCCATGTCCCAGCTAGTGAATGGTGTGTGGGTGATGGGGGGGGGGGGGGGGGAGGATGGTGAAGTCTGAGACAGCTCCCTCCCTGCATTACTAGTGAGAGGCTGGCTTCACAGACAGGGGGGAGCTGCCTGACCCTCACTCCTGACTTCCCCCATGTCCCAGCTAGTGAATGGTGTGTGGGTGAGGGGGGGGGGGTGGATGGTGAAGTCTGAGACAGCTCCCTCCCTGCATTACTAGTGAGAGGCTGGCTTCACAGACAGGGGGGAGCTGCCTGACCCTCACTCCTGACTTCCCCCATGTCCCAGCTAGTGAATGGTGTGTGGGTGAGGGGGGGGGGGGTGGATGGTGAAGTCTGAGACAGCTCCCTCCCTGCATTACTAGTGAGAGGCTGGCTTCACAGACAGGGGGGAGCTGCCTGACCCTCACTCCTGACTTCCCCCATGTCCCAGCTAGTGAATGGTGTGTGGGTGATGGGGGGGGGGGGGGGGGGGAGGATGGTGAAGTCTGAGACAGCTCCCTCCCTGCATTACTAGTGAGAGGCTGGCTTCACAGACAGGGGGGAGCTGCCTGTCCCTCACTCCTGACTTCCCCCATGTCCCAGCTAGTGAATGGTGTGTGGTTGATGGGGGGGGGGAGGATGGTGAAGTCTGAGACAGCTCCCTCCCTGCATTACTAGTGAGAGGCTGGCTTCACAGACAGGGGGAGCTGCCTGACCCTCACTCCTGACTTCCCCCATGTCCCAGCTAGTGAATGGTGTGTGGGTGAGGGGGGGGGGGTGGATGGTGAAGTCTGAGACAGCTCCCTCCCTGCATTACTAGTGAGAGGCTGGCTTCACAGACAGGGGGGAGCTGCCTGACCCTCACTCCTGACTTCCCCCATGTCCCAGCTAGTGAATGGTGTGTGGGTAAGGGGGGGGGGGGAGGATGGTGAAGTCTGAGACAGCTCCCTCCCTGCATTACTAGTGAGAGGCTGGCTTCACAGACAGGGGGGAGCTGCCTGACCCTCACTCCTCCGGGGTATTGTGATCTTCCTGCACACAGTGCCCTATCCCTGATACCAGGGGTGTTGTGATCTTCCTGCATGCAGTGCCCTATCCCTATTAATACCAGGAGTGTTGTGATCTTCCTGCATGCAGTGCCCTATCCCTATTAATACCAGGAGTGTTGTGATCTTCCTGCATGCAGTGCCCTATCCCTGATATCGGGATGTGTGCAAGAAGATCACAACACCCCCGGTATCAGGAATAGGGCACTGTGTGCAGGAAGATCACAACACCCCCAGTATCAGGAATAGGGCACTGTGTGCAGGAAGATCACAACACCCCTGGTATTAGGGATAGGGCACTGTGTGCAGGAAGATCACAACACTCCTGGTATTAATAGGGATAGGGCACTTTGTGCAGGAAGATCACAATACCCCTGGTATCAGGGTTAGGGCACAAGTTCTAGTCACATTGACTGATCACATTACTTGTTTTGTCAAGCTACCAACTGTTTCCATTTCCCATCCCCCATATACTGTCAGTAGGAAACTTGGTAACATGAATAAATAAGAGGGCAGCCAATAGGAATACATATTCATTCCTAAACTGACCTTAACTGACCTGAAAAGTGTCAAATTGTATCATTTTCAGTTAGTGCGCACTAACTCCCAGTTAGTGCGCACTAACTCCCATTAGTGCGCACTAACTCGAGTTAGTGCGCACTAATCGGAAAAAACGATTTTTAACGATTTTTTAACTAAAAAATCGTGCCTAAGACGATTTTCTTGCCCTGCCACACGATTTCTATCGTTAAGACGATATGGAAAACGATTCACATCCCTATAACTTAATACATTGGTAACCAGTTAGTCCAATGCAAAGGTATCATTTGAAACTTTTTAGTTGGCCTTTCTTTTTTCATATTTAAGTGGGCTAACGTGACAACCATATGACTTCACACTGAAAATCATAATTGTCTCTGTGTGCTCTTACAATGATTTCTGAGCAAGAGGCAACAAAATCACAAGGAGAGAATTCTGCCTTTACCTGAAAATAAGGAAAAAAGGTAAACAATTTCAGATGGAAAAATTCCATTTCATTCTACTATCTTTTTGTAGTCAAGGAAAAAAGAAATAGAGAATCATATTGGATGAAACTTGTCAAAGTGTTTTGAATGTTTAAGGTGTCAAGACCTCTATAAAGATCCCATGTTGCTTCTCATACTCGAAGGGAGGTTTTTCCCACCATCTGGGCCAAATTCTCATACTGATTGTACATTCTGCAAGGCCTGTAAATTCTCATATCAAATAGCAAAATGTCAAACAAATGTTTAATTCCTTTTGAGATATGGTATAAACCATTAAAATAAGGGAATGCTGCAATTCCAAACAGAATTTTTAGCACACTTCTTTTTTCTTGCAAAACATTTGAGAGCTTGTTCTGTGTCTCTTGCTCAATGTTCTTCAAACTGGAGTGTGTCCTTATTTCATCTTAATATTTTATCTGTCTGACTTAAACCGCAGACAATTTTTCCCACAGCTTTTATTTGTTTTCCATCATGGCTCCATGAAATACCTCTCAGCTAGAAAATAAGACAGTGCTGTGTACATTTAGTAGCACTATAGAAACAATAAGTAGTTAAAGTAATATAAGATGCAAATATTTAACTTATTTCATATACCTTGTTGTTTTTATTCTTAATTTAAAAAAAAATATACAAATACAAATGTAACTTTTACAAACCAAACAAATAGAAAAAGAAAAAAAAAATGCAAAGTTATTTTTCAAAGGTGTTCAAAATAAAGACCATGAATAAAAACATGTCCACAACAAGAAATGACAGAAAATGAGCAAGATATGAAAGATTTATAACATACTGTTATGTCGGCCGGCCACAGAGAACATGGCCAAACGATCTTACCACTTTCGGAGGTGGCCCGCCGCTCTCCGAGTCTCTGACACCAGGCTCAGGCGTGCGCCCTCGGGCACAGAGGTTGACATCCATGGGGGGGGGGTCCTCCTTCCGCAGCTGGGAGGCCGCCACCTCTGAAGCCCCGCCCCCCAATGTCCTTTAGGCACACGCGGCAAGACAAAGTCCTCTGTTAAAGAGGCCAGCATGGGAAAACTCCGATCAACCCAGGAGGGTCCACCCCCTGGGAGGTATTTATACGCATAACTCACCAACCTCAGGTGAGTTAGCAAGGACTTTGTTTTTGCAGCTCTGCCGCTTCTTCGTTGCTGAAGATCTCTCTCTCTCTCTGCTCTTCGGGGTATCTCTAACCTGGGTACCCGCTCCTCGGGGGTCCCCCTTGCCTTCTTTTCAGGTGCCTTACTGGGATCAGGTACTCGCTCCTCGAGGGCCTGCTCTCCCTGCATCGGTGCCTGTTACCATCTACTTCCACCTAGTGGAATTGACAACCTTACAGCTACCATCTAGTGAGTAATCTAATTCTCAGTCTGTCTCATCTACAGCTCTGCTGTGCTGGGAAACCCACACCTGGAGCTCCCTATACCCTCTTGGTGAGATGGGTTCCCTCTGCCGAGGGTCCCTGGACTGCTACCTCTGGATTACCTCACTACTGCCACCTCTGGTGGTACACATCAGCTTCACAATAAAAGACTAAACTCTGTGTTTGTGCATCCAGAGTCTAGCCCAGTACTGTGGCTCCCCACAGGGCTCCTCCCCGTGGGCATGGTCATCTGCCACAGCACCCAAGAATCCACCTAAACACCTCAAAACCATAACACCTATGGTGTTTCATGTAGTTAAATTATCATCTAAAAGATATTTTGGGGTTGTTTTAAACAGCCTGCCTAAGTACAAATTTCACAGGCCTTGTACCTACTTTTCAAAGGAAATGTACATGTGCAATCCTTTTGAAAATTTTCCAGAAGTGATAGCCTGAAGACATTTGCATCTGCTTATTTTGTGGATAAAATGGGTGATTTTCAATAGTATTTGTATAAGCACATATGCATATAAGTTGGCACATCGAAGGCTGTTATTTTACAAACTGTGGGGTAGATTTTTAAAAATGGCACGTTTGCGTACTTTTGTTCACGCTCCAGGCGCAAACAAAAGTACGCTGGATTTTAGTAGATACGCGCGTAGCCGCGCGTATCTGCTAAAATCCAGGATCGGCGCGCAAGGCTGCCGATTTTGGGCAGCCGGCGCGCGCGCCGAGCCGCGCAGCCTGCCTCCGTTCCCTCCGAGGCCGCTCAGAAATCGGAGCGGCCTCGGAGGGAACTCTCTTTCGCCCTCCCCACACCTTCCCCTCCCCTCCTCTACCTAACCCACCCCCCCGGCCCTATCTAAACCCCACCCCCTACCTTTGTCCGGGGATTTACTTCTCCCTCCGGGAGAAGTAAATCCCCGCACGCCAGCGGGCCGCTAGCGCGCCGAGACGCGACCCGGGGGCGGTTCCGGAGGGCGCGGCCACGCCCCCGGACCGCCCCAAGCCGAAACCACGCCCCCGGGCCCGCCCCCGAAACGCCGCGTCCCGCCCCCAAAACGCCGCGTCAATCGGCCCCGCCCCCGACACGCCCCCAACAAAAAAACCCGGGACTTACGCGAGTCCCGGTGCTGTGCGTGCGCCGGCAGGCCTATGGACAATAGGCGCGCCAGTGCGCAAGGCCCTGCTCGCGTAAATCCGGGAGGATTTACGCGAGCAGGGCTTTTAAAATCCGCCCCTGTGTGATGATATTTGCAAACTTTATAAAATATGCATTATCTCTGTTCCCAATATTACCCACACGTGTTCAAAAAGACTCATGAACGTTTTGTATGCAATAAAAATTACAAGGTCCATATTCAAAAGCATTTAGCCAGCTAACTCAGAAGTTAGCCAGCTTACCCCTATATTCAACATTCTGCTATATTTATAGCAGAATGATATTTCACAATTAAAAAAAAAAGGTGCTGCGTGATAGTTGACAGCTGGCCTCATCGCAGCGGTGCAGTTTTTCCTGCCGCGGTGCAGCCACACCACACACTACTGCCCTCATAGCGCCATATGAAAAGGTGTAGTTATTTCCTGTGGTGCTGCCAGTGATAATGTGAAAAACATTAATGCCCGCAGCACTGCCAGGAGATAACGCCACCCAAACTCCTCCCCTTCCCCTAATTTTAATAATACCGATGCGATACTGGCACATTGCATTATAAAAAATGACCCTCTAAGTTACCTAGCCAGCTAAGGGGGTCATTTATCAAATCACAATATGGCGTTTTCGCATGCGTTAAGCGCCTTTAATGCTTGCGAAAACCCCTTAATGCATGCAAAATCTGAAAAAGAGGAGGAGTTAGGGGTGGGAGTGGGCTCACAGTTTTGTGAAGCCCTTTTGCATGGCTTTAACTACACCTTTTTCATTAGTGTTAGGCCTTTATTGCACATTGTGATGTTTTTGCCCATGCTGATTTTAGTTGATTTGAAGCTTCTGGAGAGCCAGCCTAGCTATGAGAGAGAGAGAGGGAGAGAGAGAGAGAGAGAGAATGAGAGAGACAAAACATCACACTAGATAGGCATTTATATCTCTATGGGAAGCCCACCTAGTAACTCGAGGTGAGGTTTAGGTATTAGTGTAGGGGTTAGGGGCCACTTTGACATTCAAAGAGAGACGTACGAACAGCACAGTGCTTTCTTGTGAAGATTTGATGATCTTCGGAGTGAGGAAACTCAGCCAAAGATGAGATTGATGCAATGTTCTCTCAACCTAGCTTGATGTTACCCAGGTAGAGAGTCCACAACACCTTGCTATTTTTCACATGCTATTTTTCACCATGCTATTTTTCACATTGCACGCTGATTTATCCACCACAAACGCATTACTGAAAATGTTTTTATCACTGGTTTGGAGAGAGGGAGAGAAAGAGAAAGAGAGACTCTGTAGAGACAAATCTGTAAGTTTACTATTTATTAGGGGTGTGCATTCGTTTTGAACTTAAATGTAAAACGCTACTTTTTTTTTTTTAACTTAAAAAAGCGATGAGGCGAAAACGATCGGATTTCCAACTTATTCAACATAGTTATGTTGAATACGTTGGAAATCGCGATTGTTGATCCAAAATAAAAATTTAAACCCCTCACCTTCCTTAATCCCCCCCCAAAGACTTACCACAACTCCCTGGTGGTCCAGCGAGGAGTCAGGACGCCATTTCTGCCATTTCTGAACTCCTTTGCGAGGAGCACGTGACGTCGGCGCCATGTCAGAGTGACGCGGCGTCACGTGATTCCCCGCGGGTTCGCTCGGGGACCCTCGTTCGACCCAAAAGGAACTTTTGGCCAGCTTGGGGGTGTCAGGAGGCCCTCCCAAGCTGGCCAAAAGTTCCTTTTGGGTCGAACGAGGGTCCCCGAGCGAACCCGCGGGGAATCATGTGACGCCGCATCACTCCGACGTGGCGCCGACGTCACGTGATTCCCCGCGGGTTCACTCCGGGACCCTCGTTCGACCCAAAAGGAACTTTTGGCCAGCTTGGGGGTGTCAGGAGGCCCCCCCAAGCTGGCCAAAAGTTCCTTTTGGGTAGAACGAGGGTCCCAGAGCGAACCCGCGGGGAATCACGTGACGCCGCGTCACTCCGACGTGACGCCGACGTCACGTGCTCCTTGCAAAGGAGGTCAGAAATGGCGTCCTGACCCCGCTGGACCACCAGGGAGTTTTGGTAAGTCTTGGGGGGGGGGGGATTAAGGAGGGTGAATTCTCCATATGTCCATATGGAATTCTCCATATGTCCATATTGACCGCAAATGGGACCCCCTTTCGACTTATGGACTTATGAACATAAACTTTTGCTCTGCACATCCCTACTATTTATACCTCTGTAAGAGGGGGATACTTTTAACTCGGGGTAAGGTTTAGGGGGTGGGGTAGGTTGGGGGGCCAGTTTTACATACACAGTCAGAGGTACGAACAGCAAAGTTGACGTCACTGAAGATTTTCTGTCATTTGGAGTGATGAAAGGTAAATTGATTTGTACAATGTACTCTCTACCTAGCTTGATTGCAACTAGCACTAAGACCCTAATGTAAAATGACAAATGAGCCAGTTAGCTAGCTGGACTGTGTGTTAATATGGACTTCTACGTGTGTAATTTCCATACATGACAAAAAGTATGAGTGTACTTTTTCCACTTTCATAAGTGTGAAGACATCAGCAAAATGGCAGCAAGGACCCAAAATCCTATTTTCATGGATGAGGATGAGAACCTGCTCGCCCTACTAGTCGTGAGACATGAGGGTGAGTTGTTCTCTATCCATGGGTTAGGTGAAATGCCAGGCTAATGGCATAGACTTGGCAGGCCTACAGAAGAACTTTAATCACCAAGTACTCTATCCCATGAGGTATGTGCCTTCTGGAAACTAGATGCAGAAGCTACTCTGTAGGAAAGGGAAAGGTATTTGAGGCAAACTAAGTGGTCAACTTGAATGCTCTTCTGCACAACATGCTGCACTACACAGAAACCAGGGAAAAAGGTTATCAGGGAGACAGACTTTTCAGGCACATGATGACACTTTTCCAGGCAGCTGGCAGATATCCAGAGCATTGGGAGTAGTACAGCTGACAAATTGCAGTAGAAAGATGGTCCTTTTCTGCAAACATCTACAATGTTGCTGTGAAAAATGGGAAGATGTCGGCAAAGGATATGGGCAATAATGGCTGGCTCTTGTGCTGCTACTGGGGAATCCCATCCCACCTGGTAGCACAAATGGAAAAGGCCTGCAGAGACTGGGTGACCCCATCCCACCCAGCAACCCAACTGGAAGAGGCCTTGCAGCTATGAAGGAATTGTGTCCTGCTCAGTGGCCAAAATGGAGGAGGCTCTGTGACTGCCAGGGATTCACATCCTGCCCTGCAGCCCATCTAAAGGAGTCCCCATGTTCTCAGAGGATCACGTCCCTGCTGGAGAGGAACTGTTATTGTGTGTGTGTAAGCATTTGTGCTGAGAGAGAGGAAACATGATTTGTGTGTGTAAGCATGTGTGCCTGAGAGAAAGGAAGCATGTGTATGAGTGTGTGTGTGTATAAGCATGCGTGCCTGAGGACAGGGAGCATGATGTGTGTGTGTGTGTGTGTGTGTGTGTGTATGTGTGTGTGTGTGTGTAACCATGTGTGCCTGAAAGAGAGAAAGCGTGTGTATCATGCTAGTGGGAGTGAGCCCTTGGATTGCTGTTATGTTGACATAGCTTATCTTGTGCAAGCAAAAGATAAGCCTTACAGATTACAGCTGACCCATCTGTGAACTTGGTCTTCTGCCTGACCAACCGCTTCCTCCTGGGTTGAACCCACAGGTTCCGGCAGCCAGCAGAACTTAGCAGAGTAATTGAGGTCTGGTCCGGGGTGGAGGCAGGCTGATAACAAGAGTAGTCAAGATCTAATCCAAGGTTGAGGCAGGTTAAGAGCAAGAGTCAGAAAGGGACTAAGACAACATGGCACAGATACAAGACAAAAGCAGGGGTGAAGGGAAGGCCAGGAACCAGATGGTGACACACAACCAAGAGGAAGTTCATGAAGAACAGGAGACTGAAGAGAACAGACACACAGTGAGGCAGGAACAGAGAATGCTGAGCCTCACACACTGCTTGAAGCAGGGAACCCATTGTGAAGGCATCCAAGATCTGTGGCAAAGGTGTTTAAATTGCCCTCAGGCCATGATGTCATCTTCCAGTGCCACAGTCTGACCCTTGCCACAATACCCATACAAGAGGCTGGAGAGCGCTCGTGCACACCTAAGGGTGAGCAGGAGAGCAAGATGACAGTGTCCTGACACGACCTTACAAGTAGGTGTGGCCGGTCGCAGGATGGCCCTGCGGTCAGCCCAAAATTACAGTGTACATAAGTATGTATGTCATCATTGTCTATGACAATCTCGGGATGACAGATTATGGAGAGGGAGGGATTATTAAAATCTTTATTAGTTTTAATTATTGGGTATTATTTGATGTGTTTGCTGTTCTAAAATATTTTATTGATGTTTAGGGAATTAAAAAATTATATATAAGGATGGGAGTGCTAATGGAAGTATCCACCCTGGGTGTCAAATACTTTTGGTATGCCATTGGTGTGAGAGCCTATGTGTGTGTGTCTGTGTGAGATCCTGTGTGCACTGTATGTATGCTATGTTAGAGTCTATGTGAAAGTTTGGTGTTCATATCTGTGTGAGAGCCTGTGCACATGTCTGTGTGTGGGAGAAAGAGAGCCTACATATGTAAGAGAGTGTGTGTGAGAGCATGGGCAAGTATATGAGAGAGGGAGTATAAGAGATAATGAATATGTTACAGTGTATGTGTATTTGTGTGTGTGTGTGTGTGTGTGTGTGTGTGTGTGTGTGTGTGTGTGTGTTTGTGTCAAAGAGAAGATAAAGTTTGGACAGTTCTACTTTCCCTAATCCACAACAATCTCAGGGTGACTGGAAATAAAAAAAACCCAGATATAGAAAGCAGGAGATTTTTTAATCATTATTAGTTTTAATTATTTGGTGTAATTTGATGTTTCTGTCATTTTGAAATATTGTATTGTATTTTGGAGAAATATTAGAACACAAATTATTGGATGTTTTATTCATCAGATATTTTGAAATATTTAATTGGTGTTTAGGAAATACAAATTTATGCAGGTTCTTTACAATATTGGATGTTTGTTGGCTGTTTTGACATATTGATTCTTTTTTTTAATGGTATGGTTTTAATAATATGAATAACGTTTTATAGCTCTTGATTTTATTGCTTGATGTTTTATGAGTAATGATGTTTCTGCTTTTCTTTTCTTGCACTGCCTAATACAGTCGAGCTTGTGGTTTCCAATACAGATATTGTCAGCACATTTCTATTTATACTTTATGGTCTTTCTATTCTGTATTTGGTGAGGAGTCTGTATTTTAAAGGCCCCTTTCTTGTGTAGCTTTAATTGCTGCTGTGAAAATAATGTTACTTATCACTGGCTTTTAAGGAATTATGGTCATCTCTTCCTCATTTCCATTTTAAACAGAAGTTTGCTCTTTATTAATTTTGCTTGCATGTAGAAAATGGTTTTGAGTGTTCAGACAGAAAATATGTTTTCATTCACATATTTTATTGTTGTAACTGTTGTTAGTAGATTAGACGATTATGTTAAGGGATGGAATTAGCCAATGTTCCCTTTAAGGATTGGGTTGCTGTGAGCATAAAATTGCTAGGCTTTTTTGCATCAGCAAAAGTAATACTGACAGGGTAAAGTAACCAAGCATTTTTGCTCATGAGGAAAACCTTTTGCACACAACTCTGTCTTTAAAGGGAACATTTCCTGGCAGCTCCAGTGCCCTAAGGGGGACTGACTGCATGACAAGTAAGACCAGGACAGAGATAAGTCACATCTGAGAGGTTTTACCATTGTGTAACTATGTGCAGCTTGGTTCACATAGCCACTCCTGCCCATCTACCTCTGCCCAAGGTTGCATCTGTAACTTTAATTCCAGCCATAGTTAGGGAACTTTCCCTGTGCAAACAATAGGCTGGCATTAAGAGGAATGAAGACAAATACACAGAGCACTTCTTAGGTTTTCAGAGAGGAAGGGTTCACACTATTTCAGTTACAGTTACCATCTGTTAAAGCTTTTCGCCATATAAGACTTCAAAATAGAGCCTTCTGCACGGCAGTCCCACAACTATGGAATGGGTTACCTTTGTCAGTTAGGGCGGAGCAGGATATTATGAAGTTTCAGAAGGAACTGAAGATCTGGTTAATGATTAATAATGTGAGTTAAGAGATCAAGAAACAGTTTTGACTGTAGTGAAGTATGATGAAGGAAACATTTAGGGGTTTTTTTTTGTTGATTTTAAATGTATTTTACTTCTGTTGTACACTGCTTTGGATAATTTAATTTAAATTAGGAAAGCAGTTTATAAACTTTAGTATAGCTGTGTTTAAAAAAGGATTGGATAAGTTCTTGGAGGAGGAGTCCATTACCTGCTATTAAGTTCACTTAGAGAATAGCCACTGCCATTAGCAATGGTAACATGTAATAGACTTAGTTTTTGGGTATTTGACAGGTTCTTATGGCCTGGATTGGCCACTGTTGGAAACAGGATGCTGGGCTTGATGGACTCTTGGTCTGACTCATATGGCATTTTTTTTATGTTCTTATGTTCTTATTAAATAAATAAACTATAGGTACATTCCAGCGTATTACTTAATGTTGTTGTCTGCTGGAACTCTCAGTAATTTCTCCATGTTAACACATTTTTTCCAATTCTAAAAATGTCACTGTGTAATCATCTCCACAGACAAGGAGTCAGAGTCTGCTTCCCAAAATCATCCTCCTGCAGGGCTATGCAACATGGATCTCCCTCTATTTTATTATCATGTTGTTCATGCCTACCTTAAATAAGCCTCATTTTCTTGTTCTGTGTAGGTATAATCTTGCAACCCAAGATCACAAATGGTACCTCACTCCTTCCTTCACAACCTCTTCTCACAAACTCTCTCTTAAATCTAACCCACACTGAGCCCAGAAACCTATATCTTTCATCCACATCCAACTCACATTACCTTTCACTTTTCCTACTCACTTAATCCACACGTCTTTCTATTTTCACAGTTACCTGCAGCATTGAGGATTAATTTATTTTTTTTTTAAAGGAGCGAAAAACGTGGATAAATGTGAACTGGTAGATGTGGTGTATTTGGATTTTCAGAAGGCATTTGACAAAGTCCCTCATGAGAGGCTTCTAAAAAAAAACTAAAAAATAATGGGATAGGAGGTGATGTCCTTGCGTGGGTTGCAAACTGGTTAAAATATAGGAAACAGAGTATAGGATTAAATGATCTGTTTTTACAGTGGAAAAAGATAAACAGTGAAGTGCTTCAGGGATCTGTACTTGAACCAGTGCTTTTTAATATATATATAAATGATCTGGAAAGGGGTTTGACGAGTAAGATGATCAGATCTGCAGATGACACAAAATTATGCAGAGTAGTTAAGTCACAAGCGGATTATGATAAATTACAGGAGGACCTTGTGAGACTGGAAGATTGGGCATTCATATGGTAGATGAATTGTTATGTGAACAAACGCTTGGTGATACATATAGAGAAAAATAATTCAAGCTATAGTTACACGATGTTGAGTTCCTTATTAGGAGTTACCACCCAGCAGTTTCACAGTCATTGACTTCAATGGATCATTGAAATGAATAGGGAACATAAATGAACGGGACATAAAGTATTCATTTCATTTGTGAGATCCATCCATTTGTTTTGGGTGATCACAAATGAAACATATATAGGCTCATTTGTTATGCTTTGCCCATTTCTTTCAAACAAATGCACATAAGAACATAAGAAGATAAGATATGCCATATTGGGTCAGACCAAGAGTCCAACAAGCCCAATATCCTGTTTTCTACAGAGTCCAATCCCAGTCACAAGTACCTGGCAAGTACCCAAACATTAGATGGATCACCAGCTACTATTGCTTATTAATTACTGTAATAGCAGTTTATGGATTTATCTTCTAGGAACTTATCCAAACCTTTTTTAAACCCAGTTACACTAACTGCTATAACCACATCCTGTGGCAAAGAATTCCAGAGCTTAACTATACACTGAGTGAAAAATAATTTTCTTAAATTTGTTTTAAATTAGCTATTTGCTAACTTCATGGAGTGCCCCTTGATCCGTCTATTATCTGAGAGAGTAAATAACCAATTAACATTAACTTGTTCATGTCTGTTCATGATTTTGTAGACTTCTATCATATCCCTGCTCAGTTGTCTCTTCTCAAAACTGAACAGCCCTAAGTTCTTTAGCCTTTCCTCATAGTGTAGCCATTCCATGCCCCTTACCATATTGTTCTCCCTTCTCTTCACCTTCTCCGGTACATCTATACCCTTTTTAAGATACAGTGACCAGAACTACACACAGTTTTCAAGGTGCAGTCTCACCATGGAGCAATACAGAGGCATTATGACATCCTCTGTTTTATTTTCCATTCCCTCCCTAATAATTCCTAGCATTCAGTTTGCTTTTCTCATTGCCATAGCACACTGGGCAGATGATTTCAATGTATTATCCATTATGATGCCTAGATCTCTTTCTGGGTGGTAACTCCTATGATAGAACCTAACAATGTGTAACTACAGCAAGGGTTATTTTTCCCTATATGCATCACTTTGCACTTATCCATGTTAAATTTCATCTATCATTTGGAAGACCAATCTTCCAGTCTCACAAGGTCCTCCTGCAATTCATCATAAATTGCTTGAGATTTAACTGCTCTGCATAATTTTTAATCATTCGCAAATTTGATCACCTCACTTGTTGTATCCTTTTCCAGATCATTTATAAATATATTAAAAATCATCAGTCCAAGTACAGATCCCTGAACACTCCACTGTTTACCTTTTTCCACTGTGAAAACTGACCATTTAATCCTACTCTGTTTCCTGTCTTCTAACCAACTTGCAATCAACAAAAAAATCACATTCTATCCCATGACTTTTTAGTTTTCTTAGAAGCCTCTCAAGTAGGACTTTGTTGATCGCCTTCTGAAAATCCAAATACACCTCATCTACTGGTTCACCATTGACCACATGTTTATTCACCCCTCCAAAAAATGGAGGAGATTTGTTGGGCAAGACTTTCCTTGGGTAAATCCTTGCTGGCTGTGTCCCATCAAACCATGTCTTTCTAAATGTTTTCTGATTTTATTCTTTATAACAGTTTCCATTAAGGATGTTCAATCATTTAGGATGAATTAGGCAATTTCAACAAAATTGCCTAATTCGTCCTGGTTTGGGGAACCCGAAAACCAAACCAAATTTTCCCAAAATTTCAGGAAAATTCTGTTTTTGGGTTAGTGCGCAGTAACGGGAGTTACTGAGCACTAACTTTAAAAAGTTAGCGCATACTAATGGGAGTTAGTGCGCACTAATTCCCGTTAGTGCACATTAACCTGAAATTCAGGTCCCTCGAATTACAAAGGCCCGAACCACGGGAAATACGAAATTTCCTGCGGCGAGCTGAAAATGAAGCCCAAACCAAAAGGTTCAAGCTTTGGCCATCTCTAGTTTTCATTATTTTTCTCGGCATTGAAGTCAGGCTCACCAGTCTATTTTCTTTAAGATAAACAGGTATGTTCACTGAGATCACTGCACCACTGAATATCCTGCCACAGTTAGCTGGATAAGTTTATCTGGCTAATTTTGCAAGCTGACCAGTGGCTGAAAATGGACTTCATAATGCCCTGTGCTTGAGTACTATAGGTATGCACTTTAAAATTCAGATCTTTAACTTGTTGAAACTGCTAATTCATATGAACTGAAATAGCAGATTCCTTTTTCATAATTGCAATCCAAAGTGTAATATGTTTTATGTCCTTCAATGATAAGTTATGGTTACTCTCCTCCAATATAGTTGAAGCTATTGAATTCAGAGTATGAACATGTGAAAAACTTGGAAAAATCATTCCCTTAGAAAATGTAGCTTCTCCAGCCTGGGAATAGAAAAAGTGGCAACTGCATTCACCAAGGGTGCCACTCTTTTTCTTGGAATTGCTACAACAACCGGCTCATTATTGCTGGAGAAAAACTTCTATGCTATTCTTAGTTTCTGCTCAGGAGTAGCATAAAAAGGCCCCCAAAAATGCTGTTCTGTCAATTTTTGTACAACTTCCCTGATGCTCAAACCACTCTGATCTTCTTAGGTGAGTTCATATATTGTGCCAGCCATTTACTGTGAGATTACTGAGGGCAAGGCACAAAGCTTCTCACTTTCCTTCACTAGGATCAGACTGTATCAACTGAATCCCTTAAGGCCTAAGACAGTGGAAGTATTTCCATAAACAGCATCCTGTCTCCCTTGAATTCCAGTGATTGTATCTTCCCACTCAACTGTCCACTGGAAAAGAAGGCTTGAATGTCTCTTTACTGCAAAACATCTGCTGAAAGAAAAATTCTCAGCTTCTCTTTACCTTTCAGTGGCAGTATAAATAACAAAGATCACAGACAGGAGCTCTTTCAGATGGTGGCCATATTGGTCTTCTTGGCGTTTTAAAGCAATATTTCAGTCAGTCTAGAACTACAATTTGAAATAATTATTCAGGATTCCAAATGAGTTATCAAGAACAAACTACAGCATATGTGCAATAGCATTGGCAATTTTATTTCAGCTTTACCAGTAAACAATACTGGATGAGAATTTTACAAAAAAAAAAAAAAAGTAGAGATAAAGAGAACCATCCTATGAAAATGATTTGTTTTATTTACTGGCTAATCAAATACTTGCATGAGAATGGATGCAATCAATCTTTCCAGACTGGAGCTGAAACAATTGGCAATATTCAGTGAATGATATTGATGTGTACATAACATTGTGAGGCAATGTATGAAGCTGTTTCCTAATGGGAAAGTCAGACATTCTTTGAAGGGCCATGAATGATAATGTGGGTGCAATCTAATGTCCTGAGCACATGAGGGAACCCTGAAATGCCATAAAAATCCCTATCTGATCTGTTGTCGCTACTGTTGGTGGTACGGGAAACGAACATGTTTAATTAACTGCCTGACCAAAGCAGCTGTTACCTCATATAAAACTCTAAACATTGTAGCTTGGCTTATTCTACTAGCTATTTGAATGTGCCAATGGCATAAGACTGATGACATGTTTGTGCAGAAGGGCACAGCATGACTGCTCTTGCAATAGGCTTAACTTGAGATCTTCCTTAAATTCTTCATAGAACACAATCATGTTCTGGTCCAAATGTCTAAATAATCTCTTGGTTCAAGCCAACCAACAAGAATCACCAGCAACAAGCATGCTGGCCAAACCAATCTTTCTTAGTTTTGTTACTGAATGCAATGATAAACTCTTGCCTAGATCATGGCTACTGTAAGTAAGTTCACCACAGGGCTCAATTCTCACAAATTCAGGACTTACAACATTTCCAACAAACAGCTATTTATCCATTTTGTTGATTAAATATAGTCATATCCTATATTAAACAAATGGGATTCAAAAATCCTGAGTATTTTGGGAAAAGAAAAGTTCATCATTTTCCTTGTTTTTTAGGCCAGCCTCTGCTCTGAATTGAGCAATATATTATTAGCTTCATTGCAATATGCACAATTCTCTTTGGGAGATGTTTAGTTTTTCTTTACTGTTATCATTATCATCTATCATTGATTGGAGGAAGTACAATGAGCATGCCTTTGCCAAGACATCAAATCAAACTTAGAACAATAAGCTAAACACTTATCCATACTTTATTCATTGCTTTGTCCCACCTTAAAATGTTCATGACCCTACTTCTTAGCAAGCAAAGGGAAAGCAAGGCATTCTGAAGTTGCTACTATAAAAAAGTGTAAATCACTATCAGGATCAAAATGAAGTCTCTTATATTCATAAAATTAAAGCTAAATATAACCCTAATTAAAGAAAATCAACCAGGAAAGGAACATCTTTATTTGATAATTATGTCTAGGGCCATGGAAATAATTTAATGATCAAAGATTGATCAATAAAAAAGCTACAAAAAAAAAAAAAAAGAAGAAAAGTAGCATGCAGCATGTAGGACAACATCTTCAACTGAGTGGTTTCACTTAGTTATCAGCTTGGCCTTATCAAGCCAGTAAAAGTTTCACTGACTTAACAGCATGGAGGATAAATTCAAACCAATATGTGCAGTGGCACATATGTGTATATATAGTCATGAGCAGATCTACACTAGTATTTTTATAACCCTTGCATATGATACACTCACATTTTATAAAACACATATCTTTACGTCGCAATATACGCGCATATGTAGGCTTATGTGCAGATACATGCAGTACATTGAAAGAATGTATATCAATGCATTAAACACATACTTCTACCTGTTTTAAAAATATACTCACATATATTTTGCTTGTGAAACTAAAGTAAGACTCACTCACGTAATTTGGTGCATTTTAAAACTTGCACGCATCAAGGAAATTACAAATTTTACCAACTAGTTCACCAGTTCACCCAGTCTTTCTCCAGGTCATTGAGACCCTCCTGGTTCTTCAGCCTGAACTCCTCTCAGTTCATTCAGTCCTCCAAGCCAGTCAGTACTAAACAATAAACACATTTAATATCATTTAAGCTAGAAAAATATCAGGTGTAAAATTGCACGAGTAAGCTGGCAAATCTGTCCGGAATGCCCCAGACTACTACCTTTTTTATGCACGTATATGTGAATATGAAAGTGAAAAGAGGTGTGTATTTTTTTTACTTTTATGAAATGTGGAATATGCGAGTAGATACTACTTATGCACATATACAAATATGTATGTGTTTAGACAGTTACTTTTAAACAAGTGTGTGCCCACATGTGGCATATATGGGTGTGTGGCCACATATGCAGGAATCTTATATTGTCCGCGCAAGTTTGCGCATATTATATTAAATACGTCTAGCGCATGTATGTATGTTCCTAATTTTAAGTATTTACACAAGCAAGTGCTATTCGCGCATTCGCCTTAGGAACTGTCAGTTTCTACACTTGGAAGAGAGCTAATTTTATAACATGCACGTGTCTTAGTCCACCAGTTTGCCCAGTTAGTCCACCAGTTTGCCTAGTCTTTCTCTAGATCATCAAACTCCCCTGGTTCTTTATCCTGCTCTTCCCCCAGTTTACTCAGACCCGTCACACAGTCCATAGTTGGCTATAAATAGTTATATTCAGACTAGCACCTGATAAATATCAGAAGTAAATATACACAGGTACAAGCCATGTGTGTGCTGCATTCATAGGATAAACACGTGTATGTGTTGGCACCACCCCAGAATACCCTTGACCCACCCCAAATCTACTCTTTTTTTTTATACCATCAAAGATATTTATGCATTGGTACATGCACGTGTATGTTCAAAGTTTATAAAATAGCCCCAGCTTGATTAAGCATTACTTGTGTGCACAACTGCCATTTATGTATGTGCATCTCTTTTAAAATTCACCTTTAAGATGTTTTGAAAGTTCACCCCATTTTTATTAAATATAAGAGCTATCTGCATACACCCCATACCTTTACCTTACTGAAAATGCTGCACCATGTGATAAAGTTTATAAAATTAAAACCACACTTACAGGGAAAAGAAAGCTGGTTGCATGGACCTTGGACTCTCAGAATGGCCTGTAGCTAGCTGTAGTTGGGATCTCAGTCTATCCTCAGGATCTAAGGAACAGAAAGATATAGCTACTAGCAAATAGAAGACCAAGAACGGGAAGACACGCAAGGTCAACTTTTATGAAAGGGATGTGAAAATCTTGTTTTCTAAATTGTCTTCATATTTTCCATATCTCTGTGGAGTGGACACAAGAATCACTGAGAATGATAAGTGACAGCATATCTAGCATGACTTCAAGGCTGCTATTCATATCATTTGAGAAACACACAGTGACATGCAACAACTTTAATACAATTTGAAATATTTAGGATTCACAGATGGTCCGTAAGATAGCCAGAAAGCCATGCCAGATGTACCAGAGAGTATTACCGTTCCCAGAACAATTAACTACTTGGAGAAGTTCACTTACCACATCACTGTTGAAGAGATTGTCCAGGGGCTACAAGCAGCATTTGACTCTCATCCCAGTAAAAACAAGCAATAAATGATCAAGGCTTAGGATGCTTAAGAGTGTGCTCATTGGCGATATATAGTGGAAACTCAAATATTTGACAGGTTTCATAGGAGTAAGAGAGAGTGAAATTTTCCATGAAGGGAGAAATTCAAAGTTGAGAGGGCTGTGATGTGAAGTTGCAGGGAAGGGTGTGTACAGGATACATGAGAGAAGCTTCTTTGCTGTGAAGATGATTGATGCCTGGAGTGGCCTATTAGTGGAGGTGGTCGCAGCCAAATTCATGACAGAATTTAGAAGGGCTTAGGATAGACAGAGCTGATGGGTAGTAACGTGTATAAGAAATGACAGAGGAACATGGTTGGATGCTAGAGATTGGTGGTATGGATGGGGTAGACAGATTAAGTGGGAAATGTGCAGAGGGAGAGGAACTAGTGTGGTTATCTAGTCAACATGTTGGATAACAAGAAAGTGGAAAAGTCTCAAAAATTGGCGAAATTGAATGGTTCTTTATCTGCCATCATTTACTGTGTTATATTACAAATATATAACTTTATTATTATAATCATTTAAAAGACTCACATCACAGCTACAGAAAGACCAGCAAGGTATAAGTCAGAAACATACCTTGAAACATTCCAGATTTCACCCAGTGACTCGGAAATTATATTAATTGTTAGGTCTGAATGTACTCACCACTGTTGGAGACAGGATGCTGGGCTTGATGGACCCTTGGTCTGACCCAGTATGGCATATCTTATGTTCTTATGCTCTTATGTTCTTATCCAAGTAATGTTATCCAGATAACTTTCAAACTTCTCCCCACTTTGATGGCAGGGGAAAAGGGGAATTGGATTCAGACAATAACCAAGAGGGCCCCGACTTCTGTTGTATGGGGTATTGATACACAGGCATAAGGGAAAAAGCACAGGATTGCTTATATGACAAAGCGAGTCAAGCAGCAGTGTCTGAATTTTCAAGGAAATTCATCACTCAGTAAAAAAAAGTTGCTAGCTGAATTTTTTATAGGTTATTATAAAGCTTGGGATGACTGCACAAAGCGGCATTACTACCCTTAAGAGAAACATGGGGGTAGCCTACACAGAGTGGCAGTTGCTATCTAGAGAAGCCTGCTGAGCAGACTGGATGGAACATTTGGTCTCCTTCTACTGTCATTACTGTTACTATGTATATTTCTATTTCCTTATGGCCCCACATAGTTATATGTATAGGTCTGTGCACATTTGCTGTAGCATTTTGGAATCTAAAAATTAATCGGCACAGGTTCTAAAATATGTGTCTATCTTCCTCAAAAGTTCACGTATATGTGGTAACTTTAGTAAGCATATACCTTTTCATGCAAATGTGCACATTTCCAGTTTTGCTGGAGTGGACTTATTCCAAAACCAAATTTCCCAACCAGGGATAGGCCAGGCTAACATCACTGGTGGTGAGAAATGAGTACCTGTTGTTACTCATTCAGATGGTCATTAGGAATAATAGGGTCATGTGGCAGGCCTGGAGAGGCCTATAAGTCCAATTTAATGAAGGAGCCTTCAATACACTTGAGGAAGGTGGGTAGGGCTATAGTGTGATTTGGGAATGGAGGTTTGAGGATGAGTATAGAGGTACGGTAAAGCTGAACAGTATATATTGATGTGCAAATGGTCAACAAATACCAACTACAAAA
Source organism: Rhinatrema bivittatum (assembly GCF_901001135.1). Taxonomy (NCBI): domain Eukaryota; kingdom Metazoa; phylum Chordata; class Amphibia; order Gymnophiona; family Rhinatrematidae; genus Rhinatrema; species Rhinatrema bivittatum. The sequence continues at coordinate 67,033,324 of NC_042620.1, read as the reverse complement.
GAGAGTCAAGGTTTAACTGGAAAAAATAGAAACATACTATTGAGGAGATCATAGAACCAGCAGTATTGTACTAATGATATTTTATTCCTTCTCCTCTGTACAGGCTGACCTGTGCCACAAGGAGAAGTAGTTGGAACAGAATGCCAAGCAGAAGGAAACTGGAGGTAACATCCCTAAATAACGATCAGGGAGATGTCAACAGGGTTTGCCTATTTCCAGCTTTCCTCACAGACCCCACTATTGCCCTGCCACTCAACAATACCCTGTCTCTTTCAATAGCTACTGGAATCCCTCATACATATTAATGTCTTTCTTCTAAAACCCTTGGATCATAGACTGCCATGTCTTAAAGCACAGTTTTTAATGCACAGACCAACTATAGAAATTAGTAGGGTGCTGGAGCTTACTTCAAATACACTTGCCAGGCACTGTCTATATCTCCATTCCAATAAGAACCCTTTGCTTTGTGGCTGTATCATAGCCATTGACTGCTTGGAATCCAAGGCATACACCAAATTATACCACCCAGTCACTGGGTCCACCTCAGAGTCCTTATTATTAGCTAGGACTGTAAAAGATCTCTATCTGGCATTGCAACCCTCTATAGCAGATAGGTGTCCCTCATATAGGATCATTTTCCATTGCTTCCACCTTTCTCATAAATGGAATGCATTCTGTTTGTATGATGCTGCACATCATACCTCTGCGCACCCCTGCACTTACACTTTTATCTCTGCTCACAGATACTAGGGATGTGAATCGTGTCCTCGATCGTCTTAACGATCGATTTCGGCTGGGAGGGGGAGGGAATCGTATTGTTGCCGTTTGGGGGGGTAAAATATCGTGAAAAATCGTGAAAAATCGTTAAAAATCGAAAAATCGAAAAATCGAAAAACCGGCACATTAAAACCCCCTAAAACCCACCCCCGACCCTTTAAATTAAATCCCCCACCCTCCCGAACCCCCCCCCCCCAAATAACTTAAATAACCTGCGGGTCCAGCGGCGGTCCGGAACGGCAGCGGTCCGGAACGGGCTCCTGCTCCTGAATCTTGTCGTCTTCAGCCGGCGCCATTTTCCAAAATGGCGCCGAAAAATGGCGGCGGCCATAGACGAAAAAGATTGGACGGCAGGAGGTCCTTCCGGACCCCCGCTGGACTTTTGGCAAGTCTCGTGGGGGTCAGGAGGCCCCCCACAAGCTGGCCAAAAGTTCCTGGAGGTCCAGCGGGGGTCAGGGAGCGATTTCCCGCCGCGAATCGTTTTCGTATGGAAAATGGCGCCGGCCATACGCGTATGGCCGGCGCCATTTTCCGTACGGAAAATGGCGCCGGCAGGAGATCGACTGCAGGAGGTCGTTCAGCGAGGCGCCGGAACCCTCGCTGAACGACCTCCTGCAGTCGATCTCCTGCCGGCGCCATTTTCCGTACGAAAACGATTCGCGGCGGGAAATCGCTCCCTGACCCCCGCTGGACCTCCAGGAACTTTTGGCCAGCTTGTGGGGGCCCTCCTGACCCCCACGAGACTTGCCAAAAGTCCAGCGGGGGTCCGGAAGGACCTCCTGCCGTCCAATCTTTTTCGTCTATGGCCGCCGCCATTTTTCGGCGCCATTTTGGAAAATGGCGCCGGCTGAAGACGACAAGATTCAGGAGCAGGAGCCCATTCCGGACCGCTGCCGTTCCGGACCGCCGCTGGACCCGCAGGTTATTTAAGTTATTTGGGGGGGGTTCGGGAGGGTGGGGGATTTAATTTAAAGGGTCGGGGGTGGGTTTTAGGGGGTTTTAGTGTGCCGGCTCACGATTCTAACGATTTATAACGATAAATCGTTAGAATCTGTATTGTATTGTGTTCCATAACGGTTTAAGACGATATTAAAATTATCGGACGATAATTTTAATCGTCCTAAAACGATTCACATCCCTAAGATACCACCAGTTCAGAGGAGAAAGAGGAGGAGGAAGAAGAGGAAGAGCTACCAGTCCCTTCAGCTGGAGCAGCAGCTGTACTGGCTGCAGATGGCTAGTAGCTATCCCCACCAGACACTGCAATGGTACAGTAGCCACACACACACACCATCATCTAGTGTTCCCAGGCCTCAGCATATTGAGGCACTGTTTCCACTCCCCCTCCCTTGAAGAACCTCCTCATTTTGCCCTGGGACCTTTGGACACAGGTCCTGAGGGTGCCCAGCCATTGTTGTGTGAGGGAGACCTCAACTCACTGGGCAGCTTTCCCCAGATTCTCACTTTCTCTCTATGGCTGTAGAGGCAGGCTCTGCGAAAGGAGTACCAGGTCCAAGCCTAGAGGCCCAGTTTCCAGTGGCTATTGGAAACACTGTACAGAGGATGGGGGGGAGGATATCTACACGTGGACTCCAGGAGGTTGATTGATATGATGAAGTGTCTTACCCAGGCTCAAGAGCCTAGGGCTTCATGGCTACTCTGGAGCTGGTAGGTATGAAACAATCACCAGAGCCACCAGCCCCCTACACCTCTCAGGACATGTCCTTTCATTTATGTAAAAAAAATGTTTCACTAGATTTTCCCTTACTTAACCCTTATTTGTTTTATATGTTTATAAATAATTTTATATTTTTTAACTTTTATATAAATGTTATTTTAAAATTAAAATTGTGAGTGTGTCTTCTTCTTATGCATAAGAAGAACAATATTTATAGTTGACTGTTTAAGTAATTTGGCCAGATATAAATTATCTGGAAAAGTTATAAGGTATGATGTATTCAGTGGCATGTCACTGAATATATGCATATAAATTCACACTTACCTATTATTATAACCGGCTAAGTTTAGACTTGCTCTTTGGCACATCTAGCTTAGCCGGTTAACTTATGCGGCTGAGTTGAATTATGCTTAAATTATGCTTAAATTATGCAGCTAACTTAAATTATGCATCTAACTCATTCTGCCCTGATTCACCCACTACACACCCACAACTTATGTGGCTAACTTTTTACCTATTTAAAGGGGTTATTTTCTAAGGGCTTATCGCAAGCGATACGGCCGTATCATGTGCGATAAGCCTCTATCGCATGCAAAAACGCCCTTTTCACATGCGATAACATGCAAATTACATTGGGGATGGGGAGGGGCGGAGTCGTGGTGGAGAGGGGCGGAGTCGGCATTGGCTTTGCTGCCGGCGATAATGTTACTAACATTATCGTCGGCAGTAGCGTGCCGAATAGACCACCTTTCACGGTGGCGCTATTTGGTGTGAAAGCTGGCAGCCGGTGCACTGCGGCCGCCAAAATCGCAGCACCATGGTGGTGCCCCTCCCTTCCCCCCCCCCCCCAGTGGTGGTAGGCTATGCTCTGTCTCCCCTAGCAACTTAAAATACTGAAAATACTATTTGCGAAAACATCTCTCCCCTCCCAATGGTCGTAGGTAGGAATTACAACAATTCTGGCACTTACCGCAAAGTGTGAAAAAGTTATCCAGATAGCGCAGTTTGCGATAAACAGCCTATTACCATAAAAAACGCCCCTTTTCCTATCGCATGCAATATTTCATTCATTTTGATAAATCCAGACCTAAGATAGGCTGTAGAGAAAAAACTTGACGTGATAGAAGAAAACTAACTGCAATTTTGAAATCAGCATGCCTATTTAAGTCTAAATCAGCTGAAAAATCGAACTCAACAGGAATTATGTTAAAAATTGCTCCCCAGTGTTATTCAACTCCATTTTCCAAAAGCTGCATGTAATAGGGTAATTCAGTTATATCCCATGGTGATGAAGGTCAACCTGGAACTCAAAAGATGTCTCATATAACTACAATTCCCATCCTCACCTCTTCCCTGCTGACACCAGCTATCTTCCCCAGAAGATGCCAGCTACCCTCCACAAGTCCCCTAGCTTCCAGCTGGAAATCCCTTCATCACTATGCTAACATGTATATCTCTGGAAAGCTGACATGGCAATGAAGCTCTGCCTGCCAGAACAGTTTCCCTAGGCTCCTGTCTTCTACTAAATATGTTGTCAAAAGGAATATTTAAGTGTTTTCACATTAAAGTTCCCAGCTGTGAACTATCAGGAAATTCTTGTTGATTCCATTACCTCATACACTTATAAGATTGTGACAGGGCTTTGACAACCACTAACATTTGCTCTATAGTATTTTTCTAACAATGGACAGTAGGAGAGATTTTCTATGTTTAGGATTTCTCCCCTTGCCATGGCCCCACCTTTTTTGGGAGAGGCTTACATGGGATATAAAAATCCCCATGAACATCTCAGTCTTCAGTGGGGTACGAACTAACAAGAAAGTCAGAAGCTAGAGATCATCTCTGGGTCTGAAGCAACTGAGATTAGAAGAAGGAGAATGGAGAAAGAAGGGAGGAAGTAGTGGATATCTGGATGGTCTTGGCTTCATCTCTGGGGTCTAGTGACTTGAAGGAGTGCAATTGCATTTGAGAAGATTTTTGGAGTAAGACTGATCAGTCCAGAGTGAAGTGCATCTGCCCAGTATCCCAAAAGTCTGCATCAAAGTATTATTTTTGCCCAGGCTACCTGTTATCAACTGAGGTGAGACAAAACTGTGGTTTAAGAAGAGAATCAAGAGACTTGAAGAGACTTTTGAGTGTTAGGCACCCCGGCCGCGGCCCTGCATGGCCAGTTCCCCTTACCTTTAGGGTCAGGAGACCCGCTCCTGCTCTATCTACAGCCAGCTCCCACCTCCGACGAGGGTCACCTTTCATACGGCTTGCTCCAATGCCTGCTGTGGCCTCAATACTGTCACTGCTCCCCACAGGTCCTCTACGCTCGCACATGCACCATCTTCTCCAACTTAAAGGGCCAACAGCTGGAAAGTTCCCCACGGCCCATGATGATGATGTCAGGCAAGACAGGTATAAATAATACCCGGCCTTGCCACTCTTCCCTTACCTTAGCAACAGGTCCTGCTCTGCCTTAAGTATGAGTTGCTCAGCGTTCCTGCTCCTGGTTTCGTGATTGTGCTCCAGCTCCCATTCCTGTTCCATCTCCTCAACCCCTCGGATTGCTCTTCTGGTTTCGACTCGGTACACCTCTGGATTCTGCTTCGTCTGTTGCCTGCCCTGACCTCTTGCCTGCTCACCGTCTCTTCTCGCTAGCCGTGTGCCCTGACATCTGGCCTGTCCCTGGACTCCCTTTCCTGCTGCTGACCTCGACCTCTAGTATGCCTGATACCACCTCTGCTTTCTGCCTTCGTGGGATTACCTTCGGCCCTGGTACCCAAGGGCTCAACCTGTGGGAATGTGAGCTGGTATAGGTGAAAGTCCAGTTGGGTGTCCACTCTATATACATCCACCTCCTGACAATGAGGACCTACAGGGGGCACCCTCCTGTCGGGAGCATCAACCTTGTCTCAGCTCAGGGGTCTACCTCCCTAACAGTTTGCTGAGACCATGGACCTGGCAGACCTGTCCAACCTATAGGACATTCCTGGCCTGGCATAGAGGTTACAATAACAGCAACAATGCCTGGATATGCTAGTGGCTATGGTGGAACAGTTGGTGAACCATCTGGATGTGTCTCCAGGCCCAGCGTCAATACTCCACCAATATCATCTCCTCCAACCTCAACCATGGCTCTTCATCTACCAGCACTGCCTCATTATGCTGGAGATCCAGGCAGTGCCGTGGTTTTTTAAATCACTGCGTCATGCATTTTTCCTTGCAACCGGCTCAGTTCTCCAGTGACACTATTAAAACTACATTCATCCTGTCACTCTTGAATGGCAAAGCCCTGACCTGGGCCTCTCCTATTTGGGAGTGCAGAGAACCTCTGCTATAGGATCTACAGTGCTTTGTGCAAACCTTTAAACAGGTGTTTGATGAACCCAGACAACAAACTCCGCTGCTTTGGACCTCCTCCACCTTCACCAGGGTTCCCGGTCACTGGCAGGATATGCGGTCGAATTCCGTACCCAAGCTTCTAGTTAGGCAGGTGAGAGGATAGCCTCAGAAATATTTTCATGCAGGGGTTATCTTTAAGGATCAAAGATGAGCTGATTGCTTGGGAACTTCCAGAGGACTTGAAGGCCCTCATTGACCTCTCTGGTCAGATTGACTGACATCTCCAGCAGCGCCTCCATGAGGTCAGGACACCCCCGTAGGCCCATAGTTCTGGCTCCATCCTTTTGATGCTTATTGGTGCTGCCTTCCCCAGCAGAGCCTGTCCAAACTTGGATTGAAGAACCCATGCAGCAAGGCCAGAGCCGTCTCTCACCAGAAGAGAGGCAGTGGAGACATACACTGGGGCTCTGTCTCTACTGTGCTAGTAAAGGCCACATGTTGGCACAGTGTCTGGAAAGGCCAGGAAACTCCAGAGCCTAGGTGTCAGTGGGGAGATGACCCTGGGCTACGCCAATCCTGCTCCCCAATGCACGGTACCCGTGATGCTCCTCCTACCCCATGGTACCTTCTCCACCTGGCACTAGGGATGTGAATCGTGTCCTCGATCGTCTTAACGATTGATTTCGGCTGGGAGGGGGAGGGAATCGTATTGTTGCCGTTTGGGGGGGTAAAATATCGTGAAAAATCGTTAAAAATCGTGAAAAAATCGAAAAAATCGAAAAATCGAAAAACCGGCACATTAAAACCCCCTAAAACCCACCCCCGACCCTTTAAATTAAATCCCCCACCCTCCCGAACCCCCCCCAAATAACCTAAATAACCTGCGGGTCCAGCGGCGGTCCGGAACGGCAGCGGTCCGGAACGGGCTCCTGCTCTGAATCTTGTCGTCTTCAGCCGGCGCCATTTTCCAAAATGGCGCCGAAAAATGGCGGCGGCCATAGACGAAAAAGATTGGACGGCAGGAGGTCCTTCCGGACCCCCGCTGGACTTTTGGCAAGTCTCGTGGGGGTCAGGAGGCCCCCCACCAGCTGGCCAAAAGTTCCTGGAGGTCCAGCGGGGGTCAGGGAGCGATTTCCCGCCGCGAATCGTTTTCGTACGGAAAATGGCGCCGGCAGGAGATCGACTGCAGGAGGTCGTTCAGCGAGGCGCCGGAACCCTCGCTGAACGACCTCCTGCAGTCGATCTCCTGCCGGCGCCATTTTCCGTACGAAAACGATTCGCGGCGGGAAATCGCTCCCTGACCCCCGCTGGACCTCCAGGAACTTTTGGCCAGCTTGTGGGGGGCCTCCTGACCCCCACGAGACTTGCCAAAAGTCCAGCGGGGGTCCGGAAGGACCTCCTGCCGTCCAATCTTTTTCGTCTATGGCCGCCGCCATTTTTCGGCGCCATTTTGGAAAATGGCGCCGGCTGAAGACGACAAGATTCAGAGCAGGAGCCCGTTCCGGACCGCTGCCGTTCCGGACCGCCGCTGGACCCGCAGGTTATTTAAGTTATTTGGGGGGGGGTTCGGGAGGGTGGGGGATTTAATTTAAAGGGTCGGGGGTGGGTTTTAGGGGGTTTTAGTGTGCCGGCTCACGATTCTAACGATTTATAACGATAAATCGTTAGAATCTGTATTGTATTGTGTTCCATAACGGTTTAAGACGATATTAAAATTATCGGACGATAATTTTAATCGTCCTAAAACGATTCACATCCCTACCTGGCACTGACCGACTCCGGTGCCAGAGGAAATTTTATCTTGATGGACCTGGTCAAGTGGCTAGCCTTGCCATCTTGCCCATGGACCCACCACTCATAATTTCCTCGATCCATGGGAACCAATGCCTGGTGTGGCTGAGCACCGGTATCCTTCATGAAGAGGAGCTCTCCTTCTTCATCCTCGAGAAGGTGATACACCCGGTAGTTCTGGGCCTGCCATGGCTACAAGTACACTCCCCATAGATCGACTGGGAGACCTTGCATCTAGCTTCCTGGGGACCTCACTGCCACACCACTTGTCTTTGTAACATACAGTATCCCGGGCTTCCCTTGGCAACAGCCCCCTTGGCTCTACCTTCTCAGTATGTAGAGTATGCGGATGTATTCTCCAAGGAGAGGGCTGAGACCCTTCCAGAACACCATATGTTCGACTGTGCCATAGACCTGCTTCTGGGCACCATGCCTCCACGGGGATGAGTATACCCTCTGTTGTTCCCTGAAACCAAGGCCATGAAGAGTACATTCGAGAAAATCTGGAAAGAGGGTTTTTTTGGCCCTCTACCTCTTCAGCCGGGGCTGACTTTTTCTTTGTGGCCAAGAAAGATGGGTCACTCTGGCCCTGCATCGATTACTGGGGTTTGAATGCCATTACCAGGAGAGACCGGTGTCCTTTACCACTTATTCCAGAGTTGCTGGATCAACTACAAGGAGCTAAGTTGTTCACAAAGGTGGACCTCCAGGGGGCATATAACCTAGTCCGCATTAGGCTGGATATTTTTTATATGGATGGTAATGCAAGAGGATGACTGGTGAGAAGATCTTAAATGGAACAAGAAACCATTGTTTTATTAGGCTGATAGTTTTTTATGCTATTTTTGATATTCATAATTTTGGCCTGGATATTTTTATTTAAGTTAAAGTAAACTGTTTATTTTGAACACCACTCTGAAATCTGTTTTGCTTTGTTTTTTCCTATTGTTCAGTGGACTGGTTGAATGGATGGACCCTGAATTGATTTTTTCTTTCTACCTATTTTGCTAATTCTGACTTCCTTGCTCTTATATTGGACATAGTTGCATGTAATGGGAATTATTCAGCTGGAGTGTGAGTCTTTGTCTGCAGTAGTGACTGATCATACCAGGAGCCCAGGAAGATAGCTTCTCCCTCATCCAGACATGGATCTGGATGCATAGACTCTCTGGTTGTTGCTAACAACACAAACAGGGAACCTGCTACAAGAACATAAGAATTGTCATGCTGGGTCAGACCATGGTCTATGGAGCCTGAGAGAGATGTGGCTACAAATGAGGAGCACACTTAGCCTTTGCTGCAGGATGAGCCATTGGCACCTTTTAGAAAACCACCTTCTTTGGATGTCTTGGGGCAAGATATCGATAGGGCAGAAGGCAGAGAAAAAGAAGGGGGCCAGCTTTTCCTAATGAGATAATGATGAGGTGCCTTGCACTCCAGCCGAGAGGCACATGCTGCTCCAAAACAAAAGAGTGGCAAACCTGTTGACAGGCCTGAGGTAGAACATACAAGGCCTTAAGGAAGTGGTACAGGAAAAGATACAGGGTTTAAGACACATTTTTGTGAATCTTGGAGCATGGGATGACTGGACATCTCCAATGCATTTGATATTGTCTCGGATAAAACAGATTGTTATTGTAGAAACAGTATATGAATGGTATGCATCTTTTCTTGATAACAGAAAGCAGCCTGTGCAAATAAAGAACCAAAATTCATCTTGGCAGAAGTCAGTATCTGGGGTTCCTCAAGTCTCTGCCCTTTCATCAGTTCTTTTCAATTTCTATATTGCTCCTTTGTGTTCTTTGTTGCAGATGCTGGGAGTGATATATGATCTATATGCTGATGTTCTCCAGATATATATCCCAAGTGATGTGATTGGAATTATTCCTATAAATGTATTTAATAAGTATATGTATGAGATAGAAAACTGGTTAGTTGGTAATGGTGTAGAACAAAAGACAAAAGACAAACACTAAATTATTGTGGGTGGTGAGAACATCTTTGGAAGGAAGTCTTGTCATAAATTTTGAGGGAATAAGCTTACCTATTTTATCAGAGATAAAACGTTTGGGAATATATATAGATTCAGTGCTTAGTAAGAAGTCTTATATTAGACTGTAGCAAAAATGGCATTCTACAAGCTAAAAATGCTTAGGCCTTTAAAATACTTGATTCCAATAGATATGTTTTGGACTGTGTCGCAGGCTCTCATATTGGGTCATTTGGATTATTGCAGCACTGTCTGTGTAGGTTTGCCTGACAAACTACTGAGGGTGTTACAACTAACACATTATTTGGCTGCAAGGTTTTGCTTGGATTGTCAAGACATGACCATATTACCCCAGCATTCAAAAGATTGCATTGGTTGCCATTAGGTTTAGAATACAATTATGATTAATTGTGATAGTTTTTAAATTGCTACATAGAGAGTTACCGTGTCTCCTTCAAGCTAAATTAAATATATTTCAGCATGTTCTTTAAGATCAATAGATCAAGAATTATTAATAGTTACTTCCCATAAAGAGTATGAATTACAGAAAACAAGAGCTAGGACATTCTTTTATATTGCCCCCAGTGGTTGGAATGCACTCCTATTACAGCTGGATAAAGAGGAAGATATCAGGGTGCTTAGAATAGGATTGAAGGCACTACTTTTTCAGGAGGTATTTGGCTAGGATAATATGTTAAGTGTATATTTAGTTCTGTTTTATATTTTATTGTGTTTTATAAATGTTATGTATGTTTCTTGTAAACCGCTCTGAATACTAAAATGCTTGGAATTTTGCGGTATATACATTTTTTTTTCAATTTATATTTTATTAAATTTTGCATCAATAATTACATGACACAAAAATTGAGGAACATAAGAAACAAACAAACAAATATAACTCTTCATATACAATCCTTCCAAGTAATCTAATCAAGTCCACATTACACGGGGACGTAAACCTATCACAAGAAAAGATAAACTAAATAGACAAATAACAGCCTCCCTATTGATTGCATCACTGAGACTTATCAGTAACAAAGGTTTGCAAACGTGTTGGATCCAAAAAGGTATACTTATTTCCCTTATATGTTAATAAACATTTGCAGGGAAATTTTAGGGAAAAAGTGTGATTCCTCCCATGGCCGGAGCCACAGGAGGCCTCTTACCTTCAGGCAAGCCCGGTCCGACCCCCGGTGTCTTGTAGCCAACACAGCAGGAGCCGTGCCGGGGTTTCCAATCGTGGCAGGAGGCCACAATCATGCTGGTGTGGAAGGAGACACATCGGGGCTCTCTCTCACAGCCGGAGCCATGTTGTGAGGTCCTGCGCAGCTCAGAGGCCGCTCCTGGGGTCCTTGGCTAGCAGGGAGGTTGTCCCTGCTAGTGCCAGTGTTCTTGTGGCATGGAGCCACCATGAACCAGACTTCCTTCTTCTCAGCCAAGCTGCTGATGTCATCATCCCGCGGTCTGGAGGCCACCGTCGATGCCCATTTCCCCGCAGCTTCCCCAGAAGCCTCTTCAGTGGCAGGGAGCCACCTCCCATGTCGGGGCCTGCATGGCCCAGCTCCGGCTCCTCCCCTGCTTCAGTGTCAGTGTCTGAAGGGCCACTATCCTGGGTCCTGCAGACTTCCTCTTCCTAGCTTTCCTAAGGTGTGGGGCTGCCTCTCTCTGCCCTTCTTGTAGGGCCAGTGAGGGAGTGAGCCCTGGATGATGTTATCTCCTGGATCCACCTCTTCAGCCTATAAAAGGCTCCTCATTTCATTTCTTCCTCTCCTTCTCAAGGAGCAACTTCCTTCCTTCCTGGAACTGGTCTCCTGAGGATCTTCGTTTCCAGCTCCTGCCTGGCATCCTTGTCTTGAGATCCCATTCCTTGTTCATGACTCCTTGATGTTCTACATTCCGGGTCTCTTGTCTTCGTGATGTCTTCAGTATCCTGATGTCTCTGGTCCAGCTTTATCCTGATGTCTCTGTTCCAGCAATGATGTCCTTCTGTCCTGATGTTCATCCTAGCCTTGATGTCTTCCACTTCTGATGTTCTTTGGCTTAATATTCGTCTGATGTCCATCTTGTCCCGATGTCCAAGGCTTCATTGGATCCCTCTCAGCATGGTCCATGACCAGCCCGGCTGGGTTGTTAGGGCGTGCTGTGGCCCTGTGGTCCATGACCACCCCAGTGGGGGTGTGTAGGGCGCTGGTAGGTCTTTTCCATCGTCGGAGCCAAGAATCTTCATGTATCTGTATAGTTCTCTGATGCTCTGGACTCCAGCTATGCCTAGCCCCCGACGGGCAGTGCTCCAGTGGATAGCCTGTGGGTCTTTCTGGACACTGCAGGCTCCTCCCTGGCCTGGGGTGTTAGCGCTCTATCTGGAGTCTTCTCCATCCTGAGTTTTATTGATGATTTTAGTCGCTTTGCCTTGCCTTGCCAGAGTTAATGTCTTGCCTTGCCAGAGTTCATGTCTTTGTCCACATCTGACCTTCATCCATGTCTGACCTTCTACTTGGATTCTAGTTCTTCTCTTCAGTACCTATTGCCATCTTGAACTCTAATGTAATTTAGTCGATGCCAGCCTCGCTGCTTCACCTCCATCGTGGTCTGTGACCATCCTGGCTGGGATGTGTAGTACATGTGGCGTCGCAGCACTCCTTTCAAGTTTTCCTCAATGCCTTGAGTCATCGTCTGAATCCTCATCCTGTGTCTTGTCCTCATCTGCCTTGTCCTCTGTCTGACCTGCTGCTTCCCGCTGCTCCCTAACGGCAGTCCGTAAGGGCTTGGAATGGTCTGAGGACCATTCAGAGACCACCATTGCATTGGTGGTCTCAAGAAATTGCGCAAGTTCGGTCAAAGCTCAGGGTAAGGACATTTCACCGCAAGGGCGCACATTTCGTCCCACGCTGCAGAGTGCCCCCTGGTGCTCTCGTCCATCGCAGAGCTACAAAAAGTTACCCTAAAGTGAGCACTTGTTTCAATTGCAAAATATACTTTCTCTTTGACTGTGTCTCCCTAGAAACATCAGGAAAAATACAAACCTTTTGACCACAGAAAGGTACTTCCTTGTTTTTAAAATACTGCTGAAATACAAGTTCTCTATCAATTTCTAGGGAAAAAGTAACCAACAGGGCAGATCTAGATGTAATAGAGTCATCCTGCAGAAACTGGAAAAATCAGGGCTAGATAAGGAAGCTAAAACATCTGAAACTCCCTCACTATACCCCATAACTCTCTTGAAATTAGGTAAATAGTAACAATTTGATAAAAGAAAAAATTTACAGGCATGAACTGATGTAGTTTAACGACATATCATTTAAAGAGCTCATTCCCAGAACAAAATCTAGATTTAGGAAAATTCAAAATTCTCATATTTTTAATCTCATTCAATTTTCCAGCAGCTCAAATTGATAATGTAAATTCAAATTAACTTTAATGATAGTTGGCCATGCATTTTGTAATAACGATATTGAGGTCTTACAAGAAGTTATAGTCTCTTGATTAAAAAATGATTGAGTTTCAAGGGTTTCTATTCTAGCATCTAGATTTGCTAGCTTGGCAGCTGTTCCTTCAGAAAAAATACAGAGATCATTTACAGATTTTATTAGAGAGTTATCGATTCTCTTGACAATCCTCCAAATATCTTTTAAGGTGATATCATCCAGTTTTCCCAACTAATAAATTTACAAGCTCTGTATGTCCAGAAGAATAAGGGACTAGAGGGACGGGAAGTGCTACCACTAATCCCTGAGGACTGATTAAAGAAAATGTACTAGTATCGTTTGGTAAAACAGTAGCTTCCAATAGTGGAATACTCACATTCTCAGGAGCAGTAATGGGAACAAATGAAACAAGTCCAGATGATGAGAAAGATGGTTCAAAGCTTCCTTCTGATATTGTGCCCTCCAAATGCTTATTTATAAAGGGCATTGGTTTGGGGGTTCGAGGTTCTGGATTCAAGGAGGTGTACTTACTCATGTTACTCAGATTAATTTTGAGTTGTGGGTGAGGTCTTCTAATGTGAAAATCCATGGGTCCTCTTGCCAAAGCTGATGTCACAGGAGTTGAAAGGAGGGATTTTCCCTTCCTTTTTTTCCCATTATGGCATAGAATAAAAAAAATATATATAATTGGTGCACCAGTGGCAGCTATGCACCACCGTGCATTGGCTCTTATCCTTCTGAGGGGAACTTGCACCTGCACCCTCCTGGAATGGGTTGTCTTCCACTCTGCCCACAGAATGACCTCCTTGCAGAGCCTCCAGTTACCTGATGAATGGTAGATGATAAACTTCCCAGATAGTATCACAGCAAGCAGTGTTTGTCTTGCCCATCACACAGGTAAGCAAGAAGCAGCATCCTGTGCATTTTGTAGCCTAGTATATTCCCTGTGTCAGGGCTCACAAATTAGTATCTCTGGAGGACATACTACAGAGCAACCAGGGACTTGCACATTCAGATGATGAGGTTTGGGTTTTTCTGCTAGGAAAGGTATAGCAGCTCTGATGTATTGCTTCAGGGTTTGATGACTGCTACAAAGCTCTGCAAGCTCTGCAAGCTCTGCAAGCTCTGCAAGCCAGGATCCAGGGCTTGGATTGAGCTGTTTCCTGCACCCAGCCCTCCATTGGACCCCCTCCTCCTCCTCCACCTCGTGGCTGTTGACCCCTCCCCCAGCTGGAAGACTGCCCTGCTTCTAACGAATGTGCTTTTAAATCTCCGTACAGGTACTTGCCTTTCTTTTCTTCTCTGCTCTGCAAGCCAGGATCCAGGGCTTGGATTGAGCTGTTTCCTGCACCCAGCCCTCCATTGGACCCCCTCCTCCTCCTCCACCTCGTGGCTGTTGACCCCTCCCCCAGCTGGAAGACTGCCCTGCTTCTAACGAATGTGCTTTTAAATCTCCGTACAGGTACTTGCCTTTCTTTTCTTCTCTGCTCTGCAAGCCAGGATCCAGGGCTTGGATTGAGCTGTTTCCTGCACCCAGCCCTCCATTGGACCCCCTCCTCCTCCTCCACCTCGTGGCTGTTGACCCCTCCCCCAGCTGGAAGACTGCCCTGCTTCTAACGAATGTGCTTTTAAATCTCCGTACAGGTACTTGCCTTTCTTTTCTTCTCTGCTCTGCAAGCCAGGATCCAGGGCTTGGATTGAGCTGTTTCCTGCACCCAGCCCTCCATTGGACCCCCTCCTCCTCCTCCACCTCGTGGCTGTTGACCCCTCCCCCAGCTGGAAGACTGCCCTGCTTCTAACGACTCCGCTTTTAAATCTCTGTGCTGGATGCTAAGACCCATATTGATGACATCACTTTTGAGCGACAAAAAAAAGAGTCATCTATAAAAATCTAACCTGGTCAAGCGTCACGCGCCTAGCGTCACGCGCCGAAGGAGCGCGCCAAAGGGGCCTGCCCCTTTGAGCGCCCCTTCGAGCAGCCCCTGCAGACAGCCCAGAAGGACATAGATGTGGCTCCCTGCACCCTCGGACATCTCTAAGCAGTACCACCGCACGGCTTCCTCGGAATGAACAGTGAAACCCCCGGACGACCAGCCCAAGCAACACCAGGCTAAACAAAAAGTCCCTTCCCATAGTGAGGGATCCTTCCTCTAAATGTTTGATGGTTTCCACCAACGTCTCACATGACTATGATAATAGCTGGTTCATCCATTATCCTCCTAACAGCAAGTAACCTAATTGGTTATATTGAAACCAATGTGAACCCTCATAAGTAAGCCAGCATCCATCCTGCTTCACGTTCTTCCAGCTCTCTCCCAACAAGCACCATACTGCACCCAGCCAGTGTCATCTCAGCAAGCTCTCAACAAGCATCCATCCTGCAAGCATTCAGCAAGCAACCATCCTGCAAGCATTCAGCTAACAACCATCCTGCAAGCATTCAGCTAACAACCATCCTGCAAGCATTCAGCAAGCAACCATACTACAAGCATTCAGCAAGCAACCATCCTGAACAAGCAACCATCCTGAGCAAACAACACTCAAGCAACAGCAAAACAACTACCTCTCAGCACTCTACATTAAAACAAAAGACTCACAAAGACTGCCTTCGCCCCTCGGTCCATCAACAGCACTAACGCAGCACCACTACAACACAAGCACTACACGCTAAAATGTTCCCCACCTTCCCAATACCTATTTTACAACACAGCCTGTCAGCAATAGGAAAACCGAACAGATCATTCATACTACAACACAAACGACAGGCGCTACACCGAAACCTTAAATCATTCACCCCAATTTTGATAACACCCATCACCCAACTCTTAGGCCTCACTGTATTCTCACTTTCACTATTCAATGCACAATCTCTGTCCAAGAAATCTCTAATCCTCAACGACTATCTCCTTGATACCAAACCAGATATATGTGCTATAACAGAAACATGGCTCAAACCCACGGACACAGCAATTATAAACCAACTTCCCACATCAAACTACGACATCTTCTCCATCCCCCGACTGAAAAAAAGAGGAGGAGGACTCCTATTTGCATCAAAAAAAGACCTCGGGTTCATCCAGCACCCATACAACTCAGACTCTAAACTAGAAATGGGTCTCTTCACCTCGGAACAACTACAAATCCTACTCGTCTACGCCCCTCCGGGCCTCCTTGAGACAGACCCCTCCCCCTTAGTAGAGGAAATCACAACCCTCATCAAACTGGACGCTCCAGCAATTATCCTAGGAGATTTTAATCTGCATGTGGACAATCCTACCCCATCATCCAGCTGTGAATCCTTTCTCTCTGCCCTCTCAGCCCTGGGTTTCAAACAACTAGTTACCAAACCCACACACAAAGCAGGCCACACGCTGGATCTTATCTTTATTAACCCAGGCATCAAACATTCTTCACGCCTCAAAAGCAAGAAGGTCCCTTGGTCTGATCACTCACTTATCTCAACCGCATTCTCATTGAACAAACCCTCCACCTCCAAAGGGCCCTCACCATCTTTCCCATACAGAAGATCCTGCTCTACAGAAGACCTCAGCTCCCACCTAGCCTCTCAACTTCCATCCATTGATCTCTCAAACCCGAACACAGCTCTCCGCTCTTGGAAAGCCATCACAGATTCCATAGCCGACAAGCTATGTCCGCTAGCAACCAAAAAATCACTCCCAAACGCCTCCAAAAGACAACCATGGTTCACGGAAGAACTAAGAAAGCTAAAACAAAATCTAAGACAGAAAGAGAGCGACTGGCGCAAATCCCCAAGCACCAATACACGATCCATCTACAAAGCCACCCTCCATCAATACAAGTCAACTACCTCTAAATCCAAAAGGGACTACTATGCATCCAAGATTCACCACTTAATCTTCGACGCAAAAGCCCTCTTCGCCTATGTCTCCAATCTCACCCAAATCATCCCACAGGAGATTCCCAACGACCTAGCACAACCCAAAGCTGAAGAACTTGCTCTTCATTTTCACAACAAAGTCAACAGCCTTCTAACTCATCTGCCTTCTAATCCCACCGACCCTGCTCTTTACCAGTCTCTTCAACAATCATCCCTCAACAACAATGGTCTGGAAACACTTGAACCCATCTCTATCTTAGAGATACAAACTCTTATAAGAAGAATGAAACCTTCCTCCCATCCTTTGGATACTATCCCCACCAAACTGCTCCTGGCCATCCCTGACTCCATCGCTAAAACCTTGTCGGACATCATAAACTGCTCACTCTCCCAAGGACTATATCCTGACGACCTCAAATTGGCCTCCATCAAACCTCTACTCAAGAAACCCAACTTGGATCCTAAAGACCCCAACAACTTCCGTCCTATCGCCAATCTCCCATTCATAGCCAAGATTCTAGAAAAAGTTGTCAATACTCAACTCTCCGAATACATAGAAGAAAACAAAATCCTATTCCAATCACAATACGGATTTCGCAAGTCACTGAACACAGAATCCCTCCTCATCTCCATGTCTGACTTCATATTAATGGGCCTTGACAAAGGCCAATCCTTCCTCTTAATTCTACTGGACCTATCAGCCGCCTTTGATACGGTCAATCATTCCATTCTCACTTCCATTCTGGCTTCTATAGGTATCTCAGGCACAGCTCTCTCATGGTTTAAATCTTTTCTCTCCAACAGAGGCTTCAAGGTTAAGATACAGAACAAAGAATCTTCACGAATGGACGCATCCATAGGTGTCCCCCAGGGCTCCTCACTGTCACCTACACTCTTTAACATTTATCTTTTACCTATCTGCCAACTCCTCTCCAACCTTAACCTCAAACATTTCCTCTACGCCGACGACATCCAGATCGTGATACCCATTAAAGAATCTTACACAAAAACATTGGTTCACTGGGAAAACTGTCTCTTCGAAATTAAACATCTCCTGGCTAACCTAAACCTAGTTTTAAACTCCTCTAAAACAGAACTGCTTCTCATCTCCCCAGATAATAATGCCATCTCTAATCCTCCAACTATCCCAACTACTACACAGGTGAGAGATCTAGGAGTATTAATTGATAACCGGATGAACCTTAAAGCTTACATCAACAGAACCACCAAGGACTGTTTCCACAAACTCCAAGTTCTGAAAAGAATTAGACCACTCTTCCACACTCAGGACTTCAGAACCATTCTACAAGCTATCATTTTTTCTAAGATCGATTACTGTAACTCTATCCTTCTGGGCCTACCTTCCTCCTATACTAGACCCCTCCAGATGTTACAAAACGCTGCGGCAAGATTACTGACAAACTCCAGGAGGAGGGACCATATATCTCCAATCCTAAAAGATCTCCACTGGTTGCCTGTTCACTTTAGAATCCTCTACAAATCTCTTTCCATAATATACAAAACCATCCATCAACACACCCCACTCGACTTACAAGTCCCATTCCAAATTTATAACTCCTCCAGACCAACAAGAGACACACTCAGAGGATCTCTTCAAGTGCCCCCAGCCAAAACTACCAAACACATTACCTTGAGAGATCGGGCCTTTTCAACAGCCGGCCCCCTTCTATGGAACTCCATCCCACCGGACCTTAGACAGGAGCCCAGCCTCCCAACCTTCAGGAAGAGACTTAAGACCTGGCTGTTTAAAAAAGCTTTCCCGGACACCGATTAATTCTATTCAGCCAGATTCTACCACTTCCACATGTAAAAATGTTATTACTAATGTAAATACCTATACCTAATGTTATTCTCTTTCTTTTCTTCTCTCCTCCCAGTTCTATTACCTTGTTATTTGTAACTGCTTCCTTCTACACAAATAGGTTATTGAATTGTTTACTGTACACCCCTGTTATATGTAAACCGGCATGATGTGTTTGCAACATGAATGCCGGTATATAAAAATTTTAAATAAATAAAAAAAAAAAAAATGAGTTATGGAATCCCCAGATACAGTTTACTAGTCAGGAAGATTTGACCTACATTCAGCTACTGCTATACTGGTCATATAGTGTCACAGAAAAAGGTGGCTTGCATCTAAGGTAGGGAATTAGGCTTTTAAGGCTCATGCTAAGCTAGAGGTTAGCTGTTACTATCTTATAGCATGATTTGTTTTGACAGCCAGAACTCAAAGTGACTGTGATGTGATTGATGCTGCCATTCTGTCTTTGCCACAGGAGATTCAGAATAAAGTTGCAGGCCCTGGTTTCTCACCACATTTGCTATTCCCAACATGCTGGCAGAGACAAGGTATTCTATGTTCTACCTGCTGTGTCATATAATGCAACTTCAGAGTTCTCAAAAGTAGATTTTGCTGTTTGGACAAAACAGGTGGAGCTTTAATGTATGCCCCACCCAAAGTAGGAGATATACTGCTCTCTCGTGTGTAATCTATAATCTCACTATATGACAATGCACACCAATGGAGATATTTACAGATCTACCCCCAGATCCCACATGTGCACCTGCACAAGCCAAGGACACCACACTGAATATTAGCTGGCTTCAGCAAAGCCTGATGGAACACTACTTTGCATCAACTACCTCCTCCCCTTCCATGGAAGGGAGGCCAGTAGAGTGTTTGCAGTTGTTCTCCACAATATCACTTTCTTTCACTCACTGTTCCTCTGTCTGGGTCACTGAGTAACAGAAACTACGTATGCCTACTTAGGCTTTATCTTGACAATGGAGCAGTAGACTATACTTTAAATATTGTAGTCAAAGTAAAGACAACACCAAATACATGTGGCTGGCTTAATGTTTTCTGGTTTATAGTGAGTCTAAATGATAGAGATGTGATTCGGCTGAACCTTTTGGTTTGGCCTCGTTATCGGCCCACCGCGGGAAATTTCATTTTCCAGCAGTTTGGGCCGATTTTATTTTGGATGCCCCCAAACCGAAGCTGAAACCCACCTCAACCCTTCAAATTTAATTAATTGCAACCCCCCACCATCCCAACCCTCCAAAACTTGTCAAAAGTCCCTGGTGGTCCAGCGGGGATCCCGGGAGCGATCTCTCCCTCTTGGGTTGTCGGCTGCCAGTAATCAAAATGGCACCAATGGCCCTTTGCTCTTACCGTGTGACAGGGGCTATCAGTGCCATTGGCCAGCCTCTGTCACATGGGAGGAGCATCTTAAAAAATGGTGCAGGCCATCCATTGCTCCTACCTTGTGACAGGGGCCGATCAATGGCACCGATAGCCCCTGTCAAACGGTAATGGCAAAGGGCCATTGGCGCCATTTTGATTAGTGGCAGCTGACGGCCTGAGAGGTGGAGATTGCTCTCGGGACTCCACTGAACCACCAGGGACTTTTGGTAAGTCTTGGGGGGGGGGGGGTCGTGCAAGTGTTGGGGGGGTCGTGAAGATGGGGGGTTGCAATTAATTAAATTTGAAGGGTTGGAGTGGGTTTGTTGTTTTTTGGGTTTTTTTTGTTTATTTTTAATGTGCACTTTCTCTCCCCCTGAAAATGATAAGAAAACCACACAAAATTTTGTGGGTTTTCTCATCATTTTGTCACCCCCCTGAAACACGATGAAATAGGAAATATCGTCTCTATTTCCTATTTCATCACAAATGAATGCACATCCCTACTAAAAGACATATGTGCCACAAAATATATCATATAGAATTGCCAACACAGTGTACGCAGCTTGACCTAGCTTATGGCATTTTGCTTGGTGGGTCTACCCCTAAGACCCTGTCTTAGCCCTCACATTTGGGTGAGATAGTGAAATAGGTTTGATGGAACTCTAGCTGGGCCTTGAACATTGAGAGCAACAGCTCTACAAATCCTATAAATCACAACTAGCTCTGAAACGTAAAGGCACAACCTAAAGCGACAGGTAGACAGCTTAAGGTATCATTTTATAGCTTCATTCCATAGCTGACAACCATGTGCATGTTAAGTAATACACACTCCACAGAGTGGCTGCCTTCCCTATACTGGCCTGGCATGTGGATTTATATAATACCTGTTCACTAACTATCAGCCTTAGCAAAAAGATATTATACAGATCCACATATCAGGCAGTTTGGGGCATTTTTGGACAGGAATCATAGATATAGACAGTGTGACGATGGCAGATTCGGGGTTTATAAAACATTGAAGAAAGTTGAAATTTCAATGAGCAAACTGGTTTGATCAGCTGTTACAGGGTCCTAGGGGTAGACCCACCAAGCAAAATGCCATAAGCTAGGTCAAGCTGCGTACACTAGGGATGTGAATCGTTTTAGGACGATTAAAATTATCGTCCGATAATTTTAATATCGTCTTAAACCGTTATGGAACACAATACAATACAGATTCTAACGATTTATCGTTATAAATCGTTAGAATCGTGAGCCGGCACACTAAAACCCCCTAAAACCCACCCCCGACCCTTTAAATTAAATCCCCCACCCTCCCGAACCCCCCCCCAAATAACTTAAATAACCTGCGGGTCCAGCGGCGGTCCGGAACGGCAGCGGTCCGGAACGGGCTCCTGCTCTGAATCTTTTCGTCTTCAGCCGGCGCCATTTTCCAAAATGGCGCCGAAAAATGGCGGCGGCCATAGACGAAAAAGATTGGACGGCAGGAGGTCCTTCCGGACCCCCGCTGGACTTTTGGCAAGTCTCGTGGGGGTCAGGAGGCCCCCCACAAGCTGGCCAAAAGTTCCTGGAGGTCCAGCGGGGGTCAGGGAGCGATTTCCCGCCGCGAATCGTTTTCGTACGGAAAATGGCGCCGGCAGGAGATCGACTGCAGGAGGTCGTTCAGCGAGGCGCTGGAACCCTCGCTGAACGACCTCCTGCAGTCGATCTCCTGCCGGCGCCATTTTCCGTACGAAAACGATTCGCGGCGGGAAATCGCTCCCTGACCCCCGCTGGACCTCCAGGAACTTTTGGCCAGCTTGTGGGGGGCCTCCTGACCCCCACGAGACTTGCCAAAAGTCCAGCGGGGGTCCGGAAGGACCTCCTGCCGTCCAATCTTTTTCGTCTATGGCCGCCGCCATTTTTCGGCGCCATTTTGGAAAATGGCGCCGGCTGAAGACGACAAGATTCAGAGCAGGAGCCCGTTCCGGACCGCTGCCGTTCCGGACCGCCGCTGGACCCGCAGGTTATTTAAGTTATTTGGGGGGGGGTTCGGGAGGGTGGGGGATTTAATTTAAAGGGTCGGGGGTGGGTTTTAGGGGGTTTTAATGTGCCGGTTTTTTGATTTTTCGATTTTTCGATTTTTAACGATTTTTAACGATTTTTCACGATATTTTACCCCCCCAAACGGCAACAATACGATTCCCTCCCCCTCCCAGCCGAAATCGATCGTTAAGACGATCGAGGACACGATTCACATCCCTAGCGTACACTATGTTGGCAATTCTATATAAAACAGAGAGAAAGCTAATGTTCTACTGCAATGTTTTTTGGACAGATTCAGTTGTGCAGAGACCTCAAAGCAGCCGGCAGATCATTCAATTAAAAAGATATTGAAGATATATGTCCTTGTCCTGCTTTGCCTCATCCTTGTCTTGCCCAACCTTGTCTCATCTTTGCCTCATCCAGTCTTGCCTTGTCTGTCCTTGTCCTCTCCTAGGCCTGCTCTGCTGGTATTGATCTTCTGCTTCGGACTTGTACCCGACTATGCTAGCCAGTCAACTGGACCTGAACTTAGCATTGGAGCTGACTAAATTTGCCCGTCGCCTAGAAATGACCTTTCCTTGGACCTGACAATGCTAGTCTGCCGCCTGGCCCTGACCTTTACCTCGAACCTTACCACAATGGCTTTCCACCTACCCTGCACCTTGGAATGTTCTAGTATCTCTTGTCTGCTGCCTGCCCTGATTTTGGCTTGTTCCTGCACTTACTTTACTCAACCACCCTAGGGACGCACCTAAATCCTACCGACCATCAGAACCCAAGAGAGCATCCTACAAGAGAGGCAACTGTTATAGGTGAAGCTCCAATCTGTCCTGCTCCAGGTTGAGTTTTCCAGCTTTCATCATACATCTCATAGGTTTGCCAATAAGGCTGCATCAAGTATGCCACAGCACCAAGGGCACACAGGCACACCACCCATCACGCTGTTTATATAGTGTATATGCAGACTTTACTGCTATGCAGGTTGTTTGAATATTACCCTCTAAATATAATTTTGTACACAAAAATATAATTTAGAATTTTCATTTTAAAAGTCATAAAGTATTTTCCAAATGAAATATAATTGTCTAATTATCAGCCTCATTCTTTTCCATATACCTTAATATACGTATAATGGTAATAAGATTAAACAATGTTCAGGTCTAATGCAGCAAAGTTGTTTGAACAATTTTAATATGCTACAGGTTTGTTATCAAACCAGTTCTTACTTTCCCTTGCACATCTTCCTTACGTATTAGTAAGACTGCAAGCAAGGAATGACTAAAAGTAGCTTATTAAATGAATAAGCATTAAAAATTTCACATGAGTACCGTAAAACATTATATTCCACAGATTATGGACTTGTTATAACTCAATCTGACAGACTAGATAGGCATCAGAAAATGACAAGTTGTATATAGAGCAAGAAGCAGGAACTAAGCATGGATTTGACCGATTAATGTTATAGATGAAAAAGGACAATCTTGTGTGGTCCCGTTCAGATGCCATATTCAAGACTTTTTATTGCAAACACCTTTCTTCAAATATCCATTTAACATGCATCCATCTGTCAAGTGTTGTTTTCAATAGTGGTGTTAATGTGCATGTGCCCCCTTTCACTTTTGTGGTTCACACCTTTAACTAGGGCTGCATTCAGAGTGTAATAAACAGACTTCCACAATTTCAAGTATTAAAGATGCACAGAATGCAGATAAGTCACATTAGCTCAAGACAAAGGTGCTGTAACAGAACAGTCCTTAGATTTCAAAGGCATATAAATATGTTTATGAAAATTATTCAAGCAAATATACAGTTAAACAACTAATCTTGAAATATTGAGCCATGAACAAAACATGTCTGGGGAGCATGTAATACCTTCAAAGATAAGGTATTTGGGAGGAGGGTTTTTCTATTTTCTATTTACATGCAGACACAGTAGTTTGTCTATCTAGACTTTATTACTAGCAACAATATTCATTGAAAAGTTTTCCATCTCGTATACATGTACAGAGACTGAAACTATAACCTCTCACTCAAAACCAACTGTATAGCATAGATGCAGGTAATTCAGGACAGGAATTCAGTACAATAGTTGATTAACATAGACAATATTATAGGCCATTTTGACACTTGTAAGATTTGAATTGTTTGGCAAAATCATGTGTAATCAGTATGATACATAGCGCATTCATGGATCTATTTGCTAAAATGTGTTAATGCTAATGATATTGTTAACACACATTAAACATGTGTTGACACACATTATTGTGCCATAATGCAGATTAATGCTTTCATTATTTAACAAATTTTAGTGTGTTATTCTGCTTTACAATATCACAGATTTAACATGGACTATTGATAAAAAATGGTAATGGGCTATGCCACATGCAAATGCATGCAAATCAACTCCTTTCAAAAGATGATCAAAATGGTTTACATTTTCAGCATTCATGTTCTTGGTCAACAATCACATACTGTGTCAACCTTCACATTCTAGGTTAACATTATAACAAATACAATTTCTAGCTCATATTCATATATATTCTAAGACATCAACATAGCAAATATATAATCTAGATATATTCATATATTTTAGGTCAACACAACAATAAATGCAAATTTTAATTCTGCTAACAATACACTTTAAATCATTCACACTTATTGTTTGCTCCACTACCATTAGCTCTGGTACTGATGTGTTACGCGTGCTGGCCGAGGCAGACCTGTGGCCTGGCCCCCTCACCTCTCTCAGACGAATCTAGTGCCTGGTTCCTCATCCCTGGCAGTGGTAGGCTGCCGGCTCCGTCCTCTGGCCACCCTTGGTGCTTCTGGCTCAGCCACAGATTTTTGTGCTCCGCGTCGGGCCTCTCCGCATGGCCTGCGGAGAGATGCTGCCACTCAGTGCTGCGCCCCTCTCTAGGTACACGCACATCACTATGTCTTAAGTAGGGCCCGCGGCGGGAACCTTACCGCGGCCCCAGATGATGACATCAGCGGAGCTCTGGTATTTAAGCCTAGGCTCCGCTCCTAAGGATTACCTTTACATCAGGTCTCCACGCTGGTCATGTACTCATTGCCTCCTGGTGATTCTTCCTGGTTCCTGGTTCCTGATCCTCACTGACTCCTGTTCCTGGTTTCCTCGTTCCTGAGTTCCTGATCCTTAACCTACCCTCGAACTGCCTCCTCGGACTTTGACTTCTGCTTTGCCTGACCACGCCATTGACTCTCTCCAAGACAGGACTTCTACTTTGCCTGACCACGCCATTGACCCTAGGGATGTGCAGCAGGGACGGATTCATCCCATTCGGGATTTGGATTCGTAGAGGCCCAAATCCATTACATCCGTTCTTGGGGGCCCCCGATCTGTTCATATGTCAAAATGCATTTGTTCCCCCCCAAAAACCTCATCCCGACCCTTTAAACTTATTTATCTACAAACCCCACCCCTCCTGACCCCCCCCCCCAAGACTTGCCAAAAGTACCTGTTGGTCCAGCGGAGTTCCGGGAGCGATCTCCTGCAGTCGGGCTGTGGGGCTGCCGGTATTCAAAATGGCGCCGATAGCCCCTGTGACATAGTAAGGGCAAAGGCTATCGGCGCCATTTTGAATACTGGCAGCCGATGACCCGAGTGCAGGAGATCGCTCCCAGGACCCCCGCTGGACCACCAGGGACTTTTGGCAAGTCTTGGTGGGGGGGTCTTGGCGAACCCGCACGAATACAACCCCCATGAATACAACGGATCACCAATGAATAGCCACCCCCTCGACACCCCCCCCCCCCCCCAGACTTGGCAAGTCCCCTTTCAAATGTTATAATCATAGGTCCCCAGATACTTTTTTTTCAAAACAATTGTGTTAACCTTACCAAATTTGCCCTTTAAAGGCTTGCTATTATTTTGGAGTGAGTTGGAAAAGCTGGCCAGTAAGTGGGGCAAATCTCTGGTTATTCATTTGTCAGAGGATAAGAAGCAGATTCCACGCTCATTTAACATGAGAGGTCATACTAGAGGATCCAGGAATTTTCATCCCTATAGAGGAATGACCCTTCAGCAAACTCAACTTATTGGTAGGTAGAGATGTGAATCGTGTCCTCGATCGTCTTAACGATCGATTTCGGCTGGGAGGGGGAGGGAATCGTATTGTTGCCGTTTGGGTTTTAAAAATATCGTGAAAAATTGTTAAAATCATGAGCCAACCCCCTAAAACCCACCCCCGACCCTTTAAATTAAATCCCCCACCCTCCCGAACCCCCCCCAAATGCTTTAAATTACCTGGGGATCCAGCGGTGGTCCAGAACGGCGGCGGTCCGGAACGGCCCCCTCAATTGAATCCTTTTGTCTTCAGCCGGCGCCATTTTGCAAAATGGCGGCGGCCATAGACAAAAACGATTCGACGCAGGAGGTCGTTCCGGACCCCCGCTGGACTTTTGGCAAGTCTTGTGGGGGTCAGGAGGCCCCCCCAAGCTGGCCAAAAGTTTCTGGGAGTCCAGCGGGGTTCAGGAAGCGATTTCTTGCCGCAAATCGTTTTCCGTACGGAAAATGGCGCCGGCAGGAGATCGACTGCAGGAGGTCATTCAGCGGCGGTCCGGAACCCCCGCTGAACGACCTCCTGCAGTCGATCTCCTGCCGGCACCATTTTCCGTACGGAAAACGATTCGCGGCAAGAAATCGCTTCCTGAACCCCGCTGGACTCCCAGAAACTTTTGGCCAGCTTGGGGGGGCCTCCTGACCCCCACAAGACTTGCCAAAAGTCCAGCGGGGGTCCGGAACAACGCGGCCATTTTGCAAAATGGCGCCGGCTGAAGACAAAAGGATTCAATTGAGGGGGCCGTTCCGGACCGCCGCCGTTCTGGACCACCGCTGGATCCCCAGGTAATTTAAAGCATTTGGGGGGGGGGTTTCGGGAGGGTGGGGCATTTAATTTAAAGGGTCGGGGGTGGGTTTTAGGGGGTTTTAGTGTGCCGGTTTTCCTGCCCTCCCCCTTCCCCCGATTTACGATTTTTTAACGATAAATCGGGGGAATTGGTATTGTATCATGGCCCTAACGATTTTTGACGATTTAAAATATATCGGACGATATTTTAAATCGTCAAAAAAACGATTCACATCCCTATTGGTAGGTCTCAGTCCTTTCATCCCCGACAGCCAAGGAGGGATGTGGGTTCAGGTAGGGGAACCTCCCGACCCTCCCAATGAAAGTTTGCTGACCCATCCCTGGTAACAGGAGATAGGGGGATGCCAATCTCTCTTCAATCAGAGGTGGGTCAAGGTCATATCAGATCAATTGGTCCTGGAGGTGATACAAGAAGGATCTGTTTGTCTTTTTGAAGATGATACTAAGATCTGCAACAGAGTGGACACGCTAGAAGGAGTTGAGAGAATGAGATGGGATTTAAGAAAGCTGGAAGAGTGGTCAAAGATATGGCAGTTGAGATTCAATACCAAGAAGTGCAAAGTCATGCATATGGGATGTGGAAATCTGAAAGAACTGTATTTGATGGGGGAGTGAAGGGCTGATGTGCACGGAGCAGGAGAGAGACCTTGGGGTGATAGTGTCTAACAATCTGAAGTCGCAAAACAATGTGACAAGGCAATAGCTAAAGCCAGAAGAATGCTGGGTTGCATAAAGAGAGTAATATCTAGCAAGAGAAAGGAAGTGTTGATCCCCTTGTACAGAGCCTTGGTGAGGCCTCACATGGAGTACTGTGTTCAGTTCTGGAGACCGTATCTCCAAAGGGACAGAGACAGGATGGAGGCGGTCCAGAGAAGGGCGACTAAAAAGGTGGATGGTCTTCATAAAATGATTTATGAGGAGTGATTTAAGAACCTAAATATGAATACCCTGGAGGAGAGGAGGAACAGGGGTGATATGATAGAGACTTTCAGATACTTGAAAGGTTTTAATGATCCATGGTCAACAACAAACCTTTTACGTTGGAAAAAAAATCAGTAGAACTAGGGGTCATGGATTTGAAGCTCCAGGGAGCAAGACTCAGAACCAATGTCAGGAAGTATTTCTTCTGGAGGAAGTGGTGAAGACGAAACTGTGAAGAATTTCAAAGGGGCATGGGATAAACACTGTGGATCCATAAAGGCTAGAGGATGGGAACGAAGAGAAGAGCCATGGGGTGGATTACTGGAGTGGAGGCTACTACCTTTTGATTACTACCCTTATTCAATAAGCCTTCGCACGGTTAGTGCAACTCCAACATTGCTCTCTGCTTCAAAGGCAAGGGGAAATGTGGAAAAGAGGATTTGTATTCAGATAACAACCAAGGACTGAACTTCACACTCTGGGTAAACAAATAAGCATGGGGGTAGCTTGCTTATTTGTTACACTCGGGTGTTTTAGTGTGCCCTTGGGCCTCGACCCGACCCCAGATGGATCCAGGACCGGACTCAGGTTTGACGGCATTCCACCATGGCTGACGGTCTGACCCTCTGCCAGGCCAGCAAGCTCCCATGGCCAACAACATGATGATGTTGGAATGTGAATGGTCCTCCAACCATTCCGAGCCCTTTCGGACCTTCTGCATGGAACAGCATAGAGCAGCAGGCATAGCCTGAGGTCGAGGGCAGATGGGCCTTGACACGAAGACATAACAGCAGGATCGATGCAACGGCATCGCGAATGAAGACATGACACCACAGATGATGCGAAGACATCACGGACCAGTGGTTGATATGACGGCATCCCAGACCAGGGTCGATGCGATGACATCAGGAACAAGACATGATACCAAGAGTGATGCAATGGCATCCATGATGAGACGAGGAACTTGAAGAAGTCCAGACGAGATGAGAAGCTGGGCAGAAGGACATTGGCAGTGTCTCTCAGGGCGCCCTACTCAGCCCACCTGCGGGACTGAGTCGCGGACCACCCTGTCCCACTGCGCGCCCTACACAGCCTGAGGAGGCTGGTCACGGACCACGCTGGGAGCGGGACAAGCACAGGGAAGGATCCAGTCGAAGCAGAACAACGACGGAGCCGATGTCACCCGAAGCTCCACCAACGGCTGGCAGGACATGACGGCTCAAGAGCACAGGACACCAGTCCATCTGTAGGCTAGTCCAGGCTCAGGCACACATGCACCAGGTGTCCTGGTGTCTCTCCATGGCAACAAGAACTCCATGGAGAAGACAAGAAGACCTGACGGAGCTCTGACAGGCAGGAGCCTCCAGAGTGAAGTAACTCCGATGCAAGGCAAAGACAGACTGACGGAGCAGCCCTTTTATAGGGCTGAGCAGGAAGTCCACTCCCTAAGTGGGGTCAGCAACACTTCCTGTGGCTGGCCCTTTAAATCCTGAAGAGAGGCGCGCGCCAGCGCCTAAGGAAGCAGCAAGCAGGGCTGTGCAGCATCGTGGACAGCGGCCTGCACAGAGTCATCACGTAGACGCAGAACTGGGCCTGTGGAGCAGGCCCGAAGATGGCAGTGGCTCCAGCCACTGTAGGAGGCCCTGGGGGCGGCTCCAGCTGCCACTCCAGCCTGGGGATGCGGCCTTCGCGCCGCGAAGAAGACACTGGCGTTGGCGGCGGCTCCATCCATGCTGATGGCAGGAAAGTCTGCGGCTCCGGCCGCGGTGAAGAGGAGCAGCACGGGCGGCCTCCGAGCCGCAAAGAGAGATTTAGTCCGTGACTCCAGCCACATGGGCAGGCCCGACGCAGATGAAGACATGACAGCAGGATCGATGCAACGGCATCGCGGACGAAGACATAAGAACATAAGAAAATGCCATACTGGGTTAGACCAAGGGTCCATCAAGCCCAGTATCCTGTTTCCAACAGTGGTCAAACCAGGCCATAAGAACCTGGCAAGTACCCAAAAACTAAGTCTATTCTATGTTACCATTGCTAATGGCTGTGGCTATTCTGTAAGTGAACTTAATAGCAGGTAATGGACTTCTCCTCCAAGAACTTATCCAATACTTATTTAAACACCGCTATACTAACTGCACTAACCACATCCTCTGGCAACAAATTCCAGAGTTTAATTGTGCGTTGAGTAAAAAAGAACTTTCTCCGATTAGTTTTAAATGTGCCCCATGCTAACTTCATGGAGTGCCCCCTAGTCTTTCTACTATCCAAAAGAGTAAATAACCGATTCACATCTACCAGATTTAGACCTCTCATGATTTTAAACATCTCTATCATATCACCCCTCAGCCGTCTCTTCTTGAAGCTGAAAAGTCCTAACCTCTTTAGTCTTTCTCAGAGGGGAGCTGTTCCATTCCCCTTATCATTTTGGTAGCCCTTCTCTGTACCTTCTCCATCGCAATTATATCTTTTTTGAGATGCGGCAACCCAAATTGTACACAGTATTCAAGATGCGGTCTCACCATGGAGCAATACAGAGGCATTATGACATTTTCCGTTTTATTCACCATTCCCTTTCTAATAATTCCCAACATTCTGTTTGCTTTTTTGACTGCTGCAGCACACTGAACCAACAATTTCAATGTGTTATCCACTATGATGCCTAGATCTCTTTCTTGGGTTGTGGCAACTAATATGGAATCTAACATTGTGTAACTATAGCATGGGTTATTTTTCCCTATATGCATCACCTTGCACTTATCCACATTAAATTTCATCTGCCATTTTGGTGCCCAATTTTCCAGTCTCACAAGGTCTTCCTGCAATTTATCACAATCTGCTTGTGATTTAACTACTCTGAACAATTTTGTGTCGTCTGAAAATCTGATTACTGCACTCGTCGTATTTCTTTCCAGATCATTTATAAATATATTGAAAAGTAAGGGTCCCAATATAGATCCCTGAGGCACTCCACTGCCCACTCCTTTCCACTGAGAAAATTGTCCATTTAATCCTACTCTCTGTTTCTGTCTTTTAGCCAGTTTGCAATCCACGAAAGGACATCGCCACTTATCCCATGACTTTTTACTTTTCCTAGAAGCCTCTCATGAGGAACTTTATCAAACGCCTTCTGAAAATCCAAGTATACTACATCTACTGGTTCACCTTTATCCACATGTTTATTAACTCCTTCAAGAAAGTGAAGCAGATTTGTGAGGCAAGGCTTGCCCTGGGTAAAGCCATGCTGACTTTGTTCCATTAAACCATGTCTTTCTATATGTTCTATGATTTTGATGTTTAGAACACTTTCCACTATTTTTCCTGCACTAAAGTCAGGCCAACCAGTCTATAGATTCCAGGATCGCCACTGGAGTCCTTTTTAAATATTGGGGTTAGGTGTGTGCATTCGGTCCCTACGTATTGGCAATCCGCAACGGATGTGCCAATATTCGTTGTATTCGTGGGGAAGCGAAACGTATCGCGATTCCCCACGGATACAACAAATTTTCGCCGAATTTTCACCCTCCTGATCCCCCCCATGACTTACCAAAACTCCCTACTGATCCCTCCCAAGACTTACTCCCAAGACTTACTCCCAAGACTTACCAAAACTCCCCCCAAGACTTACCAAAACTCCTGCACTTGGGTGCTAGCCTTTGCCCTCACTATGTCACAGGGGCCGAGGGTCGGCCCTGTGACATAAAGAGGGCAAAGGCTAGTACTGGCGCCATTTTGAGTACTGGCAGCCGCTAGCCTTTGCCCTCACTATGTCACTGACCGTCAGTCCCTGTGACATAGTGAGGGCAAAGGTAGCGCCGGCGCCATTTTGAATACTGGCAATATGGCCCGAGTGCAGGAGGTCGTTCCCGGACCCCCGCTGGACTTTTAGAAAGTCTTGTGGGAGTCAGGAGGTCCCCCCAAGCTGGCCAAAAGTCCCTGGGGGTCCAGCGAGGGTCCGGGAGCAATCTCCTGCACTCGTGCCGTCGGGTGCCAGGAACCAAAATGGCACCAATAGCCTTGCCCTTACTATGTCACAGGGGCTACCGGTGTCATTGGTCAGCCCCTTTCACATGGCAGGAGGACAAGATGGCGCCAATGGCCATGTGACAGGGGCTTACCAATGTCACCGGTAGCCCCTGTGACATAGTAGGGCAAAGGCTATCGGCACCATTTTGAACTGGTACTGAGGGTGTGAGAGTGTTCCCGGACCCCCGCTGGACTACCAGGGAGTTTTGGTAAGTCTTGGGGTGGTCAGGAGGGTGGGGGGTTGTAGTAAATTTAATTTTAGCCGGGTAACGAATAGGATTCGACGTATAACCGTATCGGGACGCCATACGGATGCATGCAACGTATCTGCCCCCCGACAAATACGTATCCCAATTGCAACGTATGGCGTCCCTCTGCACATCCCTAATTGGGGTTACATTAGCTATCCTCCAGTCTGCAGGTACAATGGATGATTTTAATGATAGGTAACAAATTTTTATTAATAGGTCCGAAGTTTCATTTTTTAGTTCCTTCCGAACTCTGGGGTGTATACCATCCGGTCCAGGTGATTTAGTACTCTTCAGTTTGTCAATCAGGCCTACCAAATCTTCTAGGTTCACTGTGATTTGATTCAGTCCATCTGAATCTTTACCCATGAAAACCTTCTCCATTACGGGTACCTCCCCAACATCCTCTTCAGTAAACTCCGAAGCAAAGAAGCAAAGAAATCATTTATCTTTCCATGATTGCCTTATCTTCTCTAAGTGCCCCTTTAACCCCTTGATCATCTAACAGTCCATGAGAGAAAATTTGCATACACTGCCTCCATTACATGCAAATTTTCTCTCATGCATATTCATTGTGGATATCATGAAAACCCGACTGGCTGGGGGGGTCCCCAGGACAGGGTTGAGAACCACTGTCCTAGAGGATAACTAGAAAACCAGCATGCCTAGGTGTGTCCCAAAGACTGACTTGAGAAGCACTGACCTTAGGAGAACAAACTATTAAGAATGCATTGAGAAGGAATAGATAAGGACCAGTTCCAGGATTCTTGTTACTCCAAAAGGATATTCCCACAGCTACACAACTAGTGAAGTGGGTATCAAGGTCCTTCATGGAGGCCAGCACACCACATCTATGAGCATTAGGGATGTGAATCGTTTTTCAACGATTAAAATTATCGTCTGATAATGTTTATATCGTCTTAAATCGTTATAGAACACGATACAATAGAAATTCTAACGATTTATCGTTAAAAATCGTTAAATCGTGTTAGTGCGCACTAACTCGAGTTAGTGCGCACTAACTCGATTTAGTGCGCACTAACTGAAAATGATACAAATAAACACTTTCCAGGTCACTGAAGGTCAGTTAGGAATGAATATGTGTTCCTATTGGCTGGCTGCCCTCTTATCTATTGATATTACCAAGGTTACCACTGAGGTGATGGTTGGGGGGATGGGAAATGGAACTGGAAACTAACGAACACCAACAGAAAATGAAACAAAGTGTTCACACTTCCCAGGTCAGTAAAGGTCACTTAGGAATGAATATGTATGTATGTATTCCTATTGGCTGGCTGTGCTCTTATCTATTGATGTTACCAATATGGTTGGGGGGATGTGAAATGGAAACAGTTGGAAGCTTGACAAAAAAAGTAATGTAATGCTCAGCACTCACGTGACTAGAACTTGTTTGTTTATTATTTTTGTTAGCAGGCACCTGAAATGCTAGTGCATGTTGAATTTGCCAATCACTGTGCATTTTAGAAAGGTGGTCCTGGCTGGAACTGTACACAGTTCAAATATATGTAATTGATTGTTGGTAAGTGTATTTTTTAAGTAGCCACACTGGCACCAGTATGTTTACTTTTCCTCCTACTTAACTCACTAGCTCAGCTTTGTAAGAAGGGCTTCTCTGCTTGTGTGTTGTTTTTGTTTGGTGTGAGGAGAGCAGAAACATCAGATCTTTATTCAATCTACTACAGTCATCTCTTACAGTGCCCTATCCCTATTAATACCAGGAGTGTTGTGATCTTCCTGCACACAGTGCCCTAACCCTGATACCAGTCTGAGACAGCTCCCTCCCTGCATTACTAGTGAGAGGCTGGCTTCACAGACAGGGGGGAGCTGCCTGACCCTCACTCCTGACTTCCCCCATGTCCCAGCTAGTGAATGGTGTGTGGGTGAGGGGGGGGGGGGGGGAGGATGGTGAAGTCTGAGACAGCTCCCTCCCTGCATTACTAGTGAGAGGCTGGCTTCACAGACAGGGGGGAGCTGCCTGACCCTCACTCCTGACTTCCCCCATGTCCCAGCTAGTGAATGGTGTGTGGGTGAGGGGGGGGGGGGAGGATGGTGAAGTCTGAGACAACTCCCTCCCTGCATTACTAGTGAGAGGCTGGCTTCGCAGACAGGGGGGAGCTGCCTGACCCTCACTCCTGACTTCCCCCATGTCCCAGCTAGTGAATGGTGTGTGGGTGAGGGGGGGGGGAGGATGGTGAAGTCTGAGACAGCTCCCTCCCTGCATTACTAGTGAGAGGCTGGCTTCACAGACAGGGGGGAGCTGCCTGACCCTCACTCCTGACTTCCCCCATGTCCCAGCTAGTGAATGGTGTGTGGGTGAGGGGGGGGGGAGGATGGTGAAGTCTGAGACAGCTCCCTCCCTGCATTACTAGTGAGAGGCTGGCTTCACAGACAGGGGGGAGCTGCCTGACCCTCACTCCTGACTTCCCCCATGTCCCAGCTAGTGAATGGTGTGTGGGTGAGGGGGGGGGGGAGGATGGTGAAGTCTGAGACAGCTCCCTCCCTGCATTACTAGTGAGAGGCTGGCTTCACAGACAGGGGGGAGCTGCCTGACCCTCACTCCTGACTTCCCCCATGTCCCAGCTAGTGAATGGTGTGTGGGTGAGGGGGGGGGGAGGATGGTGAAGTCTGAGACAGCTCCCTCCCTGCATTACTAGTGAGAGGCTGGCTTCGCAGACAGGGGGGAGCTGCCTGACCCTCACTCCTGACTTCCCCCATGTCCCAGCTAGTGAATGGTGTGTGGGTGAGGGGGGGGGGGGGGAGGATGGTGAAGTCTGAGACAGCTCCCTCCCTGCATTACTAGTGAGAGGCTGGCTTCACAGACAGGGGGGAGCTGCCTGACCCTCACTCCTGACTTCCCCCATGTCCCAGCTAGTGAATGGTGTGTGGGTGAGGGGGGGGGGGAGGATGGTGAAGTCTGAGACAGCTCCCTCCCTGCATTACTAGTGAGAGGCTGGCTTCACAGACAGGGGGGAGCTGCCTGTCCCTCACTCCTGACTTCCCCCATGTCCCAGCTAGTGAATGGTGTGTGGGTGAGGGGGGGGGGGGTGGATGGTGAAGTCTGAGACAGCTCCCTCCCTGCATTACTAGTGAGAGGCTGGCTTCACAGACAGGGGGGAGCTGCCTGACCCTCACTCCTGACTTCCCCCATGTCCCAGCTAGTGAATGGTGTGTGGGTGAGGGGGGGGGGGGGAGGATGGTGAAGTCTGAGACAGCTCCCTCCCTGCATTACTAGTGAGAGGCTGGCTTCGCAGACAGGGGGGAGCTGCCTGACCCTCACTCCTGACTTCCCCCATGTCCCAGCTAGTGAATGGTGTGTGGGTGAGGGGGGGGGGAGGATGGTGAAGTCTGAGACAGCTCCCTCCCTGCATTACTAGTGAGAGGCTGGCTTCACAGAC
This sequence comes from Rhinatrema bivittatum, assembly GCF_901001135.1. NCBI lineage: Eukaryota > Metazoa > Chordata > Amphibia > Gymnophiona > Rhinatrematidae > Rhinatrema > Rhinatrema bivittatum. The sequence continues at coordinate 66,997,741 of NC_042620.1, read as the reverse complement.
AGGGGGGAGCTGCCTGACCCTCACTCCTGACTTCCCCCATGTCCCAGCTAGTGAATGGTGTGTGGGTGAGGGGGGGGGGAGGATGGTGAAGTCTGAGACAGCTCCCTCCCTGCATTACTAGTGAGAGGCTGGCTTCACAGACAGGGGGGAGCTGCCTGTCCCTCACTCCTGACTTCCCCCATGTCCCAGCTAGTGAATGGTGTGTGGGTGAGGGGGGGGGGGGGGTGGATGGTGAAGTCTGAGACAGCTCCCTCCCTGCATTACTAGTGAGAGGCTGGCTTCACAGACAGGGGGGAGCTGCCTGACCCTCACTCCTGACTTCCCCCATGTCCCAGCTAGTGAATGGTGTGTGGGTAAGGGGGGGGGGAGGATGGTGAAGTCTGAGACAGCTCCCTCCCTGCATTACTAGTGAGAGGCTGGCTTCACAGACAGGGGGGAGCTGCCTGACCCTCACTCCTCCGGGGTATTGTGATCTTCCTGCACACAGTGCCCTATCCCTGATACCAGGGGTGTTGTGATCTTCCTGCATGCAGTGCCCTATCCCTATTAATACCAGGAGTGTTGTGATCTTCCTGCATGCAGTGCCCTATCTTTATTAATACCAGGAGTGTTGTGATCTTCCTGCACGCAGTGCCCTATCCCTGATATCGGGATGTGTGCAAGAAGATCACAACACCCCCGGTATCAGGAATAGGGCACTGTGTGCAGGAAGATCACAACACCCCCAGTATCAGGAATAGGGCACTGTGTGCAGGAAGATCACAACACCCCTGGTATTAGGGATAGGGCACTGTGTGCAGGAAGATCACAACACTCCTGGTATTAATAGGGATAGGGCACTGTGTGCAGGAAGATCACAATACCCCTGGTATCAGGGTTAGGGCACAAGTTCTAGTCACATTGACTGATCACATTACTTGTTTTGTCAAGCTACCAACTGTTTCCATTTCCCATCCCCCATATACTGTCAGTAGGAAACTTGGTAACATGAATAAATAAGAGGGCAGCCAATAGGAATACATATTCATTCCTAAACTGACCTTAACTGACCTGAAAAGTGTCAAATTGTATCATTTTCAGTTAGTGCGCACTAACTCCCAGTTAGTGCGCACTAACTCGAGTTAGTGCGCACTAATCGGAAAAAACGATTTTTAACGATTTTTTAACTAAAAAATCGTGCCTAAGACGATTTTCTTGCCCTGCCACACGATTTCTATCGTTAAGACGATATGGAAAACGATTCACATCCCTAATGAGCATTAATGGATAAGCAAGAGCAGCAAGTAAAATTACCTAGCAGTAGCATTCATTGTCACATCCCAGTATGGAGGCCCTATTACAAGCTACAGAGCACACTCACTGTTGTCATCCTATTTCTTTCCTATAGATTGAGGACCTGAAGAAGAAGGCCCAGTGGCCGCGCCTGAAGAAGAGGTGGTGGCTCGATCGACTGCATGCCAAGCGGGATGGGGCTGATGGTAAGTGAATCCTCTAGTCTACTGACCAATGTTCACCTATAGATAACATGAATTTCAACATTTAAATAGACATCATTCTGATGCATGCTTTTGTTTTAAGGGGCTGCTGAAGAGGAAATGGAGGAAGAAGCACCAGCCCCAGCCCCTGCACCTGCAGCAGCAGCCACCACTGGGAGGGGGAGCAGGATGCTCCTCCCATATCCCTGCCACCACCAATGGAGGAAGTGGTGGTGATTGAACCACCCCCTGTGCAAGAGAATTGCCATACTGGGTCAGACCAGCTGGGCTACATCCTAGTTCCCATCCTGCAGGGCCTCCTCCCTGTTTTGCCCAAGGAGTTAGGGACGCGGAGACCCAGACCAGGCAGCCTTTGCTTGCTGAAGAAGGTATCCATGGCCCTCTGCTTTCTCTGCCATCCCGCCTCCCCAGCTCAGCAGCCAAGAGTTGAATTCCAGGCTTTCCTGAGGGGGAAGACAGAGGAGCTGAGAGGTATACATGCCTTCCGACGGAGGGTGATCAAGACCATGGATGTGCAGCTCCAGGCCCTACAATTGCTGGGGGCATCTGTAAGGGTCCTGGGTAGCCGCATGCCACCATCCTGATCACCCTCCTACCTGCCTTCCTAACTCCTTGGTAGTTTTTTATTTTCTGTTTGGTTATTCAGTCCCTAGAGAGCCACTTCCCAGTTTCATTTGCTGTTAAAGATTGTAATTACTTTATATTTTCTCAAAGTAAAAAGCTTTATATACATTTTCAACTGCCTGTTTATTGAGTATGTAGTAACAGGGGGAAGAAGGGGGAAGGGGGAAGAGCGGGAGGGGAGAGGGGGAAAGAGGGAGAGTGGGAGAGGAGGGAAGGGAGGGAGGATGTACCTGGTGAGAATAACTTCCCTTCCAAAGGAAAAACAGACTGCCATATTTAAAATTCCACACACGCATTATGACTTCAGGAATTTTATTTCACCTTTCAGAAATGTTGCAACAGTCTTCTCTGCCAAGAGAAGGGGTATGTAGATGTGAGAAGCATCAGCATTGGAAGGAACTTCTGGAGCCTGGGAGACATCGCCACAGGGCGCCGTGGACGGGAGGTACTAGCAGCGGCAGTGGGAGAGGATGTCCCAGGGCCCATTAGCACAGGAGCAAGGTGAGCAGGCCCGGGCGCGGGCCTAGCGCAGATGGGACACGCAACACCAGATACTTGTTACTTGGATTGACCACTGTTGGAAACAGGATACTGTGCTTGATGGATCCTTGGTGTGACCCAGTATGGCATATCTTATGTTCTTATATGTTCTTAAAATCTAAGACTGAAAATTGCACTGTACGTTGGGAGATTACTTCTGAAAGACTCATTCTTTTCAATACAATACTCTCAAATTAAAGATATCATTACTTAACCAGCATATATGTTTTTAACATTAAAAAATAGAGCTACTCCCCCACAAGACTTGCCAAAAGTCCCTGGTGGTCCAGCGGGGGTCCAGGAGCGACCTCCTGTGCTCGGGCCATCGGCTGCCAGTAATCAAAATGGCGCCAATAGTCTTTGCCCTTTCTATGTCACAGGGGCTACCGGTGCCATTGGTCAGCCCCTGTCACATGTTAGGAGCACAAGATGGTGCCGGCTGTCCATTGCACTTACCATGTGACAGGGGCCGACCAATGGCACCGGTAGCCCCTGTGACATCGTAAGGGCAAAGGGCCATCAGCGCCATTTTGATTCGTAGCAGGCCCGACAGCCCAATGGCCCTGAGGGAGAGATCACTTGCGGGACCCCGCTGGACTACCAGGGCTTTTAGTAAGTCTTGGGGAGGGATTGGGATGGTGGGGGGGTTGTAAGAAAGTAAAATTGAAGGGTTGGAGTGGTTTTTTTCCGATTCTTTTTTTTTCCGATTTGTTTTTTTTCCCAATTTGTTTTTTTTTTTCCGATTCATTTTCTGACTCATTTTCCCGATCCATGCCGACAAAAAACGATTTGTTCAAAAACAAAATTTTCGATGAAGCGCCCGAACCGAAATACGTCCCTATACGAAAAAACAAAGCTCATCTCTATTCGCCACCACCGCCCTTGTGGACACTGGGGAGAGTAGAAATTTCATTATGAAAGAGATCGTCAAGCTCCTTCAGATACCAGCCCAACCTCTGCAGATACCACTCCATATCACCTCAATTCAAGGAGAACACTTCCCTGATTGTATCACTCACCATACCATGGCCATTTGCCTCACTGTTGGAACCTCCATGATGAGGAGATCTCCCTTCTTATCTTGAAACGATCAACACACCCCATAGTCCTTGGACTTCTTTGGCTCCAGTTACATGCACCCCACTTCGACTGGCAATCCCTGCAACTCACCCAGTGGGGCCCTCAATGTCAAACCCACTGTTAATAGCAAGTGTTTCCATCTGTGACAGTTCTAAGCTCTACAACCCTTCCTGGGTTACCTGCCTCATACTCGGAATATAAAGACATGTTCTTCAAACAAAATGCCAATATCCTGCCTCCACTACGAGAGTTTAACTGCCCCATAGAACTCCTACCTGGAACCATGCCTCCCAAGGGCAGAACCTGTCCCCTTTCACTCCCAGAAACCCAAGCGATGTCAACATGCATCAAGGAAAATTTGACCAAAAGGTTCATAAGACCTCTAATTCCCTGGCAGGCACCGGGTTCTTCTTTGTAAATAAGAAGGATGGCAGGCTAAGACCATCCATATAGACTACAGAGGTTTGAACGCAGTAACCCGTAAGGACCGGTAGCCACTACCTACAGAGCGCACACATATTTACTAAATTGGATCTCCGGGGAGTATATAACCTAGTACGGATTCAACTGGAAGACATCTGGAAAACCACCTTCAACACAAGAGATGGTCACTGTGAGTACTTAGCAATGCCCTTTGGACTTTGCAATGCCCCTGCAGTCTTCCAGCGGCTAATGAATGAGATTTTCCAGGACCTGTTGTTCTCATTCATTGTAGTATGTCTAGATGATATATTCTTCTCCAAAGACCTGAAGTCTCATCGTACCCACATGTAAACAGTCCTCCAATGTTTCAGAGAGCATCATCTCAATGCTAAATTGGAGAAGTGCATTTTTGAACAACCCAGTCTCCCATTCTTAGGCTACATCATCTCCAACCGTGACTTCACTATGGACCCTGACAAAATCCAGGATATTTGAGATTGGCCTCAACCAGAGGGCCTCCGAGACCTAAAATGATTCCTCAAATTCAGAAATTACTATCGAAATTTCATCGCCAATTACTCCACGCTGGCCGTTCCACTCACTGCCATGACTAGCAAGGGATGTGACCTTCGAGTGTGGAGTTCCAAGGCCAAATCACCTTTCACGCCTTAAAGGAGACCTTCTATACCGGCCCGTGTCTACGTCACCCGGATCCTAACCGTCCCTTCATCGTCGAAGTCAACGGTTCCGCCATCAGACCAGGAGCAGTCTTGAGTCAATACTCCACCAAGGGAACACTAGTACAATGTTCCTTTTATTCACATAAATTCTCCTCCATAGAACAAAATTATATCATAGGGGACTGTGAACTCCTAACAGTGAAACTTGCCCTCCAAAAATGGCGTCCCTTGCTTGAAGGGGCGCAACACAAATTAACAATATTTACTGACCATAAAAATCTGGAACACCTAAAGGAGGCCCAGTTGCATAACCCAAGACAAGCCCACTGGGCCCTATTCTTTGAGCGCTTCAACTTTGAGCTCTGCTATCGCCCAGCAGCAAAAGATCTCCGTGCGGATGCGCTCTCTCGCTCTGTCGAGTCAGAAAACACACCCGAGACTCCAAGGTACATTATTGATCCAGCTTGCATATATATTGCAGTCACCACCACGGTACCAGCCGGGAGGACAGTGGTCCTCCACCATCTCCGTGAGCACGTGCTCCTTTGGGATCATGACTCCAAGCTGGCCGGCTACCCTGGCCGAGCCCGGACTCTCAAGATGCTCCGAAGGCACTATTGGTGGCCTGGTATGATAAAGGACTCCCATGAATATGTGAACTCCTGTCCGGTGTGCGCACAGCAAAAACCCCTGACTGGCCGCCCATGGGGGCTTCTCCAACCATTTCCTGGGTCCACAGAGCCCTGGTCAAGTCTCTCCACAGATTTCATCGTAGATCTGCCTCCTTCAAAAGGAAATACTGTAATCTGGGTCATCATTGACTGCTTCTAAAAAATGGTCCACTTTATTCAAGACCATGAGAGGTCTTGAACGAGTAGATGTGACTTGGTTATTTACACTTTCGAATAATAGAAGGACTAGGGGGCATTCCATGAAGTTAGCAAGTAACAGTTTTAAGACTAATCGGAGAAAATTCTTTTTCACTCAACGCACAATACAGCTCTGGAATTTGTTGCCAGAGGATGTGGTTAGTGCAGTTAGTGTAGCTGGGTTCAAAAAAGGTTTGGATAAGTTCTTGGAGGAAAAGTCCATTAATGGCTATTAATCAAGTTTACTTAGGGGTAGATTTTAAAAAATTGTGCGATCGCGTACTTTTGTTCGCGCACCAGGTGCAAACAAAAGTACGCTGGATTTTATAAGATACGCGCGTAGCCGCGCGTATCTTATAAAATCCAGGGTCGGCGCGCGCAAGGGGGTGCACATTTGTGCAACTGCGCGTGCCAAACCCAGCGCGCGCTGCCTGTTCCCTCCGAGGCCGCTCCGATTTCGGAGCGGCCTCGGAGGGAACTTTCCTTCGCCCTCCCCCCACCTTCCCCTCCCTTCCCCTACCTAACCCACCCCCCCGGCCCTATCTAAACCCTCCCCCCTTACCTTTGTTGGCAGATTTACGCCTGCTAAAAGCAGATGTAAATCTTCGTGCGCCAGCAGGCTGCTGGCGTGCCGTCACCCGACCCGGGGGCTGGTCCGGAGGCCTTGACCACGCCCCTGGGCCGACGCCACACCCCTGGGCCCGCCCCTGACATGCCGCGGCACACCCCCGAAATGCCACGTCGTTTCGGGAACGCCCCCGACATGCCCCCTCCCCGCCCCTTTTAGAAAGCCCCAGGACTTACGCGCATCCTGGGGCTCTGCGCGTGCTGGCAGCCTATGCAAAATAGGTGCACCGGCGCGCGAGGTCCCTGCGCACGTAAATCCTGCCGGATTTACGCGCGCAGGGCATTTAAAATCCACCCCTTATGGAATAGCCACTGCTATTAATTGCATCAGTAGCATGGGATCTTCTTAGTGTTTGGGTAATTGCCAGGTTCTTGTGGCCTGGTTTGGCCTCTGTTCAAAAGAGGATGCTGGGCTTGATGGACCCTTGGTCTGACCCAGCATGGCAATTTCTTATGTTCTTATGTTCTTACCTGGACTTCCATCAGCTCCAGAGCTAGCTCGACTCTTCTTCACCCACTTATTTTGTTTACATGGACTACCACAAGAAATTGTCTCTGATTGTGGCCCTCAATTTGCTGCTAAATATTGGATATCTCTCTGTAAAAAGTTCATTATTACGTTAAACTTAACATCAGCCTATCATCTCCAAGCAAATGTCTAGGCTGAGAGGACTAATTGCTCTTTGAAAACCTTCCTGCGATCATATGTCAATGACCAACAAGATAACTGGGCTGACCTCCTGCCATGGGCAGAACTATCCCATAACACCCATATCACTTCTGCCATGGAAGTTTCACCCTTTGTGGTGGTCTTCGACCGTCAACCACGCCTACCCCTGCCGGTTCCGCTCAGTGTACCCTCACCTGCAGCCCAATCTACAGTACAAACCATATGCCGGCTCTGGAACCAAGTAAGGGAAAGACTCTGCTCCAGGACTTCCACTGAGATCACCCTGAAAAACCCAGAGTGGTAAGGGGGAGGCCTAGAAGGGAAGGTACTGTTGTGCGTCCCGTCCACACTAGGCCTGCGCCCAGGCCTGCTCACCTTGCTCCTGCACTAATGGGCCCCAGGTCATCCTCTCCCACTGCTACTGCCAGTACCTCCCATCTGCAGCTGCCTGCGGTGACGTCTCCCAGGCCCTCCACTTCAGACCTAGCTCCATGACGAGGTGCGGCGTCCTCTCTGGTGCCTGCCCCATCCCTAGGTGCGTGTGTGCAGTCTGCCCGGCGCTTTAAAGGGCCAAGGGCGGTAACTAGCTCCGCAGCGCAGCCCGATGATTTCACCCAGCCTCCGTATAAAAGCGAGGCCCTGTTCCCCAGGGGGAATAGGGCCTCGCTTTGGCAATCGGGTCGACACCTTGGTGTTCTACGTTTGCCTAACCCCGTGTTCCAACATTTCCTTATTCCAGTGTCTCCTTGTTCCAGCATCTCCTTGTTCCTGAGCCTCCTTGTTCCTGAGTCTCCGTGTCTTCCTGTATCCTTACTCAAGTAGTATCTCTACGGACTGATCTCTGGTACTGACCTCTGCCTGCCTTACCATTCTTTTTGTCTGCTGCCTAGAACTGACCCTCGCTTGCCTTGACTACGCTCGGACTGACCTTGGTATTGACCCCTGCTTTGGCTTACCACTTCTGGACTGATACTCTGGCTCTGACCCTTGTGCTTCACTAGGACACTCTCTTCTGGCCTACTGTGACAACCAGACAACCTGCTTGGAATCCACCTGCGACTTCCACCTGACTAGACCCGCAGGTGCTGCCTGCCTCGCCCGGAGAACCTTCCTGAACTGTTACCTCCCTGAGGTCTCCGGAGCTTCCAGTTCGGGTCTAGTCCATCCTATCTGTATCAGCCGTGCACCCTTGCTCGTGATGGGCACACCCCTCCACTACCTCTCCGGGAGACCATCTGAGGCCCACCTAAGTCCAGGCGGTCCGGGTGCCCAAGGGCTCAACTTGCGGAAACCCCGGACTGTTATTGTCGAAGCTCCAGCTAGCCTCTGTCTCCTCGTGTGCTCTGCTTCCTGGTGGCAGGCGCTTTCTGAGTCCGACCAGAGGGCTGTACCAATCCTGCACCAGTCCAAGGGTCCACCTCCAGTGCAACACCTGGTAAGTACCGAAACATAAAATTTTAGAATTCACAATTCATAAATTTTGAAACATGGCCTATGTCAGTTGAAGCATCTTTTATGCATTTCTTTAAATAAGGGAAACTATTTGGTTTTGATATTTGCCTGAATGAGGAGCTATATAATTTAATACTTGCTTTTGTTTTTTCATGTGAAGGGACTTTTTTGAAAAACATAAATGAGATTCTTTTTGAAAAATGCATATTTGTATCCATGTTTTTTGTTACCGTCTGATTTCAAATGACTGTTGTTTTCTCCCCACATTGTATGAGGTGGAGGTGATGTATGAAGGCAATTTTTTCACTTTAATTAATTAGTTTGAATTTGTAATGTGGCCAGAAATTACATAAAATTGAGGGGTTAGATATTTATATAATGATTTGAAATAATATTTGACCCCAGGATCCCCTTTATTGGCATTGCAATAATATATCACTTTTTCTTGGATAGACAAGCCCTAGAAAAGTCACAATTTCATTTTCATATGAAATCTCTGATCTGGCCCAGTGAAGTGATTTGCATCTGAAATAATTCTGAGATTAATCTTTTATTCTTGAAATGTCAGCTTTATTTCTAACTATACAGTAATACTAGACCCAATATCTTATAACATGTGACTAAATACATAAAATAAAGACCTGTTATATTTGGATGAGAATCGAGTGTACCTTCATACGATGCGAACGTCTAGGTTCTGCTATCGTGCCGGTGAGCCATATGCTGGCTTCTAAATCATTAGGTACCTCAATATTGGTTGTTAAGTTATGTTGGTGTCCACGGGTTTGCGTATTCTTCAAAACCGCCACTTATCTTATGCTTGCTCAGGTAGTCAGTCTTGTGCCGCCGACACCGGGGTGTTTCGGAGCGGGGCTCCTTCTTCAAGGGCTGTACTTTATCAAGAGAGACTGCAAGTACATTGTGGAAATCTGCACAACATAAAAATACACCATTGTATTCATCCTTAAGTTATTGACATCTTGTGATGTCACTTAACTTGGTCACTATACCGATGGATAGATACATACTTGCTAGGGCGGCTGTATTAGCTTCTGTGGACTTTGGCGTTAGTGGTGCTTTCAGTTGAGCTCCGCTGTAAAGTACACGAGATGCTCAAAATTAACCTTGTTTTTCCTTTTGAATTACTACATGCTGATACCACCCGCTGTTTGAAGTTGTTTAAACAGCTCTGTTTGCGTGTCGAGTGGTTAGTACTTACTGTGTTTTTGACAGCTGCTCTGAACGGCTCCTCTTACTAGCACGAGTGCCGGCGGCGGGAGCCAACATATTTAGAGGGATTCCTCTGAGTAGAAAGTGGTGTCATTGGTGGTGTCATTGCTACGTGGGAGTGACGTATAGGGCGGTACTGCTGATGTCACTATTGTTTGTGCGATGTGGTGGAAGGGAACCGGTTTTAAATCAACGTAAACCACTCTATTTTATCATTGAGCCCGGTGGGTTCTAAGGTGTTCAGTCGATAGATCCATTCATTTTCTTTTCTATTCAAGATGCTGGCGCGATCACCTCCTCGCCTCCTCGCCTTGTTAGAGCGGGTGAGCTCGTCCTGGCGAGGAGGTGATTGCGCCAGCATCTTGAATAGAAAAGAAAATGAATGGATCTATCGACTGAACACCTTAGAACCCATCGGGCTCAACGATAAAATAGAGTGGTTTACGTTGATTTAAAACCGGTTCCCTTCCACCACATCGCACAAACAATAGTGACGTCAGCAGTACCGCCCTATACGTCACTCCCACGTAGCAATGACACCACCAATGACACCACTTTCTACTCAGAGGAATCCCTTTAAATATGGTGGCTCCCACCGCCGGCACTCGCACTAGTAAGAGGAGCCGTTCAGAGCAGCCGTCAAAAACACAGTAAGTACTAACCACTCGACACGCAAACAGAGCTGTTTAAACAACTTCAAACAGCGGGTGGTATCAGCATGTAGTAATTCAAAAGGAAAAACAAGCTTAATTTTGAGCATCTCATGTACTTTACAGCGGAGCTCAACTGAAAGCACCACTAACGCCAAAGTCCACAGAAGCCAATACAGCCGCCCTAGCAAGTATATATCTATCCATCGGTATAGTGACCAAGTTAAGTGACATCACAAGATGTCAATAACTTAAGGATGAATACAATGGTGTATTTTTATGTTGTGCAGATTTCCACAATGTACTTGCAGTCTGTCTTGATAAAGTACAGCCCTTGAAGAAGGAGCCCCGCTCCGAAACACCTCAGTGTCGGCGGCACAAGACTGACTACCTGAGCAAGCATAAGATAAGTGGTAGGGATGTGAATCGTGTCCTCGATCGTCTTAACGATCGATTTCGGCTGGGAGGGGGAGGGAATCGTATTGTTGCCATTTGGGGGGGTAAAATATCGTGAAAAATCGTGAAAAATCGAAAAATCGAAAAATCGCAAAACCGGCACATTAAAACCCCCTAAAACCCACCCCGACCCTTTAAATTAAATCCCCCACCCTCCCGAACCCCCCCCAAATGACTTAAATAACCTGCGGGTCCAGCGGCGGTCCGGAACGGCAGCAGTCCGGAACGGGCTCCTGCTCCTCAATCTTGTTGTCTTCAGCCGGCGCCATTTTCCAAAATGGCGGCGAAAAATGGCGGCGGCCATAGACGAACACGATTGGACGGCAGGAGGTCCTTCCGGACCCCCGCTGGACTTTTGGCAAGTCTCGTGGGGGTCAGGAGGCCCCCCACAAGCTAGCCAAAAGTTCCTGGAGGTCCAGCGGGGGTCAGGGAGCGATTTCCCGCCGCGAATCGTTTTCGTACGGAAAATGGCGCCGGCAGGAGATCGACTGCAGGAGGTCGTTCAGCGAGGGTTCCGGCGCCTCGCTGAACAACCTCCTGCAGTCGATCTCCTGCCGGCGCCATTTTCCATACGAAAAGGATTCGCGGCGGGAAATCGCTCCCTGACCCCCGCTGGACCTCCAGGAACTTTTGGCCAGCTTGTGGGGGGCCTCCTGACCCCCACGAGACTTGCCAAAAGTCCAGCGGGGGTCCGGAAGGACCTCTTGCCGTCCAATCGTGTTCGTCTATGGCCGCCGCCATTTTTCGTCGCCATTTTGGAAAATGGCGCCGGCTGAAGACAACAAGATTGAGGAGCAGGAGCCCGTTCCGGACCGCTGCCGTTCCGGACCGCCGCTGGACCCGCAGGTTATTTAACTCATCTGGGGGGGGGGGGTTCGGGAGGGTGGGGGATTTAATTTAAAGGGTCGGGGGTGGGTTTTAGGGGGTTTTAGTGTGCCGGCTCACGATTCTAACGATTTATAACGATAAATCGTTAGAATCTCTATTGTATTGTGTTCCATAACGGTTTAAGACGATATTAAAATTATCGGACGATAATTTTAATCGTCCTAAAACGATTCACATCCCTAATAAGTGGCGGTTTTGAAGAATACGCAAACCCGTGGACACCAACATAACTTAACAACCAATATTGAGGTACCTAATGATTTAGAAGCCAGCATATGGCTCACAGGCACGATAGCAGAACCTAGACGTTCGCATCGTATGAAGGTACACTCGATTCTCATCCAAACATAAAAGGTCTTTATAGCTTTATTTCTAAAACAAATACATATGCCATATTTTTTTTCCAAAAGAAAATACCTTTCTTTACTTAAAACTCTTATCATTTTAATGCAACTCCATTCACTAAATTTGCATCAGAATAAATAAGTAAACAATATTTTATGTTTAATTAAAATATGATTAGGTTCCCTGTATAATGCCATTTTTTAGGAACAAGCTCCTTAACCTAAATCTCATTTTTTTTAAATTCAATATTTTTCTTAGAGCCAAAATGATTGTTGTGTGTCAAAACAATTGTTGTTTGTTGTATGCTCACCAAAATCAAACTTCACACATGTCCAATTATCTAATTCTGGGCACCTGCCATGGATACTGTGTAGTATTTTGAATAAAAATATATTATTGATAGCACACTTCAATACACTGAGAAATTAACTAGTGTCAAACATTTTTTTTGTGTGTGGGGGCAACCATCTGAGTTTTCATACACATGTAAAAAATGTCATGAAATGATATTGTATAATAAATAAATACTATAAGGCAGAATTTTCAGGGTACTTCATGAGTCTTTGATTTCTGTTTAATTTAAGAACTTTTATACCAGGCCATGGAAGATATTTATCTCAGCAGTACCATCTGACTCCTTGGCAGATTTTGCAAAGAATTGTTTACTATTTTCAAGTTCCCAGTGACTTTCCTGATAATTTACTTTGGCCACTCTACTTGCTTGGATGACATTTTCTGAAAATAATTTCAAATTCTCAGCAAATAGCATCCTTTAGTCCATGCCATACTAGGGATTTCTTAGCCCTTGCAGCCTCTTGGGATCTCTGCAACTGCCTCTGTAATGAAATGAAATTATTTCTATAGTTTCTTATGTAGCAAAACATACAAATAAATAGATTAGCACAAATTACACTTTAGTTTGCATGTTTACTGTCATCAAAATAGTTATGTTTTCAAAGCATTGCCCATAACATGGATATCTGTACAAATTCACCCTCTCACCTCATCCTTTCAAATGTGTATTCTGCAACATTCCTTTTTTTTTCTTACGTCTTTGTTCACAACTTAAAAACTTAAACTACTTTGGTAAAAATATTTAAAATGCATCAGTAATATCATACATAAATAGATACTACTAAAGAAACCACAACTCAGATACTACATCGACACTGCCCCACCTTATATAATAACCCCACCCCACACCACCCAGACACCCACTCTTTTTTCCCAAAAAGAATTCATGCAGATAGTGAGAATTCAAGAAGAGTATACAGCAACTTATATCTAACAATCACTGAACAAAGGATTTTACACTGTCAACATGAAAGGAATTTGTTTAACTTATTTGTGAAGTGGTGCCATGCCCTCATTCAGTCACACAGCTGTCAAGATCAATTTACTATATCACAAAAAAATCACGTTCTAAATAAAGATTGAGCACAAAAGTCAACCCCTTTTCCACACACAAATCCTCACCCCAAAATTCATACATTGTTTAACAATCGAAGGCTTGCTTGCTGGTAAAGTGTCTTTTCCATAAATTGTGAAATTAGCCCATAAAAGAGCAGGGTGGACCAGCTTAGGTATTTGTAGTCAAACTGGGGAGAAGAGTAGACCCATCCTGTCCATAAAAACTGACACATGACCAGCATATCACCACAGTTCTTACATTCACATTTGCAAAAATCAGGCAGAAAAATCTGTTTTATAGTCTCTGTCCAAAATGATGGAGCATACTGCTTGCTGTGCGCCTCATCTGGATCTGGCTAGGTATGCCGTAACTATGAATGCCCTGCCTCTGCTCCTGCCCCCTAGCTTATTCTGTTTACATGATGTTTGGGATGGGCAGGAAAGAAAATGCCATGAAGAAAGGGGATGTGGGGGTGGGAATGGTATCATAGTCCAGCTGTAACTTAAGTGGAAGCAGATGGCAGCCCCCTGGTCCCTCGGTCTTCCTGTGGTATGACATCGAGAAGAATACTACTGCCCCACAGGATACTGCAGGGGAACCCTGCCCATAAACCACCACTGTACATCCTACAAGCCTTTCAACAAGATATAGAAAACTTGGGGATTGGTGACGTTGTTGCATTGGATTGCCCCACTGATACAGACAATGGATGGGTGTTTGATTAGCATCCAAGTTGTGGTTCCCCTTCTTGTACATCTTTGGGGGTTGAGGGAAACTCTTTTATATTTTTTGGGTACACCATTGAACTAGTAATTGTTTGACAGGATAAACAGTTGCAGGAATATCCTTTGAGACCATTTGCAAATTCTGATTTGTTACTTGGAGTGTTGCATAGCCTGACAGATCCAATCTGCATTTACTGATCCTGAATGACCTTGGACATTTGCATAAGAACATAAGAACATGAGAAATTACCATTCTGGGTCAGACCAAGGGTCCATCAAGCCCAGCATCCTGTTTCCAACAGAGGCCAAACCAGGCCACAAGAACCTGGCAATTACCCAGTAGAGATGTGCTTTGTTTTTTTCTACCGGGTCGTTTTTCGGTTCGAATACTTCATGGTATAATTCGGGTCTTCTCGTTTCGTTTTCGGTTCGTTTGCCCGAAAACGAAACGAGAAACCCGAAACCGGACCGAAAAACGAATCGGTAACGAAGCGAAAAAAAAAACCACCCCAAGCATTTAAAAACATTTTTAAGCATTTTCGTACATATATAACAACCCCCCCCATCCCGATCCCTCCCCAAGACTTACGAAGATCCCTGGTGGTCCAGCGGGGTCCATTTGCCCTCCGTGCCCTCCGTGCCAGGAGGGGGCTCCTGACCCCCACAAGGCTTGCCAATAATCCCTGGGGGTCCAGCAAGGTTCCGAAAGCGATTTCGTTTTCGGCTGCCAGTAACCAAAATGGCGCCGATAGCCTTTGCCCATACTATGTCACAGAGGCTTTCGGCGCCATTGGTCAGCTCCTGTCACATGATAGGAGCACAAGATGGTGCTGATGGCCATGTGACAGGGGCTGACCAATAGCGCCGAAAGCCCCTGTGACATGGTAGTTCGGGCTATTTGGCACCATTTTGAGGCGCACGGCTTGCAGCACAGCACACCGGGCACGGAGGGCACGGAGGGCAAATGGACCCCGCTGGACCACCAGGGATCTTCGTAAGTCTTGGGGAGGGATCGGGGGGTGGTGTATTATAGTGAATTTAAATGTTTGGGGTGGGTTTTAATAAAAAAAAAAATTTGTGCCCCCTCTCCCCAGGCAAACCTGAAAACGAATTTTCCCCCGAATTGCGGGGAAAATTTTGTTTCCGGTTTCGGGGGCTCCGAAATAACAGCGTTTATGTCGTGTTTCGGATACTCCGAAACAGAAACGAATTAGGAAATTTCGTTAAATTTCCTAAATAGGGCGAAAAACGAACCACATCTCTATTACCCAGACACTAAGAAGATCCCATGCTACTGATGCAGTTAATAGCAGTGGCTGTTCCCTAAGTAAACTTGATTAATAGCCATTAATGGACTTCTCCTCCAAGAACTTATCCAAACCTTTTTTGAACCCAGCTACACTAACTGCACTAACCACATCCTCTGGCAACAAATTCCAGAGTTTATTGTGCGTTGAGTGAAAAAGAGTTTTCTCTGATTAGTCTTAAATGTGCTACTTGCTAACTTCATGGAATGCCCCCTAGTCCTTCTAATATTCAAAAGTGTAAATAACCGAGTCACATCTACTCATTCAAGACCTCTCATGATCTTAAAGACCTCTATCATATCCCCCTCAGCTGTCTCTTCTCCAAGCTGAACAGCCCTAACCTCTTGTTATAGATCTGTTCCTCCAGAGGGGAGGAGTTAGCAATCTGTTATTGATCTACTCCCCCAGAGGGGAGGAGTTAGCAACCTGTTATTGATCTGGCTGCTGGAAACTTCTGAAGAAGGAGGAACTAGCATCTGTTATGGATAACCCTGCCAGGAGGGAGGAGTTAGTAATCTGTTAGCGCTCACCCCACCAGGAGGGCGAAGTAGCAATACTTATGGCTTAGATCCTTCAGAGGGGAGGCGTTAGCAATCTGTTGTAGATCACTCCTCGAGATGAGAGGGGTAGCAATCTGTTAGTGATGCGACCGCCAGGGAGGCAGAGTTAGTCTTCTCTAGAATGCTGTTTCCCCAAGGAGAGGAGCTAGTGATATGTAATACTCCATAGGCAGAGTCAGTGATCTGATGTGGGATGGATCCCACTTAGTGGCAATTGCTTTGATACCGCTCTAGTAGTGTAAGGAATAAACCCTTAGTAGAAATGGTAAATCCTTGGGCCGATGGCAGATGACAGCGCCCCCAGGCGGAGATCCTGAGAGGGACCACCGGCTAGGCTGGAGTATTGAGACAAACACAGATAGTTCTTTATTAGACTGGAAGTTGAACCATCAGAGGTGGCAGTATTGAGCTAATGTACCCGGCAGGGCTGAAGTCCCTCAGATACTCGAATTGCGATCTCTGGGTTGCTGAGCTGTAGAGAGAGACTATAGGTAGTGAGTAGACAGGGTATGCTGGATACATAACCAGTAGTAGATGATACACTTACAATTGTAGATATCTGTAATGGCCTCTTATGCAACAGAGAGTCTTCAGTATATTCAGGAACAGGAGCTGTAGGCGAGTACTGGTTCCTATAGGCAATCTGAAATAAGAACTCACAATAGCTGTGTATGAGATAGCTTCTGAGATAGAAGAGAGTCTGAAAAGGGTTTTAAGAACATGGGCCCTCGAGGAGCGAGTACCGGTTCCTATCTGCAATCTGCAATAATAACTCATGATCTCCATACCTGCGATAACATATTAGATAGAAGGAAGTCTTCAGAGATTAGGAACATGGGCCCTCATGGAGCGAGTACCGGTTCCTATCTGTAATAGAACTCACTGTGTTCACGTCTGCGATCACTTACAGGCAGTAAGGAGTCTTCTGAGCATTCAGGGATGTAGGCCCTCGAGGAGCGAGTATCAGATCCCGTCTTAACAATCTGAAATCAATAAGAGAGAGAGTGGGGCCCCTGAGGAGCGGGTACCCCTAGGTAAGTTTGTAGAGGCACAGCAGCGGAGAAAGAATTCCCCTTGCTAACTCGATTCATAGTTGCAAGCAAAGACCTTTTAAGTTGGAAGCAGATTACGTCACTACGGGTGGACACCCCCGAGGTTCGCACCCTTGCTGGTACAAAGTCTGGAGCGCACATGCACTTATGTCATCAGGAATATGGTGAATCCGCAGCATCAAGCCAGCCCGGGGATTCCGGGGTGAAGAGGCGAAGAGAAGCAGTGGCAGCATCTGTCCATCAGACCCGAAGGGAGTCACCATTAAGGTTAAGAGGGTGGAGCGAGGGCGAGAACAGGCACGAACGCAACACCTCTTCAGCCTTTCCTCATTTTGGTTGCCCTTCTCTGTACCTGCTCCATTGCAACTATCTGTTTTTTGAGATGTGGCGACCAGAATTGTACACAGTATTCAAGGTGCGGTCTCACCATGGAGCGATATAGAGGCATTATGACATTTTCCGTTCTATTAACCATTCTCTTCCTAATAATTCCTAACATTGTGTTTGCTTTTTTGAAAGCTGCAGCACACTGAGCCGACGATTTTAAAGTATTATCCACTATGATGCCTAGATCTTTTTCCTGGGTGGTAGCTCCTAATATGGAACCTAACATCATGTAACTACAGCAAGGGTTATTTTTCCCTATATGCAACACCTTGCACTTGTCCACATTAAATTTAATCTGCCATTTGGATGCCCAATCTTCCAGTCTTGCAAGGTCCTCCTGTAATGTATCACAGTCTGCTTGTGATTTAACGACTCTGAATAATTTTGTATCATCTGCAAATTTGATAACCTCACTCATCGTATTCCTTTCCAGATCATTTATATATATATATATATATATATATATATATATATATATATATATATATATATATATATATATAGAAAAGCAACGGTCCAAGTACAGATCCCTGAGGTGCTCTACTATTTATACTTTTCCACCTAGAAAACTGACCATTTAATCCTTCTCTCTGTTTCCTGTCTTTTAACCAGTTTATAATCCACGAAAGGACATCGCCTCCTATCCCATGACTTTGTAGTTTTCGTAGAAGCCTCTCATGAGGGACTTTGTCAAATGCCTTCTGAAAATCCAAATACACTACATCTACTGGTTCACCTTTATCCACATGTTTATTAACCCCTTCAAAAAAATGAAGCAGATTTGTTAGGCAAGACTTCCCTTGGGTAAATCCATGTTGACTGTGTTCCATTAAATCATGTCTTTCTATATGCTCTAAGATTTTGATGTTTAGAATAGTTTCCATTATTTTTCCCGGCACTGAAGTCAGGCTCACTGGTCTATAGTTACTCGGATCGCCCCTGGAGCCTTTTATAAATATTGGGGTTACATTGGCCACCCTCCAGTCTTCAGGTACAATGGATGATTTTAATGATAGGTTACAAATTTTAACTAATAGATCAGAAATTTCATTTTTGAGTTCCTTCAGTACCTTAGGATGCATACCATCTGGTCCAGGTGATTTACTACTCTTCAGTTTGTCAATCTGGCCTACTACATCTTCCAGGTTCACAGTGATTTCGTTCAGTTTGTCTGACTCATCACCCCTGAAAACCATCTCCGGAACTAGTATCTCTCCAACATACTCATTAGTAAACACGGAGGCAAAGAATTCATTTTGTTTTTCTGCAATGGCCTTATCTTCCTAAGAGCCCCTTTAACCCCTCTGTCATCTAATGGTCCAACCGACTCCCTCACAGGTTTCTTGCTTTGGATATATTAAAAAATATATATATTATTAGGTTTTGCCTTTATGGCCAACTTCATTTCAAATTCTCTCTTCGCCTGTCTTATCAATTTTTTACACTTAACTTGACAATGCTTATATTTTATCCTATTTTCTTCAGATGGATCCTTCTTCCAATTTTTGAAGGATTTTTTTGGCTAAAATAGCCTCTTTCGCCTCACCTTTTAACCATGACAGTAATCATTTTGCCTTCCTTCCATCTTTCTTAATGCGTGGAATACATATGGACTGCGCCTCTAGGATTGCATTTTTAAACAATGTCCAAGCCTGTTGAACACTTTTAACCTTTGCAGCTGCACCTTTCAGTTTTTTTCTATTTTCCTCATTTTATCAAAGTTTCCCTTTTGAAAATGTAATGTTAGAGCTGCAGATTTACTTATTGACCCCTTCCAGTTATTAGTTTAAATTTGATCATGTTATGATCACTGTTGCCAAGTGGCCCCCCACCATTACCTCTCTCACCAAATCCTGCGTTCCACTATGAATTAAATCTAAAATAGCTCCCTCTCTTGTTGGTTCCTGAACCAATTGCTCCATGAAGCAATCATTTAGTACATCCAGGAACTTTATGTCTCTAGCAAGTCCTGATGTTACATTTACCCAGTCAATATTGGGGTAATTGAAATCTCCCATTATTATTGCACTGCCAAATTGGTTTGCTTCCCTGATTTCTCTTAGCATTTCATCATCTGTCTGACCATTTTTCCAGGTGGACGGTAGTATACTCCTATCACTATACTCTTACCCAAAACACATGGGATTTCTACCCATATAGATTCTACTGAGTATTTAGTCTCTTGTATGATCTTTATTCTGTTGGACTCTATACCCTCCCGGACATAAAGTGCCACACCCCCACCAAGTTGATCCTCCCTATCATTGTGATATAATTTGTACCCTGATATAGCACTGTCCCATTGGTTATCCTCCTTCCACCAAGTCTCTGTGATCCAATTATGTTAATCTCATCTTTTGCTGCTATACACTCTAACTCTCCTATCTTAGACTTCTGGCATTGGCATACAGACATTTCAAAGTATGTTTTTTGTTTGTTTTAAAAACCTGCTTTTCAGTTGTTTGGGATAATTCAGAAATCATTAGTTTTGGTGATTTTTTACATATAGGCACATGGACTATGTTTGCTTTTAATGGAACCTCTCTGTTGGGATGCCCTAACTCTCCTGTTTCAGTCTCGCTAATCTGAGACTGAGTAGCAGAATATGTAGTTTGCAGACACCAGGAGCACACTGAATCTAACTTCACTACCCCTGATGAAGCTTAAAGAAACACGAGCCATGTCGGGCCGTGCGGTTTCAGATGGTGTTCAAGTCCTGCTATGATAAGTGTTTTCATTACTGCCTACAAAATAACAAACCAAAAAAAAGTTTCCTAAAAAATGCTCCTTAATGAATGGACTAATATCTAAGTGGGGAAACCGATGATTAAAAGCTAAAAATTACTGTCGTAGTTTTTCTAGTGACTGTAAAGCTTCAGAGTTGGTAACCTGCGAGCCACCACATAAAGAAGCCCGCCATTTCTATGAGGTTTCCTCACTCTATTTAATATAGACTACACGGTGGTAGTTATATTCAGCCTATAAACATGATGCCTCTGGGGACCTGCATGTGGAACAGGATGCATTTCAGAGAATGCCACCCCGGAGGTTCTGGATTTCAGCTTCCTACCTAAAATCCTAAATTTGGCTTCCAGAACCTCTCTCCCACATTTTCCTATGTCATTGGTGCCCACATGTACCACGACAGCCGGCTCCTCCCCAGCACTGTCTACAATCCTAACTAGGTGATGCGTGAGGTCTGCCACCTTCGCACCAGGCAGACAAGTTACCAGGTGGTCCTCACGTCCACCAGCCACCCTGCTATCTACATTTCTAATAATCGAATCACCAACTATGATGGCCCCCTACACCCATGATTATGTAAACCAGGATGTTGAAGTTACAATACCAAAATAATGTATTTGCTGTCTTATAATCTCAAATTTACCACCTCACTAATTTGTGCTAGTGTTCTCTTACATCTCCGGTGGTAGGATGGGTTTCTTATTGCCTTTTATGCCCCTTTCACACTAGTTTCTATTTTTATATACAGTCTTCTGAACCAGTGTGGCATTTCTTATTTTTTTATGCATCTGATTATTTGTCAAAATTTCCTCAAGATAATTTGGCCAATTTCTACTATTACGATGCATTTGTACAACTACAGAGGAATTTAAGGATTGAGTGGAGGACTTTGTAAAGAGATTTCAACATCAAGGTTATACAAAGTCTTGTATAAAAAGGACTTATGAAGAGCTGTTTATGTTAACCTGGAAAACCTACTAATCCCTTCTGGCAAGCCACAGGAGCCCAGATTTGTTTGTGCAATTCCCTATTCCCCTTTTTCAGGATATATTAAGACAATTATATGTCAACATTGGGGTATATTAAGTCATGATCCTATTTTTTCAGAACTCCAGTATTTACCTTAAAAAAGAACTGATCATTACATGATTATTTGGTATATTCTTGACTCCCTGCACTAGTTGTTGATAAGGTTTCTGTAGCTGGCCAGATTCAATGTGGGTCTTGCTTAGTTTGCTGGAATGTTTTGGAAATTTCCCAATTTTTTTGTACAGTCTCAACAGCACATTTATAGACTTCCAGGTAGACATCATTGCCAATCATCTCAAATGGTTTACACAATCATGTGCCCTTGCAATTATATATACATTGAACAAACTAAAAGAAAGGTTAGAATGAGAACTTTAGAACATATGAGCTGTGTTCACACAGAAAAAGAAGGTGCACCCTTAGTAAATAATTGGCGCTTAAAATATCAAACAATAGAATAATTAAAATTCTTTGTTATTGTTCAAGTACAAGCTCAGCAGGGAGGCAATATGTCTAAGATCCTCACATGTAAGGAGCAGAGATTCATTTTTGAATGGTGTACATGTGAACCATCAGGCTTAAATCAGGATGTTGAATGGAGCATTTTTCTCTAAGTTCTCTATTTGTGTGCTCTTGTAATTTTGGATATTTTGAATTGATATGATATATTTCAAATGGCATCTTGGTTGGAACAATTAAAGCTGATGATTGCATAAGCATTAAACCAAGGGGGCAGTATAATTGAAGAGTTGGTGAGGATGTGGATTAACATGTTAGTTATTTTGATATGATGCTTTTACTGCTATCTGATGTATTCAGCTTCTTTTGAAATTTATTTCTCTGCTCAATAGGGATGTGCAGAGGAGCCGCATACGTTTCATATGACATTCGTATTCGTCGGGGACAGATATGTTGTATCTGTTCAAAGGGGCCCCCCCGATCCCTTGATACGTGCCATTCTTATTTGTTTCCCTTTTAATTTAATTAACTACAAACCCCCACCCTCCTGACCCCCCCAAGACTTGCCTAAATTCCCTGGTGGTCTAGCGGGGGTCCCGGAGCATCTCCTGCCCTCCCTCTGTCGGCTGCCAGCGCCATCTTGTGCTCCTACCATGTGACAGGGGCCAACCAATGGCAGCAGTAGCCCCTGTGACATAGTAAGGGCAAAGGCTATTGGCGCCATTTTGATTACTGCCAGCCGACGGTCCGAGTGCAGGTGATCACTCCTGCACCAAACAGTTTGCAGATAATTTTGTTCCCACCGTCACTCCACATGTTTCTATGCTTTCATGCTTGCCGGCTCTTGTTGATCAACATGCCTGTCAGGATGTGTGTGGAATGTGCAAGAACTGCTGTCCTCTAGGTTGTTCCTCATGTGGTGCAAATCACTTATACAGTTAGTGGTGAGCAGGGCAGGTATGCTCCTACACTGTGAATGATCTGCTCTGTCTTTAGCACTAAGGCTATAGAAATTGTTGTCAGCTGATGACTTGATGAGCATACAAGCTGGCTCCATTGTAAATGGAACACGGTTTTGAAAGCATAGGCCTACTGCTCCCAGAGGTCTCATGTGGTATTCATGTAGGCTGATGGCTTTTATGTGTTGGACTCTTGCCATGCACCCCTTTACAAACACCTAAGCCCCTGGGGGGGCACATGTCACAGCCTCAGACAAAGTAGGTGTCATTAAGGTATTTAAGATCATGAGAGGTCTTGAACGAGAAGATGTGAATCGGTTATTTACACTTTCGAATAATAGAAGGACTAGGGGGCATTCCATGAAGTTAGCAAGTAGCACATTTAAGACTAATCAGAGAAAATTATTTTTCACTCAATGCACAATAAAGCTCTGGAATTTGTTGCCAGAGGATGTGGTTAGTGCAGTTAGTGTAGGTGGGTTCAAAAAAGGTTTGGATAAGTTCTTGGAGGAGAAGTCCATTAACAGCTATTAATCAAATTCACTTAGGGAATAGCCACTGCTATTAATTGCATCAGCAGCATGGGATCTTCTCAGTGTTTGGGTAATTGCCAGGTTCTTGTGGCCTGGTTTGGCCTCTGTTGGAAACAGGATGCTGGGCTTGATGGACCCTTAGTCTGACCCAGCATGGCAATTTCTTATGTTCTTATGTTCTTATATGCCTCTGACAGATGTATTTTATGTGGGCAAGTATATCTAATCAGTGCCAAAGAAGGACTCTGACTCCCTCATTAGCTGTTAGGGACAAGCAGCCACAGACATCAATGTTGTTTGATGACAAACATTCCAAGAACACACGCATTGCCCATGTGTAGGTGCAGATAGTGCTGCAGGTAGTCTGTACTCAAAAGATAAGTGTGTCATTGTAGGACTCAGTAAGTGATGTTCTGTTTTAATCTCTGTCAATCTGTGTCTGGAGATGCTGTTGCACTTGGATGTCCCTCCCTTGAACAGAAACCTTAGCCCAGAGCAGGCAGTGTGTGTGCATGAAATTTGTACACACACCTTTTCGACAGCAGTGATGGAGTGCTTGCACTCCTGAGAAGGGGTGCCTCTGACAGTTTAGCATATGGCCTTCAGTACGAATGTCCTCACTCCTTGTACTCTGAAATTTCCCCTACTAGGCTCACAGTTTATACCTAGCATTGAGAGAGGGTCTGAGGTGTGAAAGCTGCCAGTGTGACTGATCAAATATGCATTCTTATGTGTATGTGTTAGTTGACATTTGTCTGTAATGGACATTGCCCCCCCCCCCCCCACACACACACACACACCCCGCACACACACACACACACACACACACACGGTCACTTTTCCACCTAGTACTTGGAGTACTCCTAATAGTCAACTTATTTGAGGGTGTGCAGGCAACCCAGAGCGTAAGCTCTCACAGAGGTTTACTACTTTAGGGAGGGAGGTAGTGGGTGTTAGAAGCTGTCAACTGAATGTTGAGGTTGCTGTGATGGCTGGAAAGTGGAGTTTCAAGGACCATCTGATGGAATCAATGTAGGGATGATTCAGATGACTGGGTTGCATGATGATGGTTTACTGACAGCATGTAGTCAGATAGCTGGTGCATATGTGTGTGTTTATGTTGGGGGAGGGGGGTGATGGTTTGCTTGTCAGGCGCTGCGGCCTGACAGAATTTCTATTTGAAAGTTCCTTTTTGTTGTCTCTGCTCTGCTTTGACTCCTCTCCGTTGATCATATCATGCACAGTTGACATAGAGGCTGCCAACCCAGGACGCATCATTTCACACTCACTATATCCTCTGTATATGCTGGCAGGGTAGGGCTACTTTCTTTCTGCCATATGTAGGTCAATAGCTTTCCTGTCCATACATAGAGATGGTGCACCAATATCTGCTGTTGAATGTAGGGGACAGGGTTTTCTTAGCACTTTACGCACTTCACTTGTACACTAACCAACCTTTCCCTTTGACACTGCTGTATACTTGCTAACTGTTGGAACAGAGTGTGAGCTGCTGTGTGACAACTAGGGAGGAGGAGTGAGGGAGTAGTGTGCAGTTGACAATGTGCACAGGCAAAGAGCACAGGGACCAGGCGGTTGCTACTGTTGCTGCTTCAGACCAGGCAGACTTCCACAGATGGACTACCACCCTTGTAGTGGGCTGCCTTTTTGATTTGGATGCCACCTGTAAGGCAGGCATAACTTGCGCGCGCCGGGCCGGCCGCCAGCACGCCATGGTCCGGTCCGGGGGCTGGTCCGGAGGCTGCGGCCATGCCCCCAGAACGCCCCCAATGATGCGCCGTCTGTGACACGCCCCCGACACGCCCCAGGCACACCCCGATGACATGCCGGCCGCGACATGCCCCTCGACACGCCCCCCCCCCAGGAAAGCCCCGGGGATTGGGGTAGGTTTTTGGGGGTTACGCGCGTAACCTATGCGCGTAACCCTTTGAAAATCTACCCCTCTGTGTAGACCTGTAATATATTGTCTGAAATGAGATCATTATACAGACTTAGCATCTTATCCTTTTGGCACAATCATGATTACAACTAAGAACGTAGAAAGTAGAAGTGGCACCACTATCGCTACAGTACTCTAATATTATAGGGAAAAGCAGCACTAATACCTGTTGTGAACCCGAAAGCCCAGAGAGTCCATGTTGAAAGAGTGCACTCAAGTGGACAGCCTAAGGAACAAAATAGCAGAGTTCAACATAGAGGCAGCATGACCAGGACTGGAGAGCACAGCATGGAGGCAGCATGACCAGGCAAATACACTGAAGCATGGAAGCAGGAGCCCCAGAAGAAGACCCAGCAGCATGGAGGCAGCAGCAGAAAGAGCTGAGATGAGACACAAGCAGCATGGAGGTGCAGCAGCAGGAGTTGAGATGACATGAAACACCAGCAGCATGTAGGCAGCAGCAGCAGGAACTGAGATGAGACACCAGCAGCATGGAGGCATCAGCAGCAGGAGCTGAGATGAGATGAGACACCAGCATCCAGAGATGAGACATGATAAGACGAGACAGCAGCTGGACCATGACTGGAAACCATTTTAAGGAGGATGGAATATGGACAGAGCTTCAAGGATAGCTTTATAGTAAGGCTGCTGAACCACAATAGTTTATAGTAGACTATCCCTTCTGGCACAGCAACTCAGTAATGAGGACGGGCCCAGCAGACTTCCTCCATCTAGACAGTACAGCAACTCTGTAGAGAGGATGGGCCCAGCAGACTTCTTCCATCTAGATGGCACAGCACCTCTGCACAGGGGCCTGCCAGACTTGTCTTACAAGTCTTGTTCTTCGGCATTAGAGGCCAGGTATTTCAGGTGTTCATGTCCCCTTGCCACGTTGTGGCTTGCCACTTGTGTGGGCAAGAATTTTTGGGGCCTATCCCTCTGATGTCTGTCAGCCTAGGGACTACTGTCGGGTGTGGAGTCCATTGATTCTGGGTTAGACCCTTATGGCTGTTCAGGCATCCTTTGCAGGATCTGTGTGAGAATGTTCATCATGCTGTTCATTGCAGCAACCAGTGTCATGACATTCTGAGTGTTGGCAGCTATTTTATCACGGAGAATCTGATTCTGCCTATTTACAGCCCTCTGAAGGCATGGTAGCTCTGCCCATTGTGCCTCATGTGTACCCCATGCCTCCTTTTGAGCTGGTCCAGCTGTCATGCATGGACTCATCTGTTGGTGTTGGCGATGTTGGTGTTGGTGGCAGCCCTGGTGGTGGGCCTGGTGATGGTGCTGAAAATTGGGCCTCCAAATCTGGCAAAATCAGGCTTGTAGGCTGTTCCTGCCAAAGGCATGGTGCTTCGGGCTGTTGCTTTGGTGTGCTGGCTCAAGGTTGTCCATATTGTAGAGGCTCCCAGTCAAGGCTGTTCATCCATTAAACCAGAGAGGGTGAGGAACACATTGAGAGGGCTTGTTGAACCCAGGGACTGCAGCATTGCCAAAGCCTCCTGAACCTGTGGCTGCTGCTCCTCCTCCTCCTCGCTTACCTGGGTCTGTGCATCTATGAAGAAGACCCTGTGGAAAGCTGGTGGTGCAATGCTGGTCCCTGGGCCTTCCTGACTGGGACCGTCAGCTTTATGGGTGAGAACTGTAGAAACAAAACATAAGATATAATACCAATGGCAGCTAATAACATTTTTTCATTTGGCATCAGAGGCGTACTTTACTTCTTTGCATTGTGAGCATATAATGCCAAATGATGCGTCCACCCGTTGCTGCCTTCCCATTTGCAGATGAGGTAAACTTACCAGCTGCAGCTAGCGTGGTGTCCAGCCACTCATCCATGCCCTCAAAGACATCCAGTCTCAGCCTTTCCATAAGGTACTGTTCCATGGTGGTGAGGACAATGGGAGAAGGGGCTCCTCCTCTGGTCCGCCTTTGATATTTATTTCTCACTGCAATTTTGACTTTCAGCTGCACCTTGATGTCCTGGTACCTGTGTGTCACCTGCTTGCAACTTTGCTGGACTCCACTGCGAATGCTGATGCCCTGGGCTACGTTGCACCATAACTGGCCCTTGGCTGCCTTCAAGGTCTTGGCTGGCCAATTGCCAAAGAGCATGGCATAATGGTGCCTGACCCCCATAAACATGTGCATATGTAAAAACGATGAGCTTCACAAGTTATGACTTATCCAGATAAAAGCTGCTTTATTCAGCTAAGTAGCAACACTTAGACAGATGAGTTTGAAAAGCACTACTTAGATGAACAAGTAGAACTTATCATACTTACCTGGCTATGTGGGTCTTCAGTTAGTTAGCCAGATAAATCAGAATAAAGCTGGATACATTCTGTTACGTATCCAAATAAGTTAAAATGTGTCCGTCTAAGTAACTGTAAAGGCACTACTTAGCCGAATAAGTTGGAAATGAGCCGGCTAAGTGTGCACAACTTATGTATCTGCATATTTGTACTTCCAGTTTTGCAAGGATATGAGTGTTGATTTTTATCATGTTAATTGGATGATTTTAAACCCCCCTGGCATAAGTCAACTTTTACATGTGTAAATCATGGCATTTTATAACATGCGTGAGGCAATGAAATAACCAGTTTTACCATTTAGTCTACCGGTTTGCCCAGTCCATCTGCAGCTAGTGAAGACACTCCTGTCTCTTCAGCCTGAAGTCCCTCCCCATTGTTCCCAGAGCCCCCTCCCAGTAGTTTTTTCACTTTAACAATGTTTACAATCATATACACCATAAATTAAGCAGAAGTAAATATATGTTATTAAAAGATGAACGCACATCACTTTGGCAGGTTTTAAAACAGCAACTTATTTCCATACATATTGGTCCTGCCCCGGAATGCCCCTATCAATCACCTTTCTTATAGGCAGAAAGTTACTCATGGATCCTGATTTATATGTGTAAGTTGCAGTTTTAAAATAGCATGTATTGCATATATGCAATTTTAAGCATGCAAATGCTAATTTTTGCATGCATAACATTTAAAAATTGACACATAAATACTTGTATAGAAATGGAAAAAAAGGGATAAATATGGAAAGCTATGTACACTAATGTTCATAGTGTGGGAAATAAAGTTCCAGATTTAGAGGCAATCATGAAAGAGCTGACTTGTATGTAGTGAATGTCATGGAGACATGGTACATGGAAAACCATGACTAGGATATATTTACACCTTGCTACAATCTATTCAGGAAGAAAGGGAGGAGTCATGGCACTATATTTAAAAAATAGTAAAGCAACAGAAGAGAAGGACAAAAGAAAAGAAGGGGGCACTATAGGATAATCTAGAAAAAAAAAGGAAATGCTACATCTATTTGTATTGATGCAATATAAAGACCTCCATCACAGAAAGAATAAACAGATAGATATTTAATGGCAGGTGTTCACAAAATTGCTGTGAAAGGGAAGGTACTATTAGTTGGGGCTTTTCATATGCTGGATGTTGATTGGGATATCCCTGTTGTGTTGACTTCTAGCAGCAGTGCCATTCTGGATGCTCTATAGGGATAACTGATCTGAATACTAATAATGGAACCCACATAGGGGACCTATTGCTTAACAATAGGGAGAGAATTTCTGATGTTGATGTGGATCATCATCTTGGATCCAGTGATCACCAGAAGGTGTAGTTCAGTATTAAAGTAGGGGTGCTCAAACCGGTCATTGCACCCCCATCCCCCAGCCAGTAGGGTTTTCAAGATATCTCTAATGAATATTCATGAGATTTATTTCCATGGACTACCTCCTATGCAAAGATTTTACATGAATTTTCATTATGGTTATCCTGAAAACCTAACTGGCTGGGGGGTTGGGCAAAGATCGGTTTGAGCACCCCTATATTAGAGCACAGGAGTTCATTCTAAGGCAAGGGTCCTAAATTTCAGGAAAATGAACCTTGTTAAAATGGGAAGTACCTCAAAAAATCATTAACTAAATGGGAAAATCAAGGGGAAGTAGAAGAGTAGTGGGCAAAACTAAAAGGAGATAGTATAAGGACAACAAACCTTTATTTAGGAAAGTAAATAAAGAAAATCGGAAAAAGAGGCCACTATGGTTATCTAAATAAATAGCTGAAAAGGTAAGGGAAAAAAAGATTATGAGAGATCACAGAAAGAGGGAAAAAAAGATTATGAGAGATCGCAGAAAGAGGAAGACAGCAACAAATAATCAGGAATGTCATAATTTATTATGTATGTTTTTTAATAGGGATGTGCATTCGTTTGTAATGAAATAGGGAATAAAGACAATATTTCCTATTCTGTTGCATTTCAGGGGGCTGACAAAATGAAAGGAAAACCCACAAAATTTTGTGTGGTTTTCCTATTGGTTTTTTTTTGGGTGGAAAGGGCACATTTAAAAAAAAAAAGTCCAAACCCACCCCAACCCTTCAAATTTAATTAATTACAACCCCCCAACATCCCGACCCCCCAATCAAAATGGCCATTGGCCATTGGCGAGGGCCATCCATTGCTCCTACTATGTGACAGGGGCCGACCAATGGCACTGGTAGCCCCTGTCACATGATAAGGGCAAAGGGCCACTGGCACCATTTTGATTACTGGCAGCCGACGGTCCGAGAGGGGGAGATCACTTCAGGGACCCCCACTGGACCACCAGGGACTTTTGATAAGTCTTGGGGGGGGGGGGAGTCGGGCAAGTCTTGGGGGGTCGGGATTGGTTGTAATTTATTAAATTTGAAGGGTTGGGGTTGGTTTGGGGTTTTTTTTCGGGGTTAGTGCGCACTAACCCTAAAATTCAGAGTGGCCGAAAAAAATCATCCTGAACCGCAGGAAAACTAAATTTCCTGTGTAATGTGTAAACCACACTATTCATCTCAGAAGGAGGGTATATAAAATTTATATAAATAAATAAATAAGGATTCATATACAAGAAAAGATAGCAAATACCATAAAACGGGACGACAAGACTTTATTCCGATATGTTAATGATGGGATAAAGTGCAAAAGTGGTATTACACTGGGCAACATTGAAAATGTTACTGACTAGAGATGTGAATCGTGTGATCGATTGTCTTAACGATCAATTTCGGCTGGGAGGGGGAGGGAATCGGATCGTCGCTATTTGGGTTTTTTAAATATCGTGAAAATCGTGAAAATCGTGTAAATCGAAAACCGGCACACTAAAACATCCCTAAAACCCACCCCGACCCTTTAAAATAAATCCCCCACCCTCCCGAACCCCCCCCCAATGCCTTAAATTACCTGGGGTCCAGTGGGGGGGAGGGCGGGAAAACCGGCACTCTAAAACAACCCTAAAACCCACCCCAGCCCTTTAAAATAAATCCCCCACCCTCCCGAACCCCCCCCCAAAATGCCTTAAATTATCTGCGGTCCAGAGGAAGGGTCCCGGTGTGATCTTTTACTCTCGGACCTCCGGTGCTTGTAGAAATGGAGCCGGTGCTACCTTTGCCTTGTCATATGACAGGTCAAAGGTAGCGCCGGCGCCATTTTGTTTTTTGTCCCCCGAGGTCAGGAGCGTAGGAGATCGCTCCCGGACCCCCGCTGGACCCCCAGGAACTTTTGGCCAGCTTGGGGGGGCCTCCTGACCCCCACAAGACTTGCCAAAAGTCCCTGGGGGTCCAGCGGGGGTCCGGAATGACCTCCTGCCGCAAATCGTTTTCCGTACGGAAAATGGCGCCGGCAGGAGATCGACTGCAGGAGGTCATTCAGCGGCGGTCCGGAACCCCCGCTGAACGACCTCCTGCAGTCGATCTCCTGCCGGCGCCATTTTCCGTACGGAAAACGATTTGCGGCTGGACCCCCATCAATTAGCTCCAATCGATCTCCATATCCCCCTCCGATTACACCATTCAACAAGACCGACAAGAGATGCTTACAAAGGATCACTTCAAGTACCTCCAGCCAAAACTACCAGACACATCATGCTTAGAGATCGGGCATTCTCCACAGCCGGTCCAACTTTATGGAACTCCATTCCCCCGGATCTTAGAATGGAACCCAGCATCTCAACATTCAAGAAAAGACTCAAGACGTGGCTGTTCACGCAGGCCTTTCCTAACTCCAACATTATGTAACTCCTCATCAATCAACACGCTCCGTTAGTAATAGCGTTAATAGCCACCTCTTACAATGTTATTTATACATATATATATAATAATCTGATCTTCATTTTCCTTCTCACTCCAAGTTATTGATTTCCTTGTTATATGTAACTGCTTTTCTGCACTATTGTTCAAATTGTAAAGTTTGTTATAATTGCACCCCTGTTCCTTGTGAACCAGCATGATGGGACTACCGTCTTGAATGTTGGTATATAAAAAACTTAAATAAATAAATAAATAAATAAATAAAATATATGCATGCAATTTGTTGTTAATCATTCTGGTTTAGTGTTTTTTATAAATGGTAAAATAATATTGCAGAGTAAGAGTATGTTCTTTTCAAATTATAGGATTTCCATATGGGAATACTTCCATTGCAACCTAGCCTGGTCAGCAGGGACTGTTCTCAGGCCTCAACAGAAGAAAACAGGCACTACTTCTTTAAACCAGAAGCAAGCTGGAAAGTATTGCTAGAGAGCCAGGAACCAGGAAGAGGAAGTGGCAGTTTCCTGTAAATTCCTTTCCTGTTGTTGCTCCTTTTACTATCTCATGTACTTCCAGATTTACTACCATTTGCTTCCCTACGGTCTTTGCTGAAGATAATCTATCTTAACCTGCTTGAATCCAGTCCCATTGTATCTGTCATTTGTATCTGTGTGGCATGTGAGAACAGTGATGAATTAAATGGAGATGGGGGTAGAGAGCAAAGATTGGACAGTCACTTGGGACACAAACCTCTGGCTTATGTAACCCTTTTTGAGGGAATAGTGCTGATTCCTATGGGTCATAAATGATTTATTTATGTAGGCTAGGTCCTCAGTCCTTTCCCCAACTCTTTTGTTTCCCTTAGGGAGGGGGGATTCTTAACTATGGGGGAAGGGTAACCTTCTGGGCCCAAGCATTGGAAACCTTCTGTATAATTGTGTGTGTGTGTGTGTGTGTGTGTGTATGTATGTATGTGTGTGTGTGTGTGTATGTGTGTGTGTGTGTGTGTGTGTGTATGTGTGTGTGTGTGTGTGTGTTACCCTTGCTCTTTGAGACAGGTACCTGGACAAAACAGGCAGGGCTCGCTGGATGGGTGTTCAAAATAATATCTACTGATATTGATTGTAAGAAAATCAATAAAAAGAATAAATAAAATGACCAACTACATCCAGATTCATTGTCTTTAGTGTGGTGGTACAAATTTAGCTGATATATCCCTCTGTGGAAGTGTCCCTTTTTACTGAAACTTGGAGCTTGTAATCCATTCATGGTATGGAATGAATGTCTGTCCCAAGGGGCTGGGATATCCTAATTAGAATGAATGTCCTTTTCCCAAATAACACATGACTCCAGAAGGACATTCCCGATCTTCACCTGCCTGTGTCCCATGTCCCAGGGTGGAAACTCTGGCCGCCACCGGACACCAGGCCGGCAGGGGAAAAGAAACAAAGACCGGCGCTGCTGGCCGCTGCCAGAGACCAGGCAGTGGAGCTGAAGACTCAAAGATTGAAGCCGCTGGCCGCTGACACCCGAGACCATGCTGGCAGGGTCGAAGACGAGCTGTTCAGCTGGGGGCTGGTGTGTGTGTGTATGTGAGACAGGGAGGGTGCTTGTGTGTGTATGTGAGACAGGGAGGGTACTTGTATGTGTGTGTGTGTGTGTGTGTGTGTGTGTCATGTGTATGTGAGATAGGGATGGTGCTTGTCTGTGTGGTGTGTATGTGAGACAGGGAGGGTGCTTGTGTGTGTGTGTGTGTGTGTGTGTGTGTGGTGTGTATGTGAGGCAGGGAGGGTACTTGTGTGTGTGTGTGGTGTGAGAGAGAGATGAAGCTTGTTTCTGGTTGGCTGTGGCTGTGAGTAAGGGGGGGGGGGGCATGTATGTTATTGAACCTGTTTGTGAGATGGAGAGAACATGTGTGTGACTGAGAGCTTGTCTGGTAAGTGAAATAGAGAGAGCATGCCTATGATTGAAAGCCTGTGTGTAAGTTAGAGAGAGAGAGAGCATTGTGTGATTGAGAGAGACTGGTCAGAGAGGTGACATGTGTATGTGTGAGAAAGACTGATCAGGGAGATGACTGGTATGTGTGTGTTTGTGTGTGTATGAGAGAGAAAGAGACTGGTTGGGGAGATGATTGGTGTGTGAGAGAAAGAAACAGGTCCTGAGGGCGTGACTGGTGTGTGTGAAAAAGAGAGACTGGTTGTGGTCCCTAAGGAAGAGGACTGTGAGGACAGCTTCAGCACCTACTGCTGCTTCTGATGTGGCCTCCGAGGGAAAGGAGTAGGAGAACTGCTGGAGAGGGTAAGTAAAGGTGACTTTTTAAATTCATTTTTCTTGATTGACTGCCATTTTAATTATTGGGTATTATGTGATATCTGTTGTTTTGAAATATTGTATTGGTGTTTGGAGAATTTTAAATAATTTTTTAGAGTTTTTAATTGTTAAATGTTCTGTTCATCAATTATTTTGAAACATTTATTCATATAGGGGCGGATTTTAAGACCCCTGCTCGCGTAAATCCGCCCGGATTTATGTGAGCAGGGCCTTGCGCGCCAGCGTGCCTATTTTCCATAGGCCCACCGGCGCGCGCAGAGCCCCGGGACTTGCGTAAGTCCCGGGGTTTTTCGAGGGGTGTGTGTCGGGGGCGTGTCAGGGGCGGGGCCGATCGGCGTTCCGGGGGCGGGCCCAGGGGCATGGTTTCGGCCCGGGGCGGTCCGGGGGCGTGGCCGTGCCCTCTGGAACTGCCCCCGGGTCGCGTCTCGGTGCGCTAGCGGCCCGCTGGTGCGTGGGGATTTACTTCTCCCTCCGGGAGGCGTAAATCCCCAGGCAAAGGTAGGGGGGGGTTTAGATAGGGCCGGGGGGGTGGGTTAGATAGAGGAAGGGAGGGGAAGGTGAGGGGAGGGCGAAAGCAATTGAATTGTGTTGTCTTCAGCCGGCTCCATTTTTCAAAATGGCGGCGCAAAATGGCGGCGGCCCTAGACCAACACGATTCGACTGCAGGAGGTCGTTCCGGACCCCCGCTGGACTTTTGGCAAGTCTTGTGGGGGTCAGGAGGCCCCCCGCTGAACGACCTCCTGCAGTCGATCTCCTGCCGGCGCCATTTTCCGTACGGAAAACGATTTGCGGCAGGAGATCATTTTCCGGACCCCCGCTGGACCCCCAGGGACTTTTGGCCAGCTTGGGGGGGCCTCCTGACCCCCACAAGACTTGCCAAAAGTCCAGCGGGGGTCCGGAACGACCTCCTGCAGTCGAATCGTGTTGGTCTATGGCCGCCGCCATTTTGCGCCGCCATTTTGAAAAATGGCGCCGGCTGAAGACAACACAATTCAATTGCAGGAGGCCGTTCCGGACCGCTTCCGCTCCGGACCGCCGCTGGACCCCCAGGTAATTTAAGGCATTTGGGGGGGGTTCGGGAGGGTGGGGGATTTAATTTAAAGGGTCGGGGGTGGGTTTTAGGGGGTTTTAGTGTGCCGGTTTTCCTGCCCTCCCCCTTCCCCCGATTTACGATTTTTTGACGATAAATCGGGGGAATTGGTATTGTATCGTGGCCCTAAAGATTTTTGACGATTTAAAATATATCGGACGATATTTTAAATCGTCAAAAAACGATTCACATCCCTACTGGTTAGTCTGACCTCTGTGATGAGCAAATTAATGGAATTGCTATTAAAACAGGATAGTTCAGTTTCTGGACTCCAATGGATTCCAAGGCAGCATGGTTTTGCCAGAGGTAGGTCTTATCAGATTCATCTGATTTATTTTTTTGATTGGGTGACCAAAGATTTGGATCAGAGAAAAGCTCTAGATGTAGTGTACTTGGATTTCAGTAAGGCCTTTGACACAATTCCACATAGGAAACTCATAAATATAATGAGCACCCTTGGTATAGGCTGTAAAATGACTGAATAGGTTAGAAACTGGTTGAGTGGGAGGTTGCAAAATGTAGTGGTAAATGGTGCTCACTTCAAGATGGGGATTATTACTAATAATGTGCTACAGAAATAGGTTCTTGGACTGATTCTTGTTGGAAAATGTCTTTTTATTGATTATGCTAAAAACTGTTGCAGGGTAGATAGCCAGGAAGGTGTGAGGCAATGGTTTAGAGTTTGGAAGCTAAGATGCAATTATGAATTTAGGATGAAAAAGGTCAAGGGAGAGTTACAGTATATGGAATGAAAGTCTTCTAAACACAAAAGAAGAGAAGGATCTGAGGGGTAATCATATCTGAAAATCTTAAGGTGGCCAAACAGAGGGATAAGGAGTCAGCAAAAGCCAGAAAGATGTTTGGATGCATAGGGAGAGGAATTTTCAGCAGAAAAAGGCAGATGTTACCCCTGTATAAGTCCCTGGTGAGATCTCTTTTAGAAAATTGTAAAGTTTTGTAGACCACACTTCTAAAGGATTTAAACCAGTTAGTTTTCATCCAGAAAGTGGCTATTAAAACAATGAGTGTCTTTGCTCTATATGGAGACAAACTTAAAGATCTGAACATGTATACCTTACATGAAAGATGAGATGGGGAGATATGATAGAAACATTTAAATACCTCCAAGATTTCCATGCATAGGAATTGGACTTCTTTCAACAGAAATGAGGCTCTGGAGTGAGGGGGTCATGGGATGAGAGTGAAAAAGGGTAGGAACATTTAAGGAAATGTGTCTTTACAGAGAGGGTAGTGGATGATTAGAACTGCCTCCCCATGGAGATGGTAGAGACTAGAATGGTTTCTGAGTTCAAGAATCATGAGATAAATACAGGGGTTCTCTGAGGGAATGGTAGGGATTATAAAACTGAATTAGTTGGTGTGGATGGGCAAACTATACAAGCCAAAGGTTCTTAGGGTCTTGGGTCAGAGTCTCTGTGACCTGGTGTCCTAAGTCAAAGGGTCTCTGGTCTAGGGTCCCAGCACAGAGTTTCTCTGATTTGAGGGGTCTCTAATGGGTATCTTGGACCTGGAGGATCCTGAATCAGGGCTTCAGGGCCTGGAGATTCTCAAACCTAGATATATTTCACTTGGCTACAGGATCCCTGAGGCAGAGACCTAGGGCTCTGAGATTCCCAGGTCCAGGGTCTTGGCTTCTTGGTGCCCCAATTAGGGATCCCAGGTCTATTAGCCACTGATAGTTTTGTCTTCCATTTAGTTCCAATAGAAATAAATGGAGATTACAACTTTACTTCATATTAGAGGTTGACATAAAATTTCAGAGTTAAAATAGAAGTGAAAAATAAATATAATTTTTTGCATTGATAGTATTACCATATGCACTTCATCATCATACATTTGCATGGAAAGTGCACTAAACTTATTTTAGGTTGTTACTACCATTTTAAAGCACATTTTTTGTGCACTAAAATCTTTCTTAGATCAAAAGTAAAAATGTGCATTAAATCAGAAGTAACAAACTGCACTAAGCTTACATTGGCCTTTGTAGGAGTTAGAAGGAATCTGTGATTATTTCTATGGATTTGAATTATCTCAAGAGAAGGTAGTGAGAGAAAAATTAACAGTACACAAGAATAAACAGACAAGGAGATAACACCATTATACCAATACTGAAGGAAGACAAGAGGAGGAACTACAAAGGAGAAGGTGAGGAGCTAAAGGAGAGAGTTAGAAAAACAGGGAGATTGGACAAGGAAAGGGAGGAAACTCAAATAGTGATGGCTTAAAGGTGCCTTGGTCTCTGGGTGCACTCCAACCATAAACCTCCCTATTTCCATTACTCTTATTCCTTAATCTGACCCAATTATATATACTGTAGAGCAGTGGTTCTCAACCTTTCTTCTGTCTGGACACACCTGATAGATAGTTCCTACATGCATGACACACTGAACACGACAATCACATGGCTAAACTTACCCCCACCCCTGACCCTCAGCAATGGAAATAAAGCAGAACTAGAACATTTCCCATACAACTCACCATACCAAAAAGATATTCTTGTGTTATCTCAATAACAGCAACACAAACTCCCTCTACTACCAGGCGCAGTAGCCCTACTTATAAAAACGACAGCAGTTCACCACCAATGCACGTCCTATTGAGAAAATACAACAAATAAGGTAAGGTATTTTACTAGCCTACATGCTAGTTAAATACCTCACCTCAGTCATACACACAGGATTGACCTTCACCAAGTACAGAAAAACCACAAATTACAAATATGGAGACAGAAACTGGAATGGAAACCCAAAAAAGCCACTCTGCATGCAGTATAAAACTGGAGAAATGGAATGAGAAATATAGCACCTAACATAGTCCCAGGATCTGCAATAATGCACACAAACTAATCCGCACAAAGTTACACCTGCATTATGGCATGCACTCAAATGGAATAACCCTACCTATAAAAATACAACACTACAAATATTAAACCAGGCCCTTAGCATCAATCCAACTCTAATTAGGAATATAGAAAAAGCCAAACTGTTATAGATTCTCACACAGACATAATTGTAAAACTTTGGGATAGATTTACAAAAAATGCGCGTTCGCGTACTTTTGTTGGCGCACCAGTCACAAACAAAAGTACGCTGGATTTTAGTAGATATGCACGTAGCCGCGCGTATCTGCTAAAATCCAGGATCGGCGCGCGCAAGGCTGCCGCGCAGCCTGCCTCCGTTCCCTCCGAGGCCGCTCCGAAATCGGAGCGGCCTCGGAGGGAACTCGCTTTCGCCCTCCCCTCACCTTCCCCTCCCTTCCTCTATCTAACCCACCCCCCCGGCCCTATCTAAACCCCCCCCTACCTTTGCCGGGGGATTTACGCCTCCCGGAGGGAGAAGTAAATCCCCACGCACCAGCGGGCCGCTAGCGCACCGAGACGCGACCCGGGGGCAGTTCCAGAGGGCGCGGCCACGCCCCCGGACCGCCCCGGGCCGAAACCATGCCCCTGGGCCCGCCCCCGGAACGCCGATCGGCCCCGCCCCTGACACGCCCCCGACACACACCCCTCGAAAAACCCCAGGACTTACGCAAGTCCCGGGGCTCTGCGCGCACCGGTGGGCCTATGGAAAATAGGCACGCTGGCGCGCAAGGCCCTGCTCACATAAATCCGGGCGGATTTACGCGAGCAGGGGTCTTAAAATCC
Source organism: Rhinatrema bivittatum (assembly GCF_901001135.1). Lineage (NCBI taxonomy): Eukaryota > Metazoa > Chordata > Amphibia > Gymnophiona > Rhinatrematidae > Rhinatrema > Rhinatrema bivittatum. The sequence continues at coordinate 66,959,410 of NC_042620.1, read as the reverse complement.
GCCCCTATATGAATAAATGTTTCAAAATAATTGATGAACAGAACATTTAACAATTAAAAACTCTAAAAAATTATTTAAAATTCTCCAAACACCAATACAATATTTCAAAACAACAGATATCACATAATACCCAATAATTAAAATGGCAGTCAATCAAGAAAAATGAATTTAAAAAGTCACCTTTACTTACCCTCTCCAGCAGTTCTCCTACTCCTTTCCCTCGGAGGCCACATCAGAAGCAGCAGTAGGTGCTGAAGCTGTCCTTCACAGTCCTCTTCCTTAGGGACCACAACCAGTCTCTCTTTTTCACACACACCAGTCACGCCCTCAGGACCTGTTTCTTTCTCTCACACACCAATCATCTCCCCAACCAGTCTCTTTCTCTCTCATACACACACAAACACACACATACCAGTCATCTCCCTGATCAGTCTTTCTCACACATACACATGTCACCTCTCTGACCAGTCTCTCTCAATCACACAATGCTCTCTCTCTCTCTAACTTACACACAGGCTTTCAATCATAGGCATGCTCTCTCTATTTCACTTACCAGACAAGCTCTCAGTCACACACATGTTCTCTCCATCTCACAAACAGGTTCAATAACATACATGCCCCCCCCCCCTTACTCACAGCCGCAGCCAACCAGAAACAAGCTTCATCTCTCTCTCACACCACACACACACACAAGTACCCTCCCTGCCTCACATACACACCACACACACACACACACACACACACACAAGCACCCTCCCTGTCTCACATACACACCACACAGACAAGCACCATCCCTATCTCACATACACATGACACACACACACACACACACACACATACAAGTACCCTCCCTGTCTCACATACACACACAAGCACCCTCCCTGTCTCACATACACACACACACCAGCCCCCAGCTGAACAGCTCGTCTTCGACCCTGCCAGCATGGTCTCGGGTGTCAGCGGCCAGCGGCTTCAATCTTTGAGTCTTCAGCTCCACTGCCTGGTCTCTGGCAGCGGCCAGCAGCGCCGGTCTTTGTTTCTTTTCCCCTGCCGGCCTGGTGTCTGGTGGCGGCCAGAGTTTCCACCCTGGGACATGGGACACAGGCAGGTGAAGATCGGGAATGTCCTTCTGGAGTCATGTGTTATTTGGGAAAAGGACATTCATTCTAATTAGGATATCCCAGCCCCTTGGGACAGACATTCATTCCATACCATGAATGGATTACAAGCTCCAAGTTTCAGTAAAAAGGGACACTTCCACAGAGGGATATATCAGCTAAATTTGTACCACCACACTAAAGACAATGAATCTGGATGTAGTTGGTCATTTTATTTATTCTTTTTATTGATTTTCTTACAATCAATATCAGTAGATATTATTTTGAACACCCATCCAGCGAGCCCTGCCTGTTTTGTCCAGGTACCTGTCTCAAAGAGCAAGGGTAACACACACACACACACACACATACACACACACACACACACACACACACACATACACACACACACACACACATACACACACACACACACACACACACACACACACACAATTATACAGAAGGTTTCCAATGCTTGGGCCCAGAAGGTTACCTTTCCCCCATAGTTAAGAATCCCCCCTCCCTAAGGGAAACAAAAGAGTTGGGGAAAGGACTGAGGACCTAGCCTACATAAATAAATCATTTATGACCCTTAGGAATCAGCACTATTCCCTCAAAAAGGGTTACATAAGCCAGAGGTTTGTGTCCCAAGTGACTGTCCAATCTTTGCTCTCTACCCCCATCTCCATTTAATTCATCACTGTTCTCACATGCCACACAGATACAAATGACAGATACAATGGGACTGGATTCAAGCAGGTTAAGATAGATTATCTTCAGCAAAGACCGTAGGGAAGCAAATGGTAATAAATCTGGAGGTACATGAGATAGTAAAAGGAGCAACAACAGGAAAGGAATTTACAGGAAACTGCCACTTCCTCTTCCTGGTTCCTGGCTCTCTAGCAATACTTTCCAGCTTGCTTCTGGTTTAAAGAAGTAGTGCCTGTTTTCTTCTGTTGAGGCCTGAGAACAGTCCCTGCTGACCAGGCTAGGTTGCAATGGAAGTATTCCCATATGGAAATCCTATAATTTGAAAAGAACATACTCTTACTCTGCAATATTATTTTACCATTTATAAAAAACACTAAACCAGAATGATTAACAACAAATTGCATGCATATATTTTATTTATTTATTTATTTATTTATTTATTTATTTAAGTTTTTTATATACCAACATTCAAGACGGTAGTCCCATCATGCTGGTTCACAAGAAACAGGGGTGCAATTATAACAAACTTTACAATTTGAACAATAGTGCAGAAAAGCAGTTACATATAACAAGGAAATCAATAACTTGGAGTGAGAAGGAAAATGAAGATCAGATAATTATATATATATGTATAAATAACATTGTAAGAGGTGGCTATTAACGCTATTACTAACGGAGCGTGTTGATTGATGAGGAGTTACATAATGTTGGAGTTAGGAAAGGCCTGCGTGAACAGCCATGTCTTGAGTCTTTTCTTGAATGTTGAGATGCTGGGTTCCATTCTAAGATCCGGGGGAATGGAGTTCCATAAAGTTGGACCGGCTGTGGAGAATGCCCGATCTCTAAGCATGATGTGTCTGGTAGTTTTGGCTGGAGGTACTTGAAGTGATCCTTTGTAAGCATCTCTTGTCGGTCTTGTTGAATGGTGTAATCGGAGGGGGATATGGAGATCGATTGGAGCTAATTGATGGATGTTTTTGAAAATGGTGAGAATGGCCTTGTAGATTATTCTGAAGTGGATGGGCAGCCAATGGAGGTCCATCAGAATAGGGGTTATGTGTTCTCTTCTCCTGGTGTTAGTGAGTATACGGGCGGAGGCATTTTGGACCATTTGCAATGGTTTGGTGTGTGATGAAGGGAGACCAAGCATGATGGTGTTACAATAGTCCAGCTTTGTGAAAATGATTGATTGTAGAATTGTTCTAAAGTCATGTGTGTGGAAGAGAGGTCTATTCTTTTCAGCACTTGGAGCTTATAAAAGCTCCAAGTGCTGAAAAGAATACGATATATATATATATCTATATATATATATATATATATATCTATATATCTATATCTATATATATATATATATATATATATATAAAGTCTATTTACCTCAGAGGAAGTTTAAAGGTAGGAAGATGCAAGCAGGGCAATTGCTTGGGGCCCTAGCATCACAACGGCCCCTCTTGTCAAAGCTGAACAATGTTACTGAGGCAGAGCTTCAGGGGACCTGGCACTTGTTGGACCCACTCCCTAGTTTCTATCTTGGTCCCCCAGGCCTTGCTGCCCCAGAGAGCATACAAGCTGTGAAGGTACCTGAAGCAAAGAGAAATTAGGAGACGGATGTGCTAACAAGCATTTGCATTTGCAAATGTGATAATGCACACAAATCTTCAAATAAACGTACATAATCATCTTTGTAAATTTTTACACACTTTGGGGTTTATTTTCTAAGGACTTATCACATGCCCTTTTCGCGGCGGTAACGTTAAAATTAGGGGGAGGGGAGGAGTCAGGGCGGAGCTAGGGAGGAGTCGGCGGCGGCACCGCTGCTGGCGATAACGTTTTGAACATTATCACCGGCCGTAGCACGTGGAAAAGCACCACCTTTTACGGTGGCGCTATGCCCGCGGTAGCCTCCAGCCGGCCGTACTGCGGCAGGCGAAATTGCACCGCCGTGCTGCAATCGGCTGTGGGCTATCGCCCGTCTGCCTCCTCCTTCACCCCCCCCCCCGCCCCCTTTATCACAGGCTTCATCATACGCATGGAATGATGAATCCTGGCCTTTATTTGCCAGTTTTCTACAAATAATTTTGTGATTATGAAAACAAATACAAAATTCACACAAAATTGCTAGTGAGCGATAGGTCATGCAGCTTAGCTCATGCTGTGATTTTCATAATTTTTAATTTTGTGTGGAAAATCGTTCAAATTAACGATTTTCCACAAAACCAAACTTTACCTTACTGAGGTGTAGTTTTCACAATAAAGTCTGCAATAAGAAATGAATTGCCATGAATCAGTCAGTATCACTTTTTACTATACTAGCTCATTTCAGCGAAGAACTTTGCAGTCCAGTACATTGACCCCAGCGTGACCTGACCACTGAGTACTGGAAACAGGATTTCAACTGAAGGCTGCAAAAACCGAGAAAAGCCTAAAAAATATAATTAAGGCAAGAACTTTGAAGTAGCTTTAGCTTTCCTAAAGTCAATATTAAAAAAAAAAAAAGAGTCTAATTCAAACTTTTTGCTACTAGATATATTCCCTATGAAGATGGGTTTTCTGCGTTAGAAACTGGAGAGCCTTATTGGCATTTCTGGATTTTCCTGGGAGAAAACCTCCTTCATATAGGGTTTTCCTATTTGAAAAAAATGATGATTGGAGTTTACAAGCAGATTTATTTATTTCTTTTATTTGTCAGTCTTAGATTCTGCAAATTCCAGTACACAGCAGTTCATTGTGGATGAAGACTTTAATGCATTTTCTTTATGTGGCGAGAGAATTTCAGAAAAGAATGACGAATGATGCTTTGAGTTTGTGGGTCTGATTTGCTGAGGCTTTTCTCCCATTCTGTATCTATGGGAAAAACAAACTTGGTACATCAGGACGTATATATTGTCATTGTTTTCAGCTTACATAGCCCTTCTGCATTCCACATCTTCAAAGTACGATATTGTGCTTTCAATGAATTTATTTGTCTAATCTGTAAAAAAAAAAAATAGAAAAGAAAGAAAGCAAAACAATCTCTGCTTTGCCTTGTATCCATTTAAATTTAGTAACGTTCTGCCTGAACTGGCGAAAAATGCTCAAATCAACATATTATATAGTGGTACTAGATGATATGATTGTTCTAATGTCCAAGCAGACTATGGAACATTAAACTTAACAACTTTCTGCGCATGAAAGCAAAAGCAAATGAGGACAATGACAAAACAGGGAACAACTAAATGTCAGAACAGCACTGAGGTACTGGGTCGTTAATGCATCAAACACCTGTTACAGAGAATTTCCAAGGACTCATAAAAACTGCAGAATTCAGTAAAACAAGTTCACGGCACAGGAGGTCACTTGTTGGAATAGTAACTTGTCACAGAATTTCTTAAAGGTACGCTACTTATTCTTTGCTCAGATCATAAGAGCTCTGTCAGATATGAGTTTTCTCAGTATTCACCAGTAAGCAAGCAAATCCATGGCAGTGAAATTCCTATATGCCAAATCATCATACTTAATGCCTGAATTAACATTTACTTGTACACACAAAAATAGTTTAGATTGCTAAAACAGTTTTTTTCCCATCTAGATTTTCTGCTTCAGAAAACATTTACAATTGTCTTAGGGAGTTATACAAATTCATTTTTCTTTGTGTGCTGGAATCCACTAAAATACTTATCTATGCTAAAGGGGGCAATTTTGAATAGCCTGTATAGTTAAAAAGTACTTTTATTGTGCATACTTTGTACTTAATTTTCAAAGGGGAACCTACAAGGATAGTTTCCCCTTTAAGAATTAGCTAAGGCAAAATATGCACACTGGAGTAATTTTCAAAGGTGCTTGATGTGCATAAAGACCAGTTCTATTTTCAAAGAGCTCTGTTGGATATGTGCATAAATGCTGACAGATTTAACTATTATGGAAATTAGTTTCATGGCGATTCTTATTGCAGACTTTATTGTGAAAACTACACCTCAGTAAGGTAAAGTTTAGTTTTGTGGAAAAATCGTTAATTTGAACAATTTTCCACACAAAATGAAAAGCTTGCGTGCAAATCAATGCACACAAATTTCTACCTGCTCAAGAGCAGGTATAACTTTCTGACAGGTCAATCCAGTAACGAGTGGTAGGAAGAGCTGCGTTAGTGCCCGGCGCACCCGCGGTTGCCGCACGCAAAGTCCAGCTCACCTACCGCTCGATCCTGTATGTAAATAGCTTGCAAATGCAAGCTGCGTTTAAGAAGCATCCGTGAAGCGTTAGGCCCGCACAACCCATTTTACTGTATAGAGCGCTATACAGCGCCTATACAGTAACCTGGGTGCGCGGGCCTAACGCTTCACGGACACGCTGGTATCTGTCATTTGAAATGACAGGTACCAGGAAGTGGATGGTTCTCTGACGCTCGGGATTGTCAGCCCTCTCTCCCCTCCTCCCGAAGCAAGGTGCGAAAAGCAGCCTTGCTCTGGGAGGAGGGGAGAGAGGACTGGCAGTGTAAAGCGACGAAGCGACTTACTTTTTTTGCAGCCCCCCTCCGGAGACAGACATCGGGGAAGACGACCGCGGCTCCCCTGCCTCCAGCTGCCCGTGAAGATAGACGCATCGCACGTGCGAAAGCGGCCCCTGTGCATGCAATTGGCCGCTCAACATGTGACGTCACATGCCGTGACGCCAAACGTTGTGACGTCACATCTTGAGCGGCCCAATTGCACGCACAGGGGCCGCTTTCACCCGTGCGATGCGTCTATCTTCACGGGCAGCTGGAGGCAGGGGAGCCGCGGTCGTCTTCGCCGATGTCCGTCTCCGGAGGGGGGCTGCAAAAAAAGTAAGTCGCTTCGTCGCTTTACACTGCCAGTCCTCTCTCCCCTCCTCCCGGAGCAAGGCTGCTTTTCGCGCCTTGCTTCGGGAGGAGGGGAGAGAGGACTGGCAATCCCGAGCGTAGGATTGCCCGTCCTCTCTCCCCTTTCTCTCTTGCAACTTTTTTTTCGCTTTTTCGATTTTTTTCGCGTTTCGTTGCTTTGGGAGGAGGGGAGAGGACTGGGGCTGCCCCGGAGACCAGCACCCATGGATGCGGCCAGGGCAGGTGAGCGGGGGCTGGGGGAAAGTTTGCCGCCTACCCTTACCCCTGCCTCTAACGCAGGGGTAAGGGTAGGCGGTAAGTTAGCAGGTTAAACGCGCGGCAAAACAGCAGGGTAAAAAAGCGATAGTCGGGGCGCGCGTTACTGGATGGTAGGGAATAGCTAATTCGATAGTTTACATGTAATATACATGCCGCGTGCGGAAGGGGTTACCCGGGTATTTAAGGACGCGGTAAGAGTAGGTTAAAGGGGATTGTGGATCGCAGGAAGGGCTAACGCGGCTGGAAAGTGAGTAGAAAGCGGGTTAGGAGCGGGGTAAACGCGGCCGCACTTTACTGTATTGACCTGTGAGTGTACAGCATGGGGAGGAGGGGGGGGGGGGATGTTCCATATACCCCTGAAAATTTAGGCATATGAGCAGATTTTGAAAATTTTGGCTGAAATCTGCATGCAAAAAGTTCATGCAGGCTTTATCCTATGCAGGCCTTTTGACAATGACCCTTCAAGAGAGCTTGCATACTTTGCTATTTGCATGGATAACTGAGAGGGTATAAAATAGTGTGTTTTCTGATGAAGATGCCAAGTATATGTGCTGTTTTACTCTCCTGATCTAAATACACCTAAAGGAATGCATCTTTTTTGGCACAGCGAAACGGATGCAAGTTGCAAATCCCATGCTAAACATTTAGACACTCCGAGGAAGGGAAATTTCAGACAGGACAATTTATTGGGATAATTTGGTATTTAGTTGCCTTCAAAAAGTACTTGCTCAAACATTCTGGGTCACATGAAATTTGCTTAATGTTTTATCATTCATATTGGGGAGGGGCTGAGGCGGGTGCTTCTATAAGAAGAAAATGTTCAATTGTTGTCATTTCTGATTATCCAACAAAACTTGTAAATACTGAGAAATATTGCATGGCAGGAAAAATCCAATTTATATTGTTATTCTATGATGTATCAATGTAATATCTGGAGAAATTGCTTTGCGAAGAGCTCCTGCTGTAAATAATTGTTTATGCTTGTATTTGAGCAGCTTATTAGTAGAACTGCTCATAAAAAAAAAAAAAACCTGCTTGCACGTGTGCTTGGGGTGGAGGGGAGGAAGCTGAGCGAGGATTCAGACAGATAAACTACCCAGGGAGTCACACCTGGAAACACTGAGTGAGCTAGTGGTTTAAACATGTGACCTCTCCACTTTTCTTTTCAACTTTTAAGAGTATGGTGCTGTGCTAGCCACAGCCTGAAAGAAAAAAAAAAAGAATGTATATATTGCATTCTTGCATAATGTATATTTGACAGCCAACACAGATCCAATAAACAGTTATAGGTGGTCACTTTTCTCCTCTCACTTTTCAACTGATCTCTATTTGCCTTTTCACTTTCACTTTTCCCTCCCTTGCCTCTACAGCACCAGTCTCATTCACAACACACATTCCGTCAACACTCCATGCAACACTCCTCCCTCTCTCCCAGCAGTTAATATACACCTCATTCTCACACCATATTCAGAATCACTGCATAATTCATTTTTTATAAGAACACATTTACTCTGTTTTGTTTACATAAAAGGTTGGGTAGTAGCTTGTCTGGTGAGGGGGGCAGTGTGTGTGTGTGTGTGTATGTGTAGGGTGGGGAGGGGGCTTTTCTTTCTTTAAAATTTTTCCTTGGCAGATCTCTTCTTACCCGCAGGCATTAGATCAGAGTTGGAGTCTGCCATGTCATTCAGGAGCTGCCAGGGTTTTTTTGTTTTTTTTTTTTCCTCTCTGATGTATTTCCCTGATCTTTCTCAGTTGTCACTGCCAGTTCAATATTAACCCTCCAGCTGGGTAGCAAGAATATATCACCTTCTGAAAAGCAGGCATTTATGAAGCTATAGGAGGTGCCTATGCAGCAATGAAATCATGCATTCTCCTTCATTCTAATGCCTTCCATGTTATTGTTGCAGTGTTTTTGCTGATATTATTGTTGTTGTTTTTTTGGGGGGTGCAGTGTTATGTGAAATATTTAAATTTGACTTTGTGTGTACTTTTGTACCATGGCTTGACACTATAGATTTACTTTTATTGATGCTATTGAGTTAGAACAATCAGAAGTGTCATATGCCACACCTGGATCATTGAGAACCCAATTTTCTGACACATATTTGAAAGGTCAGGACTGACTTGTGGAAAACCCAGGTTTGATTTATGTATCTAGCTCCTACTCTTTTGTTGCACCAGGAGGTGGATGCTTGGCCTTGTGCAGGATTGGTAGGCTCCCTGGTCAGATCCAGAGAGCACCTGCTACCAGGAGGCGGAGCACAGAAGGAGGCAGAGGCTAGCTGGAGCTTCGCTAATAGCAACCCAGGGTTCCCTCAGGTTGAACCCTTGGTTAGGCGGGCCGCCTGGTCTTAGGTGGGCCTCGCAGGGTCTCCTAGAGAGAGAGTTCACGGGTGTGCCCACCATGAACAGGGGTGCGCAGTCGACGTTCAGGCGAGAACGTCCAGAGATCAGAGTAAAGTACAGAGTGGTCAGCCGAAGCAGAGGTCAATACCTGAAGTCAGTCCAGGCGAAGTCAGAGCAGGCAGAAATCAATTTCCAGGCAGCAATCAGACATTGTCAATGGACAGGCAGGGATCAGGACTGGAGAGGTCAATGTGGTCAGGCAGGCAGAGGTTGGTTCCAGGCAGCGGTCAGATGAGGTCAGACAGGCAGAGGCCAGGTCAGGAGAGGTAAACATGGTCCGATAGGCAGAAGTCGGTTCCGGAAGATCAATAAGGTGAAATGGAAGAGTTCAGGAACTAGCAGACACCTGTAGGCAAAAAATCACAGGAAATCTTGTTGCAAAGGCAAGCTCTGGCTGTCAGAGCTTGCCTTATATAGGGCTGAAAGGATGATGTCATCTGAGGGGGCCCGGCAGCCCTAGCACGCTGCGGCCCCTTTAAATCTCGTGGAGCGGCACGCGCACGTACTAGAGAACTCCCCGATGAGAAGGGGACTCGTCGGTGGCGAATAGGCTGCAAGATCAGACAAGAAGTTAGGCAGTGATGCCATCCCCACCATGCCGTGCAGCCGAGGGAAGCTGCTAGAGCCGCAGAGAGGAGGTGAGGAGAGCCGGCCACGGATTCCGTGGCCAGTCTTCGCAACAGTACCCCGTCCTCTAGGCCCCCGTCAGAGGATGCCGTTGGGTAGGGTACTAAATCCTCTCGAGGTTGTGTGGGTCTGCTACCTGAGGTCCCACAGGGTATGGAAGAAAAGGTGATCTAAGATTGCTTGGAGCATCAGTTGTATCCAGGAAGAGGCAATGCTTCTCCTTCTCTTGTTGCAGGAGGGTATGAAGGTCTTGGATCTCGACTTCCTTGAAGGATAAGAGAGATAAAAACCCTTCCATGGCTTGGTTATGTTTCCTGATGAGGGTTTCATGTTCGGTCATCCTCAGGGTACCCCCTCCGAGGTGAACTGGAACTGGTCTGGGTCTCCTGAGTCCTTTGGCAAGGAAGGGGGCGGTAAGACTGGGGAGATTAAATCGGGTCCAAGCAGGACTCCAAACATTGAGGTCCCCACTGGATGAGATCGGCTGTGGCCCAGTCAAACTCAGGCTTGATGTTTTTGCAGTCATGGCAGGCCCAGAATAACCAGGTTAACTGCTGTAGGAAGAACATAAAAGGAGATGAGCTCCGAGTGGTCAATGTAAGAGGTTGGGTAGCCCGAGTCCCTGTTCCGGGAAGGAAGTCCCCATGGACCGATGAGAGAGCCAGAGGTGGAGTTAAGGTATAAGTGGGAATCTGATACTGGTCTACCAGACTCTGTTGAATAAAGTTGGCCCCTGCACCGGAGTCTACTAGGGCCTGAGTAGCAAAGTTGATGGAGGATGTCTCCACTAGAGATGTGAATCGTGTGCCCGATCGTCTTAACGATCGGGTTCGGCTAGAGGGGGGAAAAAATCTGATCGTGGGTGATGTGAATCGGAATTGGTTCTGATTCACATCGTTATTTTTTTTTTAGTGAGACCCGAACCTTTAAAATTAACCCCTTACCTTCCCCCACCCTCCCGAACCCCCCCAAAACTTTTTACGATTACCTGGTAGTCCAATGGGGGCGCGGGGACCAGTCTCCTGCTCTCGGGCCATCGGTGCTATTTTGGCTGCCACTCAAAAATGGCGCCGATAGCCCGATAAAAAAAAACAACCCACCTGACCCTTTAAAAATGATCCCTTAGCTTCCCCCACCCTCCCGAGCCCCCCAAAACATTTTAAAATTACCTGGTGGTCTAGTGGTGGTCCCGGGAGCGATCTCCCGTTCTCGGGCCATCGGCTGCCACTCATAAAGATGGCGCCGATGGCCCTTTGTCCTTACCATGTGACAGGGTATCCATGCCATTGGCCGGCTCCTGTCACATGGTAGAAGCATTGGATGGCCGGCGCCATCTTTAAAGATGGTAGCGGCCATCTTTACGATGGCAGCGGCCATCTTTACGACGGCCATCTTTAAATACGGCGACGGCCATCTTTACGATGGCGGCGGGTGGGTTTTTTTTTTATCGGGCCATCGGCGCCATTTTTGAATGGCAGCCAAAATGGCGCCGATGCACCGAGAGCGGGAGATCGGTCCCCGCGCCCCCACTGGACCACCAGGTACTCATAAAAAGCTTTGGGAGGGGGGGTTCGGGAGGGTGGGGGAAGGTGAGGGATTCATTTTATAGGGTCGGGGTGGGTTTAGGGGCTTTTTTGGTGTGCCGGTTTTCCCCACCCTCCCCCGATTTATGATTTTTGATGATAAATCAGGGGGATTTCTATTGTATCGCGACTCTTAATGATTTTTGATGATTTAAAATATATCTGACGATTGTTTTAAATCGTCAAAAAATGATTCACATCCTTAGTCTCCACTGAGGTCGGCAACAGGAGCAATGGTGAGGTCGCACTGAGGCCGAGAGGTATTGAACCATGATCCCTTGACGTGAAGAAGGCTCACTTTTCTCAGGACAGTGAAGGCAATGGTGACCCTGGTTCCCGCAATAGAGGTATAGGCCAAACTGGTGATGACGGGATTTCTCTTCCTCCGATATATTGTCGTGGCTAATTTGCATAGGTTCTTCTGTGTTCTCTGAGAGCAGGAGATGGTTCTTGACGGTGGGAAATGAGGCCCTTGAGTGGTTCTTCAAATTAGGTCAGTTTTCTCGGACCAGCTCCTGGAGTCATTAATCCAATTTTCCTGTTAGGTCCATCAGCCCTTCGAGGGACGTCGGGATGTCCCATGCGGCAAGTTTGTCTTTTAGTCTGGGTGCCAGTCCTTCCAAAAAGATGGCATGTTGGCTGTTTCCCTATCAGTTCAGTTCAGTGGTCAGCGTATGGAGACCCATCCATCAGCATCCCATAGTTTCCCTAAATTACGAAGTCCCACATCTCACCAGTCATTCATATCTGTACTAATCTGAAAGTACTGGCATGTGGTTCTCCATATTTGAATCATGTAGACAATTATAGGACTTGCTCTAGACACCAGTCACCCCTTTGGGGAGGAGGGAGCCAAAAACAACTGAGCAGAAAATTCAGGCCCCTCTCTGTCTGGCCACTCTCCAATAATAGCCAAGCTACAGTAGGATCCTGACACAGCCATTCTTTAACTCATCCCACTGTAGCAGCCCAGGAGATTAGGCAACATCATCCCCACCTTCTTTCTTCGATCTCTGCATGATTTTCAAACTAATACGTGGAACCATTCTCCTCCAGCTAAACCGAAAAATAGTACCGTCTAAAGTAGAAACAAAACAAAAAGGAAGGGTACAAGGCACATGCTGGAATAAATAAATCATTCTGGCAGTGCGTTCATCTTGAGCACTCCAGTTCTTCCCTCCCATAAAAGGAAAACAAATCATTCTACTCAGTTAAGTCTCTTTCAATCTTGGTCATCACAGGTTCAATTTAAAGATATCACCCCATGCTTTGGGAATAAAGGTTCATAATTTTTTAAATCCAGCATGTGCCTGCTGAAAAGGAGACAAACCCTCAGGATCCCTCCCCCTCTCCAGGACGGTACATGAAAAATTCAGGTTTTTTATAGTTTTATATCTGGAGACCACACTATACTCAGCCAAGACTTCTAGTAATCTTGGAGCAGTAGCTTTTAAATCCATCAGGGACAGCAAAACATCATCAGCATATAATGATATTTTCGAGCTCTCCCAGCAAATTTGAAACCTGTTATTTCCAGATCTTGTCTCACCACCAGCGGCAGTGCCTCTTTTGCTAAGTCAAACAATAGGAGCACAGAGGACAATAGGGAAAGACTCCAACACATACCCATTAGTCAGAACTCTAGCCAGTGGGTATGTAGAAAATGCCGAATCCATGCTGCCAAATTAGGGCCGCATTTATACTTTGCAAGAATAGCAAATATAAAAGACCAGTGCAGCCTGTGAAAGGCCTCCTCTGCATCTAATGCCACTATTGCCCCATTGAACTAATGCCTGTCGGTCAGAGATATTATATTTGAAACTTTATTTCATGTTAGCTGTTGACTGCCTGCCCTTAAAGCCAGAATGGTCAGGGTGAACAAGATCCATCGTAAACTTTTCAAACTGAATCTGGCTAAAATTGTTATAGCCAATGTTCCGCAGAGAAATGGGGCAATATGACTCCAGATGCAAAGCATCCCTGTCCTTTCTCTGTAGCACAACTGTGGTAGTATCACAGCCTATGAAACCTATCAGGGTACATCTGCAAATGCTTAAGGGCTTTTTGCAATTATAGATGCAAGCTGCAAAAGAAAGCCATGTAGAAAGTCAAATGGTACCATCCAGGTCAGAATACTTACCATTGGGCAGACATTTCATCGCATTTTGCAATACCTGCAATGTGATTGGAGCAGATAGCCTAACGTTTTGCTCTTTAGTAACACAAGGTAGATTGAGCATAGCCAAATAAGTGTTAATTCTGCCACACCCAGCCCTCTGCCATCCAAATAACAAGTATGAAAGCTCTTATTTATCTCCAATAATTTATTTGTAATCATTCCAGAAGTATTGCAAATCCCAGTTATCACATTCCCAGCACATTGTTTCTGAAGAATTCTAGCCAAAAAATCTCCAGTCCTATTACTACATTCATAATTTTTTTGGCCCAAGGACCTAAAGCTTTTTCAATCTGTTCCACTTGGACACCACTAAATGCATACCTGCATTTTTAGAGTTCCTTCCATACTAACTGAGTACATCCTTTCCTATGGAGTCTCTCTAGTGATCCAATTATTCAGAGGAGAAAGGATTCCTGCTTAGGGATGTGCTTTCATTTAGAACGAATTAGGCATCTTTTTTTGCATTGGCCCCTAAGCGTGTCTCTTGGAGCATAGCTATATGTGTGGCTTGCTTTTAAGCAATGCTGAAAATATTTTCCTTTTAATAAAAGATGCTGGGACCCAAACATTTAAGATTTAATATTCACTTTTGTGTTAGCCATAATCAAGAATGTGTTGGGATCATACCTCCACTTTTACACAGTGCTAACAAAGAGTTAGAAAATTGTTGCAGTTAGACAAATTGACCTCATGTCATTGATTAATTTTCAAATACAATATGACCAGAATCTCAAAACCATAAACATGTAGAACCCCACAATATTCCCCTTGACTTATCAGCAGCCCTATTAGAAAAGAAGGAACCTTCACTTCTCACCACCAATATATCCCTTCAAGTCCACGGCCACTTCCTTTTGAAACTCCTCCTACCACCTCCCAAATTGAACAGATCATCCAAGTGGGGGATAACCCATGGCCTAGTACCCTCTTCTAAAAAAACAATTAGATCTTTTGCTGTCAGTTAACCTAAACCCCCAACTCTCCACCCAGACTATTCCCTCTATACCTCAGACTCTAAAAAACCCTTCCAATATTCTTCACAATAGTATATCCCTTCCTCCTCATATCCTGTGCTGCCACTGAGCTCAGATATAGAACTGATGCTATATTATATTTGTAAATGTCCAAGATACTGTATGGCCTGTTCCAGTGCATAATGATACTAGTCACTTGTCATTTACCGAAGCCAGAGTAAAACATGTGACCAAAACAAAGCTGCTCCTACACCCTGCATAGAATAACCCCAGGGTACAAAATCTGCTGCAGCTGAAGAATAGACAGCTGGAACCAAATGCATCTCTTCATATAACATAGGTTGTCCTGCAGAGTCACTTTCATAGTGTCATTAGGCAGTGAAGTTGGTATTACAGAAGCTTGTGGGATATTTACATCAAGATGGCTTTTAGATGGCAAGATTGTTGAGACATGTCAAGAGTCCTACATTAATAACTAGAGTCTCCCTCATGATCCATCGTGTACGCAGTAATGTTAAAAAATGTGCATGGAGCACCTCCCCAATCTCAAAATCCCCCAATCAGAGAATAACACCCAAAATATAAATATAAAACAAATTAGACTCCTCCTCAACCCCCCATTCGTGCCATAATTACAATTAGCAAACCCCATCTATTGGAGCTCCTGTCTCCAACAGGATTGGAAAATCCCCTGCAGTTAATACTGTGCCCATTTAGAGCTCTAGGAGGAGACCTCACCACCTGGGCCTTGTCTTAGACCATGCACAATGTATTCTGCCTCTTTAGCTAAGTTGAAAAAAATTAGGGATTCCTCATAATTGATACACAGCTTTGCTGGATACAATAACATATACTTGACTCAACTCTGCCACAATTGATGTTTCACCAGAGCAAAAATTTGCCTTTTTTATGTAACCACACAGAAAAGTCCTGAAAAATATAAATGCACTTCTTAATAAACATTAGGTCTGGGATATCTCTTGATGAATCAAGCACCTTCACTTTGCCATACAGTTGTGTAATTGCTCAAAAACAGCTCTTAGGCCATGCATTTTCAGTTGGCTTTGGCACAAGTGCTCTATGAACCCTATCCACTTCTAAACAAGCATTGGGGGTCTGCGGATTGAAGTCAAGTGCAAAATGATGCATACAGTGAAAATTAACCCTTGCTGTAGTTACACAATGTTAGGTTCTATCTTAAGAGTTACCACCCAGGAAAGAGATCTAGGTATCATAGTGGATAATACATTTAAATTGTCGGCTCAGTGTGCTGTGTTGACCAAAAAAGCAAACAGAATGATAGGAATTATAAGGAAGGGCATGGCAAAGCAAACAGAGGATGTCTTAATGCCTCTGTATTGCTCCATGGTGAGACCATACCTTGAATACTGTGTGCAATTCTAGTCAACACATCTCAAAAAGGATATAGCTGCACTGAAGAAAGTGCAGAGAAGTGTGACCAAAATGATATAGGGCATGGAACGGCTTCCCTATGAGGAAAGGCTTAAAATATTAGGACTGTTCAATTTGGAGAACAGAACAGAGGGGGGGATATGATAGAAGCCTACAAAATCATGAAAAGACTGGAACAAGTTAATGTAAATCAGTTATCAACTCTCTCAGATAATAAAAGGACCAGGGGGCACTCCATGAAGTTAGCAAGTAGTACAATTAAAACAATTTTAAGACAATTCTTTTTCACTCAGTGCATAGTTAAACTCTGGAATTCATTACCAGAAGATGTGTTCACAGCAGTTAGTGCAACTGCATTTAAAAAGGACTGGTTAAGTTCCTTAAGAAAAAAAATCCATAAATGTCTATTACAGTAATTAATAAACAATAGTAGCTTGTGATTTATTTAATGTTTGGGTACTTGCCAGGTAGTTGTGACTTGGATTGGCCACTGTTAGAAACAGGATACTGGGCCTGATGGACCCAGTATAGAATATCTTATGTTCTTATATTCTTATGACTTGAGACAGCAATGCAGCAAAGAATGTCATTGGGTCTTTTCCCTCAGTTCCTTCAGGTAAACCCTTGATTCTGATATTATTGCGGTGGTGCTTATTTTCAAGCTCATCCTGCTTCTCCATTAGCAATGTACTGAATCATTCAAGTTTAACTGTATGTTGTTGAGTCTTGGTCAGTGAGATTTCCATTTCTTATACATCTCCTGGAGGTTGTCCAGGCATGTGGTTGTTTCTACCATAGTTGCTACAAGCTGTGTAACTGTTTCAGCTACCAACTCGAGTTTAGTGTCCAGGCTGTTCTATAATTTTGCTCCAGTCTTCTTGGATAGTCTCTAATATATCTGATGGGAGATCCAATTTGCCCATGATTCATCTTCTGACATGGTCTCCTCATCTTAAGAACATAAGAACATGCCATACTGGGTCAGACCAAGGGTCCATCAAGCCCAGCATCCTGTTTCCAACAGTGGCCAATCCAGGCCATAAGAACCTGGCAAGTACCCAAAAACTAAGTCTAATCCATGTAACAGTTGCTAGTAATAGCAGTGGCTATTTTCTAAGTCAACTTAATTAATAGCAGGTAATGGACTTCTCCTCCAAGAACTTATCCAATCCTTTTTTTAAACACAGCTATACTAACTGCACTAACCACATCCTCTGGCAACAAATTCCAGAGTTTAATTGTGCGTTGACAAAAAAAAGAACTTTCTCCGATTAGTTTTAAATGTGCACATGCTAACTTCATGGAGTGCCCCCTAGTCTTTCTATTATCCGAAAGAGTAAATAACCGATTCACGTCTACCCGTTCTAGACCTCTCATGATTTTAAACACCTCTATCATATCCCCCCTCAGCCGTCTCTTCTCCAAGCTGAAAAGTCCTAACCTCTTTAGTCTTTCCTCATAGGGGAGCTGTTCCATTCCCCTTATCATTTTGGTAGCCCTTCTCTGTATCTTCTCCATCGCAATTATATCTTTTTTGAGATGCGGCGACCAGAATTGTACAAAGTATTCAAGGTGCGGTCTCACCATGGAGCAATACAGAGGCATTATGACATTTTCCATTTTATTTACCATTCCCTTTCTAATAATTCCCAACATTCTGTTTGCTTTTTTGACTGCCGCAGCACATTGAACCGACGATTTCAATGTGTTATCCATCCACTATGACGCCTAGATCTCTTTCTTGGGTTGTAGCACCTAATATGGAATCTAACATTGTGTAACTATAGCATGGGTTATTTTTCCCTATATGCATCACCTTGCACTTATCCATATTAAATTTCATCTGCCATTTTGTTGCCCAATTTTCCAGTCTCACAAGGTCTTCCTGCAATTTATCACAATCTGCTTGTGATTTAACTACTCTGAACAATTTTGTATCATCTGCAATTTTGATTACCTCACTCGTCGTATTTCTTTCCACATCATTTATAAATATACAAGCCGTTAAGCCCATTAAAACGGGCTACATCCCTCTGTCTCTCACCTCCCCCTCATTCTCTCTCCCCTCACTCTTCTCCACCCCCTACCTCCCTCCCTCTCACCCACTCCTCCCTCTCCTCTCACTCACTCCCCTCCCCCCTCTCTCCCTCCCTCTCACTCACACTCAGTCCCACTCACTCTCCCTCAGTCCCCACTCCCTCCCCCTCCCCCTCAGTCTCACTCCCTCCCTCCTCTCTCCCTCCCTCTCACTCACACTCAGTCCCACTCCCTCCCCCTTTCCCTGAGTCCCACTCCCTCCCCCTCTCCCTCAGTCCCACTCCCTCCCCCTCCCTCTGTCCCACTCCCTCTCTCCCTCCCTCTGTCCCACTCCCTCCCTCTCTGTCCCACTCCCTCTCTCCCCCCCCCCCCTCTCTCTCCCCCCCTCACTCAGTCCCCCCTCTCACTCAGTCCCACTCCCTCCCTCCCTCTCACTCAGTCCCACTCCCTCCCTCTCACTCAGTCCCACTCCCTCTCTCTCCTCCCCTCTCACTCAGTCCCTCCCTCTCTCTCAGTCCCTCCCTCTCTCTCTCCTCCCTCGCTGCCGCCGCCGCTGCCACCCGCCGCCGCCGCCGCCGCCGCCACTGCCGCTGCCGCCGCCACCCGCCACCGCTGCCACCGCCGCTGCCATCCAACGCCGCTGCCGCCGCTACCACCGGACGCCGCCGCTGCTGCCACTCAACGCCGCCACCGCTGTCTCCCGACGCCGCCGCTGCCACTGGATGCCGCTGCCACTCGACGCCGCCATTTTTTTCAGCTCAGACCGACGTGCTCGCCCGCACATGCGCGGTAGAGCTGGTCTCTACTGTGCATTTGCGGCACGTCGGTCATCCTTCGTTTATTAGGTAGGATTGAAAAGTAAGGGTCCCAATACAGATCCCTGAGGCACTCCACTGCCCACTCCCTTCCACTGAGAAAATTGTCCATTTAATCCTACTCTCTGTTTCCTGTCTTTTAGCCAGTTTGCAATCCACGAAAGGGCATCGCCACCTATCCCATGACTTTTTACTTTTCCTAGAAGCCTCTCATGAGGAACTTTGTCAAACACCTTCTGAAAATCCAAGTATACTACATCTACTGGTTCACCTTTATCCACATGTTTATTAACTCCTTCAAAAAAGTGAAGCAGATTTGTGAGGCAAGACTTGCCTTGGGTAAAGTCATGCTGACTTTGTTCCATTAAACCATGTCTTTCTATATGTTCTGTGATTTTGATGTTTAGAACACTTTCCACTATTTTTCCTGGCACTGAAGTCAAGCTAACTGGTCTCTAGTTTCCCGGATCACCCCTGGAGCCCTTTTTAAATATTGGGATTACATTAGCTATCCTCCAGTCTTCAGGTACAATGGATGATTTTAATGATAGGTTACACATTTTTACTAATAGGTCTGAAATTTCATTTTTTTAGTTCCTTCAGAACTATGGGGTGTATACCACCCGGTATCTTGGGTCATTTATCCGAGATCTTGCCTGAGCATTGTGGCCTCATACTCTGGTGAGGTCACATCATCAGCAGAGGTCATGTAGGCAAATAATTAATTTTGTTTGGCTTGCAGGAGAAAGTTATTAATACTTATATCACAACTATCCCTTACCCTCAACCACGCAAAAACTGAAATCTTACACATATCCAGCAAACCTCCCCTACCATCCTCTACCGACCCCTCCTCACAACATCTTACAAACCAAACACTCTCTACAGTCAAAAACCTTGGCAGCATGCTTGACAACCAACTGAACTTCAAGAAACACATAAACAACATACTAAAAGATGGAATTTACAAACTCCAAATCCTAAGAAAGCTCAAGCCACTGCTATACCCTCAGGACTTCTGAACAGTGTTACAGGCCCTTCTCTTCTCTAAACTTGACTACTGCAATGCCCTACTACTAGGTCTCCCAGCCTCAACCCTCAAACCCATTCAACTACTCCAGAATGCTGCAGCCAGAGCACTCACAAACAGCAAAAAAATCAGACGACATGACACCCATCCTCATAGACCTACACTGGCTTCCAATCCCTCAGAGAATTCAGTACAAAACTCTAACCATCATCCACAAAATCCTCTACAACAACACAACCAACTGGCTGCCCACTCCCCTTCTCATCCATACTCCCACACGGAATCTTCACTCCTCAAACTCTGGCCTCCTACAAATGCCACCCCATAAAGCCACTCAATGGATATCAACAAGGGAACAAACATTTTCTTTCGCTGGCCCCATCCTATGGAATAAACTCCCCATAGAACTAAGAACAGATCCATCCACCCAATCTTTCAAGAAAAACCTTAAAACATGGTTATTCCGCAAAGCTTTTCCAACATCACACACGAACCATCCGTAAACCAGACCCTAAACCAGACCGCAGTGGGGTGATGGCTGCCAGCTTTTGCAGGCCCGTCCCCCACTTCGCCCCCCCCCCCCCCACCCCTCGTTACCACCAGATTTTCTAAGGTCTGTGACCTTGGAAAACCCACGCCTAAATTCTGAGCATCTAAAGTGAATTTTTGTGATAATGGAAGATATAATAGATCAAAATGACCTACTGAAAAGAAACAAACAACCAGGACTACATGGCTAATATTGTTTTATGGAGTTTTTCCTCTATGAACTTGTGTAAATGCTTTTTAATTCATTATGTCCAAGTGTCCTATTTAGATGATAGCTTCTTTAAAAATGTGGGACATACTGGGTGAAACCCAGCTATACTAACTGCTTTCATCACATCCTCTGGTAATGAACTCCACAGTTAATTGTGTGTTAAGTGAAAAAATGCTTTATACAATTGGTTTTATATAAACTATCTATTAGCTTCATGGGGTGACCCTTAGTCCTAACACTATTTGAAAGAGTATAACCATTCCCTATTAATCTGTTCTACTCCACTCAAGATTTTAGAGATCTCTATCACATCTTCTTTCAGCCATCTCTTCTCCAGGTTGAAGAGCTCTAACCTGTTTACCTCACCTTATGGGGGAGCCCTTCCATTCTTTTTATTATATTGATTTCCCTTCTTTCTACCTTTTCTAGTTCTGTTATATCTTTTTGGAAATGGGGATACCAGAACTGCATGCAGTACTCAAGCTGTGATCAAACAATGGATGGCTACAGAGGCATTATGTTATCCAGTTTTATTTTTCATCCGTTTCTAATAATACCTAAATTCCTATTTGGTATTTTAACCACTGATGCGCACTGGACTGAGGATTTCAAAGTATTGTTCACAATAATTTCAAGATCGTTTTCCTGAGTGGTAATACTTAATATGTAGGCACCTTCATTTTCAATTTCTTTTTATTTTTCCCAGGAGTTTATCAATATTTATTATAACAAATAATATAGGAGAACTTTAGGGGGAAAATGTGTCATTATTCTTCATTATTATAAACACTGATAAATTCCAGGGAAAAATAAAATAAAAACTGAGAAGAAAGGTCTCTATTAATATGGAACCCAGCATTGTGTAGCTGGAATTTGGATTATTCTTCCCTGTATGCATCACATTGCACTGGTCCACATTAAATTTCATATGCTATTTAGATGCCCAATCCTCTAGGATTGAAAGGTTATTTACAATTCTCAACAACTGGTTAGTGATCTGACACCTTTAAACAATTTTGTGTCATCTGCGAATTTGATCACTTCACTCATCACTCACTTTTCAGATCATTTATAAATATATTAAAAAGCATTGGTCCCAGTATAGATCCCTGGGACTCTCTACTATTTACCTTTCTTCACTGAAAGTATTTAGTTTTACTTTCTGTTTCCTATTCTTTAGGCAGTTACTAATCCACCATAGGATGTTGCCTCCTATCCCATGAATTATTTGTTTCCTGATGAGTCTCTCATGAAGAATTTTGCAAAACAACTTCTGAAAATCTAGAAATAGTATATCAACTGATTCACTCTTGTTCACATTTGTTAACCCTTTTAAAGTGTCTAACAGATTTGTAAGAAAATACTTCCTTTGCCAAATCCATGTTGGCTCTGCCCCATTGATCTGTGTCTGTTTGGATGGTCAGTAATTTTGTTTTTGTGAATAGTGTCTATCGTTTTGCCCAGTAGCTATAGTTTCCTAAATTACTTCTGGAGCCCTTTATAAAAATGGACATTATGCTGTCAACCCTCCAGTTCTCAGGTACCACAGTTGGTTTGAATAAGAAATTAGAGATCACTAGTAATATGTTTGCAATGCCATTTTTTAGTTCTTTTAGAATTCTGGGTTACATACCAACTGGTACCGGTGATTTATCATTCTTTAGTTTGTCAATTTGCTCTATTATATCATCACAGTTCACCATGAATTGTTTCAAATCCTCTGAATCACACCCCTCAAGGAATATTCATAGAATATGTACAGTATCTCCATGACACCCTTCTGAGTAAAGACCAATGCAAAGAATTAATTTAGGTTTTGTTTTTTTGTTTTTTTTTGCTATGACCTTTTCTTCCTTGAGCACCAATTTTACCTCTCAGACAACTAATGATCCAACCAACTTCCTCATAGTCTTCTTGCTTTGATATACATGGAAACATTTTATTTAGAGTCAGTGCAGATTGGTAACTGGTTAAAAGACAGGAAACAGAGTAGTTTTCAAAATGAAAAGGGTCATCTATTAGTGGTTGGCAGCAGAAACCATTATCTCCTCCAGTATAGGAGATTTCTGCACAAATTTCAGTCAGAGGTAAAATCAAGGGCATGAACATGGGCCTGTTGGCATACTGAGAACAAAAGGCTACTGTTTGGCCAGACTGACCATGGTAGCCCAACATTTCCTTTCCTAATCATCAACCAATACCAAATGAACAGGTATTCTCTATGGCAGGGGACATTGTGAGTCTATCATTGGCAAAATAGTTGGTGGAAAAGTTTGTCTTCCTTACAATAAACCTCCCTCTGCTAGGTTTCCCTGAATGTTCATGTGAGTAGAAGAAGGACTGAGTGCACAGCTAGTGTAAATCAATGCCCACAGTGCCTTGCTCCTTGCTATGTTGTTGTTAGTTAGTTTTCATGCTTGCTGAAAATGCCAGACCTGTTCCCTGTGCCCTGCTTATCTCCTGGTTCAGTTTCTTACTGGGCTATTGTTCCACTGTCTTGCCTGCTTTTCCCCCTTGCCTATTTGTTGTACTGGGGTGTTTTGGCCCCAAAAACAAAAAAAAGAAGGACAACCTATTTCTCTCACTCCACTTATTTTCTTGGTTCATTGCCTTCCTGTGTTATTGCCTGGAGTGCTTCTGACCATCTCAGTTGCATTTGGTGATCTGCGAGCTTCTCCTGCAAACCACCACACTCATCTTCCTTGGCCAGACCAGTCCTGCTGCTCCCCAACGTCGCAAATGCCATCAGCCACCCATGTGGCAGGATGCCACTTCTCAATGCGCCACACCAACAAAATGTGCTGCACCTCCCCCTAGGCACAAGCGCACACCTCCTTCAGCCATTGAAAGGGACCAAGGTGAGAAAGTCCACATGGTCCCTAGTGATGACATCATCAGTTTAGCCTTATATAAGGGCAGATCCCTGGAAGCAGCTCGCTTCAGCAGCACATCCAGCTACTTCCTAGTAGTGTGTGTTGCTTACCTGCATTACAATCTTCAGTCTTCACTCAGTTTGTCTTCAGTCTTTGTCCAGCTTGTCTTCTGTCTTTGTTCCAGTCTGAGCCATCCATGCTGCCCACTTGTGCTTGTCCCTGCCTTCTCGCCTTGTCTATCCACCTCTCTTCTCTCCCCTCAGATGTATACATGGTTTTGATCATTGCCTGAATCTGGGTTACGCCTAACCCCTGCCTCCCTCTGACCACTGTCTGAACCCCTGATACAGCTGACTACTGTCTGCCTCTGACCATTGCTTGGAACTCAGATATGCATGACTGCCACCTGCCTATGACCCTAGCTACTACAGACTTTCTCTTCTGCCATCAGCAGAGACCCCATCTAAGTTCTGCCAGCCCTAATACCCAACCTGAGGGGAAAGTGGGTTGCTATACATGAAGGTCCCAACTGGACTCTCTTTCACCTGGGTCCATCTGCCAATGGCGGGAACAGCAGGGCTCCTACCTGCCGGACTCCTCCCTGAAGGTAGAGTTAATCCTGCCTTGTGACTTGTGGAACTCCTGCCGGTTCTGGTACCATTTTACCCATCTCACAATTCTTCAACATGTACCTGCCTCAGTTTCTTGTACCCTTTGTCTCACTTTTTATGTCTTGAGGTGTTCTTGCCAATGTTGATGACGATCTTTGCACCTTTAATTATGCCTAGTGGTGTTCTTGTCACTGTTGAGATGCCCTTTGCCCTTTCTTTTGGTACCTTTAGATTTTAATGTCACTGTTCTTTATTCCTTAACCCTGTCTCAAGGTCTGGTGGTGTTTATACCATTGTCTGCTGTGCGTTTGTCCATACTACTGGATGAATTATAACACTAAAACCCCCTAGTTTGCTTTCATAACCCTCACTGTAAGTATTGCAATATTGATGCCACTTTTCTTGCTGTGTAGCTCTGCACCTGTGGTTTGGGTTTTTAATGCCTGTGCTCCTGCTGCTCTGCATCTCTCTTGGTGCCTTTAGGTGTTTTTCCCTTTGTCCTTGCTATCTTCAAAGTTCTTTTCAAATTTCCTTATGGTATTGAGTATTGGTCTTGTCTAGTATCTAACCTTTATGGGATTATACTACCCATGCTAGGCTGCATGTCCAAGAAACCAAATAGGAGAAGGTCTGATCCTTATGATCCATGGGCCAGTACCAGCCTAAAACCATCTAAGATATGACCCTCAATCTAAAGGGCATGTGCACCCAAGTGACACCAGATGTGAGTAAAATTAGTGCTGGGCTTTCTTGCTGCTTTCTATTTTTTTACCTCAGTATAGGCACAGCAAATAAGAAGTCATTTTCCAAACCTGACCCCCTTACCAATCCCTTCCAGTTTTGAGATTGTAAAAATATCTTCAGGACTGCTATTGATGACCTTCAAGTCTGTGTGTGATTTTATTTGTCTTGGATGGTCTGGGAGGGTTTTCCAAAGTTATATTTATATATCAACTTCCTTAGACAAAGTGGTTCACAAAACTTGAAAACAATACAATAAATAGCAATAGGCATGGACTGGACGGGAGAGCACCATTAAGGCACAGTCCCACATAAGTGCGTGCCTGGATCCCATGGACCATGTAACCTGCTGCTGCTACGGATTGTGGGTAAGTATTAAACAAAAAAATCTAGGGTAGTCAGCGGGGTTTTAGGGGTTAGGGCTGGTAGGGTAAAAGGGAGGCAGGTTAGGTAGAGGGTTTAGGAAGTTCCCTCCTTTACAGTGGCAAACTGGGAGGGAACAGGAAAACTGGTCTATCGTGTTACCATGCATACCTACTAAAATCCCCTCTGTAACGTGATCGAGAGCATACGCACATGGCGCGCGTCGATGTAAAATTGTGTGCACATGTCCACGCGGGTAGCCAATTTTATAAAATGCGTGCATAAATGGGCGCATGTTATAAAATCAGTGCATCAATGTGTGCACACGCATGTGCACACATGCAGAGGTTTGAATGTTACTGTCATTATATTTTCATCCCAAACTTAAAGAACAAATTACCAAGCCAAGTGAATTGAATGAATGAACCAAACCACATTTTTTTTCTATGCACATCTCTGTAATAAACTCTAGTAGTCGCGTTGATTCTGGCTGAAACTGGAGTCTTTGTAGGTTGTGATCCTTTATAGAGGATCAAAAATAAAGATTGTACATTAGAGGCCACATAGATCGCATTGGAAATTTCAGGGAATATGTCCACTGTTAAAAAGAAACAAAATACAATATTTAAGACCTAAAGTCCTAGTAATAACTTTTTTCCACTTAAAGGAAACAACCTGCAAATTTAGAACTTTATACTGCCAGACTCTAGAATGGAGGGATTTTGTCCTAAAAATGTCTCCATGAAAGGAATTCACCCTTCAAAATGAGCAATCTCATAAACATAGGTATGAGACCAACTGCTGTGCCACAGCTGTGCCCCTTTTTAGTACGGTCTGATGTAATGAAGCTTAACAGTAATAGTATAGCATTTCTGCTAGTGACTTGAACTGTATATTTTTGTTTCAGGAATGTAGGAATTGTTAAAATTGTTTGAATGATTAAACATTTTATAGAATGCACTGCCTATACAGTAATAGAAACCATGCTGTATGCTTTGTTTTCAGTCATTATCTTAATACATTGATTTACAACATAAATATTGACTTTAATGTCACCTCTGTCTATATTTACTTCAAAAGGTCCATAAATCTTGAAAGTAATCTGACCAAAGTCAATAATGGTTTGTAATGTGAAAATGTCAGCTACATTGTAAAATTGCAATTCACCACTTCAATGTAAGGTTAACCAAATAAGAAAAAAAAAAAAGAAATTCACCTTCTTAAGTGTGGGAAGTAAGTACTAATTATGTAGAAGAGAGGAACGCTAAGTAAGAAAATAAAATAAAATTACTATGTGGTCCTGTGCACACGAAAGATCCTTACAACTTGGGGGAACTTTTTATACCTTCTTATGTGAGGAACAGGTCATTATTAAGATCATACCTCAGATCCTTCTTCTATCATGGTATCTTAATTAAAATGTAATTTCTTGAAATCTTTTATTGGAAACATTTAATTTGGTACCTGTTTTCATTGGAACAATGTTCCACATTCTGTTGACCTTAAATGGAAGTTGATTTCTGACTGAGTTCAATTTGAAGCTAGGCAAACCACCACCATCTAAGACTTCTTGCAGTTTCCTGATACCCATCAAAATAAAAATGGTGGTCAACAAGATACAACTCCTTTTAGGAATGTTTAGAAAACTACTTTTATGATAGTCAGAGAATGTCAAAATAGGTGCAGTTTAAACAGAGGTTATAAATAATATAAATCTGCAGCAATCCATGCACTACCCAAGCAGCAAAATAATTATGATTCCATAATTACATACATAATTAGCCTTAAAATTGCATTAATACAAAATTATCAATTGCCTATCAGACTAAATGCATTTTAACTCAATGTATTTTTTAAATTTTCTTTACATTTTTGAGTTGACATTTTTATGTTCTCAATTATAACCTGTGTAGCTTCTCAAAAATATCTGAATAAATAAGAAGGAAATTTTAACAAGTGTTACAGAACATAAGCAGGGCTCAATGAGACTTCAGGCAATTTTGAAGACAGAACCAATTTAAGAAATGAAACATAATGTAGCAGATGAGTGATTATGATGTTGACCAAAACAGCTGAAGGATATTAATAATTTGCAAGACCAATGACAACTGCCTTTGCACTATAAAAGTGTCATTTGCATCATATGTAATCTGCTATCATTATGGTCCCTCATAGCGAACAATATATTCAAGACGTCTGCTTCTTTTGGTTCTCATTATAGAAGGGGGTTCATATTGTACATGTCTGTGCATGTGGGGGGATATGTGGAAGTAATTTTCAAAAGATGCCAAAACTACAGGAAGTACTAAACCTAACACTTTAAAGACTTTATTCTATAAAGATCTGAAAAAAAAATCTACATCTTTTAGGTTCTTTAGTTCAATTCAGCAACAAGCTTTGATTTAGATAAAACAGGACATTAGCAGGAAAGAATATTTTGTTTTCTTCCTAAATTGTTACATTATTGCTCCTAGTGTTAGCATAATAATCTGAATTTTAATATGTAAGTTAGGACTGCAAGAAAAAATAGCAAGAGAATTCTTTAACTTACACAGTATGTTAGTTTCTGGAAACATAATTATTCTTTTTATTTCCATAGAAAATGAAAGGTGGCACTGTTTGCAAAAAAGAAAAACACCCTTTATCTTGCTTGCAAAGTACACCTTTATAATGAAAAAATGTCCCACTTTGAACTGTTTTCACTTAACACATAAGAGGTTGTTCTAGTGAATGTCTTTACAAGGCATCCCTTGTTTAAGTTAGTGTAACATCACTGTTTTTATGATTTAAAAAATTCTCAAAAAGAGACAATATGCTAAAAGTATGCAATGAACAAATATCATCTGTAGAAACTGGAAGAGAACCTTCATAAATTAACCTTATTAGTGCATTACTGTAAGCGAATGCCAAAAAAGCTCCTAATTTGCATTAAGATAGATTTTTCAGGTTGGCTGCATGATTTAATTAAAGAAAAGATTAAGAATCATTAAACAAGCTGCTCTACCTTGCAATAACAGAATTCATATCTGATTCAGGTTAACGAAAACACAGATGGTGATTCAGTAACTGTTGAGTTGCTGTAACAGAATGAAAATGATCCCATTAGTTCTTTGGAAATGTGAGGGAATTTGAAAATTAGTATGCAGATACATTATATGGTGCTAGACAGCTTGGTCTGCTTGGATCATCACTGATTATAGTTTGTTTGGGTTGGCAACACTGAACTTAATAAATGAAAAAAATGTTCCAGTATAGCAGAGTTGGAAATTGCTCAAGGTTGAAATAGGTGTGCAGACTTTCAAGAAGGGTGAGCAAAGTAAACAAATGTCAGTCAACTGAAAGCTGGCTGCATATCTTCAGAATATAATCAACTTTTGCAAATCAAAATCTCTGCTTGATATCTATGCCATTACCTGGAATGTGGAGTTTTCTAGTATCAATATTTTAAGTAGAAATTAACAAACCCCAATGAATAGATTAAAATGTGTACCGTAATAGATAAACAAAATATAGATTATAGACCTAGATATCCTGTTCTCAAGAGATATATCACAACTGGAAGGAAAGACAAATTGAAGCAGAATTCATTTTGAAAGTTTTAAAGGTGTCAAGAAAAAAAACATAAAGTCATAATCATTATCATCCATTTTCAGAATCCACAGTCAAAATATGTATTCATTTCAAAGGAGAAATTGAAATTATATGGCACTTTCACATAATGGAACCATAGTTTACAATCTCATTCTATTTATTTATTTATTTGTTTGTTTGTTTATTTATTTATTTGTTTATTTATTTAACATGTTTTATATACCATATATTCAGTTTTGCCATCATAACGGTTTACAGGAAAAAATATTTTATAGTGCAATGTTCATAACATCCATTTCTCTGTCAAATTTCAATATTTCAGGAGGAACTGGTCAAAGAGTGCACACAGATGGTCGTAGAAGGTCCGAATATGTATAGCATACACATGGAAAAAAATAACTTTGAGGTGACACATTTTGTACAGTCAACGAGAACCTGATGCTAGTGATTTCAGGTTTATTTTGATCCCATAATATTGGAAAAGCAGCTTCAGGGTCAATACTTTGATCAGAAAATGTGTTTAGAAGGTTTCAGCAAAGGAAAATTAGAAACATTCAAAATTTCCAGATACAATACTATTTATTTATCACATTTAAAGATCTTTCAAAAAATGATGTAATGCATCAAGGCCATGGTGATACATTTGCCATGTACAGTATTTCTCTAGTATGGGAAGTAAACATCCTAATCTAGAGGCAATTGTGAAAGATGCTGACTTGGATGCAGTGTCACAGATATGTGGAACACAAAAAACACTGACTGGGATACAGTTATACTGGACTACAATCTATTCAAGAAAGACAGGATAGGAAGAAAGGTTAAGTTAGGATATATTATTTATTTATTTGCTTAATCTCCTTTCTAGTATAATATCAAGGCAATGATTAAATAAAATTAATAAATTAAATAAAATGTATGTATAAAAAATTAAAACAAGAAACAAATTACATAAAATTTGAGACAATAATCAGTTTCAAATAAAATGAAAATTGGACAATATATTTACAGTAAATTTAATCAAATAGCATCATAAGTAAAATAACTGAAAGCATGTCAAAAATTCAAATGTAAAATAACTGTGAACAAGTCAATTAAAAATACTTTATAAATCAGGTTAGTTTTGGGCATTAAAAACTTGGAAGAATAACCATGCCTTAACATGTTTTCTAAATTTGGAATATTCAATTTTTATGTGCACAAATAGTGGCAGAGAATTCCATACCATGGGTGCTAGAGGACGAGGATTGGCACTATTTAAAATAATAATATTTAAACAAAAGAATTTCAGGGTTTATAATGTAAAGAAGAGGCACTGTGGTTAACCTGGAAAGAGGGAATAGAACATTTATTTACACTGGTGTGATATACAGACACGTAGAAACAGTCCATTTACTACTAGAAAAATATATCCTGTAGTTAAAAATGTTTCTTATAAATCGTTTGTGGTATACATCATCAGCTGCCCTTGTAAACTATATT
Organism: Rhinatrema bivittatum; assembly: GCF_901001135.1. NCBI lineage: Eukaryota > Metazoa > Chordata > Amphibia > Gymnophiona > Rhinatrematidae > Rhinatrema > Rhinatrema bivittatum. Next base: position 66,929,022 of record NC_042620.1, on the reverse strand, counting down.
ACATTGGAATGACCAATCAGATGTTAAGAACTCAACTTATCGAGCATAAAAGTTGTTTGAATACTAAAAACAAATGGAGGCGCCACTAGTGACTAATTTTTTGGATTTTCAACAGACTGTCCTGGATCTATGATGAGCCATTCTGGAAACTGTGACTGCACATTGGAGAGGGGGGATAGGGTGCTCAATTTGGCATGGAGAGAACAAGTATGGATCTTTCGGATGCAAACTGTTGTCTTTCGAGCTTGAATAAAGAAATTTAATGGACCGTGTTACTTTAATTCAATATGTATTATGTATGATGTCATCACAGCTTCACTCACACATATTCCCTTTAGTATATTAGTGGGGAAGCAGTCAGCTGTGATCCATTTAAAAATGGCTGCCCAATGAAGCACTTGTGGCTCCGATGCTGACTTCTCAGCTTCAGCATTGATGAGGACTCTTTCTTATTAAGTCAGTGAATGTAAACTCCCAGTCTGTTGCTGCCTATGTGTTAAGTACTGATATTTTGCTCTGTTTTTAATAGTCTTAGTTTATTCACCTGGTGTATATATTTACCTCATTTATATTTTTTTCCGAAAGCACAAGTTGTCATTTTTGTAATGCTTCTAAGCCCCTGAAACAGTGTTTTTGAAATGTGGTTCTTGATTAAATGATTTCCAAGCACTGCATGGACATCTAATATTTGGGTACTATCCTATCATTTTTTATGAGCATCAAAAAAGTTAAAAAAAAAAAGTGTACAAGTTTATAAGTGGTGGTGTGTGGGACCTATGATTATTTATGACTGATGTAGAGGTAGAAATGTCAAACATGACTAAGTGAACCCCTTGGTGTTATGAAGGTCCCTATACTCTTCCACAATGCCCTCTGTGGTTAATATTTAAATTTCAAAATGTATTATCCAAGTGTTTTTCTACATTTGTGATATACAGACATCCATCACAAACATATGAAATGGATAGAAATTTAATGGAGAATATTTAAAAAGTTGATATGAAAGGGGATTACTATTTCTTGGGGATTTCAATCTGTTTGATGTTAATTGGTGCATCCTAGCTGCATTGACTTCTAGTACTACTACTACTACTACTAGTACTACTTAACCTTTCTATAGTGCTACATGACATACACAGCGCTGTACAAACATACAAAAAGACTGTTCCTGCTCAATAGATCTTACAATCTAATAAGACAAACATACAGGACAAGAAACTTGGGGTATTTCATATGACAAGACAATGATTAAAAAGAATAGAAAGTTAGTTAACAAGACTAAAAGCAATCAAGCATAAGATTTAAAAGTGGTTTCAAAAAGGTGGGTCTATAGATGGCATTTAAACATGGCAAGAGAGGGAGCATGATGCACCAGTTCAGGAAGACTATTTCAAGCACACGGTGCAACCATGTGGAAAGCACAGAGTCTGGAATTGGCAGTAGAGGAGAAGGTCACAGATAGGAGTGACTTCTTTGATGAGCAGAGTACACAAGGAGGGGTGTAAATAAAGATAAGAGAGGAGAGGTAGTGAGGTGCTGTAGAGTGAACTGATAATGGAACCCACATGGAAGGGGGCTATAATGAACCTAGTATGTACCAATGGTGACAGTGTTTCTAATGTTGTAGTGGATGATCATCTGGGATCGAGTGATCCCAATGATGGTGTGGTTTAATATATGAGTGTAGGAGATGAAGGTTCATTTAAAGACAAGGGTCCTAGAATTCAGCAAACTGTGTTAAAATGGGGGAGTACATGAAGGAGTTGTTAGCTGGATGGAAAAATCTAGGGAAAGTTGAAGAGTTGTAGGCAAAACTAAAAAGAGATATTATTAGGGGAACTAACAGTTTTGTTAGGAAAGTAAATAAGACGATGATTCTCTGCAATCTCTCTGGAATGTCTGGTATATTTGCACCTGGAAGACAGCAGACCTCCTGGAACAGAATTTTTGTCAAGTAGATGGATGCCTCCCTCAGAAAAGATTCCTAAATCACCTTTACCTTTCACTTCCTAGACACATTGGGGTAGATCTTAAAAAAATACGCGATCGCGTACTTTTGTTCACGCACCAGGCACGAACAAAAGTACGCTGGATTTTATAAGATACGCGCGTAGCCGCGGGTATCTTATAAAATCCAGGGTCAGCGTGCACAAGGGGGGTGCACATTTGTGCAACCTGCGCGCGCCGAGCCCAGCGGCGCTGCCTATTCCCTCAGAGGCCGCTCCTATTTTGGAGCAGCCTCGGAGGGAGCTTTCCTTCGCCCTCCCCCACCTTCCCCTCCCTTCCCCTCCCTTCCCCTACCTAACCCACCCCCCCAGCCCTATCTAAACCCCCTCCTTACCTTTGTCCCTCGAGTTGAAGGTGTTGTAGGCCAGCATTAAGATGCAGAGTGAAGTCAGAGTCTAGCAGCAGTCAGGACAGATGCCAGGTGATCAAGTTCAGGATCAAGCTACGGTCAGAGGCAGGCAGAGTTCACTCAGTCTCAAGGTTCAGGCAATGGTCGGTAGAAGGTGGAGTTCAGACAGAAACAGTAAACAGGTATTAGACAAGGGCAGGTGGAGGTCAAGCAGTGTCAATTTCTAATCTGAAGTCAAAATCCCGAGGACATGGAACTTCACCTCCAGCTGGCCCCAGTACCCAAGGGCTTAACCTAAGGGAAACGTGGGTTGGCATTGGTGAAGCTCCAGGTGGGCCACTGAGGTTCTTCAGGCACATCCTCCGAGAGAAAGGAGCGTGACAAGGCATCAGCGCTGGTATTTCTGTCTCTGGGGCGATACTTAAGCACAAAGTCAAAACGATTAAAAAATAAGGACCATCTGGCTTGCCTGTGGTTAAGACATTGTGCATTACGGAGATACTCTAGATTTTTGTGGTCCGTGAATACGGTTATTTGATGTTGAGCATCTTCGAGTCAAGGCCGCCATTCCTCAAATGCAAGCTTTATTGCCAAGAGCTCTTTATCGCAGATCCCATAGTTCTTCTTTGCCGGGGAGAATCGTCATGAGAAGAAGGAGCAGGGACATAAGGCTTTAGAGTCTCCTGTCTGGCTCAATACGGCCCCCATGCCGACATCTGAAGCATCAACTTCAACGATAAAGGGCTTGTTGGGGTCAGATTGCTGTAAGCATGGTTCCATGGAAAAGGCAGTCTTCAGTTTCTCAAATGCGGAAATGGCCTCCGCAGACCATTTTGAAGCGTTGGCACCCTTGTCATCGCGGTCAAGGGTACGGTTAAAGGAGAGTAGTTCTTTATAAAGCTTCTATAATAGTTGGTGAACCCCAGGAATCATCTCAGGGCCTTCAGGCTGGTAGGTTGGGACCAATTTTTGATACTCTCAAGTTTTTGAGGTCCATCTGGAAGCCATCTTTAGACACGATATAGCCAAGAAAAGGCACTGAGTCTTTATTCGCACTTGGAGAGTTTGGCATAGAGCCAGTGTTCACGGAGTCAGCGAAGTACTTGTTTGACATCCTCAAGATGAGTAGGCAAATCCTGGGAAAAGATCACGATATCATCCAGGTATACCACGACACTCTTGTACAACAGGTCCCGCAGGATGTCGTTCATCATATTCTGAAATATGGCGGGTGCGTTGCACAGGCCGAAGGGCATCACTAAGTACTTGAAGTGGCCGTCTCGAGTGTTGAAGGCTGTTTTCCATTTGTCGCCACTACAAATGCGAACTAAATTGTAGGCCCCCTTCAGGTCAAATTTTGAGAATATTTTGGCCCCTTGAAACCGGTCAAACAGCTTCGAGATTAAAGGCAGGGGATAACGGTCTTTAATCGTATCTCGTTCAGACCTCAGTAATATACAAGGACGTAGGGTATCGTCCTCCTTCCCCACAAAGAAGAAGCCTGCGCCGGCTGGAGATTTCAATGGTCTGATAAACCCCTTCTGTAAATTCTCCTCGATGTATTCGGACATCGCCTTGTTCTCAATTGCTGAGAAAGGATAGGCACTTCCTTTAGGAGGCTCAGTATTGGGTTTCAGTCTTATGGCACAGTCATAGGACCTATGCGCTGGAAGGATGTCAGCAGCTTCTTTGGAAAACACATCACTAAAGGATGCGTATTGGGGCGACAGTCCCGGCATTGCTGGAGTCATAGGCATGCAGATGACAGGAGCAATCTCCTTATGGCACTTCCCATGACAATCTGGGCCCCAGCGGGAGAGTTCCAAGGATGCCCAGTCAAATTGGGGTTGGTGCGATTGCAACCAGGGTAACCCCAGGACGATAGGGTGCATGGCCTTCTCTAACACAAAGAAGGAAATTGACTCCGTATGGAGAGCTCCGGTGCGGATAATTACTGGTACAGTTTGGCAGGTCACATCACCCGGCAAAGGATCTCCATGGATGGAGGATATTAGTAGTGGAACCTTCAAGCTGACGAGGGGAATCCTCAGATGTTCCACTAGACGTCAAAGAATAAAGTTGCCTCCTGCCCCTGAATCCACCAGGGCAAGAGTTTGAACCGTAGACGGTCCGCAGGTCAAGGAGACTGGGAGAGAGAGTGGAGGAGAGGGCGTAGTGAGGCCTAAGAACAGTCCTCCTGCAGGACTTAGGCCCGTCCGTTTCCCAGACAAATTGGGCATGTAGGAACATCATGACCAGACTGACCACAGTACATGCATAGGCCATGCCTCGTCCGACGTCTTCTCTCTTTGGAAGTCAAATGTCCGCGACTAAGCTGCATCGGTTCATCTTCACTGGCAGCAGGAATAACTGGAACCATCCGAGGTGCAGGTTTAGCACTGGCCTCTTTCAGACCAAATCCTCTAGTAGGCCGGAGCTCCTTCACCTTATCTCGAAGCCGGTGATCGATCCTAGTAGCCAAAGCCACTAGTTCATCCAGCGAGTCAGGTGTTTCGCAAGTGGCCAGCTCATCTTTTAAGCGAGAATCCAGGCCTCTGAAGAAGAGGGTCTTCAGGCATTTCGGGTCCCAGCAGAGTTCTGTAGCAAGAGTCTTAAACTCTATCACAAAATTAGCCAGTGGTCAGTTGCCTTGCTTCAGGTCCACCAACACAGAATCGGCAATGGTAACTCGAGCAGGATCATCAAAAACGGATTTAAATAAGTCCAGAAATCCATCTATGTCCTGCAAAATAGGATCCTTACATTCCCACAGTGTAGAGGCCCAAGACAAAGCCCTTCCATCAAGATAAGATAGAATGTAAGTAGTCTTGGAAAAAGTTGTAGGGAACTGGGAAGGCTGTAGTGCAAAATGTATGCAGCACTGGTTTAAAAAGCCCCTGGTCTTCTGAATCTCTCCCGAGAAATGAACTGGAGCAGCCAGCGGTACAGCAGCCTTTAAAGTTACTTCATGTAACTGACCTTCATTGCTGGAATTAGTGCCTTCGGTCTTCTGTGTGTGCAGCTGATGAAACACTGAAGTGAGTTTCTCCAATGCGTCTTGCTGCTCAGAAATGCGTAGAGCCAGGCCTAGAAAAGCCTGCAGAGCATTGAGCTGTGCCCGATCCATGGAGTTAGCAATCTGTTATTGTTTGTAAGGATTTGGGTGGATCCCTGGACTCTGTGGCTGCTGACCACGCCCACGGGGGGAAGTCCCGTGAGGGGCCACAGGTCAGGCTCAGCTTTAGGATACACACACAGTTAGATCTTTTATTAAACAGTATTGAGGAGCCACCAGAGGTGGCGGTAGTGAGTAGGAATGTAGCCTGGCTGGGCTTGTAGACCCTCAGGCTCTGGAACAGTGATCCCACAATGGCTGTGCTATAGTGGAGAGAAACTGAGATCGCAATATATGCAGGGTTCAGGAATAGTGCCTCGTTGGTATAGCACTCACACAACGGTCTCTCGGTATGGAGCACAAGAGCTGAAGTAAAGGCAAGCCCTCGAGGAGCAAGTACCTGGTCCCAGGGAACAGCTCTGAGAGAAGTAGATGGTAACTCACTGATGGTATAGGCAGCGGTGTCTTCCAGGCAGAAGAGTCCAGATAGCGAGTCCAGGATCATGGGCCCTCAAGTTCCAGACAGTGACCTGAAAGAGAAGAGACAGAGAGGGGCCCCCGAGGAGCGGGTACCCAAAATAGAGTAATCCAATAGTGGAGGCAGAGTAGCTAGGTACAGAGAGCAAATCCCATCCATTAGGAAACCTTTGCTAACTCGACGGCTAGCAATCGCGTAGGTTAATTGTATCCGGGAATCGTGACATCATCACAGGGGGACGCCCCTGAGGTTCGCTCCAAAGAAGGCACTTGAAGCAGGGCATGCGCGGCGCACGTGCCATAAGGCAACTGGACAGCATGGCGGGAGGCAGCGCCCAAGCTGGACCGGGGACGCTGGAGAGGACGGCAGGCAGACGCCGCGGCAGCCAAATGTTCATCAACCACAGGAGAAGTCACCAGAGTTGTAAGCAGGGCAGAATGGAGACGTCGGGCAGCGACAGTCATAACAGGTTCAGTGCCCTCCACCACTTTCACCATTTCCAATAAAGCTCATTGGGGTCTCAAAGAGTTCCAACCCACTCACCAAAAGTACTAGAATTTATAAAAAAGGTGTTCTGGACCCCGCCCGCTCACCCCCTGCACCACCAGACAATTCTCCCACCTTCTGACCTTCTCCTGAACCCCCTGAACCTTTAAAATCAAGATCAAGTCCCTCATTGGGATCAGGATGCCCCCTTGCACCTGGCCCATTCAGCTCCATTTTTCAAAATGGCACCAATCTGACCTTGCCCCTTCCTGCACCATGAATGTTTGGGGTTTTTTTTTGCTGGCACTTTAAATGTGAGGAGGGAGGCTCAGGACCCATGTTAGGGTACCAGGGTTCCCACCTCACATTTACTGCCTTTCAAAAAGATGTTGCTATTTTATTGTGGCTGACCACTTTATCTATCAGCCACGACAAAATATTAACATAATATTGTCTATTAATGACCTTTTTTGCATGCATTTATATTATTATTCATGCATCCAAATTACATTCAAAGAAGGTCATTATAATAAAGAAGGTACCTGGGTGGGGACATGCTAAATAGCTTGTATTTAGTGCAATATCACCGTGATAGTGCTCAATTGCATGATATATGCTGTTTAAAGCTCATTAGAATACTACCATGGCTTAATCCATCTTCAAGTAAGTTAGTTGAATAACATTAGGATTGCTGTGAACAGTTCTAAAGTTATCCAGTCACATATGACTGAATAACTTGAAAATTAACTGGATATATTCAAATGATATTCAAGTCGGCTTAGTGGTCTTCACAGAGTTTTCAATTGGGAACTTCAGTGGGATATGGATTTTGGTTGCAGCATTTTCATAAAATAACGTTTACTAGCATAGTTCCACCATTATGGAATATGTTACCAATTGCAGTGTGGTCAGAACTAAACCATAAAAAATTCAGGAAAAATGAAGGCTTTCCTGTTCCCTAGTGCTTGAGTGGGTGGGGTTGATGAGGTAAAGGATTTAGAGATAAAGGGGCAGATTTTAAAAGCCCTATGTGCGTAAATCCAAGCCCCAGGATGCGTGTAAGTCCCGTGGCTTCAAAAAATGGGCTGTCCGGGGGTGGAGTGGGGCGGGGCACGGGCGTGGCCAGAAGCCTTTGCAAGGCCACTGGGCCGGGGGATCGCGCCGGCAGTCGGCCAGCGTGCGTAAGTTAAGCCTGCCTCTGGCAGGCGTAACTTGTGAAATAAAGGTACAAGGGGGTTTTTTTTCGGGCTGGGGGGCGGGACAGGTAGGGGAAGAGAGGGGAAGAGAGGGGAAGGTTGGGGGGGGGGAAACGGGGAAAGCCAGCTGGTCTCCCCGAGGGCTCGGCGCACGCGACCCCTGATTTTATAACATGTGCGTGGCTACACACTTATTTTATAAAATTGGGCGTACATTTGTGCGCGCCGGGTAGCGCGCCCAAATGTAGGCCGTGTGTGTACTTTTCAAAAACTGCCCCAAAGGATTTAGCATTAAGGAGGGTGATTGGTTTTTGTTTGTTTGGTTTTATTTTTTTATTGATGTTTTTACTGTAAATCTCTCTGAAAGTTTTGCTTATGGTGTGGTATATAAATTTTAAAATAAATACATTAAATTTCCGGTTAAGTGGCAGTGAACTGAAAGGAAAAAGAAAAACTCCAGGGCCTTCAGGCCTACCCCAAAACACTTAAAGATAAGTAATGAATTGATCAATGAAGTCTACAAAATGCTGATAATCCTCTGACACCAATTAGAATTGCATGGATTGCACTGCACTAAAATTCCAGTATCCACCACTGCAGATTTCAAAGGGAAAAGGACATGTTATGCTATCTGTCCCAGAGTAACAGACCACAGATCAGGAAGTTGTTGTGAGGACTACAAAAGTTTTGTGTGAAGAGAGTACATAACAGCTGTGTTATGATTATGTTCAGTGAAAAAAAATATGTTGATTTGTACATCATATTATCAAAATCATAGAAAAAAATGTTTATTCCTGAGAAAAGTTTTTTTTCCCTAAGTTTATAAAAATAAAAAGTTATTTTAATGGGAAATGTATTTATTAAATAAAATATTGAATTATTATAAACAAAATACATATAGATGTACTTTATACTATTTATTGGATATTTGGGTCAGAGAGCAAAAGGACCCCAGAATTGCATCACTGTTGATTTATGGGGTCTGAATTACCCCCAACATTATTCAGGGTTTTCTTTTCATGATAGGTTCATTACTGGGAACTTTCCATTTGCAGTTACCCTAAGATTGTTCTGAATTAGCAGGGTGACGGGGGAAGGGCAGGGGTAAATGGTAAATTTTCCCAGTGGAAAAAGTTGAATAGTGGAGTGCCCCCCAGGCATCTGTTCTGGGACTTATTCTTTGTAATACAATTATAAATGAACCAGAAATGGGAACAACAAGTGAGATGATCAAATTGCAGACAACACAAAATTATTCAAAGTTGTCAAATCATAAGAGGATTGTGAGAAATTTCAAGAGGGTATTGCAAAACTGAGAAACTGGGCATGCAAATCGAAAATGAAATTTAATGTGGACAAGTGCAAAGTGATGCGCTCAGGTATGAGTAACCCAAATTATAACTTCAAAATGCAAGGTTCCACATTAGGAGTCACCACTCAGGGAAAGGATCTAGGTATCAACATTGAAAATACCTTGAAATCTTCTGCTCAGTGCGCAGCAGCAGCCAAAAAAGCAAATAGAATGCTAGGGATTATTAGGAAAGGAATAGAGAATAAAAGAGAATATCATAATACTTCTATATCATTCCATGATGCGACCTCATCTTGAGTATTGCATTCAGTTCTGGTCACCACAACTCAAGAAAGATACAGCAGAATTAAAAAAGGTACAGAGAAGGGCAACCAAGATGATAATTAGGATGGAACAATTACCCTATGAAGAAAGGCTAAAGAGGTTAGAACTCTTCTGCTTGGAAAAGAGATGACTGAGGCGAGATATGATAGAGGTCTATAAAATAATGAGTGGAAAGGAACAAGTAAACATTAATCAGTTATTTACTCTTTTGAAAAGTACAAAGACTAGGGGACACACAATGAAGTTACTGGGTAATACATTTAAAATTATTAAAAGAAAATAATTTTACTCAACATATAAATAAGCTCTGGAATTCACTGCCAGAGGATGTGGTGAAAGCTATTAGTATAGCTGCATTTTAAAAAAGTTTGGACAAGTTCCGGAGGAAAAGTGCATTAACAATTATTATAGTAGAGTTGCAGAAATCCACTATTTATTCTTTGGATAAGTCCCTTGGAATCTATCGTGGGATCCTGCCAGGTACCTGTGATCTGGCTTGGCCACTGTTGGAAACAGGATACTGGGCTTGATGAACCCTTGGTCTGACCCAGTATGGCAAGCCTTATGTTCTTGTTTTCTTATGTCTGCCCACAAACCTTCTCTGACACACTCTGACACACTCAAATGTACACAATCTCTCACACACATACATGCTCATTCTCACATGCGCACATTAGGGATGTGAATCGTGTCCTCGATCGTCTTAACGATCGATTTCGGCTGGGAGGGGGAGGGAATCGTATTGTTGCCGTTTGGGGGGGTAAAATATCGTGAAAAATCGTGAAAAATCGTTAAAAATCGAAAAATCGCAAAACCGGCACATTAAAACCCCCTAAAACCCACCCCTGACCCTTTAAATTAAATCCCCCACCCTCCCGAACCCCCCCAAATAACTTAAATAACCTGCGGGTCCAGCGGCGGTCCGGAACGGCAGCGGTCCGGAACGGGCTCCTGCTCTGAATCTTGTCGTCTTCAGCCGGCGCCATTTTCCAAAATGGCGCCGAAAAATGGCGGCGGCCATAGACGAAAAAGATTGGACGGCAGGAGGTCCTTCCGGACCCCCGCTGGACTTTTGGCAAGTCTCGTGGGGGTCAGGAGGCCCCCCACAAGCTGGCCAAAAGTTCCTGGAGGTCCAGCGGGGGTCAGGGAGCGATTTCCCGCCGCGAATCGTTTTCGTACGGAAAATGGCGCCGGCCATACGCGTATGGCCGGCGCCATTTTCCGTACGAAAACGATTCGCGGCGGGAAATCGCTCCCTGACCCCCGCTGGACCTCCAGGAACTTTTGGCCAGCTTGTGGGGGGCCTCCTGACCCCCACGAGACTTGCCAAAAGTCCAGCGGGGGTCCGGAAGGACCTCCTGCCGTCCAATCTTTTTCGTCTATGGCCGCCGCCATTTTTCGGCGCCATTTTGGAAAATGGCGCCGGCTGAAGACGACAAGATTCAGAGCAGGAGCCCGTTCCGGACCGCTGCCGTTCCGGACCGCCGCTGGACCCGCAGGTTATTTAAGTTATTTGGGGGGGGTTCGGGAGGGTGGGGGATTTAATTTAAAGGGTCGGGGGTGGGTTTTAGGGGGTTTTAGTGTGCCGGCTCACGATTCTAACGATTTATAACGATAAATCGTTAGAATCTGTATTGTATTGTGTTCCATAACGGTTTAAGACGATATTAAAATTATCGGACGATAATTTTAATCGTCCTAAAACGATTCACATCCCTAGCGCACATACACAATCTTAAGCACATGCTCTCTGTTGTGGGCATGGGCCCTTAGGCTGCAGTGAATTTGGAGCAACTTGCAGGGAGGAGCCTTTAGGTTCCCACTATCAGCAGGCAGATCTGGCTGAAGCAGAGGCCCACCTGGAGCTTCACCAATGCCAACCCACGTTTCCCTTAGGTTGAGCCCTTGGGTACTGGGGCCAGCTGGAGGTGAAGTTCCATCAAGTTGAAGGTGTTGCAGGCCAGCATTAAGATGCAGAGTGAAGTCAGAGTCTAGCAGCAGTCAGGACAGATGCCAGGTGATCAAGTTCAGGATCAAGCTACGGTCAGAGGCAGGCACTCAGTCTCAAGGTTCAGGCAATGGTCGGTAGAAGGTGGAGTTCAGACAGAAACAGTAAACAGGTATTAGACAAGGGCAGGTGGAGGTCAAGCAGTGTCAATTTCTAATCTGAAGTCAAAATCCCGAGGTCAATCTGAGGAGACTAAGAATGAAGAGGAGGTGGGAGGATGAGGAAGCACACAAGCGTGAGGAAGACACTGAAGACAGACGAGAAGGAAGACTGACCATGAAGAACACAAGAACCATACTACCACAGGAGACCAGGAACAGGTCACAGGAACTCAGGAACATGAATCTGGAATGGAGCACAGCAGGAACCAGGAAGGAGGAAGCAGGATCGGCAGCAATGAGGAGGCAAAGCACTACTCCAACACATTTGACCTATTGCTGAGGCTGGACGTGCAGGGTGAACAGACTTTATAAGGGCCAAGCAGAGTGATGTAATCAAAAGGGGCTGCGGGGATTCTCCCACCAAGGTCCCTTTAAAATCAGTCAAGGGGCGTGTGTGAAACTGTTGGCAGTGTCTCAGTCATGAATCCACGCTGCACACTGCCGCTCCCACTGTGAGCTGCAGCCCAGCGCATCAAAGGAGCCCACCATACTGGGAATCAGTGTCCCTGGCTGGGCCAGCCGAAGCTGAGAGCTGTGCTCTGTGGGGATAGCCTGTGAAACACTGATCATAACACTCACTGACACACATCCCACTCTGACATCACTCTTCCACACACACATACCCATTCACCATATGCCCACTTCTCTTTCTTCCAAATACACCCCTGCTTAATTTCACTCCCTCATATTCCCACACTGCCTCCCTCTGTAACACTCCCACACACTCACATCCCACCCCCATATTCTCTCACACTCCCACATACACATGCCCATTCACTCACTCCCTTATACAAACATGTCCATTCACAAACACATGCTCACTTTCACATACATCTCTCTCCCCTCTTCTCTCTCTCTCTCTCCCCCCAACCTGACTCCATCAGTAACAGCAATCCTTTAGGCCCTCACAGCCAACAGGTATTCTCTTTCTTCCTCCCAAGTGGGCACTGTTCCATGTGTCCAAAATTCCCCCTGCTCCTTCTAGCATTCACCTGATCCCCTGCCTTCTTCCCACCCACATGGGCCCAGGTGACTTCCTCTTCTGGGCCTGCATGGGCAGTTGAACAGCAACACCTAGAGGTTTGTAGTATTGACCCAGCGAACTGACAATCTCTTTGGAATTCTGGAGTCTCTGAGTCAAATCTGTAGAATTCCCAGGTATGGATAAGTGATGAGAGACCTATATTCTAACTCACAATAAAATGGCACGTTTTCATGTTTTTTTAATCACAAGTTCTTTCCTGCTATACCTCCTCAGTAGTGCAGTTTAGTAAATCCCACAGGACATTTTCTTGCCAACATGCAAGCATTTCCAAACTGCATTTTCCAAGCCAGAGAAATATGTAATGGTGACCCCATACCCCAGGGACACAGTTTTTGTAAAATCCTCCCTATATTCCCCTTGAGAAAGTGTACCTAGTGATTTGTGGTGAAAGTCACCAACCTATCCCCCACCCCTTCCCATTCTGGCCTCCTCCACCATCGGCAAGAAGAGCCACTGGATGGCTGGGTAAATGGAGGTGAGGACACCCCACCCCACCCTGGAGCAACAAGAGAGACACCGGCACCCACAAGGCTGGGCTCTCCCACCGCCTGCCCACCAACAAAAGCCCTTCACTGTGGCAGTGACTACATCCAGTACGACCACCGCAGCAGTTGCCTGGCCTCCTCCAGCACCAACAAGAAGAGCCACCGGATGGCAGGGTGAACAAAAGTGAAGATGATTCCCCCACACCCCAGAGTGATGAGGAGATGTCATGCCCACAAGTCTGGTCCCGCACACTGCTCATCCACCGACAAAATCCCTTCACATTGGCAGTGACTATGTCCAGCGGAGCTGCCGCAGCATTTGCCTGGCTTACTCCACCACCGGCAAGAAGAGCCACCAGAAGGCAAGGCGAACAGGGGTGAGGAAGCTCCTCCCCCACCCTGGAGTGATGAGGAGGCACCACAGCCCATGAGGTTGGGCCTGTCCATTGCCCACCCACCAACAAAAGCCCTTTACTGCGGCAGCAATGCCGAAGGTGCTTGTGCCGTGAGACGTGCTCCAAGGGCATATGTACAAAGGAACACAACAAAGGAGCTTGCCCCTTTGTGTACCTCTTCATGTGGACCTGAAGTGTAGACCCAAAGTGCATTGCTACAGTCATGGATCAGATGCACTACATCAAACATATTCAAGCACGGAGCTTTTATGGAGATCTAAGGAGTATCTCAAAAAAGAAGAAGCAAAAAACGATCACAAATTTGGTCTTCACTATGGTAAGTAACAACTCCTCTGTTGTCTCTTCCTGCTTAATGTTCACACTACTCTTATTAAATGTTCAGTCTCTGTCTAAAAAATCCCTCTGATCAATGACCTATTAGAGGATTTAAATCCTACTATTTTTTGCATTTCTGAAACTTGGCTAAATGACAAAGATAATGGGGCGGATTTTAAAAGGCGCGCGAATAGCCTACTTTTGTTTGCGCTCCAGGCGCAAACAAAAGTACGCTGGATTTTAGTAGATACGTGCGGAGCCGCGTGTATCTGCTAAAAACCTGGATCGGCGCGCGCAAGGCTATCGATTTTGTATAGCCAGCGCGCGCCGAGCCGCGCAGCCTACCCCCGTTCCCTCCAAGGCCGCTCCGAAATCGGAGCGGCCTTGGAGGGAATCCTCTAACACCCTCCCCTCCCCTCACCTTCCCCTCCCTTCCTCTACCTAACCCACCCCCCCGGCCCTGTCTACACCCCCCCTTACCTTTCTCCGGGGATTTACTTCTCCCTCCGGGAGGCGTAAATCCCCGCGCGCGAGCGGGCCTCCTGCGCGCCGGGCCGCGACCTGGGGGCGGGCCTCCTGCGCGCCGGGCCGCGACCTGGGGGCGGGCACGGAGGACGTGGCCACGCCCCCGGGCCGTAGCCACGCCCCCGTACCCGCCCCCGAAACGCTGCCGACACGCCCCCGAAACGCCACGACGACCGGGCCCGCCCCCCGACATGCCCCCGACACGCCCCCCTCGTAGAACCCCAGGACTTACGCGAGTCCCGGGGCTCTGCGCGCCCCGGGAGGCCTATGTAAAATAGGCTTCCCGGCGCGCAGGGCCCTGCTCGCGTAAATCCGCCCGGTTTTGGGCGGATTTACGCGAGCAGGGCTCTGAAAATCCGCCCCAATGTGTTTTTAAACCAAATTTATCATCCTAGCTATGACATATTCCATTTTCCTAGACCTAAAAGAAATGTGGGGGTTTGTTAATAATTATTTTTAAAAAGTACTTAAACTAGTAGCATAAAAAGTAGAGAATAACCCTCCATATGAGGTGGCAATTCTAAAGTCACCTCAACTAGACATAGGACTGGTCTATTGTCCCCCAGGAATACTAAAAAAAGATTTCTCACCACTGTTTGAATTATCCACTAAGGTGTTTCTATCACCAGAATCTAACTTAATTATAGGAGACTTTAACCTTCACGTAGATAAAACACCTAAAACTGCAGCCTGTGAAACAATTTTAGAGACGATGGATGCTTTTAGATGGTCCCAATTTCTTTTTAAGGCAACTCATAAAGCAGGACATATTCTAGACCTAATATTTGCCAATATCAGGAACTGTCTAATCAATACTTCCCACACTACACTGCTCTGGTCCGAAGACCAATTAATAAATGTGGAAATAACCTTCCTCAACCCAACTCAAAACAAAATAGGTAATAATCAAACTTTTACCTTCGGAAAAAATATAGACATGAAAGTACTTGCAGAATCAATAAAAAAATAAGCTCCTTGAATTAAATCAAGCTAATGCCTCCTCATCATTTGATTCCTAGGATCATATTATCAATAACAAACCTAAGTCCAGTCCAGACGAAAACTATTAATAAAGAAAGGAATACCTCTAAACAAAAGAAGTAATGGTACAATGATGATCTAAGACACACTAAATAGGCCCTTAGAAAATTTGAGAAACTATGGTGGAAATGCTGTCTGCTGAATCCCTAGGAAAATATAGATCACTCCTAACTAACTAATAAAGCAAAAAAAGATTACTATGCTAAACAGATTCATAGGGTAATATTTAATTCTAAATTACTCTTTGATATTGTTAAATATTTAATCAAGGACCCGTCATCATCCAAATCGAGAAACTATAACTTCTCAAAGGATGCTGGCAATGAATATGCCACATCTTTCTTAGATAAAATCAATAAGTTGAAAACTATATTCCCTATCTGCTCACACACAAAAGCACCTGAAGAATCACATGATCTGGCTAAATGGACCATGTTCAACAGAGTATCTAATCTTGAAATTAGTCAAATCAATAGTAAAATTAATCCTGCTAATCACCCACGTGACCCAATTTCAGCCAGTTCCTTGAAACAAATACACTGTTTTATCAATCCAACAATCACAACCTTAAGTATTCATTTTCTCTCAGAAGGATTTGTTCCACATGGATGATAAAACTAATCCTAAAAAATAAAACTGGTAGAATTAATGATTTGGACAACTATCATCAAAATCCTATTTGTCTTTTCTCTCAATTTGTAAGTTATTTGAAAGACTAAGATATTCTCTTCCCTAACCAATTTGAATTTAGGAAACATCACTCAACTGAGACTTTACTCCTGTTATTAACTATGAGGGTTTGACATAGACAAATCACATCTTTTTAGAGATGTGCTTCGTTTTAAGCTTTCGGGTTGGGCGCTTCACGGGAAATTTTGTTTTCCTATGGGTCGTTTTTTGGTTTTTTTCGGCAGATTTTTCGAACTGAACCCCCCCCACCCCAACTCTTCAAATTTACTTAATTAACCCCCCCCCCCCCACCATCCTGATCCCCCCCCAAGACTTACTAAAAGGGCTGGTGATCCAGTGGGGTCCCGCGAGCGATCTCTCCCTCTCGGGCCATCGGCTGCCACTAATCAAAATGGCGCCGGTGGCGCTTTGCCCTTACCATGTAACAGGGACTACCGATGCCATTGGTCAGCCCCTGTCACATGGAAGGAGCAATGGATGGCCCACACCATTTTCAAAGATGGAGCTGGCCGTCCATTGTACCTACCATGTGTCAGGGGTCAACCAAGGGCATCGGTAGCCCCTGTCACATGGAAAGGGCAAAGGGCCACTGGCACCATTTTGATTCCTGGCAGGCCCGATGGCCCAAGAGCGGAAGATCGCTCCCGGGACCCCCACTGTGCCACCAGGGCTTTCAGTAAGTCTTGGGGGGGATCGGGATAGTGGGGTGTTGTAATTAAGTAAATTTGAAGGGTTGAATTGGGTTTGGGTTTTTTTTTAAATAAATGTGCCCCTCCGCCTGCACTAACCCGAAAAACAAATTTTTCCCAAATTTCGGGAAAAATCCATTTCGGATTCGGATCTCCCGAACCAGGATGAATTAGGCAATTTAGTTGAAACTGCCTAATTTGTTCTAAACAAATGCACATCCCTACATCTTTTTGTGCTAATTGATTTAACAGGTGCCTGTGACACTGTAGACTATACCTTGTTATGGCATTTAGCTGAGAAATATTTGGACTGATGGTAGTGTTCTCAGATGGTTCTCTTCCTTTCTATCTAATAGCGTATTCCAAGTGAAATTGGGTCATTTTCAAATTACTCCCTCAGATCAAGTATGGGATTTAGGTATCCAGCTAGATGAAAACCTACCATGAAAAAGCACATCAATAAATTAATTAATGCAATCTATGCCAAGTTGCATATATTACATCAGATGAAACCATTATTAACTTTTGAGGACTTCCTTACTGTCTTTCCTACTCTAATTTTCTCAAACCTAGACTACTATAACTCCCTACTACTCAGTCTTCCCAAATGTCTCTTAAAACCATTACGATTATTACAAAATGCCTCAGCAAGACTGTTGTTAGGAACTAGAACATTTGATCACATTACACCCTCTCTGATATCACTGTACTGGCAGTCAGTACAATCCCGAATCTATTATAAAGTATTAACTATTTGGGAATATTATTTAGTGTGTTTGTGTGTTTGTGCTTTTAATAGTCAGTAAGGCAATGAATAAACAAGTTAGACTTTGTATTTTTAAATAGTCAGTCAATAAGGCAGCTAGTAAGCAGTAGGTAGTGTGTTTATTTTTAAAGGTCTGTAAGGCAGCTAGTAAGCAGAACTGAGTGTTTGTATTTAAAAATAAATAAATAAATAAAACACACACACAAAAAAAAAGTAGCCAGAAGCTAGAAATAAGCTAGGAGCAGTGTATACCTAAGGAAAAAGGTTGAAAAGTTCAGCTCAGTTACTCACCTTGGAAAGGTGTTAAGGTAGTGTGATTTGGTTTGAATAGGTACCAACATTTGTTAATCAAGAGAGCAGTGAGTCACTCTGGCTGACTAACTGAAGTTAGACTGTTGCGGAAAGATGAAATGATTTCTTTGCTTCAGTGTTTACTGTAGAGGACGTTGGGGAGGTACCCGTACTGGAGAAGGTTTTCATGGGTAATGATTCAAATGGACTGAATCAAATCTCGGTGAACCTAGAAGATGTGGTAGACCTGATTGACAAACTGAAGAGTAGTAAATCACCTGGACCAGATGGTATATACCCCAGAGTTCAGAAGGAACTAAAAAATGAAATTTCAGACCTATTAGTAAAAATTTTTAAACTATGATTAAAATCATCCATTGTACCTGAAGACTGGAGGATAGCTAATGTAACCCCAATATTTAAAAAGGGCTCCAGGGGCAATCCGGGAAAGTACAGACTGGTTAGCCTGACTTCAGTACCATGAAAAATAGTGGAAAGTGTTCTAAACATCAAAATCACAGAACATATAGAAAGACATGGTTTAATGGAACAAAGTCAGCATGGCTTTACCCAGGGCAAGTCTTGCCTCACAAATCTGCTTCACTTTTTTGAAGGAGTTAATAAACATGAGGATAAAGGTGAACCGGTAGATGTAATATACTTGGATTTTCAGAAGGCATTTGACAAATTTCCTCATGAGAGGCTTCTAGGAAAAGTAAAAAGTCATGGGATAGGTGGCGATGACCTTTTGTGGATTGCAAACTGGCTAAAAGACAGGAAACAGAGAGTAGGATTAAATGGTCAGTTTTCTCAGTGGAAGGGAGTGGGCAGTGGAGTGCCTCAGGGATCTGTATTGGGACCCTTACTTTTCAATATATTTATAAATGATCTCGAAAGAAATACGACAAGTGAGTTAATCAAATTTGCAGTGGATAACACATTGAAATTGTCGGTTCAGTGTGCTGTGGCAGTCAAAAAAGCAAACAGAATGTTGGGAATTATTAGAAAAGGAATGGTGAATAAAACGGAAAATGTCATAATGCCTCTGTATCGCTCCATGGTGAGACCGCACCTTGAATACTGTGTACAATTCTGGTCACCGCATCTCAAAAAAGATATAATTGCGATGGAGAAGGTATAGAGAAGGGCTACAAAAATGATAAAGGGAATGGAACAGCTCCCCTATGAGGAAAGACTAAAGAGGTTAGGACTTTTCAGCTTGGAGAAGAGACGGCTGAGGGGGAATATGATAGAGGTGTTTAAAATCATGAGAGGTCTAGAATGGGTAGATGTGAATCGGTTATTTACTCTTTCGGATAATAGAAAGACTAGGGGGCACTCAATGAAGTTAGCATGTGGCACATTTAAAACTAATCAGAGAAAGTTCTTTTTTACTCAACGCACATTTAAACTCTGGAATTTGTTGCCAGAAGATGTGGGTAGTGCACTTAGTATAGCTGTGTTTAAAAAAGGATTGGATAAGTTCTTGGAGGACAAGTCCATTACCTACTATTAATTAAGTTGACTTAGAAAATAGCCACTGCTATTACTAGCAACAGTAACATGGAATAGACTTAGTTTTGGGTACTTGCCAGGTTCTTATGGCCTGGATTGGCCACTGTTGGAAACAGGATGCTGGGCTTGATGGACCCTTGGTCTGACCCAGTATGGCATGTTCTTATGTTCTTATGTTCTTAATGTTAATATTCAAACTCATTCTTTCCAGTAACAACGATCTGGTAGGCATGACATTACAACCATACACACCTTGGCAAACACTAATATCTCAAAATAAAGGTTTATTGACTGTTCCTACAATTCAGAGTACACATCTGATGCAAGTAAGAGACCATGTGCTTTCCACAGCGGGTCCAAAGCTTTCAAATTATATACCTGAAATGTTACAATTGATACAAGATAGAAAGAGATTTAAACATGAGCTAAAAACATAGCTATTCATAAATGCATATAACCTAACATAAAAACATCAAAAAATCAGAATGCAGAGAATTACAATAACTAGAAGGACAAGAGATAGTAATCAAAGCAAGAGGATTAAATTAATGAGAGAATGTAAGACTCTTAAGACAACTTACTGATGTTATGTGAAAGTTGTTATATTATAATTCTTGTACTAATTGCCTGATGTCCTAGATCTTTAGTTAATATGTATTAAAACATCTCATTAGATTTATGTTAATTCCAGTTTAAGAATGTGACCTCTATTATTTGTTGATTTATTGTAGGAATGCAACTTTTGTAAACTGTTGTGATCTTTATATGGAACGATGGTATATAAAATGTCTAAATAAATAAATAATAGTTTCCTAGTAGAAAACCTCATTGCAAGCCATGTATCCACCAGCTCATTTTTTTAAAAAAAGTCTTCCTCTTTTGGTGGTTGTCTTTTGGTGGGACCACTCAGCATATCCTATTTGTGGAGTGACATAAGGGGGCAGAAAGAATCCCAATTTGTGTCTACTCCACCAGTACCATCTTGAAATATGGCACCTGCTGACCCCAGAACAGGACATGGGGTGCCTGGGATCAGCAGGGCACCATTTTCTAAGAAGGCACTGGTGGTTCAGGAATGATTGAAGATAGCTCCTAACCTTTCAAATCTCCCCTACAAATGGAGTAACAAGGAAAAGGATCCTGGGGTGTATGTGTGTTAGGGGTGGGGGGGGCTACAAAGCTTAGATATGAGATTTTCAACTGGGTTTTTTAATTCACATTTATTGGGCAGGATAAGCCAGGATTGGATGTGCTCTATGGAGCAAAATTGACATTTTTTCAATGTGATGCTACCAGTGTAAAGTTAGCTCCTCCTCTTGAGATATAACCAACAATCCCAATGTAATGCAGTTTGCAAAATGTTTGAGTGCTGCACTACTGGTTGCCATGGTAATAAGTAAATTTGCATTTATCTGCATATGAAGCAGTTCATTATATTTCTTTCAAATTAGGCCAGATTTTTCATTGTGATAAGCTGACATTAATGATCATTTGCGCACTTTATTGGCAAATAACATGCATTAATGACATTTATTTATTTATTTATTTATTTATTAATTTAGAATCTTTTCTATACCGTCATTAAGTTATATACCATCACAACAGTTTACATATAGGCCCGTATAGCAATGTAAAAAATTACATTGGTTAATACTTCTAACAGAGTGCCAGTAAAGGTCTGGTTACATAGTTTCAAAAATAAAGTTTCTAGATGAATTTTATGAATATTGTCCAATTATACGTGGAAAGATTTACCTTATATGTATACTCTTTGTACTGTATATTTTATTTACAATTAATGGTGAAATAGTAAACATAACAAAATTGCGTGCTGTGCATTGATGTTCTACTGCCTGCTTTATTTTTCCATTTCTACGTTCTCTTTGTAAAATGCTTGTTTGAAAAGCCAGGTTTTTAAACTTTTTTTAAAAGTTTGAAATTTTTCTGCAGTCTAATTTCAAGGGGCATGGTGTTCCATAGTATTGGTCCCGCTAATGATAGTGCCCGCTCTCTAACTTGTGTCAGTTTTGCGGTTCTAACTGAAGGGATAGTTAGGAGAGCTTTGTTGGCCGATCTGAGATTTCTCTGAGGGACATGCATGCGCACATTACGGTAATGTGCGCATGCATGTTTGTTAAGCCTCATATTTTACATTCTTTGCCTTTTTATCTGTAACTTGTTGAAAATTATGCTTTAATTATCTCCAACAGTTCCTTGTTACACTATAAAGTGCTTGTTGCTGAGTTTTGTTTTATGTGAACCGATGAGATGTTCCCAACGTTCATTGGTATATAAACACCTCTAAATAAAATAATAAATAAAAATAAGAAATACATAACTTGCATTAATTGTAAAATAATACATTTTATTGCAATAGCAGAGCTTAGTAAATAGTCACCTAAATAGGTAATGTTTAACTGAACCTGAATACAGACCTCATTTGTTATATAAATAAAGTTAACAACAATTGCTTGACCTCATTCACATGATGGCATGCTTAACCAAAGGAAAAAAATATAATTTAGGGAAACTATATTAATTAAAATATCAATCAATGAACATAGAAATGTTCAAAGTAGTCATAATGGGAACAATTCTCAAACTGTTCATATTGGAACAAAGTTTGTGAGTACTTTGTTTCCAGGGCCTTTGCATCAATTCTCAAAGTAAAAGCATACTTTCTCTTTGAAACTTGCTGCAGGTACAAAGTATGTCCAGTCACTTCCATAAGCTTTCTCTGTGGGTAGATTTTTGCTGGAAAAGTACTTGCAAAGATTTGAAAATACCATCCATATGTGTATTTTTCCTCCTTTGACCTACACACAGCCCTGGGAACATCTCCTGTCAAAGTGGATAAAAGTAGGAATATTGTAGGACAATGAGCAAACTTTTAGCCACACTGAGAAAGGACAATTTTCAGCTGCATAAATTACTTTGAAAATCAACCTCAATAAAGTAGCATTTCTCATCTACTGGAAACTGTAAACACTATGGAAACTGATATTCTGCAGCTGCAGAGCAGACAAAATTAATCGGTTAACTTTAACTGGTTGACTTTAGCAATTGAGCTACATTTAAGTGGTTAAAAGTGTGGTTGAATATCTGGTTAAATCTAAGCACACAAAACTTGCCATCAGCAAACAGGTAAGAAGCTCCTGGCAAAAATTTTGGATGCACTTCAACAGCAATTTTTGCCTGCCAGAAATGTGATATGTGAATGTTTCTTCTTTCACAGATTTGTGCATCTACAGAGACAGTGGACAAATATATTGCCAGGCTGTGAAAAATGGCTG
This sequence comes from Rhinatrema bivittatum, assembly GCF_901001135.1. Classification (NCBI taxonomy): domain Eukaryota; kingdom Metazoa; phylum Chordata; class Amphibia; order Gymnophiona; family Rhinatrematidae; genus Rhinatrema; species Rhinatrema bivittatum. Next base: position 66,906,515 of record NC_042620.1, on the reverse strand, counting down.
GTTCATGCAAGTATACAGTTTTAGAGAAAATTGATCCATTACCACTTAGTCATAGTCATTAAAGACAAGAGAGTTCAGATGAGAATGCTCAGAGTCCCCATATTAATCCTGCAGGAAGCCAGTGATGTGTAAACCAAATGAGCAAGCATGCGCTCAGATTCAAATGATGAGCACATCAAACCTGGACTGGTATGTTAAGTGAACAAAAACTATTTCAAGTGTTTGCCAAAAATGCTGAAAGTAGCAAAGCATCATAGTGAGGGAATACTGAAAACTTTGGCTATTGTGAAGCAAGCCAGCTAGCTAGCAAATGCCCAGTCTATGGCTGAACCTTTAGAAAATATGGAAAGAGAAATCACCATGCCAGTGTTTGTAGACAAATACAGCAAAGGAAAATAACACATCATGGAGTAGAGATGGAGAACAGTGAACTAAGCTACATCCCTAAAAATGAGACCCTATCCATATATGACATCAACACAATGAAGGAACAGAATTTTAAGTAGTTTGTAAAATATGTGTCTGAAACTTAAAATATGACAAAAACTCATAGGCAAACACAGGAGATTGCCAACTAGTCAGTGGTGCCTCTGTGAATGTGATGGCCTATAATCACAATCTCAGTATTATATATGCTAGAGCAGCAAAACTACAATTGAGCCATTCCAAACTGAAATTATATGATGGCACAATCATCACTCCACTGAGGCAGTGTGTACTACAAGCAAAATATCAAGGGAGAGTATACTAGCTAGAATTACAAATTCTACATTTCTAGCAGAAACCTTGTCTGTCAGCCTGCACCAGTGAACACATGAAACAAGTAAAATAAGATTTTTTTGCCAGAAATCCATACAATAAACTCACACCCTGGTAAAACCATTGTACAAACAAAACACAATAGGGGGAACTATCCATGATATGAATTGCAACCAACTGCAAGTATGTTTTTGAAGGATTGGGAAGGCTCCCAGGCACATTATGCTTCTAAATAGACAAATCTATTCAGCCTGTGCAACATCTGCCATGCCAGGTCCTGGCAGCACTGAAAGAGAAAATAATGAAGGCTGTAAAACAAATGGACAAGGATGACATTATTACCAAACTAAAGAGAGCCGACAAAATGGATCGTCGTAGCATTAGCAAAGCTAGGAAAGCTCACATCTGCATACACCCAAGTAATTTACATAAGGCCACAGCCCAGGGCTCATTATCAGGTGCCCATAATAAAAGAAATTCTACCCGTCATGGTTGCTAAAAATGGATGCCGCAAGTTCAGTTAGATGAATACAGCAGTTATAGGTTTTCTACACCAATAGGACAATATAGATGACTGAAAATGCTGTTTTGAATTACACTTGTCGCAGAAGAATATCAAAATCACTGGCATGGTCTACTAACAGACCTCAAAGGAAACAGTGTAATAGGAGCTGGCATGTTATTTTAGAGATAAAGAGTTACCATAGAAGAAACAATAGCAGATCATGACAACAATCTCAGAAAAAAATCTTAGAAAGAACCTGAAAAAAAATCAATCCCAAACTCTTCAAACCAAAACTGACACCATATCTTGAGGAAATGCCATAGATAGGATACTAGGTCTGACGTGCAGGCCTGAGTACATAACGGCAGTGTAAACACTGCCCACCTGTAAATGTAAGGTCAGTGCAACAGCTGTTAGAATTTAAGTCCCTTTTTTCAGAAGCTTGCTACCTGATGATGCAGTATAGACTTGACTACTACCACAATATGGCCCAGCTCTCAACCATATCAAAGAATTGGTCATCAGTTAGAATTATTGAAATACTATCAGACAGATGATGAAACTTTTTCTAGAACTGCTTCAAATCCAGTGACACTGGGTTTGAAGCAGTTCTGCAAAAAGCAGAGCCAGCAATTTTCTCATCCAGATCCTTATCTCCAGCTGAATGAGGATCAGCATATATTTAAAAGAGAATCCAGCAATTTGTTTGCTTGTGAAAATGTGACCAATATATCAGTGACAAAAAGGCAAGCATGTAAAGACTGACCACAAACCCTTGATATCACTTTTAATCAACTGTTGCTGGAAGATCCAAACATCTGCAGCATATGCTTTGGTGACTACTGTGCTGCCATCTAAATGTGGCCTATGGAAAATAAACAAAATGTTTACTGCAAACCTCTTATTTAGAGCAGCATTGCACAGTAACCTAAAGGAGAAGGACCATAAAATGAAGTCCTGAACCTGCTGAAACAGAGCAACAAAAATGATATATATATTAGGGATGTGAATCGTTTTTTGACGATTTAAAACAATCGTCAGATATATTTTAAATCGTCAAAAATCGTTAAGAGTCGCGATACAATAGAAATTCCCCCGATTTATCGTGAAAAATCATAAATCGGGGGAGGGGGGAGGGCGGGGAAAACCGGCACACCAAAAAAACCCCTAAACCCACCCCGACCTATAAAATGAATCCCTTACCTTCCCCCACCCTCCCCAACCCCCCTAAAACTTTTTACGAGTACCTGGTGGTCCAGTGGGGGGCGCGGGGACCGATCTCCCGCTCTCGGTCCATCGGCGCCATTTTGGCTGCCACTCAAAAATGGCGCCAATAAAAATGGCCAATAAAATGGCGCCAATAAAAATGGCCACTCAAAAATGGCGCCAATAAAAATGGCCCGATAAAAAAAACCCCACCTGACCCTTTAAAAATGACCCCTTAGCTTCCCCCACCCTCCCGATCCCCCCAAAACATACCTGGTGGTCTAGTGGTGGTCCCAGGAGCGATCTACTGTTCTCAGGCCTTCGGCTGCCACTCATAAAGATGGTGCCGATGGCTCTTTGCCCTTACCATATGACAGGGTATCCGTGCCATTGGCCGGCCCCTGTCACATGGTAGGAGCACTGGCTGGCTGGTGCCATCTTTAAAGATGGCCGCCACCTTCATAAAGATGGCCGCCGCCTTCATAAAGATGGCCGCCACCATCTTTAAAGATGGCCACCGCCGTATTTAAACCAATTCCGATTCACATCACCCACATCACCCACGATCAGATTTTTCCCCCCCTCTAGCCGAACTCGATCGTTAAGACGATCGGGCACACGATTCACATCTCTAATATATATTTTTAAATTTATATTCTGCTTTTTGACACTTCATTCAGATACTTGAAAGCATTAATCAACCCAATTATATCTACAGCTCACAAGGACTAAAGAGAGTTTAAGAACATGCACTATAGGATAAAAAGGAACAAAACTTAACATCTGTGATCTCTGAAGTCACACAACAAAATTGGCTTGATCAGGAAATGTAGTACTTGTGGAAAACACAGATTCCACTGGAGAGGCAGCCTCCTATGGCATAGGGTCAACAGAGTGAACCTGGAACTCAGGAGCTGCTGTGTGCTCACCAGCAACTCCCTCAGATTCCCCTGGGCCTTTAATGTCTTTCCCCTGCACCTTGAGGCAAGCAGGAGTCACGGAAGCATTATCTGAGGCCAAGCAGAATGGGACACAGCCTCCACTTTGCCATGAGAAATGTGTGTAGTGCACAACAATATGGATTCACAGAATTGAAATGCCCGATGGTTCTTTTAAACATTTAATATCAACTCCACATTTCCAAAGGATATAAATCAGTGTCATCCGGAATGAAACAAATACAGAGAAATACACAGAAACCTTCTTTGCTGGTTAGATCAGCCATACACCATAAAGCAAACTGCACAAAATGGAGCAGAGACTTTTCAAAGGATATATAATGTTATTTTATATATTTACTTATATTCCATTTATTCAGATATTTCAAAGTGGATTATATTCAGATACTGTAGTATTTTCCTATCTCCAGAGGGTTTTCAAGCTGTGAAATATATGTAATAAAAATAAATTTTGGTCAAAAGTTCTACACATCAGAAAATATTCAATATTATAAAGATATAATCAAATATTAAACAAATTAAAACCTATTCATTTGATATAATCTAATATTATAATGATACGGACAGCTTTAGAGTACCTGAAATGAAACAAATACAGGGAATAAAAAATAGGGGTGTGCATTCGTTTGCAATATATTGGCAATCCGCAACATATATGCCATATTTGTTGTATTCGTGGGAGTCACAAAACGTATGGTGAACCCCCACGAATACAACGTATCACTAACGAATAAACCCCACCCTCCTGACCCCCCCAAAACTTGCCAAAAGTCCATGGTTGTCCAGCAGGGGTCCTGGAGCGATCTCCTGCAATCGGGCCGGTGCCGATAGCCTTTGCCCTTACTATGTCACAGGGGCTACCTTTGCCATTGGTCAACCCCTGTCACATGGTAGGAGCACAAGATGGTGCCGGCCATCCATTGCTCCTACTATGTGATGGGGGGGGGGGGGACTCCTGACCTCCATTGGTCGACCCCTGTGACATAGTGAGAGCAAAGGCTATCGGCACCATTTTGAATACTGGCAGCCGACGGCCCGTTTGCAGGATATTGCTCCAGGACCCCTGTTGGAACACCAGGGACTTTTGGCAAGTCTTGGGGGGTCAGGAGGGTGGGGGGTTGTAGTAAATTAAATTTAAAGGGTTGGGATGGGGGGGGGTTTGGGAAACGAATACATATGTAACTAATGAACGGATTGGGGTCCCCCGAGAACGGATGTAACGGATTTGGGTCACGACGAATACGAATACCAAATGGGACGAATCCGTCCCTGCTGCACATCCCTAATAAAAACTCCTTGCTCATCAGATCAGCCCCTCAACATACAGCAGACTGCACAAAATGGAGAAGAAATTTAAGGAACCCAAGTTACATGCTTCCTTGCACTACAGAGAAATTAACAATTTTGGTGAAAGTGCTAAAATATTATAACTTGAATTAGAATAACATGGAAATACGTTTTATTGATGTTATACACAAGTCATTCATGTTTAATTTAATAAATAAAATAATATGGAAAAATCATTAGTGATAAAATAATCCTTACTTTCAAAAGGTTGACAAGTTTATTTTACTTTTACTTTTTAATGATTACATTGTGTGTTTGTTGTTTAATCCCATTCAATTCTTTATAAAGTCCTAAAAAAATATATATATTATCACAAAATGACTTTATATCTAAAATTAATTCAACAGTTAATTTTTTTCTTTTTAATCTTGCAAAAGTTGAGTCTCCTATAATTGAAAAATTTGCCCATGTTAACTTTGCCTTAAATCTTGACATTGTAAAAATTGGCTGGTCTATACTCTCTGGGCCGGATTTTAATACCTACGCGCGGGAGTGCATTTGTGCACGCAACCCGGCATGCACAAATTTATGCCCAATTTTATAACATGCACGCGCAGCCGCGCACATGTTATAAAATCCAGGGTTGGTGCACGCAAGGGGATGCACACTAGTGCACCTTATGCGCGCCGAGCCCTAGGGGAGCCCCGATGGCTTTCCCCGTTCTTTTAAGCATTGAATATCAACTCCGCATTTCCAAAGGATATTAATCAGTGTCATCCAGAATGAAACAAATACAGAGAAATACACAGAAACCTTCTTTGCTGGTTAGATCAGCCATACAGCACAAAGCAAACTGCACAAAATGGAGAAGAGACTTTTCAAAGGATATATAATGTTATTTTATATATTTACTTTTATTCCACTTATTCAGATATTTCAAAGTGGATTATATTCAGGTACTGTAGGTATTTTCCTATCTCCAGAGGGTTTGCAATCTGTGAACTACTACTCCATGCATGTAATGCATGCAATAGGGCAAAATAAAACTGAATCAGCCTGTTTGGGGTGGCCTGGTTGAGATAGTAACCACAATTCTTACATAGCCCAGGGAGGGAAAGGGAAGGACCCTCATCTGGTACCTTTTGAATTTTTTCTCCTTCTTGTTTTAGGACCTCATCCTATATTTGAATTTTCAGATGAAGGGAACTGTGAAGTCTCAAAGTTCTTGTACTTTGCCATCTTCCTTCTTGGGCTTTTAAAAGTTTATTTTCTAAAGGACCAATATAGGTATGTAAGGGGTACATTGTTCCCTTACCATTCATTTTTTCCTTTTATATCTTTAGGGTGAACATTTTCGCACTTTTTGGACCATACCTACAATTTTTCCCTAACTTGGGTGCTGGGATTGGCCAGGCTTCCCCTATATAACTTGAGCATGTGCAGTGTGTGGTTGATTGTAGTTTTGTTTTTGTGTAAGGAATGGAGTGGTGCTGGTGGTTCTTGAAATTCAGGCCTGTTCTTGGAGGGTGGGGATCTTGCCTTTCTTGCCCTCATCTTCACAGACCTGGAAGGGGGACTGTTCTGTGTGAAGAGACTATAAGAGTTGATTTTGACCAACTCCCAGCTCAGAAAGTCTATCACTCCCTCTCCCCACCTGAGGGGAGTGGGATAGTGTGGTACTTTGCATTGCATCCAGTTAAAATTGGGACTGTAGCCAGAAGTGAGAACTATTTTGGAAACGTTTTTACCACTACCTTCCTATCCACATTTTTGAGAAGAGAATTTTTCCTACTTCCCTGCCACTAGGAAGGAACATTGACTCAGAGTTGGAGAAAGAAAGAAACTAGATCCACTTGAAGTTTTCTTCCCATCTGTATCACAAACTCTTATTTGTTTGCTGTGATGTTTACCAATTTTGGTTTTGATAAAGTTCTTCCAAGGTATAGTAAATTTTATTTTGAATACCAATTCAGGTCTTCTGGCCTTCTCTTTTTCAGATAGAGAACCTGACTGCTGAGATCTACACAGTGAGTACCAGTGAAAAAAAGATTGAGTGGTGCTTGTGGGACTGGAGACACTGTGCAGTAAGCCCCACTGTTTCATGTATCTAGGGCCATAGAGGCTCCTCCTCCACCCAACCGGTGAAACCCTGGCTTCCAGTGATCAACATTCAGTCAGTATATGGAAGTTTAGAATTACAGGTCCGGGATGGCCCTCAGACAGTAGTGGTCCCTACTCTTCTGGCAGTAAACCAAAAGAGGGGGTTATGGTTATAAACTGCATTTCATAAGTGAGAAAGCTTGCAAACATTTTCGTTGGGCAATAAAACATTGTAAACCCTGTGAAGGTAATTTTTGAAAGGATATACCCATGTAAAACTGGGTTTTATGTACATAAATGGAATTTACATGCATAAATTAGATTTTGAAAATTGCTACAATATATGCTACTTTTACGTATGTGATTTTTATATTATGTAAAGGAAAGGGAGAGCCAAACCGCAATACATAAAGATCACTAGCCAAAAGCAATCAACCATATATCCTGTCTTCTGTGGGCTTCAGTTTAGATATTTGCAGCCAAATTTCCTACAGGGAAATTGACCTTATAAAATCATAGGGGTAGATTTTCAAATACCGCGAATAGGCGTACTTTTGCTGGCGCATTAGGCGCCAGCAAAAGTACGATGGATTTTAGTAGATAAGCGCGGAGCCGCGCGTATCTGCTAAAAACCTGGATCGGTGCGCGCAAGGCTATTGATTTTGTATAGCCGGCGCGCGCCGAGCCGCGCAGCCTACCCCAGTTCCCTCCGAGGCCGCTCCGAAATCGGATCGGCCTCGGAGGGAACTTCCTTTTGCCCTCCCCTCACCTTCCCCTCCCTTCCCCTACCTAACCCACCCGCCCGGCCCTGTCTAAGCCCCCCCCTTACCTTTGTCGGGGGATTTACGCCTCCCTCCGGGAGGCGTAAATCCCCGCGCGCCAGCGGGCCTCTTGTGCGCCGGGACGCGACCTGGGGGCGGGTACGGAGGGCGCGGCCATGCCCCCGGACCGCCCCGGGCCGTAGCCACGCCCCCATACCCGCCCCCAAAACGCTGCCGACATGCCCCCTAAACGCCGCGACGACCGGGCCCGCCCCCCCGACACGCCCCCCTCGGAGAACCCCGGGACTTACGCGAGTCCCGGGGCTCTGCGCGCGCCGGTGAGCCTATGTAAAATAGGCTCACCGGCGCGCAGGGCCCTGCTCGCCTAAATCCGCCCGGATTTGGGCGGATTTAGGCGAGCAGGGCTCTGAAAATCTGCCCCATTATGTCCATGTGTCTTGTATGTCTACTATAAGTACATCTTCCCACTCTTCAACAGTTTTCAACCATTTATCCAATTGCATTCAAATTTCTTCCCCATACATTCGTGCAGCCAGTGACACATGCCTTTCATGTCTCTGACACATAGCAAGCCTTCTTTTTCTTTCTTTTACGGAAACAGGTCAGTTCAGTTCAGTTTGGTTGAAATCTCAGAGAGATCTCAGCATACTAAGATGTCATGAAGCAATTTAAAACATAAACGGGCAGATTTCAAATGCCCGGCGCACGTAAATCCCAGGGTTTACACGCGTGGCCTTGCCTTATGCATGCCAGGAGAATTTTCAAACGGGCCCGGCCACGCGTTTAAACCCCAGTATGAGAATAAGTGCTGGGCCCAGATAAAGGGGCGGTCCAGGGGGCAGGCAGGAACGGGGCTGGAGGTGGCCGCTTCAGTGGCCATTTGCCACTGTGCTGGGGAAGCTTGTGTCAGCAGTCGCCCGGCATGCGCAAGTTGCTTCTTCTCCAATGGAGCAGTAAGCAACATAACAAAAAAAGGGAAAGGTAGGAAAAAGAGTTTAGAGGATGGGAAGGACAGGGGAAGAGGGAGAGAGTATGGACAGGGGCGTAGGGAAGTTCCCTCTCAGTCCATTTCGTTATTGGAGCAGACTGGGAGGGAACTGGGAGAGGCTCGATCTGATTGCTGAATATACCTTTATAAAATTAGGCCCCCTGTGCCCACCATCTGTACATGCGCGTGTGAATGTTATAAAATTGGCGCGTGCATGTATGAACACCGGGAAGCACGCACACATGGACACGCACACACACCTATTAAAATCTACCCCTTAATGTATAATGAGTGTAGTCCCCTTGTACCAATAATATTTTTACATTAACACTATAGCAAATCGCTTAGAAATGTATCTGTTACATGTTTATTAAGAAAAATATATACATTTGTCTTGCATTTTGTTGATACTGTGGTATGTATTTTTTCTATTAAACATGAAACAGATACATTTCTACGCGATTTGCTATAGTGTTAATGTAAAAATATTATTGGTATAAGGGGATTACACTCATTATACATTATCGGCCAAATTTTAAATCGGCCGAACGTATAAAAATCGTGTGGCTAGGCCCTGCATGCACCACACACATTTTCAAAAGGGCCCGGCCCTGCACATAAGTGGTGATACATGCACAAGTGCTGGGTACTAAGAAAGGGGGTGGACCAGAGGGTGTGTTCTGGGCGGGACAGGGCGGGATGGAGGCTAGCTGCCAGGGCACGCAAACTCCCTGGAGCAGTAAGTAGTAAAACAAAAAAAATATAAGTCACTGGGATGCATGTTACAAAATCAGCACATCCATGTGTGCACACCAGGAACCATGCACATATGAACATGTGTGCGCATCTTTTAAAATATATCCCTATATTTATATTGATTGATTGATTGATTGAGAGTAACATTTAATTCATTTGGTTATTGCAATTTAAAACATGCTCTCTAATAGTTGGTAGACATAACTATATACAAATTTCTGTACCAAAGAAGGAACTAACCCCCTCATTTATCAAAATGCGTTAAGGCGTTTTCGCATGTGTTAAGGGCTTATCGCATGTGAAAAGCCCCGTTAACACATGTGATAGCACCATATCGTATGGTGTGATGCAAATCTGAAAAAGAGGAGGAGTGGGCTGGGTTTACTGTTCTGTGAAGCCCTATGCATGGCTTTAATGCTGATTTTAGCTACAATGTTTTCAGAAGCATTAAGCCATGTGATAGCTTGATCACCTGTTGTGATGTTTTTTGGGGATGCTGGTTTTGGTAGGTTGAAGCTCCCAGACTGTCCACCTAGCTATCAGGGACCTCAGGGAGAGAGAGAGAGAGAGAGAGATCACCTAGCTATAATGCCATCACCCTAGATGTGTATCCCTAGATATGTATTTATATCTCTAGGGGAGGCCCACCTAGAAACTCGAGGTGAGGTTTAGGTATTAGTGTAGGGGGTTAGGGGCCACTTTGACATTCAATGCGGGACGTTCGAACAGAACAGTGCTCTCTTGTGAACATTTGATGATCCTCAGAGTGAGGAAACTCACCCAAAGATGAAATTTGTGTAATGTTCTCTCAACCTAGCTTGATGTTACCCAGGTAGAGAGTCCATCAACTAGGTTGAGAGGACATTGCACAAATCTCATCTCAAAGTGCAAAAAAATGATTGCAATTTGCAGTAACTTAGCTCTTCACATGTGTTAGCGCAAATTGCAATAAATTACCATGAAACATGCCCCTTTTCCCATCACATGTGATATTTACCACATTTTGATAAATCCAGGCCTAAGACATTATAAAATATTCACACATCTACTATGAAAACATATCTGCAATTCTACAAAACCAATAAGGTGGAATAGCATTTAAATGCTTACTTTTTGTCTTACAAATTAATTTTTTAATGTATATTTCAAATGCTTAAGAATCCAATTTGTTGACTTCCATCAGTCACAATTTTATTAATGCCATACATTTCTTTATCTGATATGACATTTCCTCTGGATTCATTTTTCTAAAATATGACTAAAGCATTTTGGAGAGTTGTAATAATTCAGTTGATTTTAAATCAATTTATCCACTTATAGGGATGGGTTTATATAAATGATTTTGGTTAAATCTTAGCTAACTGAAAAATATTTTGTTACCAGATGAGGGTGGACAATGTCAGAAAGAAAGGAAATATTATCACTTAGCATATTGAACACTATTAATAGACCCTTTCCTAGTCCTTCTGCTTTCACTCAGTAATTTTTTTTATCACACTTCAAATAAGGCCTCGTTTACCTTTTAACATATTGCTCCCTAAAATAAATCTACAAAAGTTCACAAGCTGCAGCACAGTACATAGCCAAAGGGAAACAATTACATTGCATCTTAAGGAATTGCCGTAACATTTATAAAAATAATAAAACCAATACTTCTTTTAAGCATCTTGCTCTAAACAAACTGAATTATTCATGCACTGAATTGCACAGCATAGGAACACCTGTTTTCAATCATGCAGAATATAAAATCACTCATTACCTCACAAGAGCCTCTACATCTCTAGCAATCAAATGGCATTGAAATAGCAAAACAGGTGCCTGGCAGGTGGATTCAGACAGATGTTTAAGTTCTACGTGCCTTTTCTTGTACAGGTGTGCTGATCTCCTGTTTTTAACTGTATAATTAGTATTTAAATAGGTAATATTTAATTATTATGTTCTCTAATATTTATTTCTAAAATTTAAATTCCTTTTGCCACTTAACAGTTATCTGTATTTTAGGTATATTTCACTTACTTTTCTATTACATTAATAACCATTGTTCTATGATTTGACTTGCAGAAGGGTCATGGACTTTTTTTTGTGTTGCTGTATATAGTTTTTTCTTGAACACAGTCCATGTTGATTTTCATATTTTGCTGTTTATAAGAGAAAAGAAAATTTTATTTCTACCAATCACAATAATTTTATTTAGAATAAATGATTAATTATTGATTTAGAATAAGCAGTTTAAAATTAATTTACCAAGGCTTTTCTCCATCGACTCAGAATGAGGAAAAGCCTTAGTAAATCAGGCCATAAGTAACCTTATTTTTACTTTTATATAATGCTTGTTCATTTTTCACTTTCAGGCACAACTGATTCCCATAAGATCTTCTAATTACAACTTGTTCATTTTCTGTAAGAGAACGTTCAAGATGATTGACAACCTTCTGTACTCTCCCTATGGCATTTATTATAGTTTTCCAGGATTCCCTTTTAGGTATGAAAGTAGGCTCATATTTACCCCTAGATTTATTGTTTTGCTATAAAATTGTAGAAAATATGGGGAGAGGGAGAAGGAGAGAGAGAGAGAGTGAGAGTAAGAAAGAGAGAGAGAGAAAGAGAGAGAGAACCTCTATTTAAGGCTTTTATATAAGTAAACTATTTATACTACTATAAGAGCAGCATCTAGTAACTCAGAGTGAGGTTTTGGTGGTGGGCTAGGTTTTGGGAGGCAGTTTTACATGCACAGTCATAGGTAGGAACAGCACAGTAGACATCAGTGAAGATTTGATGTGATTTGGAATGATGAAAGTTACACAATGATGAGATTTGCACATTGTACTCTCGACCTAGCTTGATAGCAGCTAGGTAGAGAGTGCATCGAGCTAGGAGAAAGGTATAGTTAAATCCTGCAATAGCATTTGTTATGTTGTCACATGCAACATTAAAGGGCGGATTTTCAGACTCCGCGAATAGGCCTACTTTTGTTTGCGCTCCAGGCGCAAACAAAAGTACGCTGGATTTTAGTAGATACGCGCGGCGCCGGCTATACAAAATCGATAGCCTTGCGCGCGCCGAGCCGCGCAGCCTACCCTCGTTCCCTCCAAGGCCGCTCCGAAATCAGAGCGGCCTTGGAGGGAATCCTCTAACGCCCTCCCCTCACCTTCCCCTCCCTTCCTCTACCTAACCCACCCGCCCGGCCCTGTCTACACCCCCCCCTTACTTTTCTCCGGGGATTTACGCCTCCCGGAGGGAGAAGTAAATCCCCGCGCGCGAGCGGGCCTCCTGCGTGCCGGGCCGCGACCTGGGGGCGGGTACGGAGGGCGCGGCCATGCCCCCGGACCACCCCGGGCCGTAGCCACGCCCCTGTACCCGCCCCCAAAACGCTGCCGACACACCCCCGAAACGCCGCGACGACCGGGCCCGCCCCCGACACGCCCCCCTCGGAGAACCCCGGGACTTACGCGAGTCCCGGGGCTCTGCGCGCGCCGGTAGGCCTATGTAAAATAGGCTCACCGGCGCGCAGGGCCCTGCTTGCCTAAATCCGCCCGGTTTTGGGCGGATTTAGGCGAGCAGGGCTCTGAAAATCCGCCCCTAAGCACCCACATTTTCATGTACTCCTCTCGCTTGACTAAGGGCCTCATTTTCTAATCGGATCGCACGCGAAACGTCCCTTTTTGTGTGCAATACCAAAATGGGGGCGGAGTTGGCCCTGGAAGAGGAGGAGTCGGGGCGTCACCGGGGCTAACTCCGCGAAGACGCCGCGGACGACGATAAGGTAAGGCCCTTTTCATGTCCGAGTTCGCGCCCAATAGCTACACCTTCTATGGTGGCGCTATTGGGTGTGAAACCGGCAGCGATCACACCACGCAGTGCGATCGCTGCTGGCTAGCGCAGGCCCACCCCCCGTTTCGGCCCCCCGCCCCTCATTCCCTAAAGTATTGCAGGCCTGCGATACTTTAGAAAATGAGGCCCTAAGTTTTTAAAGTGTGCATACGCATCTTGTGATATGTTATTTATTGCATACGTTATGGCGTTATTCTGGGTGTTAAGGCCCTAAAGCAATTTGAAAAATGACCCTCTTAGTTCTTTACTTACTGCTTCTCGGGTAAGTACTGGAAAGTCCACCAAAAGCAGTGTAACACAGAAAATAATGTATTTTTGTCTCTCAGCTTATTGAGAACTATTTTACAGCCCCATGTGTACCTTTTTTCACCAGAGTTCAATCCTCTAGAAAGTAATTGGATATGATACTGTATTAGAGTTTTTCAATAAGCAGACATAAAATGATAAGCAACCCCCCCAAAAATACATATATAAAAATCAGTTTCTCCTAGGGACCTATTCAGAAAGGGCTTTCTTTTCTGTCCTGTACCAGTGCCAATCACTACCATATGCCGAATGAATAAAAAAAAAAATCTCTATAGAATTAATACCTACAGTGTGCAATTATTTTAAAAGATACATGCGTAAATAAATACATTCAACACAGAACAAGAAATAAGCATACCTTTTTCTGCGTAACTTCTTAAAGGTTTAATAGAAAGTTAAAAGAACTATAAATGTTTGGAAAATACTTTCAAATGCAAATGTTAATAAAATAGAACTATTGTTTTTTTTCAGCAGTATATGACAGACATACAGTAAATGTATCTTAAATATAAAGCTTATGATGATGGCTGATCAAATGTTCGATGGTTTTTATCCTCAGTTCTATACAAACAGAGGCTTATCAGATCATATGGGATGTCTATATGTGTTGCATTTTGTGTATCTATGTGTGCGTTTCACCCTGATATTTTTGAAACAGCTATGGGGTGGTGAGCAAAACTGTGGGGGCAGATATGGGGTACGGCTTTGTAAAGCTTTGGAGTTAATAGCAGGGAGACTGCTCAGTGAAAAAGTGCATGTGTGGCTCATTGAACTGGTAAGCTATGCAGCAGCATGGTTTGATGAAGAGAGAAATCTCAGGGCGTTGGTGTCCAATGATATGAAAGAGTCAAAGCAATGTGACAAGGCAGTTGCTAAGGCCAGAGCGATGCTGGGCTGCCCAAAGAAAGGCATAACCAGCAGCTGTTACGAGTCCGGAGGTGGACCCTTGTTCCGAGGTAAGGTTAATGCTACCAAAGTGAAAATCAACCCTCTCTGGTCCCAACCGTTGGAGGGCAAGGCTTGAAGATACAGTAGTTGAATGAAGACTTCACCCTGGAAGCTCGTGGTTCCTCCAGGAGGAGCCCGTAGGAACCCGGCCGCTGGGACTTAGGATACTCACCGAAGATTGAATGTAGGTCTGGATGCAAGCTCCTCCTGCAGGTCGTGGATTCCAGATGGCTGGTGCCTCCAACAGGTCATAGACAGTCCAGGAGTGGGAGTCGAAGAATAGTCAAGAGCCGGTTCCAGGATCGAATTCCAGAGAAGGGTCATAAGCTGGTCCAGAAGCAAGTCAGGAGAAAGCTCCGAAGCCAGTCCAGGAGCAAATCAGGAGAAAGCTCCGAAGCCAGTCCAGGAGCAAATCAAGAGAAAGGTCCAAAGCCAGTCTAGGGTCAAACCAAGGAATCACCGCAGCCGGTCTGAAGGTCAAAAGCCAAGGAAGCAGTCCAATCGGAAGCAGGAGCAGGACGGAGAACGAAACCAGGAACACAGAGCACAAGCAAACTCCCTCAAGAGCCTCAATCCCAAGGCAAGGTCTGAGGAGCAGACCTTGCCTTAAATACCTGAGTCAATGGAACTCTTCAGGAAGGAGCCACGACAACTTCCAGTCGTGGCCCCTTTAAATAATATCTTCAGCCGTGCACGCGGCTCTAGTAGCACAGAGGGGGAGGAGTCAGCCTGGCATTGCCGGACCACGTGGCCGGGTTCAGAAGTGGCAGCGGCCACACGGAGAACGTGGAAGGGAGCAGCCCGCTCCCGTAGGAGCCCCAGAAATGGCCCAACTTTGCGGACAGGTACTTGGCCCTGGTCGCGGACCACCACGGCTGGCAGCCATGACAGGGCGGTCCGGCACCATTCGCGGCCATAACGGCAGTAGTGCTATAAGTTGCCTATAGCCAATATGGCCATGACCATAGGTACCTTTGTCCAAAAGGTACCACCACCACTGCTCATGCATTGGGAACTTCCACATCAGAGCAAGCTTTTAATGCAGTGTCGTGGCTAGCTTAGCTTCCCTCCTTCCCAGGACCGGTGCTTAGGGTATACTGAAAAGCTTACAGTAAGCACCAGCATGCAGGCACAGTGCCTGCTGAAAGCGTGACTGCAAACAGTTGAGCATGTGCAGGCCAAAGAGGCAGAGCATGCAGTGAGGCAGGTTGCTGCTGCAGTTCTGCTGATAAAAGGAGCAAGAGTGGGAACAGGGAAGAGGAGGATCCACTGTGGGTCACAGCTGCCACAGAAGGAGGCTTTGGAATGGATCAGAGAGCAGTGCAGCAGGGGCCACCACCTGGTAGGGAAACGCTTGCGAGATTATATGTTACAAAAGAGTGGGATGTTGCTGGTGGCCGGGGAGAGGGGGAGAGGGTGAGGGATGTTAGTGTTGCCCTGTTCTTGGGTGTGGGGAGAGAGGAGGATGTTGGAGGCTGGTGTCAAGGAGAGAGAAAGGGAAATTATATCTCCTGGAAGGGAGACAGGAAATGAAAGGAGGACACTGGGGGTGGGAAGTAAGAAAGGAATAATGATGCTGGCCTGGAAGGGAAGAGGGAGACAGAGAAGGAGATGCTGGTGCTGTCTTGGGGGGCTGCAGAATTGAGAGGGGGACATTTTAGGGTTAGGGGAAAGAGAAAGGAATTTTGGTGGAAGCCTGGAGGAAACGAAGGGGGAACAGAGAAGAGGATACTGGTGCTGGCCTGGGCAGGATCAGTGGATATCTAAAGTGCCACAGTCCCAAGGGCTGCAGAACGACTGAGCTGGCTTTAACGGAGCTGGCTGCCATCTCACTGGCCCCTGTGGCAGGCCAGAGAGGAGGCAAAAAAAGCTTCCAGCAGGATGCAGGCTACTTAGGCACATATCTCCACCCCCCTCTCCCCCTTGCTGCTGAGTCAATGTCCTGCCTAGGAGCAAGGATGCCCTCAAGGGCATAGATGCAGCAGAGATGCATATACCACCTGCTTTGTTCACACTCAGGTATGACAGAAGCAAACGTAGAGCAGCATGGGAAGGAAATGGAGAGGACAAGCTTCTTGCAGGCAGCGCAGCAGCTTCTGTCCCTGTACATCAATGTGAGGCTGGACTGCAGCTGCTGATGTGAGAGCCGGTGTATGTAAAAGAGAGCATGTGTACGTATGAGAAAGAGGATGTGGGAATGATAGAGAGAGAGAGCACCTATGTGTATACGAGGGGGGAGAGACAGAGTGATTTGTGTGTGTGTCTTTGTGAGAATGAGGTAGAGAGCATGTATGTGTGTGAAGAGTGAGAGAGAGAGAGCGTGGATGTCTGTGAGAGAATATGTGTATGTGGGGGGTTACAGAGAGCATGTATGTTTGTGTGAGAGGCAGAGAACATGTCTTTTGTGCATTCTGGGGAGAGAGAGAAGAAAATTTGTGTATACACACATTCACAACAATCTCAGGGTGACTGGAAGCCAAATGTTCCCAGGTATGGAAAGCTGGTGATTTTTTTTTTTTTTTTTTTTAATCCTTAGAAGTTTTAATTATTGGACGTCGTTTGATGTCTCTGCTGTTTTAAATATTTTGAGGGAATTTTAAAAAATTTGCATATACATTTTTAATTATTGGATGCTATTCTTTTGGTCAGCTGCTTTGAAATATTTTACAAGGATTAAGGGTCACTTCTTGCAGAGGTTAAGGATCACATCCTTACAGACCTGAGAGTCACATTTTGGCATCAAGGTCACAATTGTGTCTACTTATAGATTATAGTAATAATAGTGTTGTTATACATTTAAAAAAAAGTTAACAGTCTTCCAGCTCATGGTGGCATTTTCACTTGGCCATAGGTACCAAATTGCTTGGCTATGGCTCTGACCAGCAGGAAAAAGGAGATAAAGCCTCATCATGAGTACTGTTTAGTTATGAAGACTATATCTGAAAAAGGTTAAGGACAGGATGGATATGGGCCAGATAAGGGCAACCAAAATGGTCTGGGGTCTGCACCATGTGTTTCAACTCTTCCTCAGGGACACCAGATCTCAGCTGAAATGATATCAGGGAGAAAAAAACAGACTCCACAGTTCCACAGCTCCACAGTTCTGAAGACTCCACTTGAGCTGTGGAGTCTTCGTTTTTTGTCTCCCTGACATCATTTCACCTGAGAACCGGTGACCCTGAGGAAGAGACGAAATGCATGGTGCGTCGGGCTCCTTCAGGTCCTTTCCGTATTGAGAATTGAGATCCAGTTTATTCTGGGGGATTTGTTTTATGGGGGAACTTATAAAGACATCTAAAGTGGACATGTACTGGAGATTTTTCCCCCCTCTGCAGACTCAAGTTAAATTAAGATAAGTCTGGAGTTTATTCATTTTAAATTCACATTTTTTACTTCATGGTTTTCACAAGACACAATTTGGTTAAAAAAGTAAAATTTCAATGGGAAACCCATGATTAAAAGATAATGAACTGGCTTTACACTATGCATTCCTTCTAAAAATTGGATACGGAACTGCTGTTTAGCGAATGTTTAAGTTTCTATATGATGATGGTTTTCTTAAAAATTTCAAAAAATTATGTAGTTTAAAGGTGTGTGTTGCAATTTTTTATTTAACCTTGGTTTGCTTATTTTTCATACCAGCAGACATTTTTTGTGGTGAAGGAGGATCCTGTTTTGACTTTGACTTTTGATACTATGTGATGCTGCAAAGCAATTTTTATTTTATCATATTTATGGTTGACTATGATAGATATCTCTTGGGGTAAGTATCTTTAAAAAACAGCAATTTAGGGTTTGGGAAGCCAATATAATGCATTATTTTTAAAGAGCTCTATGGGTGATCCAGGAAACTGCAGACTTGTGAACCTGATGTTGAGGTTAGGCAAAATAGTAGAAGATTTTAAGAACAGAATTACTAAGTACATAAATGCAAATATGGCTTTTTTAGGAAGAGCAAGCATGGGTATAATATGCCATATTAATCTAACAACATTCTTTAAAACTTTAAATAAGCATATGGATAAAGGTGAACTATTTATTTATTTATTTATTTATTTATTTAGCACTTTTTCTAAACCGACATTCATGACTGGACATATCACATCGGTTTACATCGAACCAAGGTTAAAAACAAATTATTGTTGCTACATCAAACAAGGGATACATCAAACAAGGATAACTTCAACAAGGATAACATTGAACAAGGATAATATCAACATCAATAAAGGGTGTAGCAAACACTAGAGAACGAAGTTAGCCGACTGTTCTTTAGGGGAATGCTTGTTTGAATAACTACGTCTTTAGCTTTTTCCTGAAGGTCCGTGGGCAAGGTTCCTGGTGGATGTCTGATGGAATGGCGTTCCATTGGGAGGGACCAGATGTGGAGAAGGCACGTTTCCTTAGTGAGGACTTGGCAGGCGGAGCGTACAGCGTGAACTAGTCCATATAGTATATGAATTTTCAGAAGGCATTTGATAATGTTCACATATGAAATTCCTGAGGAAATTAGAAAGTAATTTGATAGGCTGCTATGTCTTATTGTGGATTTGTAGTTGGTTGAAGGGCAGAAAACAGAGTAAGACTAAATAGTGACTTTTCTCAATGGAAAGAGGTGAGTAGTGGAATGTCTCAAGCATCTTTACTGGGAATAGCATTGTTTAACTTAGACATTAATGATATGGAAAAGAGAGCAATGAGTGTAATAATTAATTCTGAAGATATCACAAAATTAATTGATGTAGTTAAAATACAAGCAGACTTTGAAAATTGCAGAAGAACCTTGCAACATTGGGGAAATGAGCATCTAAATGATAGATGATACTTAGGGCCTCATTTTCCAATATCGCATTGGTAACGCATTAGGGGGCGTTACCAATGCAAATGAGGCTTCTTTTGTGCAGTGGGGAAACATCGCGTGCGGCGATGTTTTCGCCATTCCCAAAAACATTAGCACCGCACGCAATGTTTTCCCAGAGAGAGAGAGAGAGAGAGAGAGAGAGAGAGAGAGAGAGAGAGAGAGAGAGAGAGAGAGAGAGAGAGAGAGAGAACCTTACTATAGTGCCTATGCACTAGACAGGTATTTTAACCCCTATGGGAGGGCCACCTACTAACTCGGGGTGGGGATTAGGTATGAGCGTCGGGGGTTGGGGGCCACTTTCGCATTCCACATGAGACCTACGGACAGAACAGTGGTCTCTAGTGCAGATTTGCTGGCCGTCGGAGTGAGGACGCTCACTCCAAGAAGTGGTTTGGGCAACGTTCTCTCCACCTAGCTTGATGGACACTCTACCTGGGCAACAACAAGCTAGGTGGAGAGAATGTTGCCCAAACCACTTCTTGGAGTGAGCGTCCTCACTCCGACGGCCAGCAAATCTGCACTAGAGAGCACTGTTCTGTCCGTAGGTCTCATGTGGAATGCGAAAGTGGCCCCCAACCCCCGACGCTCAATACCTAATACCCACCCCGAGTTAGTAGGTGGCCCCTCCCATAGGGGTTAAAATACCTGTCTAGTGCATAGGCACTATAGTAAGGTTCTCTCTCTCTCTCTCTCTCTTCTCTCTCTCTCTCTCTCTCTCTCTCTCTCTCTCTCTCTCTCCCCCCCCCCTCCGGCTGTTTCGATTTGCGCATTTATCACACGCGGTACACTCCATTGAAAATGAGGCCCTCAGTGGTGGATATTCAATCACTGAGCAGCTAGGTAAATTAGTCAGATACACTTGCAGAATATGCAGGGGTTTGATGTAGGACAAACTTCCAAGGCTTTACCTACTAAGAGGACAAGAGAAACTGGGTGTGGTAGAAGAAGGGTGAGAGCTTGTCTGAAGGAAGGGTGGTGCAAGAACAGGAAGAAGCTCTTCTAGAACCAGATGAAGATATGATGGAGGTGGAGGTGTAGGGCAGCCCTGAAGATGAGCCAGAACTGGTAAACTTGGGAGATGAATGGTGGAGACCCCTCCAGAAGAGGACATACTCAAGGAGACTGCATGGTCAGGAGCTTTAATTGAATACTGACAGTGGGTGGATGTAGTTGCAGCCATAAGCAAAGGAGAGTCATAAACCCCAGCTGCAGACTACCAGGTGGCAGTAGGTAGGGATGTGCATAGGGACCGCATACATTAGGGATGTGAATCGTGTCAACGATCGATTTCGGCTGGGAGGGGGAGGGAATCGTATTGTTGCCGTTTGGGGGGGTAAAATATCGTGAAAAAACGTAAAATCGCAAAACCGGCACATTAAAACCCACCCCCGACCCTTTAAATTAAATCCCCCACCCTCCCGAACCCCCCCCCAAATGACTTAAATAACCTGCGGGTCCAGCGGCGGTCCGGATCGGCAGCGGTCCGGAACGGGCTCCTGCTACTGAATCTTGTTGTCTTCAGCCGGCGCCATTTTCCAAAATGGCGCCGAAAAATGGCGGCGGCCATAGACGAACACGATTGGACGGCAGGAGGTCCTTCCGGACCCCCGCTGGACTTTTGGCAAGTCTTGTGGGGGTCAGGAGGCCCCCCCCAAGCTGGCCAAAGTTCCTGGAGGTCCAGTGGGGGTCAGGGAGCGATTTCCCGCCGCGAATCGTTTTCGTACGGAAAATGGCGCCGGCAGGAGATCGACTGCAGGAGGTCGTTCAGCGAGGCGCCGGAACCCTCGCTGAACGACCTCCTGCAGTCGATCTCCTGCCGGCGCCATTTTCCGTACGAAAACGATTTGCGGCGGGAAATCGCTCCCTGACCCCCGCTGGACCTCCAGGAACTTTTGGCCAGCTTGGGGGGGGCCTCCTGACCCCCCACAAGACTTGCCAAAAGTCCAGCGGGGGTCCAGAAGGACCTCCTGCCGTCCAATCGTGTTCGTCTATGGCCGCCGCCATTTTTCGGCGCCATTTTGGAAAATGGCGCCGGCTGAAGACAACAAGATTCAGTAGCAGGAGCCCATTCCGGACCGCTGCCGTTCCGGACCGCCGCTGGACCCGCAGGTTATTTAAGTCATTGGGGGGGGTTCGGGAGGGTGGGGGATTTAATTTAAAGGGTCGGGGGTGGGTTTAGGGGGTTTTAGTGTGCCGGCTCACGATTCTAATGATTTATAACGATAAATCGTTAGAATCTCTATTGTATTGTGTTCCATAACGGTTTAAGACGATATTAAAATTATCGGACGATAATTTTAATCGTCCTAAAACGATTCACATCCCTAGCATACATTGCATTCGGTACTCGTATTCTTGGGGGGGGGGGGGGGCAGATAAGTTGCATTCAGCAAGGGGGGCCCCGATCCTTTCATATGTTCCATTCTTATTCGTTTCCCGGCTAAAATTTAGTTAACTACAATTCCCCACCCTCCTGACCCCCCCTAAGACTTGCCAAAACTCCCTGGTGGTCCAGCGGGGGTCCGGGAGCCATCTACTGTACTCACGTCATCGGCTGCCGGTATTCAAAATGGCGTCGATAGCCTTTGACCTTTAATGTCACAGGGGCTACTGGTGCCATTGGTCGGCCCCTGTCACATGGTAGGAGCAAAGGATGGCTGGCGCCATGTGACAGGGGCCGACCAATAGCATCGGAGCCCCTGTGACATAGTAAGGGCAAAGGCTATCGGCACCATTTTGAATACTGGCAGCCGATGGCCTGAGTGCAGGAGATGCTCCAGGACCCCCGATTGACCACCAGAGACTTTTGGCAAGTCTTTGGGGACCCTCCTGACCCCCACAAGACTTGCTAAAAGTCACTGGTGGTCCAGCAGGGTCCAGGAGTGATTTCCTGCACTCGGGCTGTCGGCTGCCAGTAATCAAATTGACGCCGATAGCCTTTGCCCTTACTATGTCACAGGGGCTATCGGCGCCATTTTGAATACCAGCAGCCGATGGCGTGAGTGCAGTAGATGGCTCCTGGACCCCCACTGGACCACTAGGGAGTTTTGGCAAGTCTTGGGGTGGGGGGTGGGGGGGTCAGGAGGATGGGGGTTTTGTTTAAATTCGCTCCTTTAAATGGCTGAATAATTTGGTGAAGATTTGTTGTATTCATGGGAATCGCGATACATTTCGCTTCCCCATGAATACAACAAATATGGCCCTATACTTTGTAGATTGCCAATACGTTGCAAACAAATGCACACCCCTAGCAGTAGGGCTTGGTTCCCTAAGAGCCAGGCGCCTTATAGCACAGCAAAGCTTAATATGTGTTGAAAGCAACTGTGAGCATTGTACAGGAGGATTAAAGTAAGAGTTGCTTTCTTGCTTTCTTACATGAAGACTGTTGTGTTTTAATAAAGCAAAGCTCCATATATTTTAATCTATAGAGATAACCTAGGATTATGTTTAAGCCCAGTTTACCAACTAGGGTGAGAGGATTTGAATGCATAACTGGGATTTCATTTGCTTAAGCCCCACTCACCAACTGAGGTAAGAGGATTTGAACCCATAGCTGTTATGCCCTGGAAGATACAAGGTGAGAATAAAGACTTAATCAGGGGTTGTTTCTTTTGTATCCAGTGGATTCAAGCCAGATTGTGACTGGGAGAGTAACCAGTGGTACGAACCTGTGACATTGCATATGTATGTGTGTGTGTGTGTGAGAGAGAGAGAGAGAGAGCCTGTATGCTTTTGTGAATATGCATGTGTGTCTGAGAGAGAGAGGGTGTAATTGAGAGCCTGTGTGTATGTGTGAGAGAAGGAGTGTGTGTGTGTGTGTGTGAAAGCATGCATATGTGTATGAGAGAGGAAATGTGTGTGTGCATATGTGTGAGAAGATAAAGTTTGTGTAAACCCCCCCCCCCCCCCCACACACACACACACACACACACACATACTTCCAGTCTAGGACAATCTCAGGATGACTGGAAATCAAAACAGCCCAAGTACAGAAAGCAGGGAATTTTTATTTTTCTATTAGTTTTAATTATTGAGTGTTATTTGATGTGTCTATTCTTTTGAAATAATTGTTTTTTGAAAAATTTAAAAAAATTGTCTTGAGTTTAATTGTTGAATCATCTGTTCATCAATTGTTTTGAAATACTTATTCTTTTGATTAGTTTAGCTTAACTATTATGATTGATGTGTTATTTTTTAATTTTATTATTGCTTTATGAGGAATGATGTTTTTGTTTTTCCATTGTTGCAATGCTTACAGAATCTGACTTCTTGTGATTTTCAGTTCAGTTTTTGTCTACACATTCCTATTTATGCTTTATGGTCTCTTTATTCTGTATTTGGTGATGGTCTCTCTGTGTTATACATGTGAAACTGAGCTAAGGTATTCTGCTGGCATATATTTTTTGTGTAGGGATTTATAGCAGCATGGCTTGTTCTTTTTTTTCTAATAGGTGGTCTTTTGATTGATGGGATAGGGTCTGGTGTAATAATCACAGTTTTGCCTTTTCATAGGGAGGTTGTTACTGTTTGAGTTATGGCATTTATTTTTGGTATGGGAGTTTTACTATATTGTAATTATAATTCAGTTTTCTAATGGATTTCTGTTATGGTTTAGTGGTGTTTGGGTGATTCTTGGGTACTGTGGAAATGACCACACCCACAGGGAGGAGCCCTGTGGGGAGCCACTGTACTGGGCTAGACACAGGATGCACAAACACAGAATTTAACTCTTTTATTATACAGCTTGTTGTTTACCACCAGAGGTGGCAGTAGTGAGGTAATCCAGAGGTAGCAGACACCAGGACCCTCGGCAGAGGGAACCCGTCTCACCACGTTGGTATAGGGGATTCCGGTGTAGATTTCCCAGGCAAGGCAATGCTGAAGATGAGACAGCCTGAGAGTTAGATTACTCACTACATGGTAGCTGTAGGTTGGCGTTTCCACCAGGCTGAAGTAGATGGAACTGGCACTGAGGCTGGGAGAGCAGGCCCTCGAGGAGTGAGTACCTGATCCCAGTAAGGCACCTGCAATAAAGCAGAGGGCCCCCGAGGAGCACGTACCCAGGTTAGTCAATACCCCAAAGGGCAGAGAGAGAGCTTCCAGCAGCAGCACGGAAGCGGCAGAGTAGCTTAGACCAGCAGAGACCAATCCTTGCTAACTCAATGAGCTAGCAAACAAGTACAGGCTATACACCCAGATGGCGTGATGTCACTTGAGGGGGACGCCCCGAGGTTCGCGCCGTTGCTGGAATAAAAACGTGGGTAGCGCTGCTCATGCACCCTAGTAGGTCCTTGGGAGGACATGGCGTGAGGCAACGCCATAGTCGTTCCGAAGATGCCGGGGAGGGCGGCTTGCAGATGCGGCAGTAGCCATTTTCTCAAGGTAAGCGGGAGGAGCCGAGAACAAGGTGAGACATACGGGGTGAAGCCGTCTGAGACCGTCGGATGCAACAATTTCTGAGCACCAAGTCCACATCAAATGTATTTTGCAATATGCCCAAGAACTTATAGATTCCAAATACCTTTTATGCAGAGTTTTCTGGTAGGCACCACAGCAGTGCATGTAAAACTAATATACATGTTGTTGTGATATTTTTAGTTCAGAAGACTATGAATGTCCTTTTTATGTCAAATATATTATTAAAAATGCATGATTATTAATTGTGTGTGTGGTGAGGACTGGGAAGGAGAGGGAGTGAGGCTACAAAGTTTTCCTAGGGCATCTAATACCCCTGCACTGATCTGCAAGCACTTCCCCATAATTACAGTGATGCAGAGCATGGAAGCTACAGCAAGCAAACTACTGAAGAACAAGGGAGGAAGAGCCTGGAGACACTATCAGTAAGGATGGATGTTGTTGTACTTAGTGGAGAAAGGGAGATTCTTAGCTGGGGCAGGGGGGGCAGGGGGGGGGAGGGATGCAAGAGAAGGACATGGAGGGGATGCTGCTAAATGGGGGGTGGAGGAATATGCTTAATATTATTTTACTGTCCAGGCTTCTGTCCACCAAAATAAACTCCAATATTTACCTTCTTCTGTTTTTGTTCTTGTCGTAATAAACCCTGATAAATTCCCAGGAAAAAATAAAAATAAATAAAAAACAAAAATGAAGGTCCCCTGGGATCATTCCATGAAAGTAATAACAGATTTAAAACAAATTTATGACAGTAGTTTTTCAGTCAGCACACGACGAAGCTGTGGAATTTGATGCCTGTCTATGTGAAAAAGGCAAATGACATAGTTGGGTTTAAAAAAGATTTGGTCAAGCTTATGGAGGACAGGTCTATTAGCAACTATTAACCAAGTGGACTTGTGGCGTACCACTTCTCTGGAAGAGCAACAAGAAACTGATCAACCCCATTAGGAGCCATTGGGTTTTCCCCAAGTGACTCAGATTGAGCTTGGTTAAAGGCAGAATGCTGGGCTTGAGGTACTCTTAGTCTGATTTTGCAGGGCACTGCTTGCGGGTAATTTTCAAAGGCAGCTACTACTGGATTAATGCAGGTAAGCAGCTCTTTGTCAATAGCCTAGGTGGTTATGTGCATAAAAGTATGTGCAGATCATGATCTCATGCACACTTTTGCATACATACTAAATAGGCATTCTGGAGGGTACAGTATGTGTGTCATTCCAATGCACAAAGTCGCACTGCTCTTTCTTATAAATCTGCTTTGAAAAGTCTGCTTAAAGTCTGCTTAAAGTCTGCAGGTAAAAAGTTCTTAATTTTTCAGATTTTTGACTTGTTCCTCAGAGATCGGATCTCTCACATGTGTACCTAGTAGCAAGCTCTTTAGTGTCCCATTCCTACAGCAACCTGAAAAACTCTGATGAGTTAGGTGTCTATTTGTAAATTGAATAGTTGATGAAAATCTTTAACAGTGTTTGACATATGAAAGACTTGATTTTGCTATCCATAACAAGTTCATTCCTTAATATGTCTAGTATTTACATTAATATTGTTTTCTTGTGTCTTCTATTATTCTAAATACAATTAGTTCAGCATTGCTGAGTCTGTTAGACTCCAAATCTGTTGACAAGTCAGTAACGCTCTCTCTATATGATTTTTTTTCAGTCTTATCTCATCTTTACATCTCTCTCACATAATATAATACATGAAGTCATAGAAGCACTCATACCAATAATACATTTTCACGCATAGATGTATGCACAAGAAATGACAACATAAATGCTGTTTTTAATGAAAATAATGAATGTGCTTTTTTTTTTTGCAAATAGTGCACACTATTTTCAAAAACAAGAATGAAATTTCCAGGGTTTTCCAGGCTATTTTTGATTCTTTTCCTATTTAACAAAATAAGACAAAAATGGTCATTTTTGGTTTGGATTTCCATTTATTTTTACAAATGTGCATCCCTAATACGTGATAGTGTGAGTGAATGATAAAAAAAAAAGACAAATCTGATAAGTTTTGTTACACATATGATCATTTAGTGAAATAGGAAAAGTAGAAATCAAAGAAGAAAAAAGAAAAGCAATGAAACAAATCACAGGGGAGATTGTAAGGCGTGAAACTCTTCACACCATCAGTATATGTTTTCTTTTGCATGCAAAAGTAAATCACACTAAAAAACATAACCACAACGATGGCACAGGACACCCACACATAGGCTCAAGCTTCCATACACTGCAACAGGCATGCAGTGTATGGAAGCTTGAACTATGGTGGATAGAGGATACAAAGAATCACAGAACAGCTCGTGCCATATAAACCTGCCAAACAGGCAGGCATACTATGTAAAAGAAAACTACCATACTGGACAGTAAAATGAACACATGGCAAATGCTTACTAGAGGCCATTCACAACGAACAACAGCTAGCCTACCCAGTCCATGGTATTCCTCTGGGCCCTCCAAAGGCCTCTGGGGCCTATCTACTCTCTCCTGATAACCTTTCTGATCCAGTATGAAGATGTTAACAGAGATTGTTTCATTCTGAACAATATAGAAGTGATGGCACAATTAGAAACATAGAAACAGAGAAAATGATGGCAGGAAAGGACCATCCAGTCTGCCCAGCAAGCTTATGGTAGATTCTGTTGCACCATATAGGTCACCCCCATCTGCCGTATCATACCGGTTACCCCCATATTTAGTTTCCCAATCCATCAAAGTCAGGGCCCCTGTTGGTTGCTGAGTCCAGTTCCCCGTTTACCTCATGCCGCTGAAGCAGAGAGCAATGTTGGAGTTGTATCACAAGTATAAGTTATTGGTTAAGTGTAGTAATAGCCACATCAGCAAGTTACCCCCATGCTTATTTGTTTTCCCAGATCGTAAAATTCAATGTCCTTATTGGTTGATGTCTGAAACTAATTCCCTTTTTCCTCTTTTCCCTGTTGCACGTCCCGGCCGCGCTAGGCCTGCGCCTGGGTCTTCTCACCTCTCCCTTGCTCCAGCAGGTTCCGGTCCAACCTCTCCCGCGACCGCAGCCTGCTCCCTGCACCCGCGGTGCCTCGTGGCGGCATCCCCAGGCCCTTCGGGGCCTTCGATCTCCCAGCGCTCTCGGTGTGGCTCGGTGTCCTTCTCCACGTCAGGTCCGCCCCTAGGCGTGCGCGCGTGGACCGCCCAATCCTTTAAAGGGTCCAGGGTGGGAAACCGCTCCGCATCACACAGCGATGACGTCACCTAACCTCAGTATATAGGGCAAAGCCCTTTCCCCAGAACCTTGCCTTGGCAATCGGGTCGTTACCTCGTGTGAAGCTAGTTGCAGTCCTTGTTTCTGTGCATGTTCCAGTGTTCCTGCATTCCATGTCCCTGTGCTTGTTCCAGGGTTCCTGCGTTCCAGCGTTCCTGTGCCTGTTCCAGTGTTCCTGCATTTGCTCCTGTGTTCCCGTGTTCCTTCCTATGTTCCAGCATCTGTCCCTGAGTTCCTTTGTTCCTGAGTCTTGTTCCACATTCCTCTACCCAGGTTGTACCTTCTCGGACTGATACCCGGTGCTGAACTCGGCCTGTACTTGACCACGCTCAGATTGATACCTGGAACTGACCTCTGCTTGCCTTTGAATACACTCAGACTGATACCTGGAACTGACCTCTACTTGCCTCTATCTACGCTCGGACTGATACCTGAAACTGACCTCTTCTTGCCTTTGACTATGCTCGGACTAATACCTGGAACCAATCCTCACTTTGGCTGACCATCCTCGGACGGATACCCTGGCTTTGACCCTTGCGCTCCATTTGGACACTCTCTTTGCTCCTCCTGTGACCATCAGGCCCGCCTGCTTTGACTCTGCCTGTGACCTTCTTCTAGCTAGACCACTAGGCGCTGCCTATCCTATCCGGAGGACTTTCAGTTCCTGCTTTGTTCCCGAGGTCTCCGGTACTCTCGGTTCCAGTCTAGCTCGCCTGTTCACCGACAGCCGCGCACCTCTTCTCTTGGTGGGCACACCTCTCCATCATCTCTTCAGGAGACCCCCAGAGGCCCACCTAAGCCCAGGCAGTCCAGGAATCCAAGGGCTCAACCCGCGGAGCCCCCAGACCGTTATTGGTGAAGTTCCTGTCAGCCTCTGTCTCCTTGTGTGCTCCGCCTCCTGGCAGCAGGTGCCCTCTGGGATCCCTCAGAGGGCCGTACCAATCCTGAGCCAGGCCAAGGGTCCACCTCCAGCGCAACATTTCCCCTACCATTAAAGCAGAGAACAATAATGGAGTAACATCCTATATATATATATTTATTATTTTATTTATATTTCTTATATACTACTAATTTCCAGTAATAATTCAATGCGGTTATAGCAAACTACAAAGCCACTATTACTGCTGCTCACTCTCTCCCTCACAGCACATATTGGACCTATTAAAGAGATGTGATAAGCCTAAAATCCACACATACAATGATATGGGGAAAAACATAAATATTTCGGAGTTGGCAAGAAGATCATCCAGGGTTACTCAGATGCATTTTAATATTATTTGGGAGGAGCCAGCTAAAGGAAGGAAAGTGATCCGCCTACAATGGCACTACCCCATTCTATTAACTGACCATTAATTAATTCATTCATTCATTCAACTTAATATACTGCCTAATATATAAAAAAAAAACAAAAAAAAACAAACTCTAAGCGATTTGCAATAAGCAGCAGTATGTGGTCTGGCATCACTGAAATGTATTTAAAGGGCCTATGTCTGTGCTTACTTGGCGTAGCTGAAAGACATCCTGTGATAATCCCTTGCAATTAATGGTAGCGTTTATAAAAGGGGCTGTAAAAGTGAGTGGCAGCAGTCATTCTTCCTGCTCCAGATATGTCATATTTTTTTTCTGTTTACCATGGTTACCTGATTGACTTATTACAGAGTACATAGCTGAAGATACAGAAGATAAAAAGGGCTTTCTGTCATACAGTTTGTTTTTTTTTTTCATGGAGATGATGGATGTGTTGGCAAAGTTTCTTAGATTCTGCCATGTGTGGCATATATAAAAGCACAGCTCCCTGTATGATTCATTGAAGTTATGGTGGGTATGTCCTATGCTCCTGCAGGGTATATAGGGTTGCCAACTCTGTTTCAGCCTATTCCTGAAAGCTTAATTTCATGGCTTAATGATAATAAGGACTAGGCTTGTTGTAACTCATTGTTGCAAAAACAGTTGTCAGTAGCAGAAAATAAACACTACTGTATGCATGTCGATGAATAGTTCAAGCTTGTTACAGAAACAATGAAATGTTGAAAAATAAATGGTAATGCTGTGAATCTTATTTTTAAAAGGGTGATGGAGTTACTTTACATTTTAATGAATGTTTAAATGTATGTTTTTAAATGTGTGGTAATTAATTCCATTTTCTTTAACAATAATTTTATTGTTCTCAAAATGAGGAATGCATTCAAAATGCATTTCTTGGACTAAAAAAATGTTATTGTATTTACATTTCAATAGTTCAGTGTCCTGTAGTTGTGTCTTTGCTTATGTTATTTTTCTTCTTAATCTTTAACATTGCAAGCCGTGGCAGTTAACAACTGTATATATATATATATATATATATATATATATATATATATATATATATATATAATCTTCCAGGATCAGATGAACCTACTGAGAAGCTGATAACAAGAGGGAGCTTAATTTTCAAAGCCATTTCCTAAAATAAAAACAGTATCCTACTCGTAGAAATGGGCTTTTTGAAAATTGCCCATCCCCATCATAAATAAGCACACAGGGCCACTAAGCACATACTTTAACCAACAGCAGAGGGAAGTAGTCTTGTGGGCAGGTGGAGTTGGCACATTGATGTCCGTGCATACTTTTGAAAATTCAAAAGTGTGCGCATAATTTTAGTCAGAAAAATTACCCTCTCAAAATAGGAGGCGGAAATATGTGTGGGCAATTTTCAAAAGGAAAGTACACATGTACTTTCCTTTTGAAAATTTGTGCAAAGCCTGTGGGTAAAAAAGATCCAGAGACTGTAAAGATATGAAGGCAGTCTGAAAATTACCTCCACAAATATCGCCATTTGATTTTTTTGTTTTGTTTTGTTTGGAGAACTTCCTGAGTTTTATTTTGATGTTTGCTTGCAACAGATTCCTAGTGGATACCAATTTCAAGGGTCTCCACGCCTGGAGGATTGACAACTCAAAACGTGAGTATTACTTAGATGGAGCCCTTTTGTGAGGCAATTGAGACTCATTTCTCTTTGCCCCTACCTATTCTATCCTGTGTTGATGTGTTGAATACTGTTGCGATTTATCAGTCATTGAAAATATTGATGAGCTTGACTATTGACTCCTCTTATTAAGTGAAAGCTTCATCATTATGTTCAGGATTTCTGTTCATCAATGTAAGCAAAGGTAGAGTACATGATGAGTAAAATATTTTGTTGTTGTTGATTTGGATACTTGTAGCCCTTCCATGACTTCAGTTTATCATACTTTGTATATTCTTATAAGTACATTTTCAAATATCTTTATTGAAGATCTACAATTCCATAATCAATTGAAAATTACAAATGTGTAGTGGTTGGAAGTGGAAGTTTAGCACATTCCTATTGTATAAGAATCCAGAATATTTAATCTGACAATGACATGAATCATTTACCCCACAATTTCAAAATGCTATGACAATTGTTAATTGAATATCTTACAAGCAGATACCCTTGTCTACTTAAAAATAAACCACAAGCCAAAAAGAAAAGCACAGGTGGGTTTAGAATACTTTGAGTTAAAAATTATACAATTTCATTAAATACCTTACTGGTATATAGTCATATTTCAGAGGCTTATAAATGGTTGTAGTTAAGGATTTTTTTTTCTTAGTATTTGAAATCCAAAGTCATGCACTTTTTCATGCCCTTGGTACTCCTGTCACCCCCTGTACCTAGCATTGCCTGCTTGTCAGTGACAGTGTCTTGTTGATGAGCAGGCCAGGGCCTGTCCCAGGCAGCTCCCCTTTCAGCCTGACAGCTGCATATCCCAGGTGGTCTGACATTTGAGATGCAGGCTGTGGATAAGATTGAAGGTGTTTTAGGGGAGAAGAAGGCTGTGAATAACACCAAGCCCTCTTCCAGATGGAATCACTCAGGAGACAACCTGAGATACTCTATTACTGTCCATATGTCTTCCAGGTCTCCAAAGGCCATGCTCTATTGATTTATTAGAAATCTGCTTTTTCAGCTTTGGTCCTTCCCCAAACAGACTGCAGTATAGGATTTTGCATTGCTTAAAACATTTTTCTTCAGTTCATATACTGTATTCCACTCATTACAAGTGCCCCAGTAGACCCTAGGCTGCAAAGTAAACATTTTTTGCTGATAATCTATTCGTTATTTAGCACTACATGCATCTACTAAACAAGCCATTTTATGCAAGTAACACAAATGATAAAGCTTTTGCAGGAAATACCCATGCGACCAAACTAACTAAATAAAATACATAATTCCAACAATCAGAATTATCAGCTATAAAAAATATGCTAACAGACTTACTTATGCACTTTTTTTTTCCAGCAGATTAGGCTGATAGAATTATGATTGTTTCAGCACTGCAAACATTTGTTATTAGTGCACCTTATTTATAGTCAGTTTTTTAAGGCTCTATAGTAACATAGCAAAATATCAGTTATTTCCTCAGACTGGTGAGTTTAATGAACCTGAAGGTGTGTGTTATTTTAGCACTTGCTGTAGCTCCTGTGAAAACCCACTGGTGCTAAAATCTGCAAACCTGTCACTGCTTAAGTAATAACCTTGTTAAAAGCATCTTCATTTATCTTGCTTCTGCTTTTTCATGAGGCACGGTTTTATTTTCTCAGTCTACTGCCTGACTTAGGAAGGGGCTTCTCCCACTTTGTGCTTCTGGAGATAATTTTATATGTCAGGTGCAAACATGTGTGAACCCACATTTACCTATTATAAGAATGACCAGTTTTGGTTCATGCATTTTTATTTCATACGCCTACTATGATTTCAGCATAGCCACTATAAAACTAAATATGTTCCTTTTCCTCCGACATCAGTATTGCACCCACAATATCACTAAACTATGCACTGTTCTGTATATATATATATGGTTACTTACAAATGCAATGGACCTGATTAATCAAAAAATATTCCCATAGGCACAAAATAGAAGAAATTCCTTGATAAATCTGGTCCTGTATCTTTATTCCAGCCTGTCACAGAATACGACCTGATTAATTTTTAATATTCCACAATGGAAGTCTAAGCTGATTCTGTTTCTTTTATGGTAGCAGCTGTCATTTCAAAACTGCTTTTATGTGTTTTGTTTTTTTTTTGGGGGGGTAGGGGTTGTCTCATTGATTTTAACATTATGCATGTAATTATTTTCATTTTTCCCACATAAAATCTGGAGAAAATTGGATATTGAGTCTAAATTATTAGTTGATTCTTGCAAGCGAATAAAATATATATCCACAATCAATGCACGTCCATAATTACTAGAGTTTGCAATAACCATGGGCCTACTTATTTAGAACCATCTTTTCAATATAAAAGAAAAACTGCAAACTGCTCTGTCATCACTTTACAGGATTTGAACATCACAATATTCAACAAATAAACAAAATTGTTTTCCAGGCTTTTTTAGTTTTTTGTGATAACCTGAAGTCCTACAGCCTAGTTGACAGAGATGTCAGCACAATTTGAATTTAAACTCAAGCCAGGAGAATTTCAGCCTGGTCCAATTTCAGTGGAATTTTTCTGATTTCCCCTGTTCTATTGGGGATAATTTCTCTGATTTTTACCAGTGGTTTGAGGAAAAATCTGAAAAACATGTGATTACAAATTTTGAAAAATTCAAAGCAGATCTGCTAATTTAATGAAATTCACTGCATATTTTGAAAACAAATTTCTTAAAAAAAGGTCAGTTGAATCAATACAACAAAACTTGAAACGTTTTCAGATTCACTGACTTGCTTGATGAACCCTTTAAGTTCAGTCATATTTAGTGGTAGACACTAATGTTTAATTGGGGATAAGGCTGTCCATTAAACCTGCTCTTCCATGAACTTTTAGCATACATATACCTTTGCAAAATAATTGCCATGTTTAGGATGCCTTGTTTGTTTAAACTAGGATTTTGAAATAACAGCAAGCTTTATCCCAGCAGCTTATTGAGCTTCTTAGGTCTCAGAAGCTATTAGACTAAGGCCTGCTTAGGGTAAGACCAGATCTTGTAAATGTGCAGCGGCAGAATTTTGCCAAAGAAAAAGGTCACAGGCACCTTGGTAGGGCTGTGATTGCTTAATCCTTAACACCCGGAAATGGGTAGAAAGAAGATTGTAAAAACAATCAACACTCAATCTGATTGTGTAGTGTACATGTTTGCATGACTAAAAACATTACACATGTGCTGAAGCCTTGACAAAGGCACCACATACATTATTGCTCCTTTACTACTGCATTTGCACTGGTCTTTTCTCAAATATTTTGGGGCAGATTTTTCAAAACCCTACGCTTGTAAATCCATAGTATTTATGCACATGGGGGGGTGGGTGCAGGTGCGCGCATGTGCAGGTGTGTGCAGGTGCGCGCGTGTGCAGGTGCGCGCATGTTATTAAACATGCGCGCACCTGCACACATGCGTGTGCAGGTGCGCGCATGTTTAATAACATGCGCGCACCTGCACACGCATATTATTAAATTGGGCATCCACGTGTGAGCGCCGGTTAGCACGCGCACATGGATGCCCACGCGTAGCTTTCAAAATGTACCCCTTTATTATTCTATAATGTATAAGATTGCCTTTTTTTTATGTGTTTCAGCTTGTGAATCTATTTGACCCATTCAAGATGTTTAATGGAGCCCGCCATTAGAATTTTTTTTTTCTTTTGATCAGATTTGGTTTAAACTTTAAAATATATTAACAAATAACATTTAGGGAATTATGAACCTTTTAATTCATTTTTCTAAATCAATAGGTGATTTAAATTATTTTAACATTATGAAAACAAGATAAAGTACAGGCTTTTTTCTCGTTTACATGACAAAATAAGGTCAAGATATCAGTACAAGTTCTTGTTCAATGTAGGCCCAAAACATTCAGGGGTCAATATTTGAAATGGTTGGTCTAGCTAAGTCCTAGATTCATCATTCTGCTATAAATGTAGCGAAATGATGAGCCGCAGCCAGAAAAGGGGCAGGGGGGTGATAATGTTCACCCGGCCGCATCGCAGCTGTACATTTTCACCCGCCACAGTTGTGGCCATGGCGCACACTATCGCTGCCCTACCACCAGTAGGAAAGGTGGTGTTATTTCCGGTTCTACTGGCAGCGAAAATGTCTAAAACATTATCACCCACAGTGGTACCAGAATGTAAATTGTTCTAACCCCGCCCAAACCCTGCCCTAACTCCTCCCCTTTCCCTCATTCAAATGCTAACGTCGCATTTTAATGAATGACCCTGTAAGTTGTTATCCGGCTAAATAAACATATCTGGTTATGTCAGAGGTGGACTGGGGGTATTTGCACAGAGTAGCATTATTTGCTAAATTAGCCTAAGAATTCTGCAGGAGAGCAGCCCTCAAATTAGCTTAATAAATTTATCTGACTAATTTAAAGATAGTGGGGTATATTTAGTGGTGTGCCTATGCTACAGAATAACCCATTTAATTTAGCCAGATCAGATTATCCTTTTAGCTTTGCCAGAAATCCAGTGGCTTGACAATGGACTCCTAAATGTCCATGAAACTTGTAAGGAAATTAATTCATTTTATATAAATGAAAATATCAAAAGAGATAGTAATCAATAATCTATACTTTTATTACTAAAACTGAGTGGTCTTAAGCTACTTCCAAACAGAGGATCAAATTTTATTTGCATTCTGATCTGATCATAGCAATAAATATTTAATCTATACACTATACAGCAGCAAACATTTTCACTCTGAATTTCAGTTTAAAAAGATTCTAATTTTTACCACACTTATAGTATGTTAGCTATAGGAAAATACAGATAATACATTTTTACTCATTTTTGTTTGTGACAATTTTTGCCCTCCAGCTTAAAATTTTGCTGAAAAAAATTGTGTATATCTGTAGCCACGCTTCTGGTGCAATGGTTAGCTGGGGGGCACACGCATTAGCATGATTTGGTCCTGTAACTCTTGCATGGATTTTCCAAAAGGGGAAAAGGATTAACCTCCAGGGTCTAAGATTGTCTGGGAAGTACCCAATGAGACTATCAGCACAGGTATGATACCTGAAAATTGTCTTTACTGAAAATAATGTAAGTAGAAACACATGGTGATTTACAGTGTCTGACATGTGAAATCCACATATAGATATTGAGAGGTTACTAATCCTTGCTGGTCCACCATACTGTGATCCCATCGTTCCTTTACAGCCTGATTTTAAATGGCTGGCGTCTGTAAAAAAAACAAGGGTTATGCACGTGGCCGAGCCTTGCATGCGCCACGCACATTTTAAAAGAGACCTGGACGCACGCGTTACCCTCGTTACGCGCACAAGGGCCGGGCCAAAGAAAAGAGGCGGTCTGGGGGGCGGGGCAGGGCGGACCTGGAGGTGGCCGGTACAGCAGCTTTTTGCCGTAGAGCTGGTGTGCCCAATTTATGCCAACTCAGGGGCTGGCATAAGTTGTAAAACAAAGAAGAAAAAAAGGTAGGGCATTTTAAGGGGTCGGGGAGGAGAGGGAAAGAGGAAGGGAGGGTAGGTAGGGGAGTAGGAAAATTACCTCCCAGTCCGCTTCTTAATTGGAGCGGACTGGGATGGAACTGAGGGAGGCCCAAATTTTTCAACCCCCTTCTTGTGCGCACCGCTCCAGATTTTAAAACATGTGCTTTGAAAATCAGCCTAATTTATGCATTTGGCAAGCATAAATTACACAGGTTATGATAAAATTACATTCTATGATGGTAATTTTTAAACAGTCGCATGGGCGCACATGTACATGCGTTATGCCGGCTCGCGCCATAGTATAACATACACATATATATGTGCACATGGTGTAAAATAGGCTATATGCACGTACATGTGCATACAGTTTTATATTATGCACGCATGTGCTCACAAAAGTCACCTCTACCGCAAAAGTGGGGGCATTTTAGTAGACGCGTGCTGATGCAATTACCAGTTTCTCCAGTTTGTTTCCAGTTCTCCCAGCTAAAGGATATGCCTTCCTAACCCTACCTAGCCTACCTTTTACCCTGTTAGCCACAAACCTTAAAACGCAGCTAAGCTCTTTCGTTTTTTTTGTTTCAGGACCTACATGCCATCCATAGCATAAGTAATGTGGTGGGTGACTCTGGCGCACACTTGTGTGCATAATTATTTATATGCAGATTTCATTGATAAATCTAGGAATGCCCATGCCCTGCCTAGACCACACTCACTCCCCGCCCCTTTTTAGAAAACACTTTGTTGTGCGTGTACCAGGAGATGCGTGTGTACTCACGCGCTTTTAAAATTCTGCGTGGCACACGCCAGCCTGACTTCTGTGCGGATATCATGGCTTCGGCATGCATAGAGCTTTTAAAATTCACCTTTATAAGGGTAAGTCTCAAAGGCATTTCTTCAGGTAAAACAATACTTTACCCATGGAAATGGCCTGTTACAAAATTGCCTGCTGAATATGCAAGAAAAACTTATGTATGTTTGCCTGTATCTACATACGTCTACCTGGACTGAGGGGGAGATTTCTGAAGTTAGGGAGAGATTTACACTTACATGTATTCTTCTGCATTTTCAAAAGTATGAACATAAAAGTTGCCAAACAATTTCTGACATATATTAGCAGGTGCAATTGCGTGTGGCTGGTTTTGGTGGTATAATTCCTAATGTGAACTAGGAATGTGCATTCGTTTGAAACAAATATTAAAACTTTAGAAATCATGCCATCTTTGGTTTATCCAAAGGAAACACATTGCAAATAGCCTCTCATGAAAATATCTGAATAATTTTGGGTATCTTTGTTTTTTATTTTAAAAAAAAGTGGCCTTCCATCTCCCTCCTCCCCCTCAGGAAAGACTCAGGGCCCAGGCCAATCCCAGTTTGGGCCTGTCTGAGCCCCTTCCAATTCTATTCTTCTGAAAAACCAGCTTCGGGATCCAGACACACCCAGCCGGGCTGTTATGATCCTGCTTGCGGAGCCCATCTCACGAGCAGACCCTCATTCACCTCGCACCACTGACCCCGGCCCGACGCCACCACTGCTGCTGCTCTAGTGCGGCCTGGCTGCTGCATGATCCGTGGCCTGGAGAGCGGCCGTCTTCACTGCTGGTGTGGCTTGAACGTTGCTGATGCTTGTCTTGCGGTGGGCCTGTCGCCGCTCCCGCATGGCCCCAAGCCACTGCTGCCGCTGTTGCATCTTGTTCTTGTGTGGCAGGGAAGCCACTCCTCCTCTCATCTTCGAGGCAGGAAGCTGCTGACAACTGTCTTCATGCAGCTTGGGGCCGCTGCCAACTTCCTCCACCTCCTTGGCTCCTCTAGGCGCAGGTGCGCATTTCTCCACATTATTTAAAGGGCCAGCAGCGGGAAAAGCGTTGCAGCCCCAATGATGACAACATCAGTCTGCTCCTAATCCAGCCCTATAAAAGGGCTCTCTTCCACTTCCTCGGGGCCTTTGATCTGGACTTCACAGTGGTCTGTGGTCTTCCTTCCAGTCAAGGTCCTCTGTGGTCTTCCTGTGTCTTGATGGCTTCATTAGATGTTCCTGGTCCTGTTCCTTGTTGGAGCTCCTTCGTTGTCTCTTCGGTGTCATGATGTTCCATGTCCTGAAGTTCCTGATCTTCCAGTCCTGGTCTTGATATCCTGGTTTCTCCAGTTCCTGGCTCTGGGTATTCCTGCCTAGCCTCGCTTGCCAGATTGCGCCTCCAGATGACCATCCTGAGGGTAAATCCATATTGATCTGGTTCCTGTTCCAAGTCATTGGAGTCCTGTTCCGGCTGGATCCTGTTCCTGCACTGCCCGGATTCTCTTTGTCCTGCTTCCAGGTTTCCTGCTTGCCCACCTTGCCTGGCATGCCACCGTCGTGGTCAGTGACCAGCCCATGGGGGGGGGCTGTGTAGGGCACTTTGTGGCACAAGACCTGTCTTCATGTCTGTAGCGCAAGTCTCTGGAAGGCCCCTTGTTTTTAATTCCGAAGTCTGCTCCTGAATCCAAGTTCCGAGTCTTGAATCCTGAGTCTTGAATCCTGTTCCTGGTCTTTGGAGTTCCTTGTGCCTGCTTCTGTCCATGCCCAAGACTCAAGCCAGAACCTGCTCCACTTCAGCGTGGTCCGCGACCAGCCAAGGGTGGCTGTGTAGTGCATACCTCGGTGCAGGCTGCTCCTGAATCTTCGACATGTTTCCAGTTCCAAGTCTTCACTTTCTTATCTGGAGTCTGCATCACTTTCAGCGTGGTCTGCAACAAGCCACGGGTGGCTGTTTAGGGTGCACTGCAGTGCAGTACTCACCCTGTACTACTGCCTGAACCCTGAATCCTCGCCTGAGTCTTCCAAGTATCCTGGATCCTTTTCCGAGTCTTCCAAATATCCTGAAACCTTATCTGAGTCTTCCAAGTTTCACATATCTTCGTCTTCGTCTTCCAAGTTCCTCGAGTCCTCGTCTGAGTTTCCTAGTTCCTGACTTCCATATCTCATCTTTTCCTGCCCTCAGCCTCCATCTGGTCTCATGCATTCCTCGTTCCCAAGCGGCATGTCTGGAAGGGCTACCGAGTGACAGAAGGGCTACTCTTGAGACCAGCATTGCATTGCTGGGTCTCACCGGTGCGTGCAGGTCCAGTGGAGGGATGAGCCTGCCTTGTTCCAGTTCCTTGTGTTCCAAGTCTTGATCCTGGTCCAGCCTTTTTCCAGCTCAGCCCATGCCTGAACACTCTCACCTCCCACGGTGTGTGTCTTGGGGCTCCTCCTTGAGCCACATTGTGGCCCAAGGTTTCACATCTCTCTGAGCAAGTGACAGTACCTCCGCGCTCGCAACAGGGCTGAACCTGGCCTCCCTGGACCCTTCTATCCCTCTCCCACAGGAATTATGCCATGGACTTTCTTGGCCCCCACTTACTTCTTCTGTTGAGGGGGATGTCCCAGAAAGGCATAGGAGTGAAAAGGGTAGCTCAAGCCCTTAGGAAATCTGTTAAAAAATTGCACTGGATTCCATAGAGGCAGAAGCTAAGGCCATCACCTATTCCCCTTTCTGGGTGATGCTTAAGACTAATTTATTTTTTCTAGCATCATTTAGGAAACAATTTTCCACTACTAATTTTAATATTGCATGGAATGCCCTATCATTTGATAGTATGTCCTATCATTTCATTTTACTTTAGATATCATTGCCACAGCCAAATTAGAAAAAGAAAAATGTAGGTCTGGGTCTCAGTCCTTCCCCTCATTTACCAAACCCCTTTAATTAAGAGCCTTCTCTCTCTGCACCAGGAATTTCCCAAGCTTCCCACCATCCCAGCTCTTACCCCATCGCATGCCATGGGTCTTCCCTGGCAGGAATGATCCCAAGTCATTGTAAGGCCAGTGCCATTTTGGAAAGCTGGAGGAGCATGTCCCCAAAAGACATGCATACCTGTGATGGGTAAGGTCTGGGATGGGAGAAGGTCTGAGGGGTCCTGGGAGCCGGTGGGGTGGAAGAGCCTTTGGTTAAGTGGGTTTGGTGGAGAGGGATACTTTTGTTTCATTTTATTTTTTGGATTTTTTTTCCTTTTTTTTTTTTTTTTTGTTTATTTAGTTTTGTATAAATGAAACATTATGGACTAAAAATAAATTAAATTAAGAAAAAGAAAACTATCAAAACTAAATGAAACTTTTTCTTGTGCATATCTCTAATGGTTACAGGTGACTTTACAGAAATAGATCTCTTATTCTATGGAAATGATTATTGATCCCTCCACACCTGTATTTTAAATCCTACTATAATAGCATCAAGATATTGACCCTGTGAATCACTGAACAATTTTTCTAATGCAGGCATATCTCTAGTTAAATGACAGAGTCATTTCCCTTTGTTCCTGGTTGTCAATAACAGATTCATCCTAGTTGAAAAAACATGAAAAGCTTGGCTTTGCAATCTTTCAAAATATTATTCTTTAAACATGGACAATGCTTTGTATTGACCTTTCACATAATTTTCAAGGTATTACATTAGTTTAGTTTTTACTCCCCCTCTCTTACAACAATACAGCAAGATCCCTTCATAAGCATATCTTAGATTTGTTCATCATATGGGAGAAATCCAGTCATACACTGGTGTTAAATAACAATAGGAAGGACATTTTTTATTGTATGACTCACTAACAGGTTAAAATGACTTGCATTGAACTATACCAGACAACTTTACATCCTCATTTGTTTTGTGCAATATTCATTTGCACCACAAAAGTCAGTACAAATGGGTCTTGATAAAGTTCCATTTTATTTTGATGGGTATCCCTATTAGCACACTGTTTTTTTTTTCATTAAAATAGTGTTTGCTAGAACAAATTCTTAATGCTGTTGTCCTAAGTATACATTTCCATAGGAGAATATTGAATATTGAATATACTCATCTTCAGTTTTTGCAGAATAAACAAAGTGTTGGCAAACTGAAAGGAATGTTGAAAGCTGAGATTTTTGCTTGGTGTCCTCTTTGAAGATAATGGAAGAGTGAGGAAAAAAAAGTTATATCTCATGGGAAGAACTATACTAAATTTGCACTAAGATTGATGCACCTTATTTTCAAGAGTATCTTAACAAAATGCAAATTTGCTGTATACATTTTTAATTAAATCTATTGGTTGTTGGTATCCATACACCCTTAAGAATTAACAGCTGCAATGCTTTATTATGTAAAAAGGTAGTTTAATTGCCACATGTTTGTCACAGACAAATCAAGCCCTATTCAGCTGATAATAATGACAGTGTAATTGGTTCAGGGTAATCCAGTTTTGTACTAATAATCAGACAGTAAATAGTGATGTCTTCTGCAATGGTGTGAGGGCCACGCTATAGAATCCTTTGGGTTCAGTGCAATAAATATTCGTGAGTTGGCTTCAATAGTAAAGTCTAGGTCTTCATTTTAACTGTAAAAGAAGGCAAACACAAAAAAAGTACACTTAACAACCAAACATTCATTTCATTACATAGATTCGTTCCTCCAGGACATAGTGAAGATATACATATAATTTATCCACTCTATAAGATCATCTGTCTAGTGGAAACATTTCAGATAGCTGTGCAGAGAATCTTAGGAACTGGTGACACATCTCTGGAAAAACAGATTTAAGTTTCAGGTAGAGGAAGGGCAAAATAAAATGCAAAATGTTTGCCAAGCAGTTTACTTTTATAGTTTTGAAACAGTATATATCTTTTTTCCCTTCTTTTTAGGAAGGGAAATAAACTCTAAAAAAAAAAAAAAAATTGTGCCTGCTAGTACTTCTACAAAATGCACCATGGGACTTCTACCAAAAGGGCCACACTGTGGAGGGCAGTCAGACTGGGGATAATACTCATAGTAAGCCAGTGAGGGGACAGATTACTGGGCTACAGTTAGCTGGATAACTTCTCCAGATATTCAGCAGGATAATCATGCCTCCAAATATACTCGCCTAAAGTTATCTGGCTACATGTAGCCAGATAACTAAAAAAATCTAACCTATGTTTGAATATAACTGTTTAGGTTTTTTGGTTATCTGGCTTTGTTTGGCTATTTTCAAAAAGGTATCCGGCTATTTTCACAAGGTATCCGGTTAAATAGTGCTGTCAGAACAAAAGCAACAAAGAAAAAGTAAAAGAGGACTGTTGTCCACTTCTCTTCCTCTCAACACAAATCGTATTTATGGCCCTTTAGGACCATGCACTCCCATCCCCAAGCTCCTGCTAAATTAAATAAAACTGTTCCTTCAGAGGCCTGGTATCCCCAAACCCTACCCTGTTTTGAATGATAGTTGAATCCTGCTTCTTCCCTGGATGCTCCCACCCGCTTCAAGTCAAAAATCGCAAGTGCCGCACCGCCCCCTTCCTCTGGACCTTCCATCCCAACCCCACCCCAACACAAAAAAAAAACCCTGTCCGGAATGGGCTCTCAACTCACCCACTCCCTGTGTTTCAGCATGGCTTGTGAGAGAAGCAGAGCTGAAAGTGTAAGTTACCCTTCCAGACCAGCAGTTTTACACTTCCAGCTCTGCTTTTGCCAGAAGCAGTGCTGGCGCGCCGGGAGCAGATGAGTTTAGATCCCACTCCCGGCAGGGATTTTTCTGCTATTGGGGGGTGGTAGGTAGGTACAAACCTGGCAATTGGAACATGTAGTGCAATGAAGGATCCGAGGAATAAGCAGGAATAACCTATAATTCAAAATGGGGAGGGGGTACAGGGGGCTGACATCCAAACGCAACAGTTTAATTTAGGAGGGGTTTAGGGAGAGGGGGGTGCATGGCCCAACAGGACCATTGCACAATTTTTTTCATGGGGAGGTGGAGGGAAGAGAAATCAGGTCACAGGTCCCCCTTGCTTTTGTTTTGACAGTGCTGCTTAACCATTCTTTAGTCAAAGGTGTACAAATAGCTGTGCTCCCTAGCAAGAACCTCCAGGGCACTGTGAGACAGATGAAGCAGCACAAACCATATGATAACAGTCCAAGGCATCAAAAGAGGGGCAGAGGTTAGCACTCATAAACTATAAGGGATTACAGAAAGAGGAAGACAGGTGACAATATTTGTAAAAGGTAAAAGAAGCTGGGACAGAGTCAGGAAAACAAAGATACAAATGGAAGAAAAAAAAGCAAATATGGTAAAATGGAGAGACCATACTACTTTTATACCTTGGATTTAGTGCCTTACAGTGCATAAAAGGTGATTTATTGGTTGAAGAGATGTGTAACATATGACATTCTGCTTGGGTTATGTCTTATGATCAAAATACACCCATTAGATAAATATAAACATGTTGTTCATGTAGGAGGGCATGGTGTATACATTTGCCCTGCTACAATGTAAGTGTATTCTGTGAAAGTTAGAGAAAGACAGGATGGGGTGGGGGGTGGATCCAAGATGGCCGCTCATGAGGGACGCTCGGAGTTTGGGCTTCATTGAGAGGACTAAAATCAAGATATCTTGCGGCAACTTACCTGCTATGGGAAGGAAACGTAAGCTGAGGGAGAGCCATACCCTGCGCCCCCCCCCCCCCAACAGCGATTGTTACTGGGCCAATGGATGCGCATATCATGCGAAAAGATTCAAATACAGGACAAAAACCGCTGGAGAGTGGGGGGGGGGGGGAGAAGAGGAGCTCCTCTCTCTCCCTGGTTCCCTATTTCCTTTTAGTCCTGTTGAGGGATCCCCACCAATCAACCTAGCCTGTACCAAGGGGGTCGCCCGGAGACCAAAGAGTCAAGAAGCGGAGCTCAGCAGGGGTCGACGGGACTACAGCTGTGACTGAGAGCTCAGCAGGAACATCAGAGCAGACCGGTGTTGGAGGCGAATTACCGCTGGAGGAGGCTGTTGGTGATGAAGGAACTTTCCCAGAGAGAAGTATAACAACTGGTGTAAGACCCTGAGGGGCGGATTTTAAAAGGCTCGCGCACGCCGGCGCGCCTATTTTGCATAGGCCGCCGGCGCACGTAAAGCCCCGGGATGCGTGTAAGTCATGGGGCTTTCGAAAAGGGGAGGGAGGGGGCGTGTCTGGGGCGTTCCCGAAACGACGCGGCGATTCGGGGGCGTGCCGTGGCGTTTCGGGGGCAGGCCCGGGGGGCGTGGTGCCGGCCCGGGGGCATGGTCTAGGCCTCCGGACCAGCTCCCGGAACCGGAGGACGGAGTGGGGCTGCCGGAGACGTGCGCAAAGTTAAGGGGGGGGTTTAGATAGGGCCGGGGGGGGTGGGTTAGGTAGGGGAAGGGGAGGGCGAAGAAAAGTTCCCTCCAAGGCCGCTCCGAAATCGGAGCGGCTTCGGAGGGAACAGGCAGGCCACGCTGGGCTCGGCACGCGCAGGTTGCACAAATGTGCACCCCCTTGCGCGCGCCGACCCCGGATTTTATAAGATATGCGCGGCTACACGCGTATCTTATAAAATCCAGCGTACTTTTGTTCGTGCCTGGTGCGTGAACAAAAGTACGCGCTCGCGTAATTTTTAAAAATCTGCCCCTAACTTTTTACCCTTGAG
The DNA here is from genome assembly GCF_901001135.1 of Rhinatrema bivittatum. Taxonomy (NCBI): domain Eukaryota; kingdom Metazoa; phylum Chordata; class Amphibia; order Gymnophiona; family Rhinatrematidae; genus Rhinatrema; species Rhinatrema bivittatum. Next base: position 66,861,675 of record NC_042620.1, on the reverse strand, counting down.
ACAATTTGGGATTCTATAATGGAGATGAAATCTTCTATATTGTCTCAGTTACAGCCTATGAATGCAAAGATTAAGGAAATGGAAGATAAAATTAAAGTAATAGACAATGCTAATTCTGAGTTAGAACAACAAATGTAGACTAAGGGCCTTATTTTCTAAATGGATCGCACGCGATAAGGGACTTTTCGCATGCGAAATGTCCCTTATCGCGTGCAATACCAAAATGGGGGCGGAGTCGGCCCCGGAAGAGGAGGAGTCAGGGCATCACCGGGGCCAACTCCGCGAAGACGCCGCGGACGACGAAAAGGTATGGCCCTTTTCGCGTCCGAGTTCGCGCCCAATAGCTGCACCTTCTATGGTGGTGCTATTGGGTGCAAAACCGGCAGCGATCGCACTGCGATGGTGCGATGGCTGCCGGCTAGCGCAGGCCCGTCCCCCATTTCAGCTCCCCGCCCCTCATTCCCTAAAGTATCGCAGGCCTGCGATACTTTAGAAAATGAGGCCCTAACAGAGTTCAAATCCTAGAAATGCAGCAAATTCAATCTGCTATTATAAAGGAAAGGAAGATGGTTTCAATGAAACTGGAAAATCTTGAAAATGCGGCTAGATGCCGCAATTTAAGATTTATAAATTTTCCACAACTTATGTTAATTTCACCAAGAGAAATTTTCAAAAGATTTCTTCGGGAAAATTTGCATATAGAGGAAAATGCAATACCTCCAATCTCTAAGATATACTATCTTCCGAAACAAAAGAGATCTATTGCGCAAAATGAAGCAATTACACAGAGCAATCTTTGAAAGTTTCAGAACTCCTGGAAACTTCAGACACAGAATTCTCTGTTCCTGCTACTTTGATTGTGACTCTTGCCCTTGAACATGACAAAGAGTGGCTTCTGAGATTATGTTTAAGAGATAGAAATGATTAATTCTTGGGTTTACATGTTAGAGCATTCCCAGACGTCTCATGAGAGACCCAAAAGAGAAGGAAAGCGTTCCTACTCTTAAGGCCACAAGTGTTGACATTTGGAGGGATTTTCTTTCTCCAGTTTCCATGCAAATTCATGGTCAAACATGCAAATAATACTTATATTTTCTTTGATTCCCTCCCCCCCCCCCCAATTAACACAATTCTTAGTGGGAAAGGTTCCTCCAGATACAACAGCTACCAGTACTGAAATAGCGAGTCGCTCATGATTATTATAAGTGATTATCTCTCACTGTAGCGAGTAGTCTTTCTTTTCTTGATTAATTGTATGTAAAGATTACCTTGAGTAAAGTAATCCTACCCCCCCCCCCCCTTAAGTTTGGAGGACTTTGAATCAGAGTAATCAAGCTTTAGTAGATTGATCTGTTTATTTCCTTTATGATTACTGTTTATGACTACTTCTGTATTTCTCATTCAAGAGTTATCTTGTAATTTGTTTAAAATGCATAAAGATAAAATAAAAATAAAAAAAAGAGAAAGACAGGAGAATAATAATGAGATTACCAAATAAAAAGATGTGCTATAATTGAATGAATATAAGAAATGTTGTCAGGAAACCCAGAAAACTTCTGTCTTAGCTAGGACTGAGCAATCACTAAATTGTTCATTAGAACTTTTTGCAATAGTCAAACATTTAACAGGATAACCAACATTTGATGCCCGATTGTGATACTTTGGCAAACTTTTTATCAGGATAAAATTGATGAAATAAGGATAAAGTTTGACACTGATAGATCAGCTTGGTATTCCCATTGACTGAAAATGGACTTCATTCAGAAAGGTGACTTTGTCTGAACTAATATCAGCTTGAAATTGACCCATTCTGTGCTGGACCCTTATCATTTCTCATTCATTAAGACTCTTTTTTTTTTTAATTCTTTATTTATCAACTTTTAAGTTTACAAAAAAACACCATTTTTTGCAATGGAAATACATGGAGATAAAGAAAAGAAACATTTACCTTATTAGGAACTACAACATAATCCACACTTTTTCCTCCATTTTTACCAAAAATCAAAATTGGTGCTCCCAGGAAATTTAAAGAGGGAGTTAATACAAATTAAACTTAAACAGGAAATGCATTAACACGCTATACCAACAACACTATTTATGTTCCTATGGGAGAAGAAGTGGCTAGTTCCTAGAGTCAAGAAATAATTTCAACTGCTCTGGTGAAAAGAAAATAAATGATTCCTCCCCCTTCTTTAGCAAACATTTACACAGAAATCTTAACAAAAAGGAAAAAACAATATCAATTACTTCTTGATGTATGGTTAAAACCCCCTTCATCTAACTTGTGTAGATACAGCCAAATCAGGGTAAATCTTAATATCTGCATCCATAAAAGATATAGGAAATTTTCTGAAATATCTTTTCATAACATTTTGAGTATCAGATGTAGTTATAAAGGAGACCAGGAGCATAGCTCTTTCCAATACTTCCATAGCAGAATTTTCAAGTAGCTCAGTTAGATTTTCTTGCCAATTCGGTCTCATTGATGTTCCCCTAGGGTGTGCTAAAAAGTGCCATTTATTAATTGGCCAAACAAAAACCCCTTCACCTGGTACTTGTATTTATTTTAGGGTGTTCTCTGCTGCCCTACTCAAGATTTACGTTTATATTAATTTTAATTTTTAAATTTAATAGGAGTGCCAGGGATGGTTTCATATATTGTTAGGCTACCCCTTCGGTGCCATTGTTGTTCTAATCATAAACACACCCTCCAGCCTCCATTCTTTTTATTCAAAGTGTATTTTTCTTAAAAATCTCATGAGATGGGCTACAGAGAGACCCCTCGTTTATTTTTATTTTGTATTATTCAAACTTCCATTTTATGTCCATATATTTTTCTTCGTGTGTAACACACTTTAACCATTCATTCATTCAACCGTCGGATTAATAACTACTGTACTTAGCTTTGAAATGTCTCGAACAATCCCGACTTGCACAAGTTTCGACAAATGCTGTTTTCCTCAGGGTTTATTCATCCTCATTTCATTCATTTTCATAACGCCGTTTCTTCTATGTCTCTTTGGTGCTCAAACAAACCTCCGTGTTGTACTGATCCTGACGGCGTCCGATTTCTCTAACTTCCTGTTTATTTTAAACGCACATCCTGGATACAAGTTGAACCTATCAACAAGCTCTGATTTAGAGCTATTCCACCATCGATCGGGCTCATCGGGTTGACTAGTAAGGATTGCTCTGCTTCCACCGAAGCTGCAGTCAGCATTCCTGGCTCTGCGAGTACCCCGGAAGAGGTTCCCTCAAACAATGGTCCGAGCTGCTGCAGCTCCCCTGCTCTTTGCGTCGGTGCTTGCCTCTGGTTGGAGCTCAAGGTCAACTCCTCCGCTGGCACAGGTGAAGCTCCCTCTCCACCTGGCACATCAGGCTGCTTGTGTCTTGGATCTACTGTTGCTGGTGAGTTCAGGTAGCGGGTAATTTCTTGTTGCAGAAAGAGGGATGGTAGGGGAACTGACGGGTAAACCCATACTTCCCCTTTCTTTTGGGAGGCATTGGAAACCAAGGAAATAAATATATTCAAAGCGCTTCAAGAAGCCCTGCTTACTCCCGATCTCAGTGTGCCACCATCTTGGGAGACCCCCTCAAACCCATTTCTAAGGTGTGTCTTGCCCTCATTAAGACTCTTAAAGATATTTCTTAAAGTTTACTATGTGAAATGGTGAATACAATGCTTGGTGCAGGTACCATTCCAGACAGATCAAAAAAGATAACTGCACAACCTGTTCAGAAAACCCATCTCTTTCTTTGTAAAGTTTCCAATTTTCACCCTATTTTAAATATCTCTTAGTAAAATACTGGAGGAATGTGTGTACTTGCAACTGGAGGAGATTATAGAAGAAAACACTGTATTAGATACACAGCAATATGGTTTCCACAAAAAACATGGGATTGAAACTTTTCTTCTTTCTCTAACTGATAGTCTTTATTGTGAATTGGATCAGGGTTTCAGGAATCCTAGTACAATTAGACACTAGGGTGGCCTTTGATACTGTAGATAATAAGTAGCAGCTGGTGCAGGCTAGCGCTAATGGGCCAGATTTTAAAAAGCCTACGTGTGTAAATCCATTGGATTTGCATGTGTAGGTGGGGTTACGCGCGCCAGGCCTATTTTAAAAAGGCCCGGTGACGCGCGTAAAGCCCCGGGACATGTCTAAGTCCCGGGGCTTTGGGAAAGGGGTGGGGAGGGGGCAGGGTGGCCAGAGGCCTGCACAGCTGGCCATTTGTCACTGTATCGGAGGATCGCGTGCTGGCCGGGTGATGGCAGGTGCAGCAGGTAAAACTATTTTTTGGGGGGGGGACCTAGAATAGTGATGGGGTGGGTTGGTTAAGGGAAGGGGAAGGAGAAGGGAGGCTAAGGTAGGGGCCTGGGAAGTTCCCTCCCACCCCCTTGTGTACACCGACCCCTGATTTTATAACATATGCGCACAGGACGCGCGGTCATGCAAGTTTATAAAATCTACCCCAAGTGGCATTGGAGGTACTGCGCTTCTTCGGGTTTGAATCATTTTTTAAAAAATAGGCAATATGAAGTTCAGTATAATGGAAATGTCTCTTCTTGGAGACAAAATGTCTCTGGTGCTGGGAGCATCAGGAGTGGGTCAGAGGATTCCTAGCTCTTGGCACAGATATATATCGCTCCATGGTGAGACCGCACCTTGAATACTGTGTACAATTCTGGTCGCCACATCTAAAAAAAGATATAGTTACAACAGAGAAGGTACATAGAAGGGCGACCAAAATGATAAAAGGGATGGAACAGCTCCCCTATGAGGAAAGGCTGAAGAGGTCAGGGCTGTTTATCTTGGAGAGGAGATGGCTGAAGGGGGGATATGATAGAGGTCTTTAAAATCATGATGGATGAATCAACAAAAAAATCCCAATACACGCATGAAACATCTAAATTCAAAATTCAAAAAAACAAAACACAAGCAATAACAGGAGCAATATAATAAAATCCTTGCAAAAACCAGTGCAAAATTTTAGCACTGATTTTTCATACCACACACATTAATAACATGTGGCCCTGTTCATTGCAGCAACCTAATGATATGCAAATCAAACAAGTGCTAAAATCCACAATAAGCTAAAAAAGTGTGCTAAAGCTGGCATTAAAACTGACATGCATAAAACCATGGTGAAAACTGGTGCTAAAAACCAAGTACCCATTCAGGTTAAACAGGGAGTTGCAATTGAATTCATTGGTTTATTTAAATTTTGTGATTTCTGATTGGCTGTTAACTTCAGCAATGTATAACTAAACACCAATGTGGTATTGAAGAGTTACATACAAGAAGGGGACTATGCTGAGATGTTTCTGTCTATGCAGATGTTGGCGTCTTTTATGAAAAAAGGTCTGCACTCCTGAAGCAGGAATTCAAAACATGTAGCCGAGTCTAGTGCCAGCTTGGAGTAAGGGAAATGATGTGAAGGTTTTATTTATATTTAAAAGTTATCTGATACAGATGCATTGAACAGAATTTCATGTTTTAATTTCTTAGCACTTTTTTGGGGATGATGATTATAAGCTGATGAGGTTTTTCTCTGGAGAATAATAATACCAGAATTTTTTCCTTGCATGATGTCCCGTAAATGAACACTGGCTACTGATATGCTTTTGTAGCTCACATTATTGCTTGTGCTTTGTTTTTGAACATTATCTGGTAGATTTTAAAACCCCTATACATAAGTATTTATGCACAGAAGCATGCCCCATGGTCCCCCTATCGTAGAACTTTACTTCTGCAATAGACAGCATGCTAGTCAATGGGGTTTAAGAGTCGAGGCTAAAAGGGTAAAAGGGAGGCAAGTTAGCTAGAGGGTTTAGGGAGTCCTCTCCTTTACTGAGGTGAACTGGGAGCAAACTGGAGAAACAGGTAATTGTGCTGACGCATGTATCTACTAAAATTTCTCCCAATTACATGCTCAAGTTGACATTTGTGCACAAATGCACACATCAATACAAAATCATGCTCACAGGTATGCACGGTATAGCCAATTTTATAACATGCATATGTTATAAAATCGCTCCGTCCATGTACGCACACTGGCAAATGCACACATGTGCGCCAGCGCACAGGCCATAAACTGTTCCTCATTGCATGAGAAAAAAAAAGAAAAAAAATGGAACTTCATACGGTCCACAGTAACCACATTTCTTGGGGTTGCTCTGAAGGCAGATTGCCCCAAGCAAAACAAAATAAGATGGATGAGCAGTTCAAAATTTATAGGCTTATCCCCTTCCCAAGCAGAAGCTTTGGCCAAAGGTAGCACATATTGGAACTAGGCTTGCCAACTGACCTAATTTTTTCAGTATAACTGATTATTGGTGGATGGGTTCCAGTCCCTGCTCAAGTTACTGGGGTAGATTTTAAAAAACTGCGCCCGCACGTACTTTTGTTCGTGCGACCGGCGCAAACAAAAGTACGCCGGATTTTAATAGATACGCGCGTAGCCGCACTTATCTTTTAAAATCCGGGGTCGGCGCGTGAAAGGCTGTGCAAAATTGGCAGCCTGTGGGCGCTGAGACGCACAGCCTGCCTCCGTTTCCTCCACCCCCCTTGCACCTTCCCCTACCTAACCCACCCCCCAGTCCTATCTAACCCCCCTACCTTTGTTGGAAAAGTTACGCCTGCCTGAGCCAGGCATAAGTTGCGCATGCCAGGCCGGCTGCCGGCGCGCCATGTTCCGGTCCAGAGGCCGCGGCCATGCCACTGGGCCGAAACCACGCCCACGGTCCTGCCCCCGGAACGCCCCCGATAACGCGCCTGCCGCGACATGCTCCCATGACACACCCCCGACACTCCCCCCTAGGAAAGCCCTGGGACTTACGCTCGTCCCGGGGCTTTGCACACGCCGGCAGCCTATGCAACATAGGCTCGGCGTGCGCAGGGGGAGCTTGGAGCAGGTTTTCGGGGGGTACGCGCATATCTTACATGCGTACCCTTTGAAAATCTGCCCCACTGTGTTTAGCAATTGTCAATGGTCAATCAATTGGTGTAGTACAGGAATTGGCAACTCCAAATTTTGGGGTCTCTAGCCTGGTTTTCCAACCCTTAATCCTAAAAAGAGTTTCAGGCTATCTTTAATGAATACACATGAGATAACATAAGAACATAAGAAATAAGAATAAAAGAAATTGCCATGCTGGGTCAAACCAAGGGTCCATCAAGCCCAGCATCCTGTTTCCAACAGAGGCCAAACCAGGCCACAAGAACCTGGCATTTATCCAAACACTAAGAAGATCCCATGCTACTGATACAATAAATAGCAGTGGCTATTCCCTAGGTAAACTTGATTAATAGCTGTTAATGGACTTCTCCTCCAATATTTGCATGCACAGTGCACATTGCCTCAGTTGTATAAAATCTATTTGATGCACATTTGCTAGAATTTTCTGGAAAACCCAAACAGCTAGGGACCCTCATATATCAAAGTTGTCCACACCTAGTGTAATGGACCATCTGTGGTGAAACATTCACTTGTCAGACATGACTAAATCCCTCTGAGGATTGGTAAGACTTCTCTTTAAGGATTAGAACCAATAGGGAAGATTTTAAAACATACTTGCGGGTGTACATTTGTGCGCGCAACCCGCAGTGCACAAATGTATGCCCGATTTTATAACATGCGCGCGCAGCTGCGGGCATGTTATAAAATCAGGGGTCAGCGCACACAAGGGGGTGCGCACTAGTTCAAACTGCGTGTGCCGAGCCCTCGGGGAGCCCCGCTGACTTTTCCCATTCCCTCCAAGGCCACTCTGAAATCGGAGCGGCCTTGGAGGGAACTTTCCTTCCCCCCCTCCTTCCCCTCCCTTCCCCTTCCTGTCCCGCCCCCCCAGCCCTAAAGAAACCCCTGCCATACCTTTGTTTTAGAAGTTACACCTGCCAGAGGCAGTTGTTATTTGCGCTCGCCAGCCGACTACCGGCGTGTGATCCCGTTCGATGGCCGCTGTGCCGGAGTCCTTGGCCATGCCTCCTGGACCACCCCTGGACCACCCCACCACTCTCCCGGACCATCTGTCCCGCCCCCTGCTCGCCCAATCAGAAAAGCCCCGGGACATACGTGCGCCACTGAGCTTTTTGAAAATAGGCCCGGTGGGCATAACCCCCCCTACGCGTGTAAATCCTCCCAGATTTACACACGTAGGTCTTTGAAAATCTGCCCCAATGGGTTTATTATGCAGATCTCAGATGGTAATATGTATTTATTCTAAATGGTTAGAATGAAAGTGCAGTGATAATCCCACACAAGTCGTTTTATTTACTGGAGACTGTTAATAACAAGAATACAAAATGCAGGCAGTATGTAGTGAATGTCAACACAGCTATTCATAAGAGAAGGAAGCAGTATACATACATTATTCTAGTAGTTTGTGTTTACAACTGTCAATGAATGTTTTTGAGATAACACAGAAGTCGGGTTGAAGTTCCTTCCATCATAAGTTGATCTATACGCAAGCTTCTGAACCCTATATCAGTGCAGCATAGAAATTACTCACAGTCTTTCACAGTCACCAGAGATGGTTCCAAGGAAAGGAGAAATATTCCCTAATATGTTCTGTGTGACCTTCTTAGAGGCCAGCTGCAAATCCCAGTCTAGGAGCTGCTGGATTGTGAGCTAAACTTCTTCATAACTTTGGGAGCTCACCAAGTGTTACTCCTTCAATATCCTACAGATTGTTACTGAACACAAAAACAGAGACCTCTAAAGGTCTTACGGGAACAAGGGGCCTACCACACTGTTTCACAAGGGTTTAAAGAAATGCATACCTGGTTAATAGGCATGAATGAATGTATGAATGCATGTAGATATTTTGTGCCACAGGGTTATGTCAGGACAGGTTGATCCAATCTTAGTTTTTCCTCATTGTATTTATGATTTTCTTACGATTTCCTGAGAAAAGCAAAACTATAAGTTTATGCTTGGAATGTGGTAAATCTAAGGCTGCATCATTCTGACCCAGGAAAATTGGAGCTAGTTGGCCACCCCAGCAAGTACACAAAAGTCACAGACAAGATCCTCTTTCTTTGAAGTTCCGGTCAGCTATACCAGCCCTCAGACTCTTTGGTATTATTTTTTGGGATGGCCTCATAAGAGGCTTCTCATCATTTGAAACCTTGAAGGATTAATCCAAGGCCCTTTTTGCCCCTTATGTCAATTGTTCATGCTTCCATTGGCTCCAGCATGACATAGAAAGTTGTAGAGAGAGGGATTTTGTGGTTCAAGACAGCAATGTATTTCAGCAGAGTGTGGGCTAAATTAACCATGGTAAAGTGAATTCTGTCCAGCAAAACAAATAGTGTGGTCAGTTCATAGCACCAAGGCAGTTCGCCAGTTTTATATACATTTGTCTAAGTGCTGGATGTCTTGCTGATATAGACAAAGCTCCTTGCAGAGGACCAGTAAACCTCCATAGACAATTTGTCGTGGCCCAAGATGACTGGATGCTAAGACGATGGGATGCAGCTTTGGGTAAGCTTGATTGGAACAGTGGAAGCAGACCTGGATCTGGGCTGGAGGGTTCCTCTTGAGAGTCTCTGACCTTCATTGCTTCAGCCATCTTGTGCTGCTCCATTGCTGGATGCTCTGATTGAATCACCTTCTCCACCTCAGCCTTGCTAAAGTCCAGTTCCTCCAGCAATCTAGACATATATTGTCTCTTGCTTTTCTGCTGAGATAACTGCAGGTGAAACAGCCTTCTGAAAAATGCTTGGATTTGTACAACTAAGAGTAGGAAGAGGTAAATGGATGGACAAATTGCCTTCATACATAGCAAGTTCAATATATTGTTTCTGCTAATAGCAGCATAGTAAGGTTGTTTCCACCTTTCTCTGACACACATCCATTATATCACAATAAGCACTGCTTTCCTTCCCCATTCCCATCTCAAGCCCTATGTATAAGTCCTCTGGTCTCCTTTAATTTCATGGCAGCAGAGAGAGCCACAAAATCTGCCCCTTCCCATGGAATTTGTTGATCCCTGCAGAATCAGCATGGAAAACCAGGCAGACATATCCAGCCAGGTTGAACTTAGAAGCTGAAGGGCATCTGTTGTGCAGCAGTACATTTCAACTCCTTCCACACAATCTCCTTCCTGATTTCCTCCTTCCACTGATCTTTGAAGAAAGCAGCAGTATATTAGCTCATGTCCTTCCCCCTTGCTGCCTTTTCCCAAATGTTGCTTTCAGTTAAGGGGCTGAACAGTTGCTCGTGATGTTGAAAACAGGAATCAGGCCTGAGTGGCAGGGGAGGAGGAGGATATGGCTAAATGTGCTGTCACTCTCCCCCTCCTCCTCCTCCTCCTCCTCATGTTGTGGTGAGTAGTGTCAGCAGCAGGAACCAGGAAGGAGTTTGGGGAGGAGGGCAATGTGAAAGAGGGGCTGGGAGTTGAGGGAGGTGATTGGAGGGTGAGTTTTTTTTTGAAACTGGGGATGATGGCTTGTGATAGAGAGGTTTTGGGGACAGAGAGATGGGGTGTGTAATGACGGGGCAGGGGGAATTATGTGAATTGAGGGGGTGGAGAGATATGGTGTGTGTGAGTGTGGAAAGAGGGCTTAGAAATCAGGGTGTGTGAGAAAACAGGGTTGGGGGAGGGGTGGATAGGTATGTCTTTGTATAGGACACCCAGAATAGACTAACAAAAACTGAGGTTGGAGACAGAAAAGTAGATGAGTGGGCCTGGAAGAGAGGGTAGAGACACTTCCCTCCCCTATCTCTGGATCCCCCTATCAAGATACCAGAGCCGCCATGCCCCCTCTGTATGCCACCAAGATCCCAGAACCTCCCTCTCTTTCTCTTCTCCTTCTGTCCCTATTCCTGATTTTCCTTCTCTTCCCCATCTCTCTTTCATCCTTCTGTTTTACGATTCCTGATCTCCTCCGCCCATCTCCAATCCTCTCTCTTTTTTCCTTCTCTTCCTCAATCCTGATCTTCTCACCTTCTCTTTCACCCCATCCAAAATCCTCCCTTTCTTCCCCCTCCCCCTCCCTGATGTTCCCCATCCCTGTTTCTCCCCATTCCTCATCCTTCCTCCCCCCCCCTCTTTCCCTCTACACTGCCTCTCCTCCTCCACATCAGTACCTGAAATTCCCCACCCATTAAACTCCCAAAAGAATTAAATAAAATATGCAGGCACAAAACAAGGCTGGAAGCAGACTGTATTTTTATTATTCAAAATAGGTTTACATTTTATAACATACAAAATACGTCAAATGTACACAAATGTGCAGCAGCAGCGATACAGAAATTCAGAAACGTTGCCATTGAATTTTCAGACTGTTGCTATTTAATCTACCCTGGTTTGTCGCAGGAAACCTGGGGTTCTGCCTATGTTGCAAGAAAGAAAAGAGTCCTTTCTGTGAAAAGGAAGAATTCCTTTGGAAAGAGGAGACACTGGAAAAAAATGTAATTTAGCTGTACCTCCACGGGCACATCAGTAATGGTGTCCAGTTCCCTGGTGGAGCCCTTCCTCTTTGCCCTCTGGTTAAATGAAGGCCATAACATGTTCTTTAAGTTCCATGAGAGATATGGGATGGGTCTGCCCCTGCAGTCTTCTGCTGTGCTCTTATCCATGATACCATGGAGCCAAAGCTTATGCCTTACTTCCCTAAAGCAATGTTTTACATATTCTACTAAATGTCAAAGAATGCCCAAACTGGTGATCTCTGCAATTTTACCCCATTGGAGATTCATGTGGTCTGCTTGCCGTACAGAGCATTGCAGTTTTTGTCCACCGGCTGCAATAGCATGCACTTTTCCTCATTTGATTAGTATTATTTGCACTTTGGCAGCTGTGAGGCAGCAAGAGTTTGGTGACCTATAGTCTGGTTCAGCTAGACGTTACTATCTAATATACAGTACAGTAATATCAGAGCCTTGGTCTACAAAAGAGAAAAAAAATAGAGCTATTGTGATATACATTTCAATTAGAAATAATTATTCAGTGGCTGTTTGAAGACAGGTCTTTGTAAAAATATACCATTGATCAGGTTAATCTTCTTTAACACCACTTGTGAACTAATTTTTTTTTTCAAGCATTCACTTTCTCCACAGAAAAGACAGCACATGACTAATTAAACACAACAAAAAAAATCACTGAACTATGACGACTGAGAATCAACTTTAAATCAAGGAGAGAAGGCAAGCAATGCTAAAATTTAATCTGTCCTTTGAGGCTGCAGGCAGCTTGCAGGTTATAGACAAATAGCAAATGTAGCTAAATGGCACTTGCACAAGATCACATGATTGGAGCCTAACAACTAATTAATCTCTATAAAACTGTAAGTGGAGTAGGTAAAATGTCTTGAAATCTGATTACATTATTGCATTTAAGGCATGAAAATGCAGCAGGTATTTTTCATGTTGATTTTAACCACCTGAGCCCCTAATGGTGTTTGCACCTAGCAAGAAAGTGTACAGTTCATGTTTTCCAAAATCAGAAAATAGGCTACTATTTCAGTCAAAAAGTAGTTGCAATGAATCTCATTCTCAGTTTGTAAGCTTTTACCAGTTAGAAAAAATTCCTTGATAAGGACATTCATTATAAGAAAAAGGCTCTAATCCAAGGTAACTACAAAGGAACTGAATGAGCACTGAAATGTTTTATTAGTTTATCATAGAAGAATGACTATGGGATACACTGGAATTTTTAATTATTAAGGATCTCTGTCTCTGTACTTACATTTTGAACTACTTACACAAAATACATTTGACAGAGAGAAGGAAAATAGCTAGAGATGATCACTATTTCTTAAATTTCAACGGTCATAAAAATATTCAGCATGAAAAACAAATTTTTGCCAAGGTCATAAAAAAATAATGTGCTACATAAAAGGAGGGGCTACAATAGACACCTGAATAATGTCCTCAGCTCCACCCACAGACCTGATCAGGCAAAGTATCCAATGCTTAAAACTGCCACCATATCCCACAGTTGCAATAACTTTGTATGATATTTTTACTTAATTCATTTTTTCTTTGAATTTTCAGGATAGTTTCCACTTGCACTCTTCAGACCTTTTCTTTTACTTTATCAACAGTGGTGATCTTTGACACATTGATGTACTTCCTACAATTAAAGGCATTTAATTAGAATAAGTTTGAAATTTGTGAATAGTAGGACTAAATAAGAGCATATATATAAGAGCAGAAGAACATAAGATATGCCATACTGGGTGAGACCAAGGGTCCATCAAGCACAGTGGCCAATCTAAGGGGGTCATTTATCAAAATGCGGTAAGGCGTTTTCGCATGCGATCGCACCATATTGTATGGTGCGATGCAAATTCCAAAAATAGGAGGAGTTAGGGGTGGGCTGGGTTAGCCTGCCTGTGAAGAGCTATTGCACAGCCATAATGCTGATTTTAACACCTCTTTCAGATGTGTTAGTGGCTGTGACCATGTGGTGAGATTTCATTGCTATTTGTGATGTGTCCTGTAAGGCTTATGTCAGACAATTTGGGGGGGAGGGAGAGAGAGAGAGCACCTGGCCATAATAGCATGGCCCATAGGCAGGTATTTGTATCCCTAGGGTAGGCCCACCTAGTAACTCGAGGTGGGGATTAGGTAAGTGTGTAGGGGGTTAGGGGCCACTTTGACATGCTATGTGACACCTACGAACAGAACAGTGGTCTCTTGTGAAGATTTGATGGCCTTCGGAGTGAGGAAACTCACTCCAAGATGAGATTTGGGCAAGGTTCTCTCAACCTAGCTTGATCCATCAAGCTAGGTTGAGAGATCCATCAAGCTAGGTTGAGAGAACCTTGCCCAAATCTCATCTTGCCCAAATCTCATCTTGGAGTGAGTTTCCTCACTCCGAAGGCCATCAAATCTTCACAAGAGACCACTGTTCTGTTCGTAGGTGTCACATAGCATGTCAAAGTGGCCCCTAACCCCTTACACACTTACCTAATCCCCACCTCGAGTTACTAGGTGGGCCTACCCTAGGGATACAAATACCTGCCTATGGGCCATGCTTTTATGGCCAGGTTCTCTCTCTCTCTCTCTCTCTCTCCCAGGACCATTAACAATGGTCCCCTGGTGGTTGATTGACAGAAATACAACAGGTCTGGCACTTATCACAGAATCTGAAATGGTATCACAATTTGCACTAACTTAGCTCTTCACACAGGTAATTAGCACAAATTGCAATAAATCCTATATTAGCATAAAACACACCCCTTTTGCTATCGCATGCAGTACTTACCGCATTTTGATAAATCCAGGCCTAAGTCACAAGTACCCATACATTAAATAGATCCCATGCTACTAATAGCAGCAACAAGCAGTGGCTATTCCCTATTAATTAATAGTAGTTTATGAATTTCTCCTCCAGGAACTTATCCAAACCTTTTTTTAAACCCAGCTGTACTAGCTACTTTAACCACATCCTCTGGCAATGAATTACAGAGCATAAATGTGCATTGAGTGGAAAAGAATTTACACCGATTTGTTTTAAATGTGCTACTTGCTAAACTCAAGGAGTGCCCCCTAGTCTTTGTATTATCTGAAAGAGTAAATAACCTTTCACATTTACCTGTTTAAGTCCTTTCAAGATTTTGTAGACCTCTATCTTATGCCCATCAGCCATCTCTTCTCCAAGCTGAACTGCTCTAACCTTTTTAGCCTTTTCTCATAAGGGAACCATTCCAAGACCTTTATCATTTTGGTTGCCCTTTTCCCTACTTTCTCCATTGCAACTATATCTTTTCTGAGATGCAGTGACAAGAACTGAACACAATATTCAAGGTGCGGTCTAATCATTGAGTGATTCAGAGGCATTATGACATCCTCCATTTTTTTTGTCATTCACTTTCTAATATTTCATAACATTCTGTGTGCTTTTTTGACCACCACAGCACACTTAGGGTAGGTTTTTAAAGGTCTGTGATTGCATCCATGTGTGTATGCTATCCAGTGCTTGCACATGAACATGCCGATTTTATAACCTTACCCTACTACCTCACGTTCCCTACCCTTCCCCTCTCCTCCCCACCCCCTAAATCCAAGTGTTTGTTTTTTTTTTACCTTCAGCAACTTACTTCAGCTTCCAAGCTGAAGTAAGTTGAGCGCTCTGGGACAGCGAAAAAATGGCACTGTCTAGGCCCCTCCCCTCCCAGAATACACCCCTCGGCCTGCCCCTTCCAAGAGGCCCGGCATTTGAGCACGTACCAGCCTTTACGCTGATTTTATATTGGCACACACGTGTGTCTCACTTACGCAAGGGAGGGTGATATTCTAAAGAAACATGTGGCAACATTGATCAGGCCATTCCCAGGCCATGATTAAGCCATTCCAATTAAGGAGCGGACTGGGAGGGAACTTTCCTATCCCCCTACCTACGCTTCTTCCCTTTTCCCCTCTTCTCCCTGATACCTAATCTCCCCCTAACTAACCTATTTTTTTTTGTTTTTGTTTTTGAACTTACTCTCCTGAGCCGTAGTAAGCTCTGCCTGCTGTCCAGCTGCCACTCGTGCTTTCACAGGACAGGACCTCAAGGCTGCTGTCCCAACCAGCCCCTGCCCCACCCCCATCCCACTTCTATAACAAACCCTGGCACGTCCGCATGTACCGGGAGATATGCACATGGCCGGGCCATTTAAAAAATGCACTCGGCACACGCTTGGCCTGGCCACACATATATCTACCAGTATTTGTGTACTCCATGCTGAGGAGGTGGGCCCTTGGTCCGAGGTGAAGTTGGCGCTACCTGTGAGGAAACCCCCTCGGGTCTCCATCGTCGGGAGGCAGGGCCGACTGGAGTTTCGCCAATACCAGCCCTCGATCCCCGCAGATTGAACCCATGGGTACCGGGGCCGGCTGGTATGAGGCGGGCCTCCGCGTAGTTGATCCTGGAAAGAGTGTCCAAGGCAGGGCGCCAGGAAGCAGTGGGGACACAGAGTCCGAAGGAGCAAGGTTGAAGACAAGGCCAGGTTTCAGAAGCCCGGACAGGCAGAAGCAGGCGAGCAGTTAGGAAAAAGTTACATCTGGGCTTGAGAGTAGGCAGGTGCCTAAGAAAGGCCAAGCCCAAGGCAGTCATCTGGAGACAAGGTCAGGTTCAAGCTGAAGTCAGGGCAGGCGGCTGGAGACAAGGTCAGGTTCAAGCTGAAGTCAGGACAGGTGGCTGGACACAAGGTCATGTCCAAGCAAGGGTCAAAAGCCAAGGAATCCATCCAGAGCGTGGTCAGGAACAAGCGAGAGTCAAAGCCAAGGAATCCATCCAAAGGGTAGTCAGGAAATAGGAAGCTGGAACTAGAACACAAGGACTGGAACAGGAACACGAACAATGGAACAGGAACAGGTACTGGAACAAGAACACAAAAACTGGAACAGGATCAGATACTGGAACAAGAACACAAATGAGCAGCAACTAAGCACATGACAGGAAGCGTGGAGACCAATTGCCAAGGCGAAGACTGAATGGCGGAGCCTGCCTTAAATAGTAAGGCTGAGAGATGTCATCATCTGGGGCCGCAGGAACGTTTCCCACTGCGACTCGTTTAGTGAGCGAAGGTATGCACACGCGCGCCTAAGACGTGCAGGCTAGAACTAGGAGATGGCGGCATATCCCCTCAATGCACATGGGGAGACCCGACCAGACTGGAGGAGGCCACAGAGCTGCCAGAAAAGCCTGGGAGCATAGCAGGAGCGAGAGAGCATAGGCGACTGCCTACCTCTGCCAAGGAGGAAGGGCCAGGTCTGGAACCTGGGTGTCGGGGGTAGTGGATCTGGTCGTGGGCCTGCCACAGCTTGGAAACACAACACTCCGGGCTTTAAAAATGTACCTGTTAGTCTTTCCATGATGGCCTTTTCTTCCCTAAGTGCCCCTTTAACCCCTCAATCATCTAATGGTCTGACTGACTCCCTTGCAGGTTTTCCTGCTTCACATACATTTAAAAATGTTTTTATCATGATTATTTGCCTCATCAGATCTCCAGATGCAGAAGTTCAACCGATGATGATGTCAGTTAGATCGTAGGAGATTCATTGGCTAGAGCAGTGAGATGGTAGAAAATTAACTGATGCAAAGCCCCCAGAGGTGCTATATTATGAGCTGTGATAATTTTAGACAATTCAGAAAGAGATTTGACCTATGCTAGGATAGAGATATTTCTGTAGAGAACAATGAAGAATACCTGGCGAAGCTAAAAAATAGGGAGGTTTGAAAGGGATGGCTAGTGTAATTAAACTATGAATACTTATAAGAGGTACCCAAATGGGCAGTGGCTGAGATCTTGAGAACTGGCTTTAAGTTTCACCAGAATCTAAGAAATGCCATGCCTGGTCAGACCATCTAGCCCAGCATTCTGAATATGAGAGCAGCCAGTCATGGTTGCAAGTACCCAGAAGATTCCAAAAGTAGATCACTCCCAGAGATAACAATAGTTTTCTTTAGTTTACCTGACTAATACTATTTTATGGAGTTTTCCTCCAGGAACTTGTCCAAACCTCTTTTAAACCTTGCTAAGCTAGTCACCTTGATTGTGTGCTGAGTGAAAACATTTTTTTCAATGACTTGTTTTAAATCTGCTGATTGTTAGTTTCAAGGAATGCCTCCTTATTTTAGTATTATTTGTATAGGTAAATAAGCATACTTTACCCATTCCAACCAATCGATTATTTATAAACTTCACTTGTGTATCCTCTCACCCTTCTCTTTTCCAAACTCTAACCTGCATATCACCTCATCATAGGGGAACTTCAATCCGCTTTCTCATTTTTGTGTCCCTCCTCTACATCTTTTTAGATCCACTATATCGTTTTTGTGATGGGGCAAGAAGAACTGTTCAGAATTCTCAAGATGCAGTTGCACGATGAATCAATACAGAGGCAATATGATATTTTCAATGTTTATTCTTCATTCCTTTTGGATCATTCCTAACATTCTATTTGACCTGTTGACTGACACCTCACTCTGAAGTGAGGATTTCAACATATTGTCCACAAGGACTCTAATGTCCTTGTCCTAGCTGGTGGAATCTAATAGGGGTGTGCATTAGGTCCCTACGTATTGGAAATCCGCAACGGATGTGCCAATATTCGTTGTATTCGTGGGGAAGCGAAACGTATCGCGATTCCTCACGAATACAATTAATTTTCCCCGAATTATTCGGCCGCCAATTTAAACAACCCTCCAACCCTCCTGATCCCCCCAAGACTTACCAAAACGCCCTGGTGGTCCAGCGGGGGGGTCCGGGATCCATCCCCTGCACTCACACCCTCGGTACATCTTGGGGGGGCCTCCTGACCCCCACAAGCCTTGCCAAAAGTCCAGCAGGGGTCCGGGAGCTACCTCCTGCACTCGGGCCGTATTGCTAGTATTCAAAATGGCGCCGGCTCTACCTTCACCCTCACTATGTCACAGGGGCCGACGGTCGGCCTCTGTGACATAGTGAGGGCGAAGGCTAGCGCTGGCGCCATTTTGAGTATTGGCAGCTGCTAGCCTTTGCCCTCACTATGTCACAGGGGCCGACTGACATAGTGAGGGCAAAGGTAGCGCCGGCGCCATTTTGAATACTGGCAATACGGCCCGAGAGCAGGAGGTCATTCCAGACCCCTGCTGGACTTTTGGCAAGTCTTGTGGGGGTCAGGAAGCCCCCCCCCCAAGCTGGCCAAAAGTCCCTGGGGGTCCAGCGGGGGTCCGGGAGCGATCTCCTGTACTCGTGCAGTCGGGTGCCAGGAATCAAAATGGAGCCGATAGTCTTGCCCTTACTATGTCATAGGGGCTACCGGTGCCATTGGTCAGCCCCTGTCACATGGTAGGAGCACAAGATGGTGCCAATGGCCATGTGACAGCCGCTGACCAATAGCACCGGTAGCCCCTGTGACATGGTAGGTCAAAGGCTATCGGCGCCATTTTGAAACTGGTTCGAGTGTGTGAGAGTGCAGGGAATGGATCCTGGGCCCCCCACTGGACCACCAGGGAGTTTTGGTAAGTCTTGGGAGGGTTCAGGAGGGTGGGGGGATGTAGTAAATTTAATTTTAGTCGGGTACCGAATAGGATTAGACGTAAAACCGTATCGGGGCGCCATACGGACGTATGCAACGTATTTGCCCCCCCGACGAATACATATCCCGAATGCAACGTATGGCGTCCCTCTGCACATCCCTAGAACCTAATACATATCCCGATATTATTTGCTTGTAGTTCGGATTATTATTACCAGGGCTGGTGACTTTTAAACAGGCATGCGGGCACACATACATGCATGTTCATCAGCCCATGCCCAGGGACACAGTTATTTTATAACATACATGATTATAAGCACATACATGTGCACTCAATTTTAAATGGACATGTGCGTGTGCGCGCAAATCTTGTATCTACGGCATAAGTGGGGAAATTTTATAAGGAACGCGCACCAATGCCAGTCACCATTTTCCCAGTTTGTTCCCAGTTCACCCAGTTAAGGGGTAGAACTTCAACACCCTTCTATTTTAATAGCCTCCCTTTCCCCCTGCTAGCCCCAACACTTAAAGTCCTGGTGAATTGCATACATTTTTTTATTTTTAAAACTTACAAGTCATCCATAGCAGAAGTAAAGTTACGTGGCAGGGAGCCCTGGTGCACACCAGTGCGCAAAAGTATTTACATGCTCGTCTCCTGGCCAGGCCCCAACATGCCCACGCCCTGTTCCTTTTTGTAAGCTTTTTATTTTTGTGCGCAGCCGGAGATAAGTGCGTACACACGTGGCTTATAAAATCTGCTCGGCATGCACCGGCCCGACTTGTACGTGAATCTCCCAGTTTCGGCATGCGCTGGGCTTTGAAAATTCACCTCTGTGTGCATTATGTTGCACTTTTCCGCATTAAATTTGTCTGCAGTTCAGATACCCAGTCTTCTAGTCTCGCAAGGTCTTTCTGCAGTTCCTCACAAATGGCTGTGTTTTTAATAACTTTGAATAATGTTGAGTCATTTGTAAATTTGATCACCTCACTTGTCATTCGCTTTTCCAGATCATTTATGAATATGTTAAACAGCACAGGTACCAGTTCTAATCCATGTGGTATGCCACTAATGTCTGCTCCATTTGAAAAAAAAATGATCATTTTGGCCTAGCCTCTGTTTTCTTTCTTTTAACCAGTTCCTAATCCACAGTAAAACAGTGCCTCCTACCTCATGACCTTTTATTATCCTGAGGAGACTTTCAAGGGAGACTTTCTCAAATTCCTCCTGAAAATCCAAATTCATGTATACCCTGGTCTATTTTGTCCCAGATAGTGGTTTCAGAAGCCACATCTCAAATCTCAGTGTGGAATAGGGATGTGAATCGTTTTCCATATCGTCTTAACGATAGAAATCGTGTGGCAGGGCAAGAAAATCGTCTTAGGCACAATTTTTTAGTTAAAAAATCGTTAAAAATCGTTTTTTCCGATTAGTGCGCACGAACTCGAGTTAGTGCGCACTAACAGGAGTTAGTGCGCACTAACTGGGAGTTAGTGCGCACTAACTGAAAATGATACAATTTGACACTTTTCAGGTCAGTTAAGGTCAGTTTAGGAATGAATATGTATTCCTATTGGCTGCCCTCTTATTTATTCATGTTACCAAGTTTCCTACTGACAGTATATGGGGGATGGGAAATGGAAACAGTTGGTAGCTTGACAAAACAAGTAATGTGATCAGTCAATGTGACTAGAACTTGTGCCCTAACCCTGATACCAGGGGTATTGTGATCTTCCTGCACACAGTGCCCTATCCCTATTAATACCAGGAGTGTTGTGATCTTCCTGCACACAGTGCCCTATCCCTAATACCAGGGGTGTTGTGATCTTCCTGCACACAGTGCCCTATTCCTGATACTGGGGGTGTTGTGACCTTCCTGCACACAGTGCCCTATTCCTGATACCGGGGGTGTTGTGATCTTCTTGCACACATCCCGATATCAGGGATAGGGCACTGCATGCAGGAAGATCACAACACTCCTGGTATTAATAGGGATAGGGCACTGCATGCAGGAAGATCACAACACCCCTGGTATCAGGGATAGGGCACTGTGTGCAGGAAGATCACAATACCCCGGAGGAGTGAGGGTCAGGCAGCTCCCCCCTGTCTGTGAAGCCAGCCTCTCACTAGTAATGCAGGGAGGGAGCTGTCTCAGACTTCACCATCCTCCCCCCCCCCCCCTTACCCACACACCATTCACTAGCTGGGACATGGGGGAAGTCAGGAGTGAGGGTCAGGCAGCTCCCCCCTGTCTGTGAAGCCAGCCTCTCACTAGTAATGCAGGGAGGGAGCTGTCTCAGACTTCACCATCCACCCCCCCCCCCTCACCCACACACCATTCACTAGCTGGGACATGGGGGAAGTCAGGAGTGAGGGACAGGCAGCTCCCCCCTGTCTGTGAAGCCAGCCTCTCACTAGTAATGCAGGGAGGGAGCTGTCTCAGACTTCACCATCCAACCCCCCCCCCTCACCCACACACCATTCACTAGCTGGGACATGGGGGAAGTCAGGAGTGAGGGTCAGGCAGCTCCCCCCTGTCTGTGAAGCCAGCCTCTCACTAGTAATGCAGGGAGGGAGCTGTCTCAGACTTCACCATCCTCCCCCCCCCCCCCTCACCCACACACCATTCACTAGCTGGGACATGGGGGAAGTCAGGAGTGAGGGTCAGGCAGCTCCCCCCTGGCTGCGAAGCCAGCCTCTCACTAGTAATGCAGGGAGGGAGCTGTCTCAGACTTCACCATCCTCCCCCCCCCCCCCTCACCCACACACCATTCACTAGCTGGGACATGGGGGAAGTCAGGAGTGAGGGTCAGGCAGTTCCCCCCTGTCTGTGAAGCCAGCCTCTCACTAGTAATGCAGGGAGGGAGCTGTCTCAGACTTCACCATCCACCCCCCCCCCTCTCATCCACACACCATTCACTAGCTGGGACATGGGGGAAGTCAGGAGTGAGGGACAGGCAGCTCCCCCCTGTCTGTGAAGCCAGCCTCTCATTAGTAATGCAGGGAGGGAGCTGTCTCAGACTTCACCATCCTCCCCCCCCCCCTCACCCACACACCATTCACTAGCTGGGACATGGGGGAAGTCAGGAGTGAGGGTCAGGCAGCTCCCCCCTGTCTGTGAAGCCAGCCTCTCACTAGTAATGCAGGGAGGGAGCTGTCTCAGACTTCACCATCCTCCCCCCCCCCTCACCCACACACCATTCACTAGCTGGGACATGGGGGAAGTCAGGAGTGAGGGTCAGGCAGCTCCCCCCTGTCTGCGAAGCCAGCCTCTCACTAGTAATGCAGGGAGGGAGCTGTCTCAGACTTCACCATCCTCCCCCCCCCCCCTCACCCACACACCATTCACTAGCTGGGACATGGGGGAAGTCAGGAGTGAGGGTCAGGCAGCTCCCCCCTGTCTGTGAAGCCAGCCTCTCACTAGTAATGCAGGGAGGGAGCTGTCTCAGATTTCACCATCCTCCCCCCCCCCTCACCCACACACCATTCACTAGCTGGGACATGGGGGAAGTCAGGAGTGACGGTCAGGCAGCTCCCCCCTGTCTGTGAAGCCAGCCTCTCACTAGTAATGCAGGGAGGGAGCTGTCTCAGACTTCACCATCCTCCCCCCCCCCTCACCCACACACCATTCACTAGCTGGGACATGGGGGAAGTCAGGAGTGAGGGTCAGGCAGCTCCCCCCTGTCTGTGAAGCCAGCCTCTCACTAGTAATGCAGGGAGGGAGCTGTCTCAGACTTCACCATCCTCCCCCCCCCCTCACCCACACACCATTCACTAGCTGGGACATGGGGGAAGTCAGGAGTGAGGGTCAGGCAGCTCCCCCCTGTCTGTGAAGCCAGCCTCTCACTAGTAATGCAGGGAGGGAGCTGTCTCAGACTTCACCATCCTCCCCCCCCCCTCACCCACACACCATTCACTAGCTGGGACATGGGGGAAGTCAGGAGTGAGGGTCAGGCAGCTCCCCCCTGTCTGTGAAGCCAGCCTCTCACTAGTAATGCAGGGAGGGAGCTGTCTCAGACTTCACCATCCTCCCCCCCCCCCCCTCACCCACACACCATTCACTAGCTGGGACATGGGGGAAGTCAGGAGTGAGGGTCAGGCAGCTCCCCCCTGTCTGCGAAGCCAGCCTCTCACTAGTAATGCAGGGAGGGAGCTGTCTCAGACTTCACCATCCTCCCCCCCCCCTCACCCACACACCATTCACTAGCTGGGACATGGGGGAAGTCAGGAGTGAGGGTCAGGCAGCTCCCCCCTGTCTGTGAAGCCAGCCTCTCACTAGTAATGCAGGGAGGGAGCTGTCTCAGACTTCACCATCCTCCCCCCCCCCTCACCCACACACCATTCACTAGCTGGGACATGGGGGAAGTCAGGAGTGAGGGTCAGGCAGCTCTCCCCTGTCTGTGAAGCCAGCCTCTCACTAGTAATGCAGGGAGGGAGCTGTCTCAGACTGGTATCAGGGTTAGGGCACTGTGTGCAGGAAGATCACAACACTCCTGGTATTAATAGGGATAGGGCACTGTAAGAGATGACTGTAGTAGATTGAATAAAGATCTGATGTTTCTGCTCTCCTCACACCAAACAAAAACAACACACAAGCAGAGAAGCCCTTCTTACAAAGCTGAGCTAGTGAGTTAAGTAGGAGGAAAAGTAAACATACTGGTGCCAGTGTGGCTACTTAAAAAATACACTTACCAACAATCAATTACATATATTTGAACTGTGTACAGTTCCAGCCAGGACCACCTTTCTAAAATGCACAGTGATTGGCAAATTCAACATGCACTAGCATTTCAGGTGCCTGCTAACAAAAATAATAAACAAACAAGTTCTAGTCACGTGAGTGCTGATCATTACATTACTTTTTTTGTCAAGCTTCCAACTGTTTCCATTTCACATCCCCCCAACCATATTGGTAACATCAATAGATAAGAGCACAGCCAGCCAATAGGAATATATACATACATATTCATTCCTAAGTGACCTTTACTGACCTGGGAAGTGTGAACACTTTGTTTCATTTTCTGTTGGTGTTCGTTAGTTTCCAGTTCCATTTCCCATCCCCCCAACCATCACCTCAGTGGTAACCTTGGTAATATCAATAGATAAGAGGGCAGCCAGCCAATAGGAACACATATTCATTCCTAACTGACCTTCAGTGACCTGGAAAGTGTTTATTTGTATCATTTTCAGTTAGTGCGCACTAAATCGAGTTAGTGCGCACTAACGGGGAGTTAGTGCGCACTAACTCGAGTTAGTGCGCACTAACACGATTTAACGATTTTTAACGATAAATCGTTAGAATTTCTATTGTATCGTGTTCTATAACGATTTAAGACGATATAAACATTATCGGACGATAATTTTAATCGTTGAAAAACGATTCACATCCCTAGTGTGGAACACTGCCCTTGAATTAAATTGCTTTAATCTCCAGGATTTCCTGAGTGGGGAGGAAGGTAACTATCAAGGCCCTTAGCATTGCAAAAACTTAAGTCCCAGTTCAAGGTTCTAGAATCAGTACTGTACATTGCTTTGAAAGATTTTATTGTAAAATCGGGGAAGCAATTAATAAGTTTTATAAATAAATACATCAAAGAAAATTTGAAGATAACAGCACTGATGAGTGTTAAAGTCACTAATCAGCAAGAAGCTTACTGGAAGCTAATTTGGTTTCCAACATTACTTTTATTGAGCTGTGATAAAATAGTGAATTGTCTTTTCAGCAGTTTAATTCACTTATTGATGTTACAAGTGCTTCCAAATAAATTTATGACCTTTTAAGTCTTATAAAATATATATGATGGTGAAGCCAATTAATTCAGTCTTTAGTCTGATGTTTCTCCCTATCCACTGGCATAAGGTAATTGTAATGCTTCTCTCTCAATGTAGGTGAAATATTAAATATGAAATCCAGTTTTATATGTTTCTTCAAAAAACACAATCATTTATCTCCTACCTCTTGATGCAGTTTTTCTTACACTCTTTGGTGTCTTCAAAGTATCTAGATGACATCAGTTATTCATCGCTTCTCCCTTTTATTATCAGAGATATGCTGCTGTTACTCCTCTTCTCCCCAAATATTCAATAGATACCCGGATGGGGTTCATGAAGACTGGTTTCTTCACACCTCTTTCCATCTCTCCTAAGGATGGCAAGACGTCATCCATCTCCAAAGATCCCAATGATCTCACATCCCTCTTTGGAATAGGGAACCTCTCCCATGGTAGTTAAAGTAGAGAAAAGAAAGTAACTGAGTTACTAGGTGCTCAGAATTTAAATAAATCAGCATAAAAATATAAAAATGGATAGGGAGGGTAGAAAGAAATTCCCTTCCTAGAAGACCCAAAGTCTTAATCAACAGAAAATTCAGGGGACAGCCATGGTATGCTGCCCCTGTAAAGGGAAACAGAAAATCCACACAGCAAATTGATGAGCTGGCTTTTTATACCAGAGGATCCCACCATATACTTTCTCTGACTAGGAGAAACCAAACTACCCACAATTATAGCTGTTACTATATGCCTTCCCACACAAATGGGCAAGGTTCCTGGTAGAGACTTAACAGGATCTCTACATACACTATATTAACTATCTCACTTTATCTACATTTTATTTACACCTTCAAAAATATCTAAAAGATTAGTAAGACAAGACTTTCCTTTGCTAAAATTTTGTTGATTCTTCCCTATTAAGCCATATCTATCTATATGGTCAGTGATTTTGTTTAAAGACTAGCTTCTATCATTTCTCCTGGTATTGTTTCCCAGATAACCCATGAAGCTGTTTATAAAAATCAGCATCACAGTTTTCACATTGGTCACCTTCACCTTCCATATAGTGATATGTCTGCCTGGTTAAATTCTAAGATAAAACTACATATCCCTCAGCGTAATCTAAGGTCTGCCAATAAAGCCCTTCTGACAGTTCCAATAGTAAGGTCTGCACATTTAAGAGAAGTAAGGGCCCGTGCAATTTCTATTGCTGGGCTGTCCTTCCTGAACAAACTGCCTCAAGAGCTACGGATACAAGATAATTTGAAGAGATTTAGGAAAGATCTCAAAACATGGCTTTTTAAACAAACTTTTGAAATGGTCACTGAAGCTTAATCCAGGTTTTTATATGATTTATTCTTCATCTTTTAGTCTGTTCTTATCTATTTTAATATTAATTTTAATTCTATTTTAGATAGTTTTTGATTGAATTTTATTTCTTTGGATATTTTTAAGATATATTGTTATTCTTTTTTCCTTTTTATCATGTTCTTAAAATGTGATTATTGTAAACCATAGAGATAGAACTTGTTTCTGTGCAATGGTATATAAAAATTGTATAAATAAATAAATACATACATACATACATACATATTGTGACAGTTTTAAATTACAGGTTATATATTATTAGCAGGATGTTTTCAATTTTATATTTGAGAGATATTTTTGGGACTCTGGGGAGGATGCCATCTGGTTCTAGTGATTTGCTATTTTTTAGTAGGTCAAGTTGATCTATTACATCCTCCAATATCATAGTGTTAGGAATCTCCATGTGAAGTTAGCAACCTGTTAGGAATCTCCGTGCGGTGTTAGCAATCTGTTATGTTCTGCTATCTGATGGGAGGAGCAATCAGATAGGAGTTAGCAATCTGATGTAAATCTGCTGTTAGACTGTGGAGTAGCAATCTGTTATGAATGGCTCCTAAAGAAGGAGGAGTCAGCAATTTTGTAGTGTCTCAGATATCGTCTTGCTAAGGAGTAGCAATCTGTAATGAATCTGATATAGTTGTGGGTAGATCCCTGGGCCGTTGGCAGATGACCACGCTCCCGGGAGGATATCCCAAGAGGGACCACCGGCTAGGCTTGAGTATGGCGACAGACACACATTAGTTAATTTATTAAACACGTTTTTGAAACCACCAGAGGTGGCAGTAGTGAGCTGTTATGCCCGGCAGGGCTGTAGTCCCTCAGGTACTGGAACAGCAATCCAGAATGGCTGAGCTGGAGAAACTATAGAAAGTGAATAGGCAGAGTAGGCAGAGTTCATGAACAGAACTAGATGACAAAACTCACATAAGGTCTCAAGGAAGCTCAGGAGCTGGAAAGGTTTAGGCCCTCGAGGAGCAAGTACCTGGTTCCAGGGAAAGCTCTGAGAGAGCGATGGTAACTCACAATTGTTTGTAGCAGCGATAGCTTCCAAGCAGTAGAGAATCTTCAGAGTGTCCAGGAACATGGGCCTTCGAGGAGCGAGTACCAGTTCCTATCTGTAATCTGAAAGTAAGAAAAAGAGCGAGGCCCCCGAGGAGCGGGTACCTTTGGTAAGTCCGAGGAGGCAGAGTAGCTTGGACAGCCGAAGCGAGTCCTTGCTAACTCAGGGCCTCATTTTCTAAAGTATTGCAGGCCTGTGATACTTTAGGGAGTGAGGGGCGGGGGGGCCGAAACGGGGGGGCGGGCCTCCGCTAGCCGGCAGTGATCGCACCGTGACGGTGCGATCACTGCTGGTTTTACACCCAATAGCTCCACCATAGGAGGTGTAGCTATTGGGCGTGAACTCGGATGCGAAAAGGGCCTTACCTTTTCGTCATCCGCAGCGTCTTCGCGGAAATGGCCCCGGTGACGCCCTGACTCATCCTCTTCTGGGGCCGACTCCACCCCCATTTTGGTATCGCATGCGATCCAGGTGGAAAATGAGGCCCTCAGTTTGTTAGCAATAACAGAGACCTTTAAATATTGGAAGGTCTTCAGGCAACATGGCAGATCTGCAACATCGAGCCAGTCCGGGGACACTGGAGGGGGACGGCATGGAGACGCCGCGGCTGCCAGCCGTCCATCAGACCCGGAGGGAGTCGCCAAAGAGGTAAAGAGGGAGGAATGAGGACGTCGAGCAGCGACAGTCACAACTCATAGATATTTGTTTTTCTTATTCAGAATCATCACTGTTTCTGGTGTATGTTCCCAACATCCTCAAAAAAGACTAAGGCAAAGAATTCATTCATTTTTATTTTTTACTGTTTCTTTGTCTTCCATGACCTCCCCTTTTATCCCTCAGTCATTTAGCAGCCTATGCAGCCTCACAAGCTTTTTACTTCAAATGTACTTTGAAAAGTTCAATTATTAGTTTTTCCCACTCTGTTAAACTTCTTTTAAATTCTCTCTTGACCTGTGTTACTGTTGTTTCATATCTAACGTACCAGTGCTTATGCTGTTGCCTATTTTCAAATCTGCTAATTCAACTCTTTTGTGTGTTTGCTACCATGTAGTCAACATTTACACTGATGTTTTATCACATATTTCTAAATTTTGAAATCAGTCAGCATTTAAATAGAATATGTTAATATTCCAGTTTTAGAGTTTTCTCTAAATTAAACAATTCATGGAATTGCTCCTAAAATAAAGAATTGTATAATTTCTAGATTCCAATGGATTACAAAATCTGAGGCAGAATGCATTTGACAGTTAGATTTTGTCAAATGAACCTAATAATTTATTTGATTGACCAAAGATCTGAATCAGAAGAGGGTGCTAGATAAGTAGATATACAGTACATGAATTTCATAAAGGCTTCCGAAGGCAACTTATAAATAAACTGAGTGCCTTTGTCATTGGGCCTAAAATGACTAACATGGTACTTTATTATTTATTTATTTTAAAATGCTGATATTCTGCCCATAGCAGAACCTTTCTGTGTTTTGGCAGAATACTGGTTAAATACTAGTTGAGTGGGAGGTGACAAAGGGTAGTGGTAAATACAGTTCATGCTGAGTAGAGGATCAATACTTGTGGTGTTCTGCAAGGATCAGTCCTTGACTGGTTCTTTTCAACATTTCCATAAGCAATATTGTGGAAGGACTATTGGGAAACATTTGTCTTTTGGAGGATGATACCAAAATCCACAACAAGGTAGATACCCCGGAATGTGTGTGTAAATCACGAAGAATGATACAGTGCAACATAAGAAATGTCTAGAGTCTGGCAGCTAAGATTTAATATAATAAAATACAATCATGCATTGGGGCTGTAAAAACCTAAGGGAATGGTACAATATGGGGAGTGAATTTATTTTAAGCAGAAAAGTGGGATTTGGGGATGATCATATCTGATGATCTTAAGGTGGCCAAACAATTGAATAAGGTGACAGCATAAACCAGAAAGATGCTTATGTGCATACAGAGAGGTATGGCCCCTCTACAAGTCCCTGGTGATATCTCATTTGGAATACTATGTGCAATTCTCGAGACTGCACCTTCAAAAGAATATAAACCAGATGGCATTGGTTCATAGGGTAGGTATTAAAATGATCAGTGTGGTCTTCATTCTAAACAAATGGGGACAGACTTAAATATCTAAACATGTACAGTATACCTGGGAGGAAAGATGGGATAGGGTAAATTTGACAGAGATTTTTAAATACCTCTGAGGTATCAATGCACAGGAGGTGGGCCTATTTCAAAAGAAATAAGGCCCTGGAATGAGGGGTCATGCAATGAGGTTGAAAAGGAGTAGACATAGGAGATATTTAGGAAATATTTATTTACTGAGAAGGTTGTAGAGGCATTGGAACAGTGAAGGTTGTACAGACAAGGGCAACATCCAAGTTAAAAAAAGCATGGAATAAATACAGAGAATCTGTGGAGTGGTAGGGATTGTAATGCTACATAATTGGTATGGCTTGGCAGACTAGATAGGCCATACAATCTATTTCTGCCATTACATTTCTGTTTCCATACTTCTATATTAAAAAGCACTGTCCTCCTCCCAAAGCCCTCTGTTATGTGTTGTAACCTTGCAGTATTTTGTCTTCACCTATCCCCAACTCCTTCTTTCTTTCTTTTACAATACAAGTCCCTGTGTTTCAGTCATACTTAAACCCTGACATCAAAAACTAGTCACATCTAGTTGCTAGGCCAGGGGTGGCCAACTCCGATCCTCGAGAGGCACAAACTGGCCAGGTTTTCCGTTATTCACAATGGGGTAGATTTTATAAATGTACGCACGGGCATACTTTTATTCGTGCACCAGGCGCGAACAAAAGTATGCTGGATTTTATAAGATACGCGCGTAGCCGCACGTATCTTATAAACTCCGGGGTCGGCGCGCACAAGGGGGTGCACATTTGTGCAACCTGCGCGCGCCGAGCCCAGCGCGCGCTGCCTGTTCCCTCCGAGGCCGCTCCGAAGTCGGAGCGGCCTTGGAAGGAACTTTCCTTCCGCCTCCCCTCACATTCCCCTACCTAACCCACTCCCTGTTCCCTCTGAGGCCTCTCCGAAATCGGAGCAGCCTTGGAAGGAACTTTCCTTCCGCCTCCCCTCACCTTCCCCTACCTAACCCACCCCCCCGGCCCTATCTAAACTCCCCCCCTACCTTTGGGGGTAATTTTCAAAGGAGTTACACGCATAAATGTAGCTACTATTGTAGCAATTTTCAAAAGCCATTTACTCACGTAAAGTGCACTTATGCGAATAAATCCTATGGACGATTCAATGGCATATATTGTAGCAATTTTCAAAAGCCCACTTACTCGAGTAAAGTGCATTTACATGCGTAAAACCCAGTTTTACGCATGTAAATGCTTTTTAAAATCAGACCCTTTGTTGGCAGATTTACGCCTGCGGAAAGCAGGTGTAAATCTGCGCGCGCCAGCGGGATGCTGGCGCGCCATCACCCGACCCGGGGGCTGGTTCGGAGGCCTTGACCATGCCCCCGGGCTGGTGCCATGCCCCCAGGCCCTTCCCCAAAACGCCACATCACTCGCAGCCCGCCCCCAAAACACCACGTCACTCGCGGCACGCCCCCCCGACACGACCCTCCAAGCAAGCCCCGGGACTTACGCGCGTCCCGGGGCTTGCGCGCGCCGCCGAGCCTATGCAAAATAGGCTCGGCGCGCGCAGGGGGGGTTTGGGGTAGGTTTTCGGGGGGTACGAGTGTATCGTACACACGTACCCCTTTGAAAATCTACCCCAATGAATATACATGACACAGATTTGGTATACAATGGAGACAGTGCATGCAAAACTATGTCCTGCAAACTCGTTGTGGATATCTTGAAAATATGGCCACCCCTGTGCTAGGGTTTCCCCATGGAAATGACTCTCTTGGGGTTTGCTCTGATCTCTTAATGATGCATATAGGAGGACCATATTCAGAAGCATTTGGCTGGATAATTCAGCTAAAATATGGCCAGATACATCAGGGCATTCTGGGGGCTTAACTTGATCACAGTTAACTTAGATTTTGATCAATTCAGCAAGACTAAAAACATAAGTAAAAAGTTAAATTTTTGTAGAAGCAAACATTTTAAATTGCAACAAAATAACTCAAAAAAATGTGTCTGGTTTATCCACAAATTAATGAATGTCTGGGTGGCCCGAGCATTGTAGGGCATACTGTCTAGCTTGCTGATGTGGCACTTATAGATTATTATTTATGCAAGACAAGATTATCCATAATTTATTTGATGTTGAGAGTTTACCATCATTGTTTTATTTTGAATATTGGCCCTTTGAAGTCCATAGTTAGCCACTGTGCAGCTCGGATATTTAGTCAGAGAAACTTATCCAGCTAACTTAGTGAGTCATTTTCAAAAGCAATCGCACGCGAAAATTGACTTTTCGTGTGTGATCACTAAATGGGGGCGGAGTCGGGGCGGAGTTGGCTCCAGAAGATGAGGAATCGGGGCAACACCGGGACCAACTCTATGGAGACATCGCTGGTGGTGAAAGATAAGGACCCTTATTGCTGCCAGTTTTGCACCGAATAACTACACCTGCGAAAGCCGCCAGCCATTGCACCACTGCGGTGTGCTGGCTGCCGGCTTTCGCAAGCCCGCCCCCTGCTTCGCCCGCCCCCCCCCCCCCCATTACCGCCGGATTTTCTAAGGTCTGTGCCCTTAGAAAATCCAAGCCTTAGTCTATATATTCTGTAATGTGGCCACACCATTGAATATATGTTAACTAGCTAACTTAAAGTTAGTTGATAAGTTCATCCAGCTAACTTTAGGACAGGTCTACAGGATGAACAGAATTAGCCACATAAATTATCCTGCTATCTCTGAATACCATAATTAGCTGGATAACTTATCTGGCTAATTCAGCTCTCTCAGTTAAGCCCCCAGAATGCCCTGATGTAGCTGGCCAAATTTTAGCTAAGTTATCCAGCTAAATGTTTCTGAATATGGACCTCCTTTATGTGTCATTAAAAGATTAGAACAATCCCAACAGAGTAATTTCTATGGAGAAGCCCTAAACCGTGATTTTAAAACTGAATCAGCTATATTCTAGCCAGATAACAAGTTATGAGGCTAGAATATATTTGGTTAAGTCAGGGGCATTCCAGGGGTGGGCAATAGGCATTCCCAACTTGAACGGAGTTAGCCGGTTAGGTTAACTGGATAACTCCGATATTCAGAGTTATCTGGTTAACCTTAATTAGCTAACCCTGGCCATGCTATAGGGTTGGTCTAAAATTAGCTAGAGATACATGTCAGGCTACCTTTAACATAGTCATGTATATTCAGAGGCACTGCGACCCCACTGAATATCCCAGTTAAGTTAGCCGGATATGTGTATTGGGCTAACTTTTCTATCAGCTCAGCTGCTAAATATTGGCCCCCATATTTTTACCTACTTGTACTGCGTATTTTCCATTGTTGTGCAAGATTCACAATTTTATACACTAGCAATTATCAATCATGATACACAACAAACAGCATACATTACTTTTCATTACTCATTCACAGAAAACACTCATATTTGTTTTTATAGCATAACACACATTAATATCTTGTCTATACATTTTTGTATTCATAATTTAGAAAGCAACATTCATTCACATTTATACTTTACAAAGATAGCACTATTTTAAATATTTAGGGACCTTTGTTTTTTAGAATTTATTTCTTACCATAATAAACACTGAAAATTTCCCGATAAAAATACAATAAAAACTGCATTCCACTATTTGTAAAAACAAAGTGAAATATATACACTACCTTAACTAAAGAAATCAATATTTTTATTATTGTTATTAATATTTTTAATGAATTTTCTTTTCTTTTTTTTTAGTGATGAAAAAGTGGAATAAGAAGGATACTCAATGCTATCACTTTTTCTCCTCCTGCTGCTACTAGGAATGCTGGGTTGGGTCTTTCCCTGCTCTACCTCCTTCCTCTCAGCAGGAATATGACAAATATGGGCTACAAATAAAATGAAAACTCTAATTAGTCATGACTTCCTTAACCTCACATTAAATTAACATAATAGAAAACAGTATAAACAAATAGTACACTATAGTCTATAGGGGTTTGTGAGCTGCTCCAATACTAATTTTTTAAAAATGTATAGCATAGATGATAAAACTAAGGACAACTACGGTTGTCACATAGAAAATCATCTGTGATCACAAGCAGAAAATGCTAATTTTTAAAAAATGTCTAAAAAAATAGAGCAACATCCAATGTATAGCATAGATGATAAAACTAAGGACAACTACTGTTGTCACATAGAAAATCATCTGTGATCACAAGCAGAAAATGATTACAGAAGCTGTACAATGCAATAAGTATACACGCTATATAGCATATGATGCTGCGCTTGCAGGTAATCATACACAGAGAATCATGCAAGGTTTGACAATATTGTAATTTTTTTTTTAATTTATTTATAAATATTGGGTGTATCCTTGATAAATCTGATTGGTACTTTGCCACTTTTTTATACTGGTGTCCTTCCAGGTGGTGCTGGTAAGGATTGGTACCAAGTTCACTGCCATGAAAAAGAAGCAGGATAGCTTTTTCACTCTTGTCTATCTACAGATATAGGAAGGCATTAATCATTTTCAAAGTTGAAAGAAATGTATCTGAAATGTTTTGGGCGTTGGGTGGAGGGTGCATTATATACATGCTGGCCTGTGGCCTTTTTTTTTTTCCAGTTGTTAATTATGCTTTAATAAATTAGCTATGTTGTCATAATGTTATTATGACACAAGTGGCATATTCTTTAGTGAGAGCAGGGAATAAAACCTAGGTGATTATTGGCCTAGATTCATCATTAATCATTATTTGTATTTATTTACTAGCTGTACCCGGCCACGCGTTGCTGTGGCTCAGTCTGGTTAAATGGAAAAGAAAGAAAAGAGAAAGCGCACATTTCGAATATGGTTAATTTCACAATGCTTGTGGGTATACAATATTTTTTGTTGTTCCATTGTCTGTGCAGATATAGAGATTGTCTGGTTTGCCGACTCTAGAACACGTAATATATAATTGTCCATGTGAGAAGCAATCCGTGTCTGGATGTAAACCGCATAATTCTAGAAATGAAAAAGAATGAAAAAAGAAAAATCATAAACTATACTCACTAAATGAACGGTATGGTAAACGACACAGCTCAAGTCCAACGCAATGTCACACGAAATTATTAAATCAAAATGAAAATAAATCAAAATCTATGAAAATTTAATTTAACAATACAATCGGAAACATTGAAATGGAATCGTAAAATATTTAGTCCAAGCCGTTAAGCCCGTTAAAACAGGCGAGATTTTTGTCCCCTCTCCTCCTGCGTCTTTGCTCTGCTCTGCTCCTCCCCCCCCCCCACCAGCACCACGAAGGGCCAGAGGCGGCGGCGGTGGTAGGAACTGCAGTGGTGGCCGAGGGGGATCTCGTGAGGCATAATGGTCCTGCCATCCCAACTCCCTCCCCCCTTCCCTGGTGGCGGAGGGACAGGCTCAGACCCCTTTCACTCTATCCTTACAGGCCCCAACTCCTTTGTTCTCCCATTCCCCTCTACACTGAACCCCTTCCACTGTAATCTATAAGTGGAGAGCTGGGGGGGGGGGGGTAGAGAATCTCTCTC
Organism: Rhinatrema bivittatum; assembly: GCF_901001135.1. Lineage (NCBI taxonomy): Eukaryota > Metazoa > Chordata > Amphibia > Gymnophiona > Rhinatrematidae > Rhinatrema > Rhinatrema bivittatum. The sequence continues at coordinate 66,826,879 of NC_042620.1, read as the reverse complement.
TCATACAGCCCCCTACATAGGCATCCTCTCTCTCTCTCTCTTGCACATACACTCTCCCTCTGTCCCTCACACACGCACACCCAATCCCTCTCACACACATACACAATCCCTCATGTAGTCTCCTTCTCTGGCACTCACACTCGCCTTCAGTGCACATTACCACACTTCTCTCTCACATAATTAAAATGGGCAGATTTTTGTCCCCTCCCCACCTAAGTGTTTGCTCTGCCCTCGCAAGAGCTTGCAAAGTTCCCACGACAGTTGTGTCTGGAAGAGAGAGGAAAACACTCTGCCCCCCCCCCCCTCGCAAAGGGCAGGCAGCAGGCACTGCAACAGATTTGGGACATGTTGCCTAGCTTACTTTGCTCTTTCTGGCAGACCTGTGCCTTTAAGAAATCCGATCGGGGGCTTGAGAGGGAGGAGAGAGCAGGGCTCTGGCTTTCACTTTCATCATGGTGCTTTGCTGGCAGTGGGGGTGGAGTGATGCCCATGTAAACTCTTCGCATGGGTGGGCTGACAGCACTGCCTCCCCCCCTCCCCCCCCCCACAGTTGTGGGATATTTACTTGGCTTCTCCTTATCCGCGGGACTCAGGGGGTGGGGGAGGAGGGCGAGCTGTTCTCTGTTCAGCTCTTTGCGCTTTGGCTGCTGCAGGCTGCAGCTGCGTTGATCTCTTCACAGCCGGTTTCTACTGCATTTGCTCTGCTCCAGCTGTCCCAACTCCCCCCCACCCCCCCCCCTTCCCCAGCGGTGGACGGACTGGCTCGACGACTCTTCTATCCTTTCCTCCTCCTGTGTGTAACTGTCCGGCAGTCCCTACTCCCTTCCCTAGTGGGGGAGGAATGGGCTGAGCCATTTCTCGGAGTGGCAACTCATCTGCCCTTTCCTCCTCCCCTCTGTGACACCCAGCACGTAGCGCAGAGCTCAATGATCCGTACATGCGCGGTAGAGCTGCTCTCTACTGCGCATTTGCGGGCCGTCGGTCAGAGCCCATTTATATTGTAGATAGCGTGTGTTGCTTGTATGTCCAACAGATGGTGCTGTTTTTCCAAAAAAGCATGTTTTTACCTATCACAGGTGTGACGTCTATATAATATTGGTATACAAAAACATGCGCATATTCAAATGCAACGTTGTGTCAAAATTTCAAAATAATCGGTGAAGAACTTTCAGAGATTTAAGATTTTGAACAAACAAACATTTACATTTTTATTTATAAAGAGATAGATAGATGTATTTATTTTGATTTTTATATTCCGCTTTTTGTCATATAGCAGAATGATGAGCTGCGGTAAAAGAAGGGGCAGAAGGATGAAAGTGTGCAACTGGCCGCATGGCAATGGTGTGGTTTTACCCTCCATAGGTGCGGCCACACTGCCCAATATAGCCCCCATTGCACCACGGCAAAAGGTGGTGCTATTTCCTGTGCTACAGCCTGTGATAATGTCCAAAACATTATTACCCACAGTGGTGCCACCACCGCATTATCCTTAACCTTACCCAAACTCCTCCCTAACTTACCCCTTCCCCTAATTTAAATTTTACCTCCATGTTGCTCCCATGATCACGTGCGTTAGGGCATTACTGTGTGTGTTAACACCCCATCACATTTTAAAGATGAGATTTGTGCAATGTTCTCTCAAACTAGCTTGATGAACTCTCTACCTGATAACATTAGGCTAGGTTGAGAGAACATTGCACAAATCTCAGCTTCATCAAATCTTCACTAGAGAGCACTGTTCTGTTCATACATCTCACTTTGCGCTTTATTAAATTTAACAATTTTATGACAATACATCATCATAAGACCATATGGATATTTGATTAACACAAATTCATTCTTAATAAACATTAAAAATTAGGGATGTGAATCGTTTTACGACGATTAAAATTATCGTCCGATAATTTTAATATCGTCTTAAACCGTTATGGAACACAATACAATACAGATTCTAACGATTTATCGTTATAAATCTTAGAATCGTGAGCCGGCACACTAAAACCCCCTAAAACCCACCCCCGACCCTTTAAATTAAATCCCCCACCCTCCCGAACCCCCCCCCAAATAACTTAAATAACCTGCGGGTCCAGCGGCGGTCCGGAACGGCAGCGGTCCGGAACGGGCTCCTGCTCTGAATCTTGTCGTCTTCAGCCGGCGCCATTTTCCAAAATGGCGCCGAAAAATGGCGGCGGCCATAGACGAAAAAGATTGGACGGCAGGAGGTCCTTCCGGACCCCCGCTGGACTTTTGGCAAGTCTCGTGGGGGTCAGGAGGCCCCCCACAAGCTGGCCAAAAGTTCCTGGAGGTCCAGCGGGGGTCAGGGAGCGATTTCCCGCCGCGAATCGTTTTCGTACGGAAAATGGCGCCGGCAGGAGATCGACTGCAGGAGGTCGTTCAGCGAGGGTTCCGGCGCCTCGCTGAACGACCTCCTGCAGTCGATCTCCTGCCGGCGCCATTTTCCGTACGAAAACGATTCGCGGCGGGAAATCGCTCCCTGACCCCCGCTGGACCTCCAGGAACTTTTGGCCAGCTTGTGGGGGGCCTCCTGACCCCCACGAGACTTGCCAAAAGTCCAGCGGGGGTCCGGAAGGACCTCCTGCCGTCCAATCTTTTTCGTCTATGGCCGCCGCCATTTTTCGGCGCCATTTTGGAAAATGGCGCTGGCTGAAGACTACAAGATTCAGAGCAGGAGCCCGTTCCGGACCGCTGCCGTTCCGGACCGCCGCTGGACCCGCAGGTTATTTAAGTTATTTGGGGGGGGGTTCGGGAGGGTGGGAGATTTAATTTAAAGGGTCGGGGGTGGGTTTTAGGGGGTTTTAATGTGCCGGTTTTTCGATTTTTCGATTTTTCGATTTTTCACAATTTTTAACGATTTTTCACGATATTTTACCCCCCAAACGGCAACAATACGATTCCTTCCCCCTCCCAGCCGAAATCGATCGTTAAGACGATCGAGGACACGATTCACATCCCTATTAAAAATAGGTAATTAGATCAATTATTCTCAAACATCCATTTTTCAAAGAAATAACAAGAATCAGAATACTAATTTGAGCCTTATATAAAGAAACTTAATTATTTCAAACATAGAGGAGTACTTCATACCCAGTTATTCAATATACGAATACCCTTATTTCCTTATTCAGCTGCCATATCCCCAATCGAATTTTTTGCCTCCAGAAATTTCTTTAAATCTGTAGGCTCATAATAGATGTAATTTATATTATTTAACTTTAACATGCATTTACTCGGATAGCGGATAATCATTTGAGCTCCTATTTGATTTACCAAATGTTTCAAGGCTAAAAATTCTTTCCTTCTGTTTTGGGTAACTTTAGTAACATCGGGGTAGATCCAAACTTGTTGATCGTAATATTTAACAGTCCGGTTTCTTAAATATAATTTCAGTACTAAATCTCTATCAGAAGAAAAAATGAACTTAGCCAGAACTGTTCCTCTTCTTTCAACTGCTTCTTCGCCCGATAATTCAAGTAACTCAGTAACATTTAATGGTTCCTGTTGTTCTTCCTCTTTTTCTTTTAACTTTCTCTCATTAAGGAAATATATTTTTGCCAATGGTGGAGTAGATTCTACTGGTATTTTCAACACTTTATTCATATATTGTTTAAATTGTTCTTGAGTTGAAACACATTTAACCAAAGGGAAATTAATCACCCTTAGGTTCAGGTATCTCAACTCATTTTCAATTTTTTCCATCTTTCTCTGTTGTGATATTTCACCTTTTATTAGTCCACCTTGTATTTTCCCTATTTGCTCTACCTTCTGATCTAATTCTTTTATCCGCTCCTTTTGTTTATCAGTCTGTTGTTCCATGTTTAACATTCTATTATTCACATCTGTTACTACAGTTGTCAGAGTAGATATAGATTTTTCTAGTGACATTATCGCTGTCCAAACATTTTCAAGCGTTATTACTGCAGGCTTTTCAATCCTTTTGGGTACAATGGAAGCTAAAGTTGGAACTCCTACACTAATAAGATCTTCACTTGTGTCGGATGCTACTCCCTCTCCTTGTTTACTTGGTCTTATTCCAGACTCTCCTGGCAAGACCTTATCCCCAGATGTTTCAAGGATAATTTCTCCTACTCTAGAAGGGAATGACCCATCTCTATAGGGAGGAGAGGGGGTATTCGGAGCTCCCGGACTCAATGAGATGGCCGTGGCAGGTGATACCTCCTCTGGCTCAACGGTTGGTATCACAGCGCCTTCTACGACGGGAGCATTACTGGGATTCACGTTGAAAAAACTTTCAATTTTTTGCTGGGAAGGGTTTACTGGAGAGGATGTGGTAATTACCTCTCTCAGTTTCCCCTTCCGTTTAGTGTGAGGCATGTTGCTGCCAATCAAACAAAATAAAGAAAAGTTTGAAAGTATTCAACCTCCACTTATTAAACAAAACTGATTCTTGCTAGGAGGCAGAGGAGAGACACCCTAGAAACGTTTACAAGAAATTTTAACTTAATTTACTTACTACAGATGGAGGAGGGCTAGTAGTTCTTCACTTCTCAGTTTTTCCGGGCTAAGCAGCGCGCGCCCCTTGGGCGCGCGCGGCTTAGGCAGCGCGCCGGCGTCTGCTGCGCGCCGCAGGGGGGTTGGCTTTTGTAGGTCTTCCGTCCGGCTCCTCCCTGATGACGTCAAACCCCGGAAGTAGCTGCGAATCCGTCGAGGTGGAGGAGGAAGGACACCGGAGAGGCCCGAGTTGACAATACTAGCGCGGCTAGACCGGGGGCAGTGAAGACAGGCTGCCCCGACGGATTCGCAGCTACTTCCGGGGTTTGACGTCATCAGGGAGGAGCCGGACGGAAGACCTACAAAAGCCGACCCCTTGAGACTGGCCCGGTGAGGTGGAGGAGGAAGGACACCGGAGAGGCCCGAGTTGACAATACTAGCGCGGCTAGACCGGGGGCAGTGAAGACAGGCTGCCCCGACGGATACATCTCACTTTGAATGTCAAAGTGGCCCCTAACAACTACACTAATACATAAACCTCACCTCGAGTTACTAGGTGGGCCTCCCATAGGGATATAAATACCTAATCTAGTGGGAGGAGTGTTTTATGCAGTAGTGTAACACATGTTATAATGCCAGAAATAGCTACAATTTAATCCTATTCTCTGTTTCCTATCTTTTAACCAGTTTGTAATCCATGTAATCCTTCCTCTCCCTCTCCCTCCTCTTCCTTCCCTCCCTCCCTCCATCTCGCTTCCCTGCCCCAAATGGGATTTGTGATCACAAATCCTGTTTCAGGCATATCTCACAGCATAATGCCAGGGAAAAATGTGTAGTTATTTCTGGCATTATAACATGTGTTACACTACTGCATAAACATTAAACTCCCCTCATTTTCATAAACTCCTCCCTTTTGACTACATTTTTAAAATTTGCATATGCATCTCAGGATGAGTTTTTTATCATGGGCGTTAGGGCATTATCGTGGGCATTAGGACCCTATCATCTGTGATAATGCCCTAGCGTGATTTGATGAATGACCCTATATGTCTGTACCTGAGGCAATGGAGGGTGAAGTGACTTGTCTAAGATCACAAGGAGCAGTAGTAGGATAGTGTCAAACAGAACATTTTGTCTGGTCAAACAAAATGGAGCTCAACTGACTCAGTTTGTTTTTAAACAATTTTCTCTGGTAGTTTAGACATCTCAATTTTTCCTCAGAGGTGAGTATCAATTTCAAAGCATTCAAGAAGGATAGATCCAGCCTAGCATGGCCAAGGAAAATGGAGTTCAATCACACCTCTGCCTTTTTAATATATTACCCTTAATTGAATATCATAATCAAATTAATCTATTTAAATGTACCAGCTGAATCACTTATATCTTATCACATAGTGGGCTTTCATTTCACAATGTATACTTTGATTTTCTTATTTTCTAACAAATAATGACAGAAAGAATACCTCATGAAGGGCATAAACAAAAACAGAAGTGGGTCTCCTTCCTTTTTCTGCTAGTAATAAACAGAATACTGAGATCTCTAGGATATTCCCTCCTGGATCCTCCTTTCCATCCTTTTTCCCACTCCTCCACGACCACCAAAGGTCCCTGGGGGTCCAGCGGGGGTCCGGGAGCGATCTCCTGCGCTCGTGACGTTGGGGGACAGGAACCAAAATGGCGCCGGCGCTACCTTTGCCCTGTCATATGACAGGGCAAAGGTAGCGCCAGCGCCATTTCTATTAACACAGCCGTGGCCCGAGAGTGGAAGATCACACCGGGACCCCCCACTGGACCCCAGGTAATTTAAAACATTTTGGGGGGGTTCGGGAGGGTGGGGGATTTATTTTAAAGGGTCGGGGTGGGTTTTAGGGTTGTTTTAGTGTGCCGGTTTTCCCACCCTCCCCCTTCTCCTCCCCCTCCCCCTCCCCCGATTTACGATTTTTGATGATAAATCGGGGGAATTCCTATTGTATCGCGCCTCTAATGGTTTTTTACGATTTAAAATATATCGGACGATATTTTAAATCGTCAAAAAAATGATTCACATCCCTAGTATTTATTTACTAATTAATCTGCTAGTGTCCTACAAAGGGATGATTAAACTCTCAATAAGGGCGATGCAGTTGTATGATTTAGATAAGAGTCTGATTGATTTTTAATGAGAAAGTGTCTCTTGCCTAAAAATCAAGGGTTTTTTGATAGGGGAGGGGTGTGTAATGACAGACACTAGAATTAACTAGAATTAACAGACACACACAAACTAAGTAATATATCCCACTATTTCACCTCTCTCCAAACCTTTTTAAGTCCTAACATTTCCCAAAGCTATACTTACCAGTCCTCTTCAACCACAATTAAATTGATCTTCATTCCAAGGATTGAAAGGTTTGAGATTTGGTACATGCTTCCAGACCTCTTCTATTGCAAAGGGTTTAGGGCCTCTGGAAGCTGGGGCTGTGGAGTTCAAAGCCTGGATCACTTGCTGTGACCTCTGGAGCCCTCTCCAGTGGGATGCTGGGAGCAATATGCAGATGAGAGTTCCAGTCCTCTTCTACTGCAGGATACAATACATTTAACACATGTTGCGGTATCTCAAACAAGCCTTTTTTTATTGCAGCACTATTCATGGAAAATTTATATCAAAATGATGAATCTAGGTCATAGTGAACCCTCTGGAGACAGGAAAATTCTTACAGTATTTGAATGTAATTTGCTTTGAAAGACAGAATATAAATCAAATCAAATCAATAAATAAATAATTCTAAATGTATTAATTTCCAGAATGCAAGCTTTCCTGTTTGGATGTTTATTCTTGACTGGGTGGATAGAGGATGATAAAACCTATGCACCTACCTGCCTTACCTTCTCCCCCAAAGTTATGAAGTCACTTTTGATACAATCTATGTATACCTAGCAGTATCATTTATGCCAAAATGGATGAGCAGCATTAAATAGTAGTCAGTATGCTTCATGAATTTCTGCAATCTGTCTGCAATGTCTGGGATTTTAGGACCCAACAGACAGCACCCCTCCCAGGACAACATGTCTGTGCCCTTCAGAAGTGAGTCAACAACCACTATGGATATACATTCTTTTCACATCACTTTCAAATAGAATGAAAGAAAAATTAACAAGATTTTGAAAAAAAAGGAAAAACCTAATGCCTAGGCCTGATGCTGAGATCCAGCATGAGGCCTTGTCTAGCCAACGAAGCCAAGGCTAGATGCTGAGGCCCAGCCTGAGGCCTGGGCCAGGTGCCAGTCAAGGTCCAATGCCAGGGCTTGGCCCAAAGCCCAAAGGTCGGTCCCACTACCAAGGCTCAGTACTCCTTCCATGGCCTGGGTCTAGACCCATTCCTAATTCTGGTGCTCAAGCAGAGGCTCGGTACTGGTACTGAAGCCTTGCTCTAAGCGCAATACTGGGGTCTAGCTCAAGGCTGGTCCCAGTGCTAAGACCTAGGCCCAGCCCAAAGTCTGATTCTGATCCTGGTGCCAGGGCCTAGACCAGGCCTCCAAATTCTTAATTTTTTTAAAAATAGCTTCAGCACTGGGTCTAGGCCTCAGTGTCAGGCATAGGCTTAGACCCAGGCCCTAGCATCAGACCTAGACCTGAAAGGCAAAATTAGGCTATGGTGGGAGATTGGGAGGTTCCTGGCCCTAGCACTCTGGGATTGGATGGGAGAAAGCTCATGGGACCCTGGGAAGCCCCTGTTTCATTTTCCTTTCTGTTTTAAATTTTTTAATTTTTATTTTTTTCTACAAACTACAGAAATTATATAAACATTAAATAAAATAATACTGGGGGAACCCCCCAAAACATTAAAAAAAACAAAATAAAATGTTGTTCCCTGCACATTTGTACCATCTGTGCAGTAGCTATTGAGCTCACAGCTTTGGGGTTTGCATGTTTCAATTCCTTCTAATCTCGGAATGGTTTCTCCTCCTCTAGTTCCAGGGCTGCATATTGGTTCTTCATCTCAAGGAAAATCAGACTAATGGTGTAGGGACCAGTAGCAGTAGAAATATAGGTCCAGCTGTCATCTTGTGATTCAATTTCAACTTCCCTTCTGCTTGTGTTTTCTATCTTTGATGCCTCAATAAGCATTTCATCAATGTATTGTTCATTGACTCTGGGACCCATGACTTCTCCTTTCTGTCCCTGGGCGCTCTCCCGTCTGCTTTTCTTCTCCTTAAATTAACCACGCAAAACCACATGTTGGGTTTATTTATTGATTTATTTAACAGCTTTTCTATACCGAAATTAAAGTACACATCATATCGGTTCACATAATAGCAAAAGGTTGGAAAGTACAATTAACAGGGGAAGGGGGAAGGGGTTAAATTGGCCGCAGCTTTTTATTGACAATGTTTAACAACAAAACAACGTAACCATATCAATCTCCCCCCCCCCCCACCCGGGCCAATATAGATATATATATTGCCATACTTTCACTTCCGGGACCACGCCCCCATGCGCCGCCTGCCACGCTTCAAGCAAGGTGACCTCCGTTCTCTGGCCCCCCGCCGCATTGAAAGCAAGGGGGCCCTGCCTCCGGGCGTGGTTCCCCCTTCTTCCGGCAATCTGCTTTTGTCAGTCCCGTGGCTGATCTCTTTACCATAAGTCCTATTGGCCCGGGTACCCGCCACCGGCACTGAGCAGTGTTACACTTGCTCGGTGCCCCCCGAAACACCCAGTTGTTTAGATGCGTCCCCTGTGTTTCTCTAGCTGTGCCTCTATTGTTTCCATTATGTCATTAATAAACAGGTCGTATCCGATGTCAGACAGGTGTATGTTCTCGTACCAGTATAGTCCCTCGCACTGATCATCCACCCACTGGTGCCGCATTTGGCAGCCTCCCATGCACCCTAACCATGCCCCCAGCTGTCTGCTTTTTGCGACTCCTCCCCCATAACTTGGTTTCGGCAAATTTTATTTGTGGGATAATGTCTGACCAACATAGTAGTGCCCCCGGGAATCATGTCTGTAGCTCGCACATGTTCCTCCTCACCTGTCGCAACAACTGTCTGCAAGTCCATGTCCCTGAATCATTCCCGCCTAGGTGTACTATTAACATGTCCGGTGCTGCCAATGATTTCCTCCTAACTCGAAGTATTGGCAGGAGTTGCCCCCACCGCATTCCTCACTTTCCCATCCATGTGATGTGCACCCCCCCCGGGGGCCAACCCGAGATGCATGCCGTGCTTGTGCTGTCGTGCCCTCTGCGCTGCCCAATGGATGAATGACTGCCCCACGATCCAATCATTTTTTGGCTTAGCGGACGATTCTGTAATTAAGAATACTTATGGTTAATTATCTTTACCATGGGCGCTAACCCTGTCCAATCTCACGAATGAATTAACCACTAAGGAAAGCCACCTTCCTATTTGCTGGATGGTCTCTGTTCCTAAACCTGCCTTGCGCAAGCCTCCAAAAAACACCAGTGAAAAAGCCAGCTGAAATAACTGCGTCTCGAACTGTGATTCGCACACCTCTCGCAGCGCATACCATAGTTGTGCTAGTAACTCGTGCGTAACGGGGTGTCTGCCATCCTTCCTGGGCCCTAATTTCCTGCCTCAGCCTTTTAACATTTTTTTGAACTAGAAATCCTTTGGTAGGATCGCACCATCCCTGTGCATTTGTGAAGAAAGCCAGACCTGCTAGCTGTTTTACCACCATGCCCCTTGACAGTCCCGTCTCTTTTGCTCCTGCGATGTATGCCACTACAATGTCCTCTGCCATGGGTCTGGTTTTCCAACTGTGCTGGTTTAGGAAAGCTCATGCTCTCCCATATCCCCTGCAGTAAGCATCCCATGTAGCGGGCGCCACAGATCTCTGTAACAAGTCTATGGTGGTTGGAGACCAATTGCCCATAAGTGGTCCAGTACCGGAGTCCCTTCCTCTTTTTTGTTGGATACCTGTTTGAGAAATAGAGACCATTTAGCACGTGCTAATGCACCTGCAATGCCATTGCTGATTCCAGGCACGTGTCGCGCTCTAATCATTGTGTTTATGCGCAAACTACTCAGAACTATTTGCCTTAATAAGTTCACCACTTTCATGCATTTTGCCATCTGCCTGTTCATGACGTAAACGACAGCTCGTGCCATATGGATATGCCATTGTAGTCTCTCAAAAAGGTTTTCCAAATTGCTAGATCATCCTTTATTGATTTTGTTATTCTTATGAAATGATGCTGCTTATGGACTGATGTTGTCGCTGCCGCTAGTCTGCACAAGAAAACCCTACCCATTGGGATAACTCTGCACGCAAAATTAAATGTGCCCAGCAAAGACTGGACTTCCCACAGTGTTAGCTTCTTTGCTCGCATTGCGTTTCCCACTATGTCCCGCAGCTTCTGAAGCTTGTCCTCTGGAAGCCTGGATATCATGCTTTCAGAATCTAGTTCAATGCCCAAAAAGTGCATGTTGGTGTCGGCCCTTCTGTCTTTTTGACTGCTAAAGGTACGCCGAAATCCTTTGCCACTTCCTGGAATGTCGTCAGTAGGTGAGTTGCTGCGCCTGTCCCTTTGGGGCCGACGAAAAGAAAGTCATCCAGGTAGTGTATGATATTATCCAGTCCTGCTCTCTTTGCCGTCACCCAATGTAGAAAAGAACTGAGCACCTCGAAATAGGTGCATGATACTAAGTAGAGATGTGAATCGGAACTGGAATCAGTCCGATTCTGGGTTTGTGAACTATCAGGAAATTTTTTGCATGCGGCCCGGGTCCCCAAGGGCTCCATCCGGGGGAACCGCAGGCTTCCAGTGGTGAAGCTCCTTCTAACTTATGTCTCCTCCTGTGCTCTGCCCCCTGGGGCAGGTGCTCCCTGGGCCTGACCAGGAGCTGTCCTACACTGCTCCAGGACAAGAGTCCACCTCCAAGCACAACACTTGGTAGTAAGACAGCAGAAGTATGGCTACATCAGATTTCCAAGAAGGCTGGGGTAACCTGCACAGAATTACCATAGTTAAAACACAAACATAAAGGAGCATAGTGAGGCCAGATGTTTTGGACAATAGTCTCATTAATTTGGGAGCTGTGTGACCTATTACCAGGGAAGTGCTTTTGTTTGAAACAAAATAGGAACTCTTAACAAAAATTCCTATTCTTTTCATTTTGTTTTGAAAACAAAACAAAAATAAATGAAGTTTTTGTTTTTTATTTTATTTTTTTCAAACCCTCCCCTTCCCCACCAAAAAGGCACCTTAAAATAAAAAATCCCCTGTCCCCTCTTCCAAATTCCCTATACCCAGACTCTCCTCTTCCCCATTTCATATCCCATCCATGGTATAAAAAGGGGGCAGGCATGATCCCCAGTTGCTCCTACCCTTCTGGTATCATATTCTAAAATGGTGCTGGTTGGTCCAGCCTTGGGTCAGCCAGGGGCTATTTGTAATATGGAACAGGCAGTGCAAAGTGACTAGGGCTTTACCTGCCCCTTTTATACATCATGGGTAGGGAAAGAGGTGGATATGAGGTGGAGAAGATTGGGATAGTATCCACAGGTCTTGGATTTGCTTTTAGTGCACACTGCCTGAAGCACACTAAAATATTTTAGCATGCACTGTTGGCATGTGTTTTAGCATGTATTTAAAAACAAAAGTAAAATAAAAAGACCCCTCTACCAACAAACTGAACAAAACAAACAAAAAAAAAATACAACCACCACCCTGCACACTCCTAATTAGTACAGAACGTTTTAAGAAGACATGGAAGGGGACCTGCATAATGGTTTAACTATTGGTCTTATAAGAATATAAAAGGAAGATAAGGTTTGAGGTGGGCTGCAAGCTGAGGTGGAAGAGATCAGCACTGTGGCAGATTTTGGAAATACTTGGGTCAGATGTGGAGGATGGTTGTAGATGGAGGGTTGATAGGTCAGGTAAAAGATATAGGAGGGGGAAGAAATGCTATTGGTATATATATATGGGAAGTTTTAATCTCATTTACCTATGATGATAAAAAAAAAAAAAAAAACAGAAGGAGCTGGCAGATTGGATGGACCAGTTGTTTTTTTTCTGCCTTAATTTGGCGCACGCCAAAATCAGGAGATAAGCATGCATGTAGGACTTACACGATCCCGCCATATTTTAAAAGCTGCCTACTTGGGCGCACATTTCCCACAGTCTGCACATCTCACTTGATGTTTTAAAGGGTGTGGTTTGGGTGTGATATGGGCTGGGTTTAAGTATTACAGGGTGGAGCCAAGAGATTTATGTGCCAGGGTGCACACTCATATCCAGTGCTGCGGAAGTTTACTTCTGCTATGAAGAACATTTAACTTTACCTAAAATAACCTAGCCATTTCTGATGGGTTTAAAGAATCTGGGATAACTGGGGGAATGCAGGCTATTAAACCAGGCGGGGCTTCAAGACTGGGCGAACTGGTGGATGAAGTAGTAAAACTGGTCATGAAGTAGACATGTACCAGTTATAAAATACCCTGACATGCTGTAGAAACACAATTGCGCACACATGTACGTGCAGTCAGGCTATTTTATAACATGCGTGCACATGTGCATGCAAGAAATGAAATGGCCATGTCCCTTGACACGCGCTGATATAGACACTCATAAGTGTGCCTGTGTGCCAGTTTGAAAATTAAAGACCCTGTGAATACATGGGATTTTCAGTTTCTAGTGTTCTCAGTTCAAAACCTTATACAGACAGAAAATATTCTCTAGAAAAAAAACCCTCAACAAATTCCCTACAAATATAACAAAAATAAATGTATATAAGCTGCTATGTTGACTCCATAGCAGTTAACATGATAATGCAGTAGATATGTCTTTAGGCCTCCTGTTGGTAAATAGAGCTTCTGAGGGTCCAGCAGCTTATAGCTGATCATTATACACAGTTGCTGCTAACCAGAATTGACAGTCTCAACAAATACTTCCTTGCCAGCCATCTAGTAGCGGGAAAAAATGATATGTTCTGTATCATTGCTAGCACTAAGCTGACATGCATGGAACAGATATAAATATCACAACTTATTTTAAAAAATTAGATTTAGCTGAAATTCAAATAATAATGTTGTTTACTTAAAATATTTCATAAGTAAAGATTTGGTCCCATACTTCATTACAGATCTGTCCTTCAATGACAGTTACAGTAAATGCTTTAAGTTATTGCATGGTTTTGTTAAAATACTTATTGATTGAACTCTACTCCAGCTCACTTTTCCTAAAGCTGAAAAATGCATTTGTAATATTGCTTAAGAGTATTGGAAAGCTGATCTCTCATAAAAAAAAAAAAAGAAGTTATGTCAAATTTAATTCAACTTTATAGTTGATTTATGTATTTATTTATGTAAAGTTTTAAGTCACCATTCATAAAATAATGCATCAGTTTTCATTTAAATAATTCACAGTAAATACCTGGCTATTAGAATAAATTATGAGTGCCTAAAATTCATCTGCTCACACCTATTTATTGCATAAGTAGAATCCTCCCAGTTTCACAAAGAGCAGCTGCAAAGGCAGCTCTTATCTAGACAGAGTTAATGAAAGAAAGAACATTCCAATTATCAAAACTTTAAAGGAAAATATCTTACAAAAAAGTAGAGTATGGGTGATAATTATGCAGCTCCCTATAGCAAATTGAATTACAATGTTGGTGGTCTTTCCAAATGCCTCCAAGTATTTCAATACTTTTCTCACACATTATTGCTAAATCAATCATAAACTTTAAAAGGTGTATCTTTACACCTCTCCAAGTTGTTCTTGTTTCCTTGAAACATGGAAAATGATCAAAGAAGGCTGTTGAAATCTCACAAAATAGAACAAGAAAAAAGCAGAACAAAAATGCCACTGAGAGCAGAATGACAAAAAAAATCATCAATAAATTAATGGGCCATCATAATACATTAACTTACAACCTAGCATGGTGTGATGGCCCTTTAACTTAAAGGTATTTTCTGCTGTTCTGCAATCAATGATAAATTGGTTATTTGATTTGTTTATATCATTCTCTGTAATTTTTTGTATTGAAAATCTATTATTTGTAAAAAGATTCTATCAGAACCTTTTCCTTGTTTCATTGCCAGTATTTTAAAAATAATACATAGTAACATAGTAATGCCGGCAGAGAAAGACCATATGGTCCATCCAATCTGCCCAGCAAGCTTCCTATGGGGCCAATGCAATACAGTGTGCTCAGCTGAGCGCACTGTATAGTACCCACACTCCGACGTGGGTTAAATAGGCGCTAATTTACTCCTAATATAATAGGAGGATTAGCGCCTATTTAACCTGTGTCGGACACAGAGTGAATATAATAGCACTCATCACATGCAAATGCATATGAATGAACCTACTATTCATTCACTCCGCATGCAAAAAAATAAATGTGCGTCTCAGACGCACATTTATCGCTCAGCTATTAACGCCTGCCTAGAGGAGGCGTTAATAGCTGAGCACAGGTAAAAGAAGTACAGTAAAGCAGAAAAAACTGCTTTTCTGAACTTCTTTTTTAAAGTAAATAAATAAATAACTTGGCAGACTGCCGAATTATGAAGACCGACCATGCGCGCGTTAGGAAAGTGCCTGCTTTCTGTGATATATATTGCATCGGCCCCTATGGCAGTAAATGCCATGGAGGTTACCCCCATAATTCTGTATTGCCACATAAATTGTTTATGTGGCATTATAGCTCCATGAGAAGTTTCCATACTCACTACAGCACTTTGCAGTCTTTTTTCTATCTAGGGATCTTTGGATTTATATTTGTAACCCCCTATCTCCAAACCAAGGTACTACTGAAGTACTAGGGAAGTTTCCTTTGCTGAGCCAGCAGGAGAATCAACAATTTTATCTTGATTCATCATTGACCTCTCTTTAACCTCTCACCCATGCCACCTTATGTGGGAATGTATGAGCACAAAGGAAACCATATAACAAATATTGCATTTCCTTTTCAAAGCCTCAAAAGTGGATATTTTTACTTGTCTATTTCAAAATATTTTTTAAGAATAAATAAATTAAAAGATGCATTCAAAGCCTAACTTTGAGAAGTCTCTCTTGGTATTTGGGCTTTGCCGAAGTCTGTCTGGATACTCCAGTTCATATACCCTCCTCCAGTTCTTATACCTTACCCTTTAAATCTCTTGTCAAATTATTTCTCTCCCTTTCGAACCTCTTGTTAACTATTGCCAATGTATATATTCCATTTTTACTTATATAAGCTGTATATATATTTATTTTCTTCCTGGTCTATATGCTGAACCAAAGTTAGCATCTGACGTTTATTTTGTTTATCACTGTTTATCTCTATTTATCACTGTTTTGTGTTATATGTAAAGGATACGCCCCTTTGGCCTTCGATATAGGTTCATGTAAACCGGTACTATGTGCAAATGGCTATCGGTATATAAAAATGTTAAATAAATAAGTAAGTAAGTAAATAAATAAATAAATACTATATCTAAGTATGGGTCTTTATTTCTTGGGCCCTGCTGCATTTACCCATGTCTAGTCTGGTATGTCTATATTCCCCAACTGTCAAGTTCAGTGGACGCCTTTGTTAGTGTTTCTAAATATGTACTGGTTTCTACATTTTTAATAATCCCAAGTAGAGTAGCCTCATTTTGCAATTTATATTTACTTATTATAGATTGCTGTGCAAGGCAAGTGATTTGAATATGCTGCATATAATTTCTATTTTACTTAATTTATTTCTGTCTGACAGCTGACCTTTAGTCTGCTTGTGAACTTTTGAAGTGCAAGATATACTCTATTTGCAAGACTATAGCACAGTGCTGTACTACTTTCCAAACCATAGTGTATTATAAGGGTCTTGCAAGAAATAATTCAAATGCTAAATGTTTTTATATACTTTTAAAAGGTATTATGTCAACTTAACTCATGAGGAATTATGTTGGTTCCTTATATGGTCAATAGAAAAGGCAAACTTGAAGCCAACAAAAAAGGGAATCTCTCTGTCCCAATTTAAATTCCACGCATAATTCCGCAAGCACTGTAATTAAATCCAGACGTACTAGCATAGCATGTTCCCACACAAATCTTATTTATTTAAAAGATTTATAACCTGCACTTTTTATTGTTTAAGGCGGGAAGCAAATTTAACATATTTAAACCATACAAATTACATGACCGAGGTGCTGTTCTTTAATCAAGAGGGAAATAACTAGCCAACTGTGATCCTGGACAAAAAAATGCCATCAAATACCTTGAGCTAAATAGCCAAAATGAGAGTCTGTAGCTATGAACAAATTGTGCTTATTAATCTGAAAATGCATATTTATGTTACTTAATGATCTTTTAGTAGTAGAAAGCATTAGCTTAGTTTGGGTAGAACTTGCCTTTCTGGTTAGAAAAAGATATAATTAAAACAAAAAAACAACATTCTTTTGATCTTAGGGATTTTAGGCTTCAGATGCAATTCAGAAATGATGAGAAATAGAAAGACATAATCATGACATGATATCTGTCTCAAGTTGTATGATTAGTCAAATCTTTAGCTCATGAGAACATCCCTATGTATTGTAAGAATAAACACCATTACAATGTTGATTGGTTAATGTCTACTTCACAAAAATGATGTATTTCATTAATTAAAAACCCTCCTAACTACAAATAGCATTTTTAACAACCTTGATGAAGAACAACAAATGCAGATGCATGACAGAACTATAAAATAAATCTAATTAAAACAGCATAAGGAAAAATCCCCTGGTCTAAAAGGTACAAGACCAGGACAATCCATCCATAAAATAAACCAAAAATTACAGCTTCACAAACTTTCATGATATAGTTACATTATATCAGGTAGTAAGACCATCAAATTAGAGAGAAACCCAAAATAATAGCTATTGTGAGAGTCATTCTACTGATCTAGACAATGTCATTAATTATATTCTGCCAATAGCCTGCTTAAGCAGAAATCTATTTATTTATTTATTTGTTTAAATTCTTTTAATATACCGATGCTCAAGACAAAGTCTTATCGTACCAGTTTACAGTATAACCAGGGGAAAACAATAACCAGAAGAAAGAAAGTTACAATGAACAGGGATTACAATACAGGACAATTGAAAGAGGAAGAATTAGTTTAACAAAGCTCACCTAAGAGTAAAAGGATATAGAACACCATTGATTAGCATGGATAATTGACTGAGTGGTTCAAGCATAACAGTTCCTTTCGATAGTGGTTGGGGAGAGGATTTGTCAGGGGAAGGCTTGTGAGAACAACCAGGTTTTCAATTTCTTTCTAAAGGAGAGCAGACAATGTTCCTGGTGGAGGTCTGCAGGAAGTGTGTTCCATAGCTGCGGTCCCACGGAGGACAGTGCCCTTTTTTGGAGGGACCTGTGACAAATGGATTTATAAGGGGGCACCTGGAGAGTTCCTTTGTGTGCGGCTCTAATCGGCCTGTTGGAAGTATGGAGTTCGAGTGGGATTGTGAGTTGAAGTGAGGTATTATGATAGATGGTTTTATGGATGATGGTCAGAGTCTTGAACATTATTCTAAAGTGGATGGGAAGCCAGTGTAAGTTTTTTAGTATCGGTGTGATGTGGTCTTTACGTCGAGAATTTGTGAGGATCCTGGCTGCAGCATTTTGCAGCATCTGTAGAGGTTTGGTTGTGGAGGCGGGGAGGCCGAGCAGTAGTGTGTTGCAGTAGTCGATCTTTGAAAATAGTATGGCTTGGAGGACTGAACAGTAATCATGAAAGTGTAGGAGAGGTCTTAGCTGTTTTAGGACATGTAGCTTATAGAAGCATTCCTTTGTTTTGTTGTGAATGTCTTCACTAGCTTTGAAATGTCTTCACTAGCTTTGAAAAAGCCAAATAATCTTCACTAGAAATGTATGTTCACTAGAAATAATCTTCAATAGAAATGTCTTCACTAGCTTTGAAAAAGCCAAATAATCTTCACTAGAAATGTATGTTCACTAGAAATAATCTACACTAGACATGTCTTCACTAGCTTTGAAAAAGCCAAATAATCCTGAGTCTCGAGAATTCCATGTAAGATTTTTCTACAACTCTAGGCCTATGCATCAGAAGGTGCCCTCATCACTAGATTCAGATGCATTTCTTTCAAAGAATGTGTGGTAAATAAACACTTTCAAATGAATGCAGCAGTCAGATAGAATAACCTGGTTACCACCTGGATAACATGTTTGACAGGATGAGGCCACTCCACCAAGATATCCCACCCCTACACCCTGTTTAGATGTAAAGGTCAAACTCTAAACCTTGAGAGATAATTTTATAACAGTCCTAATTTTCAAAGCAGACTTATGCGTGCAAATCAGCAGGACCTCACGGATCTTGGCTTAATATAGGCAGACACGTTTACACCAGCTATAGAGCAGGTGTAAATATCCATGCAAATATATATGTGCATACTTTCAAAAATCAAAAGTACATGCATACATTTTCTTGCTCAAATTCTACCCCGGGAAGGTCTCATTGCAGAATGCATAAAAGTAGAAATGCAAGTGCTTCCATGCAAACTTTTTCATGTAAAACCCACAGGGTACTTTTCAAAAAGACAATTTATCCATGTAGGACTGTTTTAAGTGCCTAAATACTTTTGAAAATTACCTAAAAGCTTAAAGGGTTTCAATGTAATTGTTTTAGGTGACTTGTTTCTCAACATTTCACACCAATAATGACATGTGCCACTGCATGCATTACCAACTGAAGACAATAAATGTGATTTTTTTTGAATGGGAGCTCAATGTATATACTATTACAGTAAACCATTCACATTAAAATAAGCTGGTTCTTTGTCAAATTGGAATGGGCCTGTTGAATTAGGAGCAGAGTCATAAAACACATTTTATAGATGTACAACTTATTATCAATGATCACCCCCAGATTTCTAACCTGTGGGATCATGTATCAAAATACGCTGTGGTGTTAATGCATGCAAAAAGTATAGTATCGCGTGGCTTAAATGCAAATTTTTGAGGTGGGTGGGATTGGGGGAAGAGTTTTGGTGTGTTTTAGTTAAATTAGGGGCCATATCGCACCGTGCGGTAGCATAACTCAGCTATTGCACAGTTTTCATGCCGGAAATAACTACAGCTTTTCCCCTGGCATTAAGCTGTGTGATGTGTCTGAAATGGCCATAATGCAATTTGTGATAAACTTTTGAAATTGCATTTTGGCCATTTCTGGGCTTGGGGAGAAGTAGAGAGGGGAAGAGGAGGGGAGGGGAGTGGAGTGGAGAAAGAGAGAGAGAGAGAAAGTGAGCCTCTGGGGAGGGCATCACTGTGTGCACCTATTTATGTCTCTATAGAAAGGTCATTTGATAGGTCGAGGTGAGGTATTAGTGCTGGTTTAGGGTTTAGGGGCCTGTTTTGCTTGAACAGTGATGTACAAACAGCACAGTACACCTTGGTGAATATTTGATGTCATTTGGAGTGAGGAAAGTCTCACAAAAATGAAAATTTGTACTATGTTATCTCACCCTAGCTTGATGGTACCCTGTTATAGGGTCTATCAAGCAAGGGTGAGTGAACATAGAAATTTGGAGCAGACTGGGAGGGAACTTCCCTACCCTAACCTCCCTTCCACTCTCCTCTCCTCTCCTCTCCTCCCCACCCCTATCCCTTTCCTATCTATCCCCCGATTTTTTGTTTACCTTTTGCTCCTCATCAGGAGCAGTAGCAAATTGCACATGCCGGCAGGGTGCCGGTGCGCACTTCCCCAGCAAAGCGGCAAATGCCCACTGTCCCCGTCGCTTGCAGCCCCGTCCCTCCCTGACCCCCCCCCCCCCCCCGATCACCTCTCCCCACCCCCTAGACCACCCCTTTCCCTGGGCCCAGCATTTGTTTGCGTACCAAGGTTTACGCGCATGGTCGGGCCCATTTGAAAAAACCCTGGGATTTATGCACACCAGGTTTTTAAAATCCACCCGATACTGTATATACACACATATATGTACTCATGTCATAAGGGGTTCTACAGTAGGCAACAGGAACTCTTGATATCAAACCTGACATAGTATAAAGAGATCATACTTTAAAATCAAATGTTCTTGCTGTTTATGACAGTAAGTATTAAATAAGAATCCACAAGATTGCTAACAAGAAAGATGGCAAGGAAAACCTGATTTAATATATAATCCACTTCAACAATTAATCATTATTATAGTTAATTACCAGTGTGGTAGGATATAATTTAATTCTCCAAAATTAGATGAACTGACAGCACACATGTTTTTGAATCTGTCATATAATATCATGAGAATAAAAGGTTTATGTCATATTTGAATACGACTCATATTTACAAGTGAGGTCTACATAATCTGTTAGTTTGCTGTGTAAGTTTTGGTCTTATAAATTCTCTTTGCTTTTTGTGCTGTCTTAAAACAAAAAAAAAAAAAAAAGGCTTATGGTCATAAGGAAAATAGACCCAAAGAAGTCTGTGGCCTGAGACAAGCTCTAACACATTTCTGAGCCACAGGGTGGACTCATGGGATGCCTGCTGAGAAAATGCATGCTCAGTGAGCATGCCCAGACTATTAAAATGAATTGACATGTTAATGCTGACAGGAAAAGAGCACAAGAGAGCTTGCTAAATTACTGCTCAGTCAAGCACTAGGAGTCTGTGAGTGGCTAAGCCTTGATGAAAAAAAAAAAAAGGAAAATAAAGAAAAAAGAAAATAAACTTTATTGTCAAAAGCACCAATATAAACAAACACTAAAGGGCTGACTGTCATGTTAACCAGTGCACCTACCCATAAATCATATGGATTTTAATCATACCTGCCACCTCGGCCTGCTTGTCCCCTGAGAAATTGTTTTTCTTTTGCTCCCTCCTTCACTCACTTTCAATTATCTAGAAGCTGTTTTGTGTGTTTATTTATCTAAAGTTCATGTACAGTATGCATGCACAAATTTTCTCTGGGGGGACTAGGACCAGGCAGATCATATAAGGATGCGGTGGAGCATAGCGGCTAACATCTCAGATGAATGTATTCAGTCTCACAAAACCTTGCTCCGGACCATGATGACAACGAAAGGGGAGGACAGAAAGCAATTAGTGTGTGTACAATGATAGATTATGGCTTAATATTCAGACATTTCACCTTCTGGCTGCCATAGGTAGGCTTGCAGGATAATGAACAGAAAGTCCCCCCTGTTTGCTGATAATCCTTTCTATTTTAATAAAAAAATGATTCCTTTCCTTTGTGTAAATACCATAGGTAATTGATTTTTTTTCAACACTTATGATAAAAAAAAGATCTAAATAAATATAATATACTTAAAAAAAATTACATTAGCCTAAATGTTTGATATATCTGCTGCATGTATTTTGTAAAGACAGATACGGGTTTTCAAGAAATATGACCTGATACAACAGCCACCTTTTCCCTAAAATTTGAAACAACTGTCACAATATTCACTCCCTATGAATTCTACTAATTAGCTTCATGATAAGAAATGGATGCATTTGCATAAGGTATATTATTTTGTGGGGAGAAAAAAGCTAAATAGGAAAAAATAACAGAAAAACAGAAGGAAAATGAAAGGAAGAAACCATTATGAATCAGTATATATTATTCCAGAGTATTTCTGTATACTGCAATACATTGTGAATATCTCTTACTGAACCTGTTACTCATTTATTTATTTATTTAAAAATGTGTATATTCTGCCTAGAGTGATAAATCCTTTATCCTTAGAAATGTAGAAACAGAGGTCACCAAAGTATTATAGGAGATAAGTTTGGAAAGTAGAAACTAGTAATTAAATGTTAGATATTTTTCAATAAATATTTTTAAATGTGTATCAAAATGATACTGAGGTAATTTTCAAGAGGCTTAATGCATATAAAAGCAGCATATATCGTAGCAATCTTCAAAAGCTCAATTATGTGCAGGGATGGTAACTTTAAAACAGGTGTGTGGGTGTACATTTGTCAGCCCATGTCCTGTGACAAGGCCATTTTGTGTCATTTATTTATTATTTTTTATATACTGACATTCAATCTGAGATATCACATCAGTTTACATTCAGGTACTGTAAGTATTTCTCTATCCCCAGAGGGCTTACAATCTAAGGGGGTCATTTATCAAAATGCGATAAGGCATTTTCGCATGCGTTAATGGCTTATCGCATGCGAAAAGGCCCGTTAACGCATGCAAAAAGGTGTTTACCGCATGCGATCGCACTGTTTCGTATGGTGCGATGCAAATTCCAAAAATAGAAGGAGTGGAGAGTGGGCTGGGTTAGCCTGTCTGCAAAGAGCTATTGCACAGCCATAATGCTGTTTAACAACACCTCTTTGGATTGCATTAGGCTGTGTGATCATGCAGTAAGGTTTCATCACCATGTCAGTCTGATTTCAGAGAGAGAGAGAGAGAGAGAGAGAGAGAGAGAGACTGGCCATAATGTCATGGGCCATAATGTCATGGCCCATAGGTAGGTATTTGTATCCCTATGGTAGGCCCACCTAGTAACTCGAGGTAGGGTTTAGGTAACAGTGTAGGGGGTTAGGGACCACTTTCACATTCAATGTGAGATGTACGAACAGAACAGTGGTCTCTTGTGAAGATTTGCTGGTCTTCGGAGTGAGGAAACTCACTCCAAGATGAGATTTGGGCAAGGTTCTCTCAAGCTAGCTTGATAACCAAGCTGTGCATGTGTGCTTGGCCCATGGATTTTATAACACACTCGATCAGGGTTCCATTGCTTGAGTATAGAAGTCGCATTAGCAATAGAGACGAGCGTGCATTTCTGGTCTCTCATTGTATGGTCATTTGTTTGATGATTTATGTAGGACAAATGTGCAAAATACCTGGTCTTAGTCATAATGTAAACTGACATGAAGTGATAAACAAAATGTTTGGTATATAAAAATGTTAAATAAATAAAATAAATAATGTTAACCACGGGGAGGCAATCACAAGTTATGAAAGTTATTGGATTTTTAAATTTATCACAATTTCTCCTTTTGGCATTAATGATAAAATCAATTGGTTCTCATTCTGAAGACATTTTTATTTTTTTGGACTATTTCAGTTTAGTGATTTTCTATATTTGATTTATAGCTGACAAATGCAACAAGTGTGCAAAGCAACAGATCCACTAATAGCCCCAACTTTCACTATTCTTATTAGATTTGCACTATTGTCTGTATAAAAAACCTGCATGAAGACTCCTGCCTCTCCTATCTAGTTGCCTACTTAGCAGCTTCTTTCTTAATGCTGATAGGATATTGCATAGCACATGAAGGCTATCCATCACTTGGGTGTGCAGCACCACCCACCCTCATCCTGATGCTTACTCCCCATTAGAGCTGCTGCCTGGTATAGGTCCAGCTCCTGGCAGGCCCCAAAACTGGTCCATTTCTGAGCAGGCCCCAGCACCGGACAGTTTCTGGGCAGGTATCAGCTGGGCAAGGTGTGGGCAGACCCAGGTGCTGGGCTGGATCCAACTTTTGCCCAGGAGTGGGGAGGGGTCACAGAGGATTGTGGAAGCTCATCCAAGGCCACCCAAAGCTCTGTTTTTCTGTTTTTATTTTGGGTTTCTTCATTTTTAATGCTTTTGTTTTCAGTTTAACAAATGAACACCAATAAAATATTAAACAAACGGAAAACATGAAAAAATGAAAACATGAACCTGAATGAAAAATTTGGGCCACACATTCCTAATAGAAAGTAAAACAATCTTTCCTGAAAAGACTTCAGTTGGTATGGGAGTTTAAAATGATGTGCTATAACTTATCTGCTAAATATGGAGGCAGAGCAGGCATACCTCAAATACATTTATAAACAAGTACTACAATTTTAAATTGTATTCTGAATGAGATAGGTAATCAGTGCAATTTTTCTAAAATTAGAGAAACTGCTCCTTAGCTCTAGTTCAACTTAAGACCCTTGCAGCTGTGTTCTGAATGAATCACAATTTTACCAAATATTTCTGTGGAAGGCTTTCATATACCACATTGCAATAATGAACTTTGAAATGAACAATGTTTGCATCACTGCTGCCAAATCAAAAGTAGTTAAGAAAGGTTCTGCTGTGATAATAAATGCAATTTTTCAAAAGCAGCCCGACACACTGATTTAATTTTGAGGTCAAAGATAATTTTGAGCGAAACTGCACCCCAAAATTTCAAATTCAAGAGCTATCAGGCAATACTGCCTCATCCAAAAGCATCATTTCTGGCTACCAGAAAATACTCTGGTTTGTCACAATTTAATTTTATCTATTTAGCTTCCTATTCCAGCTACTCATTGGTTGATCACATCCATAGATTTTGAAACATAGTTTTTACTTAAAAGAAATTATACCTGGATATCATTGGCATAAATGAAGCAACAGCACTCAAAATTCTAAATGACCTTACAGATCAGTTGCAAATAAATATTAAAAAGAACAGGATAAAGTAAAGACCCTTGAGACATACCACAAGCCAAAAAAATAAGTCTGTCTGTTATTTATCCATCTGGACATAATTGCTTTTTATTATATAGAAAAGATGAAAAACATTTTAAAAGCATGCTACAAATCCCCTTAGGGCCAGATTTTCTAACCTACGCGTGGGCGTAGATTTGTGCGCGCAACCCGGCGCACACAAATCTAGGCCAGATTTTATAACATGCGCGTGCAGCCGCGTGCATGTTATAAAATCCAGGGTCAGCGTGTGCAAGGGGGTGCACACTTGTGCACCTTGCACGCGCCGAGCCCTAGGGGAGCCCCGATGGCTTTCCCCATTCCCTCCGAGGCCGCTCCAAAATTGGAGCAGCCTCGGAGGGAACTTTTCTTTCACCACCCCTCCCCCCCCCCGCACCTTCCCCTCCCTTCCCCTATCTAACCTGCCCCCCAGCCCTACCTAAATCCCCCCTACCTTTATTATTTAAGTTGTGCCTGCCTCTGTGCAGGTGTAGGTTGCCTGCGCCGGCCAAGTGCCGGCCTAGCAGGGCTTCGGAGACCTCTGGCCATGCCCCCGCCCCGCCCTGGACCGCCCACTCCCCGCTCCTTTTTTCAAGCCCCAGGAGATACGCTCATCCTGGGGCTTGCGTGCGTCGCCGAGCCTATGCAAAATAGGTTCGGCGCATGCAGGAGCAGGTTTTCGGGGTTACACGCGTAACCCTTTGAAAATCCGCCCCTTAGATTTCAACACTGTATCAGGATGTCATGATTTATATTGGTATGTAGAACAAACATTTTCGTTTAGTTTTGACTGTCATTTTATTTGGATATTTTTTCATTTTTTTAGTGTTGTTTATTTTTGTTTTTATTTTTTTTCTAATTTTGGAAAATAATGAATGCTATTTGAAAATAGTGTGCACTGGTTAGAAATATATCACACTGTTTGAAAATAGTGGGGTAGATTTTAAAAGCTTGCGCATGGGCGTGCATGTGCATGCGCTACCCGGCGGGCACACATGTACTCCCGATTTTATAACATGCATGCGCAGGCAAGCGCATGTTATAAAATCTGTGGTTGGCGCGCGCAAGGGGGTGCACAATTGTGCACCTTGCGTGCACCGAGCCCGCTCCGAGCTGCACTGCCTTCCCCCTTTCCCTCCCAGGCCTCTCCGGAATCAGAGCGGCCTCAGATGGAACTTCCCTACCCCCCACCCCACCTTCCCTTCTGTTACCTCCCCCGTCCTTTCCCCCCTACCTTTGATGATTTCTTTTTTTTTTTTTAATCACAAAACTTACTTCAGCCCTGGGGCTGAAGTAAGTTGCAGGTGCCGGCCGACTGCCGGCGCGTGATCCCTGGCACAGTGGCAAATATGGCTGCTGTGCAGGGAGCCTGACCCCAGACTGCCCCTTTTTGCAAGCCCTGGGACTTACACATGCTTTTTAAAATAGGCCCGGCGCATGTAGACCCATTTATGTGTGTAACCCTTTTAAAATCAGGCCCAGTTTGTGTCATTTCCCAATATCTAAAACAAAATGTAAAAAATCAAAAATACCTGAGTAAGATCTGGGAGGATTCTCTGATATCCCCTGTTCCACTCTCACCCTCCCCCACTGCCTAGGGGTGTGCATTCGGATTGACCGCATTAGTAAAACGCAACTCATATTTTTTTTTTACTTAAAAAATTGATTCGACATAAACGATCGGATTTCCCACATATCGAACATAGATATGTTCGATATGTGGGAAATCGCGATTGTTGAGCCAAAATAAAAATATAAACCCCCTCACCCTTCTTAATCCCCCCCCCCCCCGACTTACCACAACTCCCTGGTGATGGAGCGAGGAGTGAGGACGCCATTTCTGCAATCCTTGGCGAGAAGCATGTGACGTCGGCGGCACGTCGAGTGACGCCGGCGTCACGTGATTCCCGGCTCGTTCGCGCCGGACGGCTCGTTCGGCCCAAAAAGAACTTTTGGCCAGCTTGGGGGGGCCTCCTGACCCCCTCAAGCTGGCCAAAAGTTCTTTTTGGGCCGAACGAGCCGTCCGGCGCGAACTTGCCGGGAATCACGTGACGCCGCGTCACTCGACGTGCCACCGACGTCACATGCTTCTCGCCAAGGATTGCAGAAATGACGTCCTCACTCCTCGCTCGATCACCAGGGAGTTGTGGTAAGTCTGGGGGGGGGATTAAGGAGGGTGAGGGGGTTTAATTTTTTTTTTTGCACATATGTACATATACCCAACTCATTGGATTTTTTTTATGTCCATATTGGCCGCAAGTGGGACCCCCTTTCGGACATAAAAAATATGAACATAAAATTTTGCTCTGCACATCCCTACCACTGCCCCCAGAAGATAATATTTGGGAAAAATCTCCATTTACATGGCGTGATCCTAACTCCAACCCCTTTATCTTGTTTAAAAAATAGCCCTTCCAACTGTCAGCTCCTCCCATGCCTACCCTAGCCCATTCTCCTGCCCCTCCCTCCCCAAACTTACCAAAATTGGCCTGGTAACCAAGTGGTGTCCCGGATATGACCCCTCCATTCTGGGACCCAGCAGCCACCATGTTCCAAAATGGCACCAGATCTTTGCTCCTATCATATGATAGTGGCTGCCCAATGGCATCAGTAAAAAAATGACATGAAACAACATAGATAATGTTCTTAAAATTGTCTATGTCATTTCAAATAAATGCACATCCCTAATGATTTTTAACAGTGTTTCCCAGCACTCTCCTGGAGGCACAGCTATCCTGTCAAATTGTCAGGAATGACACAATAAATATGCATAAAATAGATTTGTATATATTGGATCTCCAAACTATGCAAATCTATGTGAAACATATTCATTGCAGAAACCTGAAAACCTGACGAGGGAGGAGTGCCTCCAGAAGAGGTTTGAGAAACATTGATTTATAGTAATAAAAGCAGTCAAAACAAAAAGTGACATATCTATTCATAAACCATTATTGAACCAATTTCTAAAATAATCTATAACAGCTACCAAATAGTACTATGATACATTCTAAAAATAGATTGACATCTGTCCAAATACACAAATTCATCTACAATATGTTGAGCTTAAAGAAACTGCTTTTCTTATTAATTTTCCTAAATATGATAAGTTAGAAATAAGATGTTAATTTGTAATCTCTGAGGGTGCTAAATATCATATTTTTTTAACAATGGTTTAACTATTGTCACTTTTAATAACTCAGGGAACTGAACTTCCTGCAATGAGGTATTTATCACTTAACCAACCAACTTTGTAAAATCCTCCTCATTCTAAAAATAGTTTTTATTTTAATTAAAGTGCTAGAATATATTTTATGAATGCATCTACTAATGTGAAATGTGCTTAAACCTAATAACTATTGTTAAAATAGAATACTTAGCCCAACTGTTGATCACTCAAAAACCAAATTGGAAATTTCAAACTTTCTCCCGATATGGCCCATGTTTCAACTGAAAACAGTCTTCTTCAGGGGAAATCGTTTTCATGAATAAAGGCAAAATATTCTCAGATCCTAAAAACAAAAGTAATTAATAAAATCAAACATACACATTCACTGAGGATCCAACTTCAAATTAATTTCATCCACTGAAACATCCTATCTCGAAACTAATTTCATGTATCTCCACAGTAACATTATATCATTATTGTACCTTAACTCCTTAAAGTATCAATTACTCATTCCACAGTTTAATGCACCACCCAGAACAAGAACAGAAACTCACCCGGACAATATTAAATGCCTCTCAAAAGATCTCAACATGGCATCTCAGTGTCAAAGTTGTCTACACAAACTCATGTTTAAATCCCCCTCCCGGTATTCGTCATGGGAAGCAGTAGTCTAGCTCATTCCCTATGGACTACACGACCCATCATGCAACACAATTTTAAAGCCTAAATCCACTCACTAACTTACATCTATTCCTCTCTCCAATCTGCCAAAAAACTAACCTGCAAACCGTTCACCACTGTCATTACTTATTATATTCAACACAACCAAGGTGATTGTTTTAAAAAAACTGACCAATCGATCTCCTTGTTCAAACCTTTTGGCAACACTGTATCAAAAAATTAAATCCACTTTTGTTCCCTTTGTAGGAGATAGTTGTCAAAATTCCTGCCTCAATTGCAAGGGCTAGGTTTTTCAATTACCGCAAATGTCAAATCTACAAATGTGTGATTTTTATCCAGACAGTGCTGTTCTAGGGGCGCTTCTAGTCTGCTTCTTACCATAGCACTCCGGTGCTCTATCATTCAGGTCTTAAGACTCTGTTTTGTTTTGTCAATATATAACAATAGGCAAGGGCACCAAAGTCCATACACCACGCCTCTAGATTCACAATTAGTAGACGCTTCCAATCTGAATTTACCATTTGCAAAAAATGGCAGTATATCTCCCTCGAACAATTGTGCACATACAGAACACTTCTTACAGGCATAATGTCCCTTCTTGATCGTATCATTATATGGTTGTCCCAATGTTTCATCAACAAAATCCAAGTGGACAATCATATCTCCTTGTTCCACCCGTAAAAACTACTAATCACAGAACCTTGAGAGACCGAGCCCTTTCAACAGCAGGCCCTCCGCTATGGAACTCTATCCCACCAGATCTCAGAAACGAACCGTGCCTCTTAACGTTTAGGAAAAGACTTAAGACATGGCTCTTCAGGCAAGCCTTCCCGAACTCCACCTAACAAGATCCATCAATAATTCCTATGCTAAGTAGCTGTATATAGTGGACTCCATATTTATTTTGTTCTCTTGTATATATAGAGGACTCCTTATTTACATTGTACACTTGTATATAATTATCCTCCTCTATCTCTTTTATTTCTTACAATCCCAGTTCATTAGCCCTTGTTAATTGTAACTGCTTCTCTTCTCCACGTTTATTTATGTTTTTGGTTATATTTTTGCACCCCTGTTTTCTGTAAACCGACATGATGAGAACGAGTTCTTGAATGCCGGTATAAAAAAAACCTTAAATAAATAAATAAATAAATAAATAAATAAAGTGTCTGAATAGATTCAGTATGACCAAATTCTCAGCTCCTAGCAATGTGAAAGCTGAATGGACACGTAGGATAGGCACAGTAGATTTCAGAATTCATATTGATACAGAGACCAAGAATAGGCATTACACCTCTTTAACTAGGAACAGCTAAGGGGCATGTCATTTTAAAACATTTGCTCCTTAAACATTGTGCTTTATAAACTCTGCTGCTGTAAGAAGTTAAACTTTATTTCTGTGCATTCAAGTGGGCTAATTTTATTTCTGTGCATTCAAGTGGACTAACACGGCAACCACACTATACTGTTAGAATGACACAAGACAGAGGATGCCCCAGTGCAGAGTAATTTACATAGAACAATCAGGAAATTGATCCATTTATGACTGACAGTTTCACTTAGGAAAAGATAAAGGAATGTGCAGTGCACCTAACAGGATCCAGCATAGTAGTTTAATCAGATTGTGACAGTGTGACTCAACTTTTAGGTTATCTGATTTCATCCAAGGATAAACTGAAATAGAGCAGCTTTTTTCCTGAGACTAAACTGGTGGGAAAATGATGACGTGAGAGTTATCCAGCAATAATGTTTACATTGTTTACACTGGGCCTGAATTTTTCCCCCATCAATACAGAATGGCAGAAAAGCCTTAAATGTTAATTTTCAGAGTTGCATGCATAAGAAATAAGCTCAAACAAGTGTAAATAGCATATACTCATGTATATACTATTTTGTAACCCTCAATATACACATTTTAGTTAGGGTAGGTGACTAAATTTGCACATTTAAAAATGGGTGGGCCAGGGACATTAAAAGGTGAGGCCAACATTCACTATTTTATAAACAATTTCCACATGTAAATTTGGCAGTTTATACATGTTTTTCCTGGATTAAGAGATCGTAAATATCTTAACAGTGATCTGAGTGGGGGATCTGAGTGAAAATGGGGGAGTTCAGGCTGAAAAGCCTGGAGGGTCTCAATGGACAGCAGATGGATTGGTAGACTGTTACGATCCTGCTTGTGGAGCCCATCCTGTGAGCAGGCCTCTTCACTTACTGCTGCTGCCCCTCCCCGCAGCCCGGCCACCATTGTTGTCCTCCTGTGCGGCTGGAGAGGTCGCTGCCACTCCAACGCCGTTCCTGGTGCGGCCCGGAGGCCGTCGTCACTTTGGCCTCTTCCCAGCACAGCCTGGAGGCTGCTGTCGATGCTCCGTCTTCACGGTGGGCAGAGCCGCTGCCACCAAGTCTTTCTATGGTGGGGAGCCGCTGCTGGTTTGCTCTCGCTTTTGGCTGGAAGGCGCCGATGTCAGGCCTTTGTTTTGTGGCCTAGTGCCGCCTCTGCCTGCCTCTGTCTTCTTTGCGGCAGGGACGTCGCTGTCCATTGTCCTGCTTCTTCCAGGGCCCTCCTCTAGGCGCCGGCGGGTGCCTCTTCTTTGTAGTTAAAGGGCCAGCAGTGGGAAAAGCCCGTGGCCCCACCGGAAGTCCTCTTCACTCCACTTACTGCTTCAGCCCTATAAAAGGGCTCAGTTCCTGATCTTCGGGGCCTTCAGATCGGAATCCATGGTCATCCATGTTCTTCTGTGCCAGTCCAGGTCCTCCGTGGTCTTCAATTGTCTTGATGGCTCTTTGTTCTGTGTTCCTGGTCTCCTCGTTCTGATGTTCCTGGTCTCTTCCTTCATCGGAGCACCTTCATCGCCTGTCCCATGTCCTGAAGTTCTGTGTCCTGATGTTCCAGATGTTCTGTGTTCCTGTTGTCTTGGTCCTGATGCCTTTGTCTTCACTTCTGCAACAAGTTCCCAGTGTCCTGCATCCACCTTTCCTGGCGTGCCACCGTCATGGTCCGTGACCAGCCCATGGGGAGCTATGTAGGGTGCTTCGTGGTACAAAGCTTTCTTCTCGTCTGCAGCGCAAGTCTCTGGAAGACACTTGTTTTTAATGTTCCGAGTTGCGAGTCTTGAATCCTGAGTCTTGAATCCTTTCCCGATCTTCGGAGTTCCTTGCCTGCTTCCGTCCATGCCCAAGACTCTGCCAGGACCTGCTCTGCTCCAGCGTGGTCCATGACCAACCACAGGCAGCTGTGTAGGGCATGCCCCGGTGCAGGCCTTTACTGAATCTTTGACATGTTCCAGTCTCAAGTTCCACTACTTCGCCTGGAGTCTGCTTCATGCTCAGCGTGGTCTGTGACCAGCCATGGGTGGCTGTGTAGGGCACGCTGCGATGCAGTTCTCACCCAGTACTTTTGCCTGACTCCTGAAACCTTGCCTGAGATCTTCTGAGTAACCTGAGTCCTTGTCCGAGTCTTCTGAGTAACCTGAATCCTTGTCTGAATCCTTCCAAGTCCCAAGTCTTCGTATGAGTCTTCCGAATAAACTAAGTCCTCGTCTGAGTCCTTCCAAGTTCCAAGTCCTCATCTGAATCCTCCCAAGTTCCAAGTCCACGTCTTGTTCCTGCCCTCAGCCTCCGTCTGGCCTCACGCAATCGTCGTTCCCAAGCGGTGGGTCCGAAAGGGCCTTTGAGTGGCCAGAGACCAGCATTGTGTTGCTGGGTCACCTTGGTGCATGTAGATCCAGCAGAGGGCTGATTCTGCTTGGTGCTTGTTCCAAATTCCTTTCTTTAGTTCAAGTCCTGCTTTGTTCCTGCTCCGCCTGTGCTTGCATGCGCTCACCTCCCACGGTGTGGCTCAGGGCTCCTCTCTGAGACGTGCCGTGGTTCAGGGGCTCACACTCTCCCATGATCTAGCGGCTATGCCCGTATTAGGACCCATAGGTCGCAGTCACAACATAGACTGGTAAATTGGTAATTTCATTGCCGCATGCATGTTAGAAAATCTCATGGCTTACATGTGTAAAAGCCGATTTACAGCGATAACTGCTACTTCTCTGGTTAAGATAGACAGCTGTATAGGTCTAAAAATTGCTACTTATTACTACCATCTGATTTAGCTGGATAAGTAGCATTGTTTAGACTTATCTGGCTATCTGGCAGCCAGATAAGTGGTGTTTTAAAATGTATCTGGCCAAATAGCGGCTTTCTTGCTACTTAGCCGGATAAAGCAGAATTTATCAGGATAAATGCCACTACTTACTTGAATATATCAGAATTTATCCGGATACGTGCAATATATATTCAGTTTATTTTTTTTTACATATTCGCACATGTTGCAGGGTGCACTTATGTGCATTTTATCACCTGCATATATTATATACACGCAGGTACTAAAATACAGGAGTAGATTTTCACGCAGCCATATACACATGTATTTATTTGCATGTGCAGTTGTTTGGAAGTTATCCTCCTTGTGAATCGGGCACTTTGTAAAGTAGTGCTAATAAAATAATTATGCTATCCTAATGGACAAAGTTAAATTGTAGCAGTTTCAACATCTAGCATGCCATCCATGTTTGTGTAAGGTAATCTGTTATATATATATGCAGTACAATGCTTTTTTAGATATTGCATGTAAACAATATAATGAAAGAATATTTATATTGAATTTATAACTATTTTATGTTATATTAAATTAGTTCTTCCCAAAATCCCGTGCTCTCATCAACCAAAAATATTCTAAATAAACTATCTTAGTTTATTTAGAATATTTTTGGTTGATGAGAGCACGGGATTTTGGGAAGACATTTATATATTTTTGATTTCTCATCACAAGCGGAGAGGGATATTGAATATTAAATTAGTTAGCATTAGGATTTATACTCAGTGTTTCTTACTGAAATCTGACCATAATATACCCTCCCTCCCTGAAACAAAAATTTGAAGGCACTCAGGCCTTAATTAAAAAACAAAAAAAACCCAAGTCTTATGATGTTGACCCCCTTCCCCCATCCCAACCACAAAACCTTAAAATATCAAAGTCCCTCCCCTGGCCTCTTTCCTGAAGAGCACCAGAGACCCATCATCTGACACCTACCACTCCTGTGATATCTTAAAGATTCCTTGTGGCCTAGTGTGCCCAGGAATGGCCAGTCTCTTGGCCAGCAGGTCACTAAATTAAAACTTCTGCCGACCAGGCCCATAATAGGAATGTTCCTATCACGCGATGGAGTATTGCTAGTATGAACGCCGCCCTAAGCCATTTTGATTTTCGGGGATGCTTCAGGCCCACTAGGCCACCAGGGATTTTTAAGGTACTACAGGAGGTCTCATGGTCATAAAAGTAGCATATATCATAGCAATTTTCAAAAACCCATTTACATGTATAAAAACTTTTTAAAAATTCAGCCCTATAGAGTGAATTTTAAAAGGAGTTACATGACTAAAAGTGGCAATTTTGAAAAGTCCATTTACATGTATAAAGCCCATTTAAACACATAAAACCCAGTTTTACATGAGTAAATCCTTTAGAAAATTGCCTCCATTGGGTTTAGTAATATCAGTTCAAGCATTAAAATTCTTGGAAAAAATATATTCCTATGATATGAAAAGTGAAGAAAATGAATAAATATAGGCCTGGATTCACCATTCTAACACAGAATGGTGAATCCAGCAAAAACAGGGGGCAGGGGGGCGAAGGAGGAGGCAGGCGTGCGAAAGCTGGCAGCCATCGCACCACTGTGATGCGCCGGCTGCCGGCTTTCGCACCGAATAGCGACACCATAAAAGGTGTAGTTATTCGGCATGCTACTGGCGACGATAACGTGTCTTACCTTATCGCCGCCAGCGAAGACATCGCAGAGTCTGCTCCGACGCCACCCCAACTCCTCCCTTCACCACCCCAACTCCGCCCCTAGCAAGCTATCACACGCGAAAAGGGACTTTTCGCTTGCGATAGCCGCTTATAGAAAATGACCCCCATAGTTAGTAATCTATGTGGTTGCAAAAATAAGAATCAACTTGCTCTTCTCTCTAGAATCTTTCTCTGCATGACCTTTACCCTATTGGTAACCACCATATATTTTCCAGTGCTTGCAACAGACAGTGGATATTCTGAGTGCATCTTATGCGAGTCACTGGTTATGAAAAGGAACAAAGGCAATTGAGAAAAGCTCTTTTATTGATTAAGCATATCATATGTCACTATTGTCTATAATCATAGGCATTGTAGCATGGAAAATGAAATCAGCAAAATGCAATCACCTAAAAGGTTTGTATATTTTATCTAAATGTATTTAACCTTCTGAAGTTCTAAATTTGGCAAAATAAGTTTCTCATCTCTTGAATCAACTTACACGAGAGACAATCAGAATGTGTGAAATCATCTGAATGAAACATTTTGCTTATGACTGAGTTTGAGTGGCGCAGTAGGAAGGGCTAGGATTCTAAACATTTAGCACTAGCACCAATATAAATCAAATTTCTTTTAAACAGTTTTGTGAAAATGTATGTTAACCTTTCACTTATAAGTCTAGAAAAAAAATCTTTCCCTCAGTTGTTTGGGGGCTATTGAAATGACACTGAGTGATTTTACAGACAGAATGACAGGGGCAGCTGTCATTGCACCTCTCATTGATTTCCTGTTTTTGTTGCCATAGAAAAAGAACAAAATGGAGGGCATACAAAAAATAACCATATTAGGTGACACTAAGGGCACACAGAAAATAAAAGACCAGCTTATTTCTAAATCAAAGAATAGTGTATCAAGTTTTTGTTTTGTAATACAATATAGCGTTCAAGCATACATTTTGACAACAAAAAATTGTTGCTTCTATAATCATAATTTGATGTATGCAATTAAAATGTATATCTATCTATATCTATATTTATCAGGTCCAAAATAAATTACATAGACATTTTCAATTTAAAATAGTAAATATTTTATGGCAAAACACTAACCTGTCCATTTTTAAATGCAAAGAAATTGTGCAGAAATGATGTGCCAATACATTTCTTGGTCAAACTAGTAACAGATCTAGTATATAGAAAGAAGTAATTGGAGTTCACTGAAGTTGTCCCTTTTGGTAGTTTCAGAAAAAATAATTCTATTGAATAAGAATAAATGGAATTGGTCACTTCTGAATTAGAGTATACTATTACACATTGTCTACATTTTGAGAACATTTTCCAAAGGCATTTACATAGGTAAACATATTTACCCTTGTAAAAATAGCTTTTTGAAACCCCTCTCCCCAGTTAGTGTGAGTAAAAGTACTTATGCTGTTTCCTGAGTTCAACAGGCAGAGAGGTCCATAATACTTGTCCAGTGGCAGCAAATATATTTTCCTGAAATTCAGCTAACTGAATAGATTGCACTGAAGGTGTTATGTGCGCCGGCCATGGCAGACCCGCGGCTCAGCCACCTCACCTCTTTCAAAGTAATCCAGCATCTGGTCCCTCGTCTCTGGCAGCTGTTGGCCGCCGGCTCCATCCTCAGGCCGCCCCTGGTGCCTCCGGCTCTGCTGCAGCTCCTGATGCTCTGCATCAGGCCTCTCCGCATGGCCAGCGGAGAGACGCCATCCCGACCAGCACCGTGCCCCTCCCTAGGTGCACGTGCACGCACAGTTAGTCTTTAAATAGGGCCCGCAGCGGGAACCTGGCCGCGACCCAAGGTGATGACGTCAGCAGAGCTCCGGTATATAAGCCGGGCTCCGCTCTCTCAAATTGCCTTTGCAACAGGTCCCCTCGCTAGTCGAGTACTCATTGCCTCTTCAGTTCCTGGTTCCCGATCCTGATTGTCTTTGTTCCTGTTTCCTTGTTCCTGTGTTCCTGTTCCTTCATCTCTCCTTCGGATTGCTGATCTGGTTTGACCTCTGCATTGCCTGACTACTCCGTTGCCTCTCTCCAGCCCCAGACCTCTGCATTGCCTGACAACTCCATTGCCTCTTTCCAGCCCTGGACCTCTGCATTGCCTGACTACTCCATTGCCTCTCTCCAGCCCCGGACCTCTGCATTGCCTGACTACTCTGTTGCCTCTCTCCAGCCACGGACCTCTGCATTGTCTGACAACACTGTTGCCTCTCTCCAGCCCCAGACCTCTGCATTGCCTGACTACTCTGTTGCCTCTCTCCAGCCCCGGACCTCTGCATCACTTGACTACACCTTTGCTTCTCTCCAGCCCTGAACTTCTGCTTCGTCTGACCATCCTTTTGACTCTCTCCTCATCTAGACCTCAGCCTTGCTTGCCACTGCTTCCAGATTGCCGCCAGCCCTGATCCCAGCTTGCTTAAAGACACCTGCTTTTGTCCTGGACATGGTTCATTCAGGCTTCGGCCTGTTCTTGCTCGGGCACCCTCTGTCAAACTGTGTTCCTATTGGCACCCGGGTTTCCAGGACATCGCCTCGTCCAGTACAGACTGATACCTACACTAGTTGCTGCCTCTGGGCTGACCTCGATCCATCCATCAATCACCACTGACGGAGGCCACCTAAGTCCAGCCGGCCCCGGCACCTAAAGGCTCAACCCACGGGGAATGAGGGCTGGTATTGGTGAAGCACCAGCCGGCCTCTGTCCATCAGCCCTCTCTGCCTACCGATGGTAGGGACCTGTAGGATCCCTCCTACGGGTAGCGTCAATACCACCTCAGCCCAAGGGTCCACCTCCAGTGCAACAGAAGGGACATTGAGGAGACAATGGCTCATTGACCTGAGATGTCTGGAGGGTTTATAGATACTCAGCAAAGAATTGATGCATCGTAGATAGTACTTACTTTATGTTTTGTATATTATGGTCAGAATTTTTCAATGTAATCCTTGACTGGACCGGAGGGATGGGATGTAATTTGTATTTTTTTTAATGAATGAAATGAATCAAACATTCCATGACATGAGATTTGTGGGGGAAAACTTCCTGAAAATGAACCAAAAAACAAACACATGTTTTTATCCCTTAATACCCTTAATACGGAGTTTCCTATCAGGTACTGTCTAGACCCCTTTTGACCAACCCAGTAATAGCTGATGCACCATGTAACTTCCCATTGGAAAACGATGACCATAGCTCTCATAGAAAATGTAAATCTATAAGAGTTTCTAATTATGGCTGCTTTGGAAAAACTTGATTTCCTATATTCTTCAATATACTGCAGCAGAAGCACATAAGATACAAGACCCCCGTTACCAGCCCTCAGAAAGCAGGAAATCCATGACCTTATTCACTCCACTCAAATATCCCACCCAGGTGGATGGAGCAAAGGATGCTTGCAGTAATCTTCATGACTCTGGGAATCAAGCCTCCATAAGAAATCTAGCACAGGACCGCCCCCTGTTTTGGCCCCCCGCCCCTCATTACCTAAAGTATCGCAGGCCTGCGATACTTTAGAAAATGAGGCCCTAAGTCTATTCCAAGCTGCTTATCCCAGGAGTAAGCAGTAGATTTTTTCAAATCTATATTAATAATGGTTTGGTAAATGCATTTTTCCTCCAGGATCTTGTCCGAACATTTTTTAAACTCAGCTACACTAATAGCTTTTACCATATCCACTGCCAATGAATTCTAGAGCTTAATTATGCATTGGGCTGGATTTTTAAACCTACGCGCGTGGGGTGATTTGTGCGCGCTACCCGGCACGCACAAATGTAAGCCCGATTTTATAACATGTGCGAGCAGTCGCTCGCATGTCATAAAATCCTGGGTCGGCGAGCGCAAGGGGGTGCACACTAGGGCACCTTGCGTGTGCCAAGCCCTAGGGGAGCCACAATGGTTTTCCCCGTTCCCTCCAAGGCTGAAATTGGGGCAGCCTTGGAGAGAACTTTCCTTCGGACCCCCACCTTCTCCTCGCTTCCCCTATATAAACCACTCCCCAGCCCTACCTAAATCTCCCCTACCTTTATTTTGTAAGTTACGCCTGCCTCTGGCAGGAATAACTTGCGCGCGCCGGCTGGCTGCCAGCATGCGATCCCCTGGCAAGGCTGCTGTACCGGAGACCTCGATACCACCCACACCCTGCCCCCAGACCACCCCTACCCCGCCCCTTTCACAAAGCCCCGGGACATACGCGCATCCCGGGGCTTGGCTCGCGTCGCCGGGCCTATGTAAAATAGGTTTGGCATGCACAGGAGTGGTTACACACGTAAATCCTGAGGATTTACACGCACAACCCTTTTAAAATCCGCCCCATTGAGTAAAAAAATATTTTCTCTTATTAGTTTTAAATATATTACCTAGTAACTTCATTGTGGGTCCACTGGTCTTTGTATTATTCAAAAAAGTAAACGACTCTTTTACGATTACTCTTTTCATTCCACTCATTATTTTATAGACCTCTATCATATCTCCCCTCAGCTGCCTCATCTCCAAGCTGAATAGTCT
Organism: Rhinatrema bivittatum; assembly: GCF_901001135.1. Taxonomy (NCBI): domain Eukaryota; kingdom Metazoa; phylum Chordata; class Amphibia; order Gymnophiona; family Rhinatrematidae; genus Rhinatrema; species Rhinatrema bivittatum. The sequence continues at coordinate 66,787,834 of NC_042620.1, read as the reverse complement.
TAACCTCTTTACCCTTTCTTCACAGGGGAATTGTTCCATCCCCTTTATCATTTTGGTCATTTTCTCTGTACCTTTTCTAATTCTGCTATATCTTTTTTGAGATGTGTTGACCAGAACTGCACACAATACTCAAGATGAGGTCGTAACATGGAGCAATACTGAGGCAATATGATATTCTCTTTTTAATTCTCCATTACTTTGCTAATAATCCCTAGCATTCTATTTTCTTTCTTGGCTGCTGCTGCACACTCAGCAGAAGATTTCAACATATTTTCAATGCTGACACCTAGATCCTTTTCCTGAGTGTTAACTCCTTATGTGGAACCTTGCATTATGCAGCTATAATTTGGGTTACTCTTCCCTAAGTGCATCATTTTGCACTTGTCCACATTAAATTTCATTGGCTATTTGCATGTCCAATCTCCAAGTTTTGCAATGTCTTCTTAAAATTTCTCACAATCCTCTTGCAATTTAACAACTTTGAATAATTTTGCATCAGCAGCAAATTTGATCACTTCATTTGTTGTTCCCATTTCCATGTTGTTTATAAATATATTAAAAAGTAGTGGTCCCGGGGGCGCTCTCGCGCGACGCACAAGATGGCCGCCTGAGTCTTCGGCTCTGAGAGTCCCCGCTCCGTTTTTCTTCTTTGTTGTGGACCCAAGTTCTTTTTCTGGCTATTTTTAGTTTTTTTTGTATATCTCTACCATGGCTACCTCGAAATCAGGAAAAATCGAAGCGGCGTTCGCGGCCTCTGCTGGCACGAAACGTTCTAAGCCGGATCCCCCCACGCCAGAGAAAATGGGCGCTACGAAAACCATGGCCTCCGCGGAGTTAGTTTTGGCCGAATTGAAACAACTTAAAGACCTGATCCAGGTGAATATTGATACTACTACAGCGATTCGCACGGATTTGCAAATAATGACCACGCGTATGGACGGTTTTCAGAATCGACTTGATGATACTGAATCGCAGGTTGCCGCCCTTCTTATCACAACTGCGCCACTGGCTGGCTTAACGAAAGAGATGGCGCAACTCAAGTCCGATTTTGAAGATCTTTCTAACCGGAATCGACGAAATAACATTCGTATATAAGGGATCCCGGAGGGTGTGGAGGGGACGGACTGCTTACAATTTTTAGGGAAATTTATTCCTACCCTGTTACAAATCTCTTTTGATCATCCGCTGGAGATTGAGAGGGCTCATCGGATTCCGTCCCGGCCCCCCAACTCCTTGAAGTATCCGAGACCTATGATTCTGAAAGTTCTCCGTTATCCTCAAGTTCTTCAGATTTTTGCGGTGGCTCGCAGCAAGGCACCTCTCCATTATCAGGGTAATGTTATACTTTTTGTCCCGGATTTAGCAAAATCTACTGCGCTCAAACGCAAATCTATGTTGGCGCTGCGCCCCCGATTACAAGCTTTGGGGGCTAAATATGGCTTAATGTACCCTGCACAAATGAGAGTAACTTACAACAATCATACTAAGATGTTCCATACTTCTCAAGATTTGGAAGATTTTCTCCTTTCGTCAGAATCAGGGGCCGCCATGGTAACTTGAGTTCCCAGCTGATTTTGTTTGGGTTTCATTATATTTCCCTCCTAGGTTTTTCTCTCGGCTACCTTATGGGAGGTTATTGTTCGCACCGTATCAGCCGGCTTATGATTTCATAAAGTATAGACTTGGTGGCTGAAAATAAGCCTTCTATAATTTTTTCTTTCAGTTTTTGTTACATTGGGTCTACTTTTTGGCACATGTTTCATACTGGAGCGGGAGGCTTGGGGACCAACTCGCTCGCCCCGAGGCTCTTTATTTTCTTGAAGTTAGACGGCTTTGCGCTGTCCTGGCAAGGTTTGCCTCTGTGTTTTGGCTCATTGTTTTTTTTTTTCTCTTCTCCTTTTTTGTTTTTTCGTTCTTTTTCTTTCTCAGTTTCAAAAGCTATTGGATGTCACTACTAACTCAGGTCGAGTTATACATTTTTATTTTTTTTCAACTTTTCTATTCAACTTTGGAGATGATGGAAGGGCATATTAAGTCCCTAAATTTTTGTTCATTTTTCTCATGGCGTCCAAGATTTCTTCTTTTATACTGACATCGCTTAACGTCAATGGCTTCTCCCATCCAATTAAACGGAAAAAAGTGCTCGCTTACCTTAAGACTCTTCACACTGATATCGCATTCCTACAGGAGACTCACCTCTCAGCTGTGGAATCTCTTAAGCTCAAACAGGATTGGGTGGGCCAGGTGTTTTTCAGCCCTGCCGTACATAAGAAGCGAGGTACTGCTATCTTGATTAATAAACATCTTCCTGTGACGCTCCTGCGGCAATTAGCGGATGTTGATGGTCGATGGAACCTTATTCAATTCTCCTTACAGGATGAAACTTTTCTTCTTCTTAATCTCTATGCACCAAACATGGATAATCCGTCTTTTTTTCAGGATACTTTTAAACACCTGCTTCATTCGGATACGACTCAATGCCTTGTGGGAGGTGATTTTAATCAGGTATTAGATCCCGTATTGGATAAGAAATCATCAGCACGGTTTACCATCTCTAATTCTACTAAAACGCTTCGACATCTCACTGATACTTATGGCTTTGCTGATCCTTGGCGTTTACTTCATCCAACAGATAAGGACTACACCTTTTACTCCTCTCCGCATTCTTCTCACTCTCGCATTGATTTTTTTTTGGTCTCTACTTCACTAATGCCTCGAATTGATGCTGCACATATTGCACCTATATTAATCTCGGATCATGCTGCAGTGACCATTTCTTGCTCCCTACGATCCCCTATCATATCTCATCAGCAATGGCGTTTTAATGCGACCTTACTTGAGGAAGCTGAGTTCAAGTTGCTCCTTGAGCAAAAAATTGCTGAGTATTTTTCTTTCAATGATACAGAGGATATTTCATCTTCATCTTTATGGGAAGCGTTTAAGGTTACAATCCGTGGTGAAATCCTCAGTTACACAGCTCGTCGTAATAAAGTACAGAAGGAGGAATTGGCGACTCTTCACCATCGGGTTGAGGTTCTTGAACAAATGCATTGCCATCGCCCAACTTCAGTTTCCCTCACGAACTTACTCAAAGCCAAATACCAATACAATCTACTCCTCAGCTCCCGTGTACATCTTGGAATCTTCTCCTCCAAAGCTAAATATTATGCTGGGAACAATAAGTGTGGTCACCTCTTGGCTTCTTACTTAGCAAAGAAAAAGGATAAACAACGTATTACTACTATTTTGTCATCCACTAAAAAACCCTTAACTGATGCGACAGCTATTTTGCAGGAGTTTTGTTCGTTTTACTCCTCTTTATACCAATCGGAAATTTCCCCTACGCCTGCCTCATTTACTGACTTTTTCTCTTCACTGGATCACCCGGTGCTTTCGCCTGAACAGATGACGCACCTTGATGCACCTTTCACTTTGATGGAAATTGAGCAGGCCATTGCTTCCTTAACACCGAACAAGGCTCCCGGACCTGATGGCTTTAATGTTAATTTTTATTCAGCTTTTCGGCCCTTATTGGCACCTAGATTGCTTGCCTATTTTTCCTCCTTTTCTTCCTCTCAAGATGTATCTCTTTCTTTCTCACAAGCATGTATGGTGGTAATTCCAAAGCCAGGTACCGATAGTACCAACCCTGCTAATTACAGGCCTATTTCTTTATTGAATACAGATTATAAAATTTTTACAAAACTTCTTGCTACCCGACTGTCTCGTATTATACACCTATTGATCAATCCTGATCAGTCAGGTTTCATACGGAATCGCCTTATTAATAATAATACTCGTTTATTTTTTCATATCCATCAAGAGGCTTTTTCTGATCCTGATCCGATGGTGGCGGTGTCTTTAGACGCGGAAAAAGCTTTTGATTGTGTTGAGTGGCCTTTCTTATTTTATGTTCTCCAATGGTTTGGTTTGGGACCCAATTTTATACACTGGATACGTTCCTTATATACAGCTCCCACTGCATTTTTGTATATTAATCAGCAACGTTCTTCCCCCTTTTCTCTCCACCGTGGTACCCGCCAAGGTTGCCCCCTTTCGCCTTTTTTATTTAACCTGGCTTTGGAACCCTTACTCTCTGCTATTCGTCAGTCTGCTCAAATATCAGGTATTTGTATTGGTCATGATATGTTCAAACTTTCTGCATATGCTGATGACGTTCTATTATTTTTACAAAATCCTATGTCTACTCTTCCGCATTTATTTTCTCTCATTTCTCATTATTCTTCTCTTTCTGGATACAAGATTAATTGGCACAAAACTGAGCTTCTTCCCCTGAACTATGCTGCTTCCTCGTTGGATTTTGCTCACTTTTCTATTCATAAAGTTACTACTAGTTTGAAGTACCTTGGGGTACGGTTCTTTGTCGACCCCCTAGATACGATACGACATGGGGAAACCCAAATTTTGCAAACAGTGCAAGACTTAACATTACGTTGGTCTCCTTTATATTTGACTTGGTGGGGACGATTGGATACAATTAAAATGGTTATTGCTCCTAAAATAATTTACACCCTCTCTATGCTTCCTATTTTTTTTTCTGCAGAGTTTTACAAAAAAATTGACAGATTGTTAATGTCCTTTCTGTGGAAAAACAAACCACCTCGTATTGCGCTTGCTAAACTTAAATGTCCCAAGTTACAAGGGGGAGTAAATTTTCCTGATTTTTATATATATCATCAAGCGTTTATTTTACAACAAGGTTTTCATTTTTTTGATGTTGACTCCCCATCTTCAGAACCGCCTAGATGGGTCTCCATTGAACGCCATCGGTTGGCTCCCTACCCTTTGTTTTGTTTTCCTGGTATGGATCTTATTCCTGATGCGGCTCATGACCCTATTTTACGATCTTTACATAGAGCTTTTTCTGAATTTGATTCTTTATTGCCTGATACTTCCCTTCGATGGAATAACTCGGGCTTGGCTCCAATTTGGAAGAATAAAATGTTGCTGGTAGGAGGGAAGCCGCTCAGTTGGCCAATTTGGCAGCAGTGTAATATCTGGCTTTTAACATCTTTGTTGGACTCTGGGAAACTTCTGTCTTTCCATCAACTTCGCACCAGATACCGTATTCCACCGACTCAATTTTTTGCTTGGTTGCAGTTGCGTTCCTTGCTTTCTGACAGCAAGTTACGCCAATTCACCCTGACTAAAACTTCCCCGTTGTTGGAATTTTATTATTTACAAGGTCCTAGAGGTCATTTGGCTTCTGGAATCTATAAACTTATTAAAAAATTTTCTTGTCGCTCTGGTATCCGAGCTTTGTCCCTGTCCTGGTCCTCCGATTTGGGGATCGCGATTACTCCGGCTATGTGGAAACACATTTGGTCCTCTGCTATTCGGATTTCCTTGTCCGCTAGCTTAACTCAGACTTCATTTTTTATTATTCACAGAGCAGTTTGGACTCCGTGGAAGCTACATCGGGCTGGTGTAATTTCTTCCCATGATTGTTGGTCCTGCTCGGCGCCCAAAGCTACGTTTAGTCACATGCTTTTTTATTGTCCCCTGGTACACGCCTTTTGGACTCACGTTTGGCATACGGTATCTGGTATTCTGTTGCTCAATACTCCTCTTTCCTACTCCTTAATAATTCTAAAGGGCGCTGATCCGTCTCTACAGCTTCGGCAAGCTCATTGTAAGTTATTGGATTTTCTCTTAACCATAGCTCAATATAATATTATGTCTAATTGGAAACATAGCGAATTCCTATCAGAACCACTATGGTGGAATACTGTTTGTTTGTTTTCCAAATATGAAAAAGCTATGGCACGCTCCTGTGGTCGTTTAGGCAAATGGTCTCAAGTATGGAAGCCATTGGACGATTACTTGGCTTCATTATAATTTCTTCTGAGTAATGGATGCTTTTCCTTTGTCTCCTTTTAGTTCCTAGTATCTGGTATATTCTTTTTCGTTTAAGCTGCTTTGCTCCTCTGATGTCATAATTGTGGTGGATATTTTGCTATTTTGGTTTCTTTGTTAATATTTTTTCTTTCCTTTTTGTGTTGTGCTGTTTTATTTGATTATTGCTGTATTTGATGTCTTTGTTTGTGATACATCAATAAAAATTATTTCAACAAAAAAAAAAAAAAAAAAAAGTAGTGGTCCCAGAACAGATTCCTGGAGCACTCCACTACTCATCATTTTCCATGGGAAAATTTACCATTTAGCCCTACTCTCTGCTTTCTATCTTTTAACCATTTGGCAATACACAATAGGACATTGACCCCCATTCCATGACTTTTTAATTTCCTAAGAAGTCTCTCGTGAGGGGCTTTGTCAAATGCTTTCTGGAAATCCAGGTACTATATAAACTGGCACACCTTTATCCACAAGTTTATTCCCGCAAAAAAATGTAGTAAATTTGTGAGGCATGATTTCCCTTGACTAAATCCATATTGACTTTATCCCATTAAACAATGCTTATCTATTGTTCAGCAATTTTGTTTTTTATGATACATTTTGCCTGGCACAGACAAACTCAATGGTCTGTAGTTTCCTGGTTCACCCCTTGTTTAATTTTTTTAAAATTGGGGTTACATTGGCAACTCACCAGTCTTCAGGTATCATACATGATTATTAATAGTTTACACATTTCCAATAGCAGGTCTGCAATTTCATTTCTCAGTTCTTTCAAAACTCTGGGATGTATACCATCTGGTCCAGATGATTTGCTATTCTTTACTTTGTCAATTTGCCTTAGTACATCTTCCATGTTTACTAAGATTTGTTTAAGTTCTTCTGAATCATCACCTTTGAATATCATTTTGTTATGCTATCGAGGTATTTGGTGGATTCTCAGGGGCAACAGTGATGGTATCTCCCACAGGGAGAAGCCCCGTAGGGAACTGTAGCACCGGGCTAGACTCAGATGCACAAACACAGAGAATATATCTTTATTATACAGCTTGTATGGTTCACCAGAGGTGGCAGTAGAGTGTGGATTAGATAGCAAAAGTCTGTGATCCTCGGTGTAGGAGACCTGTCCCACAATGGTTGTGTAAGGCCCTAATGCAGATATCCAGTAAGGCACTGTAGGAGAGGCAGACTGGCAGATGTTATAACACACTCCCTTGTTGCTGAGTAGATATTCCCAATGAGCAGTAGAGAGAGGATAGGTATCAACAGTCTGTGATCCTCGGCAGAGGAGATCCGTTCCACAATGGTGGCGTAGGGCCCAATTCAGATGGACAGCGAGGAGCTGTAGATAGACTGTAAGAAGTAGTACTCACTCTCTGTAGCTGATAAGTAGTGTTCCAGCAGGTTGAAGAATTGGTAGCAGGCACCAGGATAGACACACAGGCCATCGAGGAGCGAGTACCTGTATTTAGGATAGGTACCTGGAAATAAGCAAAGGGCCCCCGAGGAGCAGGTACCCAGGTTAGTAGAACCCCAGAGGGTGAAGATAGCTTCCAGCAGCAGTAGAAGCAGCAGAGCAGCTTCAGACCAGAACGAATCCAATCTGTTGTTAACTCGGCGAGAGTCAGCAAATGGGCAACCTTTTGAAGAAGGAAGCAGTAATGTCACTCGAGGGGGACGCCCGTGAGATTCGTGCCAACACTGCTACAAGACATGAGGTGTCTGCGCGCCCTAGGAGGCCTCAGGTCAACATGGCGGGACGCCGCACCACAGCCACTCCAGGGAAGCCAGGGTGTGGCAAGGAGACACTACAGATGCCAGTCTCCTGAGGCTGGTGGAGAAGGCTGACGGAGTGAGAGTCACCCCGTCAAGAGTCGTATACCTCAAGTTCATCAGAGGCTCACACCTAATGGAGTTCATCCAGATTCCCAGCAAGTTGGCAGCTCTACAATGTTTCACACCCCTGAGGAAAGACTTATAGTCTGAAACACTGATCGACTGTGTCGGGACTTTTGTTGGAAATTGGACAGCGCATACCAACACCATAAAGGGAAGTCTGAACTTTACTCCATAATACCTTAAAAGTAGAGCATGTTTAGCTCTTTAAACACAGCACTGTTATGGCTTTATAATTAAGTTTTACATTCACTTCACGGAAGAGTTTACATAGGTGACAAAAACCTTTCAGAGTAAAAAAAATTGCACACAGGAGGAGGGGGTCAGTTAATGATTATACCACCACATAACCGTGGTGCCGAGACACCAATGAGTTTATATGAAACTTTCCCTCCACTCCTTAACATTTTTTTAAATTATCATATAAATTATTTATTCATACCAGTATACACTGAATATAGGGTAGGTGTCATAAAATGTTGTTAAACACTAGTTCCAACAAATAATTTATAAATCGGTATTTAAGTCTTCAATATCTTTATATTCCAGCGATCGAGCAGCTGCTCCAGATTGATTATTTGAAATAGAGGTGAGGCATGTCGGGCGAAGCCGTCTGAGACCGACAGATGCAACACATTTCTGGCGTGGTTATGTGAAGAAATGCAGTGAAGAAATATAGAAGAAACACTGTTGAGAGATAAGCACAAATTGAAGCACACAATGTTTTAACGAGTAGTTGTGGCATGTTATATGGGAAATACGGGTGGTTTTAGGGATTTTAAGGGAGGCATATTTGCACTTTATAAAAACATAACATTAATTGACAAACCTGAAGAGAGTAGGTAAATGACGTGATTAATAGTGGTGAAGTCAAGAGAGGGGCTGTAGCCCTGTAAGGGCAAGAGCTCATGAGACTGCGAATACACTTACACCTTTCTGATACCACTCTCTCAGGTGAGTCTTTTTAATTATATATTAAAAGAAACAGAAAGATATATCTGCTATTTTGCAGCACCTCAAGTTGAAACGTTTTGTTTTTGTTCTGTAGTTATATATTTGAGGTTTTTTGAGCCAGTATACATTAGTGGTTATATCTTTTACATCTTCGTCAGTGAATACCGAAGAATTCATTTAGTCTTTCTGCCATGGCTTTGTTATCTCTAAGTGCCCCTTTTATCCCTTGATCATCTAATAGTTCAACTGACTCCCTCACAGGCTTTTTACCTTGAATGTACCTGAAAAAGCTTTTATTATGAGTTTTTACTTCCATGGCAAGCTTTTTTCAAATTCTCTCTTTGCTTTCCTTATCATTGCTTTGCATCTGACTTGCTAGAACTTATTCTGTTTCCTATTTTCTTCATTTGAATCCCTTTTCCATTTCTTGAAAGATGTTCTTCTATATATTCCAGTTTCTCTCTCTCCTCATCTTTTGACCATGCTGATAGTCATTTGTCCTTCCTTCTACATTTTCTAATATATTGAATACATCTGGTCTGGGCTTCCAAGAGGGTATTTTTAAACAACATCCATGCCTGAGCTAAACTCTTACAAGTATATTTTAAAAGGTGCATGTGCCCATAAACATGCTACATTTTATATTGTGCATGCAAGTACATATGTACCATTTATAATATCTCTATTGCACCTATATGTTGGAGCCTTTATGAAAGTGAGAGTAGAGTAAGAGAGAGAATGAGATTCTTTTAAAAGGCCAATCTTACACTCTCTATATATCCCACTGTAAAAGGGGCATGTTCAACTCAGGGTGGGCTTTTTGGTGGGGACAGTATTACAAGGGTTTACGAATCTTGCACCCTCTACAGACCAATATATCTCCCCCCCCCCCAAAAAAAAAAAAAAAAAGCACATCCTGAGTTGAAAGTGCCCCTCTTACAATTGGAGCTATATAGAGAGTGTCAGATTGATCCTTTAAAAGAGTCTCTCTTTCTCTTTCTTTCTCTCTCTCAAAATCTCTAGACTTGCACCTCATCGAGACCAGTAGTAAAGTTACCTGTGTAACTTGGCACATGCCATGGTCAGCCTCGCAAACTTCAGGGGTTACACACATACATCTTGTGACCCCCATCTTGTGACCAAGAACACTCCTTATTTTTAATGTACATGCATACTTCCCAGCTTCTTAAAATTCGTGTTGCTTGCACGCAGCCCATATACGTGTGTATGGGGCCATTTTGGCACAAACAATACTTTTAAATTCTACCTGCTAACCTTTACACTTGCGCTATTCATTTTTTCCTAATATTTTTCTCATTTTAGTGTAGTCACCTTTTTTAAAGTTAAATGCTGTTGCAGTAGATTTCTTTTTTTGCAATCCCTCTAGTTATTAAGTCTAATTTGTTAATGTTGTGATCACTATTGCAAAGTGGCTCCAACACTGTTACCTCTCGCACCAAATCCTGTGTTCCACTAGGGACTTGGTCTCAAATAGTTTCCCCTCTTGTTGGTTCTTGTACCAACTGTTCCATGAAACAGTAATGCATTTCTTCTAGGAACTTTAGCTCTCTAGAATGTCCTGCTGTAACTGTAGTAATTGAAATCACCCATTATTTCTGTGCTGTTAATTTTGTTAGCTTCCCTAATTTCTTTTAGCATTTCCATCTGTTAGGGTATTCTGGACAGGTGGACAGTAAAACACCCCCACTACTATTGTATTCCATAAAGATTCAACATTGTATTTTGATTCCTGCAGAACTTTTAACCTGTTTGACTCAATGCTCTCTTTAACATATAATGCCACCCTTTCACCAATTTGATCAATCCTATCATTTTGATATATTGTGTATTTATTTATTTATTTCATTTTCTATGCCTGTATTCTGGTACAATCATGCCTTGGGATCACAGTGTCCCATTGTTTATCCTCCTCCCATCAGGTCTCTGAGATGCCAATCATATTTACTTCTTCATCCAGTGCTATAGACTCTTACTCTTCCATCCCATTTTTTAGATATCTAGCATTTGTATTAAGTCATTTCAAAAAACGGTTTAGTTTTTATTAACAACCTACTCATCAGTTGGGTATGTTGGAATCTTTCTGCACTTGGAGACTTGTGATCCATTTTGGCATTCATTGCAACCTCTATACTGGGATGTCCTATTTTCCCTGTTCTCTTAGTATCCTTCAAAGATACATCATTCTGAACCATGCACTTCTGAGTGACTATTGGCATTCTCCCATCATCTATTTTAAAAGCTGCACTATCCCCTTTTTAAAGATTAGTGCCAGCAGCCTGGTTATACTCTGTTTAAGGTGGAGTTCATTCTTTCAGAAAAGCCCCCCCCCCCTTCTCCAAAATGAAGCCCAGTTCCTAACAAACCTATAACCCACTTCCCTGCATCCTTGTCTCATCCACATTTGGAGACTCTGGAGCTCTACTTGCCTCTGGGATCCTGCATGTGGAATAGGGAATAATTCTGAGAATGCTTCCCTGGACCGTCTGGATTTCGGCTTTCTACTTAAAACCCTAAATTTGGCTTCCAGAACCTCCCTCCTGCACTTTTCCTTTGTCATTGGTATCCACATGTTCCAGGACAACTGGCTCCTCCCCAACACTATCTAAAATCCTAACTATGTGATGTGTGAGGACCATTACCTTCACACCAGGCAGGCATGATGCTTCCAGTTATATTCAACTGTCTGCAGTGCAAGACAAACTCATCCAATAAATCAAATACCAACACACATTTGGCCAACTACCTGTTAATGACATCAACAACACACTATGTTATCATTCCAAAATATCACCTTCTTATCTCACAATTGAGAACCCTAGACAAACAAAGCAAACACAATAAGAAATAATTTCAAAAAGATTATATTTTGGGTCATATCTGCATGCACCCACTTCTTAGGCCAGGTGGAAGTACACCAAGAATGCTGAAAATAAATGCCAAAACCTTTCCAGCTGCATCTGAAAATAGTTACAGGTCCCGGCTGGAAATAGATTCACACTGCCACAATGATGCCCCATTAAAGTCAATTAAAAACATTTTCATATGGCAACAACCTCCATGATCCTCTTCATGATGTGAATGTAGTGATTCCGTTTTCTAACTCCTGGCATAGCAGATGACAACCTCCTCAAAAATACTCTTCCCATGTGTATTACCTTGCAAGCAAAGTTCAGATACCTACCAAAGACTGCAATAGCTGCAAAATCAATTTCTTGCTAGGAAAAGCCACATCAACCAATTACCTTATCTTAGCAATTTTCCTTGAATCATTTTCCTTGAATCATGCTCAATATCCAGAAACACCAATTTGGTACACAGGCCCTCAGTCTCGTCCCATGCTGACCATATGCCAAATGTAGAAGCAATTTTGAAAAAAATTAAAAAACATGGTGAAGCTCAGCACAATCCCCAGATATTGTTGGACTAGCAAACAAGAAATCAGGATAATGAAATATGTTTGGCGACCCAGTTACTTGTGCTGTAACCCAATGCATGAAAGCTCTAAACTTTTCAAAGTAAGCATAGCAAACAGAACAAACCACCGGCATGCTCTTATTGAAATAACAACTCTAAAACTGAAAACCCAATAATGGAAAACTGTCAGAATACACTGTCAAGAGGTGGAAAATGGACTGAATATCCATCTTAGCAATAAGAGCATCCCTATCACAGTGACACATAGTACACAACTCCCCTTGTTACAAAGTCATTAACAGAACTTCCCTCTAGGAAAGAAAACATTGACAATCAAAAGGAACTTCCTGGATTCCTTTCTGGGAACCATTTACAATGGAGATAAAATCATCTTTCCAAAAGGATGATCAACAAATGATCCAGTAATCCTTCCCAAGTCTAGCTCTGCTTAAAGCTTCTCCTGAATTACCTTCCCTAGCCTGTGTCTTGAGTTTAGGATCTCTACCTGATTCATCTTCAGAGAAACCATTTATGGGATCTTAAAATCAAAAGAAAAATCATTATACAAAGCAACTGCTACATCCTTTTTTGAATAAATCTGTAGCAACAAATTCACAGCCATCACATTAATTAACAACAGAGTCCTATCAAACAGAATGAGGTTGATATTCAAAAGCTCAGTTCAGGAAGCTTGTGCCAGAAGTGGAACTGTTCGATGCAACAGTTCTAGATTTCTTATGGAGGCTTGATTCCCGGAGTCATGAAGATTACTGCAAGCATCATTTGCTCCATCCACCTGGGTGGGATATTTGAGTGGAGTGAATAAGGTCATGAATTTCCTGCTTTCTGAGGGCTGGTAATGGGAGAAACTTTGATAAAATGAGGAAAATAGTCAGAAAAAAACTGAAAGGTGCAGCTGCAAAGGTTAAAAGTGTTCAACAGGCTTGGACATTGTTTAAAAATACAATCCTAGAGGCACAGTCCATTTGTATTCCACGCATTAAGAAAGGTGGAAGGAAGGCAAAACGATTACCGTCATGGTTAAAAGGTGAGGTGAAAGAGGCTATTTTAGCCAAAAAATCATCCTTCAAAAATTGGAAGAAGGATCCATCTGAAGAAAATAGGATAAAACATAAGCATTGTCAAGTTAAGTGTAAAACATTGATAAAACAGGTGAAGAGAGAATTTGAAATGAAGTTGGCCATAGAGGCAAAAACTCATAATAAAAACTTTTTTAAAATATATCCAAAGCAAGAAAACTGTGAGGGAGTCGGTTGGACCATTAGATGACCGAGGGGTTATAGGGGCTCTTAGGGAAGATACGGCCATTGCAGAAAGACTAAATGAATTCTTTGCTTCTGTGTTAACTAATGAGGATGTTGGGGAGATACCAGTTCTGGAGATGGTTTTCAGGGGTGATGAGTCAGACGAACTGAACGAAATCATTGTCAACCTGGAAGATGTAGTAGGCCAGATTGACAAACTAAAGTGTAGCAAGTCACCTGGACCAGATGGTATGCATCCTAGGGTACTAAAGGAACTAAAAAATGAAATTTCTGACCTATCAGTTAAAATTTGTAACCTATCATTAAAATCATAACTATAGACCAGTGAGCCTAACTTCAGTGCCGGGAAAAATAGTGGAAACTATCCTCAAGATCAAAATTGTAGAGCATATAGAAAGACATGATTTAATGGAACCACAGTCAACATGGATTTACCCAAGGGAAGTCTTGCCTTACAAACCTTCTTCATTTTTTTGAAGGGGTTAATAAACATTTGGATAAAGGTGAACCGGTAGATGTAGTGTATTTGGATTTTCAGAAGGCGTTTGACAAAGTCCCTCATGAGAAGCTTCTATGAAAACTGAAAAGTCATGGGATAGGAAGCGATGTCCTTTCGTGGATTACAAACTGGTTAAAAGACAGGAAACAGAGAGTAGGACTAAATGGTCAACTTTCCCAGTGGAAAAGGGTAAACAGTGGAGTGCCTCAGGGATCTGTACTTGGACCGGTGCTTTTCAATATATATATATAAATGATCTGGAAAGGAATACGACGAGTGACGTTATCAAATTTGCGGATGATACAAAATTATTCAGAGTAGTTAAATCACAAGCAGACTATGATACATTACAGGAGGACCTTGCAAGACTGGAAGATTGGGCATCCAAATGGCAGATGAAATTTAATGTAGACAAGTGCAAGGTGCTGCATATAGGGAAAAATAACCGTTGCTGTAGTTACACGATGTTAGGTTCCATATTAGGAGCTACCACCCAAGAAAGAGATCAAGGCGTCATAGTAGATAACACATTGAAATTGTCGGCTCAGTGTGCTGCAGCAGTCAAAAAAAGCAAATAGAATGTTAGGAATTATTAGGAAGGGAATGGTTAATAAAATGGAAAATGTCATAATGCCTCTGTATCGCTCCATGGTGAGACCGCACCTTGAATACTGTGTACAATTCTGGTCACCACATCTCAAAAAAGATATGGATGGAGAAGGAGAAGGTACAGAAAAGGTACAGAGAAGGGATACCAAAATGATAAGGGGAATGGAACAGCTCCCCTATGAGGAAAGACTAAACAGGTTAGGACTTTTCAGCTTGGAGAAGAGACGGCTGAGGGGGGATATGATAGAGGTGTTTAAAATTATGAGAGGTCTAGAACGGGTAGATGTGAATCAGTTTTTTACTCTTTCGGATAATAGAAAGACTAGGGGGCACTCCATGAAGTTAGCATGTGGCACATTTAAAACTAATCGGAGAAAGTTCTTTTTTACTCAACGCACAATTAAACTCTGGAATTTGTTGCCAGAGGATGTGGTTAGTGCAGATAGTATAGCTGTGTTTAAAAAAGGATTGGATAAGTTCTTGGAGGAGAAGTCCATTACCTGCTATTAATTAAGTTGACTTAGAAAATAGCCCCTGCTATCACTAGCAATGGTAACATGGAATAGACTTAGTTTTTGGGTACTTGCCAGGTTCTTATGGCCTGGATTGGCCACTGTTGGAAACAGGATGCTGGGCTTAATGGACCCTTAGTCTGACCCAGTATGGCATGTTTTTATGTTCTTATGTTCTTACTGCCAACTGGAAAGGTGGATTGGTAGAAGGTCAGGTAAGTGCATAGAGGGAATAAGGACATTGGAGGGGAGAGTATCTAGTTGAGGAAAGTGCATGGGGGAAGACAGAAAGTGCATGGCTTCCCCAACTACTACCACTCCTTAACCCAGAGTACCCCTGCTCTGCTATTTCCCTGCCATCAGAGCCTCACTACTATCCAGCTATCCTTCAAATAGCCATTCCCTTGGCTCTTTGTGATTTTCAGGGAGTGTGAACTACATGGTACTCATATTCCTGTACTGATCTCTTGCAAGAACAGCTTGCTAGTACTGAAACTCCACAGCTCACGCTTACTGTGAGCCATGTAGAGTTAGAGAAGTAGCAATAGTTGGGAAGAGAGCTATACAGCGATGAGACCCCAGTATCTTTTGTTGGGTGAATTTGAGGAACATTTTCCTTGGCCTCAGAAATGGATAGCAAATACAGTCGGTATAAATACTTTCAGTTAAACTATCTTTTCTGTCAGCACTTACTCTATGTCAGGAACATCATTAAATACAAATCTGAACCAAAGGATCTTAAATCTAAGCAAATGTGTCTGTAAATATTGTATGCAAAAAATATTCATTGTTCCAGCATCTGTATAAAATAAACATACTTTGTTAAACTAGATTTTGTTTTCAAAGGGAATACAATATGTATTTTGTTATTGATATTGTATTATTTAATTGCAATAAAGTATCTTATAGTTCTACTGATATCCATAAACTGCATTAATATTATTTTGATTAGGTTGGGAGCATGCACCATGAATGTGGAAATGAGTGCACTGTTGCTTCACAAGCCAGTACCTTTGTACTCTTAATTCTCCTGGGCCTACCTATACTTATCTTTTCGTACATAAGATCACTGCTAGCAGAAGTCTGAAAAAGCATCTCCAGCAATCTTTAATTCATGTGATTAAAAATTCAAAAGAAACCCTTGTAGCAGCTGTTAAACTATGTTAGTAAGCTGTAATTCAGAGTTCAAATCCCAGCAAATTGAAGGTTAGGTTAACAGAATCATTCAGCGGAACTGCATTATATCATAGCAACTAGAACAGTAGGTGGACTGCTTTCTACATGCTGATTTGTGGAAGAAAAACTAAGGAAGATCAAACGCCTATCACTGGTAACACTTTCATTCAATTTGATTTTTTCTTTGCTATGCACAGCAGAATATGAAATATATAAATATAAAAAATCTGAGAAATGACAGGGTACTTCACAGGAAAGAAAGACAGCATGAAGTGTTGTGCTTGAGTAACTGAATTCAGAGTAGTGATTTCTATTCACTGGCCAAATCATTTAAGCACAGTTCTCTTGAAAACACAATATTTTCAATTTGAGCTTAACTCATTTACTGCACTAATCGTACAGGGAGTCTATAGTTGGTACAAAATGCAGGCAGCAATTGCAAATGTTTTGATTTCATGCATTTAGGTGGCATGTGAAATGACATACACATATCAAGTGCTGAAATTCATCAAGAAACATTCTAATTATTTATATCATACTTTTATGTAATTTTTAGTTTGAAACTGTCAGTTTGTAACTATTTTTGTACTATTTTTAGTGGTTTGTGCTTATGTATATAGGAGTAGATTTTAAAAGGTGGGCACGGGTGTACATGTGCACGCACTACCTGGCGCGCACACATGTACGCCCGATTTTATATCATGCGCGCACAGGCATGTGCATGTTATAAAATCGGGGGTCGGCCCGCACAATGGGGTGCACAATTGTACACCTTGTGCGTGCCGAGCCGCGCTACCTTCCCCCGTTCCCTTCCCCCTAGCCTGACCTTCCCACCCCTTCCCCTAACCTTCCCCCCTAGCCCTACTCTAACCCCCTCCGACCTTTGTCTTACCTTTTGCTCCTGCCTCCTGGCAGGCGCAACTTGCACGCGCCAGCAGCCTACCGGCACGCAATCCTCCGACACACTGGCAATGGCCGCTGTATTGGAAGCCTCTGGCCCCGCCCCTGCCTCGCCCCCAGACCGCCCTGCCCCTCGTCCCACCCCCGGAGTATCCCTTTAGTAAAGCCACGGGACTTACACGCGTCCTGGGGCTTTACACGCATCACCGGGCCTTTTTAAAATAGGCCTGGTGTGCATAACCCCCCCTACACGCATAAATCTTCTGGATTTATAAGCTTAGGGCTTTTAAAATCTGGCCCATAATGTTTTACATTATATGTGTGGAATAGTGAAAAGTGCCTGATGTTGCTTGGGTAAGCAGTGGAGCTGTGCCGCTGAATATCCCCAGACATCTTAAAGTTAGCCACATACTTATGCGGCTAAATCTGGCCTGCAGCGAAGGAACATCTCTGACTTATGCACATACATTCTAGGTGCACATCTCAATGTGCGTGTAGAACTTAGGTGCATATGGCGCTGAATATCCTGAGCTAGCCATTTAGATGGATGACTTTTCAATTATCCATCTAAATAACTTTTGAATTTTAACCTCAGGGTTTCCTTATTTAAATGAATCTCTTTTAGGGGTGTGCAGCCAAATTTTTTGTGTAAGTTTATGGGGGAGGGGGTTCTGCTTATTTTTGTTTCATTTTATATTATTTTTTATCTCACAATCTCACACTACATTTTTAGTGCATGTTAAAACCTACTACTGTATGTTAGTAATATAAGCCCGGATTTTGATAGGGCAACACGCATACATTTCAGGGCTTATGCATGTGGCCGGGCCTTGCGAGTGCCGCACGCATTTTACAATGGGCCCGGCCATGCACGTAAACCCTGGTATGCACAGAAGTGCCAAGTGAGTGAAAAAGAGTGAGCTGGGGTGTGGTCTGGGTGGGGAGGGGTGGAGTGGGGGTGGGCCGGGAAAGGGCCATTAGCCGCTATTTCGGGGAATTGCATTCCAGCAGCCGGCCAGTGTGTGGAGTCTACTGCTGCTCCGAAGGAGCAGTAAGGTGAAAACTTTAAAAAAAATCTAATACTTAGGTAGGGGGTAGGGGGTAGGGGTCAGGGAGGAGAGGGGAAAAGGTAGGAAGGTTAGATTGGTGTATAGGGAAGTTCCCTCCCAGTCCGCTCCTTAATTGGAGCGGACTGGGAGGGAACTGGGGAAGCCCTACTCGCGTCGCCACTTGTTGTTTTTTAAAATCTCCCATGCGTGCACGAGCTAAAATCCGGTGCACATGTGCGCATGGATATCGTACTTTATAACATGAGCGTGGCAACGCATGCATGTTATAAAATCGGCACGTCCATGTGCCCGCACCAGGAATCACACGCACATGGCCGTGCACGCGAGGGTCTTAAAATTGACCCCTTAATGCACACTCAATCAATTTTGTGTGCACTAATGTTGATTTTGTGCACATTAATAATTTTAGTGTACACTAAGAATATTAGTGTACACTAAAAAAAATTAGCACATACTAAACAAAATAAAATGCAAAAAGAAAGACACCATATTGTTAATCTTTATAACCCAAAAGATTTAGAGCCAGATATAAAGATCGAAAAAAGCAGGGCAAAAATGTACTAGAATTCTAGGAGAAGTCAGCTTGTTTCCACCATATTGAAATACAATATCTTTTGAATTAAAGCTTTAATTTCTTCCAGATTTTGGAGGAATAAAAATTCCACAAAACAGTAACACCAGTAAAATCTGTTGCACAAGGGGCTAGGACATGGTGTTTTGTTGGTCTAAAGGCCAACACATCACTGA
Source organism: Rhinatrema bivittatum (assembly GCF_901001135.1). NCBI lineage: Eukaryota > Metazoa > Chordata > Amphibia > Gymnophiona > Rhinatrematidae > Rhinatrema > Rhinatrema bivittatum. Next base: position 66,768,876 of record NC_042620.1, on the reverse strand, counting down.
CACACCAAGACTCCCACCCAACTCTTCAGCATAAGATATCTGCAACCTGTATGGGTGGCCTTGGACATAACCCTCAGTGCCCCCCTCTCCAGACTTTGAGGGGGAAAGGGAGAATGGATGCATTATTAGATGGTGCTTAGCTAGCAGGCATAATTGCAACTGTGAATTTTTCTGTTTCTGACTGGGACAATGAGGATGAGTCATGGGGGCTGGAATCGTAACCGAGTTGCTGGCTTCCCCCACCATCTTTTCTTTGAAAGGTGAGCTTAAAGACATAATATCAATGGCAGCCAAGAACAGTAGCAAATGCAGCAGAATATGACAACAGCAGGCAGCCACAGCTGCAACATCAGAGCTGTAGAGACCATCCCTCCTTCATGGTCTTCTATCTAATATTTGACACCATATCTGATCTGCCTGGGCAGATAAAGTGCTCTGTGAACAGGCTTTTCATTCCCTCTCCTCCTCTTCTACTCCTTTACAGGTGATCACATCCCCTATTCATTTTCAGCTTTTTCAATTTAAAAAATAAATGAGAGTTCATACATTTTTAATTAGAGCTTTGGTACCTCACCATGGATCCCAAATAAGTTCCAAAAAATATCTAGCACCCTTTTATTCTTGCCATTCATAGAACTTGGCAAATTTTTCTTAACCTGGGTATACTATCATTTCTTCCCTCTTCACTAATATATCCAAAAAAGAATATCCAAAAAAAGAAAGCAAACACTTACAGTAACTTGAACACACTATATATATATATATATATATATATCAAAATCACTACATACATATTACTCAGAAAATAGTACTGGACACTTTTTTTACTGTTTTACAAAAAATAATATTAAAAAAATTATAATATATCCCTACATTACATTACATTATATCACATGAAAAAAAACACCCATAAAACAGTCCTTAAACAAACCTCTATCACAAAAATATCTATATGAAGGCAATGGTTCAATGACTTGTGGAAACAGTTTCAATATCCTAATTGTATCTTGTTTTCGGGGTAATAATGTTACCATGTTGCATTACTTAACCATGAGGCACAACTCTTCAAACAGTAGGTTGCTCAAACTACGAGATATGGCTCTTCCCAAAAGTACCTCCTTCAATGCCACTAAAGGCTACACTAGTAATGATCATTTCTGCTCTCTGATAATATTTGTCTCCACTCTCTGTCATATATATATATATATATATATATATATATATATATATATATATATATATATATATATATATATATATACTAGCTGTACCCAGCCACACGTTGCAGTGGCTAAGTCTGGTTAAATGGAAAAGAAAGAAAAGAGAAAATGCACGTTTGTAATATGTTTAATTTCACAATGCTTGTGGGTATACAATATTTTTTGTTGTTCCATTGTCTGTGCAGATATAGAGATTGACTGGTTTGCCGACTCTAGCTTTGCTGGGAGTGGGGGTGGAGCGATGCCCATGTAAACTCTTCCCGTGGTAGCTGAGACCCATGGGCGGCTTCACAGCACTGCCTTCCCCCTCCCCCCCCCCCACACACAGTTACAGGATATTTACTTGGCTTCTCCTTATCTGCGGGACTCAGGGGGCAGGGGAGGAGGGCGAGCTGTTCTCTGTTCAGCTCTTTGCGCTTTGGCTGCTGCAGGCTGAAGCTGCTTGTGATCTCTTCACAGCCGCTTTCTACTGCATTTGCTCTGCTCCGGCCATCCCAAATCCCTCCCCCCCCCCCTTCCCCAGCAGTGGACGGACTAGCTCGGTGATTCTTCTACTCTTTTCTCCTCCTGAGTGTAACTGTCCGGCAGTCCCTACTCCCTCCCCCCTTCCCCTGCGGCGGAGGAACGGGCTGAGTGGCTCAGTCAGGTTAAATGGAAAAGAAAGAAAAGAGAGAGTGCACGTTTGCAAAATGTTTAATTTCACAATGCTTGTTGGTATAGAATATTTTTTGTTGTTCCATTGTCTGTGCAGATATAGAGATTGTCTGGTTTGCCGACTCTAGCTTTGCTGGGAGTGGGGGTGGAGCGATGCCCATATAAACTCTTCCCGTGGTGGCTGATACCCACGGGCGGCTTCACAGCACTGCCTTCCCCCTCCCCCCCCCCCCGCAGTTGTGGGATATTTACTTGGCTTCTCCTTATCTGCGGGACTCAGGGGGCGGGGGAGGAGGGCGAGCTGTTCTCTGTTCAGCTCTTTGTGTTTTGGCTGCTGCAAGCTGCAGCGGCTTGTGATCTCTCCACATCAACTTTCTACTGCATTTGCTCTGCTCCGGCCATCCCAACTCCCTCCCCCCCCTTCCCCGGCGGTGGAAGGACTAGCTCGGCGATTCTTCTACCCTTTCCTCCTCCTGTGTGTAACTGTCCGGCAGTCCCTATTCCCTCCCCCATTCCCCAGTGGTGGAGGAACGGCTGAGCCGTTTCTTAGAGCGGCAACTTGTCTGCCCTTTCCTCCTCCCCTCTGTGACACGCAGCACATAGCACAGAGCTCTATGGTCCGCACACAGGCAGTAGAGATGCTCTCTACTGCGCATTTACGGTCCGGCAGTCAGAGGCCATTTATATTGTAGATAGCATGTGTTGCTTTTACATCCAACAGATAGCGCTGTTTTTCCAAAATAGCAAGTTTTTACCTGTTACAGGTGTGACATCTATATAATATAGGTACATAGAAACACATGCGTATTCGAATGCAACGTTGTGTCAAAATTTCAAAGCAATCGGTGAAGAACTTTCGGAGATTTAAGATTTTGAACAAATTAACATTTATATATATATATATATATGTATATTGATGGCTTGTGTCAGTCAGTTGGTTGATCATCATGTCACTCTCAATGTCTGCAAAGCTCTGTCTTTCACTTTCCCACACACAGAAACAGGCAAGCATAGGTGCACAAACACATAGGTATACAAGAGTCACACATAAGCTTGCACAAAAGTGCACAAGCATGTGAAAACTTATGCAAGCATGTATAAGATTGTACATTAGGGATGTGCAGAGGGATGCCATACGTTGCATTTGGGATTCGTATTCGTCGGTGGGGCAGATATGTTGCATTCAGCAAGAGGGTCCCCCGATAAATTCATGTGTTAATTCTTATTCGTTTCCTGGCTAAAATTGAATTAACTACAACCCCCAACCCTCCTGACCCCCCCAAGACTTACCAAAACTCCCTGGTGGTCCAGCGGGGGGTTTGGGAGTCATCTCCTGCACTCATGCCCTCGGCTGCCAGTATTCAAAATGGTGCTGATAGCCTTTGACCTTACTATGTCATAGGGGCTACCGGTGCCATTGGTTGGCCCCTATCAAATGGTAGGAGCAATGGATGGCCGGCGCCATCCATTGCTCACAAAAGTGCTTACAGGCTTGCACATGTCCACACACTGGTTTGCACACCCACACAGGCTCACACATGCATACAATCACACACATGTCCAGGCAGGCAAACACACATATAGACCGGAACAGTCTCCCACACACAAGCATACACATGGGCTCCCCCAAGCAAACATATATAGTCAGGTACAAGCACCCATTCAGACAGGCAGAGGCATCCCCACACTCACACAGGCACAGCCTCCCCCCCCCCCCACCCCCCCACACACAGGCACAGACCATATTCAGACAACAACCAACAAGGACTAAATTGCACAGGCTAAGTAAACAAATATGCGTGGGAGTAGCTTGCTTTTTGCAGCGGTTACTACCCCTAACCAATTAAGCTTGATACTTCACTTTTATTTATTTATTTATTTATTTATTTATTTATTTATTTATATAAGATGTTTTGTATACCGTCATTCAGTTTCACCATCATAACGGTTTACATAAACATGTAACATATTACAACATCATCATCACAGAGACTTAACATGTATGGAAGGTTAATTAATTCTACTAGTTCTTAATTGTATGCTCTTGTGAGCAGCCAGGTTTTTAACTCTTTTTTGAATGTTTTAATGCTTGGTTGATTGCTTATTCCACTTGGTATTGAGTTCCATAGTTTGGGGCTGGCGATGGATATTGTTCTCTCACAGGTTGAGTTTAGTTGAGTGCTCGTAGCGTGGGGGATTTTGAGGAGGCCTTTGTTCCTTGATCTTAAGTTCCGTTTTGGATTGTGTGTTGCAATGTATTTGCTTAGCCAATTGCTTTGTTTTCCTATGATCATTTTGTGCAGTGTTGTCAATACTTTGTATTCAATTTGGTATTTTATCGGGAGCCAGTGCAATGAGATTAGAGTTGGTGTTATGTGCTCCTGTTTTTTTGATCCAGTCAGAATTCTGGCAGCAGCGTTCTGTAATATTTGGAGTGGACGTATGGTTGAGAGAGGTAGTCCGAGGAAAAGGGCGATGCAGTAGTCAAGGCTATTTATTTATTTATTTATTTTCTATACTGATATTCAATTCGAAATATCACACCAGTTTACATACAACAGGATGTCAAAGGGCGAGACTTATGGTGACATGATACAGTATAACAAATTAACCGAGTAAATAGAAAGAAAAACTTGCTTTACATAATAACTTTACTAACAGTAAAAAAAGTTCTGAGTTTAAACTTGCTATGTACAGAGGCAGAGTGGGGGGAGCTGGCTGTGCCAGGGAAGGGGGACAAGGAGCCGGGAGTTAGTTTTCTGTAGGGAATGCTTTTCTAAAGAGCCAAGTTTTGAGACTCTTTCTGAAGGAAGGTGTAGAGGGGTCAGTTCTGAGAGGAGCCAGGAGGTTGTTCCAGGTTAGAGAAAATGAGTAGTTGAAGAACTGTTCTAAAATCTTCTTGCATGAGGAATGGTTTGAGACATCTGAGTGTCAGTAATTTGTGGTATCCTTCTTTAATCTTGTTGGTTATATGAGTTTTTAGTAAAAATTCATTGTCAATGGTAATTCCTAGATTCCGTGTGTGGGCGACAGGTGAGATTACAGTTTTTGGGTTATCTGTTATGAGTGGCTTCATGATGGCGTTGTTGTTCTTTTTGTCTAGGATGATTAATTCAGTTTTATCAATGTTTATTAGGGATGTGAATTGTTTTTTGATGATTTAAAAAAATCGTCAGATATTTTTTAAATCATCAAAAATCGTTAGAGTCGCGATACAATAGAAATTCCCCTGATTTATCGTGAAAAATCGTAAATCGGGGGGGGGAGGGTGGGAAAACTGGCACACCAAAACAACCCCTAAACCCACCCTGACCCTTTAAAACAAATCCCCCACCCTCCCAAACCCCCCCCCAAATGTTTTAAATTACCTGGTGGTCCAGTGGGGGGGTCCTGGTGCGATCTCCCGCTCTCGGGCCATCAGCGCCATTTTGGCTGCCACTAATATAAATGGTGCCGATGGCCCGATAAAAAAAAAAACCACCCGACTCTTTAAAATTACCCCTTTAGCCTCCCCCACTCTCCCGACCCCCCCCCCCCAAACTTTTTACACGCGCCCCCACTGGACCACCAGTTAATTTGAAAATGTTTTGGGGGGGGGGGGGTCGGGAGGGTGAGGGAGGCTAAGGGGTCAGTTTTAAAGGGTCAGGGTGGGTTTTTTGTTTATCGGATCAGGCATAGCCGTTTTCTCCCAGTCTTCTAGTTCTTCCTCCAGCTATGTCCCCATTTTGACAAAGACTGTGTTTTTGAAATTCAAAACTCAAGTCTTCGTGTGACTTCTCTGCATCCTATTTGTGATATCAAACCATACCTTTTGATGATCACTGGTATTCAGATGGGCACCTACCTGGACATTAGAGACATTATCCTCATTAGTGAGCACCAAGTCAAGTATAACACACTCCCTCATGGATTTCATTACCGTTTGTTTGACAAGAGCCCCTTGAAGGGCATACACTATCTCTCTACTTCTCGTAGATTCCACAGAAGGGATTCTCCTAGGGATGTGAATCATTTTTTGACGATTTAAAATATCGTCCGATATATTTTAAATTGTCAAAAATCGTTAGGGCCACGATACAATACCAATTCCCCCGATTTATCGTTAAAAAATCGTAAACCGGGGAAGGGGGAGGGCAGGAAAACCGGCACACTAAAACCCCCTAAAACCCACCCCCGACCCTTTAAATTAAATCCCCCACCCTCCCGAACCCCCCCCTCAATGCTTTAAATAACCTGGGGATCCAGCGGTGGTCCAGAACGGCGGCGGTCCGGAACGGCCCCCTCAATTGAATCCTGTTGTCTTCAGCCGGCGCCATTTTGCAAAATGGCCGCTGCAAAATGGCGGCGGCCATAGACAAAAACGATTCGACGCAGGAGGTCGTTCCGGACCCCCGCTGGACTTTTGGCAAGTCTTGTAGGGGTCAGGAGGCCCCCCCAAGCTGGCCAAAAGTTCCTGGGAGTCCAGCGGGGTTCAGGAAGCGATTTCTTGCCGCAAATCGTTTTCCGTACGGAAAATGGCGCCGGCAGGAGATCGACTGCAGGAGGTCGTTCAGCGGCGGTCCGGAACCCCCGCTGAATGACCTCCTGCAGTCGATCTCCTGCCGGCGCCATTTTCCGTACAGAAAACGATTTGCGGCAAGAAATCGCTTCCTGAACCCCGCTGGACTCCCAGGAACTTTTGGCCAGCTTGGGGGGGCCTCCTGACCCCCACAAGACTTGCCAAAAGTCCAGCGGGGGTCCGGAACGACCTCCTGCGTCGAATCGTTTTTGTCTATGGCCGCTGCCATTTTGCGGTGGCCATTTTGCAAAATGGCACCGGCTGAAGACAACAGGATTCAATTGAGGGGGCCGTTCCGGACCGCCGCCGTTCTGGACCACCGCTGGATCCCCAGGTTATTTAAAGCATTTGAGGGGGGGTTCGGGAGGGTGGAAGATTTAATTTAAAGGGTCGGGGGTGGGTTTTAGGGGGTTTTAGTGTGTCGGCTCATGATTTTAACGATTTTCACGATAGTTTACACACCCAAACGGCAACAATACGATTCCCTCCCCCTCCCAGCCGAAATCGATCGTTAAGACGATCGAGGACACGATTCACATCTCTAGATTCTCCAGTCTACATCTGGCAGATTAAAATCTCCAATGAGTGCCATTTCTCCCTTCTTTCACAACTTTTGGATGTCTTCAACCAGATCTCTGTCCAGTTCTTCCATCAGTTGGAGGCCTATAGACCACACCAATAAAAACGGAGGCACTATCATCTTTTTTTTAGAAAAGACCATAATATTTCTTTTGTGCCCCATGTCCCTTGCAGTTCAGTTGCTTGGATATAGTTTTTGTGGAATTCAAAATTCACCAGTACTTTATAGACCCATCATTATGAAACAAACAAACAAACATATAAGATCATCTTGTTCTTAAAGGATAGCCGCCCTATACTGCAAGCACTGTTTCGGTGTCTTGGAGCAATAGTGTGACTATCTTATTTGTCCTTTAACAAATGTATTTCACTCATGAAGATGTCAGCTAAATCAAACCTGCTTGATCCATTGCTTGTGCACTTCTAGGAGTGATGCAGCTCAGCACAGCACAACCAGCAAGTTGAAAGCTAACTTTCATACCAGCACTGCTGGCAGTGTCGGGCAGCTCTCCTTTAAGAACAAGAGTAGTTTTAAGTTAAGTTCTCATACTTTCTATTCTTCTTAAAAAATTGCATACAGAAAAATTCTTCAAAAAAACACAATTGTGTGACCAATGATTATAAATTAAGATAAGGTCTGGAAAAGACCACTTTTTCTACTAATAGACATTACCGTCTTTTTTATGATGGTCATATATGTTTGTCTGTTTCTTAATTAAGTACTGGTGAATTTTGAATTACACTATTGTTTGATTGATTATTCACCTTTTGGTTTCATTTCCAGTGGATATTGTTTTTGACATAATTTATATGTAGCTTTCCAAAAAACCAACATCATAAAAGGAAACATTTTTATTAATCAGGTAACAGAACAGTCCTTAGTTCACTTTCTGTCCATAGACCTTGTAGCTAATTTTCAAAAGGAAACTAAACAAGTGGTTACACTTTGAAGACTGCACACCAGATTCTTAGGTACAAAGCATCTGTGGACATTGGAGGTGCAATTTTGTACAGACAAAAAAATGACTGATAAAGAGTATGACTATAACCAGGGTCTACTTTTTCAATTTCCTCTATACATATTAGGGATGTGCAGACAAAAAGTTTATGTTCATAAGTCCATAAGTCGAAAGGGGGGGTCAATTTCGGTCAATATGGACATATGTAGAATTCCATAAGTTGAGTCTATGTCCATACGTGCACCGATTCCCTAAATAAAAATTTAAACCCCTCACCCTCCTTAATCCCCCCCCAAGACTTACCAAAACTCCCTGGTGGTCCAGCGGAGAGTCAGGATGCCATTCCTGTATTCCTTTGCGAGGAGCACGTGACGTCGGAGTCACGTCGGAGTGACGCGGACGTCACGTGATTCCCCGCGCGTTCGCTCCGGGACCCTCGTTGGACCCAACCGGAACTTTTGGCCAGCTTGGAGGGGTCAGGAGGCCCCCCCAAGCTGGCCAAAAGTTCCGGTTGGGTCCAACGAGGGTCCCGGAGCGAACGCGCGGGGAATCACGTGACGTCCGCGTCACTCCGACGTGACTCCGACGTCACGTGCTCCTCGCAAAGGAATACAGGAATGGCGTCCTGACTCTCCGCTGGACCACCAGGGAGTTTTGGTAAGTCTTGGGGGGGGATTAAGGAGGGTGAGGGGTTTAAATTTTTATTTAGGATCAGCAATCGCGATTTCCAACGTATTCAACATAGCTATGTTGAATAAGTTGGAAATCCGATCGTTTTCGCCTCATCACTTTTTTAAGTTAAAAAAAAAAAAAGTTGCGTTTTACATATGCGGTCAAAACGAATGCACACCCCTAATACATATATAATGACCACACACAGAGAAAATATACTATTAAATATACAGTAAATACATTCATTTTTATTCATATAAATATACCAATACCTATCTAGACACATAAGGCTGGATTTTCAGGGGTACGCGTGGGTGTACATTTGTGCACACAACCCAGCGCACACAAATGTATGCCCGATTTTATAACATGCGCACGCAGCCGTGCACATGTTATAAAATCCAGGGTCGGCGCACGCAAGGAAGAGCACAATTGTGCAACTTGTACGCGCTGAACCACGCAGCCTTCCTCCGTTCCCTCTGCCCCCCCATATTCCCCTCCCTTCCCCTCCCAAACCCACCCCCCAGCCCTACCTAAATCACCCCACCTACCTTTATTTTATAAGTTGTGCCTGCCTCCGGGCAGGCGTAGGTTGTGCGCGCCGGCTGAGTACTTTCACGCGACCCCCCAGCACGGCCGCTGTGCCGGAGGCCTCGGTCTCGCCCTGCCCCGCCCACTCCCCGCCCCTTTTTTCAAACCCCGGGACATACACATGTCCTGGGGCTTGCACATGTCACCGGAACTATGCAAAATAGGCTCGGCGCTCACAGGAGCGGGTTTAAAAGGGTTATGCACATATATTACACCCGTAACCCTTTTAAAATCCACCCCATAAAATCTATCTATCACACTCATACATTGTCAGCCATCCATATCCATACATTTCTTATTTAAAAACATAAAGTTCTCAATTATTAATGTTAACCATACAATTCAAAATCATCTACTCAATAATCATATAGTTATTATACAACTCAATTTGCCAAATACAATATAACTATTGCAATCAATTTCAATAATAACAATTCTTCTCAGTCTTGTCTTCTCACGTATTATTACAAATACTATGCAGTCCTGTCGCACTGTCCACTGTCCAACAAAGATCTCTGTTTCACTCTCGCTGTCAGGGCTTCTTCAGGGACTAATATTGATTATTAGTATAGAGACAATACTATCCCACTCTCAAATTATGGCATAACACTTATACTTTCCAGCCTATTTCTACAAAAATAATAAAATTCAACCAGATCAATATACCTGATCTACCTACTCAAACTTATAAATCAAATCGCAATTAGTCCATCTTACAATAACTCACCAATCCGACTGTATTTCCTGTCTTCCTTTAGCAACCCATGTCTTCTCATCGACACTCAAAGTACACCAATACCATCCATTTCAACTGGTTTGAGTAGGTGGATCAACGAAATTGCCTAATTCATCCTGGTTCGGGGACCCCGAAACCCAAATGAATTTTTCCTGCTCTAACGTTAAAATGTTAGTGCGCATTAATCCTATTAATGTGCACTAACCTGAAATTCAGGTCCCCCTGAATTTCAAAGGCTTGAAATGTGGGAGTTACGGTATTTCCCGTGGCAGGCCGAAAACGAAGCCTGAACCGAAAGGCTCGGGCTTTGCACATCCCTAATAATTAATTATTCCAAAAATAATATACTTGTTTACATTTTAAATTTCATAGTTGTGGCATTCAAGGAGTTTAGAGGCTGTTTGCCCAGCTTTTCTCTTTCATTTAAGCATGAAGTGCATGAATGATTTACTTTTACTTTTGATAGATTTTTTTTTTTTACTGTTTCATTAAATTTAATCGAATTATGAATGCTTATGAGAGATGTATAAAGGACTGTTCCTAGGTTGAAAGCTTTGATGGCACTATGATTCATAAGTTCCAAATTATGCTAATTAAAACTCTAAGAGGTCCATATTCCAAAGATTTGTCTGACTAATGTAATCCCTGCTTTGGGTACATAAAATGATGGAAGGGTTTTCTTTGTTTGTTAAGAGTCATTCCTTCCAAATGTGTTTACAGGGTTTGGTTACCTCTCTGGAACAATCCAATTATGTTCCCTCCCAATTACCTCAATTCCAGAACACGTCTACCCAGAAATGAGCTTTAAACTGTTGAACTAATTCATATACACCATATCATAATTCACATCCAAAGGGGACACTGCTATTTCTATTCTCAGAACTACTCACAACTCCTTGGTCTATGACTACCCACTTGACTTCTGTACTTCCCCCAGTCCCATAGCAGGTGGGCTTTCTCCATTGTTTCCCATGCTATGAACTACTTGGGGTACTCCTCATCTTGGACTCACCCCAACACCTTCTCTCCTCAGTCTTGTTCCTCAAGGGGAGGAATAGCAGCCACTTCAGGAAAGTTTCTTGTGAGGAGGAAGAAACCTCTCCACTCCATGGCCGCAGGCCACTCCCCTTGAAAGGAAGAGCCCAGTTAGGCCTCAATTCAACTGGGATGGTTCTTGAGCCAACAAGACAGCAGACTGGCTATTCCAGGAGGCTATATCCCTTGAGGTTCCTCTTCACAACCCATCCTGACAAGGGTGGGATCCAAAAAAAAGCAAAACCCACCAAAAAATTCTCACTTTTATACCTCCCACTAAACTTTGTTCACCCAATAAGAAAAAGCACATATTTAAGGGAACAAACACCATTTCTCCTCAAAATACATCATCACATATACAGCAATTGCTCACTCTATAAAATGGCCATTCTATGCTCATTTTGAGGTACTGCAACAGAAAACAAGTTAAATAGTTATTAGCGAACTCAAACATGATAAGTGCAAGTTCTCCCTCATCAAGAACATCCTGTACTCCTAAAGATCAAAAAGAGAGTAAATTTTGTGGTCTCCTTACACTAACTTAAAACTTTCTAAAGGACTTAAAGACCTGACTCTTCTCAATAGCATATCAAGATATCTAACAAACTACTCTCCCTATTTTACATACTTTTCAGAGGTTTTTCCAATCTTAAACCTTTTAATCCTGATATTTATGCTCTTTTAACTTTTAAATTTAATTTGCTCATTATGAATAACAATTGTATTTCTATGTTAAAATCGTATTCTATTTTCCTTTCAAATGCACAATATTTTTAATATTTTACTATCTTTACTAATTATTAAATCTATTTGAATGAATATTGATTGATGCGTTCCTTAGTTAACAGTTATGATGACTATGCCAAGCGACAGTATATAAAAACCAATAAATAAATAAAAAATAAATAAAATAATTTAAGTGTTAGCTGGACAAATCTTCATAGTTAACATTTTCCCCTCACTGAGCCGGTAAATATTATATGGGCAAATCACTTCCCATACATAATTTACCCTCATCAAAATGGTAGCTCTGGAGGCATTTCCAGGATGTGGTTAAACTTGTTTTGTCATTGCTGGCCTGCTAAGGTCACCCAGCTAAGTCTGGACAGATAAGTCACAGTTTAAAAGTTATTTAAGCAGCTTTATTCAGATAATTTTATCTGGATATATTCAGCCATATTTTTACTTGGATAACATACCTGCTTAGAAGAGTTTTGAATATGGACTTTTTTTGTGTACACAATTAGAAAGGAAGTCCTGACTGTTATATGCACAAACATTTGTCATTGACTTTAGTATGTGCTGGACTATGATATAGTAAAATTTTTACTGTTTTCCATCCTTAAGATAATTATATCTTATTTCAATATATCAGTGTAATTCAAAGGCATATCTGAATATGCCAAATTTAATGAAGTCACCACTAAGCATATTAATTCCAAGTGTATAAATGGGTGTGGTTGTAAAAAGCTTTATCACAGGAATGTTATTATCAAAGATATCAGACTCAAACAAAAAATATTTTAAACCCTCTCACACATTAGATTTAACAAAAGCCATCTGTTTACTGTATTAGTGAAGTTATTTGCAATTAAATATTTTCTGAAGTACTAATGCCATGATGGAAATGACACCTTTAATTCAATAACACAAATTATTCACCCATAGAGGCTTCTTGCTCATATTAATGATTCATGTTCTTCATGAGAGTTATTACATTATACAATAATAATGCTTCAGAATCAAGTATAAATGGATAAAACTTAAAACAGGCTTCTAAGATCTTCACCTACATCAGATCTTAGTCAATAAAGTCTTTTAGTATAAGCATAATATGAGAAAAAACATTTTTTAGTAAGGCTAATTGAATAATACTTATACATGTTTTCAACAATTCTAATACTTTACATCATTTAGTATCTGATTCACTAAGGGTTTTTCCCATTGTCACAAAATGGTAGAAAAGCTTTAATAAATCTCGCCCTTAGTACGATGAATTAGTTTCTGTACTCTGAAAAAGTTTGGGCTGCAAAATCACATGCTACATGATGAATCATAGTGTAAAATGATTTTAATTAGCACATTCATTGGATTCCTTACTAGTTATGTGTACCTTGTAGAAAGGACATAGTAGTGAGGTAGGAATAGTGGAAAGATCCATTGGCCAAAACACCAACAAAGCTGATACAATGGATCTTTCTATCAATTAGTAGAATGATCCCCTAGAGTGTTCCAGAATTAATCTGTGAGAAAAAGAGTTCAGTGGTAGGAAGATAATGACCAAGAAAGGAAGTGTCCATTGCTCCTACAATGTGACAGGGGCCGACCAATGGCACCGGTAGCCCTGTGACATGGTAAGGGCAAAGGCTATAGGCGCCATTTTGAATACCGGCAGCCGACGGCGTGAGTGTAGTAGATGGCTCCTGGACCCCCGCTGGACCACTGGGGAGTTTTGGCAAGTCTTGTGTGGGTCAGGAGGGTGGGGGGTTTTGTTTAAATCCGCTCCTTTAGACAGCCAAATAATTTGGTGATTTGTTGTATTCGTGGGAAATCGCAATACGTTTCACGACGCAACAAATACAACGAATATGGCCCTATACGTTGCGGATTGCCAATACGCTGCAAATGAATGCACACTCTTATCCCTTAGTCCTTTTATTATTAGAAAGGGTAAATATCCATTTCTTATTTACCTGCTGTACACTTTCCATGCTTTTATACATTCAATCATATCCCCCTTCTCAGTATCCTATCTAAGATGATGAGTTTTAATCTATTTAATATTTCTTCATAAGGAAGCTTTACTATTCCCTTTATCATTTTTCTTACCCTTTTCAGAACATTTTCTGGTTTTGCTATAACATTTTTGAGATGGGGTGACAAGAACTGCACATAATACTCAAAGCAAGATTGCACCATAAATCTATAAGGAAATATTTATGATATTCTCAATTTTATTCTCCATTCCTTTTCAAGTAATTACATTTCCTTTTTTTGACTGCTACCACCAACTGTGTTGATGATATCAGCATAGTGTCCACTATGACACTAAGATCTTTTTTTCTGGATGGCGATTCCTATTAAGGAATCCAGCATTGTGTACATAAGGTTAGGATTATATTTCTCTAAGTGCTTCACATTCCACTTGTCCACATTACAATTCATCTGCCATTTAGATGCCCATTTTCCCAGACTGGCAAGGTCCTTTTGCAGTTCCTTGCAGTCTCCTTGTTTTTTTAACTTTTTTGAATATTTTTGTGACATCTGCAAATTTGATCACTACACACATTGCTCCCTTTTCCAGATCATTGATGAATAAGCTAAATAACACTAGTCCCAATACAAATCCTTGAGGCATTCCACTGTTTACCTCTTTCCATTGAGCAAACTGACCATTTAATCTTAGTCTTGCACAGTTAGACATTGTCCCCTATACCATGACTTTTTAATTTCCTGATGCATCTGTCATGAGGGACTTTATCAAATGCCTTATGAAACTCCAAATACACAGGGAGGAAAGTTTTCAAAAGTCATTTACCTGGGTAAAAGGGATTTGATTTCTCACCCTGTGAGTAAATGTATGTTGTTGTACCATAATTTATCTACTTTAACCCATATTCTACTGAATGCATTCCTGAGGAAGGGTAAGTTTGGTGGGAAAAAATGAGGTCCATATTCAAAAGCATTTAGCCAGATAACACAGATGTTATTGGCTAAATTAAGATCTGAATATATCAATGCCACATGCCACATGCCACATGCGCAAAATGGCAGCGCAAAATGGCGCCGGCCGTAGACAACACGATTCGACTGCAGGAGGTCGTTCCGGACCCCCGCTGGACTTTTGGCAAGTCTTGTGGGGGTCAGGAGGCCCCCCCAAGCTGGCCAAAAGTCCCTGGGGGTCCAGTGGGGGTCCGGGAGCGATCTCCTGCGGCGAATAATTTTTCCGTACGGAAAAACGATTTGCACGCAGGAAGCGATCTCCTGCCGCGAATCGTTTTTCCGTACGGAAAAACGATGTGCATGCAGGAAGTCGTTCCTGGACCCCCACTGGACTTTTGGCAAGTCTTGTGGGGGTCAGGAGGCCCTCCCAAGCTGGCCAAAAGTTCCTGGGGGTCCAGCGGGGGTCCGGGAGCGATCTCCTATGCTCCTGACCTCGGGGGACAAAAAACAAAATGGCACCAGCGCTTTGACCTGTCATATGACAAGGCAAAGGTAGCGCCGGCGCCATTTCTACAAGCACCGGAGGTCCGAGAGTAAAAGATCACACTGGGACCCTTCCTCTGGACCCCAGGTAATTTAAGGCATTTTGGGGGGGTTCGGGAGGGTGGGGGATTTATTTTAAAGGGTCGGGGTGGGTTTTAGGGATGTTTTAGTGTGCCGGTTTTCCCACCCTCCCCCCCACTGGACCCCAGTTAATTTAAGGCATTTGGGGGGGGGGTTCGGGAGGGTGGGGGATTTATTTTAAAGGGTCGGGGTTGGTTTTAGGGATGTTTTAGTGTTCCGGTTTTCGATTTACACGATTTTCACGATTTTCACGATATTTAAAAAACCCAAACGGCGATGATCCGATTCCCTCCCCCTCCCAGCCGAAATCAATCGTTAAGATGATCGATCACATGATTCACATCTCTAGTAAAAATTATTGAAGTTTTAAAACACAATATTCGCATAGAAAGGCACAAAAAAACGGAGGAGGTTGGCGGTTCTATGATTATAACATGCCAAATGAGGCAGGGTTGCCTACACGATTATATGAGACCCTTCCAACCCCTCTACAATATATTTTGTTCTTATTATAAATTAAGATCTGGGCATTTATCCAGTGGGGGTTAACTGGGAGGAGTAGCGGGGTTAACTGGGAGGAGTAGGAGTAACAGACTTAGTTTCTGGGTATTTGCCAGGTTCTTCTGGCCTGGATTGGAAACTGTTGGAGACAGGATGCTGGGCTTGATGGACCCTTGGTCTGACCCAGAATGGCATATTCTTATGTTCTTATGTTCTTAGGATAAGTTATCTGGTTATCTCTAATATTCAGAGTTATCCAGCTAACTCTGATTGGCCCATAGACCTGCCTTAAAGTTAGCTGGACCTGCCCGTGTTGTTGAATATATTGGCTTAGTTAGCCAGATAAGTTTATCCAGCTAACTTTGCAAGGAACACAGCAGCTTAATATGGACTTCAATGTGCCTACTTTTAGCTGAATTGAGGGAAGGCAATTTTCTGACTGCCAGTTTACTCACAAACAGTCTTCAGTGGGCTATGAGCCTTCATTTGCCACCATCTGGTTATTTTTCCCATATTTTAGTAGACTAATCCTCACACTGGTCATTATACCAACTGTTGCTCTTAATTCTCCCACAGGGGCTCTGAACACGTTCTTTCAGCATCCCGAATCTGACTCAAGAGCAGAAGACCTGACTTTAGAATTAAATCAGGGACCAACCACATGGCAGAACACAACACTGCCAGTGAGCTAATGGGCTGGAGATGGGTGAATATTACTTTGAAAGTTTTTTGTGCATATTTACTCTTGACGCCTTTAATTTTTTCCTGTAACTTACAGAATTAAATTATATTTGTCTATTAGGGTTTACATCAATTTTCTTAAAGAGTGAGATAATTCTTTATAATACTATGCATTATGGGGTAGATTTAAAAGGCCCATGTGCGCGGTTCCCAGTGTGCACACATGGACTCGGCTATTTTATAATATGCACGTCGGCACGCACATGTTATAAAATGCGATTCCCGCTTGTACATACGTGCCTGATTTTAATGTCCATGCGTGCATGAGTGGGCAGGTGGCTTCCTCTTCACTTGGGGAGGAAGGGTTTTAAAGAATTGTGCGGTGACACAATCGGGCCTTTGCCCAGTTCCCTCCCAGTCTGCTCCAATAAAGGAGAGGACTGGGAAGGAACTTCCCTAACCTTAACCCTATCCTTCCTCCCTCTTCCCCTCTCCTCCCCAACCCCTAAACCTACCCTAGATATCCTCCGGAGCAGAAGTAAACTTTGTTCACCAGCCGGGCACTTCCCCAGGACAGTGTCTAATGGTGTTGTCCCCGCCTCTCCTCACTCAGGCACTTCCCTGGCCCACTCTTTTCTTCAGACTCAACACCTCTGCATGTATCAGGAGTTATACGCATGGCTGGGCCCTTTCTAAAATGCACATCATACATGTCTAGTCAATATTACAGAAAAATACTAAATAGACCATATTCTTTATAGAATCCACCTACTCTGTAGCATCAAAAATTAGTTCTTCTGCTGAGAACTACTGAAAAGTCTGGGGCAGTGATGAGGAATACTGTTACTTTTATCCTAAGTGGAAGTGGCAAAGGCATTTTGGGAGGTACAGAGGGGAAGGTGTTGCTAAATCATGTAGAGTAATAATGGAATCAAATAAGAATAAATTCATAAAGGCAACATTTACCACTGTGTCACGAAGTGGAGCCGAGACATTGGTGAGAAACATAAATTTGTTTATTTTCTGACTCAGTTGATTACTAACAAGATTGTAATTCATGACCACTTATGAGAATGCTCACAACACAAAAGTTTGTAATTGCAATAATATTCTCATAAAATGGTAATTACAATAAAATTTCACACCCCAAAGTATTACCCAAAAGCATAAGATAATATTTAACTTTGCTAGAAGCAGTAAAATGTATACAGGATAAGAGAATTACTGATATTTACAGGAGATATTTCCATGATCAGTGTTCCTCCCTTACACGATCAGCATATCTAGAAACTTCTGTCTGGAGGATGGCAGTACTGGAAAACAGTGATCTTTTGAGCAAATTCAGGATTGGTGCTCAAGCTGTGTCAAAGAATATTTCTTCCTCACATGTTTTATATCTTTTTTGCTTCACTGAAGCTTATCTGGTTTCCCAGTCATCTTATCAGTCAGGGAGCAAACAGATCCAAACACATGATTTCTTTCTTTTAAGGTATATATGTCTGTCTTACATTTATAATGGTGATAGCTGCTTTTCTTTAATCAGTTTAGGTCTCCATTTTGTATTTCTCTCTCATATTGGGGCTACCTTCTCTCTAATCCATGCTCCATCGAAATGCCTTCTGCAAATCTCTCCCTGTCCAGTAATACACACTGTTAGTGGGAGTGGTTAAAATGGTTAGAAATACAGTTGCTGTGTAATTTCAATACCATAGCATCTGTTCCAAATTTTCCCTTTACAACAGTATCTAGCTTTAACCACAAGTGGCTAGCTTCCCTTTTGCTGTGATATAAGCCATCATCTCTCCCCATCCCTTTAGTTGATGCCAATCAATGCAAATCACCAATGCCTCTCTCACTTCTGCCCTAATGTGAGCCACCACTAAATCTTTTTTAAACTGATGTGATCTGCCACCGCTCATCCTGCTAGTAGTCATATCAACTTCTCTCTTTTCAGCTGATATCTTGATTCTTTGCAAGCTTCTAATGCACCCTTCTCACTGATGGTGATGTGGCTACTGATGTATTTTCCTTCCATCTAATTTGGTTGCTATACTCCTAGTTGATGGGGATGTGAACCACAGTCTCCATCTCTATAGTAATAATAATATATTTTTTTCATTTATATTACATTTTTTGTGACACTTCAAAGTGGATTGCATTCAGGTACTGTAGTTTTTCCCTGTCCCAGAGGGCTTACAATCTAAGGAGGTCACAGAAATAATGTGCATTATTTTAAATACAGCAAATTATTTACAACCCAAAAACACAGGCAATAAAATAATGTGGCTTGCCTGAAATTGATAGCTGAGTAATTTCCTGGAGAGTTAGGTACAACTCTGGAATTGTAGCTGAATTTCATTGGGAGAATTAGGATTCTAATGTACATCCTGGTGCTCCTGGATCAGTCATATCGGCCCAACTAAGACCCTCCCCTCAGTGTTGGCAAACCCCCCAGGAGGTTCTCAAAACATCCTGTTCCATCCCCGCCACTCCATGAGGGAGTCAAATTAACCAAAATAGGTATCACATAAAATTAAGGCTTAGGTACAGGGGCAAATATAGTACTCAGGGCAGCCAACTTCATCTTGAAAAATGGTGGTGCTAGGCTCAGAAACATAAGAGAGTTCTGCATTGAAATTTTAATTATGTCTTAACGCACAATTTTCCTTTTCTTATTACATGTAAATGTTTTTTGAGAAAATTAATAAAGTATAAATAAAAAAAAAAAAAAAAAAAGAAACATAAGAGAGTTCTCTGGGACCCCACTGGATCACTATGGATGTTTCGGTAAAGACCAGGATGGTCAGAGGTTGGGCTAGGGAGTGAGGGGGGGGGGGTGAGCTTTGGGAGAGGGATTAACATGGGGACAGTTTTGGGGAGGGTCCAGGTCTGCACTTAGGGCCTTGGGGTAGATTTTCAAAAAATATGCGCGTGCGCGCACACATGGATGTGACATTTTATAACATGCATGTGATGGCGCACCCATGTTATAAAATTCCAGGTCAGCGCACGCAAGGGGGTATAATTTAGCAAATTGGAATGGCGCCTTCCCCAGTTCCATTCCAAGTCCACTCCAATTAAGGAGCGGACTGGGAGGGAACTTCCCAACCCCCTACCCTAACCTCCCTTCCCCTATCCTACCCTTCCCTTATCCCTATCCTAGCCCCTCCATTTCTTTATCTCACGTTTTGCTCCTGCAAAGGAGCAGGAGCAAGTTGCGCGTGCCGGCACCCTGCTGGTGCACGATCCCCCGGCACAGCGGCAAATGGCCAATGTACCGGGCGCATCTAGCCATACCCCACCCCACCCTCTGGCCCGCCCCTTTTAAGACCCTGGCATTTACCCGCGACCTGGGGTTTACATGAAAATTGGCCTGGCATGCATAAGGCCCAGCCATGTATGTCAACCCTAGGATTTACGTGCGCCGGGGTTTTAAAATTGGCCTTTAGTTTTGTATGAAACTCTTTTTGTTACTTTGGCCACCTTATGGTATAAAAGGGGGTGGTACAGTGGGTCTAGAGAGATGGCAAATGGTATTTCCACAATACTGGATAGTTGAGCCAATAGTGTCCTTTTGGAAGATGTTGGCCCTGGGCTATGGACCACTATCATGTGGAATTCTGGGGTTCTAGTAATTCATATACCACAGGGAAAATTACCACAGAGTTTACTAACCTGTGGTACTCAGTAGTGCATTTTGGTAAATCTCATGGTGTCTTCCCCACTCCGGGAGAAATAGTACAGCTTCATAAATGACCCCTTGTTTGTAACTGTGGCAGTAAAGGGTGATGAGACAAGGAAGGTCAGAAGGAATGTCAGCGGGATTTAAGCTTGGCTTCCCTTGTTCGCAGTCCACTGCTCTACCATGGCTACTCCTTGTATCCTCCATCAGCTCTCTGATGCTGGTGTGGGCCCTCCCACCTTCTCTAATTGCAACGTCAATGGTTTTCTTCCACTACTTTTATCACATGGCCCACAGAACAGGAGCCATAGAGAACCAGATGGGAGGCAGAAATAGCAAGATGGTGCCGTACTGAGAAAGTTGTGAAATGGTGAAGGAGGCAGGGAAGGAGTAGAAAAAAGAAGAAATGGCACAAATGAGGTAAAGAAGGAATGAGAGACATGGAGTAGGTAAAGGAAAGACTAGGGAGGAAATGGAAAGGAGAAAGAGAAAAGGGAGGGAGGGAGGTCAGATGGAGGGAGATAGGAAAGAAAACAGGGAAGAGAGATTATATATATAAATTTATTCAGCTAAAATAAATTCACAAATAGCAGGTTTAATTATATGTGTATAGTTTTACTGGGATACAGACAGAAGTTTGCTTTGAAAATTAGTGTAACTTAGGTACATAATAGCCTGCAAATTTAATATAAAATTACCCCCTTAATAACCCGTGGGAGTTGTGCATAAAGGCTGGTGTCACCAGAGCACCAAAACTGGTTCCAATTCAGCTGGAAGAAAAAGGAGAACGTAGGAAATACCAGGTCCCATCTTCTCCCCTCCCCCTCCAAAAAAAGGGTCTGCCTAGTGGCTGAATGGCAGTGCTGTGCATTGTCAGTGGGATCATTCAATTGAATTCCCAAACTTTAATTTTACTCCTTGGGTTAGCTGGGTTCAGAGATTATTCCCTCCTGGAAGAGGGAGCCTTAGTCATCACACAGTAGTGACACCTCGTACCACAGTGCAGACGTGCCGGGTTTCAGAGGAAGCTGTGCTCTGTGGCCTTTCCCTGTGATAGCTCTTCTAGAATGAAAGGCTTGAAAAAGAAAGAAAATCCACAATTACTTTCAAATGAAGGCTAAAGGCTGGCTGTGAATGAGCTGGAGCAAATATTGCTGGAACAAAACAAAAAATACTTTGAAAAGAGAAAGATGTTAAAGAATGGTAATAGAATTCTGTAACATTTAAAATAAACTTAGCCCAGTAATTGTTACAATTGCAAAAATAAATTTCTAGCATTAGTTTATATGTCCAAGTTAAGCTCGTTGTTTCATTGACCATCACAATACATTTTGTAGCAGCTGGACTTTTTTCCACCCTCTTGATATGTTTACTGCAGAGCATAACCGTGTCTCAAATGGTTATAGCTGTTACTAGCAATTTAACCGCACCCTCTACATGCATAATCTTAAACTCATTGGTGTATTCTTGTCATTATATATTTTGGAAATAAGTGAAAATGTGGCCATAGGAAAAATGTTTTAAGGGCTACTACAGGTGTTACATTTTTTTTCTCCCCTAAGCGACTTGAAACAGCTCCATTGGATTAAAACAATATATTTAGAAACAATAGTACTGAAATTGCTGAGAAAATATACTGAAGGCTGCAAAAGTCCATAATGCAAGGATTGCACAATAACCCATTAAAATAAACATTTGCAACCAGAGAGAGTTGGAGCAAAATCCCTGCTCTGATACAAATAACATCTGGATAACTTTTGTATGTATCTTCCACCATAAAACACCCCTGAGAAGAAAAAATAGAAGGGACATGCTAAAGACAAAGGACCACTAAAGATTTTATTATGCAAAGGGTGTGGTGCTATAAATCTGAGGAATTTCAGGCAACAGTTGCCAAATATGAATTTGAACAGCATGTTGTTTTTAAAAGTTGTAACATTAGTGATGAACAAGTCAGTATTCTTTACATAATTAATCCAGTGTGAAACAGTGACTGGAAGATATCCAGTGGTTTAAAAATATCGTGCTCATGTATGGGATCCATAATAAATTAGGGTTCAACATTAAGGAGCAGGAAATTGAGGCATCTGGGTACAGAGCATGCAGTTTTAATTCCACCAAAGTGGTAACAAGTCAGCCTCACTGCACAGTAACGATAAAATCCTGCAATGTAAGGCAAGAATGGCCAGCCTGCTGGTGAAGCCAATGATTATTTCTGACATTTAAAAATAACAGATATCACTTATTGGTAACCTGAAAAAAGAAAGTGCTAAATCTTAAAAATGCTATTATCTTAACTGAAGAAATTAGGAAAGTGCAAAGATGAGAAAAGCAAAAAGTACTGGGAATGTTGCAAAAACATATACCACTGTCAGGGTTTGTTTGGGGTGTGTTGCTAGATTTACGGAACATTCATGTAAATAGTAGCGTTTTCTAAGCATTTCAGTATATAGAAGAGTTATTTAGATTTCTACTCTTTTCAGCTATTTTACATTGGCAAAATGAAAACACTTTTCAATCCTAGGCATCACTAGATTCATTGCAGTTATAAAAAGTTACCCACAATAGATCATCATTTGGAAAAATTGTACTAAGTAACTGCTTTCAGTTCAGTTGTTTTTAAAATTTATTTGCATTGTCTGCAGCTATAGCTATCAAATAAAGTAAGAAAGGTAAATTCCTGGCCTTCTTTATTAAGAGTTTCATAAAGAAACAGGCTTATAATTTTAATTTTATGCAGTAAAAGTAAAATGATACAAATTATTGACTTAAAATATTATACCATTATTACTGTAAACCTATTTCCCATCACTTTATGCCGCTAAATGTAAAGGTTATTCTACAATGTGGTTCAGCAAGTGGTTTAGGTCTGGATTTATCAAAATGCACTAAATATCACATGCAATAGGAAAAGGGGTGTGTTTTATGGCAATAGGCAGTTTACTGCAATTTACACTAACACCTATGTGAAGTGCTATCTTAGCACAAATTATGATAACTTTTTCACACTTTGAGGTAAGTGCCAGAATTATAGGAGAGAGAGAGAAACTAACCATAATGCCTGCATACTAGATAGGTATTTATATCTCTATGGGAGGCCCACCTAGTCATTCGAGGTGAGGTTTAGGAATTAGTGTAGGGGTTGGGGCCACTTTGACATTCAAAGTGAAACGTACAAACAGAACAGTGCTCTCTTGTGAAGATTTGATGACCTTCAGAATGAGGAAACTCACCTAAAGATGAGATTTGTGCAATGTTCTCTCAACCTAGCTTGATGTTACCCAGGTAGAGAGTCCATCAAGCTAGGTTGAAAGAACATTGCACAAACCTCATTTTTGGGTGAGTTTCCTCACTCCAAAGGTCATCAAATCTTCACAAGAGAGCACTGTTCTGTTTGTACATCTCACTTTGAATGTCAAAGTGGCCCCTAACCCCCTACACTAATTCCTAAACCTCACCTCGAGTGCTAGGTGGGCCTCCCATAGAGATATAAATACTAGGGATGTTCAGAAGGACAGCATATGTTGCATTCGGTATTCGTATTCGTCGGGGGGCAGATACGTTGCATTCAGCAAGAGGGCCCTTGATAAGTTCATGCATTCATTCTTATTCGTTTCCCAGCTAAAATTGAATTAACTACAACCCCCCACCCTCCTGACCCCCACAAGACTTGCCAAAAGTCCCTGGCGGTCCAGCAGGGGTCCGGGAGCAAACTCCTGCACTCGGGGCGTTGGCTGCCAGTATTCGAAATGGCGCCAATAGCCTTTGCCCTTACTATGTCACAGGGGCTACCGGTGCCATTGGTCGGCCTCTGTGACATAGTGAGGGAAAAGGCTATCAGCGCCATTTTGAATACCAGCAGCCGATGGCGTGAGTGCAGGAGATGGCTCCCGGACCCCCCCCCCCCCACTGGACTACCAGGGAGTTTTGGTAAGTCTTGGGGTGTCAGGAGGGTTGGGGGTTTGTTTAAATTTGCTCCTTTAGATGGCCGAATAATTTGGTGAAGATTTGTTGTATTCATGGGGAATCGCGATACGTTTTGCTTCCCCATGAATACAACGATTAGGACCCTATACGTTGCAGATTACCAGTACGTTGGAAACAAATGCATACCCCTAATAAATACCTATCTAGTGTGAGAGGCATTCTCTCTCTCTCTCTCTCTCTCTCTCCCTCTCCCTCCCCCACACCCAAACAGCATGTGCAAAAAACATCACAACCATGATAAAGCCCTATCACATGGCTTTACACAAATGAAAAAGGTGTAGTGAATAGGGATGTAAATCGGGCTTCGGAAGATTGAAAATATCGGACGATATTTTCAAAATCGTCAGAAATCGGGGGCTCCCCCAAAACGATAGGAAACCCCCACGATATTGATCGTGGGGGTTCTCTTATCGTTTTGGGGAGGGCAGGAAAAACGGCACACAAAAATAACCCCTAAACCCACCCCGACCCTTTAAAACTAATACCTTAGCTTCCCCCACCCTCCCGACCCCCCCAAAAACTTTTTACAGGTACCTGGTGGTCCAGTGGGGGTCCCTGGAGTGATCTCCCGCTCCCGGGCTGTCGGCTGTCACTAATCAAAATGGCGCCAATTGCCCTTTGCCCTTACCATGTGTCAGGGTATCTGTGCCATTGGCCGGACCCTGTCACATGGTAGGAGCACTGGATGGCTGGTGCCATCTTGTGCTCCTACCATGTGACAGTGGCTGACCAATGGCACCGGTAGCCCCTGTGACATAGTAAGGGCAAAGGCTATCGGCCTCATTTTGATTACTGGCAGCTGACGGTCTGAGTGAAGGAGGTCGCTCCCGGACCCCCGCTGGACTTTTGGCATGTCTTGTGGGAGTCAGGAGGGTCCCCCCAAGACTTGCCAAAAGCCCCTTGTGGTCCAGTGGGGGTCCGGGAGCGATCTCCTGCACTCGGGCCATCGGCTGCCAATAATCAAAATGGCGCCGATAGCCTTTGCCCTTACTATGTCACAGGGGCGCCGGCCATCCAGTGCTCGTTCCATGTGACAGGGTCCAGCCAATGGCATGGATACCCTGTCACATTGTAAGGGCAAAGGGCCATCGGCACCATTTTGATTAGTGGCAGCCAATGGCCCGGGAGCCTGAGATCGCTCCAGGGACCCCCACTGGACCACCAGGTACCTGTAAAAAGTTTTTTGGGGGGTTAGGAGGGTGGGGGAAGCTAAGGTATTAGTTTTAAAGGGTCGGGGTGGGTTTTTTGTTTATCGGCTCGGGCACAGCCAATAAACAAAACCGCGATCGGGCCCGCAGAAAAAAAAACCACATGTGAATCGGAACCGGAATCTGAACCGATTCCGGTTCCGATTCACATCTCTAGTAGTTAATGCCATGCAAAACTGTGAGCCCACTTGGCCAAAATTTTCTCATCGCAGCAAACATTATGGTGCTTTTGCATGCGTTAAAGGTGTTTTTTTGCATGCAAAAAACCTTAAAGCATGCGAAAACGCCATATAGCACTTTGATAAATGACCTCCTTAATGACTTCGTTCACATTTAGTAATACCCTACGGTAACACCATGGGAAAGACATTCGATATAAAGAGTTCACATTCATGTACCTCAATAAAGGCAGTATATTGCAAATTACATTTGGACGATCCAAAAGTAAAATCTGATCTAAATGAGTTGATCTATTTTTTGGTTGGGTCATCTATAATAAATGGGCCTAGTCCCCCCCCAAATCTAAATCCTTTTAGGCTAATTCACTGGGTGAGTCATCAAACTGTGTTAGGGCATTATGGCACATTAAATGTGCTCTAATGCACGAAAGACACATGATGTTTATTGCAAGGCACATTAGTATTTAAATGACAATGACTATGCAAAATTTTGTGAATGAAGGACTCTTACCACATTTCGAGATATGATATTGCATATTAATACCAGATTTAATATGGGAAATAACATCATCTTTTTGATTAGTATTAGGGGCAAAAAAATATTTTATCGCGCTATAGCAGCTGTTATCACGGGTTATCATTATTTATCGCACGTGATAAAATGAAGCCTTCTCTCAGACACATCTACATAGCCCTGGTTAGCCAATAAAATACCTTTTCTTACCTGTCTTGTCTTCCTAAAACTACAAGGGGCCTTATTTTCTAAGGCTATCGCAGGCTTGCGCTAAAAGCACAAGCCTGCGATAGCTAGCGAAGGTAGAGCACGCTTGCGCTACCTACATCGGGGCGGAGTCGGCCCCAGAAGAGGAGGAGTCGGGGCATCACCGGGGCCGACTCTGCGAGGATGGCGCAGACAGCGGAAAGGTAAGGGCCTTTTCACTGCCTATTTCGCGCCTAATAACTACACCTTCTATGGTGTGGTTATTGGGAGCGATGCCGGCAGCGATCACACCGCGGAGGTGCGATCGCTGCCGGCTAGTGCAGGACCCCCCCCCCCATTTCGGCCCCCTGTCTTCATTACCACATTTTTCTAAAGTACTGCAGGCCTGCGATACTTTAGATAATGAGGCCCAATGTTAGGTGGAAGTGTACTAGTAGTGGGATACTGTCTGCTTCAGGCTACTCAAGAACATAAGAACATAAGAAAATGCCATACTGGGTCAGACCAAGGGTCCATCAAGCCCAGCATCCTGTTTCCAACAGTGGCCAATCCAGGCCCTAAGAACCTGGCAAGTACCCAAAAACTAAGTCTATTCTATGTTACCATTGCTAATGGCAGTGGCTATTCTCTAAGTGAACTTAATAGCAGGTAATGGACTTCTCCTCTAAGAACTTATCCAATCCTTTTTTAAACACAGCTATACTAACTGCACTAACCACATCCTCTGGCAACAAATTCCACAACCACTACAACAGGGAAGGGAAGTTCTAGCACCTCCTAGGGAAGTACCCACACCAGAGCCAGAGCTGTAATCCCATCAGTTGAGTGGGATGACCCCTGCCACAGTTTGCCATGCAGGAGGTCATGCAGGCGATACAGGGAGGGCATCTTTCATCCCTGTACAATATTGTGGAGATGCCTGAGGAACACATGGTTAAAAGGTATTGCCTGAGCTCTCAGGCTATCATGGAGTTATAACAAGAACTCTGAAGGAACCTGGATCTTGTCACTGAAAGGTCCCATGCTATACCAGGCCTTACCAAACTATTGTGCAACCTGCATTTTATGGCATTTTGCTCATTCCAAACAAGATTTGGGGCTATTAGGAGAATGTCACAAACATCTGGGCCAGGTCATAACAGCTATATGTGGCCGCATGTATTTTTACATCGATTCCCTCATAAAAGGCAGGACTTGCTGGACTTGACGAAACATTTTTATGCCATTAAAAACTTTCCAAGTGTTTTGGGAGCTATTGAATGCACTAACATAGCCATCATCTAGGCTCAGGGACAAAAAGCTCTTCCAATCCATCAATGTGCAAGTAGTCTGTTGTGCTCAACTGCACTTTCTCAATATGGTGGCCAGGAGCTGTGCATGATAGAAATGTGCTTCGGGTTGCTTTATCATGTTGGGCTTTGTTTTGCGCCCCCCCCCCCCCCCAAATGGGAATTTCGTTTGTACTGTTGTTCATGGTTTTTTTATTTGGAGGCCCCGATTTCCGGGTTAGTGTGTGCTAACTCCCCATTAATGCGCACTAACTCTGCCATGTTAGTGCACACTATTGGAAGTTAGCGCACACTAACCAAACACCCCCCCCCCCCCCATCAGGATATGTCTAGTGTGGGAATCGGGCAGGTGTTCCAATCTGCTGATGTTATAACCAGGTATAGAGAGAAGACAGCCAACTCTTTCAAAACCTGGTAATAAAAAGCATCATGCTGCCTATTTGATCCATAAACATTGGCAACTACCACTGTCTGCTCATAAACAGTACTTTCAACAGAAACAAATCTACCCTCTGGATCCCTGTGAACCTTGTTAACTTTAAGTGGAAGAGCTTTGTGTACCAGAATGCATACCCTTCAGCTTTTGGAGTTGTAGGAAGCATAGTAAGACTGACCCATTCACTCTCGCTTAAGCTTTTCATGTTCTCTATCAGTTAAATGTGTTTCCTGCAGCAGGGCAATCTGTGTTGAGCACACCCTCAAAAAATGCACGCCAGCATACACATGTTATAAAATTGGCAGGTCTATGTGTGCGCACCGGATAGAAGTCCACATGGACGCGCGCGTGCTTCTTTAAAAATCTACCCCTAAATATATCGTGCATTGCGGAAATTACTGATGCAGGAACAGGGAAATTATCCTAACCATGCCCCCTTTTTTATCGCAGGCACTATTTCAGCTATATTTATAGCATTTTGATGAATCTAGGCCTAAGTTAGCTGGATACGTTGCTCTTCCCCAGAATGCCCATATCCCACCCACATCTTGTCTGGCTATCTACTTAGTCAATAGCTATTTATCCTGCTATGGCAGCTGCTAAATGGGACTAGATATTCATCCACAACCACTTAGCCAAAGAAGTCTATACTTATCCAGCTAAGTAGCATAAAATATTGGTGGCCGCTGTGCAACTATGCTGTTTATTTACTGACCTAATTAAAAGTATATTGCTTTCAAAATTTAGTCCAGTAGATTTAGTGGTAGATTTTAGAATCCCAGTGTGCTTAAATCCCGGTGTTTACGCGCATGGCTGGGCCTTACGTGTGTCGGGCCAATTTTCAAACAGCCTGGTCATGCACGTAAACCCCAGGATGCATGTAAGTCCCGGGACTTGAAAATGGGGGTGTCCAGGGGTGGGGCGGGGTGGGGCTAGAGGCACCCGGCACAGCAGCCATTTGCCGCTGTGCCGGTGCACGCAACTTGCTCCTGCTCCTAGGCAAGAGCAAAAGGTAAAATATACAATTTAGGGCTAGTTATATGCATTAATTTTTTTTAGCACAGTTATATACAGACTTTCAGACTTTCAGATACTTGAAAGGTTTTAATGATCCAAAGGCAACGACAAACCTTTACCATAAGAAAAAAATCAGCAGAACCAGGGGTCACGATTTGAAGCTCCAGGGAGGAAGATTCAGAACCAATGTCAGGAAGTATTTCTTCACGGAGAGGGTGGTGGATGCCTGGAATGCCCTTCCGGAGGAAGTGGCGAAGACCAGAACTGTGAAGGACTTCAAAGGGGCGTGGGATAAACACTGTGGATCCATAAAGTCAAGAGGCCGCCAATGAAGAGTGGGTGACTCGCCAGAATGATGGCTACTGCCTGGAGACAATACCCTTATTCAATAAACATACACATGGTTACTGTGACTCCAACATCACTCTAAGCTTCAACAGCAAGAGGAAATGTGGAAAAAAGGATTTGCACTCACAAAGACAGGAGTAGCTGGCTTGTTACGGCGGTTACTACCCCAAACCAAATATCCAAATTACTACCTCCACCTTCCTCTATTCCTGATGCCTTTCAACTAGCTTGATCACTCCATTCTTATACTTCACTTCAATGCATATCCAGCATAGTTCTCTGCTTCAACAGCAGGGGAAAAGAAAAACTGTTACTTCACACATCCAGCAGAGCTCTCTGCTTAAACGGCAGGGGAGAAGAAAAAAGGATTCACACTCACAAAGCGGGGAGTAGCTGGCTTGTTACGGCGGTTACTACCCCAAACCAAATGTGCCTGATACTTCATTTTCAATGCATATCCAGCATAGCTCTCTGCTTCAACGGCAGGGGAGAAGAAAAAAACTGATACCTCACGCATATCCAGCATAGCTCCCTGCTTCAACGGCAGGGGAGAAGATAAACAACCAATAAGGGCTGTATAACATAATCTGGGTAAAAACAAATAAGCATGGGTGTAGCTTGCTTATTGCGGCGGTTACTACCCCTACTACCTCTAACTACTCAAGCTAGATATTTCACTTGGATGCAGCTCCTTCACCGCTCTCTACATTAATGGTGGGGGTGGAAGGGAATTAGAACCAAGAGCTAAGAGAAACAGATAAGTATGAGAGAAGAAATGAGGGAAGCTTGCTGGGCAGACTGGATGGGCCATTTGGTCTTCTTCTGCCGTCATTTCTATGTTTCTATGTTTCTATGTTTCTAAATGAATGAGAGTCTTTTATATAATTTACACAATATAAATCTTAATTTATTAACTTAAACAATTCCTCATAAAAAACACATATTCACACCTCATTCATACCTTAAAATCAACCATCCATATAGAAAATTACCTATACAATATGTCTCAACAATAATAATTACATATATGTGGAATAAATTTTACATACATATAAAGCATATATGTTAATTTTTTAACACAATAAATGTTTAATGTGTGTTAAAACTTTTCACATGTATTAAATGATTTTAATATGTACTAAAACATTTTATTTAGTGTTATATTTTAAAACACACTTAAATGACATAAATGGCACAAAATCAATTGAAAAATATGAAACAAAAAAATTAAAATGCATGAAACAAAACAAACAGCATTTTTTTTGTCTGCATAACTCTGTTATATGTGTCAATTCATGAACTGTTTACCAATTTGGTGAGCAACCTAATAACTAAGAAGAGATTAAAAACTAATTCAAGTACTATATCAAATAGAATTATTTAATAACACATTAAATTGTGTACATGTTTTTAAAGAAATAATTTAATATCTTTTATTATAAATCAGATTGCTTCACTTAAGAAAGCAATCTAGTTTTGTACTTCACTGAACCACATTTGTTAGAGTTGCATTCCCCATCGTCAAGTCAGATCTGTGCAGTGGTATCTAGGAAAAAAAATTAGTGATAATTGTTAGAGGTTAACCACAAATTGTAGAGGGTTATCCTGATAAAACAAGTTTCAGAACTTTGATTCTAGCTAATTATTTGAAGGAACTTAGGAATGCTTAGATGTTTTTGAAATAAAATGTATATTTAAAAAAAAAACAAAAAACTTCTTGGATAGAAGGTTTAAAAAAGCTGCCAAGTGTAATTTTTATACTATGGTTTACAGTTCTTGGATTCAATATTGTAAAATACTATTGAATCCAAGAAAATATCCTGAAATAGGTAAAAAGGTATAATTTATTCTGAGAAAAGGACATTCAAAAGAAAATAGCAACCACAGGAATCTAGCGCCACAGAGGCAACCACAGTAGATCAACAGTAGAGTTGCTTCATTATGTACTGGCATATTTTGTTAGAATGCCAGTAGTGATTACTTAAGTATGCTGTAGCTATTTTTACAAAATATAACAATCATGCCATCTATATACTATATTATATTTCAAAAGTGTACACAATGAGTAGTAGTACTGTGTAGCAATTCTAAATTTTAACATGTAATCAGGATCTTAAAAATATCTTTAAGATACTTCATGTTATTTTTTTCTGTAGCTATGATAGTTCTTCTATTAACAGATATAGTTAATTGGTTCATACATGCTGCACTTGTAGTGCTATTTATCACAATGTGACAATATTGATTAGCTGTAGGGGAAATTTTACCACATTCAGAACATAACATAGGTCTCTCCTTTGTATGATTACTGTTATGCCTGTTTTTCTTCCTTCTGACTGAGAGTATAATCAACAGAGTGTGAGAACCTGCCTGGGACTAAAGAGGGTTAGAACGAAATGGAGAAACATAATACAGGTGGAGTGGGAAAAGAAACTTTCATTTTATTTCTTTTTTTCACTTTTTTTTCTGGATCTGCCTCCCTCTCCTGCCATTTTGTATGAAAAAATCCTTGTTCAGTTTAGGTGCAGGACTGCCTTTGTTATTGCTGCTCCTAAAAAGGCTGCTAACCCTTCCTACATTCCCTCATACCTCTTTTCCTGACATGATATAATTTGTTCACGTTAGTGTACTGCCTACTGGGGGTTTAGATATATTAAAGATTTGTATTTATTTATTAGTATTGTAACTGTAACCCCATTCATAATACCATTCTACTGTATATATGGAGAACTATATGTGGACAGTACAGTATATGTGCTGTGCACTAGTGCTGTACACTAGGGATGTGAATCATTTTTCTGACGATTTGAAATATCAGTACGATATTTCAAAATTTGTCAGATATCAGAGCCCCCCTGGAACAGATAGGAAACCCCACGAATGGTTTGTGTGGTTTTCATATCTGTTTGGGGGAAGGGGAGAAAGGAAACATATCCAAACAACCCCCCCAAAACCCACCCCGACCCTTTAGATCTAATTGTTTAGCATCTCCCACCCTCCCAACCCCCCAAAAACTTTTTTAAAGTACCTGGTGGGCTAGTGAGGATCCCGGGAGTGATCTCCCACTCTCGGGCCGTCGGCTTCCAGTAAACAAAATGGCTCCGATGGCCCTTTGCCCTTACCATGTGACAGGGGCTACCTGTGCCATTGGTTGGCCCCTGTCACATGGTAGGAGCTATGGACGGCCGGCACCATCTTTAAACATGGCGCGGGCCATCCATTGCTCCTACCATGTGACAGGGGCTGGCCAATGGCACCGATAGCCCCTGTCACATGGTAAGGGCAAAGGGCCATCGGCGCCATTTTGTTTACTGGCAGCCGGCGACCCAAGAGCGGGAGATCGCTCCCGGTATCCCCGCTAGTCCCCCAGGTACTTTAAAAAAGTTTTTGGGGGGTCGGGAGGGCCGCTGGACCACCAGGTACTTAAAGAAAGTTTTGGGGGGCTTGGGAGGGTGGGGGGATTCCATAGAATCTGATTTTAGGGGTCAGGGTGAGTTTATCGGTTTTGGGATCGGTCGCAGCCAATAAAAAACATGGCTACAATTCCGATCCCAATCCCAATCACACGATTTTGATTGCGGACCCGATTGCGGACCCAGTTCACATCCCTACTGTACACTAGTCCTGACAGACTCCATACACAAAACAATTGTTAAACACCAATCAAAAAGACTGGAAGCATTATTACACTCTTCTCACCAGTATTTGAATATATGCAGTGCTCACCTCACAGGTGTCCAGACAGAGACAAAAAAAAAAAAATTACTGCTACATCTCTCCACAGTATCTCCCACTCTATAGCCCTCCCCCCTCCACAGTGAAGAGAAAAATTTAAATCAGCAGAAAGTGTCACTAGCTGACTTTCTCTGGCACAGTTAGTAAGATCACTACATCATAGAGTAGATTAGAAGTAACCCTCTACTAGTGCCAAACATCCAAAAAGTGTTTTTTATAAAGCTCTGTGAGAGCTTTCTCCTAGCACATCCTTTTCTGACCAAAGCTAGAGAAAAAATATAGACCGCTTCTTGCATGTACTCAAACTTTGTATTGGGATTGGATTAGCTTCACTTGAAACAGATAGCAGTGATAGGCTAAATTAGAAATAATTCTTCAAAGTGATTTGACTTGTGTGTCATTTCCTTGCCAGCATGCCCCGACTCAGGTCTCACAAATCTGTAAGGTCACACAGGGAAGGATTGGTTGCCATAGTTAACAATTGACTTTTTCTCTCAGTAGCATACAGCCGTAGTCATCCATAAGCCATAGGAATGAATGAGAAACATAAACTAATGGGGCAAATAATAATCATTTCATTTGTGGGAACTTTTTATTCATTTTATGACCCATGAATAAAATAAATAGGGTCTCATTTGATATGTTTAACTCATTAGTTTCAAACAAATACACATCCTTACTTCAGACTTCACAAGGATCGTCAACAACACTATTTATGTGCAAAGACTGGGCCTTGGCTAGGTAATATTAGTTGATGTTTGCAATGACAGAGAGCACAAGCCAGATAGGATTTATGCTTTTACTTCCAATGTGCTAGAAAATGGTCATACATATTTTTGTAAACCATGTCATTATCATTTCTTTATTAAAGAAATGCCTGGATACAAAAAATACCAGGTCACACAGCACAGACCTACTTGAAAACTTTCATAACAGAGAACTATGATGAGGATCTTGGAAGAACAGTATTCCAGTACTATAGATGATAATAAACCTGTTCTTTCAATGGAAGACAAACAATTCCTGTAGATAATGAATAAGGAATTCTTCAAAGAGGAGTCAAACAGCTCAGTGGCACCAGTTCCATTTTGCATGCCCAGACCTTGACTTCCCAGTAACAGAGAGCAGGCCTTCTTTTGGCTTGCTTCCTTGCATCAGACTCTGGAAAGAAAACCAGAGACACATGAAAATGTTGTGGTCTTCATGAAAAATATATTTGACAATGGTCATGCAGAGCAAGCACCATCACCAAAGGAAGGTGAAAAGTGTTTGTATCTTCCTACTTTTGGCATATACCATCCTCAGAAAATAGGTCAAAGCAGGATTGTATTTGATTCAAGTACTCAGTTTCAAGGAGTTTCTCTGAATGATATGCTACTTACTGGATCAGACTTAACAGCCTTTTAGGACTCTTGATCTGCTTCAGAAAAGAGTGTGTGGCTATAACTGCTGAGATCCATCAGATGTTCTATTGTTTTATGGTCTGAGAAGACAACAGGGATTTTTTTAAATTCCTATGATACCATAACAATAACATCAGCAGTGACATCATTGAATACCCTATGAGAGTGCATGTCTTTGGCAACAGTACATCACAGCTGTGGTTACCTTTGGACTCAGAAGAACAGCACAAGAAGGAGAAATGGAGTATGGTACAGATGCCAGAGAGTTTGTAGAAAGAGACTTTTATGTGGATGATGGATTTAAATCTATGCCTACAGAGGAAGAGGCTACAGCCCAGCCAGGCATTCCAGCTCACTACTGCCACCTCTGGTGGTTCAGTATACTGTTTAATAAAAGAACTGGTGTGTGTCTGTCTCCTAACTCTGAGCCTGACCGGTGGTCCCCCTTGGGATCTTCCCCCAGGGCGTGGTCATCTGCCACTGGTCCAAGGATCCACCCACAACTCTCCTAAATAACAACAGATTGCTAACTACCTAACAGTACTTTGGCTGAAATACTCATTAGATCATGGGCTGATTGTAAGCTTAGGCCTTAGAGCTCTGAGCCTTTTACAGACATAGGTGGGCCACTTCTCCAGCCTTTTTTTTAGGATATTTGAAGGATATAGTCAATGAGGTTCTACCTGGGGTTCGCTTCGTCTTCCCATGTCTCATGAGCTATGTCCAAGATTTCTCTCAGTCTCCTCCAATATAATAACTCAAATGGAGAAAAGTCCATTGAGCTCATGGATTGTGAACAGCACATAGGATAATATTGTGTCCAAGTTCTTGCCATCTTCATCCACAAATTTTCTCAATATTTATTTCAGCATCTGATTGAAGTTTTCAACCAGGCCATCGGACTGCGGGGATACACCGAGGACCACAGAGTTTTTATTTTGAGCAAGGTGCAGAGTTGTTTCATAACTTTGGAGATGAAAGGAGTACCCTGATCCATTAGGATCTCTTTGAGCAGCCCAAGTCATGAAAAAAACATCCTTTATGGCAGTTGCCACCATTGGGGGTCTTTATATTCCATAGTGGTACTGCCTGTACAAGGAACACTATCTTGTGGCATAGTTCAGTATGAAGAGAATGTACTTATTTTCTTGAGTCAATCCCTCTAGTGGCCCCATAAGATCCATATCCACTCTTTCAAAAGGAGTCTTGATTATAGGCATTGGTATGAGAGGTACCACCTGTATTCCTGCAAGCTTTGTAAGCTGGCAGGTAGGGTAGGACCAGCAATACAATGTAACCTGTTTATGAAGGCTCGGCCAATAGAATTGTGCCAGTATATTTTTCCATGTCTTCTCCTCCCCCAGGTGACCCCTAGAAGATGATTGTGTGTTAACTGCATGACCTGCTAATGATAAGGTTTGGGAACCAGGACTTGTTCTATCACTTCCCCTTCCACTCTTCTCTTTTGTCACTCTGTAAATCCCCTTTTTTCACAAAATAGGGAGGAACCAGGTCTGTAAGCTGCACTCTAGGAACTACCTTTCTGTCCACCCTTTCTATATGCTCCAGGACCCTCTTAAAAGATTAATCCTCCCTTTCAGCCTACTTATAGTTCCCAGATCAATCCTAGATCAACCCCGTGTTCCCACCCCAAGGGCCAGGTAAGACATTCTGGGTGGATAGTTGTTCTCACTCCGACTCCAAACCCTCCTCCCCAGCTGCCTCTAAATCAACAGCATACCGGTAGGTGTATTTATCCTGTTGGCATGTCTCTCCAGACTTAGGATTCTTAGAGTCTTTATGAAAAATATCAGGGTCCTCCAGTGGAAAAACGTCTGGTTCATCCAGCCACAACACTTCATGGTTGTGGCTGGATGAACCTGTTGACAGCTGGTTCCTGAGAGACAGTCACATCCAATGATCAAGGGGTAGAGTAGCCAAGGAAGTATTCCCATTTCAACCATTTCTTGGCTGACCAGTGTTTTTAGTCATACCCGGCTTGTTGTATATTGTCAATGGTTCCCATTAATGCATGCCAAGGTCATTTGGATTCACTTCACCAAGTCCCTCCGAATGAGCATTTTCACACTCTCAGAATCAACTAATTCATATGTTGGAACACAAACTAGC
Source organism: Rhinatrema bivittatum (assembly GCF_901001135.1). Classification (NCBI taxonomy): domain Eukaryota; kingdom Metazoa; phylum Chordata; class Amphibia; order Gymnophiona; family Rhinatrematidae; genus Rhinatrema; species Rhinatrema bivittatum. The sequence goes on along the minus strand of NC_042620.1, from coordinate 66,732,268 downwards.
TCGACCAAGAACACAAACATAGAAAATCCCTGACTGGAGAGATTCACAAAGTTATAAAAGTGTGGGGTCACAGCATTAATGTCCATCGCCTCATCTTACCTAGAGATAATACCCTTATTCAATAAACATACACACGGTTAATGCGACTCCAACATTGCTCACACTTAACACACTTATCTTTTGAGTTCTAACTACCTGCAACACTTCATGCAGCTATACATGGGCAATATATATGTTCCTGGAATGTTTGTCATCAAACTACATTGATGTCTGTGGCTGCTTGTTCAATGAGGTATTCTGAGTCCTTTCTCGGCACAGTTTATCTATACCTGGCCACATAAAACACATCTGCAAGAGGCATATATGACACCTACTTTGTCTGAGGTATACTGACTTTGGCCCCTTGAGGGCTTAGCTGGCACTAAATGCGTGTCTGGCAAGAGACCAACACAGAAAGGCCATCAGCCATCATACCAACCAAATCAGAGCTCTGGGAGCAGTAGGCCTATACATTCAGCACTATATCCCGTGTACTATGGAGGCAGTTTGAAGGCTCCTGAAGTCATCAGCTGACAACAGTGAATCTAGCCTTAATGCTGTACACAGAGCAGATCATTGAGTGTGTAGAAGCACATCTGTCCTGCTCACCATTAACTGAAAAAGAGACTTACACCACATGAGGCACAGTGTAGAGGACAGCAGCTCTTCCTGATTCCCCACAAGCTGTGACAGGTTTGTGAATTAGTAAGGGCCTGCAACCATTAAATCATGTAAACATGTGAAGTGACGTTGGGAATGAAACTATCTGTAAGCTATTTGGCATTGGAGTGCTCAGCCTATGTGCTTTAAGGGTAGTCACAGATCACACCAGGACTGTAAGAAATACTACTTATTTGTCAAAGCAAAATACTCTGCATATTTTCTGTGTATATACATACATACAGCTGCACCATATGCCAATCAGTCATAATGGCCAAGGGCCTTGCAGCACACTGACATCTCAATATCTCTGTAAGACTAGCTGTGATGGCTGATTTGAAGGCACCTAACCATTGCCTTCTATGACGTCAGTCTTTGCTCAGTAGAGATGTGTGTGCTCTTAGAGTCATTAGAAACTAGAGATGTGGTTCGTTTATCACGAATTAGGCAGAACCCCAAAACGATTTTCCCCGAACTTCGGGGAAAATCTGTTTTTCGGGTTTGTACGGGGAGAGGGGCACATTTTATTTTTTTAAATTAAAAACCACCCCAAGCATTACAATTAACTATAATACAACCCCCCCCCCCCCCACACACACACACACACACACACACCATCCCTATCCCTCCCCAAGAATTACTAACATCCCTGGTAGTCCAGCGGGGTCCCGCAAGTGATTTGTCCCGACATGCCCGACATGCTTGCCTCTCTCAGAATGGCGCCGATAGCCTCTGAATTACTATGTCACAGGGGCTACCGATGCCATTGGTCAGCCCCTGTCACATGGCCATCGGGGCCATCTTGTGCTCCTACCATGTGACAGGGGCTGACCAATGGCACCGGTAGCCCCTGTGACATAGTATGGGCAAAGGCTATCGGCGCCATTTTGATTACTGGCAAGTCTTGGGGGGTCAGGAGGCCCCCCCCAAGCTGGCCAAAAGTCCCTGGGGGTCCAGCGGGGGTCCTGGAGCAATCTCCTGCCCTCGGGCCATTGGCTGCCAGTAACCAAAATGGCGCCGATAGCCTTTGCCCATTCTATGCCACAGGGGCTATCGTCACCATTGATCGGTTGCTCCTACCATGTGACAGGGGCTGACCAATGGCACTGGTAGTCCCTGTGACATAGTATGGGCAAAGGCTATCGGCACCATTTTGGTTACTGGCAGCCGACGGCCCGAGGGCAGGAGATCGCTCCGGGACCCCCGCTGGACCCCCAGGGCACTCACTCCTAAGCTTCTCATTTTATTCACCAGCCTCCTGTGTGGGACCGTATCAAAAGCCTTGCTGAAATCCAAGTAGATGACATCGAGCGCTCTTCTTTGATCCAATTCCCTAGTCACCCAGTCAAAAGATTTTGGCACACATCCTAGGTGTATGAGAAATGAAAATAAAGACCTAGGGGTCAATATTTAAAACATATCCAGATATCAAAGTTAACTGGATAGACGTATCTGGCTAACTTAGATGAGAAATGCAGTTGCATGGATATGCAACTGAATATCCCCATATTTGGTGCTACTTAGTAGGTATGTGCAGGGGTAAAAAGTTTGTTTTGTTTTTGGGTTCATTTCTAGGAAGTATTTTTGCCATGAATTTAAATTCATTTAATGTTTGATTCATTTCTTTTGTTTAAAAAAAATGAATGAAAGATTAAAAAAAAAGAAATAGAGCTTGTCAAGGCCTCCCAACCTCATCACCCATCCTTCCCACCCAGAAAAATGATGGGGCCAGGATTCCACGCTGGTGATTACTTATTCAGTTCAGTGGGGATCTGCTTGCAAGGCCTAAATCCAGGCCTAAGCCTCAGTTTTATGTAGGCCAGTGCCAATGTAGGTCAGTGTGACCTCATTTTAGGTGCTATACAAGGCTGAGCCTTACAGGCCTGGTTCCTACACCTTGGCCTAGAGCAACACTAGGGCCTAAGCCAGATTCCAAGACTTTCGTCTAGGCTAGAACCTGGGCCTGATGCAGAGGCCTGGTTTGGAGACTGGATCCTGATGTCTAGATAGGTGCCGGGACCAGGATTGATGTCATGGCCTAGCCCAGAGGCCCAGTCTTGACACCAAGGCCCAGTTTAGAGGCCAGGACCCAATACCTAGGCCATGGCCTGGATCTAGGCCCAACGCTAGGGCCTGAATCAGAAGACAGGTCCTGATGCCTGGGCCTCAGCCTAGGCCAGGGTCCAGACCCAGACCTGATGCTGCAGCTAAGCCCAGAGACCAAAGTGCTGATGCCAGGGCCTCGGCCTGGACTCAAGTATTACCCTGGGCTCCAACTCGGAGATTTGGTCTGATGCCTTTGCCTCAGACAAGGATAGGGCCTGGACCCAGGCTTGATGCTGTGGCCCAGCCAGGTTATCAGGATGCCAGGGCCTTGGCTCAAACCTAGGACCAACATCGGGGCCTGACCCAGATACCATGTCCCTATGCCTGGGCCTCAGCCTAGACGAGGGCCCAAACCAAGATCTGATGCCATAGCCTCAGCCTAGGATCAGGCCCAGGCTCAGAGCCCAGGCCTCAAAACTCCGATGGATGAACCTTCTTTCTTTTGTGTTCTTGAATTGATGCCATCCACTGAGGTTACACCAGAGTTAATTAATTCTGGGGCAGCCTGCAGAGCAGACAGTGCCATTTTGATGTACAGCATCAGTTGAAGAACACAGAAGAGGAAAAATTTGTCCAACGGATCTCCAAGTCTTGAGCTCCAGACCTGGGCCTGACCCTGGGCCCGGGCCTAGGCCTCCAGATCGGGTGCTGGCATCAGGTCTGGGTTCAGGCCAAGCCCCAGCATGGGGACACAGACTCTGGGCTGGTCTACAGCATTGAGCCTGGGCTTGGGTCCAGGCATAGGCTGAGGCCCAGAGTCTGGACCTAGTCTCCGACTCAAGCCCTGACATTGGGCTTGGGTCTGGGCCGAGGTTACATGCAAAATTAAACAGTAAGTGGAAGTGTTACAATTTGGACATCAGAATATAAATGTATTTATGTATCCAGATATATATTTATTTACGTCTTTATTTAAAATGCTTACATTCGGCCCATCCAGGCCAGTCATTCAGGGCAGATTACATAACAATATCATTTCTAGACAGTTATCATTTGGATTTGGATTTGTTTTATTCAAAATTCACATTCTAGAAATATTCAATTATAATATCTTAGAAATCAAGCAAGTCAATCTACCACCATATGACTATCCCATGTATTTCTCTAACTAGGACATATAATGAAAGGGGTGGATTTTAAGAGCCCTGCTCGCGTAAATCTGCCCGGATTTACGCGAGCAGGGCCCTGCGCGCCGGTGCGCCTATGTTGAATAGGCCTACCGGCGCGCGCAGAGCCCCGGGACTCGCGTAAGTCCCGGGGTTTTCCGAGGGGGGCGTGTCAGGGGCGTGTCGGGGCGGGGCCGAGTGGCGCGCCATTTTCGGGGTGGGACGCAGCTTTTCGGGGGCGGGCCCGGGGGCATGGCCGCGCCCTCCGGAACCGCCCCCGGGTTGCGTCTAGGCGCGCCAGCGGCCCACTGGCGCGCGGGGATTTACTTCTCCCTCTGGGAGGCGTAAATCCCCCAACAAAGGTAGGGGGGGTTTAGACAGGGCCGGGGGCTGGGTTAGGTAGAGGAAGGGAGGGGAAGGTGAGGTGAGGGAACGGAGGTAGGCTGCGCGGATCGGCGTGCGCCGGCTACACGAAATTGGTAGCCTTGCGCGCGCCGATCCAGGATTTTAGCGGCTACGCGCGTATCTACTAAAATCCCGCGTACTTTTGTTGGCGCCTGGAGCGCCAACAAAAGTACGCCAATGAGCCGTTTTTGAAAATCTACCCCAAAGTTAATAATCAAAATTTGTATCTTGTAAACTTTCTTTTGCAACTCATCCCATTTAGTCTGTTTCTATCTAATCCCAGCTTGAAAATCTAGTAGTTTAAAAAGACTAGTGTCTAGGGCAGGGGTGGGCAAGTCCAGTCCTCGAGGGCTGCAAACCAGTCGGATTTTCAGGATACCCCTAATGAATATGCATGAAATAGATTTGCATACAACTGAGGCAGTGTTAATGCAGGTCTCTCTCATGCATATTCATTAAGGATATCCTGAAAACCCGACTGGTTTGCAGCCCTCGAGGACTGGAATTGCCCACCCCTGGCCTAGGGTATAGGTGCTATGCATGCAACTATAGGTATCATTCCTGTGGCTAACAACATAACTTTTTTATTTTTATGGCTGAGTAAGTGCTGAACATGTAGCACTCTAAATCTTTTCCATTAACTGTAATGAATGCTGAGTCATATCTTAATATCGACTGCAATGTAAATTAGGAAAATGTGAGTTTCACATTATCAGATACCTATGTGCTCGCTGGAGGAAGAAAGAAGTTAGAACATTATCATCAAACAGAAGTGAACAAGTCAGAAAATTTGATGCATTAGCTGAGCCAGAGCCAAGCCAAGTGGATGGACCTTAGTTGAGTTACAGCAGGAGCTGAGTCAAGTCAGTTGAAGCAACACTTAAAAATATACAATCATTGATTGAAACTTCAACCAAAATGAAAACAGTATTTTTTAATTTGTTACTGACTCTAATTATCCTTTTTCCCATATTTCATTTTAGATCTGTCTCAATTTATTTTTTGTCTCTTGTTTACAATAATTTATCATCTAATTATTCTGTTTTTCTTTTCATTATAATTAATGTTAATTCTGATAAAGCTAATACTAATTTGCAAATAAATGCAAGTCTTCAGAAAAGAATTTAAAGCAATTTTAAGTGCACCTACATAAAATTCATGCAGACATACTAAGAGAAGACATCCTTTCCCATTAGCCTATATCTGTGTGTCAATTTCTGAAATGGGAGAAGGGAAAATAGAAATCTTGATATTTTCAATATTGTAACCTAAAAATTATCCCAAAGGGCGACAAATATCAAGCATACAGTTCATTGGCTCAATTAGAATACTAATGTATTTGCTTAAAAAGCTCTGTTGAACGTAAGGCTTATTCAGACATTTTTGTCTTTTTGGAAAAATACACCACTTTTTCCATCACTTTTTTATTTCACAGATTATTCTGTAGATTTTTCCCTCACAGAAATCATGGGAAATTAACTCCTGGAGCATACAATGACAAGTTTAAAAACCTTGCAAACTGGAGTCTTACTAGCATATTGTAGTACATGAACTTTTGTAGACATATAGAGGTCTAAAGTTATCCAGCCTTGGGTGGCCAGATAACCTGCTACTTAACAGGATATCTTCAAAAGATATCCAGTTAAGTAGCAATCCTTTTTAACAAAAGAAAAGCACTACGCATCTCCTTTTTTTGATTCTCAAAACCCCCCACATCACTAATTATTGCCCCCATTGCTGAAGGAACCACCACCCACAAACTCCTCCAACATGTAAAACCTGGAAAGAATGTTGTGGCCTTGCTCCCCACCCCACCCCACCCTGATATAAAACAAAAATGTTTCTCAAGCCTTCACCCAGCATGCTGCTCACTACCTTTCACCCAAGCCCTCCCATTGACCAAGTACCTTGTTCAGCACCTCATTTCACTTGCAGGTCCAAGGTGACGAAACAATGTGCTTCCTGCCTAGCTAAGGGCAGCCATGCTGGAAGCGTAAGTTATCAGCCACTGGACAATTACACTGGGCAGTTATATTGGGCAATTATGCTGATAACTTACATTTCCAGCAAGTAAGGCCAAACCTCTTACCCAGATGGATACTTACAAGGTAGTCACACTGTGTGATCCATGGGTGAAATGGAATATTGCCTTCCTGTCCAATAATCTAATATACTAGAAGATGTTAGCAGCTAGAATGTGAACATGGGACTTCCAGAAGCAAAGAGACAGTGGGATTGCACTATAGAAAAGAGTGGGCATCCCATACATTATTGTCAATATGAACAACAGCCTTTCAGCTACCACTTCTTCCCCTACCATTATCCACCACATCTAGTGGCCATTGCAGAATAGGCTTTCCTGACACAAGCTGAAACTACAAAAGTTGACAGCAGAGATTATCTCCACCTTTCTGAAAATGAGACCCAACACAAAATTCAGTTTCATGTTATCTCTCAGAGCTCATTGTGGACATGATTACTATTCCATTGGCATACTGGGTAATCAAGATCACGATCTGGCCAGCCATGGCCAAAGTAGTCCAATATTTGCTTTCTTTCTCCCAATCAGGTATCTAGAAATTGGATGTTCTTAATGACAAGGTAAATTTTAAGTCCATATCATTTACTCTATGCCTTAGAGTGTTGATGCTATTATGTTTGCTTCCTTATTCTTCACTCTATGCCTCATGATCTTCATACCAATGTGTTTCATAATGCTGCACTCCGTGCCTTGGGGTTTTGATGCCACTCTTCTTACTGCATTTCTTTGCATCTGTAGTGTGAACAGGGCTGTCTCTAGGGCAAATAGCACCCTGGGTAAAAATAGCTTCCTGCCAGCTCGTCATTTTCTTTGGTGTTCCAGACCAGCACAGTAGGAGATGCCAGCAATGCCCAGGGAACCCCTTAGCTCATGACATCCCAGGCAACAGCCCATTGTGCACCACCCAAAGACCAGCAGTGCATGAGAGGTTTTAACACCAGTACTCCTATATTTTGAACTTCTCTTGGTGCTTTGGGGTTTTTATATATGTTCCTGTTGCCTTCAAAGTCCTTTTAAAATTCCTTTATGGTACTTACTCACTATTGGTCTTGCCATGATACGATACCTTACACACTTACTGCACCTCTGGCTCTAATGGTCCTTCAGGATGTTTGTACCACTTTTCCTCTCTTTTGGTACTTGGGATTTTATTTTTTTATTATTTTTTTATTATTGACATTGGATATTATACTTATTACCATGAATAATCTCAAAGAGGATTACAATAAAATTAATGCAGGTTACAACATTATCATATCAACAGAAAATTGTGATTGATCATCAATACATTCAAAGACAGATTCATAGTTTTGATGTCAATCTTCTTTCTGCCTGGACTGGATATACTACCTGGACCTTAGGTATTGTTTTCTAACAAATGTTACTGTCTATTTGTGTGTGTGTCCATACTATTAATGTATTATAATTCTCAAAATCCTTACCTTTAGATTCATCAAAATGCTATAAATTTGCATGGATAATTCCTTTGGTAAGAAAAAGGGGTGTGTTTATGATAAAAGATTGTATTATGGGGTGTGTTAAAGTTTTTGTACCCTGTGATAATTGTATTTTACAGCCTGTGAAGTGCCCAGATAGGCTATTACAGAGAGAGAGAGAGAAAGAAAGAGAGAGAGAGAGAGAGAGAGAGAGTGAGTGTCTAGTGAGGCCGTCACAGAATTCAACTATTTATATTACTATAGGAGAGCCAGCTAATAACTCGAGGTGAGGTTTTGCAGGTGGTTTGGGGTTTTGGGGCCAGTTTGACATGCAGAGTGAGACGTACGAACAACACAGTATATCTCAGTGAAGATTTGACGTAATTTGGATTGAAGAAAGTCTCACAAAGATGAGATTTCTATAGAAATGAAACATAGAAACATAGAAATGACAGCAGAAGAAGACAAAACGGCCCATCCAGTCTGCCCAGCAAGTTTCGCACTTTTATTTTCTCATACTTATCTGTTAATCTTGGCTCTTTGAAACCTTTTGGTTCTATTTCCCTTCCACCCCCACCATTAATGTAGAGAGCAGTGTTAGAACTGCACCTGAGTGAAATATCTAGCTTAATTAGTTAGGGGTAGTAACTGCCGCAATAAGCAAGCTACACCCATGCTTATTTGTTTACCCAGACTATGTAATTCAGTCCTTGTTGGTTGTTGTCTGTATATAGATCCACTTTTCTTCATTCCCCCTGCCATTGAAGCAGAGAGTTATGCTGGATATGCATTGAAAGTATCAGACTTTCTCCCCTGCCGTTTAAGCAGAGAGATATGCTGGATATGTGTGAAGTATCAGTCTTTCTCCCCTGCTGTTGAAGCAGAGAGCAATGCTGGATATGCATTGAAAGTGAAGTTTCAGGCTTATTTGGTTTGGAGAAGTAACCTCCGTAACAAGCAAGCTACTCCCCACTTTTTTGTGAATGCAAATCCTTTTTTCCACATTTCCTCTTGCCATTGAAGCTTAGAGCAATGTTGGAGTCGCATTAACCATGTGTATATTTATTGAATAAGGGTATTACCTCCTAGGGATGTGCAGCCAAAAGGTTTTCGTTGCATTCGTGATTCGGATTTGTCGGGGCGCAAATGCGTTACATTTGGCTGTATGGCGCCCCGATGCGTTAATACGGCGAGTTAAATTCGTGTCCCAGCTAAAATTAAAATTAACTACAACCCCCCACCCTCCTGACCCCCCCAAGACTTACCAACACTCCCTGGTGGTCCAGCGGGGAGTCCAGAAGCCATCCCTGAACTCGTTTGCCGGTTTCATCATGGCGCCAATAGCCTGTGTCACAGGGGCTACCGGTGCCATTGGTCAGCCCCTGTCACAAGGTCACTGGCGCCATCTTGTGCTCCTACCACATAGTGAGGGCAAAGGCGATCGGTGCCATTTTGAGTCCCGGAGCCTCAAAATGGCGCCGATCGCCTTTGCCCTCACGATGTCACACATAGTGAGGGCAAAGGCGATCGGCACCATTTTGAGTATTGGCATCGGACGGCTGGCGTGCAGGAGGTCTCTCCCGGACCCCTGCTGGACTTTTGGCAAGTCTTGTGGGGGTCAGGAGCCCCCCCCCCAAGCTGGCCAAAAGTCCCTGTGGGTCCAATGGGGGTCCTGGAGCGACCTCCTGCATGCCAGCCGTCCGATGCCAGGACTCAAAATGGTGCCGATAGCCTTTGCCCATACTATGTCACAGGGGCTACCGGTGCCATTGGTCAGCCCCTGTCACATGGTAGGAGCACAAGATGGTGCTGGTGACCATTTGACAGGGGCTGACCAATGGCACCGGTTGCCCCTGTGACACAGGCTATCGGCGCCATGATGAAACCGGCAAACGAGTGCAGGGATGGCTTCTGGACTCTCCGCTGGACCACCAGGGAGTTTTGGTAAGTCTTGGGAGGTCAGGAGGGTGGGGGGTTTAAATTTTTATTTAGGAGGCCGAATAAAACAGAAATCTGTTAAATACGTGGGGAGTCGCGATGCGTTTCGCATCCCCACGTATTTAACAGATAGGACAAAATAAGTTGCGGATTACAAATACGTGGAAAACGGATTCACACCCCTATTACCTCCAGGTAGTAGCCGTTATTCCCGCGAGCCACCCACTCTTCATTCACGTCCTCTAGACTTTATGGATCCACAGTGTTTATCCCACGCCCCTTTGAAGTCCTTCACAGTTCTGGTCTTCACCACTTCCTCCGGAAGGGCATTCCAGGCATCCACCACCCTCTCCATGAAGAAATACTTCCTGACATTGGTTCTGAGTCTTCCTCCCTGGAGTTTCAAATCGTGACCCCTGGTTCTGTTGATTTTTTTCTGACAGAAAAGGTTTGTCGTTTTCTTTGGATCATTAAAACCTTTCAAGTATCTGAAAGTCTGTATCATATCACCTCTGCTCCTCCTTTCCTCCAGGGTGTACATATTTAGATTGTTCAATCTCTCCTCATAAGTCATTCGATGAAGACCCTCCACCTTTTTGGTTGCCCTTCTCTGGACCGCCTCCATCTTGTCTCTGTCTCTTTGGAGATATGGTCTCCAGAACTGAACACAGTACTCCAGGTGAGGCCTCACCAAGGACCTGTACAAGGGGATAATCACTTCCCTTTTCTTACTTGATATTCCTCTCTCTATGCAGCCCAGAATTCTTCTGGCTTTAGCTATCACCTTGTCACATTGTTTTGCCGACTTCAGATCATTAGACACTATCACCCCAAGGTCTCTCTCCTGCTCCATGCATATCAACCTTTCTCCCCCCATCGAATACAATTCATTCGGATTTCCACTCCCCATATGCATGCCTCTGCACTTCTTGACATTGAATCTCAGCTGCCATATCTTCGACCACTCTTCCAGTTTCTTTAAATCCCGTCTCATTCTCTCCACTCCTTCCGGCGTGTCCACTCTGTTGCAGATCTTGGTGTCATCCGCAAAAAGACAAACCTTACCTTCTATCCCATCCACAATGTCGCTCACAAAGATATTGAACAGGACCGGTCCCAACACTGATCCTTGCGGTACACCGCTTAAAACCGCTCTCATTTCAGAGAGAATTCCATTTACCATCACACATTGTCTTCTGTCTGTTAACCATGTCTACTATGATCTCTCACTCTATCTTGATGTCTTGGGGTGTGCATACCAATGTTTAGACTGATTTGACCTTAGGTTAGTGTCTTGAGATGTTTGTGCTACTTTGGTGATGTTTTCTCCCTCTCATGGTGCCTTTGGTTGTTCATGCCCCTGTGTATGCTTCTTTGCTTCTCCCACAGAGCCTTGGGGTGTTGATGCCTCTGTTTGAGCTATTTTGTCCAATCATAGTTACTTGGTCTATGGCAGTCTTGGTCTATGGCAGTCTTGGTCCTATTTTACCCTTCTCTTGGTGTCTTGGAGTTTCATTTCATCTGCTGCTGCCTACCTGGAAGTTTCACTCAACTTGGAAAGGAAACACAAAATTTAAAGCTGGAGATGATAACTTTTTAAACAGCCATGTGGGCATATATATATATATGTGTGAATGGACGAGGCCATTTTATAGCATATGTGCATATATGTTCATATGATGTAAAAATGGTTGTATGTGTACATGTGTGCACAATTTTGTAAGGATGTGCACATGTTCGTGTAAATGCCAGCTCTACTGCATAAGTAGAGGGATTTTATTTCATGCATATGTCGATGCAATTACCAGTTTTCTGAGCAAAACTGAGCAAAACAAACAAAATGAATGAATGAAAACAAAAATGTTGTCCATGCATATCCCTATATAAGACTAGAATTGATGTTTAATATTTATAGTTTTCCTTTATCGTGTATTTAAAATATTTGATATTTTATATATCAAACCAGCTATATTAAGTGGATTACAATAAAACATAAACATAATAAAATAAGCAAACTATATTCAATAAAAGACAACCGGCCATCAAAATACTGGGAACATCTTAGAGTTAGGACAGCTAACTCAACATCTAAAATTTCCTGAAGATCATGAGGTAAACTGTTTCACATTGCTAGCTCCACAATAGGCAAGACTGCTTTACAAAGAGTACCACCAACATTGATTTATTGCCAAATGCAAACATCAAGACAATTGGAGGCCCATATTCAGAAGTATTTAGACAGATAACTGAAGTTATCCATCCAGATGAATATTTGGGTATCTAGCCAGCTATATTTTAGCTGGCTAATAAGGTAACTGGCTAAAATTTAGCCGGCTAACTCCTTGATTCACCAAGGCTTTTCTCCCATTCTGTGTCTATGAGAAAATACTGTACCTTGCTGAATCAGGCCCTAAATTAGGAGCATTCCAGGTCCATGACTGAAAGGAGTTGAGTTATCTAGCTTAAGTTATCTAGCTAATTCGCAGGAGGGGGGAGGAGAGAGGGGAGTGGGAGGGAGAGTGAGGAAAGGGAGGATACCTCTCCAGAAATGAAAGTGGCACCCTCTTCTAGCAGGCAGGCAGTAGGACACCCTCATCTCAGGGCTATCAAGTTCAGATTGCAGGATAATGATATGGTCATTGCATGGGACCTGGATTATTATGCCATGCTGTTTAGCAACAAGGAGGCCAAGACCTAAAAGGCAACGAAGGGCCAGATCTGGAGCAACATAGCCCAGAGCATCTCCAGGCACAGAACAGTCCAACAAAGTGGGGAGTAGGTGGCACACATGTATCAGGATATCAAGACACAGTTGAAAGCCAAGGTAGCAGCCAGAAATAAATATATATAGCAGACCGAAGGAGAAGCCCCTTGTTCCATCATCCTCACCCCCATGGAGGAATGCCTCATGCAAAGGTTGGGACCGGATGTTTTTGTGGGCATGGATGAGTGGCTGGACACCACGATTACTGCAGCCTGTAGGTTCACCTCACCTGTAAATGGGCAGGCTGCAACAGGTATACACACCATTTGGCATAAGATGCTCACAATGCTTAAGAAACAAAGTGCACCTCTGATGCAAAATGATCAAAGGATACTTGCTGTCATGTCTTATGTTTTGTTTCCATAGCTCTCACCCACGAAGCTGCTGGTCCCAGCCAGGAAGCCCAAGGGACCAGCCAGCAAGCTCCAGGGACTAGCAGCGCAGCAGCCCTTTTGCATAGGGCCTTCCTGATGAACGACCCAGGTGAGTGAGGAGGAGGATGAGCAGCAGCAGCCACAGGCTCAGGAGGCATTGCTGATGCTGCAACCCCAGGGGTCACTCTGCCCATTCAATGTGTTCCTCAACTTCTCTGGCTTCATGGATGAACCTAGCCATCACTGGGAGCCAACAGATTCCTCACAACTTCGAGCCTGTACACTACAGTGTCAGCCTGAAGAACCACGCCTTTGGCAGGAGCAGTACCGAAGCCCCATCATGCCACATTTGGAGGTCAAAATTGCTGCACTCCATACCACCATCACAGTACCACCACCATCACTACCAGCAGCACTGACACCAGCATCAACAACATCCCCGCCACCAATAGAGAAGTCCATGCACGAGCCAATGGATCAGTTGGAAGGGAGAAATGGGGTATATCTCCAACACATACAGGCAGAGCTAGTGTGCCTCAGGGGGCTGTCATCAGGCAGAACCAGGTTCTGCGAGATCAGACTGCCGTAAACATGCAGAATGCTATGATGCTGGCCACAGCAGTCAATAGCATGACAAACATGATGACGCAGATCCTGCAAAGGACACCCGAGCAGCCAACCAAGTCTTAACCAGCATCACTGGAGTCCACACCCCACAACAGTTCCCAGGCTGACAAATGCCCAAGGTTTAGGTCCCCAAAAGACATGCCCCCGCCCCCCCACAAGGGGCATCATGACATGGCAAGGGGCCATGAAGGACCAAAGGAGGTGGCATTGAATGCCAAATAAGAAGAATTGCATCAACAAACCTGGGTGGGCCCCTCTATAGTTCCTGTGCTAGCTAGATGGTAGAAGCCTGCTGGGCTCATCCTAACTATAGAGTACCTGTATTGGCTAAATGGAAGAAGCCTGCTGGGCCCATTCTCACTACAGAGCACCTGTGCCAGCAGGATGGAAGAAGCCTGCTGGGCCCATCCTCACTACAGAGTTCCTTGCCAGCACGCAGAAGGGAACATCTACTTTCAGCCATATTGGTCCAGGAGCCTAACTCTAAAGCAATCCTTGATGCTCTGCCTGTACTCCATCATCCATGATGTAGGTTCCAGTCACAGTTCAGCTGCTGCCTCTTCTCATCATGTCTCATCTCCTGCTCCAGATGCTGGTGTCTCTTCTCAGCTCATGCTGATGATGCCTCCATCCTGCTGTGTCTTCTCCTGGGCTTCTCCATGCTGTACACTTTGGTCCTGGTCCTTCGGCCTTCTTCCTAAACTCTGCTGCCTTGGTCTTTAGGCTGTCCCCTTGAGTGCACTCTTTCAACATGAACTATCTGGGGCCTTCACTCGAACTCTGCTGCCTTGGCTCTTTGGCTGTCCCTTTGAGTACACTCTTTCAACATGGATTGTCTTGGGCTTTCACTTGAACTCTGCTGCCTTGACCCTTAGGCTATCCCTTTGAGTGCACTCTTTCAACATGGATTGTCTGGGGCCTTAGGATATGCCCTTGAGAGCATTCTTTAAACAATGACTGTCTGGGGCCTTCACTTGAACTCTGCTGCCTTGGCCCTTAGGCTGTCCCCTTGAGTATACTCTTTCAACATGGACTGACTGTCTGGGGCCTTCACTTGAACTCTTCTGATTTGGTCCTTAGGCTGTCCCCTTGAGTGTGCTCTTTCAACGTGCACTGTCTGGGGCCTTCACTTGAATTCTTCTGCCTTCATCCTTAGGCTGTCCCCTTGAGTGTGCCCTTTCAATATGGACTGTCTGGGGCCTTCACTTGAACTCTGCTGCCTTGGCCCTTAGACTGTCCCCTTGAGTGCACTCTTTCAACCTACACTGACTGGGGCCTTTTCCTAGCCATCACATAGTAGTGCTGCTATATTTATTTATTTATTTATTTATGCAACTTTATATACCGACTTTCAAATACATGTCAAGCCGGTTTACAATTATCGAAATTGCAGTAGCAAATTCAAACTAGTAATAATTGTTATAAAAACTTATCTAAGTTTACATTCTTTCAGTAATAAAATAAAATTATATTTAAAATTTAAACAATAAAACACTATTACAAACTAATAAATATAAAATAATTCTAAAATAAATGAGGCTATAGACCTCTGTTACCTACAAAAAAAGTTACCCAAACCTCCCAGATCCCTATTCCTCCAACCAATTTAATGGTAAAAACCTCGCTTCCTCACATAACCTGAATAGGTCAATTAATATGACTAAAAGCCTGCTGAAATAGCCAGGTCTTAATCTGCTTCTTGAAGTTAAGAAAGTTGTCCTCTAGGCGAATATCAACTGGAAGAGTGTTCCATAACTTGGGACCTGCCAGGGAGAGAGACCTCTCTCTGACTGATCCCAAGCGCACCAGTTTGGGAGATGGAATTGTTAATAATGCTTGCCCCAATGATCTCAAATTCCAAGATGGTACATGTAGACGTAAGGAGGGATTCAGCCAATCAGAATTGGAACTGTAGATGGCTTTATGAATAAGTGTAAAACACTTATAATGGATACGGTACTGTACCGGAAGCCAATGTAGCTTCATCAACACGGGTGAGATATGATCGCATCTATTTGAATTAGCTAAAAGACGGGCCGCAGCATTCTGCAATAATTGCAATGGGCGAATGGTAGATAATGGAACTCCAAGGAACAACGCATTGCAATAATCTATTTACGGTAGAATCAAAGCCTGTAATACAATTCTAAAGTCATTATATGTAGCAAAGGCTTCAATTTTCTTAAGACTCTTAATTTGTAAAAGCCATCTTTTATAATAGCTTTTATAGCTGCTTTCATTTTTAATTCAGAATCCAGAATGAGACCCAAATCCCTAACATCGTAGAGAATCTTATAAGTCGATGAAAAAGTGGAAATGTCTACTTTTATTTTTTCAGTAACCTTGTTAGAAATAAACAGAATTTCTGTTTTAGAATTATTTAAAACTAAGGACATATGGGTCAATAGTTGGTTTATTGACTTAAAGTAGATATCCCATAATTTTAACGTGTCTGCTAGAGAATCTTTTACGGGAATCAAAATCTGGATATCATCAGCAAACAAGTAATAAACAAGACCCAATCCTGCTAAGAATCTACATAAGGGGGCCATGTAGACATTAAACAGGGTAGGAGAAAGCGAGGAACCCTGAGGGACTCCTGAGGTGGTGCCACTTCCACTTTCTATATTCTTTGTTGTAATCATGATTGTGCAAAAAAGGATAAGATACTAAGCCTGTATATGTAATGATGCCATTTCAAACAATGTATCTACAGGTCTGCATAGAATGTACTGATCATGTAAAGTACAATGTTTTGTGCTATTTGCTATCTTGTTCTTGCAGAATGTGATTACCTAAGACATTGACTTTATTTCAAACAATGGTTCACATGTCTTTCCTAATAAGGTGTTCACTGGTTTGAAAAATGCTTCCTTTTTGGCTCCTTTCTTTGGCTTAGAGGGTTGCTGCTGCTTGTGCCCAGTGAGTCTTTCACAGACTGGCTGGCACCCCTGTACTGGAAAGACTTGGGGTTCTGTATACTAGCTATAAGTTAAGTACAACCTTACAGGTAGCATCCAGATCCAGAAGGCAGGGATGGCAGTCAGTCTATGGAAGTCTGCCTGTTCCCAAACAGCACCATATCTTTGCCTGTGGACATTTTTGTCAAGACACTGTTCCCTTACTCCTTCTTCCTAGTTGTCACACAGAAGCTGACACTCTGTTCCAACAGTCACCATATACACAGCGGTGTTGAAGGGAAAGGTTGTCTAGTGTACAAGTGAAGCGCCGAATGTGCTAAGTGAAACCTGTCCCCTAGATTCTACAGCAGATATGGGCGCACCACTTCTATGTATGCACAGGAACCCTATTGACTTACATTTGGTAGAAAGAAGGTAGCCATACCCTGCCATCATATACAGAGGACAAAGTGAGTGTCAAATGATGTGGCCTGGGTTGGCCGCCTCTATGTCTACTGTGCATGATATGATCAACAGAGAGGAGACTAAGGAGACCAGTGAATGGAAAAAGAGACTCTCAATTAGGACTTGCGCCAGGCCTTGGGCACCCGCCAACCAAACCAGCCCCTCCACACATACACACAACCCCCTGTACCAAGTATCTCACTACATGCTGCCAGTAAACCCACAACCAAACCATTCATCTGAATTAGCCCAACATCAAAACCATTAAATGGTCCTTGCCACTCCACGTTCCTGCCATCCCAGCATACCCACATTCAGTGGAGAGCTTCTTAACACCCACTTCCTCCCTCCCAATAGTGGCATGCCTCAGGGACAGCTTGAGCTCTGGGTAACCTGCACACCCCCATATAACTGGACTATTAGGCCCACTCCAAGTACTGGGTGGAAATCCTCCATGGCGGGGACTGGAGGGTGTGCATTATAGGCAAATGTCAACTAATACGCATACTTGTAAGACTATATATTTGATGTGCCACACTGTCAAGTTTCACACCTCCACCCCTTTCTCAACACTAGCTATAAACAGTAAGCACACTAGGGAAAAGTTTAGAGTACAAGGCCTGAGGCCATGCATACTGTAGCCCATATGCTCAACTGTCAGAGGTGCCCCTTCTTAAGAGTGGAAGCACTCTATCACTACTGTCCAAAAGCAGTGTGAGCAAAATGAATGCACACACAATGCCCATTCTGGGGTATGGATTGATGTGGTAAGGGAGGGACCTCCAAGTGCAACAGTACCCCCAGACATAGAGATTCACAGAGGCTAACACAGCATGTTGCTCACTGATTCACTGATTACAGGGTAGGAGCACAATATGGTGCCAGCCATCCATTGCTCCTACCATGTGACAGGGGCCGACCAATGGCACCAGAAGCCCCTGTGACATAGTAAGGGCAAAGGCTACCGGCGCCATTTTGAATACTGGAAGACGACAACCCGAGTGCAGGAGATCACTTGCGGGACCCCGCTGGACCACCAGGGACTTTTAGTAAGTCTTGGGGAAGGATCGAGATGGTGGGGGGGTGTAAGAAAGTAAAATTTAAGGGTTGGGGTGGTTTTTTTCCCG
Source organism: Rhinatrema bivittatum (assembly GCF_901001135.1). Lineage (NCBI taxonomy): Eukaryota > Metazoa > Chordata > Amphibia > Gymnophiona > Rhinatrematidae > Rhinatrema > Rhinatrema bivittatum. Next base: position 66,714,280 of record NC_042620.1, on the reverse strand, counting down.
ATTCGTGGATTTTTTCCCAATTCGTGTTTTTTTTTTATTCGTTTTTCCGGGTTCAGGTTCCAGTTTCGGTTTTGGCAAAAAATGATCCGTGGGAAAACGAGTTTTCCCATGAAGCTCCCGAACCGAAACCCGACCCGAGCCAGAAAAACGAAGCTTATCTTTATTGTCGACTGCCAACTGGTTAAAAGAGAAAACAGAGAGCAGAGCTAAATGGAAAATTTTCCCAATGGAAGAAGATGAATAGTGGCATGCTCCAGGGATCAGTTCTGGGATCACTTCTTTTTCTTTTAATATTTATAAACAACCTAGAAATGGGAACAAGTGAGATGATCAAATTTGCCAAGACACAACTTATTCAAAGTTGTTAAATCACAATAGGATTGTGAGAAATTGCAAGAGGACATTGAAAAAATGGGAGTCTAGGCATGCAGATTACAAATTATGTGGACAAGTGTAAAGTGATGCACCTAGAGAAGAGTAACCCAAACTATGGCTACACAATGCAAGGTTCCACATTAGGAATCACCACTCAGGAAAAAGATCTAGGTGTCATCTTTGAAAATACATTGAAATCTTCTGCTCAGTATACAGCAGCAGCCAGGAAAGCAGATAGAATGCTAAGAATTATTAGGAAAAGAATGGAGAATAAAACAAAAATTATCATAATTGCCTCTATTTCTCTCCATGATGAGACACCATCTTGATTATTGTGCTGAGTTCTGTTCACCACATATCAAGAAAGATATAGAAGAATTGGAACAGGTACAGAGAAGTGTGACCAAAATGATAAAGGGGATGTAACAATCCCCCTATAAAGAAATATTAAATGGGTTAGGATTCTTCAGCTTGGAGAAGAAACGGTTGAGGGGACATATGATAAAGGTCTATAAAATAATGTGTGGAATGGATCAAGTAAATGTTAATCAGCTGTAGGGATGTGCAGAGGGACGCCATACGTTGCATTCGTGATTCTGATTCGTCGGGGAGCAGATACGTTGCATTCGGCCGTATGGCACCCCGATGCGTTAAAACGGCGATTTCTATTCGTGTGCCGGCTAAAATTAAAATTAACTACAACCCCCACCCTACTGACCCCCCGAAGACTTACCAAAATTCCCTGGTGGTCCAGCGGGGGGTCCGGGAGCCATCCCCTGCACTCACACCCTCGGTGCCGGTTTCATCATGGCGCCGATAGCCTTTGTCACAGGTGCTACCGGTGCCATTGGTCAGCCCCTGTCACATGGCCATCAGCGCCATCTTGTGCTCCTACCATGTGACAGGGGCTGACCAATGGCACCGGTAGCCCCTGTGACATAGTATGGGCAAAGGCTATCTGCGCCATTTTGAGTAGTGGCATCGGATGGCCGAAGTGCAGGAGGTCACTCCGAGACCCCCAGGGACTTTTGGCCAGCTTGGCGGGCTTCCTGACCCCAACAAGACTTGCCAAAAGTCCAGCGGGGGTCCGGGAGCAACCTCCTGCACGCCGTCCGTCCGATGCCAGTACTCAAAATGGCCCGATCGCCTTTGCCCTCACTATGTCACAGGTACCGACGGTCGACCTCTGTGACCTAGTGAGGGCAAAAGCGATCTGCTGCCAGTATTCAAAATGGCACCAATCACCTTTGCCCTCACTATGTCACAGGGGCCGACCGTCGGTACCTGTGACATATGAGGGCAAAGGCGATCGGCGCCATTTTGAGTACTGGCATTGGACGGCCGGTGTGCAGGAGGTCGCTCGGACCCCCGCTGGACTTTTGGCAAGTCTTGTGGGGGTCAGGAGGCCCCCCCAAGCTGGCCAAAAGTCCCTGGGGATCCAACGGGGGTCCCGGAGTGACCTCCTGCACTCCGGCCGTCCGATGCCACTACTCAAAATGGCGCCGATAGCCTTTGCCCATACTATGTCACAGGGGCTACTGGTGCCATTGGTCAGCCCTTGTCACATGGTAGGAGCACAAGGTGGCACCGATGGCCATGTGACAGCGGCTGACCAATGACACCGGTAGCCCCTGTGACAAAGGCTATCGACGCCATGATGAAACCGGCACCGAGGGTGTGAGTGCAGGGGATGGTTTCCGGACCCCCCGCTGGACCACCAGGGAGTTTTGGTAAGTCTTGGGGGGGTTCAGGAGGGTGGGGGGTTTGTTTAAATTTTTATTTAGATGGCCGTATAATTCGGGGAAGATTCGTGTATTCGTGGGGAATCGCGATACGTTTCGCTTCCCCTCGAATACTACGAATAGTGCAATATATGTTGCGGATCGCCAATATGGCGAAAACGAATGCACACCCCTAATCAGCTGTTTACTCTCTTGAAAAGTACAAAGACCAGGGGACACATAATGAAGTTACTAAGTAATACATTTAAAACTAATAAGAGAAAATATTTTGTACTCCTTGCTTAATTAAGCTCTGGAATTTGTTGCCATGTGATGTGGTGAAAGTTAGCTGCGTTTTAAAAAGGTTTGGACAAGTTCCTGGAGAAAAAGTCCCATTAACCATGTTTAATGTAGATTTGCAGAAATCCACTGCTTATTCTTGGGATAAGCAGCTTGGAATCTATCTACCCCCTTGGGATCCTGCCAGGTAATAAGGATCTAGATTGACCACTGTCTGATGCAGTATGGCAAGTCTTTTGTTCTTATTTTATTATTACCTTCTCCTAATTAATTACCCTTCCTCTCCTTGTCAAAGCACTTCCTTTAACTTATTGTTTTTCTGTATTTATTCTCATCATGCACTCGCTGTTTAGTTATTAAGTATTAATCTGTAGTTCCTGTTAATCCAAGAATTTATGTATTATGCCTGCTACCATTTGTTAATTTCAGTGTTTTATGTAACGCCCGTTGCTGCATTATGTTTTATTGTAAACCAAGGTGATGTTCCAAACGTGCCTCGGTATATAAAAACCCTTAAATAAATAAATAAATAATAAATAAATAAATAAATAAATAAATAGATGAAACAAAGCTATTGTTATATCTGGGAGCAAGAGATAGGAAATGCCTACTTTTCTTAATCTGCTGGTTACTTATGATCCAGACTGGCCACTGTCAAAGAGAAGATGCTGGGCTTGAAGGATCTTGATCTGACCCAGCATGTCATTTCTTATGTTTTTAACCCCAGCTATAGTATTGTTTTTTAATTTTATTTTTATTGAAGTTTCGCAAATATAACAGAACTATATGTTCATAGAAATACAGATAACAATTCTCTTACATAGAATATTAATACAATTTTAAATAGTAGTAATACGTATCCGATAATTATAAGTAATGTAAGGGTCCAAGATTATACAAGCAGCTTTAAAGGAAATATTGCATATATAATAAAATTAACTGCATAGAGTGTACCCCATGATTATCCCTCTAATACCGAATCCCTGATGTTCCTTTCAGGAATGCGAGTCTAAGTATACTCTTAATTGTGCAGGTTAAAAAAAATGTACCTGGAACCTTTATAAATCACTATACATTTACAGGGAAAACGTAAAAACCCCAGCTATAGTATTTTACACAAATTGTAATCTGCTCAAAGCCATTTTGGGCTATTAAACTTAGATAATATTGCAGTAATCCAGCAATGATATTACTAACATAATAATCCAGCCATGATAAAGTTGGAAGAGAGTGATGGTATAGTCCTCAAGCAAAGAAAAGGAGTGATCTTGAGGTAGAAAAAGAGATTAAAACCTGTAGGAGGAGTAGCAGTCTGACAAATCTGCCATGGCCTCCTAAATACAGCAATTGGGAGAAATTATAACCTCCATAACGGGTCAGTGTTAGAGTTGTTGTGTCTTGTGCTAGAGTGAGGTTGATGCCACCTCACTCCTCACTGCCAACTGGCAGAAGATGATGCAGAGAATTTACAGGAGCTTTACCTATACCAGCCCCTTTCCCCCATGTGTTGATCATTTGGGTTCTGGGGCCCAGCAGATCTTAAGTGAGCATCTCTGTTGAAGGCTAAGAGAGTTTCCATAGTCAGGCTGTAGTTGAGACAGGTGGCAGGCAAGGAAGGTCATGTCAGAGGCTATGGTCAAGGCAGGTGGCAGACAAGGATGGTCAGGTCACAGGCTATGGTCAGTACTGGGGTCAGTCCAAGGGGAACAAGGAAAGGATGGAGATGTGGAAGGCAGGGCAAGGCTGGATGAGGCTGAAGACAAAGAGGTACAGCAAGGCTGAAGATGAAATGGCAAGACACCAACGTAGCAATTCACACTACTGGGATGGTAGTCGGCACTGAAGCAGTAGCTCAACCCATTTTTGAGGCAGTGAGGGAGAGGCAGAGAAACCCCTTTATAGGGCTAGATGTGTGATGTCATCTGAGTGTGACATGGGCCTTTTCCCACCACAGGCCCTTTAAATCTGCCCAATTTCAGCATGCGTGTGCCTAGATACATGTCAGAAGCCAGCAGGAGTGGCGGTGTCTGTTGCGACCATCGGTCTGCGGCTGCTTCGCCCCACCTACCTTACTCTTCTTGCGGCTCCTCCCGCTCACCTCGGACTACTGGTTGCCACGGCGTCTGTCTGACGACCTCTCCGGCGTCCCTGGACCGGCTTTAGTGCTGCTTCCCGCCATGCTCCTCCAAGGTACCATAGGGCGCATGTGTGCACGCCACCCTCATCTTTATTTTTTCATTGGTGCGAACCTCAGGGGCATCCCCCTGAGATGACGTCACGCTGCCTGGATATTTAAGCCTACCACTTTTGCTAGCTAATTGAGTTAACAACCGGAACTCTACGGATGGGATTCGCTCTCCGTACCGAAGCTACTCTGCCACTCCAGCATTTATCTGGAACTTTTATTGCTAACAGGGTACCCGCTCCTCGGGGGCCTCTTCTGCTTCTTTCAGGTGCTATCAGGAAACCGGTGCTTGCTCCTCAAGGGCCCATGTTCCCTGAGTCACTGCCTGCATCTACAACCTTTTCTACTTGGAAGACCTCACTAACAGTTTCCATCTGTGAGTACAACTACTATCTATTCCACAGTACTGCTTCCCTGGAACGAGGTACTCACTCCTCGAGGGCCTGCCCTCTTTTCCAGTGCCAGACCTCTCGTCTAGTGGAATCGCTGTATGAGTATAATACCACTTCGTCTCTCTACTCTAAGGGATCAGGTACTCGCTCCTTGAGGGCCTTCTTTCCCTGTCTCAGAGCTTCTCCTATTCTACCTGGGACTCTGTAAGTTTCTCACTGTGTACTGATAACTCTCAGTCTCTTTCCACTACAGCACAGCCAAGCAGAGGATTCGCTGTTCCAGCGTCCTATGGGATACTCACCCAGCCGGGCTCAACATCTACTACTCACTACTGCCACTTCTGGTGGTTTCCAAAACTGTTTAAATAAAGATTCAATCTGTGTTTGAGTGTCCAGAGTCTAGCCTGATACCGTGGTCCCTCACGGGACTGCCCCCCATGGGCGTGGTCAGCTGCCACAGTGTTCAAGGATCCACCCAAACATCAATAATCATAACAGTGTCTGGCTGTGTGTCAGCGGCAACCTGCCACACTTCAGAGAAACTGGAATGGAGGTGAGTGAGCTGGTTCATGAGGCAGCCCATGAACCAGGAAATATAACATTACCCCTCATTAAGCCCCCTCCTCAGGGTCCGAGGCTTTGGTTTTGAGGGGAATTGTCTATGGATGTCCCTTATCAGACTGAGTTTCTTGAAGGTTGGTGGCAGGTACCCAAGAGTTTTCTTCTGAGTCATAATGCTTCCAGGTGATAAGGTACTCAAGTTTGCCCCTCTGCCTATGGGAGTCCAGAATTTCTTCCACCTCAAACTGTGTGTGTTCTTCCTCAGTTATGACCATGGTAGTGGTAAGGTTTCTGGAAGGCCAGGAGAGGATTACCAGTTTCAACATGGACACATGGCATATATCATGAATTCTGAGTATTTTCAGAAGCTTTATTTGAAAAGTAACAGGGCCTACCTGTTATCAGATGGGGTACTGTCCAATGAAGCATGGCACCAGGCAGAGGGAATTAACTCTGAGACATAGGTGTTGAGTGTTTAGCCTCACCGAATCACTCTCCTGGGGTGCTGGTTGACGTTTGGTATCTGTGTATTTTTTAGCTCATGTGGCAGCCTATATTATTAATTGGGTGATCTGAGTACAGAGGGCATGGAGATCCTGAACAGTGGGAAGGGCTGCCAGGCAATCAACAGTGAGAGGTAGAGTGAGTGATACCCATGGGTGCTTCCTTTATTCGATCTGAAAGGGTGAAGAGCCGGTAGCACTATTGACATGATTACTGTGGGAGAATTCCACCCAAAGTAGTAAGGGGACCTAATCATCCTGTCTTCTGTTGATGTATCATCTGAGAAAAGTTTTGAGGCTCTGATTAGTCTTTTTGGTCTGTCTATTTCCTTGGGGGTGATAGGACATGGTGAAGTCCAAAGAGATGCCGAACTTACAGCATAGGGCCTTTCAATAATGGACAGAAAATTGAACACCTCTGTCAGAGAGGATATGTGATGGCAATTCTTGTAGCTGAAAAACATATTGTACAATGAGGTGGGATATCAAATGACTTATAGGTGAAAGGTAGAAAAGGTGATGCAAATTAAACACTACTCATTCGGGAATCATCAAGCTGAGAAAATGTGATAAGACCTCTCTCAACAGAGGTACACCAGTCCTCTCAATCGTTCTCCCATAGTCATTAGACATTAACACTATTTTTCAAAAACATTTGTTTTCATTGCATTTAAACATTTCTGATCACAGTCATTGAACCATAGTAATATTACAGTTAAATAAACAAAATTATCCCAAAGTCAGCTGACATTTCAAAGAGCCTGTATCGGGCTAACTTATCTTTGTATGTCAGTCGATCTAACTCAGATCTCCCAATCTCTGAAGTATAGAAGGCTGATGCAGGCTCTTCAAAACATCAGTTGATGTTGGGGCAATTTTATTTATTTAATATAACATTACTATGGGCCAGTGACTATGATCGGATCTGTTTTATAAATGCAATGAAAATTTTTTTTAATGAAAAATAGTTAAAGTAAAATGACTTGGTGAATGATCTAGAAGACCAGGATACTTCTGTTGAGAGAGGTATTATCCTTTCCCGGGGTGCTGACACCCAAATGAATAGTGCTTAATTTCATTATCTTTTCTCCCTTTCACCTATAAGTCATTTGATGTCTTTTTATTTGTGTGGAGTATTTGAGTCTAGGACAGCATACGGGTTTCTTAGTTTTAGAGTACAAAGAGGCTGGTCAGTTAAGGAGAAGAGGGAAGCCCAGTGAGAGGCACAAAGTGAGCCATTTTGGAGAACCGGTCTACAATAACCCATATCACCATGAGAGAGGGGAGGATCTACCACAAAGTCAGAGGATATATGGGTCCATGGCTCCCTTGGGGCTAGCAATGGCTGTGACAACCCCCAATGTCAGGCATGATCAGTTTTGTTTTGTGCACAGATCTTAAGTAGTCCTTTATATCCTGCTTGAAACATAGCCACCATTAGTGGTGCTGGAGGAGTTTGAGGGTTCTAGACACTCCTGGGAGCCCTACTACATAAGAGTCATGCATCCATTTCAACACTTTTTCCTAGATTTCTTGGGAACAACAGTCTTTTCTGCTGGAACAGAGGTGGTGGAGGCAACAAGCATCCTTGCTTGGTCAATAATATGTCACTGTGCTTCTGTGGTACCCTCGGTTTGAAGGACTAAGATAATGGATCTGCTCAGAGGTTCTTCTTGGCAGGACAGTAGAGGAACTTGAAGTCAAATTGAGAGATACCAGTGGGGTTGCCGAGGATTGAGGCATTGAGTCTGTGGGAGGTATTTAGGTTTTAATGATCAGTATAGATGATGATTTTTTGTTGAAGGCCCTCCAGGAGATGCCATAATGCTTCCAGAGTGAGTTTTATGACTAGATGTTTTCTGTCTCTGTTTTGAGAGAAGAATGAACAAGAGAGAAGTTTTCCTTCTATGCTGTGTTGATCAGGACAGCCCCAACCCAAGGGAAGAGAGATCCATCTTGAGCAGGAAAGGACAGGAAGTGTCCAAGTGCTGGAGACAGGGTCCTTGAGTGAAGGCTTGTTTAAGCTTCTGGAAGGCTTTGACTGCTTCTGCTGGCCAATTTCTGGTATTTGCATTCTGTGAGGTAATGGCCATAAGTGGAACAGCCAGGGTGTATTATACATGGATTTATTGCGGATTGTAATTGCAAAGCCAAAACATCTTTATAAAGCTAGCAACTTCACACTGCTTTGCAGGGTCCATACTGAGTCCAATACTGGAGATGATGTAATTCAAGAAGGGTTGGCTCTCTTGTTCGAAGAGACATTTTACCAACTTTGGGGTAGATTTTAAAAGAGTGCACGCGCTACCCAGCGCGCACACATGGACACGCAATTTTATAACATGCGCATGCCGGTGCATGCATGTTAGAAAATCGGGGGTTGGTGCGTGCAAGGGGGTGCACATTTGTGCCACCTGCATGTGCTGACACCCGCGGCCTTCCGCAGTTCCCTCCCAGTCCGCTCCAATTTAGGAGCGGACTGGGAGGGAACTTCCCTACCCCCTATACTAACCTTCCTACCCCTTCCCTTAACCTTCCCGCCCCCTAGCCTTATCCTAAACCCCCCCCCCCCCCAAATCTTTATCTTTCCTTTTGCGCCTGCTTCAAGGAGGAGCAAGCTGCACGTGCTGGCACCCTGCCGGCACGCGATCCCCCAGCACAGTAGCAAATGGCCGCTGTGCCAGGCGCCTCTAATCATACCCCGCCACGCCCCCCAGACCACCCCATCCCCTCCCACCCGTTTCCTGAAGCCCCGGGACTTACACACGCCCTGGGGATTTACGCACATGGCCAGGCCTTTGAAAATTGGCCAGGCATGCGTAAGCCCTGGGATTTACATGTGTAAAGTTTTGAAAATCTACCCCTTGGTGTACAGATGGTTTTTGCGTAAGTGTTGGATTACCTGTTTTACCTGGATCCTATGAGCAGAAAGAGAACAGGAAAAGATGAGGATGTCATTGAGATACACCACCATGGAAGAATACAGGAGGTCTCCGAAAATATAATTCACCATTTTTTGGAAGACTGCTGGGGCATTGCACAAACTGAAGGATGTGACTAAATATTCATAGTGCCTATCCCTTGTATTAAAGGTGATTTTCCACTAATTTGAATGCTTGATTTTAAGTGCTCTGGAGATCCAACTTGGTGAAAAATCAAGCTCCCTGTAGTCGAACAAACAGCTCAGAATTTAATGGCAAGGGTAGCGATCCTTTTTGGTGATAGCATTCAGGCCTCAGTAGTCAATAGAGGGTCACAGCATTCCATCATTTTTCATTCCAAAGAAGAACCCAGCACCAGCAGGCGAGAAACATAGGAGAATAAAGCCTATGGCAAAGGTCTCTTGTATATAGTCACTCATAGCCTTGGTCTATGGTCCCAAGAGTGGATACTCCCTGCCTAATAGAGGATACTTGCTCTAGAGAAGCTCAATTTCATAATTGTCGGAGCGATGGATAAGCAATGGCTCAGCCTGTTGTTTGGAGAACATGTCCATGTATTCCGCATATTGGGACAGTAGCTCTGTCTAGACAGCGGCAATAGTGATGGGAGTCAGAGGAACAACAGCTAAGAGGGGAATTAAAACAAGATGGTCCCCAGTGGGCCAGTTTGAGTTTGGACCAACTGATAGAAGGTTATTGCTTTTTCAGGCAAGGGAGACCCAGGACAATTGGGTTGACTTCTCGGAGTAGGCGTGGAGCATAATCGACTCAGAATGAAGTACACAGGTGTGGAGGATGAGTGGAACAGTGCACTATGTGATCCTTCCCGGGAGGAGGGGTCACCATATATGGGAGGAAACAATCAGTGGTTGCCTCAGGGAGTGTAGGTATCTGGTAGTGTTTCAGCAAGACTTGATCTATAATGTTTCCCCCAGCACCAGAGTCCAGAAACACTTGGGAGAGAAAATGGATCTAATCTTGGGTGATTGCTACAGGAACCAGGAGTTGGGGAGCAGAGGAAGTCTAACTTAGAGTTATCTCCTCAGTTAACCCTAGGCATGGGAGTTTCCATGCTTCCCTGGACAGTGAACCACCAAGTGTTCATGACTGGCACAATAGAGACACAGGCCTTGTAATCTACAGTTTTGAGTCTTCAGCTAGCTGTGGCCCAATCTCATGGGTACTTCCTGAGGCATAGTTTTGGGAGGCCGACTCACTGATGGAGAGAGAGGATGCTGAAAATGGGACACCAAAAGAGTGTGATTCAAGCTTTGTACTCCTGTGTCCTCTTCCGGAGTCTATGGTCTGTACAACCACCCAGGGTAATGAGATTTTCCAAAGAAGTGGGGAGTTCACTTGCTGTGAGCTCATCCTTAATGTGGCTGGCAAGGCCTTGTAAAAAGATGGCCATTAACTGTCCTCATTCCAGGCAAGCATCCTGAATTCAATGGAATATTCTGAGAGGGTCGGGAGCCCTGGCAGATCTATAGCATGTTGGAGGCTCTGGTGGTGTCCCTTCCTAGCTCGTTAAAGACACGTTGGAACTCTTGGAGGAAGCTTGTCAAGTATTGCAGTATGGGATCCTCATGTTCCCATAGTGGGGAAGCCCAAGCCAAAGCAGTGCTTCCTAAGAGAGAAAGGATGTCCATTATCTTTGTCAGGTCATCTGGGAACATTGCGTTCTGAAGCTAAAAGTGCATCCAGCACTGGTTTATAAAGCTTTAACATCATTTGAGATTCCCCATATGGGGTGGTGGTAGCTGAGGTAATGGTCTGGTGGTAGCAAACTGCACTTGGAGAGGTGGAGTTGTTGGTCTTGGTGTAGGTTCCTGCTTTAAAGCATCCACAGGGACAGCTAGTTTCTCCAGGGCCATGGTGACCTGATTTGGCACCTGTTGCAGCTCCTGTAGGTACTGTGCCAAGCCTGGTATTGCTTGGAGTGAAGCATAAGCTGCAGTGTCCATGGCATCAGCAAACTGTTGGAATGAGGTTGACACCACCTTCTTGGAAGGCCCAGTAGGTCCTCATTGCCAACTGGCGGAAGACGATTCAGAGTCTTAACTGGAGCTTCACTTATATCAGCCCCTTTCTCTGCCAGTAGCTCCTTTGGGTTTTGGGGGTCAGCAGGTAAAGGTTAATAGAAGTTCCATAGTCAAGCTGTGGTTGAGACAGGTTACAGGCAAGGAAGGTCATGTCACAGGCTATGATCAAGGCAGGTGACAGACAAAGTTGATCAGATCACAGGCTATGTGATCTAAGGAAGGCAAGCGGGGCAAGTCAAAGTTGGAGATGTGGAAGGTAGTGCAAGACCGAATAAGGCTGAAGTTGAACAGGCTGGGCAAAGCTGGACAATGCTGAAGACAATGAGGCTGGGCGAGGCTGAAGACAAAGAGGCAAAGCAAGGCTGGAAAAAGCTGAAGATGGAGATGCAAGGCACTAAAGAAACAGCTCAATCCGTTGCTGAGGCAGTAAGGAAGAGGCAAAGAAAGCCCTTTATAAGGCTAGGCATGTGATGTATTCTGAGTGCAATGCAGGCTTTTCCTACCGCAAGCCCTTTAAATCTGCCCAAGTTGGTCATGCGTGCGTCCCTGGGGGACATCAGAAGTTAGCAGCAGTGGTGGCAGCGTCTGGCAGCATTCTGTCATGTTTCAGAGAAACCAGTGTTGAGATGAGAGAGCCAGCTTGCGGGCAGCCCATGAGCCAGCAAACGTAACAATCAGTAATGAAGCAGATTCCTCAGAGGAAAGTCAAGTATCAATCAAAGCAAGAAGATGGAAGGAATAAGAGTTAAAAAGTTATTGAATGTAGATAAGCTTACTAGAAATAGAGCAGCAATCTGTAGAGAATATGAGAAAGGGAGAAAAAAAGGCAGAAAGAAGATAGGAATATGATTGGCGAGGGCATGGGTTAATGTACCCAGATGAAGTGACATTTGCCTTGGGGGGCCCAGATTGGGATTAAGAGGTACTGACTTTATTGCCTGCTTGTTGATGGAGCATGGGATGGAAGATGCCCAAATCCTCCATGTTAAGGGACTGTAATTGTGTTTTGGTAAATTCAAGAAATAGTAAAACCATTAAGAAAGGAGGTGGGTAGAATCAGGTAAGCAAGTTTATTTAAGGACAGGATGGGTAAGGATTGAGGTGGGAGGGTGGATGGGTAAGGATTAGGGTGGAAGGAACTTGAAGTGGCTTAGTAGAAACCTTGGCCTTTTACACTCAGTGTTTCTCTCTCCCAGAAAGTGCAGTCACCACTGTGCTGCCTGCACACTAAATCTTTCCCCATTTTATAGAAATAGCTTCTCATTTTATGTTGTCAATTTATTGACCATTGTCACACAAAAATAGCTCTATGGTTTAAGCCAAAAAATGTATTTAATTTAAAAGAAGATTTGTGAAAACTATGTAAGATCGTTTGACATCAACGTATTCCGTTGGAAAGAAATCAGTAGAACTAGGAGATACGAAATGAAAGTCCAGGGAGGACGACTCAGAACCAACATCAGGAAATATTTATTCATGGAGATGGTGGTGAATACCTGGAATGTGCTTCTGGAGGAGGTGGTGATGATGAAAATAGTGAAGGAATCCAAAGGGATGTAGGATAAACACTGTGGATCCTAAAATACCAGAGGATGGAAATGAAGAAAAGAGTGCATTGGGGTAACTTGCTGGTGCAGCGGTTACTACCCTTAGGGGTAGATTTTCAAATAGCGCGATTTGGCGTACTTTTGTTGGCGCATCAGGCGCAAACAAAAGTACGCTGGATTTTAGTAGATACGCGCGTAGCCGCTAAAATCCGGGATCGGCGCGCGCAAGACTATCGATTCCGTATAGCCGGCGGGCGCTGAGCCGCGCAGCCTACCTCCGTTCCCTCCGAGGCCGCTCCGAAATCAGAGCGGCCTCGGAGGGAACTTTCTTTTGCCCTCCCCTCACCTTCCCCTCCCTTCCCCTCCCTAACCCACCCGCCCGGCCCTGTCTAAACCCCCCCCCCCTTACCTTTGTCGGGGGATTTACGCCTCCCTCTGGGAGGCGTAAATCCCCCGCGCGCCATCGGGCCGCTAGCGCGCCGGGACGCGACCTGGGGGCGAGTCTGGAGGGCGCGGCCACGCCCCCGGGCCCGCCCCCGAAACGCTCCCGACACGCCCCGAAAACGCCACGCGGATCAGGCCCGCCCTCCGTCATACCCCCGACACGCCCCCCTCTGAAAACCCCAGGACTTACGCGAGTCCCGGGGCTCTGCACGCGCCGGTAGGCCTATGTAAAATAGGCGCACCGGCGCGCAGGGCCCTGCTCGCCTAAATCCGCCCGGATTTAGGCGGATTTAGGCGAGCAGGGCTCTTAAAATCCACCCCTTAACCAATAAGCCTTGATATTTTTAAGCAACTCCATCATTGCTCTCTGCTTCAATGGCGGGGGGGGGGGGGAGTGGAATTGGATTTAGACAGCAGCTAACGAGGGACCAGACTTTTATGCTCTGGGAAACAGAAAAGCATGGGGGTAACCTGCACAGAGCAGCAGTTACTACCTTTAGCAGAAGATATGGGATTGCTATCCTTAACCAGTAAGTCTTGATGCTTTGATGTAACTGCAACATCGCTCTCTGCTTCGACGAAGGGAGGGGGGGGTGGGGGAGGGAAAAAGAGGAATTTGGACTCAGAGACAACCAACATGAACCATGACTTTTTAAAAGTCTGGGATTCTGAATCGCAGATATTAGGAAAAAAACACAGGACTGCTTCTACTGCCAAGTCCATAAACAAAGAACATCAAGCAACACTGACTAATACATGGGGGTAACCTGCACAGCGTGACAAATACTACCATGGGAAGCTTGCTGGGCAGATTGGATGGTCCTTTTCTGCTGTCATTCCTATGTTTCTGTCAATAACTTAGTACACAAGCCTCTGCCAAAGAACTTGGCATAAACCTATTTACAACTTTTTAAATGCATTAAGGGGGGGAAAAAGCATTATTTTTACTTATTTAAAAGTGCATATGTCTATATTGTAAGCATCCAGAATACATAAAGGAAATGTAATATGTAACTGTTTTGTAAATTGGGCCCAGGGGTTTGAAGGTCAACCAAACCATAATACGAGGTCAGATATTCCAGTAATGTGTCAGTTCTGCTTGCTTCTTCTGTGAAATTCAATGCTCTCTTTTTTTAACATAACATACGCCATGATCTTGTGTTATGCAGTCCTTCACTATGAGGATTCATGCTTGACTCTGGTTTTAAAGAAGCAATAATCAGCAAAAGGGAAGCATAGCCTACAAAATTGTTACTTTTGAAAACATTTTTTAATCCTGTTTTTATACATTCCTTATGGCTCACTGCAATCTATTTCTATCAACAACATATGGAATATACTGAGATAATAAATATTTCCTCAATGCATATTCCATAGAAACATAGAAAAATGATGGCAGAAAAAGACCATTACAGCCTATCAAGACTGTCCATCCATACCAACTACATAGCTTTACAATCCCTACCACCCCCTCAGAAATCCTCTGTGTTTATCCCATGCTTTCATGAATACAAAAACTGACTTTGTCTTCACCACCTCTACAGAGAGGCCCGTTCTATGCATCCACTACCCTCTCTGTACAGAAATACTTCCTTAGATTCCTCCTGAGGCTATTCCTTTTCACCTTCATCCCATGACCCCTCATTCTACAGCCTCCTTTCCTTAGAAAAATGGAAATCTTGGAAGTATTTAAATGTCTCTATCATATCTCCCCGTCTTGCCTTTCTTCCAGAGTATACATGTTTACATCTTTAACTGTAACCGTATATGTTTTAGAACAAAGACCACTGATCATTTTAGTAACTGCTCTCTGGGCTGACTCCAACTGTTTTATATCCTTCTGAAAAATGTAGTTTCTAGAACGTTACACAGTATTCCAAATGAGGTCTCACCTCATTTTTTTCCCTTCTAACCATTCATCTCCCTTTGCATTCAGGCCATTGTTCTGGCTTTTGCCATTCCTTATCCGCCTGTTTGGAAACCTTAAGATCATCAGATACAATCACGCCCAGATCCTGTTCTTGTTTCGTGCTTTTACTTTCACCCCTTGTATTATTCCTTTCCCATGGGTTTTTGCTTTCTAAATGAATAACTCTACATTTTTTAGCATTAAATCTTAGATGCCAGACCCTAGACCATTCCTTGAGCTTTGCTAGATTTCTCCTCATGTTTTCCGTGCCTTTCTGTCTACATACCTTGTTACAAATTTTGGTATCATCAGATAAAATACCACCCTTTCCAGATAATCATTCAAAAATGTTGCTCACAAAAATATTGAGAAGACTGAATCCTGCAGCATACCACTAGTAACATACCTCTCCTCATTTATCACTCGACCAGTTTCTAACCCCATCAGTCACTTTAGGGTCCAAGGGCGTTCAATGTATTTATTTATATGTTGCCTATAAAGAACTGTGTCAATGGCTTTGCTGAATTCCAAGTACACTACATCTAGTGCTCTCCCCTGCTCCAACCCTTTGGGTCATCCAAAGAATTTGATCAGATTTGCCATGTAAGCAATTGGATTCCAAAATCTGCACTATCCTGTTTTTTTTTTGTTTGTTTTTTGGTTTTAACAGTGATTTCATTCATTTTCTCATCAGAGAGATCAGACCAATGGGTACCAACCTTTTCCTTACTTCCACAGTTGTGAATAGGAACCACATACATCTTTCTCCAGTCCTCCATAACTACTCCTGACTCTAAACAAGTATTAAAATTGTTCCCTTAAAACCATTCACTGTACCCCATCCAGTCCCACTGTTGTATTTTAAGTTTAATTAGCCACTTATAAATGCACTTTTCTGAAAATTGATTGAGATTTACTTTACTTCCAATCCTATTTGTGTTCATTTTGGGGCGGATTTTAAAACGAGCGCGAATAGCCTACTTTTGTTTGCGCTCCAGGCGCAAACAAAAGTACGCTGGATTTTAGTAGATACGCGCGGAGCCGCGCGTATCCACTAAAATCCTGGATCGGCGCGCGCAAGGCTATCAATTTTGTATAGCTGGCGCGCGCCGAGCCGCGCTGCCTACCCCCGTTCCCTCCAAGGCCGCTCCGAAATCGGAGCGGCCTCGGAGGGAACTTTCTTTTGCCCTCCCCTCACCTTCCCCTCCCTTCCCCTACCTAACCCACCCGCCCGGCCCTGTCTAAACCCCCCCCTTACCTTTGTTGGGGGATTTACGCCTCCCGGAGGGAGACGTAAATCCCCGCGCGCCAGCGGGCCGCTAGCGCGCCGGGACGCGATCTGGGGGCGGGTCCGGAGGGCGCGGCCACGCCCCCGGGCCGCCTCGGGCCGTAGCCACGCCCCCGGGCCCGCCCCTGGAACGCTCCAGACACGCCCCGAAAACGCCGCGTGGTTCGGACCCGCCCCCCGACACGCCCCCCCGACACACCCCCTCCGAAAACCCCGGGACTTACGCGAGTCCCGGGGCTCTGCGCGCGCCGGGAGGCCTATGTAAAATAGGCTTCCCGGCGAGCAGGGCTCTGAAAATCCGCCCCTTTATGTGGTCCCGCTTCTGGCCCTTCACTGTGAACATTGATCAGAAATACTTGTTAAGCAAGTTTGGTTTTTCTATCGGTCTCTACATATTACTTCCTTTCACATCTGAGTCTCACAATGCCCCTTTTGCCCTTCCTCCTATCACTAACATATCTTTAAAAAAGGCTGGCCCCCAGTATTACTATATTTGCTGTTTTTTCTTCCATTTGCATCTTTACATTCCGGATTACTTTCCTGGTTTCTTTTAGCTTTTCCAAATATTGTCACCTGGCTTCCTCTTTCTGCAATTTCTTACAGTTTATGAGCACAAACCTTTTTTTCCATACCTTTTCAGCTACTTCTTTAGAAAACTATCAGGCCAAATTTTAAAAGCATTGCTAACGCTAAAAGACACATATAAGTAGTGTGTGGGCTGCGCCTTAGGGACACGGATTTTAAAAGCCATTAATTATGTGTGTATATATGTAGACCCCATCCCCATCAAAACCCTAAAACTCATCAGAGAGATTATTGTCAAACCAATAACCTACATCATCAACTTATCCCTAGAACAAGGAATCTTCCCAGAAAAACTCAAAAACGCCATCATCAAACCAATCATCAAAAAACCTCAACTCGACAAATCCGACCCAGCAAATTACAGACCAGTCTCCAACCTCCCATTCCTAGCAAAAATCATCGAAAAAACAGTCAACAATCAACTCACAGAACACCTTGAAACCTATAATGTTCTACAGCCCGCACAACATGGTTTCAGAAAATTCTTCAGCACTGAAACCCTCCTCCTCTCTCTCACTGATACCATCCTTAGAGGACGCGACAAAGGCAAATCTTTCCTCCTGATACTTCTTGATATATCCGCCGCCTT
The DNA here is from genome assembly GCF_901001135.1 of Rhinatrema bivittatum. Lineage (NCBI taxonomy): Eukaryota > Metazoa > Chordata > Amphibia > Gymnophiona > Rhinatrematidae > Rhinatrema > Rhinatrema bivittatum. The sequence continues at coordinate 66,696,897 of NC_042620.1, read as the reverse complement.
TGACACCATCAATCACAGAACTCTCCTCACTAGACTTAAAGAAATTGGTCTCCAAGACACCACAATCAAATGGTTCAACTCCTACCTCTCAAACAGATCCTACATCGTCAAGACAAACTCATCTGAATCCTCTCAAGTGCCCCTCACTCATGGAGTCCCTCAAGGTTCTTCCCTATCCTCAACCCTATTTAAAATTTACCTCATCCCACTATGCAAATACCTTTCAGAGGCAAACCTCACCTACTTCATCTATGCAGACGACATACAAATATTACTCCCCATAAACAAGTCCATTCAACTAACCATGGAAAAATGGAACAAACTCAGCTCAAATCTATCCCACTTGCTATCTCAATTATCTCTATGCCTCAACCAAGCCAAAACAGAAATCATTCACATCCACGATGACCGACCCTCTCTTCCACTCAAGTGCACCCCCTCCGACCACCCAGGAAGCTCAACCAACCCGGGAGTGCCCCAAATCTCACCCACGCCGTACACAAGAAACCTAGGCGTAACAATCGACAGCCATCTCAACTTTAAACGACACATCTCCAATACAATCAAAGATGGATTCTTCAAACTCCAGACTCTAAAAAAACTCAAACCCCTTCTCCAAGAGCACGATTTCCGAACAGTCCTTCAATCAATTATCTTCGCAAAACTTGATTACTGTAACTCCCTCCTCCTTGGCCTACCAGAAATTCACATCAAACCCCTCCAAGTGCTACAGAACGCTGCCGCCAGAATCATCACTAACAACAAAAAATCCTCACACATCACACCCACTCTCAAAGAACTCCACTGGCTACCCATTACCCAAAGAATCCAGTATAAAACCCTCACCCTCATGCACAAAAAAATAAACAACAACAACATGAACTGGCTAAACAACGGAATACAACCTTACCCTACTCAAAGAACTCTCAGATCCACCAACACTGGCCTCCTAGCCGTACCCAATCTCAAATCTGCACACCTCAACGTCACCCGCAAACGAGCCATAACAATTGCGGGCCCCTCCTTATGGAACTCCCTCCCCACCTGTCTCAGAAATGAACCTTCATTGCAAGTCTTCAAAAAACACCTCAAAACATGGCTGTTCCTAAAAGCATTCCCACCTGACACGTAACCTACCCAAATTCAACTGCAACACACCACGCCCCCCTACACAAGCATCTCGCATCACCATCTTCCCTCCCTTGCACCACCTTCCCCCCTCCTATCCCCCCCATTCCCCCCTTCAACCCTCCCTGCCAACCTAACCTTAATATATCCTCATCAACAAGTCATTTATGTACATATGTTATATACTACATCAAATGTTCAACGTAATCCTGTTATTCCTGTTATAATTTGTATAATTTGTTATATTTATTACAATGTTACAATTTATTATTTTTATTACAATGTTATAATGTAAAATAGGGCTGTTACTACCCTATTCTTTGAGTTATCTGGAAACCGATGTGATATCTCGATCGAACGTCGGTATATAAAATAAATAAATAAATAAATAAATAAATAAATAAAAGGGGTGGGGAATGGGAGGGGCAATGGGCATTCTGTGGCGGGGCCAACAGTTATGCAAATAAATCCGTATTTTAAGACCAGAAGCTGAAGCACATGGGAGCTTGTTAGCTGTGTATATTTACTGCTCTTCCTGATGAAGAGTAAGACTGCAGAAATCCTATTTTTGGCCTAACACAATAGGGGGAAAGGTCCAAGTTGACTGAGGGGATTGCAGGATAAAGAACCAGAGGGATCTGGATGATCTTGAGATAGACTGGGCAAACTGGTAGACTACTTGATAAAACTGGGAATGGCCTTTGTGTGAGCATGTTTTTAAATCTGCTTATCTGTGCACATCAAAGCCAACAATGTCTTAAGGAAGATATGCGAAGTAGGTTTGCTTGAATAATGGCTTAAAATAAGGAGCACACTTATGTGTGGTAGGCATATTTTAAATCATACTCATGCAAGTGCACACATGATTTAAAATTTCAGAGTATATCCACTCGCACGCCCATACACGTGTTTGTATGTACTTGTATTAAAGTTACAGTCATAGTGCCCACTTTTTCCTCTTTACTAACTTTCCTAATAAATAGGTTGTTTGTCCTTATAGTTTTGCCTACTATTGTTCTACTTCCCCTAGATTTTGCCTTCCAGCTAATGAATCCTTAAGTTCCACCCTTTTAACAAAGTTAATGGTCCTGATAGGACCCTTGCCTTTGAATAAACCTGCACCATCTGCGATCTAATTCTGAACCATACTGTCTAGTTATCACAGTATTCCAGATGATCATCCACTACAATATAAGTAAGGATGTGCAGGGGGAAATTATTCATTTTTGTTATTCGGTTCATTTTCAGGAGGTTTTTTCTCCCAAATTTCAATTCGTGGATTCATTGATTCATTTCATTCGTGTGAAAACATAAATCAAGCAATAACACAAACCCCCCCATGACCAAAAAATTAAAGTGAAGCTTCCCTTCCTCCCACCCTCCTGGAAAAATGCTGGGACCAGGATGCCCCCTGGCTCCCACTTACTGGTCCAGTGCGGATCTGCTGGCTAGGTCTAGGCCAAGGCCTTGGACCTGAATAGGCTGAGGCTGCAGTAGGTCACCTTAGCCTCGGCCTACTCAAGGCTGATGCCTCGGCCTATACCTGACACCAGAACTAGGCCCAATGGCGTGGCCAGGCCCAAAGGCCAGGTTCCAATGCCAGGGTGTTGGCCTGGACCTAGGCCAATGTCGCAAACCAACCAGAGTTTGGGTCCTGATGCCTGGTCCTCAGACTTGGCCAGAGCCCAAACCCAGGCTCGACACCAAATTCCAGTCAGGAGACTGAGTCTTGACACCAGGATCTTGGCCCAAACCCAAGCCCAATGCTGCGACCTAACCCGGAGGCTGGTACCCAAGCCCAATGCCATGATATGACCTACAGGCTGGGTCCCAGCATTTGGGTCTTGGTCTAGGCTGGAGCCCAAATCCAGGCCCGATGCCATGACCCAATCTAGAGGCAGGTCCTGATGCAGGGGCTTAGGCCTAGACCCAGGCATGATGCTGTGTCTTTGGCCAGGGTCAGGCCCAGGCCTCTGTGCCCAGGCCTGGGAGCTCCTCTTCTTCGGTCCTCTTCATTCTTTGTTGAAAAGTAAAATCATGCTGTCTGCTGGGGTCACGCCAGAGTTAATTAACTTCGGCGTATTCACCTCATCAGATGCTACAAATTTTTATGTATGGCAATGCCGTACACATTTAGTAAAACCACGAGAAGTGCAGACAAATATTTTGCTGATCCAAATAAGTTTCATAAAGATTATTTATTTATTTATACGGCAACTCTACTGTTAATTATAATATTCCAATTCAAGATCAGGGTCCCCCGACACGGACCCCGTGTTTCGCCAAACTGGCTGCGTCGGGAGGGACAACACCGTTAGACCAATTATACTTGTCTTTGCAGAATAGAGTTGCCGTATAAATAAATAAAAAATCTTTATGAAACTTTTTTGGATGAACAAAATATTTGTCTGCACTTCTCGTGATTTTACTAGATGTTTAAAGTGCAGCACTAGCTCGTATACTAATGCCAATCACATTGCCATATATCAAAATGGCACCGCACGCTGGGGTGAATACACTGGAGTTAATTAACTCTGGCACATCCCTAGCGGACGGCATTAGAAGAGAAGAAGAGGACAGAAGGGAACAGCTGCGTGACCTAGGCTCTGGGCCTGGGCCTGGGCCAAAGCCATGGCCCAGGTGTTGGGACTGGTCTCCAGCCCAGGCCCCGGCATCTGACATGGGTCCATGCCGAGGTCCCAGTGTTGGGACCTGGCCTCTGGGATGGTTTGGGACATTGGGCCTGGGTCTGGCCAATGCTCTGATGTCAGGACACGGTCTCCAGGCTGGGTTGAGGTGACAGCCCTAGGTGAGTTCCAAGGCCCCAGCTTGGAACCTAGCCTCCAGATCAGGTTGCAGAATCAGGCCCTGGTCCAGGCCTGGGTCTGAGCTCCAGTCTATGTCAAGTCCCAGGCATCAGGACCCGGCCTCCAGGCCAGGTACCAGAATTGGGCCTGGGTCTGGGCTTTGCCCTAGGCCAAGACCCAGGCATCAGAACCCGGCCTCCACCCAGGTCACATTGTTATGCCTGGTTCATGGCTCCAGCCTAGATAAAGGCTCAGGCATTGGGATCCAGCCTCCGGGTCAGGTCTTGGTGTCAGGCCTGGTTACAGGCCGAAATCCAGCCTTGCCATTGGATACCTGATGAAGCAGTTAAGACTTTTTTTCAGTTCTTAGCCGAGACCCTAGCATCAACTGGGCCTAGGCCGAGACCCCAGCATCGCACTCGAGCTTAAGCCACCATCTGTACTTTGGGCCTCGGCCTATGACCTAGGTGAGGCCCTAGCTCCGGGCCTCAGCTTAGGTCAAGTTGACAGTGTTTCGCTAGGGTGTAGGCTGTGACTCTTGCTTTGGGCCTCATCCTATGCCTTAGGTGAGGCCCGATACATTCTTTTCAAACAAATGTAATGAATCGGGTTTGTTTCATTCGGGGGTGGGGGGGGAGGGGCACCAATTTGTTTTGGGGCCTCAAATGAAGCAAATTGTCCTTATTCATCATATTTTTGAATTTTATTTGAAACAAATGCACATCCCTATTAGTAACCACAAAAAAACAAATAAAGCACACTCCTTTGTAAGGGATATAATTATCATGAATATACAAAACCAGATATCACCTCAAGAACAATTTTCAAGAAATATTTCTAATATTTTGTGATAAAGAGAAAAAAATCTCTACATATTTCAAATGAATCCAATGCAATTTTTTATCCACCATAAAAGTGGAAAGAATTTTTGGGAAAGATGAAGAAGGTTTCATACAACTTCATGTCATTGCATCCAGCAATGTATAATGTTTCTAATCACAAACCAACCTCCTCCAACCTGTGAATAATTTTTATGTATTTTTAGCGTGATTTAATTTAATGAAAAAAATAATTTAAAAATATTTCTTTGGAATTTTGCTTAAAGTCCTTTGCACTCAATCGAGTTTATGCTAAAGAAATCCCAGCACAGTCTTGAATGAACGCCGAAAAAAAGTTTTTAATTTGACTCGGGGAACACCCCGCTATTCCTTTACATCTGAAGATTTTCTTAATCACAACGTGATTTTCAATGAACGGCAATCAAGCGTTCTTACAATTTTACTGGGCACCCAGCTCATCACATTTTTATGTCTGGAGACTTTCATAAAGAATTTATTTCACACTTGAGTTTTGTTGACCTCATATTTTTCAACAAAAGCAAGCAATTCTCGATAAACACCGACACTAGTTTTTTCAATTTTGCAAAGGGAAACTTCCCAGTTACTTATCTGTGCACGATCAAACTTTTGGCTCCATGTCCCTATCCCTAGGGATTTTCAATGAACGGCAATCAAGATTCATGTCCCTATCCCTAGGGATAGGGACATGGAGCCAAAAGTTTGATCGTGCACAGATAAGTAACTGGGAAGTTTCCCTTTGCAAAATTGAAAAAACTAGTGTCGGCGTTTATCGAGAATTGCTTGCTTTTGTTGAAAAATATGAGGTCAACAAAACTCAAGTGTGAAATAAATTCTTTATGAAAGTCTCCAGACATAAAAATGTGATGAGCTGGGTGCCCAGTAAAATTGTAAGAACGCTTGATCGCCGTTCATTGAAAATCACGTTGTGATTAAGAAAATCTTCAGATGTAAAGGAATAGTGGGGTGTTCCCCGAGTCAAATTCAAAAACTTTTTTTCGGCGTTCATTCAAGACTGTGCTGGGATTTCTTGAGCATAAACTCGATTGAGTGCAAAGGACTTTAAGCAAAATTCCAAAGAAATATTTTTAAATTATTTTTTTCATTAAATTAAATCACGCTAAAAATACATAAAAATTATTCACGGGTTGGAGGAGGTTGGTTTGTGATTAGAAACATTATACATTGCTGGATGCAATGACATGGAGTTGTATGAAACCTTCCTCATCTTTCCCAAAAAAGTTTTCCACTTTTATGGTGGATAAAAAATTGCATTGGATTCATTTGAAATATGTAGAGATTTTTTTCTCTTTATCACAAAATATTAGAAATATTTCTTGAGAATTGTTCTTGAGGTGATATCTGGTTTCGTACATCCCTATTAGTAAGCACCAGTTCCAGAATTGCCCCCTAGCTATTTGGGATCCATTACCAGTTGGAAGAGTTTTCCTTGCAAGGAATACACGATGTCTGTGCTTCCAGAAGACACTGCAGTCAAGATGACCCAATCAACATCCAGCAGATTGAAATCCCCTAGCAATAGCACCTCCTCTTTCATACAATTTTGTGAATATATATATACACTTGTATATAGTCCCCAAACAATAGATAAATGATTATTGGACCATCATACTAAGCAGTACGAGTTTTACAACCTTTTCCAATAATCATCGGTCTAAGTTTAGTTCCAATATTTTTGAATTTTTGTCATTTGCAGATAAAATCCTTTTAGTTTACTTTTCTTTTCCATTTGTCATTGTAATTCCATAGTCCATAATCCTGACATGAGTCTTGTTTCAAATTCAAGTCTGCATAAGGAGAATCAATTATTTCTTCCTTATTACTTAATAGAGTATAAGAAACAGAAATTCATTAAAATTTTGTGAGCTCAGCGAATAGCTGTACATACCCATTTCATTTCAGCCTTAAAGTTTAGTGCCAAGTTCAATCTTGGTTCTGGAAGTGCCCACATCTATCATTTAAACAGCAAGAGATTCCTACCAGATTTCAGTGCAACTATGAGGGTTAGTGGATTAGAAAAAAGTCAGAGATCCCTCCCAGATCTCAACAGAAGGAAAAGTAGAAACAAGAGAGAGATCATAGAGAGCTGGAGATCATACTCTGATCTTGAGTAAAGTTGGAGTCTGAGAGAAGAGAAGTAGGAGAGCTAATTGGTGATTCAGCCATAGTCTTCACTGGACAAAAGAAGAGGTTTGGACTTTTGAAGATTTTTTAATACTTGATCTGAAGGGAAGGGTGACCCCCCTGTCTCCCAAAGGATTTAGATTAAATATATATTTTTTTTGCCCATGTGACCAGACAAGCGAGGCTGGAGAGAGATTTCAGGATTTTGGAACAAAAGGACCCAGATTCTCAACTTTGGATAACTGGATTACTGTTCAAGGTTTTGGGAAATTTGGAAACCCTTTTTGATATTTTTGGATTTGGAATATTTTTCCAACAGATTGGATGATGCTAGAAGCCACACTCTAGTTATCTCACCCCTTTGGTGAGGATATTGACTAAAGATGAAGGTGCAAGAGGTAGGAAAGGAGTGAAAAAACTTTAGTATGGACAAGGACACTACCTCTTTTCTCATTCTGACCTTTTGATGTTGTTTTTGAATACTTTTATTTAAGTTACAGTAAACAATTTATGTTGAACACCGCTTCTAGACTCCTTTTGAAATTATCTTGCTGAATACAGTTCAAGGGCTTAATGGATGGCACTGGGTTGAGTCTATCTTCTACCTCTTCTTCTTATTTTATTTCATCACTCCTTTTTTTGGACAATATTGTACCTTAGCAAGATAGAGTATGACCCATGAGTATACCAGAGAGTGATTGCTCCCATGTCTTCCTCCCAATACAGACTCAAACCTTGCCCCATGGAACCCCTAGTTAAGGATAACGCATCAGATGGGAAACCCGCTACAAAAAAATGGTGCTAAGCATGGGACCTTGGGGCACAAATGGCATAAAACCATGTTAGAAGTCACTTTTGTACATCTTGTGACTTTTTCCCAAATTTTCAGAAGTTTGGGAGATTTAGAAATTTTTTCCCATAGACTTGCATTGAGCTAAAATGGCCACAAGCCTTTCCCAATGAGGAGGGGCAGAAGACAAGAACCCTCAGTGAGGTGGTTCTTAGGCCATCAGAAGAAGAAGGAGAGGAGTTGAAGCCTCCTTGTGAAGACTTTGAAGACTTCAGCATGAAAGAGAGAAGGAGGAGTTCATCAAGCTCTCCTGTAATGATGTACTTCATAAAGACTAAGATGGACTGCCTCCTCATGGGCCATATTCCAAGGAATAGAGCTCACCAGCCTCAAGGCTCTCCCCACCCTGGAGGGACTGCAAAGGACAGAGGGGATTGAGTTTGGCTAGTCTGGAGAGGAACTGCAGAGCCTAATGTTGCCTGAAGACACAGCTAGCCAGAGATGGAGCACCACGTCTTCCAGTGTGCTGAGGAAGAGACATCCATCTGGGATGCAAGAGTGGGCCTGGAGACCTGAAGAAATTAAGCAGGAGCCTGAAGATGCACTGAGGAGAATAAAGATCCTGCAAGGCCTAGCAAAAAAGGCCTGATGATAGAAGGATCCCCACCGGAGAAGGTCTCCAGCTACTCAAGCCATTTGCCTGCTCCTTGGTTTCCCCTGTGGTGGCTGAACATATGAAGCCTGTGGGGAGGGAGTCACAATAGCAAAACAGTTCAGGGCCTGATTTGGAAGGAAAGCAGGCCTGCAAAAAAATCAGAGCACCATGGGAACCTGAGCACAGAAGGTGATATCCCTTCCGATCTGGAGCTGTTGTGGCAGAGTGGTCCCTGCACAGGAGATAGCACAGGGCCAACTGGAGTTCAGCTACAGCCTGAACCATGGCTATCTCTAAGGCAGCATGAACACAAGAAGTGGCAGTATACTGTTAGTGAGTGGCAGCAGGAGTGGCCGGTCAGCTGTTCTGTGGCAGTGAGGGAGTAAAAGCGGGCCAAAGAAAGGTACCTTCAGCATGTGTGTTCAATGAGAGAGAAGCCTGTCAGGACCATGGTGTGTCCCCGTGCTGGGAATAATTTTGATACCATGTCAGAAAGAAAGCAGGGGTAGCGGTGGGAAGCTGCCATTAGAGAGGCAGTTGGGTGTCAGGAACTTACCCTGGGACTGGGCAGAGCAGCAACAAGGGAGCAGTGCTGAAACCCTAATGAAGCAAAAGGCCTGCATCAGGGTTTGCTGGCAGACTGCAGCAGCGAAAACTGAGGCTGTCAATGGGATGGGATCCCTTCTTAAATGAGCAGTGTCCCCTTTGACTGCAACTTTTCAGAAAGAGAGCAGAATCGCTCTTGATGTCAACAAGGGATGAAGAACAGTATCCTTGCTGTTTAAGGAGGAATCCCCTGCTACCCATTTGAGTTGGAGTGGCAGGGTAAATCATATCCTAGCACTGACGGAGCTATTTGGGTGACATGGACTGCCTTGATAATGTGAGTTATCTGTAAATGAAAAACAAATTCTGGTTCCAGTGTTTTAAGGAATTGGTAATGTTTCCATGTATAATGTTGGGAAAGTACTACCCCATGTAAGGAGGGTATATGTTCCTCTTTTCCTTTTTTCCAGGGACTAGTGAGGTAGCTCCAACTAACAACAGGCCCCTGGTTGTTCACATGCCAATGAATACCCGGACAAGGGCTACGAAGAGTCCCTTAAAGATTAATGGAGTTGGATTAATTGGTTGAAATGTTTAATTCGATGCTTTATGGGTGGGAATGTGTTGGCATTACACACTATTTTAATTTAAATTGTATAAATGATTGATCACAGAGAATATTTTTCTATAAATAGGAAAAAATCCAGAAAAAAGGAAAACAATTTCTTGATATTCAGTATATTAATTTATACCATTTTTCTAAAACATTTTTCTCTATGTAATATGTGTTTTGTGGATGTTTTTGCTGAAGGGCTTAATGGATGGCACTGGGTTGAGTCTATTTTCTACCTCTTCTTCTTATTTTATTTACTCACTCCATTTTTTTGACAATATTGCACCTTAGCAAGATAGAGTGTGACCCATGAGTATGCTAAACTGGTGTTTGTTAGTGGACTCTTGGGCTGAGGTAGGATTGGCAATACCTGCAGGGAGGAGCCCTGCAGGTTCCCACCATCAGCAGGCAGACCCGGATTAAGTAGAGGCCCTGTTGGAGCTTTGCTTTTACCAGCCCATATTCCCCTTGGTTTGAGCCTTTGGGTGCCAGAGCTGGCAGGTCTTAGGTGGGGGACTCTGCTGTTGACAGTGGTAGTCATTCTTGGATCTCTGGATGGAAGCAGAGAGTGGTCAGATGGTCCAAGGTCTGAGCGCTGTCCAGGGGAGGTGGCGGTCAGGTGTATTCAGTAATAAGCAGTGGTCAGTGGCAGGCTGTGTTCAGAGGTATCAAGATCAAGCCGAAGTCAAACCAGATATCATTCCAAAAGTGAATTTGGGATGGATAGGCAGGGTAGGTAGGCAAGGAACACTGAAGACAAGGCTGAAGTGAAAACAAATGTTGAATTGAAGACAAGGCTGGGCTGAAGACAAGACAGGAACTGAAGACGATGAGGCAACACGCTCTACTGCAAGTAGTGGGGCCTGTTGCTGAGGCAGAGTAATTAAGCCCTTTTACTGTGCTTTGGTGATGAACTCATCATCCAGTGCTGTGGGACCGTTCCCCCCACTGGTTCTTTAAATCATAGGAGGTTGGATGTGCACATGCCTAGAAGTGGGCATGGAAGCTGGAGTTGGTGGTGTCAGGCCATGAGAGGAGTCAGTGGCATCAGGTTGTATGAGGAGCCGGTGACACTAGGCCAGATGAGGTGTCAGTGATGTCAGATTGTGCAAGAACTAAGTGGTGTCGGGCTGGGTGAGGCATCAGCGGCTGCAGTGTAGAGCCACAGCAAAGTGCCAGAAGCAAGCAAGATGGGCCTGACCAAGAGGGTGAGTGCGCAATCTATGGGAGTAGACTGTGGACTGCCAAATATATCAAGTGGGTACCCATGGAAGGATGTAAGTGTATTTAAGCAGAATTAAGTGAGGTTTCTCGTGGAGCCCCCTGCTTCAATGAGCTGATGTGTTGAAAATGTTTGAAATGTTTGAAATATTTATGGTATTCTCTATTTAAAGGTGAATTGATGAATAAGTTACTGAACTTCCCCCAGAAGATCAATAATCAGATAATGTTAAAATGTAATATTGTGTTAAAATGGTATGTGATTGAGCTGTTAAGAAAAATAATTTTCACCATCCTCCTGGCTTAATTATGTTTTACTTGTAGCTTGGTGGGAGTGTGAGGGGGTCTTAGCCCATCACTAATATTGTTTCCCCAAAGTACATTTTCCTAAGCTGGGGTCAATGGGAGGAGTGATGGTTTTGGAATACCTCCCCTTGCTTAAACCTCACCTTATTGGGGGAAAGGCTTCTGAGGGGTTTATAATCCCTGGGAGCATTTCTAGTGAGTCAGAGGATTATGCATAGCTGAAGGAACCACTGGAAAGCTGCTAGAGATTTCTACCTGATCTCAGAGCAAATGAGAGGGTTCATGAATTAGAAAGGAGTCAGAGATCCCTCCTGAATCTCAACAGAGAGGGGAGGAGAAGAGAGAGAGAGAGAGCAAGAAGAGCTGGAGGTCACTCTCTGATCTTGAGCAAAGTTGGAGTCTGAGAGAATCGAAGTAGGAGAGCTAATTGGAGCTTCATCCAGAGTTTTTACTGGAGAAGAAGCGGTTTGGACTTTTCTGAATTTCTGACTTATTAATCTGAAGGGAAGGGTGATCCCCCTGTCTTCCAGAGTTTTGGAATTGTATATTTTTTTTGTCAAAGTGACTAGACAAGCGAGTGGAGAGAGATTTCAGGACTTTGGAACAGAAGAACCCAGAGTCTCAACTTTGGTTAATTGGATTACACTTCAAAATTATGGGAAATTTGGAATCCCTTTTTGATATTTTTGGATTGGGAATATCTTTCCAACAGATGCTTGAAGCTACATGCTAGTTGTCCCACCCTACTGGTGAGAATGACAGAACTGAGAAATGAAATTGTGAACATGCTATTGGAATTTTGTAAACTATTAATAACATCATCTATTGTACCTGAAGACTGGAAGGTTGCCCATGTAACACCAATTAAAAAAAAAAGATCAAGGGGTGATCCAGGAAATTACAGACCAGTGAGTCTGACATCTGTGCCAGCCAATATGATAGAAATTATCATAAACAACAAAATTGTTGAACATATAGATAAGCATAGTTTAATGGGACAAAGCCAACATGGATTTAGCCAAAGGAAGTCTTGCCTCACAAATTTGCTACATTTTTTTGAAGGCGTAAATAAACATGTGGATGAAGATGAGTCAGTTGATTTGGTATATCTGGATTTCCAGAAAGCGTTTGACAAAGTCCCTCATGAGAAATATCTTAGAAAATTAGAAAGTCATAGAATAGATGGCAGTGTCCTATTGTGGATTGTCAACTGGTTAAAAGATAGAAAACAGAGAGTAGAGCTAAATGGTACATTTTTCCAATGGAAAAAGATAAATAGTGGAGTGCCCCAGGGATCTGTTCTGAGACCAATGCTTTTAAATATATTTATAAATGACCTGGAAATGGGAACAACAAGTGAGCTGATCAAATTTGCCGATGACACAAAATTATTCAAAGTTGTCAAATCATAAGACGATTATGAGAAATCGCAAAAGGATATTGCAAAACTGGGAAACTGGGCATGCAAATGGCAAATGAAATTTAATGTAGACAGGGCAAAATGATTCACTTATGGAAAAGTAACCCAAATTGTAGCTACAAAATGCAAGGTTCCACATTAAGATTTACCAGTCAGGAAAAGAATCTAGGTGTCATCTTTGAAAATATGTTGAAATCTCCTGTTCAGTGTGCACCAGCAGCCAAGAAAGAAAATAAAATGCTAGGGATTATTAGGAAAGGAATAGAGAATAAAACAGAAAATATCATGCTGCCTCTGTTTTGCTCCATAGTGCAACCTTATCTTGAGTACGGTGTGCAGTTCTTTCCACCACATCTCAGTAAAGATACAGCAGAATTAGAAAAGCTACAGAGAAGGTGACCAAGAAGATAAAGGGGATGGAACACTTCCTCTAGGACTCTTCAGGTTGGAGAAGAGATGGCTGAGGGGAGATATGATAGAGGTCTATAAAATGAGTAGAATGGAATAAGTAAACATTAATCAGTTGTTTACTCTTTTGAAAAGTACAAAGAGTAATACATTTAAAACTAATACGAGAAAATATTTTTTTAATCAATGCATAATTAAGCTCTGGAATTTGTTGCCAGAGGATGTAGTGAAAGCTATTAGTATAGCTGTGTTTAAAAAAGGTTTGGACAAGTTCCTGGAGGAAAAGTCAATTAACAATTATTAAGAGAGCTGCAGAAATCCACTGCTTATACTTGGGATAAGCAGCTTGGAATCTGCCTGCCCCTTGGGATCCTGCCAGGGATTTGTGACCTGGCTTGGCCACTGTTGGAAACAGGATAATGGGTTTGATGGACCCTTGGTCTGACCCAGTATGGCAAGCCTTATGTTTTTATCCAGTGGAGGGCTGAATGGATGGACACTGGGTTGACTCTATTTTCTACCTCTTCTGCTTCTTTTGTTTTCTTGCTCCTTTTCTGGACAATATTGCAACTTAGCAAGATTTTCTACTTAAAGCATGAGCTGTGAGTATGCCAGAGAGTGACTGTATCCAATCCATGGTCCTGGAAGAGAAGTCTTCCTCCCCATCTGGACTCGAACCCAAACTCATGGCACTCTCTAGTTAAGAATAACACACCAGATGGGGGACCCGCTACATATTACTATAAACTGGAGCACTTGTCAGCGGACCAGTGGCCATATGACAGAGGGCAGAGGCCAGGGTACAAGACAAAGGGCAAACAGAAACTTAGAATATTAAAATCTCATACTATGGGCAAAGCAGACAGTGAGCCATTGGCAGATTAATAACAAAGCACTGCAGCAGTTAGTGTAAAACCACACTGCTTCTATATTGCATACTACAGAGTCTATGTACTATTGCCCTAAATTGCAGGCTTAGTGCCTCCCAAGACTGACACTAATTAAATCACATCAATCACCAATTAATAATAATACAATGATGATTAATTTGAAATCTCAATAAAGTATTAACTACTATCTCTCTCAAAAGAACAAAGAGTTATGCTGTCTCTTCAATTCACCCAAAGCAAAGCAGCAGGCAATCACAGTCCCCCTTAATATATCAGCACTCAAGAGTCAAATTAGCAAACAAATACAACCACATAATTGGCGGAATCAAAGTACACTTTCACCAGTTATTATGTACTATTAAAAAAAATGAAGCAGGACTGGGTGATTTAAAGTATGCATATCTCATAATGCCAAGGCCCTGTTCCCAAAATAAACATGAATTTGCAAATTCAAAATATGCAATTGCATTACATGCTTATGCTGACTAGAACTTGATGTTATTATTACTTGTTTGAAACTAGCCAAGTGGCTAGTTGAGATTGTCTGTTTCATTTACAATTTTCCCATTTGTTCATTAGTATTTTCATTTTCAGGAAATTTTTATTTTCATTTAGGATGTCATAACATGAATCTACTGAATTTATTTATTTAAGGCTTTTTTATACCGGTATTAGTGGCTACATCATACCGGTTTACATCAAACTGAAAGTGGAAAATACATCGAAGAGGGACAGGGGATGGGACATGAATGCATGTCTCTAGCAATTTTATACAGATGACTAGTGGCATTGGCTGAGATTTTTAATGTTATAATACACCCAGTAGTATGGACACATACATACATGCACAGAGTAGTACTTTTGCTGTGAAACAAAACACAGACTGCACTATTGTATGTGATGTGCTTGCACTAAGTGGCATACACAATGCTGAGAAAAGATAGTCCGCAGTGCTTTACTTTCAGTAGGAATAGAAAGAAACACAGAGCTCTCCTTGTATCTGCTGGAGATACTGATTCACTCTGTCTCCCCACAGCCGTCTAAGTCCTATCAATAATATAACCCTAATAGATAGATCAGTATATCTCCTATCACTAGGAGCAATAGTAGCTTAATCCTACTTTGGTCTTTCTTGAATAAATGTTTTAGAAACTTTTTTTTCATTCTCCAAAACACAAAGTTGCAGAAACTAGCTCCTCTCTCACTGAACTCCAAGAGAGAAATGATTCAGAATGGTGAATTTGCTCAAATTTCTTTCCATTTCCATTAAAAATAAATGAGCAAGTGATGTACATCCATACAGCTGCCAACTGGGATAGGCTGTTTGAAAAACTTATTTGACCATGTTGGTCCGCCTCCTTCCCTAACCTTTTCCATCCCAGGTCTTTCCTGTCTGGCTTAACTTCAGTTAGAAAATAAAAGAATGCTGTTTTGCTTTCCCCATAGACGTTTATGAATCAAAAAATGAATGAAAGGAAACATTTTTGTTGTTTTCACAGTCCCCATCCAATTATTACATTCAGAATAAAACAAACCAATAAACATCTTTTTTTAGTTCCATTTACCCATTCAATTCAAACAAGTGCACTTCCCTGTAGTGCATCTTCTGATTTTAAGAATTAAAGTGAGGTATGTCACATGGATGCTTTCTGTAAAGAGCTAACAATCTGTGAGCCCTTAGTTCAGTGACATGGTTGGCGCAGCCTAGCAAGTGAACCTGCTAGGCCCACACCAACAGCTGTGGATGCGCCCTGTGGTGGGACGGACTGGAGCTTCCCCTATACCAGCCACCACCCCTGCAGGTTGAACCCTTGGATTCTGGTGACTAGCAAGACTTAGATGGGTCTGTGGGGTAGTTACAGGGGGGAGTCCAAGGTCAGGGCAGGGAGTAGACAGGAGATACCGGAGAGAGGGCAGAGGTCGGGGCAGGCAGAAGATAGGGTGTAGTCAGATCCAAGGATAAGGTCAGGTCCAAGCAGCAAGCAAGAATGGTCAGGTCTGAATCTGAGATCCAGTCCAGGTGGCAGACAAGCAAGGTCAGGTCCAATCCAAAGCAAGAGTTCAAAACCAGGAGATCAAGCCGAGGAGGAGAAAAGGAAGGTCAAGGCAAAGCTGGACGAGGCAAGGCAGGACAAGGCAAGGATGAGGCAAGGCTGAATGAGACTTGGACATGGCAAGGCTGGAATTCAGGGACGCTGGAGCAAGATGTACTGCAAGAAATGTATATATTGCATTGTTCAATTTTCCCCCTCTTCCAGCTCCAAGTTAATTTTCCCTGTTTTATTGTAACTTTCTCACACACTGTATTGATTCACTGTATTTAAAGTTTCACAGTTTATTGGGAATATTGTTTATTATGTTACGCTATGCTTTACACACATTGTTAATTGTAAACCGGGTTGATGTGATATCTGTCATGAAACTTGGTATAACAAAAATAATAAATAAAATAAATAAAATAAATAAGAGCAGGAAGACCCGTTGCTGAAGTGTCAGCTGGAAGCGTGACTTGGGTTAAATCCCCAGCCGGGACTGACATCTTTCATTTCCTCTATCTTGTTCCTGCCAAAGGATTTTTATGATTGGATACGTGCCATGCACACGCACCTAGGAGGGACCAGCCCAGAGGAAGGCATGGTAGCATTCCAGCCATATGGAAGGCATCACGGATGATGGGGTAAGTGCAACTTTCCTATTCAAAGTTTTCAGATTTGAATGTCCTGAGTTGAAAATGTACCAAATGAAATTTCTGGAGGCAAATAAACTACATCTCAAGAAAATTTGCTAAACATATAGGATTAAATTTTCAAAAGGGTTTCACATGTAAAAATAGTCTATAAATTCATAAGAAGCATATGATCAAGTAAGCGTGCATTCTTTCATTAAGTGCATACATTTTACCAACGGAAAAAAGGGGCAGTCTAAGTTTGTTCCCTGCTATATATATTACTGATCTTATATGTACACTGTTGCACCTGGACTTATCTGCTGTCTGCAATTGGACTTATCTGCTGTTTGCAATTTTTAAGTGTTACGTCTGGGTAAACTGGTGGGGATTCAAAGTGAATTGTTAGAGGGTCTAGATAAATTGGAAATGGATTATGTGAACTGGCAGAGGTATCTGCAAACTGGTGATTTCCAAGTATGCATACAAATATTTTCAAAATGGTGTATGCACATCTATATAAATAAAAATATAAATGTCAGTTTGTTCAAAATCTTAAATCTCCGAAAGTTCTTCACCGATTGCTTTGAAATTTTGACACAACGTTGCATTTGAATACGCGCGTGTTTCTATATATCTATATTATATAGATGTCACACCTGTGACAGGTAAAAACATGCTTTTTTGGAAAAACATCACCATCTGTTGGACATACAAGCAACACATGCTATCTACAATATAAATGGGCTCTGACCCACGGCCCGCAAATGCGCAGTACAGAGCAGCTCTACCACGCATGTGCAGACCATTGAGCTCTGCGCTACGTGCTGGGTGTCACAGAGGGAAGGAGGAAAGGGCAGACGAGTCGCCGCTCCGAGAAACGGCTCAGCCCATTCCTCCCCCGCTGGGGAAGAGGAGAGGGAGTAGGGACTGCTGGACAGTTACAAACAGGAGGAGGAAAGGGTAGAAGAGACACCGAGCCAGTCCGTCCACTACCGGGCAAGGTGGGGAGGGAGTTGGGATGGCCAGAGCAGAGCTAATGCAGTAGAAAGTGGCTGTGAAGAGATCACAAGCAGCTGCAGCCAAAGCAGCCAAAGCACAAAGAGCTGAACAGAGAACAGCTCGCCCTCCTCCCCTGCCCCCTGAGTCCTGCAGATAAGGAGAAGCCAAGTAAATATCCTGCAACTGCGGGGGAGGGGGGGAGGGAGGGGGAAGGCAGTGCTGTCAGCCCGCCCGTGGGTCTCAGCCACCACTGGAAGAGTTTACATGGGCATCGCTCCACCCTAACTCCCAGCAAAGCGCCGTGACAAAAGTGAAAGCCAGAGCCCTGATCCCTCCTCTCTCTCAAGCCCCCAATCAGATTTCTTAAAGGCACAGGTATGCCAGAAAGAGCAAAGTAAGATAGGCAATGTGTCCCAAATCTGTTGCAGTGTCTGCTGCCTGCCCTTTGTGAGGGGGGGGGATGGAGTGTTTTCCTCTCTCTCCCAGACACAACTGGTGTGGGAACTTTGCAAGCTCTTGCGAGTGCAGAGCAAAGGCTTAGGTGGGGAGGGGACAAAAATCCCGCCCGTTTTAACTGTGAGAGAGAAAAGTGTGGTAATGTGCGCTGAAGGTGAGTGTGAGTGCCAGAGAGAGAGGGAGGCTGCATGAGGGATTGTGTATGTGTGTGAGAGAGATTGGGTGTGCGTGTGTGAGGGGCAGAGGGAGAGTGTATGTGCAAGAGAGAGAGAGAGGAAGCCTATGTAGGGGGCTGTATGAGAGAGAGATTCTTACCCCCCCCCCCTTCAGCTCTCCACTTATAGGTTACAGTGGAAGGGGTTCAGTGTAGAGGGGAATAGGAGAGCAAAGGAGTTGGGGCCTGTAAGGATAGAGTGAAAGCCTGTCCCTCCGCCACCAGAGAAGGGGGGGTAGTTGGGATGGCAGGACCATTACGCCTCGCGAGATCCCCCTCAGCCACCGCTGCAGCTCTTACCACCACCGCCGCCTCTGGCCCTTTGTGGTGCTGGGGGGGGGAGTGGAACAGAGCAAAGACGTAGGAGGAGAGGGAACAAAAATCTCGCCCGTTTTAACAGGCTTAACAGCTTGGACTAAATATTTTACGATTCCATTTCAATTTGTCCGATTGCATTATTAAATTGAATTTTCATAGATTTTGATTTATTTTCATTTTGATTTAATTATTTCATGTGACATTGCGTTGGACTTGAGCTGTGTCATTTACCATAACGTTCATTTAGTGAGTATAGTTTATGTTTTTTCTTTTTTCATTCGTTTTCATTTCTAGAATTATGCGGTTTACATCTAGACACGGATTGCTTCTCACATGGACAATTATATGTTGCGTGTTCTAGAGTCGGTAAACCAGACAATCTCTATATCTGCACAGACAATGGAACAACAAAAAATATTGTATACCCACAAGCATTGTGAAATTAACCATATTCGAAACGTGCACTTTCTCTTTTCTTTCTTTTCCATTTAACCAGACTGAGCCACAGCAACGCATGGCCGGGTACAGCTAGTATTTTATAAAAACCCTGCCTCCACATATGTTATAACATATATATATATTACATATTATAGTTGTTTTTGTGACTAAAATATGTAGGGTAGATTTTAAAAGAAGAGCGCATGCACATGTATGCTCGATTTTATAACATGTATGCACAGGTGCACGCATGTTATAAAATCGGGGGTCGGCGCGTGCAAGGGGTGCACAGTTATGCACCTTGCGCACGCCGAGCCGTGCTGCCTTCCCCCGTTCCCTCCCAGCCCACTCTGAAATTGGAGCAGCCTGGAAGGGAACATCCCTTCCCCCTAACCTGACCTTCCCACCCCTTCCCCTAACCTTTCCTCCCCCCTAGCCCTACTCTAACCCCCCCAAATTTTGTATTTACCTTTTGCGTGCGCCGGCCGACTGCCGTTGCGTGATCCCAAGCACAGCGGCAAATGGCCGCTGTGCCTGAAGCCTCTGACCCTGCCCCGCCCCTACCCCGTCCCCGGACCGTCCCACCCACGCCCCGTCCCCGGACTGCCCCTTTAGTAAATCCCCGGGACTTATATGCATCCTGGGAGTTTATGCATGTCTCCAGGCCTTTTGAAAATAGGCCCGGCGCATGTAACCCTTTTAAAATCCTGACCTATATGTGTATGTTTATAAAATAGGTAGAGAAAGTAAGCATTTTCTTGCATTGGAAATATTTGTATAAGTGCGTACTTTCAGAGCAGGACCACATGGTATTTTATAAATTTTGCAGTTCCCACTGCACAGTTTGTAAAATACTAGGACAAATCTCTGCACATCCACTTATATGTGCAAATGCTGTAACGCAAATAGATTCGAAAGCTAGGCTCATAATATTTCTGCCTTGCAACTATCTTGATCACTTTCAACCCTATACTGGAGAGACTTTTTCCTTTTTGAGGGTATCTTATCTATGTTTGTCTTAATAAACCTGATAACTGAATGAATAATTGCACTCTCTGAATAATATCTTGCTATACTAACTACAGGTTTGATTTACCCAGATTCTGTTTAGTCTCTGGTGGATGAACTGAGCCAAAAATCTGAATAGCAGCTATGATGAAAGCAGATATTTGGAAATATTTCTCCTAAAAGAGATATTCATTATGGCCCAAAAGAAGATATTCAACGTGTGCAAGAAGCCCAGAAACACAAACATGTCCAAAAACACTCATTCACCCAAACACATATGATTTTTATTTGCTCTAGGCACTCTCAGATCCAAATACATTTTACTCCAGCTGGATGTAAGTCTGAATTAAAATGTTGTCATACTTGCACAGTTCTAGTTACTTCCTATGGCAATTATTTTGACATTTTAAATAAATTTAATGCTTAAGGAAAATAGAAAAAAAGTTGGAATGGATTTTCTTCTTTCACACTATCAAACAAGACCATTCAAATTTTAACATTTCCAACTATTAGCTGATTTTTCTCATGCAAAAGTGACTTTTAAAGATCCAGTTTTGCTTCACTTGCCAGGAATCATATGACTTGCCTTTTAAAAAGCACTATAGCCTTCCTTCATGCATAAATAAGGATACAAAGCATATATACAAATACTTGCATCTATTCTAAGCCTCTTTACAATCACAACTTTATCCGTTCTCTCTCACACCCAATGATTAAGTGTCACACCTCATACTTATTAGAGATCTGCATTCTTTTGTAATAAAATAAGAAATAACATTTCCTATTTTGTTTCATGATGTTTTCAAAACGAAATAGAAGACAAAATAAATAAATTTCATTGGTTTACTTCAGTTTTGATTTGAAAACAAAAAAGAAAAAGCCCACTGGGGAAGACTAGAGACTTGCCCTCCCCAGGGCCAACATGGGGTCCACCAACCAGGATCCACCAACTGGGCTTGCCTACTCACCCCCCACACAAAAGGTATTGAGGGCTGAGAACCATCCCAGCCCCAACGTACTCCATTCACAAGGATCCAGAGGGGCAGGAGGGCTGTCCACTCACTTCCTGCCCCAATGTCGTCCATATCAAAAAGGATATGAAATTATGTGTGTTTAGAACATTAGAATATCAGACTTCCCATACTGGGACCGGCCAAAGGTCCATCAAGCCCAGTATCCTGATTCCAACCATGGTCAATCCAGGTTAAAAGTACCTGGCAAGATCTCATGGTGTAGATAGAGTCCATGCTACTTATCCCAAGAATAAGCAGTGGATTTTAATAATTGTTTATGGACTTTTTCCTCCAGAAACTTGTCCAACCTTTTTTTAAACACAGATACAATCATAGCTTTAACCATATCCTCTGGTAACAAATTCCAGAGGTTAATTATGCGTTGGGTAAAAAAAATATTTTCTTTTATTAGTTTTAAATGTATTACCTTGTTACTGCATTGTGTGTCCCTTAGATTTTGTACTTTTTGCAAAAGTAAACAGCCAATTAATGTTTATACTTTCCACTCCACTCATTATTTTCTAGACCTCTTTCATAATCTTGCCTCAGTCATCTCTTCTATAAGCTGAACAGCCCTAACCTCTAGCCTTTCCTCATAGAGGAATTGTTCCATCCCCTTTATCACTTTGGTTGCCCTTCTCTGTACCTTTTCTAATTCTGAAATATCTGTTTTGAGATGGGGTGACCAGAATTGCACACAATATTCAAGATGTCACACCATGGAGTGATACAGAGGCATTATTATATTCTCTCTTTTTTTTTCTCAATTTCTTTCCTAATCCTTCCTAGCATTTTATTTGCTTTCTTGGCTGCTTCTACACACTGAGCAGAAGATTTCAATGTATTATCAACAATAATGCTTAATGTGGAACCTTGCATTGTGTAGCTATAATTTGGGTTACTCTTCCCTAAATGAATAACTTTTCACTTGTCCACATTAAATTTCATTTACCATTTGATTGCTCAGTCTCCTAGTAAAGCAAGGTCCTCTTGCAATTCTCACTATCCTCTTGTGATTAAAAAACTTTTAATAATTTTGTGTTATTGGCAAATGTTATCACCTCACTCATTGTCCCCATTTCCAGTTCATTTATAAATATATTAAAAAGTACTGGTCCTAGAACAGATCCTTGTTCCACTATTCATCTTTCTCTATTGGAAAATTGTACCACTTAGCCCTACACTCTGTTATTTTTTTTAACCAGTTGGCAATCCACAAAAGGACACTGCCCCCTATTCCATGTTTTTTTTTAAATTTCCTACAAAGCCTCTCATGAGGGACTGTGTCAAATGCTTTCTGGAAAACCAGATAGACTATATCAAATGGCTCACTTTTATCCACATGTTTTTTTTAAGCCTTCAAAAAATATAGCAGGTTGGTGAGGCAAGATTTCTCTTGGATAAATCCATGTTGCCTTGGCCTATTAAACTATGCCTACCTATATGATCAGCAATTTTGATCTTTTTGCTAGTTCCTACCATTTTGCCTAGCACAAATGGCAGACTCACTGGTCTGTAGATTCATAGATCATCCCTTGATCCCTTTTTAAAAATTGGTGTTACATTTGCAACCCTCCAGTATTTAGGTACCAAAGATGATTTAATAATAGTGTTCAAATTCCTAATAGCAGGTCCACAATTTCATTTTTCAGTTCTTTCAGCAATCTGGGATGTATGCCATCTAGTCCAGGTGATTTTCTAGTCTTTAGTTTGTCAATATGCCCTAGCACATCTTCCAGGTTTACTGAGATTTGTTTCAGTTGTGCAGAATCAGCACTTTTGAGTATCAAAGATAGAAGTGTCTCTGCTATGGCTTTGTCATCATTAAGGGCTGGATTTTAAAAGGGTTTCACACACAGGGCCTATTTTAAAAAGGCCCAATGATGCACGTAAAGCCCCGGGATGCGTATAAGTCCCGGAGCTTTACTAAAGGGGCAGTCTGGGGGCAGGAGGTCCGGGGGTGGGGCGAAGGTGGGGCAAGAGGCCTCCGACAGAGCGGCCATTACCACTGTGTTGGAGGATCATGTGCCGGCAAGCTGCTGGCACACGCAAAAGGTAAGATAATAATTTTTGGGGGGTTAAAGTAGGGCTGGGAGGGAAAGGTTAGGGGAATGGGTGGGAAGGTCAGGATAGGGGGAAGGGAACGGTGGAAGGCAGCGTGGCTCGGCACGAGCAAGGTGCATAATTGTGCACACCCTTGCGTGCGCCGACCCCTGATTTTATAACATGCGCGCGTCTGCAAGTTATAAAATCAGGCATAAATGTGCACATGCCAGGTAGCGCACGCACATGTAGGCCACATACGCTTCTTTTAAAAACTACTCTGAAGTGTCCCTTTTATCCTTTGATCATCTAAAGGTCCTACTGACTCCCTCACAGACTTTTTACTTCAAATGAACCTCACAAATGGGCCATGATATTAAGTCGGAGGGTGCACCGAAAAGCAGTTTTTACTGCTTTTCTGTGCACTTTCCCAGTGCGGCTTGGTGCGGCTTGGCTGCACATTTTGCTTTCTGAATTGTGCAGGAATACCTAATAGGGCCATCAACATGCATTTGCATGTTGCGGGCGCTATTAGGTTCGGGGGTTTGGACGCACGTTTTGGACGCGCTAGCTTTACCCCTTATTCATTAAGGGGTAATATCGCGTCCAAAACGCGCGTCCAACCCCCCCAAATCTAATAGCGCCCGCAACATGCAAATGCATGTTGATGGCCCTATTAGGTATTCCTGCGCGATTCAGAAAGCAAAATGTGCAGCCAAGCCGCACATTTCACTTTCAGAAATTAGCGCTTACCCAAAGGTAGGCGATAATTTCTCCGGGCACCTGGAAAGTGCACAGAAAAGCAGTAAAAACTGCTTTTCTATGCACCCTCTGACTTAATATCATGGCGATATTAAGTCGGAGGTCTCAAAAGTTTAAAAAGGTAAAAACAAAAACAAAAAAATTTAAATGACCCACGGCTGGCGGGTCGAAAACCGGACTCTCAATTTTGCCGGCGTCCGGTTTCCGAACCAATGGCTGTCAGCGGGCTCTAGAACTGACGCTGGCAAAATTGAGCATCGGCTGTCAAACCCGCTGACAGCCGCCGCTTCCGTCTGCTCTTTACTTAAAGGCACTTGGTCCACTTTAGCATTTATTGCAAACCTTTTACAGGGATGCCCTTATTTCTCTGTTTTCATGGTATTCTTCAAAGATACATGATTCTGAGGCATGCACTTCTGAGTGACCTTCGGCTTTTCCTCATCATCTAGTTTGAAAACTAGATGATTAACTAGTTTAGAGATAATAGACTTTGCATATACAATACACAGTGCACATTCAAAACACTGTGCGGAGATAGGCGCAACTTCTAAGTTAAAGGTAAGGGGAGCAGTTTAGATAGGGCTGGGGGTGCAGGTTAAGTAAGGGAAGGGAGGGGAAGGTGGGGGGGCGGAGGGAACGGAGGAAGGCTGCGCGGTTTGGCACGCACAAGTTGCACAATTGTGCACCCCCTTGCGCGCCGACCCTGGATTTTATAACATGCGTGTGGCTCCGCGCGCATGTTATAAAATCGGGCGTAGATTTGTACGCGACGGGTTGCGTGCACAAATCCACACCCACATGTAACTCTTAATATCCGGCCCCTTGTGTTTTGTGAATTTTTAAGGAGCCCTGTTTACACACTGACAACTCAGCCTTTGTCACTTGGAACCAGTTTCTTAACAAGGGCATGTTTGACTTAATGATTCTGATCATTAAGACCAAGAAACAGATGGCACAACTCTATGGGACCTGGTTTTGGTTTACTTGGGCACTCTAAAGAATCATATTCTGATTGAGACTTTTATGTACAACTATCTTACTTAAAAAAGGATTTAGAAAAGTTCAAATCTGATCTTAAAACATCTAAGTTTTTAAAATTTCAACAGGATGAATTGGACTATTCAAAAGGATTTTTTAACCTTGGATGTCATCATCCCTCCTGCCATGAAAACATGTCACCTTTGAAAATATTTATGATGATTCATCTGGAGAAGAGTTATATTCTGCAATTTTGGGCACCACTGCTTCCACTGTATGGATTCTTCATCCTCATCATATTTTTGGGACTTATGTTAACAAGGGTCACCTGTAAAATGAGTGGGCGCTGGCAAGGGCACTTTTCATTACAACCTACCTATTTCCCAGACGTAGTGTCCAGAACTATGTACATACTGTCTGGCCCTGGCCTGGGCTTCACCTCTCTGGGAGCGTAATGATCCAATTCTCAATGATTTGACAGGATTCCTTGCTCTCTTTCATTCTGTATTTGATGACCCCGCTCGCAAGACTGTCGCTGGATCTGCACTCCTGCATCTACAACAAGGTACCAAACCTTTGACTGACTATCTTATTGATTTTAAAACCTTGTCCTCGGAGCTACATTGGGACCTGAGTTGCCTGCGGGCTATTTTCCTGGAAGGTCTTAACTCTCGCATCAAATACGAATTAGCAGCACGTGAACTCCCTGATACTCTAAACTCCCTCATTGACCTTGCGGGACGATTTGATCGTCATCAACGTGAGTGGTCACAAGAGGTAAAGGGTTCTAAAAAGATTCCACCAGGGGTTCCACGCTCTCATCCAGCGCCTGTTACTCAGACTACTCCTGCACCCAGTATCGAGGAGGAAGAACCCATGCAACTATGCCGCAGCCACCTATCAACTAAAGAGAGGCGTCACCGAAAGAGATTAGGCCTCTGCATATACTGCGGACAACCTGGCCAAGCTGTGCCCTCCTGTCCTATCTGTCATGGAAACTTGCAGACCTAGGATCTGCCAGAGGACTCCTCCTAGGTCTAACTTCTCCATCTCCTCCACTGACACTTCCAGTCTCCATTATTTTGGATGCCCTCAAATTCTACACACTATCCCTAGTGGACTCCGGTGCCAGTGGGAACTTCATACTCAGACAACTTGTAGAGTACCTATGAATCCCCACTGTTTGGATACCTACCCTACTGCTATTGTCATCTATACATGGCGAGCCATTACCTGGTGAGGTCTCCTATTCTACTCAACCTATTCATCTCCGCACGGGGTCTCTACACTTGGAGACCATTTCTTTCCTAGTCCTGGATAAGGCAATACATCTGGTGGTACTCGGGCTGCCATGGTTACAAATGCATTTACCCCAATTTGATTGGAGTACCCTAGAACTATCCCAATGGAGAAAAGCTTTCCATGGAAAATGCTTAGAGGTGGTAACTCCCATGCCTTGCCTGATCACTACCACTTCCCTACTGGGCCTACCTCAACAGTACTCTTCTTTACAAGATGTATTCTCTAAGAAAGTGGCAGACACTCTACCACCTCACTGATCCTTTGACTGTGCCATATACTTAGTGCCCAATTCCGAGCCTCCCAGAGTAAGGGTGTACCCACTTTCTCTGTCAGAGACCAAGGCTATTGTCTGCCTATATCCAAGAGAACTTGGCAAAGGGCTTCATTTGGCCTTCTAAGTCTCCTGCCGGAGCCATATTCTTTTTCATGGGTAAGAAGGACGGATCCCTTTGTCCATGTATTGAATGAGATTACCATGAAGGACTGCTATCCACTGCCATTGATCTCTGAACTCTGATAGGCTCCAAGGGGCAAAATATTCACAAAGCTGGACCTCATATGGACATATAATTTGGTCTGAATACGTCAGGGCGATGAATGGAAGACAGCATTTAATACCCGAGATGGCCATTTTGAATATTTAATCATGCCCTTTGGCCTTTGCAATGCCCCGGCTGTATTTCAAAACATGATGAATGAAATCTTCAGGGACATGCTGTGCAGCTATGTAGTAGAATATTTAAACGTACAAGGTACAAAAAAGTAATGACGCAGTGGAATATGCTGGTTTAACCATGGATTTTTGCAGTCATCGTGTGAGGGTTGACGAGATGTGTTGAAGATAAAAGCTATCAACATTAAGAAGATCGTGTTGGGTGAATTTACACATTTTGGATTTGGGATTGAAGGATTAAGAGTATTGGCCTGTGGTTTTCAGTCCCCCTGAGGAAGCAAACGAGTGAAACAAGGGCCGCTTGTAGGGGTTGACCACATCGAGACAAAGCGTCAAATTGGAAAGTGTGAAGACGAGAGGATACACAGGAGAGACTACTTGGCTTCTGAAAGGATTATGTATCATAATAATGGGGTATAGAGTGTAAGTGGAGTTTTCCACAGGGAGATATGTTTACAGAATTATAGCACAATTGGAAATACGGGTAAAGTGGATGTTATGTGTACCCTCATTGTAATGTTTTTAATGAGTATGGATGTGTGTGTTTCTTTTTATGTGGGCACATTTCTTGTTAAAAAATGTTTTGTAAACAATAAATGATTAAATTATAAACTTTCCTCTTATGAATATGTGCAGTAGAATATTTAAACAACATACTGTTTTTTCTCAAAACCTGCAGAGCCATCAATTGGATGTCGCTAATGTTCTACAAAGACTGAGATAACCAACTGTATGGAAAATTAGAGAAATGCTCATTTCATCAGGAATCTGTTCCCTTTTTAGGCTATGTGGTATCCAGCCAGGGGTTCCAGATGGATCCGCAAAAAAACAAGAGTATTCGAGACTGGCTCCAACCTAGTGGTCTTAAAGCTCTGCGAAGATTCCTTGGATTCACTAACTACTACAGATCATTCATTCATCACTATTCTACCTTGACCGCGCCTCTTACAGCCATGATGCAAAAGGGAGCCAACCTCTCTCAGTGGTCTCCAGAAGCCGTGATCGCCTTCCAGGAACTCAAAAAGGCGTTTCTTCAAGAGCCATGTCTACACCACCCAGATCCCCGATTACCTTTCATCATCAAGGTGGATGCTTCGGACGTCAGAGTTGGTGCTGTCCTTAGTCAACATAGTGACACCCACATCTTACATCCCTGTTCCTTTTTCTCTCGGTGCTTCACCCCTGCTAAGCGAAACTACAGGATTGGAGACAAGGAACTACTAGCAATCAAATTGGTGTTTGAGGAATGGCACCCATGGCTTGAGGGAGCACAACATCAGATAACGGTTTACACCGACCACAAAAACCTCGAATACTTACGTCATGTGCAACGCTTGAACCACCGAGAAGCCCACTGGTCCTAATTTTTTAATTGATTTGATTTTATCTTGAAGTATCGCCCAGCAGACAAGAACACCCGTGCGGATGCTCTCTCCCATTCCTTTTCACAGGAGGATGTCCCTGATACTCCATGCCATATAATTGACCCTGCTAGGGTACTTCTCTCAGCTACCCACATGGTTCCAGCCGGGAAGACTGTAGTTCCCCAGACACTCAAGAAGAAAATCCTCAGATGGGCCCATGACTCTCTGCTTGCCGGTCATCCTGGGCAATCTAGAATGCTGACCACCCTGCAAAGATATTACTGGTAGGCCTACATGAAAGAAGATGTATGGGCCTACGTGGAGTCATGTCCTACCTGCGAAAGACAGAAACCACCAGCTGGTCATCCCTTGGGACTTCTTCTGCCTGCTCATAGCAACCGTGGACACACATAACCACGGACTTTATTATCAATTTACCCATGTCCAATGACAATAAACCATATGGGTTACTGTTTACCGCTTTTCTAAAATGACTCATTTTGTGGCATTACCTGGGTTACCATCAGCTTCAGAATTAGAGAAGTTATTCATCCATCATGTCTTCTGTCTGCTTGGCATGCCAAAACACATCCTCTCTGACCGAGGGGTTCAATTTACAGTGAAGTTCTGGAGATCCCTCTGCAAAAAGTTTGACATATCTCTGGATCTTACTTCAGCTTACCATCCACAAGCCAACAGACAGACAGAGAGGACGAATCATATTCTAAAACAGTTTCTCTGGGCTTATGTCAATTCCAGACAAAGTGACTGGTCCCAGTTGCTCCCCTGGGCCAAATTTGCGCTGAATTCCCATCAGTCAGCTTCAACAGGATCGTCGCCTTTTCAACTCATCTAAGGACATCAACCTCTACCTCCTCTACCAATGCCTTTGTCAGTATCGTCTCCTGCAGCCCAGGCCTCGGCACAAGAACTGCATCAGCTTTCGGAACACACTTCTTCAGAAAGCTGGGCAACAGGTTAAGAAGTTCTACGATGCCCATCACAGAGCAGCTCCGCAGTTACAACCCGAAGCAAGGTATGGCTCAGTACCCGCTTCATCCGCCTAAAACTGCCTTCTGCTCAATTTGTGCCCAGGTATATAGAGCCTTTTGCAATACTCAGAAGCCTGGGTCTGGCCACCTACAGCCTGAAGTTACCATCCTCTCTTAGAATCCACAACACCTTCCACATCTCCCTTCTAAAACCACTCAACTTGTCAGAATTCTTGAGGAAGACACCTGAACCCCAACCTCTCACTGCAGAAGAGGACATCACTTATCAAGTGGAAGATATACATGATGTAAGGAAACATGGAAAATGCTGGGAGTACCTCATATCCTGGGAAGGATTTGGACCTGAGGAGAATAGTTGGGAGCCTGCAAGCAATATACTCAACAATGAGTTGATCAGACAATTTCACATGTCACATCCTAGGAAACCAAAATCCCTGGGGCGGGGCCCTAAGAAGGGGGGGTACTGTTACACCCATCGGTCGCAGATGTCTGCGACCTCTCATGCTCACCTATTTATTCCCTGCACCATCAATTCTGGGAAGAATGGCGGCCTCTGCCAACCAATGCCGACCTCCCCGGCATCCCCGGGATGGCATGGGCGCTGCCGACTGCCATCTTGTCTCCGGAATCACCTAAGGTGCACGCGCACGCACAAGGGCCTCCTTTGTACTCGTCATGGTGAGAACCTCGGGGGCGTCCCCTCCTGATGTTGTCAACTCGCTGCTGTACTTAAGCTGACCAGCCCTCTGCTACTACTAGTTAGCAAGGAGTTCCCTCATTGCTGAATCCGCTCCATTCTTGGACTTCCAGTTCCAGATTCCTCTCTTGGCATGTGGACGCTTTGGGTGCCCGCTCCTTGGGGGCCTTTCCGTGTCCCTGGCTATCCACTCCTCGGAGGGCCTTCCTGCCTTGGACTACTACCTGACCCACTTCTTGGAACTACTTTTTGTGAGTACCTTACTACAGACTTCAACGATACTAGCTTTACTGAAGCTTCTCTGCGGTGTACCCCGTGCCTCGAGCCACTACCAATTTTCTTCAGTACGAGTTGTTCCAGTATACCCTGTGCTGCCGGGTATTGCCGTACCAGCTACAAGATCCACTTCCAGGTTCCTATACCTCAGACAATATCATCATTATCATCTTCAGTATAGTCATCCTCGATGTACCCCGCTCTGTGGGCCTCTACCGGATCTGCACTTCTGAGGTAATCTCTACTCATCTGAAGGGACTTCCTGGCATACCCCACTCTGCGGGCCACTACAGGATCTTCACATCATTGGTATCACCCTGGGTATACCCCACTGCTCAGAACTGTGCTTGTTTGCATCTCCCGCTCTGTGGGCTCTGCTTTTCCTTCCTTTATAATACAGTCTCTATCATACAGATTGTGTCCTATGTCGCTGAGGCCACGCCTACCAATGGTGAGGCCCACAGGGCTCCTCACTGTGAGTGGAGACATCTCTCATCTCAGCCCAGGGTTCACATCCTTACAAAAATATAACACTGACCTTGTGGCCTGTGCACAGCCTGTCCTTCATCAACGTCTTTACCTTTAGGCATCCAAGTATTGGTAACTGCTAAAGTACTTTATGCAATTATATACCAATGCCCTTTACTTTATGTAATCAAGACCACCCATTCCTGCATTCACCTATCTAAACATATTGGGTTGACAAATCACATTTGATTTCAGATTTGAGGATTTTTGTGACTGAAGTTGCACAACCCCGCACAAAATGTTAAGAGCTGGGACTAAGCAGGACTGCGACTCAAGGAATCTGGCGGAGGAGCAAATGGTATCTTTTATATGAGGCCCAGAAACTCACAAGCACACAAAGAATTCAAGAGTAAAATAGGTCCTCTGTGCTTGGCTTAAACTGCAGATCTTCAGAATGCCTTTAACATGAAGCAGATTGAAAATGAGCCCTATGCTGAATTTGTGATCTCGCTGGATTCACACAGTCTATACATAGAAACAGTTTCTATGCTCAAGGTCTCCTGCTGGGGTCTGAGGGACTGCTCATTGCTTTAAACTCTCTGCCGAGGCAGCTGCTGAAGAACCACAACTGGCTATACTATTTATTTTTGGGAAAAGCTTTACTACTGCTGCCACCTAGCCCAGTCATAGTGTATTTGGATTTTCAGAAGGCGTTTGACAAAGTCCCTTCTAAGAAAACTAAAAAGTCATGGGATAAGAAGTGATGTCCTTTCGTGGATTATAAACTGGTTAAAAGACAGGAAACCGAGAGTAGGATTAAATAGTCAATTTTCTCAGTGGAAAAGGGTAAACAGTGGAGTGCCTCAGGGATCTGTACTTTGATCGATGCTTTTCAATATATTTATAAATGATCTGGAAAGGAATTCGACGAGCGATGATATCAAATTTGTGGATGATACAAAATTATTTAGAGTAGTTTAAATCACAAGTGGATTGTGATACATTACAGGAGGACCTTGCAAGACTGGAAGATTGAGCATCTAAATGGCAGATGAAACTTAATGTGGACAAGTGCAAGGTGTTGCATATAGGGAAAAATAACCCTTGCTGTAATTACATGATGTTAGGTTCCATATTAGGAGCTACCACCCAGAAAAAAAGATCTACGTATCATAGTGGATAATACTTTGAAATTGTCGGCTCAGTGTGCTGCAGCAGTCAAAAAAGCAAACAGAATGTTAGGCACTATTAGGAAAGGAATGGTTAATAAAATGGAAAATGTCATAATGCCTCTGTATCGCTCAATGATGAGACCGCACCTTGAATAATGTGTACAATTCTAGTCGTCGCATCTCAAGAAAGATAGTTATAGTTGCGATGGAGAAGTTACAGAGAAGGGCAACCAGAATGATAGATGGAACAGCTCCCCTATGAGGAAAGGCTGAACAGGTTAGGACTGTTCAGCTTGGAGAAGAGACGGCTGAGGGGGGATATGATAGAGGTGTTTAAGTTCTTGAGAGATCTTGAACGAGTAGATAATAGAAGGACCAGGGAGTATTCCATGAAGTTAGCAAGTGGCACATTTTAAGACTAATCAGAGAAAATTCTTTTTCACTCAGCATACAATTAAACTCTGGAATTTGTTGCCAGAAGATGTGGTTAGTGTAGCTGGGTTCAGAAAAAGGTTTTGATACGTTTTTGGAGGAGAAGTCCATTAACTGTTATTAATCAAGTTTACTTAGGGAATAGCCACTGCTATTAATTGCATCAGTAGCATGGGATCTTCTTGATGTTTGGGTACTTGCCAGGTTCTTGTGGCCTGGTTTGGCCTCTTTTGGAAACACGATGCTGGGCTTGATGGACCCTTGGTCTGACCCAGCATGGCAATTTCTTATGTTCTTATAGTAAAGCGACAATTTCTCTGAGCATTTAATATGCCAGGAACAAAAATGGTTAGCTATGCCTGCATCATATATATCTCTCGGGCAGCAAGATGTATTAGTGCCAAAATTACTCTTAGCCTGCTATGCAGAGTTTCCTGAAGGCTGTAAAGGATGGGGACCATGACCTTTTCCTCTGTGGGGAAGGTGTTATAACAAAAATATAGTATTTACACCCCAAAAGTTCCTTGATGCCAGCTATCTCTCCACCTTCTCACCTGATTCTTAGGCCCTGCATGAGATAGGAGCTCATAGCTGCTGTGGATGGATTTCTTCTTATAAAAGTGAATAAAAACACTCATAAATACATACATAAATAAATGAATAGAAGGTTGCCATAAAAAAATGAATGTTGTATACTAATTAATAATGCAGTTTTCCTATTTGTGGGAGATAAATGTGACATCCATGCTGAGCAACCATCCTGCATTCATTCTTCTGTTCAAGAGAAGTAGGTAAGATCTGGGCTGTTGTCTGTGGAGCAGGCAACAGGCATGCAAAGAAACAGCCATACTGAGGATCTAGCGTAACGAAATCCAGCAGAAGCGGAGATGGATGAGGAAAAGGATGAACAGCTGATGTCAGGATGAGCCCTTGATGTTCTTTCAGGATCTGCTCCAAGCCGCCGCTGTCGCCACTGCCGCATCAAAGAGGGGAGGCCTGCGCGATCAGCGCCCAGACCCGTTGGTGTAAGGCCTTTCTAATCCCTTCCCCCCGGCGAGCCTAAACGCTGATCACACAGCCTGCGCACCACACCATACCGACGCGCGGCCCTACGACCCACCCACCAGCGCGACCAACCAATCCCTGAGAAGAGAGGGACTTTTAAATGTTCTTAATCCTCCGGCGCCTCTCCAATCTGCTCCAAGCCGCCGCTGTCGCCGCTGCCACTGCTGCTGCCGCATCAAAGAGGGGAGGCCTGCGCGATCGGCGCCCAGACCCGTCGGGGGTAAGGCCTTTCTAATCCCTTCCCCCCGGTGAGCCTAAACGCCGATCACACAGCCTGCGCACCGCACCATACTGACGCGCGGCCCTACGACCCACTGACCAGAGCGACCAACCAATCCCTGAGAAGAGAGGGACTTTTAAATTTTCTTAATCCTCTGGTGCCACGCGCCGGCGACGTGCGCTGAAGGAGAGCGACAAAGGGGCCCGCCCCTTTGTGCGCTCCTTCGTGCAGCCACTGAGGACAGGACAGAACAGAACTGGTTGCTGCTCTCAGCACCATCGACTCCTGGGCTTCTTCTTCTCCTCACAGGAGACTGCAATTCAAGACCAGAGGGAACCAGAATCTAAATAATTGAAATAACATAAAAGGAAAATCTTTGCGGTGAATGCTATTCACTCCCTTAAAGGGCTTCTGGCCTCCTCCTCCTCTGGGCCTATCAGATGGTATCGGGAAACCCTTTAAATCTACTGCAATCTAGATCGCTTCAATCATTCTCTAGCACTTATCTAGTTCTTTATCCACCTCACCATCAGTCTCCAGCTCTAATTCAGATTCAATCAGCCATCAACATTCTTTCAGTTCACTCCAGTCAATCTCCAACACTCATCCAAACACCTTTTAGGTATAGCACCCATCCAGACAGAAGATCCAGTTTCATCTCATCATCTCATCCTTCTCCATCTCTTCGCAAACAGAGTGGATACCTTCACTACTCTTCAGAACTTCAATCAACCTTACTCCTTCAACACATCCTCAACCAGCCTAACCTAACCTTACTACCACAAATCGGCCACTTAATATCCTTCAGATGGGAACTGCCACTATCCCGGTAATTAAGTACCTCCCAAGAACTTCCTACATCAACTCCAGCTCCTCCATTCCTCACTTCATCCGTCACCAAAGACTGATTCCTATAATGATTTCTCCCGTCACTCAGCTGTTGGGGCTATCGCTCTTCACTCCTTCCCTTTTCAACGCCCAATCTCTCTCCAAAAAAACAGATATTTTCAACAACTACGTCTCAGAAGCTGGTCCTGACATCTGCGCAGTTACAGAGACATGGCTGAAACCCACAGACACTGTAATCACCAATCAACTTCTCACCTATCTTTATGACATATTTTCCATACCTAGACTTAAAAAAAGAGGTGTAGGCCTACTTCTAGCTGCAAAAAAAGGCCTAGGACTGTCGCTTCAAACCACAAACACCTACTACAACATAGAAGCCGCTTTCTGCCAATCTATTCACCTTCAAATTTGTCTTATATACGCCCCACCAGGAACCATAGATTCCAATCCCTCTCCCATCATTGAACTTATAACTAAACACATCAACGCAGCTAAACCAGCGATAATCTTAGGTGATTTTAACCTACACGTAGACACCCCCCCACCGATCCCATAACTGCGAAACCTTTCTCTCTTCACTCAACTACCTAGGTTTCACACAAATAGTGAACAGCCCTACTCACAAAGCCGGCCATACCTTAGACCTTATCTTCATCAACAATGGTATCTCTTTCACCTCAAACCCAACAACTACTCCGATCCCTTGGTCGGATCACCGACTCATAAACTCTAACCTAATGGTAAAACAACATCCTCCTCTCTCTTTCCCTAAAACCACTATACAGTTCAAAAAACCATGCTCCTCGGACCTCATTAAATCTCACCTCGAAAAAGTAATACCCCACCTTAACCTATCGGATGTAGACACGGCGATTACATCATGGATCAATATCTCCACAAAGGTCGCAGAACAAACTTGTCCAAGTTCCACTAAAATACTACGCAACCCTCCTCCTAACAGGAAACCTTGGTTCACCCCCGAACTAAAGGTATTAAAACAAAATCTTAGAAAGAAAGAAAAAATCTGGAGAAATACACCATCCTCAGCAACACAAACGGCTTACAAAACCCTCCTTTCTGCTTACAGAACTGCCATCCTCAAAACAAAAAGGGATTACATCACAAAAAAAATTCATCATTTTTTCTTCGATTCAAAAGCCTTATTTTCGTATGTCTCTACTCTTACCAAGCCATCCCCCCCTCATCCCAGATGATGCAGCACTCGACAAAGCAACAGAACTTTCAATCTTTTTAAGAAAAAAATCTCAGACCTAACCGCTACTCTCTCTGATCCTCCTACTGCTCACCCTTCCCTTACCAGCATACCTACTCCACAACTAAATTTTTCACTGGAAACGTTCGAACCTACATCAACAATTGAAATTGAAAACATCATTAAAAAGCTGAAACCAGCAATGCACCCTATTGACCCAATTCCGACTAATCTTCTTTTCAACATCCCAAACTCCATCTCTAAACCTATCTTGGATATCGTTAACCTCTCTTTAGCCCAAGGTCGAGTGCCAGACCAACTAAAGTTTGCTATTCTCAAACCCATATTAAAAAAACTGAATTTGTCCCCCTCAGATCCAGCTAATTTCCGTCCAATAGCCAACATTCCCATGAACGCTAAAATTATGGAAAAAGTGGTTAACAAACAGCTATCGGAGTACCTTGAGGATCATCATATCCTTTTCCCATCACAACATGGATTTAGGAAGTCGTTCAGCACAGAAACTCTACTGCTATCACTCGCAGACAAGATCCTTATCAACCTGGAAAGAGGTCAAAAGCACTTACTAGTACTACTAGATCTATCCTCAGCATTTGACACGTTCAACCATTCAACTCTACTGGAACGACTAGCAGAAATAGGCATCAAGGGATTAGCCTTCAGCTGGTTCAAGTCATTCCTTTCCAATAGGTACTATAAAGTCAAGATTAACAACAAAATATCTCCTGCCGTCAGCTCCAACATGGGTTTTCCCCAGGGATCCTCCCTCTCACCCATACTATTTAACATTTATTTACTCCCACTTTGCCACTTGCTTACGAAGCTAAATCTCTCATATTACCTTTATGCAGATGACGTTCAAATAATTATTCCAATTACAGATTCCTTACAAAATACTATAAATTACTTGAACAACTGTCTGCAAACAATCAATCACCTACTCGCCTCTCTCAACCTTGTGTTGAAGTCTAACAAGACTGAAATCCTCATTATCTCTTAAGATGACCCAACCTCTTCCCAACCAACCTTCACCACGATTAAACCTTCCCCATTTGTCAGAGACCTGGGGGTCATCCTCGACAACCAATTCAACCTTAGGAAGTTCGTGAACACAACCACGAAAGATTGCTTTTTCAAACTTCAAGTACTCAGAAATCTCAAGCCACTTCTGCATTTCAAAGATTTCAGACTAGTACTTCAAGCAATTATCTTGACAAAACTGGACTACTGCAACTCTCTGCTACTAGGTCTTCCAGCCATCATTTTAAAACCACTTCAGATGGTGCAGAACTCTGCAGCTAGGCTCCTCACCAATACCAAAAAGAGAGAACACATCTCCCCCACTCTTCAGAGCCTACACTGGCTTCCAGTCAAATCCAGGATCTTATTCAAGGTACTCTCGATATCCATAAAATTATCCACAACCTCACTGTCCTCAATACCTCCACTCTGCTAAAACTGCATACCTCCTACAGACCTATTAGGAGTGCCTACCAAGACACCCTATTCACTCCCCAAGCTAAAACCTCAATCAGAAAATGCGCCATCTCGACAGCTGGCCCACACCACTGGAACGCGCTACCCCACGACCTTTGACGAGAATCCTGCCCAGCTGTCTTCAAAAAGAGATTAAAAACATGGCTATTTAGCCAAGCCTTTCAGGATATTTAACTCACCTTCCATACAACTTTACTTTCTTCTAACTATATGAGTATTTCAAGTTCTCTTGTTTTGGATGAGCTTAGTATCTGACATGTTTAAATAATCTCCCTTGATCTTATAAGTCTGTGCTTAGACCAAAGTGTTACATTTCCTGTTAAATTTTTTTATTTTCTAATGTAGTTCTTTGTACCGCCTCAAGGCGAAATAGAAGTTAAATGTAAACCGGTATGATTTGTATCTCTACAAGAATATCGGTATAGAAAAAATAAAAATAAATAAAATAAAATAAATCTTTGGACTCCCCAACTGTTTGCAGATATGCAGAAAGAAGCTATCATGCAATGCACTGCTGAAGAACCAATGTAACCTTCTTTAGCCACTGCAGAGATGTTCTTGAACCACTGCTATGAAAAGATGATTAGGCAGAATAATTGAATAGCTGAACTGCTGGAGGCGGGGCTGATTTCACAGAGAGATATTCAACCCTTGCCATTTCTTTTCATGTTACACAAATATTTTAGGCAGCTTAAGGGTTATTCAGCTCTCTTCCATGGAGATGTATTCCCCTATGCAGTTTTTTCCTAGACTAGAGAGGCATGTTAATATTTTACTATAATATCAATAACTCAATCATTATCAAAAACATGTTCTAAGCATTGATGCTATGAATCCATAT
Source organism: Rhinatrema bivittatum (assembly GCF_901001135.1). NCBI lineage: Eukaryota > Metazoa > Chordata > Amphibia > Gymnophiona > Rhinatrematidae > Rhinatrema > Rhinatrema bivittatum. Next base: position 66,659,111 of record NC_042620.1, on the reverse strand, counting down.
AATGAACCATTTACAGCTTTTGCATCTACATATAGGAAAAACACAAAATCTTTGATAAGGAAAGACCACAATTTGCAACAAAACCTATCTCAGTGGACAGTACAGGGTTAATGTATCTTAAATATTTACCAGAAAATTGAAAGTCATTTAAATCACTCAGAATATGCATACAATTATTTCATTGGAATATTTATAGTTCATATAGTCTGTTTCTACATAACATAAAGTTAAGATTAAGCTCCAAAGAAAGCACCCATTTGATAATGTTAGAACAGTAGATTTTTTTCCAAACATTAATAGATTTAGCCTTCCCTATTCATAGATATTTAAAAGTGTTATGACTTGAAGGTCAACTTGCCTATTTTACTGAAAGAGAAAGGCAAAGAAAGGAATAAAAATTGGAAAGATGAATTCTTCAAAAAGTTTTTACAAATCAAAACCCTGCAGTTTCATAGTGATAACAAATGGAGAATATTAAACACCAAAGTTTATCAAGACAAATTAGGTTCCAGTTTCAAATTTTCTTTAATCTTTTGCATCTGAACATTTTTTGCCTCTTGCTGTTTTCCCTAGTTAAATGTTAAAATGAATTGCAACCAATACCATTGACTTCCTCTCTTAAAAATATTGAGACACATAATAAAAAATTAATTACTTCTGCTAATTTCCATATGATTCTTTAAAAAGATGTAAAATTCATTCAAAGTAAGTGGTGACTTTGTCTTTGAAGATCACGACAATTAACATGGATCAAAGCTTAGGTTCTGTAATGATGATAGCTTATTAGCATAATGAAATTAACTTAGAGACAAGAATCTTTAATAGGTATAACAAAAACGATTTAATAATACTTGAAGAAAATTATGTATTTGCTAGCAGTACAACAGTTTCAGACTTTCCATCTAATTAATAAGTTGTTAATTAACTCCTTTTCCAAACAATGTGAGTTTAAAATTAACATCTGCCCATTGGATAGCACTTTCCTAGCTTTTTTGCACAAATCCTTAAAGCTGTTTTACTAGAAATATGTTAGACCATGCTGCTGTTTGGGAGTGAGAATTCCTATATTTGTAATTTTCAGTTGGTATTTCTTTCATTTATAGGAAACTTAAACTCATAAATTGGGAGATAACTAATTTTTTAATTCTATAGTTCATATTTATTAAGATATAGCCTATCAGTGTTAACAGGGTTTGAAGCCATGGTCCTGGGAGTTTCAGACTGTGAATCTGCCATAGGGATATAGTGGCTGCTAGCTCCACAAGGAGTCCTAGCATTTTTACCTTCTATACTATGGACTTCTAGATACACCACTGTAGCAGTCCGATTGAACCAGCACTGGGTGTGCTCCAAATTGACACCAACATATAAGGGACTCCCAGAAGGCAAACAGCTGCTGGTCCAACATCCTTCTTGGCATCTACCCGGTGGAACTACTATTTGTCTGGTCTAAGATCCTGAACCTGTTCCTATGTTCCTGTCTTGCTATCCAAGTTCCATTGCTCCTGCTCTATTCCTCTCTCCTGGCTCCCATCCAGCCCCGGTTGGGCTCCACCATTGTGCCTCTAGTCTAACCTCTCCAGGTACATAACTTCCATCTGGGGTGGCCCCTGATAGAAAGCCCTAATAACTTTACAGTTTGGACCAGCCCAAACCAGAGAGAAGGCTAAGACAGAGCCATCCTGAGAACTCAAGAAACTTAGCAAAAAGCTGGTCCTACCCAGTTATTTTTTTTTTTTTTGAGAATCATATATGTCATTTCCAGAAAAGATGAACCATTTGAGAAAGAATTATTATGTATTCCTTTCCATTACTCATGGCTCTAAATGAGAGCATGATCTGTGTGGAACTCAGCAATGAAGTGTCTGCTTGACTAGGCCTCTAGGATATGGTCATTAACTGTGGCGGGATGAGGAACACTTGGTCATGTACAACTCCATGCTGGTGATCAGCTTTACAAAAGGAAGTCTCGGCTCTCAGCATCAGGATTTTGTGACTCTGCTCCAGGCTGTTCCAGCTAGTATGGAGATTCCATTCTAAGCTGCTTAAATATGCCCAAAGTCTGCATTCCAGGCTGCACCAGCAAAGCCACCTACACTCTTAATTTTAAACATCCATCATAGCCATACTTTGAATTTTACATTTGGGGGAGGAGAATTAATACCACACCGTCTGGATCCACTCCCTACATCCAGTTAGCAATTTCTAGCAATTCTGTAAGCCCTTCTCTTATCCTCCTTATAGCTCCTCTATTTCTTTTTCCATTTCTTAGTTCCTCTATCAGAAGTCCTTCCCATCTCTATTGCTGCTCAGAAAGGTTCCTTTATCTCCACTGTACCTTAGGAAGCCTATCTCTCTTATATTCCTGTTGCTTTCAGATCCCTCTGCAGCCCATTGGTCAGACATTCTACAGCCAGCCAATAGAGTGCAGGGGAAGACAGGAGCAGTAACATGGAGACAAAAACATTTCATTATTGCCCTTCCCCACAGCTCCTAAGCTACAAGAGTGCAGTAGACAATATTTTGAGTGCTAAAGTACCCACAGCACCCACAGAACTGACACCTATGGCTGATACGGTGGTAGTTGACTGTACCGGGTTTGAATATCTTGCATTGATTTCGAATCTAGTTTTGCCTTATTTGTTAATTATTGCATGGTCTTGATCTTAGTTATGTAGCAGAGAGACTGATTTGGTAGATTCCAGATCATTATTTAAGGACTGGCAGGATGGGATTCCTAGGGTTCTATCAATTAAGGAATATACTTTGATCAGATCAAGGACCCATGCCTTTTCTTCTGCAGCCACTATTATGTGCAATGCCTTATATAAAATTATCAGTCTTGAGCAGAATTTTTTTAAATTTAGATGTTTGAACATAAGAACATAAGAACATGCCATACTGGGTCAGACCAAGGGTCCATCAAGCCCAGCATCCTGTTTCCAGCAGAACTATTGAAGCAAACTATTTCCGAGTACTATTTCTTAAATTCAATCCTGACTTTTATGTTTATTACTATCACTTTTTGGAAAGGAACTGAAAGAAGGTATTCTGGCTGGGGAAGAAAGAAGTAAAAAGAAGATGTAGTAAGCCAGATTGACAAACTAAAGAGTGGCAAATCACCTGGACCAGATGGTATGCATCCTAGGGTATTGAATTTACCTAGGGTATTGTATTTACTATTTATATTTATTATTTAGCTATTAACATTGTTCTATTACCACATGGTACTATTTCTCTCCTTCACCTCTAACTCTAAGTTCCTACTAAGTTAGCCATGTTATTTATACCCAATTGTTGGATGTAATTGTATATTTGTTTAATTGTTCAATCTGTTTGATGTAATTTTCTGTTCCTTGTTCCGTGTAAACCGAAGTGGTATGCACTAGTGCATGAACTCCGGTATATAAAAGCCTTTAAATAAATAAATAAATAAATAAATAAATTGAATGAACTAAAAAATGAAATTTCTGATCTATTAGTTAAAATTTGTAACCTATCATTAAAATCATCCATTGTACCTGAAGACTGGAGGGTGGCCAATGTAACCCCAATATTTAAAAAAGGCACCAGGGGCGAACCAGATAACTATAGACCAGTGAGCCTGACTTCAGTGCCAGGAAAAATAATGGAAACTATTCTCAATATCAAAATTGTAGAGCATATAGAAAGACATGGTTTAATGGAACACAGTCAACATAGATTTACCCAAGGGAAGTCTTGCCTAACAAATCTGCTTCATTTTTTTGAAGGGGTTAATAAACATGTGGATAAAGGTGAACCGGTAGATGTAGTATATTTGAATTTTCAGAAGGAGTTTGACAAAGTCCCTTAAGAGAGGCTTCTAAGAAAACTAAAAAGTCATGGGATAGGAGGTGATGTCCTTTCGTGGATTACAAACTGGTTAAAAGACAGGAAACAGAGAGTAGGATTAAATGGTCAATTTTCTCAGTGGAAAAGCATAAACAGTGGAGTGCCTCAGGGATCTGTACTTGGACCAGTGCTTTTCAATATATATATAAATGATCTGGAAAGGAATACGACAAGTGAGGTTACCAAATTTACGGATGATACAAAATTATTCAGAGTAGTTAAATCACAAGCGGATTGTGATACATTACAGGAGGACCTTGCAAGACTTGAAGATTGGGCATCCAAATGGCAGATGAAATTTAATGTGGACAAGTGCAAGGTGTTGCATATAGGGAAAAATAACCCTTGCTGTAGTTACACGATGTTAGGTTCCATATTAGGAACTATCACCTAGGAAAAAGATCTAGGCATCATAATGAATAGTACTTTATAATCTTCAGTTCAGTGAGCTACAGCAGTCAAAAAAGCAAGCAGAATGTTAGGAATTATTAGGAAAGGAATGGTTAATAAAACGGAAAATGTCATAATGCCTCTGTATCGTTCCATGGTGAGACCGCACCTTGAATACTGTGTACAATTCTGGTCGCCACATCTCAAAAAAGATATAGTTGCAATGGAGAAGGTACAGAGAAGGGCAACCAAAATGATAAAGGGGATGGACAGCTCCCTTATGAGGAAAGGCTGAAGAGGTTAGGGCTGTTTAACTTGGAGAAGAGATCGCTGAGGGGGGATATGAAAGAGGTCTTTAAGATCATGCGAGTTCTTGAACGAGTAGATGTGAATCAGTTATTTACACTTTCGAATAATAGAAGGACTAGGGGGCATTCCATGAAGTTAACAAGTAGCACATTTAAGACTAATCAGAGAAAATTATTTTTTACCCAATGCACAATAAAGCTCTGGAACTTGTTGCCAGAGGATGTGGTTAGTGCAGTTAGTGTAGCTGGGTTCAAAAAAGGTTTGGATACGTTTTTGGAGGAGAAGTCCATTAACGGCTATTAATCAAGATTACTTAGGGAATAGCCACTGCTATTAATTGCATCAGTAGCTTGAGATCTTCTTAGTGTTTGGGTAATTGCCAGGTTCTTGTGGCCTGGTTTGGCCTATGTTGGAAACAGGATGCTGGGCTTGATGGACCGTTGGTCTGACCCAGCATGCCAATTTCTTATGTTCTTATGTTCTTATTATTTATTTATTAATTAAAATGTTTTAATATTCTGCTTATAATAGAGAAACCATGCTAAACATACTTTTTCTGAGATTAATGTGATAGAGTGGAGGGGAGTATTATTTATTTTGCAGTGTTTAGATGTATTTTTATGAATTTACATTTTTATATTTTTTGTTTGAAGTTTCTTTTTGTTGTTATTTTTCTGTATTGAATTTTAACTATTATATATAGACTGTAGCCTTTGTATAGGGGATTCAGAAATGCAAATAATGAAATAAAAGAGACTATTTTAGCTAAAAGATCTTCCTTCAAAAACTGAAAAAAGGATCCAGCTGAAGAAAATAAGAAAAAACATAAAGATTGGGAAGATAAAAGTAAAACATTAATAAGACAGGCTAAAAGAGAATTTGAAATGAAGTTGGCTGTAGAGGCAATAACTCATAATAAATACCTTTTAAAATATATCTGGAGCAAGAAACCTGCAAGGGAGTCATTTGGATCTTTACATGATCAAGGGTTAAAAGGGCACTTAAGAAAGATAAGGCCATCACAGAAAGACTAAATGATTTGGTGCTTACTCAGGAGGATGTTGGGGAGATACTCATTCCAAAGAGAGTTTTCATGGGTGATAATTCAGAGGAACTGACCCAGTTCATTGTAAACCTGGAAGATGTAGTAGGCAAGATTGACAAACTGAAGAGTAGCAAATTACCGGTACTGGATGGTTTACATACCAATGTTCAGAAAGAAAAAATGAAATTTCATACTTATTACAAGTAATTTGTAACCTATCATTAAAATCATCTGTTGTACCTGAAGACTGGAAGGTGGCAAACGTAACCCTAATATATAAAAAAGGCTCCAGAGGTGATCCAGAAAACTACAGACTGGTAAGGCCGACTTCAGTGCTGGGAAAAATTGTGGAAACTTTTATAAAGAATAAAATCACAAAACATATAGATAAATATGATCTAATAGGATACAGCCAGCATGAATTTACCTAAGGGAAGTCTTGCCTCACAAATGTGCTACTTTTTTGAATGGGTAATTAAGCATATGGATAAAGGTAAACTGATAGATTTGGTGTATTTTAATTTTCTGAAGGTGTTTGACAAAGTCCCTTATGAGAGGCTTTTAAGAAAATTAAAAAGTCATGGGAAAGAAGAAGATGTGCTTTTGTGGTTTGCAAACTGATTAAAAGACAGGAAACAGAGAGTAGGTTTAAATGGTCTGTTTTCACAGTGGAAAAAGTTAAACTGTGGAGTGCTTTACGGGTCTGTTCTTGGAACAATGCTTTTCAATATCTTTATAAATTATATGGAAAGGGGTATGACGAGTGAGGTGATCAGATTTTCAGATGACACAAAATTATTCAGATTAGTTAAATCACAAGCAAAATGTGATAAATTGCAGGAGGACCTTGTGAGAATGGAAGATTGGGCATCCAAATGGCAGATGAAATTTAATGTGAACAAGTGCAAGATGATGCACATATGGAAGAATAACCCTTGCTGTTGTTAAACAATGTTGGGTTCCATATTAGGAGCTAGTACTACACAGGAAAGAGATTTAGGCATCATAGTGGATAATACATTGAAATTGTTAGCTCAGTGTGCTGTGGCAGTCAAAAAGGCAAACAGAATGTTAGGAATTATTAGGGATGGAATGGCGAATAAAACGCTGAATATCATAATGCATCTGAATCATTCCATGGTGAGTAGGGATGTGAATCATTTTAGGACGATTAAAATTATCGTCCGATAATTTTAATATCGTCTTAAACCGTTATGGAACACAATACAATAGAGATTCTAACGATTTATCGTTATAAATCGTTAGAATCGTGAGCCGGCACACTAAAACCCCCTAAAACCCACCCCCGACCCTTTAAATTAAATCCCCCACCCTCCCGAACCCCCCCCCATGACTTAAATAACCTGCGGGTCCAGCGGCGGTCCGGAACGGCAGTGGTCCGGAACGGGCTCCTGCTACTGAATCTTGTTGTCTTCAGCCGGTGCCATTTTCCAAAATGGCGCCGAAAAATGGCGGCGGCCATAGACGAACACGATTGGACGGCAGGAGGTCCTTCCGGACCCCCGCTGGACTTTTGGCAAGTCTTGTGGGGGTCAGGAGGCCCCCCCAAGCTGGCCAAAAGTTCCTGGAGGTCCAGCGGGGGTCAGGGAGCGATTTCCCGCCGCAAATCGTTTTCGTACGGAAAATGGCGCCGGCAGGAGATTGACTGCAGGAGGTCATTCAGCGAGGGTTCCGGCGCCTCGCTGAACGACCTCCTGCAGTCGATCTCCTGCCGGCGCCATTTTCCGTACGAAAACGATTTGCGGCGGGAAATCGCTCCCTGACCCCCGCTGGACCTCCAGGAACTTTTGGCCAGCTTGGGGGGGCCTCCTGACCCCCACAAGACTTGCCAAAAGTCCAGCGGGGGTCCGGAAGGACCTCCTGCCGTCCAATCGTGTTCGTCTATGGCCGCCGCCATTTTTCGGCGCCATTTTGGAAAATGGCGCCGGCTGAAGACAACAAGATTCAGTAGCAGGAGCCCGTTCCGGACCGCTGCCGTTCCGGACCGCCGCTGGACCCGCAGGTTATTTAAGTCATTTGGGGGGGGGGGTTCGGGAGGGTGGGGGATTTAATTTAAAGGGTCGGGGGTGGGTTTTAGGGGGTTTTAATGTGCCGGTTTTGCTATTTTACGTTTTTTTGATTTTTCACGATTTTTCACGATATTTTACCCCCCCAAACGGCAACAATACGATTCCCTCCCCCTCCCAGCCGAAATCGATCGTTAAGACGATCGAGGACACGATTCACATCCCTAATGGTGAGTCTGCACCTTGAATACTGTGTGCAATTCTGGTTGATGCATCTCAATAAAAGATATAGTTGCACTGGGGAAGGTACAGAGAAGGGCAACAAAATGATAAAGGGCATGGAAGGCTCCTCTGTGAAGAAAGGCTAAAGAGGTTAGGGCTGTTCAGCTTGGAGAAGAGATTGACTGAGGGGGAATATGATAGATGTCTACAAAATCATGAAGACTTGAATGGGTAAATGTGAATTGGTTATTTATTCTTTCAGATAATAGAAAGACTAGGGGACACTCCATGAATTTAGCAACTAGCACATTTAAACAAATGAGAGAAAATTATTTTTCATTTAACGTACAATTAAGCTCTGGTATTCATTGCCAGAGGATATGGTTAAGGCATTTGTTGTTGCTGGGTTTAAAAAAGGTTTGGATAAATTCTAGAGATGTGCATTCGTTTTTGCCGAATTGGAAAATTGCAACGAAATTGTCCAATTCGGCATGTTTCAGGGAGCCCGAAAAAAATCAGGATTTTCCCATTTTTTCGCAAAAATTCGTTTTTCCGATTAGTGCGCACTAACAGGAGTCAGTGCGCGCTAACTCCCCGTTAGTGCGCACTAACGGGAGTTAGTGCGCACTAACAAAAACTAACAAAAAGTAACAAAATCTAACGTTTTTTGTTAGTGCGCACTAACGGGAGTTAGTGCACACTAATGGGGAGTTAGCGCGCACTAATGGGGAGTTAGCGCGCACTAACTAAAAATTGATTTTTCGCGAAAAAAAAGACCCGAACTGAAAAAAAACGACATTTTCCATGGCGGCCGAAAAACGAAGAACGACACGAACACAAAAAACGATGCACATCTCTAATAAATTCTGGAGGAAAAGTCTATAAACTACTATTAATCAATAAGGAATGGCCACTGCTTGTTACCAACATTAGTGCCTTGGTATCTATTTTATGTTTGGCTACCTGCCAGGTACTTGTGAGTTGAATTGGCTACTGCTGGAAACAGGATATTGTAGACCCTTGGTCTGACCCAGTATGGCATATCTTATATTCTTATGTTATGTTTTTAAATAAATAGATATCTAGAGTTCTAGAAAATAGATGGGCAATTATTTTCTCACATTTTTGTTTTTCGGTTATCTCTCAACCAGGATTGCAACAGTAAAGTCAATGATTATCATGGAACAAGGTGAAAGACACAAGAAAAGAAGAAATGTTATCCATTTTCTTAATACAAGAAAAATTTGCAATGAGTCTGACTAATATAGGAATAAGGGAACACAACAAGGAGAAGTCTAACATGGTGTTGCGCGTCCAGGCCGTGTTGGCACTGCGGCCAGGCCTGCTCACCTTGCGCTTCCTTCGACCAGCTCCGGGCACACCTCCCTTGCTGCTGCAGCCAGTTCATGGCGTCCTCGGTCTCTCTGCTCACCATTCTCCTCGCAGGCCTCACAGCGGAGCTCCCATTGGGGCTCTGCGTTGTTGGCGTCCTCGGCCATGCCCCTAGGTGCTCGCGCGGCTGACCTGCAGCCCTTTAAAGGGCCCAAGGCAGGAAAACCAGCAGGGGTGCCTCCCGATGATGTCCAGTAGACTTGCTATTTATTTATTTATTTATTTATTTTTAACTTTTATATACCGATATTCCTGTATAGAATACAAATCACACCGGTTTACAATGAACAAAACATCGCCTTGGCAATCGGGTTGACACCGTTGGTGTGCTAGTTTGCCTTTGTGTTCCAAGTGTTCTCCTGTTCCACTGTCTCCTGTTCCAGTGTCTCCTGTTCCAGCATCTCCATGTTCCTGTGTCTTCCATTCCCAGTGGCTCCGTGTGTTCCTGTATCCCTCTCAGGTAATACCTCTTTGGACTGACCTTTGGTACTGACCTCTTCCTGCCTGACCATTCTCTTGTCTGCCGCCTGGAACCAACCCTTGCTTGCCTTGACTACGCCTGGCCTGATTCTGGTATTGACTCCTGCTTAGACTGACTTCTCCTGGACTGATACTCTGGCTATGACCCTTGTGCTTCACTTGGACACTCTCTTCTGGCCTACTGTGACCATTAGATTAACTTGCTTGGAAATCAACTGCAGCTTCCACTTGGCTAGACCCACAGATGCTGCCTGTCTCACCCGGAGAACCTTCCTGAACTGTTGCCTCCCTGAGGTCTCCGGAGCTTCCAGTTCAGGTCCAGTCTATCCACTCTGCATCAGCCGCACACCCTTGCTCATGGTAGGCACACCCCTCCGCTACCTCTCCGGGAGACCACCAGAGGCCCACCTAAGTCCAGGCAGTCCGGGGACCCAAGGGCTCAACCTGCAGAAACCCTGGACTGTTATTGGTGAAGCTCCAGTTAGCCTCTGTCTCCTTGTGTGCTCCGATTCCTGGTGGCAGGCACTCTCTGGGTCCGACCAGAGGGCCGTACCAATCCTGCACCAGGCCAAGGGTCCACCTCCAGTGCAACACATGGACTTGTTTCCAAAACAGAAAAAAATTATAACTATCCAAGACCCTAGACTCGGATAGTTATAATCTAGCAGGTAGAATTCTAATACCAAAGAGAGAGACTATATCTACCAGAAACATCCTTCAATTAAGTATCCTACAACTTAATAGATCACTACTTTTGGTGCCCATGAAGAAGATCTGATAAAAGATCGTGTTTTATCATGTGAAATGTGCCTGAACAATGGTGTCTTGAGAGAAGCCACAAGGTTTACCAATGCTATTACAATCCCAAGAAGACCATGGGAATGAATTTTGATTGTTTTATAGCTGAACATGCATATCTAACAAGAGCAAAAATATATACCCCAGAATAAATGTCAAAAATATCAAAGAGAGAGTGGCAGACAAAGTCACTTCAAGCAGCCTCAGTCTCATTTTCCAAATGTTAAGTCCATGGGTTATCAGACTAGAGTGAAAAATGGAGAATTAGACTTTAATGGAATGTTACTATGATCAGCATTCTCTCTCACATAAATAAATTATTTCCACCAGAATGCAGTCCAAATTTTTCAATTTTTTTTCAAAATGCAAAGGAAACTGAACATACTTGTCATACATAAAGGCACCATACAAAACATTAATCACCACAGAAACTAAATCCATGACTTCAACTGATGTTTTGGCCATTCCTGCTTCAGAGGGGTAGAAGTAATAACCCATGCACTTATCTAGAAATGAGGCTCATACTGGCAGATACTGGTTATAATGTTAGAGAAGTGCATATGAAGTAAGTTTATCTGGCACACCTTCTTTGAAAATTTTGGGCTTTTTAGTCAAACTACAACTATCAGAGAGGTATTCAATCATTCTATTGGTGGTAGGTTCATTAATAAAATGGCCAATTTTGTTACTTCAATAGAACTGTCATAAGCCTCCCAACTACATCAGTGGTGGGAAAATTAATAGAAACACTGCTGAAGGAAAAGATAATGAACTATCTATAATCTGCTGTGTTGCTGGACCCAAGGCAGCATTGATTCACCAGGGGAAGATTCTGTCAGACAAATCTGAATTATTTTTTTGATTTGGTGACTAGAGAATTGGATTGAAAAAGAACACTTGATGTGATCTACTTGGATTTCAGCAAAGCTTTTGATACAGTCCCACATAGGAGACTGTATCTCCTATGTAGATGTTATTTGTGTTACCGTTTAATCTGTTATATGTAAAGCCTGTTGCTAATTTATTGTTTCTCTGTAAACCGAGGTGATGTATAACTATACGTACTGCGGTATAAAAGAATCTATAAATACATAAATAAATAAATAAATAAAATAGGAGGCATGTGAATACAATGAGAAATTTGGGAGTGAAAACCAAGGTGGTGGACCAGTAGGAGACAGCATGTAATGGTAAATGGAACCTATTCTGAAGAGAATGTTGTGTTTAAGCAGAGTGCCTCAGGGATCAGTGTTGGGACTGGTTCTGTTCAATATCTTTGTGATCATCATTGCAGAAGGGATAGAAGATAAAGTTTGTGTATCTGAGGATGCTATTAAGATCTGAAACAGAGTGGACACACCTGAAGGAGTAGAGAGAATGAAAAGTGATTTAAGAAAGCTTGAATAATGGTTGAAGATTTGACAGCTGGGATTCAATGTCAAGAAGTGCAAAGTCATGCATCTGGGATGTGGTAATCCAAAAGAGCTGATGTGATGGGGGGGGGGTGAAAGACTGATGTGCAAGGACCAAGAGAGGGATCTTTGATTGATAGTGTCTGGGGATCTGAAGATGGTGAAGCAATGTATTAGGGATGTGAATCGTTTTCCATATCGTCTTAACGATAGAAATCGTGTGGCAGGGCAAGAAAATCGTCTTAGGCACGATTTTTTAGTTAAAAAATCGTTAAAAATCGTTTTTTCCGATTAGTGCGCACTAACGGGAGTCAGTGCGCACTAACTGGGAGTTAGTGCGCACTAACTGAAAATGATACAATTTGACACTTTTCAGGTCAGTTAAGGTCAGTTTAGGAATGAATATGTATTCCTATTGGCTGCCCTCTTATTCATTCATGTTACCAAGTTTCCTACTGACAGTATATGGGGGATGGGAAATGGAAACAGTTGGTAGCTTGACAAAACAAGTAATGTGATCAGTCAATGTGACTAGAACTTGTGCCCTAACCCTGATACCAGGGGTATTGTGATCTTCCTGCACACAGTGCCCTATCCCTATTAATACCAGGAGTGTTGTGATCTTCCTGCACACAGTGCCCTATCCCTAATACCAGGGGTGTTGTGATCTTCCTGCACACAGTGCCCTATTCCTGATACTGGGGGTGTTGTGATCTTCCTGCACACAGTGCCCTATTCCTGATACCGGGGGTGTTGTGATCTTCTTGCACACATCCCGATATCAGGGATAGGGCACTGCATGCAGGAAGATCACAACACTCCTGGTATTAATAGGGATAGGGCACTGCATGCAGGAAGATCACAACACTCCTGGTATTAATAGGGATAGGGCACTGCATGCAGGAAGATCACAACACCCCTGGTATCAGGGATAGGGCACTGTGTGCAGGAAGATCACAATACCCCGGAGGAGTGAGGGTCAGGCAGCTCCCCCCTGTCTGTGAAGCCAGCCTCTCACTAGTAATGCAGGGAGGGAGCTGTCTCAGACTTCACCATCCTCCCCCCCCCCCCCCTTACCCACACACCATTCACTAGCTGGGACATGGGGGAAGTCAGGAGTGAGGGTCAGGCAGCTCCCCCCTGTCTGTGAAGCCAGCCTCTCACTAGTAATGCAGGGAGGGAGCTGTCTCAGACTTCACCATCCACCCCCCCCCCCTCACCCACACACCATTCACTAGCTGGGACATGGGGGAAGTCAGGAGTGAGGGACAGGCAGCTCCCCCCTGTCTGTGAAGCCAGCCTCTCACTAGTAATGCAGGGAGGGAGCTGTCTCAGACTTCACCATCCTCCCCCCCCCCCCTCACCCACACACCATTCACTAGCTGGGACATGGGGGAAGTCAGGAGTGAGGGTCAGGCAGCTCCCCCCTGTCTGTGAAGCCAGCCTCTCACTAGTAATGCAGGGAGGGAGCTGTCTCAGACTTCACCATCCTCCCCCCCCCCCTCACCCACACACCATTCACTAGCTGGGACATGGGGGAAGTCAGGAGTGAGGGTCAGGCAGCTCCCCCCTGTCTGCGAAGCCAGCCTCTCACTAGTAATGCAGGGAGGGAGCTGTCTCAGACTTCACCATCCTCCCCCCCCCCCCTCACCCACACACCATTCACTAGCTGGGACATGGGGGAAGTCAGGAGTGAGGGTCAGGCAGCTCCCCCCTGTCTGTGAAGCCAGCCTCTCACTAGTAATGCAGGGAGGGAGCTGTCTCAGACTTCACCATCCCCCCCCCCCCCCCCCCTCACCCACACACCATTCACTAGCTGGGACATGGGGGAAGTCAGGAGTGAGGGTCAGGCAGCACCCCCCTGTCTGTGAAGCCAGCCTCTCACTAGTAATGCAGGGAGGGAGCTGTCTCAGACTTCACCATCCTCCCCCCCCCCCCTCACCCACACACCATTCACTAGCTGGGACATGGGGGAAGTCAGGAGTGAGGGTCAGGCAGCTCCCCCCTGTCTGTGAAGCCAGCCTCTCACTAGTAATGCAGGGAGGGAGCTGTCTCAGACTTCACAATCCACCCCCCCCCCCTCACCCACACACCATTCACTAGCTGGGACATGGGGGAAGTCAGGAGTGAGGGTCAGGCAGCTCCCCCCTGTCTGTGAAGCCAGCCTCTCACTAGTAATGCAGGGAGGGAGCTGTCTCAGACTTCACCATCCTCCCCCCCCCCCTCACCCACACACCATTCACTAGCTGGGACATGGGGGAAGTCAGGAGTGAGGGTCAGGCAGCTCCCCCCTGTCTGTGAAGCCAGCCTCTCACTAGTAATGCAGGGAGGGAGCTGTCTCAGACTTCACCATCCTCCCCCCCCCCTCACCCACACACCATTCACTAGCTGGGACATGGGGGAAGTCAGGAGTGAGGGTCAGGCAGCTCCCCCCTGTCTGTGAAGCCAGCCTCTCACTAGTAATGCAGGGAGGGAGCTGTCTCAGACTTCACCATCCTCCCCCCCCCTCACCCACACACCATTCACTAGCTGGGACATGGGGGAAGTCAGGAGTGAGGGTCAGGCAGCTCCCCCCTGTCTGTGAAGCCAGCCTCTCACTAGTAATGCAGGGAGGGAGCTGTCTCAGACTGGTATCAGGGTTAGGGCACTGTGTGCAGGAAGATCACAACACTCCTGGTATTAATAGGGATAGGGCACTGTAAGAGATGACTGTAGTAGATTGAATAAAGATCTGATGTTTCTGCTCTCCTCACACCAAACAAAAACAACACACAAGCAGAGAAGCCCTTCTTACAAAGCTGAGCTAGTGAGTTAAGTAGGAGGAAAAGTAAACATACTGGTGCCAGTGTGGCTACTTAAAAAATACACTTACCAACAATCAATTACATATATTTGAACTGTGTACAGTTCCAGCCAGGACCACCTTTCTAAAATGCACAGTGATTGGCAAATTCAACATGCACTAGCATTTCAGGTGCCTGCTAACAAAAATAATAAACAAACAAGTTCTAGTCACGTGAGTGCTGATCATTACATTACTTTTTTGTCAAGCTTCCAACTGTTTCCATTTCACATCCCCCCAACCATATTGGTAACATCAATAGATAAGAGCACAGCCAGCCAATAGGAATACATACATACATATTCATTCCTAAGTGACCTTTACTGACCTGGGAAGTGTGAACACTTTGTTTCATTTTCTGTTGGTGTTCGTTAGTTTCCAGTTCCATTTCCCATCACCCCAACCATCACCTCAGTGGTAACCTTGGTAACATCAATAGATAAGAGGGCAGCCAGCCAATAGGAACACATATTCATTCCTAACTGACCTTCAGTGACCTGGAAAGTGTTTATTTGTATCATTTTCAGTTAGTGCGCACTAAATCGAGTTAGTGCGCACTAACGGGGAGTTAGTGCGCACTAACTCGAGTTAGTGCGCACTAACACGATTTAACGATTTTTAACGATAAATCGTTAGAATTTCTATTGTATCGTGTTCTATAACGATTTAAGACGATATAAACATTATCGGACGATAATTTTAATCGTTGAAAAACGATTCACATCCCTACAATGTATCAAGATGATAGCTAAAGCAAGAAGAATTCTGGGCTACATAGAGAAAGGAATAACCAGTAAGAAAAAGGAGGTAATAATGCCCTTGTACAGGTCCTGGGTGAGGCCTCACCTGGAGTATCGTATTCAGTTCTGAAGCCCGTATCTCAAAAAGAGTAGAGACAGGATGGAGGCGGTCCAGAGTAGGGCAATTAAAATGGTGTGGGGGTCTGTATCAGAAGAGTTATGAGGAGAGGCTGAAGGATCATTATGTATACCCTGGAAGAGGGGAGGTGCAAGGGAGATTGATACAGACCTTCAGATACCCAAAGGTTTCAATGATGAATGGACTTCAAATCTTTTCCATTGGAAAGAAACCAATAAAACTAAGGGTCACAAAATCAAATTCCAGGGGGAATGACACCAAACCAATGTCAGGAAAAAAATTTTCATGGAGAGGGTGCTGGAGGCCTGGCTTGCCCTTTTGGAGGAGATGGTGAAGAAAAAAACAGTCAAAGAATTAAAAGGAGAATGGGATAAACACTGGATCTCTAAAGGCTAGAGGATGGAAATGAGATAAACATGCAGGGGCGTAACTTGCTGGTATGGCGGTTATTGCTCTTAGCAGAAGGCATGGAAATTATTAACCTTAATCAATATGCTTTGATGCTTTTAATACAACTGCAATATTGTTCCCTGCTTAAATGGTAGGGGGAAAAGAGAAATTGATTCAGATGACAACCGAGGGCCCTGACTTCCATGGTCTCAGATACTGTTATGCAGACTTAAGGGAGAAAGCACACAACTGCTTCTACGGCCAAGTACTAAAGGAAAAAAATTGTGCATGGGGGTAACTTGCTGGTGCAGTAGTTGCTACCCTTAACCAATAAGCCTTGATACTTTTGATGCAACTCCAACATTGCTCTCTGCTTCAATGGTAGGGGAAAAGAGAAATTGGATTTAGACAGCAGCCAACAAGGGCCCCGACGTTTACAGTCTGGGTAACTGATGAACATGGAGGTAATCTGCACAGAGTATTACGAGAGTGGATCCTTGGGCCGGTGGAATAGAGAACCAATGGGGAGGAGCCCCAGATAACCCTTCTGATGGCAGGTGAGGCTGTAGGAGGCCCGAGACCCCACAGGACCTTCACCACTACCAGCCCTCATTTCCCTCAGGTTGAGCCCTTGGGAACCGGGAACTGCTAGACTTACATGGGGTCTCAGGCAGGTGATGACAATCATGTCCGGCAGGCAAGGGTCTAGGCAGACGGTGTATCTGGTGGTCAGGCTGGTAAGGATCTTGGCAGGCAGCGTATCTCGTAGTCAGGCAGGCAAGGGTCTTGGCAGGTGGCGTATCTCATAGTCAGGCAGGTAAGGGTCTTGGCAGGCAGTGTATCCCGTAGTCAAGCAAGCAAGGGTCTTGGCACGGAGAAACAGAAGACAGGAATCAGGAATCAGACGACGGAGAATTCAAACAGGAACTGGAAACAGGAACTGGAACCAGGAGTAGTCAAGGCAAGGCCTGAGAAGCAGGACCTGCCTTAAATAGTTGCAGGCTTGGGAGGAGGAGTCCGGGCCCCTCCCACGATGACCCCTGAAAAGGGGTCAGGTGGCACACGCATACGCCTTGGAAACCGGGGGTCAGGAGGAAGGCCAGGATAGGAGCCGCCGGCATGCCATCCTGCACATGGAGTCGGCGTGGCGGCCCGGGAGGAAGGCCGTGGTGCGGCTCGCCGGCTGCGACCACTGGCTGATGCAAGGTTCCTGGGTCCGAGGAGGTGGAGGCGGCCATGCCAGTAGGTGGAGGAGTCTGGCTGTGGTCCCATTCGGCCAACTTTTGCAACACAGAGCAGTAGTTACTACCCTTAATATAATTCATGGGATTACTACCCTTAACCAATAAGTCTTTATACTTTTGATGCAACTGGAACATCGCTCTCTGCTTCAAAGGAAGGGGTGGAGTGGAAGGAAAGAGGAATTTGGATTCAGAGACAACCAACATGAGCCATGACTTTTTTACAGTCTGGGGTACTGAATCGCAGACATTAAGGAAAAAACACAGGACTGCTTCTGTGGCCATAAGCAAAGCATGTCAAACAAAACTGACTGATACATGGGGGTAACCTGCACAGCATGGCAGATACTACCATGGGAAACTTGTAGGCAGACTAGATGGACCATTGGCCCTTTTCTGCCATCATTTCTATGTTTCTGTGTTAACAACAAGATTATTCCTAGAAGAAGATAATTGGTGGGATTTAGGTATGGGGATATAGTATTGTGTTATGGGGAATACTTATGTGGTTTTAATATAGGGTTGTTGAATGAATGAGTGTATATGAATGATGGGTAAACGTGGGTTATTGATTTACAAAAAGCAATTACGAAAATAGTGATTTTATGATATATGGAGATAATTAATTTATGTATGTGTATGAATACTTTAAGACTATTCTAATTTGTATTAATAAATATAATAAAATGTAATTATTATATGCATGTTTGAATTGATTAATGTATTTATAATTTGGTGTAAAATGTAATGTGTAATATTGCTATTACCCCCATGTAAGGATTTATGAGTTATTATTTATGGTAGGGGTTGTAATATAGACTCTCTGTTGTATGTACCTTAGACGGGAATATGAAGAAGCCAGAGTGAATTCATCCTTTGCTCCAAGAAGGATTAGGATAATCTAGTGATCTCTCATTGGATCAGAGAAGGGTCCTTCTTGATGAACCACCATATTTAAACATGAAGCTAGCAAGGATACAGTGCTTGCACCAGAGATGAATTTAGGATTTTTGTTGCCCCTAGGCATTTTTGATGCTGTCATCCCCCTCTTCCTCTCATTAAAGCATAGATTGTTTTGCTCTGCTTTCTCTCTGCTCCAGGTAAAACTCCACCTGTCCCTGAATGACAGGAGGAAATGGCTGAATTAGGGAGCAGAATGGCTTTTCTTTGCTCCCTGCTGTGTGCCTCACCTCTCTTCTCCTGTTCCCTACACTGAACAAGAGGGGAGGATCTGCAATAGAAAGTAGAGTAGTTTTTGTTTATTCTGGGAGGAGAAAGGCTAGCAAATGGAACAGGAGGGTGTTCTCTGATGTGTGAGATTCAGTACAGCTAGGAGGAGACAACAAATCATTAGCTAGTCTGTTGCCACCCAAATGTTTCCCATCCTAGGCATAGGGCTAGTGTGTCTATGATAAATCCAGGCCTTGCTGGCACAAAAGGACACTGGAACCTCTCATCTAAAGCCATGTTCTTGTGTTCTGTGCTTGCTTCACCTGAACTAAATCCTGGACCATCATCTGGACTTTGCATAGGCCTATTCCTGAACTTGGCCTGAACCATTGCATACACTTAGTCCAGAATTTTGAGTTTCAGGATCTTGCATACCCAAACCTGGCCAAATCAATTGTGAATCACCTCACTGTCAACTGGAAGAACTTCCTGATTTCTAACAAAGTAGGCTGCCTGACAGTCATACATTCCCCCAACTTCTTCCTGATAGTTTTGGTCACTCATACTCCTGATCACACCCTAATACTAATATGCTCAACATTCTATTTTGCAGAAAATATGTAACATACAGGGTCATTCATCAAAATGCGTTATTTATTTATTTAAAAAAATGTATATACCGTCATTCGGAATTACATCACAACAGTTTACAAAAGCATAAAACAAATTCAAAGAAATACAATACCTTAACAAGGTCAAGGAGACTTTAAAATACATACAAAAAACAAATATTAAAGGAGATTTTTAAAAAGATCCATAATAAAAGTAAAGAATGCAGTGGGATTTAAGAAGTTAGTGACCTGTTTGGAGGTTATCTGAATAGGCTTCCTCGAAGAGCCAGGTCTTTAAGCCTTTCTTAAATTTTTTAGACTCTGTCTCCAGTCTTAGAAGTGCCGGCATGGTGTTCCACAAACTTGGGCCTGCGATTGAAATAACTCTGTCTCTAAGGCTAAGTGACCTGTGCTTATTGGAGGAACATGAAGAAGCCCTTTGTTAGCTGATCTCAAAGATTGGTGAGGAGTGTGCAGGCGAAATGAAAAATTTAACCAATCATTTTTTTGTCCGTAAATGGCTTTATGCAGAATACAGCATATTTTATATGCTATTCTCTGGGTTATTGGGAGCCAGTGAAGATTTATCAGAATTGGGGTGATGTGTTCACGTTTATTGCAATTGGTTAAGACTCTTGCCGCAGAGTTCTGCAGTACTTGGAGGACGTAATGATGATTGGGGCAGGCCTAATAATAAAGAATTACAATAGTCAAGTGAAGAAAATATGAGCGCTTGTAACACTGAATGGAAATCGTTGAAATCTAAAAGAGGTTTCAGCTGTCTGAGGACTAACTGTTTGTAGTACCCTTCTCATAATTTTATGGAAATATGTTTCTTAAAGTTTAATTCGCAATCAAAGATTATTCCTAAGTCTTTCACTGAATCGCCCAGATCTATCTTAATATTGTTGGACAGTGGTATTGTATTTTGACTATTGGTTTTTTGTTTCCTGTCTAGAAGTATAAACTCGTTTTTTTCCATGTTAATGACTAGTTTCATATGGCAAAGGAGTTGTTTTATTGCAGCCAGGTAAATGTTGATTAATTTCAAAGTTTGTTCAAGACTATCAGTAATAGGGATGAGTATCTGTATGTCATCGGCATAAATATAGAAGTTCAAATTAAGGCCAGCCAAGAGATGGCACACTGGTAATAAGTAGATGTTAAATAGAGTGGCCGACAAGGCAGAGCCTTGTGGTATGCCGGTGTTAAGTTCAAACTTATCTGAAAATATGTCACCTATCTTGACTTGAAATGATCTCTGGTGAAGGAAGGATGTCAACCATTTAATTGTGATGTTTGTTAATCCAATTTCTTTTAATCTCACTACTAAGATGTCATGGTTCACTGTGTCAAATGCAACGGACAAATCAAGTAACAGTAA
Source organism: Rhinatrema bivittatum (assembly GCF_901001135.1). Taxonomy (NCBI): domain Eukaryota; kingdom Metazoa; phylum Chordata; class Amphibia; order Gymnophiona; family Rhinatrematidae; genus Rhinatrema; species Rhinatrema bivittatum. The sequence continues at coordinate 66,638,646 of NC_042620.1, read as the reverse complement.
CGGTATCTGTGAGTGAAATGAGCAATGTTTCAGTGTTCATGTGTTATCTGAAACCAAATTGGTTTGGATAAAGAATATTATTTCATTCAAAACGTTCAACCAGTTGTCTATGGACAACTTTTTCTGTTATTTTAGTCAAGAATGGAAGATGGGTTATTGGCCTATAATTGGATAGAGAATCAGGGTTTAAGTTGGGTTTTTGAGGATTGGTTTGATTATGGCAGTTTTTAATATTTTTGGAATATCACCATCGAGTAGTGACAAATTAATGATCTTAGCTATAGTGGGAGCAATTAAATGTGCTGTCATTTTTACTGCCAAACTCGTAATTGGATCTAAGGGGTGATTGGCAGGATTTAACTTTTTGAATATAGATTCTATTTCAAGAGAGGAAACATCTTCAAAACTAGGCCATTCAGGAATGTCCTTTTTTATCATTCAAATTTCTTGAGTTTGAGAGTTGGGTATCGAATTAATGATGGTCTCAACCTTGTTTTTGAAAAAGAGAGCTACCTCATTACATTTTGATTCATTCAAAGGGTTCATATCTGAATTGGGGTTTTTGTTAGGTTCTTTACAAACGTATATAAGGTTCGAGGGTTATGGTTAAAACTCAATTTTTTGCTTGAAATACTCCTTTTTTGTTTCATTGATCAAGGTTTTGTATTTGTTTAACTAAGATCTATATGACCTTAGTGTTTGACTATTCTTACTTTTTCTCCATTTTTTTTTCAAATTTTCTTAATAGAGTTTTTGTTTTTTTAATTGTACTATTGAACCAAGGCTGGGATTTTTTATAGGTTTTTAAAATTTTTGTTTTGAGGGGATTAATCTGATCAGCTATTAATGCTGTCATATTAAGCCAGGAAGAAGTGGCTTTTTGACAGTCAATTGAATCTAAATTTGGTATCTTTTTTTCAAGTTCTGGGATTAGCTTGTCTATCAGAAATTTGGGACAATAGGTGATATATTGTGGTGGTTGGTTCGTCAAGTTGCTAGTTTGTTTGGCTTGCAGCTTACAGTTAATCAAATAGTGATCCGACCAGGGAACTGGTAATTGTGAGGCTTCGTGGATATCAAATTTGTTAATATTTGTTAGGACTGGATCGCGCGTGTGTCCTGCTTTATGTGTGGGCCCTTCGATAAGTTGACTATATCCTAGACTAGCTAAGGACTCCATGAAAGTGAAACAGGTGGCATCAAATGCCTTTTCATCAATATGAATATTAAAGTCACCTAAAATAATGGAAAGCTTTTCTGGCTTTAATGCAATAGTAAAAAATTATATTAAGGTGATAACGCCATAATGCTGAGATATTAATAGAATCACATTGCGTGAATGCAAATTTTTCATAGGGGTGGGATTGGGGTGGGGTTTGGATGGGATTAATGAAAATGAGGGGCAATGTTGCACTGTGCAATAGCATAATGCTTGTTTTTAATGCTGGAAAGAACTACACCTTTTTTCTTGGTGTTAAGCTGTGAAATATGCCCAAAACAACCATAACATATTTTGTGATAAAGATTGCAAATTGCATTTTGATCATTTGTGGGCTTGGGGAGGGGAGAGGGAGAGAGAGCCTCAAGGGAAACCTTCATAGTTTTCAGCTATTTATATCACTATAGGAAGACCTGCTAATAACTCAAGGTGAGGTTTTGGTGGTGGTTTAGGGTTTTGGGGCCAGTTTGACATGCAGAGAGAGATGTACAAACAGCACAGTACACCTCAGTGAATATCTGACATCATTTGGAGTGAGGAAAGTCTCACAAAGATGAGATTTCTACAATGTTCTCTCACCCTGGCTGGATAGTACCCTGTTATAGAGTCCATCAAGATAAGGCGAGAGAACATTGTAGAAATGTCATGTGAAATTGCAGGAGGATCTTATGAGACCGGAAGATTGGGCTTCCAAATGGCAGATGAAATTTAATGTGGACAAGTGCAAAGTGATCCATATAGGGAAAAATAACCCTTGTTGTAATTACACAATGTTAGATTCTATCTTAGAAGTTACCACCCAAGAAAGAGATCTAGGCATCATAGTGGATAATACATTGAAATCATCGGCTCAGTGTGCTGTGGTGATCAAAAAAGCACCTTGAATATTGTGTAAGGATATAGCTGCACTAGAGAAAATGCATAGAAGGACAACCAAAATGATAAGGGGCATGGAATGGCTGCCCTATGAGGAAAGGCTAAAGAAGTTAGGGCTGTTCAGTTTGGAGAAGAGATGAATGAGGGGAGATATGATAGAAATCTACAAAAGGACTTGAAAAAGTTAATGAATATTGGTTATTTGCTCTCTCAGATAATAGAAGGACCTGGGGGCACTCCATGAAATTAAAAGGTAGCTCATTTAAAACAAATCGAAGATAATTCTTTTTCACTCAGTGCATAGTTGTTGCGGTGGCTAGCTGCGGAGTCTCATGGCAGGCCACACTCATCCCCCAAGCCGGTCCGGGCCTCCCGAGCCACCACTGTCACTTCCCCCCAGCGCGGTGGAGAGCCGACCCTGCCATCATTGTGCTGCTGGCTTCTGCTGTTGCTAGGTGCACATGTGTGGCTCTCAATCATATTTAAAAGGGCCATGGCAGGAGAACTTCTCATGGCCCCAGATGTTGACCTCGACCCTAAAAGCTATTTAAGGCTGCCCCTACTGCCCCATTCTTGCCTCAGCAACAGGTCCCGCTTTTCTCTGAGCTGCTGGTTGCTCTTGCTCCTTTTGTTCCTGATCCAGTCCTGCTCCATGTGTTCCTGATTCAGCTCCGGTTCCATGTGTTCCTGTTCCCACTCCTGTCCCTGTTTTGGTTCCTCGTCCCCTTGGCTTGCTTTCCTGGTTCTTGTCTTGGCCCGTCCCTGGATTCTGCGTTGTCTGCTGCCTGCTCTGACCACTTGCCTGCTCACCGTCTCTTCTGCTAGCCACCTGCCCTGACCTCTGGCCCATTCCTGGATTCTCCTGTTCACTGCTGACCCCGACCACTGGTACATATAACCTTGCTTCTGTCTTCAAGATCATCTTCACCTGGAGACCTGCTCCTAAGATCTGCCGGCCCCGGCACCCAAGGACTCAACCTGTGGGGCACGAAGGCTGGTATAGGTGAAGGTATGGTTGGGTCTCCACCACCTGTGTCCACCTCCCAATGACGAGGACCTATAGGACCCCCTTTCCTATAGGTAGCACCAACCTCATCTTGGCCCAGGGGTCTACCACTCCACATAACAGTTTGCTGAGGCCAGGGACCCGGTAGATCTTTCGGGTCTCCAGGCTATTCCAGGCCTAGCTTTGAAGATTCAGCAGAAGCAGCAATTTTTGGAGATGCTGGCTGCCTCCTTACAATGCTTGAATGCCTGCCTCAATGCCTCCACAGTCACTGATAAGCCTCCAGCTTCAGCGGCACCTGCAGTATCTTCCCTCTGATTACCGTCTCCTCCTCATTATGCTGGTGACCCCAAGCAGTGCCGAGGATTTCTCAACCAGTGTTTCATGTACTTCATGCTACAGACTGCACAGTTCTCCTCGGATGCCGTAAAGACCACCGTTATCCTCTCCCTCCTCGACAGCAAGGCATTGGCCTGGGCATCCCCCCTCCCCCCCCCCATGGGAGTGAAAGAACCCATTCCTCTTGGACCTACAATGTTTTGTCCAGATCTTCAAGCATACTTTTGATGAGCCTGGTTGACTGGCCATCACTTTCTCTGACCTCCTACACCTCCACCAAGGAGCATGGCCATTGTCGGACTACGCTATAGAATTTTACACCATGGCAACTGAACTGAATTGGCTGGAAGACAGCCTGAGTAGTATCTTCATGGAGGGTCTGTCCTCCCACATCAAGGATAAGCTGGCAGCCCGGGACCTCCCGGAATCCCTGGATGCTCTCATCGACCTAGCTGGCAGGATGGATCGCTGTCTTCAGCAAAGCACCTGCGAATTGCAGGTACCCCACAGACCCATCTCTTTGGCACTGTTTTTTTCCAGACCTTTGGTGACACCACTTCCAGCATCCGGAACAACACGACAAAAGGAACCTATGCAGTTGGGGCAAAGCCCTCTGATGCCTGAAGAAAGGCAGCACCACCAAACCATGGGCCTGTGCCTGTACTGTGCAGGGAAGGGGCACTTCCTGGCCCAATCTACTGAGAAGCCTGGAAACCTCCAGGCCTAGAACCAACTGGGGAGGTGGTGCTAGGCTTCATGAATCCTGCTCCCCAACTCATGTTCCCAGTGGTTTTTCTCACGAATCAGCAAGAGTTTTCCACTGTTGCCCTTCTAGACTCGGTGCAGGAGGAAACTTTATTATGAAGAGCCTGATTGACCATCTAAATCTGTTCGCTGCTGGCCCCAACCACTGGTACGTCTGACCTCACTTTCGCCTTCTACCTTCAGAATCATCTTTGCCCGGAGACCCACTCCTAAGTCCTGCTGGCCATGGTCCACAAGGGCTCAACCTGCAGGAAATGAAGGCTGGTATAGGTGAAAGCCCGGTTGGGTCTCCACCATCTGCGTCCGCCTCCCAACAATGAGGACCTATAGGAGCCCCTCACCTATAGATGGCATCAACCTTGTCTCTATTGTTATGCGGGTCCACCACTCCGCATAACAATAGTTAAGCTCTGGGATTCATTACCAGAGGATTAGGTTACAGGTTTGAATAAATTCCTAGAGGATATATCCATAAACTGCTATGACAGTAATTAATAAGCAATAGTAGCTTGTTACCTATCTAATGTTTTGGTATTTGCCAGGTAATTGTGACTTGGATTGGCCAGTGTTGGAAACAGGATACTGGGCTTGATGAATCCTTAGTCTGAACCAGTATGACATATCTTATGTTCTTATGTTCTAAAAAAAACCAAAACACATAAACCAGTTTCAATCAAGGGAGATTAATTGTGCTACTGATTGGCTGGAAAGCACAAGGGTTCCTCGTTTCATGGAAGGAGGAGTTGAAGTAATGGTATCATTCCCTTGGGTTGGCAGTGATTTGATTCGGATTCCCCGTATGTCAGTCTCCTCAGCTGCGACTCAACAGCCCCTAACACAGAGCAAATCAGGAAGGTTAGCTATTCCTGACCAGGCAGTGTCTGTCGGGTTGGAGCTCACGGGTTACTATTCCGTGGCCCCATGCCCATTGGCATATCTAGCCAGCAGGGAGCCAGAAATTGACAGGGTTGAAGTAGGATATCTGAATTAGCTTCATTGTTGAAGTCCATCCAAAACCAATCCTACTGTAGCACCCTATAGAAGCACCAACTCCCAGTGCTTTGGAGCTGTGGCAGAAAAGATGGTGGAGAGGGTGGATGTCAGGTAAGGAGTCCAGCCTCTGAACCCACATTTGAAGGTCTACTTGATTCCATGTATTGCATGGAAGTCACTTCAAGACTTGATGGAGTGGAAGTAGCAGGACTGGAGCCACATGCATCCAGAGAGATGGTCATCAAAGAGCTCTCGATTCAGGTTGGGGGACTAACTTGGTCAGGTGCTAGAGAACAGTGTATCCCTTTATAAAGATATGCCACTGGGTCCTCAGTGGGGTGGGTTGGCACTAATGTTTGATCACCTATGGTTCATCATTCACTTAGCAAGACGTACGAGTGATGCCCCAGATCATTGTCACAAAGTCACTCTAGGTCATGCTCTGTTGGGCCCTTGAGAAATCAGGAGGAAAAGGGTGGTCCCATATCACCCATGGGAGGGTTTGGGGTAACTCAAGGACTGCATACAGTCTCCAGATCTCTGTATATGAGATAAAGGAGGAGCATGAGATCCACAAGATATGATAGGTCTGACCAGAGGTCATTTTTCACCCCACCATCTTCCCCTTCCTTCCATCCCCCCCCCCCCATTGTTACTTTTTTGTAACTATGTATAATTTATCTGTTTTTGTTTGACTTTGTAAACCGTTGTCATGGCTGAACCGAATGACGGTATATAAAAATGAATAAATAAATAAATAACAATTTCACAGATACTACGAGGAGGACTGGGGGTCCTCACATAGATATTACATGAAGGATATGCCCCCTATCAGGTGCTATGCTCACCGTGACACAGAATACTCACTGCGGAGGGAGCATTACTACTCATCTTGTTCTCACTATGTGCAGCGCTATCAATCAATCATTTCAAATAATCAAACAGCTCCTAAACCAGATGGAACTGGTAATAAACATCGACAAAACTGAATTCTTACACCTTGAATGAAAAAACATACACCCTGTACAACTGACAATCACAATAAAAAATAATCAAGCCATGGAGTTAGCAATAAAAGTACGGAATCTAGGGGTAATAATTGACCCTGAGCTAAACATGAAACAGCACGTCTCACAGAAATTAAAAGAAGGATACGTTAAACTAATGACCCTGAGAAGACTGAAACCCCTGCTAACGCTAAACAATTTTCACACAGTTCTACAGGCAATGATATTCGCAAGCACAGACTATTGTAACTAGGGATGTGAATCGTTTTAGGACGATTAAAATTATCGTCCGATAATTTTAATATCGTCTTAAACCGTTATGGAACACAATACAATACAGATTCTAACGATTTATCGTTATAAATCGTTAGAATCGTGAGCCGGCACACTAAAACCCCCTAAAACCCACCCCCGACCCTTTAAATTAAATCCCCCACCCTCCCGAACCCCCCCCAAATAACTTAAATAACCTGCGGGTCCAGCAGCGGTCCGGAACGGCAGCGGTCCGGAACGGGCTCCTGCTCCTGCATCTTGTCGTCTTCGGCCGGCGCCATTTTCCAAATGGCGCCGAAAAATGGCGGCGGCCATAGACGAAAAAGATTGGACGGCAGGAGGTCCTTCCGGACCCCCGCTGGACTTTTGGCAAGTCTCGTGGGGGTCAGGAGGCCCCCCACAAGCTGGCCAAAAGTTCCTGGAGGTCCAGCGGGGGTCAGGGAGCGATTTCCCGCCGCGAATCGTTTTCGTACGGAAAATGGCGCCGGCAGGAGATCGACTGCAGGAGGTCGTTCAGCGAGGGTTCCGGCGCCTCGCTGAACGACCTCCTGCAGTCGATCTCCTGCCGGCGCCATTTTCCGTACGGAAAATGGCGCCGGCCATACGCGTATGGCCGGCGCCATTTTCCGTACGAAAACGATTCGCGGCTTTTTCCATGCTAGCCTCATCTGAAGAACATGGCGTTTCTTCACTTAAGCTAAGTTTTGTCAATGTGACTTTGAAAAGGATAATCAGAAAGTTTTATCACTATTTTTTCACGAAAGGAAAGCATACAAAAAAATCTATACAATTGACCGATGATTATAAACGTTGGCAAATATATCCCATGCTAATTTAGCATTATTAACTATGCCAGTTTATGAGGTCTGGTGAAAAAAATATTTTTTTTTCTCTCACTTGAGGTGTTCGATGAATTTTCTTTAAAATGGTGATGTTACAGCAGTTTTTTGGGAAATTTATGTTTTGCTGTTTTCACTGCAGTTAATACTTTTGAGAGTTTTTTGAGTACATTGCCATAGGGAACATGGTGGTGCTACCTCCAGGCAGGAGCAGTCCATTGGATGAGTAAGACAGTCAGCAACTGGGAACTCTTCAGTGGTGAACGTAACAATTGGTGAATCCATTGACATGAGCAAGCATGCACTAAAAGGGCATAGGGGAAGGGGAAAGCACGTCTCACAGACATTCTTCACATTCTGAATCCAGTACTGCTTCATAGCTCATCCTGGATGTCGAGTGCTTCTCAATCCTCCTCAGTAGCTGCTGTAGCTGAGGGTTCCTCATCACAGGGACCAGCGGAAAGCATGGGAGTTGAACATGAATTGTGGAAGTCCGTCCCTAGGTCAATCCGTCGATGCATTAGGCATCAACACTATATTGACATCTTCAAGTTGTTGGAAGGGCATAGGAAAAGAGGCCAGACATGGAAAGAGAGGAAGCGTGAAGTGGAAGCGAACAGACCCTCACAAAGGGAAATCATTAACTGGATATGAGCCTTTGCTTGAATGGCCTCAGTGGTTACCCATGCAAACCCCTCCATGATACAACCCTTAATGGACTATTTGGACTCCTACAAGGAGTACAGTGGGTTTGCATGGCTTAACTATGATGAGGCATTTTGGGAAAGAATAATGGGCAAACGTTCTGTATTTTGGAGTACACATGACTGTGGTTAACCAAAATGACTCTAAAGCATATAATGCAAGAGCAAATGGGAGATTCTTTCGGAACTTGGGAGGGAGTAGGACTAATGTTAAGCAAGCTAATGTCCCCAGTGACATCTGCTAGAGATACAATAGGGGCGCTTGTACTCAGCAGAATTTTGATACACCTATGGACAGTTAGATTGATAGGGTGAGGGGGCATGTGGTGGCAACAATTATTGCCCTTTCTTTGGTTGCTGACTAAAGCCTGGGCAGGTAATGACCTTGGGAATAGTACCAGCTTGGCCTTGCTGAATGACATCAGGGATGATTTGGGTCATCTCATCAACAGTTGGACTGGCACATTTATGCTGGGTGGAGATTATTCACCGATATTGGCTGAAACCAGCTGATGGGGGTCGGTACCAGCGAAGTTCAATAGGGAAGTGACCAAATCAGTGTGCAAGAGAGGGGGGAGGCATCATATTTGCCATGTGAGCAGATGTCCAATGCAGGGACCTATACCATAAGGATGGTGTGCACTTGTCAAGCTTGGGCAATGACCTATTCTTACAAGCATTGTGGAGGGAGGTATTACAGTTGGAGGATGAGCTGCAGTCTAGTTTGGGGAGATTTTCACCTGAGGCAATTGTCTGATAATGGGACCTGCATCGGGTGAAAAGCTCCTATGATAGGTGACCGAGTCCAAAATGGTAGGTGGAGACAGGTAGCAGGGAGGATGCCTGCCAAATGGTGGTTTGGGCCACGGGCCATGGATCAACAAATAGTGGGGAGGTCCTAGTAGGCTTGCTGAGTGATGGCTTAGGAAGGTCATTTCCGGGACATTAACATCAGCAAGGCTCACGGGGATGCGAGACCTGATAGAAATCCACTAGGGAAGAGTTGAAGACTCATGGCGGTGGGCTCCTATCTTGCAGGGGCATAGATGCGCTAGCTAATCTCGGCATTTGATTAGATCTCATTGTTAGGGCATCTAATAAATGGCTGTTGCCTTTACACCCCATTCCAGAGTTCGATGGTTATTTATGTTATGTGATGTTTGTGTGGGAATGTTGGTGAGAGAAATGGGGAGAGTTTCAGGGTGGTCTCAGCTGCCCTGGTTAAATATAGGAACTTAAAAGCACCTGGGCTATGGGGAAACTAAAAAAAAAAAACCTGCCTACATTAACTAAAGACTGACTACTTCCTCTTCTTTTCTGAAAATGTTTAAGTTTAGATTTATCTTGAAATAAGTGACATCCTTTAAAATAAGAAGCAGCTGTTCACCTTTTGCATTGTCAGCAAGTCTAATTTGTAGGAGTAACATCAGTAAACAAAGTAGTGTCTGACAATGTACCTAATAATGGTATATTTTCATTTACTAGTAAAAAGACTTCAGATGTTGTCTGCAAAGAAGTAATTTTTTGTTATCAATAGATAAAACCCTGAACATCAGCTCCTATAACTAAAGGGATGAGGATGGTTGTTTGACAGTTGCATATTGATAATAGACTTCTTTGATTGTTAGTTGTGCCTTCTCATAAGAACATACACTGGCAGGAAATGCACAGATGGGTCTTTTCAGTCACAGGGCCAATGTCGGATAATGCTGTTTTTCAGGAATTGTTGATTATGTTATGTTTAGCAAGAAATTGAAAGCCTATTATTTCCAATAAGCCTTTTTAACAGGCTGACAGATGTGTATGGAGTAACCAGTGTGTTTTAAAAATGTCCTGTATCTTAAGTTATGTAGGCATGCTGTATTTGTTTTGTTTCTATGCTATGTTTTTGGGATTTATTTGAAAACATTTTATATTACACTTTTCCTAAGATAGTCTCGATTGGAGTTACAGTTATAGTTGCAATTTACTATAATAAAAGGTTAATGACCACACAGAAGGGCACATAAACAGAAATGGAGAGACAAGAAAGATTATGTGTCATTTGGATATAACAGAACATATTTCCATGTTTGTTTTTATACTTTGGTTTTTTTTAAAGCATTAAATGTTTTAACTATGTGACTCACCTAGAATGTCATGTGTCAACATAGGCAGATTATAAAAAGTTTTCAATACATTAAAACATGTATTATTTATTATAATAATAGTTATTATTGTCCAAAGATCATTTTCCTCATAGCTATGATATACTTTATATCAAACAATTATAGTTAGTTTGATATAAATTTCAAAGATCAGAGTTGTGAGGCAAGATCTGGTTTACAGAATAACTACAATGAATATTCAGGAAATCTATTTAAATACATATGAGCTAAGAACAAGATTAATTTGCATAGTTTGGTTACATTGAAAACTAGACCTGTTTGTTGTCCTTGAGGATGAAGAGTTGTGAATGTCTGGTGTAGATAAGCTAAAACAGATTAAGGCCAGATGCTATCATTAAAGTTATCCACCCAAACCAAGGGCCTGATTTATTAAAATTTTTCTCCCATTCTGTCTATGGGAAAAATGCTTAGTAAATGAGGCCCTAAGATTTGCAGTGCTAAATACATTAAATAATAATACTATTTTCATTTGAATTGCTCAGAACTAGTATTGGTTTATCAGATGTCATAACCAACTATTCCTCTAATATAAAGACTATTCCTCTAATATAAAGAGAATTTTATGACCAGTTATTTTCACTCAGCACTGCATCTGGGATCCTGAAGAAAACATACTCAATGTATTATCCTAATTGAAAATTCAGTGTCCTGAATACTCCCTGCAGAAGTCCCTTTAAAAATTATCCTCTTGAAGACTATATAGAGAACCTTGAATTGGATCCTTGCATGTATAGTGAGCCAATGCAGATTACACAAAATTGGAGTTTTATGGTCTGAACATTTTTTGTGATCATATTTTCAAAGTAGGTGTTAAATCTTGTTATTGTTATTTAACTCTTAGATTCCACATATCCAATAAATTATTCTATGTGGATTCTACAAGCATATTCATAAATCTATTAAAAAAAACACACAATAATGCATAGCCATCAATTTTGTTGTTGTTCATTCTTTCAGACTGTAAAGGTCTGTTTCTTTGATCAGAGCATATCTGGCATTGAATATACCCTAGAAATTGACTGAATATTTAGACTTTATAGTCCCGATCCTTATTTCTCATGATGCAGAATAAAAATAAGTATTCAAGTGTTGCTAAGAACTTCTAATTGTGGATTATGATATTCATATTGAAATCATTAATGCATACATATTTATAAAATTTGAATTCCAGTGCAGATAAAAATATACCGCATTGAGTTTCTGTTGACAGCAAAAAGCCTGGCATCCCTGAACTATTTAATTATTGAAATGAACTGTAACAGTACACTGGATTGTTACTGAGGTCACTGAATAGCACTGGAAGTCAAGAGGCAAGCAGCAGCTCAGAGGACCCTCCAACGCCTGAGGCTCTGTCTAAAAACCCACACACTTTTTCTCAAGCATTCAGACTCTGATAGGTAGCCTGATAGCAGAACCAATTTGCTTGTATTACAGAGGTCCAACGGTGCTTGCTTGTTTTAAGAGAAGCCAAAATATGCTCTAGTGACCACTGTGACACTGTGATTCCCATGCCCTATTGCATTCCTCTTTTCAGATCCCAGGCGGGTTTTTTTTTTCCTATGTGCAGTCCAGGATGTAGACAAATGAATTCCAAGTGACCTACGTGGAGGCGGATGTTTTAGAAACAAACAAAAAAACGATATCTCCTGTCCACACTTTTTCATTAGCTTATTCCCTAGAGTCAGTTTATGCATGGCAGTAAAATGTAAAGTTTGACCGTGAAGCTACACAATGCAACATCATTGCCACCCCCAACTTTCTAGAACATGGTATTTCAACATTTTGAAAGTGTACTGAAGAAAATACAAATTACACTTAGCAATCACTGAAGTATATTCTATGAACAAAAGTAAAATAATATGCATTCTAAGCAGGCAATTACAGATATAAAACTCTAAGGCTGAATGATGCCATATACAGTTATTTAAAAATTGATTTCCACTAGGGATAGTCTTGGTTCACATCTCAGCTCATTGTTCCTGCTATTAAGATTACTCATCAATCCTTTAAAATATACCGCACGTACACTTCAGGCTTCAAGGTCTGTAAAACCTTTTTTCTAAATATCATTCATATATTTCTAAAATACTTTTATATATGCTGTTCACAATTTAACTATGGGAATGGCTATTTTGTGTGAGTCAGTTACTTTTAAAATAGCAGACCCACTTGTGACCTCAAAGAACTGGAGTGATTCAACCCTGATACATAGGAATTTCTCAGAATTAAAAAAAAAAAAAAGCCTACAATTCTGCATTGAAACATTGAAATGTGATGGCAGAAATAGACCATAAAGTCAATCTAATCTGCTCATTTGATTTAAGTTATAGTAAGCAAATGAATTAATGTTATCTAAGGGCAGACTAAAGCTACGTTCCTGCATTTATCAGATTTATTTTTAATAAATACATTGATCTTCTTTGCAAACTAAATAAAAGTGCACACTCTGCATAATAACTTGCTCATCAGGGATTTACCAACAGTAGGTTCCTTTTTTAGAGGTAGATATTCTCTCATATATATTCAGCACTTTACAGGAAACATTCTATCAACTTCTTTTTTTTCGGAATGCTGAACTCATGTGAATGAAATAAAGGAGAAACATTGCACAACTTTCAGATTTAAATTCCACAGCAGTTTGAGAAATGCAATGTGTATATGTACTGGAGTTCAGAATGCACAACTCACTAATACCAAAGAACTAGGAGTAACTTTAGTCTTACCAGTCTCTGAACTACATTGGAATTGACTGAGACATTGGGTAAACTCTGCTCATAACTGAATGATCACACTTATCATAAGCATGCACTGGGTTACATGGGATGCCCCTATCATGGCTGATGCAGATGATGAGTATGAGTACCCTTTTCGTGTCTCCCCATGCAAGCTTCCTTTATTCTGGTTTTGTGCTGGTGGGAAGCGTAATGACTGGCCAGTCTTGAATTTTTAGACTGTATGTGATATCATCAGCCACTGGCCACATCATCAGGGTTGAAAAGAGGGTATCAAAGGCTTCAGGGGCCTCTTTTCACTACAACAGCAGCTGCTTTTTTGCTTACCTTTTCAAGAATCACTTACCCTTGACATCACCACTTTACCCTTGAAGACTCATAGTGCAGACTCACAACATTAACCCACTTTTTTATTGTTCGGCAAACACTGACCGTACATCTGCCATTACCGCAGTGATGTACTCAGTGGAGTATTGGTTCATCCAGGTGATGCATTGGAAACTGATATGCAGCGAGTGAATTTTTCTTTTACATCATTGATAGCTTCTTTATGGCCAGAATAGGGATGAATGGCAACATGCAACGCTATTCACATCTATCGAGGTCTGCATAGGTCAGGGCTTGCAGCAGCCATGGACTTGGGTGTTTGCTGATACTAATTCTATCCTTTCCAGTAAGGCATACTCCAAAATATAGATGTGAAGTTGTTGATTCTCATATTTAATAAAAATGAAAGGAACCATCAGAACAGCAGCTTGATGGTTCCTCGAGAAGCAATCCCAGGAGGTGCCCTGCTAATTGTCACCCCAGTCCGAAATCTCTCTCTTACTGTTAAGCAATGAATGCTAGTGGTAGTGGGCTTGAACATCATAACTGGATGCTGATAACCTCTACCTCAAATCGAACATTAAAAAAATAAATTAAATTTCATAAAATGAAAGAATTTTCTTTAATTCACTACTTCAGAAAAAAAAAGTAGTTATTTCAAAATGTCTTTTGTCACTGATTTCATATAACATTCTAGTAAGAAACAGGATATTGCAATCATAAATTGTGCATTAGTATTACCTTAAATATAATGATAACTTCTTTCATTTCCCTACACACTGTATTCTGTTATTTTTTTTTTCTCAGAGGCTTTAACTTGGAGAAGGAATCTGCAGTGGGAGGCCTCTGGATTAAAGGAAATAATGACCTGTGTATGTTTAGTTGTTCAAAAGAAATTAGAGCAGCCTGATTTGTATTATTCTCCACAGTTCCATATTCTCTTGTGCAATAACTTGCACTGTTCTCTAATTTACTTTTACATCATTGGAAATATACTATTCACCCCACATTCTCCTATGACCAATCAGGACTCGCTGCTGCTTAATAAGCTAGCTATCTGAACTATAGATTGCAAGGCTTATTTTTCAACAAATCAGTCAAAGACATAACATATGTGAAGTAATTTTACAGTTTAGAACTGTATTTTATAAGATGTGCAGTACAATGATACTTATCTCATGTGTACAATTTTTGGAATCATGTGGAATTCTGAAATGGAATCCCCAGTACAGCAAGGATTGCACTATTATCTCATGATGTTAAACTGTCCCCTGGAGATGTATGTACAAGTTAGTAGAACTGGTTGAGTCTATCGCCTAAGTTCCATAAATGGAGCTTCCCTTTCTTTTCTCTTCCTCTTCTCAAAAGCTGTGATGAAGGGGGAGGGCAAGTTTTGAAAGCATTTACCTGTGTAAATATGCAGTAACCCAAATAGAATGGCCTAGCTAAAATCTACTCTCCTCAAATGCTTCCCTTTGAAAATCTGCTTAAACAAAAACATGTTGAAACTGCCTGCACAGTTGGCACATTATGCTTTATTGCATAGGCCCCATAGACAGGAAAAAGAAGAGACACAAAGGCTAATGTACTAAAATGCAATAACATGGTGTTGTGTCTGTGTCTGAGGTGTGATTGGCTCTACCTGCAGGAAGGAACCCTGCGGGTTCTCATTGTAAGTAGGAGGACCCAGGCGAAGCAGAGACTGGTCAAGAACTTCACCTTTACCAGCCCATATTCCCCTCAGGTTGAGCCTTTGGGTGCCAGGGTCGTCAAGACTTATGTGAGGGTCTTTGCTGATGCCTGGAGACATTGTCCAAGGCTGAGCTAGGGTCAAAGGCAGGCAGCAATCAGACATATCAAGTATCCAGGCGTTGGTCAAAGACAGGTGGCATTCAGACATATCGAGTGTACAGACAAAGGCCAAAGGCAGGTAGCATTCAGGAATATTGAGTATCCAGGCAAAGATCAAGATCAGGTATCCATCTGAGGAGGAGGAAGATGGATGGATAAGACTGGGGTAGGCTGGAAAGGCAGGAGCAAGTAGAACAATGAAGACTCGAACAGGCTGGGCAACGAGTGGTAGCAACATGCATTACAAAGTAGCTGGATCTATTTCTGAGGCAGAGTATAGTGGGAGGTCTGCCTTTATATAGGGCAGCATGGATGATGTCATCACTAGGGGCCATGAGGGCTTTCCTGCCATTATGCCTTTAAATGGGTTGTGTTCAGGTTTACAGGGAGCTGAGACTGGTGGTGTCCTGCCCTATGGGGCCCACTGCTTGGGAAGAGCGGGTGGCCTGGCCATGCAGGTAAGGGTGGCAGTTTGTGGGATGGACCCACAGACTGCCAAATGCAGAGGTACCCCCTTTCCTAAGGCCGGAGGCTTTGTGTTTTTTGGGGGTACAGTTGATGAAATTGATGAATACAGTTGATGGGTTCCAATATGTTGGAGGATGACTCCCATGAATTTTCCTCTGGTTCATAATTCTTCCAGGAGATCAAATACTAGGGATGTGAATCGTGTGATCGATCATCTTAACGATCGATTTTGGCTGAGGGGGGGAGGGAAATCTGATCATCATGGTTTTTTGTTTTTTAAAAATCGTTAAAAATCGTAAATCGGGGGAGGGTGGGAAAACCGGCACACCAAAACAACCCTAAAACCCACCCCAACCCTTTCAAACAAATCCCCCACCCTCCCGAACCCCCCAAAATGTTTTAAATTACCTGGGGTCCAGGGGGGTCCCGGCGCAATCTCCCGCTTTCGGGCCACGGCTGCGTTAATAGAAATGGCGCCGGTGGCCCTTTCCCCTAACCATATGACAGGGCAAAGGTAGCGCCAGCACCATTTTGGTTCCTCTCACCCGACGTCACGAGTGCAAGAGATCGCTCCCGGACCCCCGCTGGACCCCCAGGGACTTTTGGCCAGCTTGGGGGGGCCTCCTGACCCCCACAAGACTTGCCAAAAGTCCAGCAGGGGTCCGGGAGCGACCTCCTGCATGCGGGCCGTATTGCCAATATTCAAAATGGCGCCGGCGTTACTTTTGCCCTCACTATGTCTCTTCACCTACCTCGGGGCCGGTCCGGGACCATAACACTACCCCTCTTCCTATGCCCTCTTCCCAGAGACTTGGGCTTAGCAGGATGGTCCAAGTGGAACTGGCGGAGCAGCCCCTTGTCCAGGATGTTAGAGCCAGTTCCCATGTATTCTCTTTGGGGCCATAGCCCTCCCAGGGAAGGAGGTACTCCCATCTACGATGGTGGAACCGTACATCCAAGACATCCTTTACTTGGTAGACCATATCCTCCTGGGCAGTGGGAGCGGAGGATGCAGGGATCCTGTTATGAAAGACGGACAAGACCAATGGCTTGAGCAACAAGACATGAAAAGCATTATGAACCCTGAGCGTAGAGGGAAGGCAAAGCCTGTAGGAGACTGCACCCACCCGTTCCGTGACAGGGAATGGGCCAATGTACCTCGGAGCCAAGCGCATCAAAGGAAGCCGCAGGTGAAGGTGTTTGGTACTTAGCCATACCTTGTACCCGGGAAGGAATGTTGGAGCTGGACATCGTAGACGGTCGGCATACCTCTTTGCCGTGACTGCCGTGTGTTGAAGTTTCTCCCGAATAGAGCCCCAGAGGCTGTGTAGCTGTTGGGCGGTGAATTGCACGGCTGGTGATGGGACAGTCAATGGCAAAGGCAAAGGAGGTTGAAGAAGTCTCCCATAGACTACCTGGAAGGGAGGCCTACCGGTGGCTGAATGCTGATGGTGGCTGTAGAAGAATTCTGTCCATGGGAGTAAAGTCACGCAATCATCTTGTAGGTCTCCCACGAAGGCTTGGAGGAAGGCTTTCAAGGTCCGGTTTGTGTGCTCTGCTTGGCCATTGCCTTGGGGATGAAAGGCAGTCGTGAAGTCCAACTGGACCCCAAATGTCTTGCAGAGTGCTCTCCAATATTTAGCCGTGAACTATGAGCCCCGGTTGGAGGCAATATGGAGAGGAAGTCCATGTAGGCGACAGATGTGCTGGGCGAAAAGACTAGCAAGCTCAGGTGCCGTTGGTAACTTAGTGAGGGGGACGAAGTGGGCCATCTTTGAAAACCTGTCTATCGTGACCCATATCACGGTTTTCCCTTTAGAAGGTGGCAAGTCCACAATGAAGTCGGTCGACAAATGAGTCCATGGCTCGGTGGGGATAGGTAATGGTTGAAGGAGCCCCCATGGGTGACCAATCAGTGTCTTCTGTCGAGCACAGGTCGGGAAGGAGCTGAAGTAAAGATGAATATCTCTCCTTACCTGAGGCCACCAGTAATATTTAGTCAGCAAATCCAAAGTCCGAGCGACCTCCGAATACCCTGCGGTCAAGGAGTCATGAGCCCATGATAACACCTTCTTGTGCAGGCGAACGAGTACAACCGTCTTACCCATAGGAACCACCTCTGAAGCTGCAAGAAGCACTTTGGCTGGATCGAGGATATAACGGGGCTGATCCGGGTTATCCTCTGTTTCAGCCGTGCGTGAGAGGGCATTTGCTCTAATGTTCTTGGAGGCTGGCCTGTACCAGAGGAGGGAATTGAACTGGCTAAAAAAGAGCGACCATCGGGCTTGTCAAGAATTAAGGCACTGGGTTCTGCACAAGGATTCCAGGAGAGAATTTTCGGGAATAATAGGAACATGGTAGGGATTTTCCTTTCGTGGTTAACTGGCTCAAGACAGCCCCTACCGCAAAATCAGATGTGTCTACCTCCATGATAAACTGACGCTGCGGATTTGCATGGTGGAGACAGACATTAAGGACAAAGGCTTCCTTCAGCCTCTGGAAAGCATCTATTGCTGTCTGGGACCAATTCTTTGCATCAGCACCCTTCCTGGTAAGGGCCGTAAGTGGTGCCACCATCCAGGAGTAATGGGGTATGAGCTGGTGATAGAAATTGGCGAAGCCCAGGAAACGTTGTTGGGCCTTGACCCCTACAAGCTGTGGCCAATCCCGAATGGCCGCCACTTTATCAGGGTCCATATGGAAGCCCATGGATGAGACTATATATCCGAGGAATGGCAAGGATTCCTGCTCAAACTGGCACTTCTCTAACTTGGCAAAGAGACGATTGTCCTGAAGTTTCTGTAGTACTTGCCGCACTTGTACATGGTGCGTGGACAAATCCTTAGAATATACCAACATGTCGTTGAGGTACACTATAACTAAGGTATGCAACATATCCCTCAAGACCTCATTCATGAGGTTTTGAAAGACCGCTGGGGTGTTGCACAAGCCAAAGAGCATGACCAAATATTCGTAGTGCCCGTCTTTGGTATTGAAGGCGGTCTTCCATTCATCGCTGGGTTGTATCCATACCAAATTATAGGCACCCCGGAGGACCAACTTGGTAAAGACCTTTGCTCCTTGCAGCTGGTCTAGTAACTCTGGAATCAGAGGCAAAGGGTACCTGTCCCGTCGCATGATGGCATTGAGGCTGCGGTATTCAATGCAGGGTCGGAGTGACCCATCGTTCTTCGCCACAAAGAAGAACCTGGCCTCAGCAGGGGAATTAGAGGGCCGAATGAAACCTCTGTCCTAAATTTTCTTGAATATACGAAGACATGGCCCGAGTTTCCAGAAGCGGCAAGGGATAAAACTGCCCCCTGGGAGGCTTAGTGCCAGCAACCAGGTTTATGGCACAGTCAAAGGGCCGGTGTTCCGGGAGAAGTTCAGCTTTCTCCTTAGAGAAGACATCTTCATAGTCTTGGTACTGTGGCGGGAATGCCATGGATGTGGTCAAGAGAGGCAGACTGGGACGAGGAATACTAGTCAGGCAGGAGTCAAAACAAGACTGGCCCCAAGATGCGATCTGATTGGTATCCTAGTTTGTGACTGGGGAGTGTTTCTGCAGCCAGGGTAAGCCCAAGATGATGGGAATGCATGGATTTCTCTAGTATAAGGAAAGAGATCTCTTCCACGTGCAGGAGGCCAGTGTGAAGAAGCAAGGGCTTGGTGCAGGTATTAATGCTCCCTGGAAGGAGAGTACCATGAATAGAAGATACCCGGATAGGAGGGATTCGGGTTGGACCCCAATCTGCAGCTGCTGGATAAGGTCTGTGAGGATGAAATTCCCTCCAGCTCCAGAGTCGACCAAAGCCAGCGTATTAAACGTGCCCCCAGGGTAGACGAGGGTAACTGGTATAGTACATGAGGAGGCGGATCATGTATTACCTAGGGTCAGCTCCCCATTGATCCCTAGGTTCTGGCATTTCCCGGCTGCTCACCACATCAGGTTAGGAAGTGCCCCTTGCCACCGCAATATAGGCTCAGATCCTGAGCACGGCGCCGTCTTCTCTCTTCCTGCAAAATTGGACCTCAACCCAACTGCATAGGCTCAACATCTTGGTTCCCGGGAGAGGCAGAGGAGGAGGGTACCGGTCAGGGAAATGTAGTCCCAGTGTTACTGGTTTTACGACCGGACCTCCCTTCACGGAAACGGCGTTGGATACGGCGGTCCACCCATCCAGCCAGATCAATCAGGCTGTTCAGGTCATCTGGGAGGTCCCTCACTGCCAGCTCGTCTTGGAGTCTTGAAGAGATACCTTCCAAGAATATGCCATGGAGGCTGTCATCCCTCCAGTCTAGCTCGGCTGCCAGGGTACAGAATTCCACATCATACTCGGCAAGGGACCGGTTGCCTTGGCATAGCTGAAGTAACTCAGAGGCAGCAGTGGGCCTGCAATAAGACTCATCGAAGATATGTCAGAAGGCAGAGACAAACTATTCCAGATTCCCTAGAAGGGGAACTTTACGTTCCCATAGTGGAGAAGCCCAGGCCAGGGGCTTCCCCTCCAACAAAGAAATAATACAACTGGTCTTAATCTGATCCATCGAAAACTGGGAAGGCAGCAGATTAAATCAGATGAAACACTAATTGAGGAATCCACAGCCATACTTCGCTTCCCCCGAGTACCGTGAGGGTGCCGGCAGCTGTGTGGGCATTGCTGGTCCAGGATCAGCCACGGCAACTGGCGCAGGAGGTACAAGTGCAGGTGTAAGAAAAGGGAAGTGATTATCACCTTGTACAGGTCCTTGGTGAGGCCTCACCTGGAGTACCATGCTCAGTTCTGGAGACTGTATCTCTGAAGGGACAGAGACAGGATGGAGGCGGTCCAGAGAAGGGCAACCAAAAAGGTGCTTGGTCTTCATCGATTGTCTTATGAGGAGAGATTGAAGAATCTAAATATGTAGACCCTGGAGGAAAGGAGGAGCAGAGGTGATATGATACAGACTTCAGATACTTTAAATGTTTTAATGATCAAAAGACAATGACAAACCTTTTCCATTGGAAAAAAATCAGCAGAACCAGGGATCACGATTTGAAGCTCCAGGGAGGAAGACTCAGAACCAATGTCAGGAAGTATTTCTTCACTGAGAGGGTGGTGGATGCCTGAAATGCCCTTCCAGAGGAAGTGGTGAAGACCAAAACTGTGACGGACTTCAAAGGGTCGTGGGATAAACACTGTGGATCCATAAAGTCTAGAGGATGTGAATGAAGAGAGGGTGGCTTGCGGGAATGACGGCTACTACCTGGAGATAATACCCTTATTCAATAAACATATACATGGTTAATGCAACTCCAACATTGCTCTATGCTTCAACGGCAAGAGGAAATGTGGAACAAAGGATTTGCATTCACAAAAAAGTGGGGGAGTAGCTTGCTTGTTGTGGCGGTTACTACCCCAAACCAAATAAGTCTAATACTTCAGTTTCATTGGATATCCAGCATAGCTCTCTACTTCAACGGCAGGGGAGAAAGAGGAAAAGAAGATTTATATTCAGGCAGCAACCAACAAGGACTGAATTACATAGTCTGGGTAAACAAATAAGTATGGGTGTAGCTTGCTTGTTATAGCGGTTACTACCCCGAATCAATTAAGCCTGATACTTCACTTAGATGCAGCTCCAGCACTGCTCTCTACATCAATGGTGGGGATGGAAGGTAACTAGAACCAAAAAGTTACTAATAAGGGCCAAGAGTAACAGATAAGTATGAGAAAAAAAATAAGTGTGAAAGCTTTCTGGGCAACATGGATGGGCCGTTTGGTCTTCTTCCTCCATCATTTCTATGTTTCTATACAAACTGGTTAAAAGATAGGAAACAGAGTAGGATTAAATGGTCTGTTTACACAGTCTAAAAATATAAACAGTGGAGTGCCTCAAGGATCTGTATTTGGACTGATGCTTTTTTATATATTTAAGAACAATCTGGAAAGGGGTACAAAAAGTGAGGTGATCAAATTTGCAGATGACACAAAATTATGCCGAGTAGTTAAACCTCAAGCGGATATTATGAGACTGGAAGATTGAGCTTCCAAATGGCAGATTAAATTTAATGTGGACAAATGCAAGGTGATGCAAAGAGGGAAAAATAACCCTTTCTGTATTTACATAGTGTTAGGTTCTATCTTAGAATTACCACCCAGGAAAGAGATCTAGGAGTCATAGTGGATAATACATTGAAATTGTCATCTGAGTGTGCTCTGTGCTGTGGAAGTCAAAAAAGCAAACAGAATGTTAGAAGTATTAGGAAAGGAATGGCGAATAAAACGGTGGATGACATAATGCCTCTATATCGCTCTGTGGTGACACCACACCATGAATAATGAGTGCAATTCTGGTCATCACATCTCAAAAAAGATATAGTTGCACTGAAGAAAGTGCAGTGAAGGGTGATCAAATGATAAGGAGCATAGAGTGTCTCCCCTTTGAGGAAAGGCTAAAAAGGTTAGAACTGTTCAGTTTGGAAAAGTGACAACTGAAGAGGGATATGATTGAGGTCAACAAAATCATGAAAGGACTTGAACAGGTTAATGTAAATCACTTGTTTATTCTCTCAGATAATCGAAGGACTCGGGAGCACTCATGAAGTTAGCAAGTAACTCATTTAAAACAAATCAAAGTAATATTATGTTTCACTCAGTGCATAGTTAAGCTCTGGAATCCATTGCCAGAGGATGTGGTTATGGCAATTAGTGTAACTGGGTTTAAAAAAGGTTTGGCTAAGTTCCTATAGGAAAAATCCATAAACTGCTATTAATCAATAAGGAATAGTAGCTTGAGATCTATTTAATGTTTGGTACTTGCCAGGTACTAGTGGCTTGGATTGGCCATTGTTGGAAACAGGATGCTGGGCTTGATGGACCCTTGCTCTGACCCAGTATGGCATACCTTATATTTTTATGTTCTTATAATGTGGTCTACCACTGTGGCCAGAAACTCCAAGGCCCTCTGTTGATCCTGAAGACTGAGCGCTATACCAGGGACGACTTGCAAATAAGTCAAGTCCATCAAATCCATGGACTCTCTAAACTGTTGTATCTGTGGATTCTTGGGCTGAGGTGAGATTGACTCTACCTGCCGGGAGGAGCCCTGCAAGTTCTCACTATCAGCAGGTAGAACCAGGCAAAGCAGAGACCAGTCAGCAACTTCACCTTTAACAACCCATGTTCCCCTTAGGTTGAGTTTTTCGATGCCGGAGCCAGCAGAAATTAGGTGAGGGTCTCTGCTGATAACTGGAGACATGTTCCAAGACTGGGCTAGTATCATAGGCAGGCAGCAATCAGGCATATCAAGTATCCAGGTGATGGTCAAAGGTATGTGGTATTGAGTGACCAGGCAAAGGCCAAAGGCAGGCAGCATTCAGGCATATTGAGTGTCCAGACAAAGGTCAAGATTAGTTATCCATTGAAGGATGATGAAGAGAGATGGATAAGTTTGAGGCAGGGAGGCTAGGCAGAAGCAGGTTGAACAATAGACTAGATCAAGCTGGGCAACGAGTGGTAGCAACATGCACTAGGAAGTAGCTGGACCTGTTGCTGAGGCAGAGTGCAGTGAAAGAGCTGCCCTCATATAGGGTCGTGTGGATGATGTCATCACTAGGGGCTGCTGGGGCTTTCTCGCCATAGTCCCTTTAAATGGGTTGTGTTAAGGCGCGTGCATGACTAAGGGGAGGCACGCAAGGACATGAGGCTGGCGGCATCCTGCCGCATGGTGCCTGCAGGCCTGCTGCTGGGGAAGGAGCCAGTAGTGTCCCACCGCATCAGGAAAATAGCAGCCCGCCTGGCCTCGCTGGTAAGGGCAGCAGTTCATGGGAGGAACCTATGGACCATTGAATGCAACACATGGGCTGTTAATGCATGTTAACTTGCATTAAGAGCCCATCTTCATTGCATGCAAATCATTTAATTTTCTTGCATTAACATTATAACATTAGTACTGAAATTAACATACAGAACAAAACTGAACTACTTCTTCCTGTGGGGAAAGTCTTTCAGTTTTACACCTGTTCCATTAACAATTTATGTGGATGGGAGAGCCTTTGACCTTGACTTGGAAGCAGAAATGCATATTATTATCTACCTGGAATGGGAGAGAGAGAAAATGAGAGACAAAAAATGATTACTTGTGGCAGTAGGACTGTGTCAAGGTCTCAGGGACTGGTGGTAAGGTCAACCAGCATAGAGTGGGAATAAGGTTTTAATGTGCTAATTGGGATATAGGA
The DNA here is from genome assembly GCF_901001135.1 of Rhinatrema bivittatum. NCBI lineage: Eukaryota > Metazoa > Chordata > Amphibia > Gymnophiona > Rhinatrematidae > Rhinatrema > Rhinatrema bivittatum. Next base: position 66,614,858 of record NC_042620.1, on the reverse strand, counting down.
GGCACAGTACCTAGCAGGGGCAGCAGGACAGCCTGGCTACATTCAGTCACTAATGCCATGAAGGATAACCAGCTACCTTCTGCAAGGAGTAAAGTTTGTGTGGCTGAAGTTGCTAAATCTAATGTAACACAGAAAGCAGAAGTTAGGACAAAAACTAGAGCTGCATAAGTAGATGTAACTGCACAGAGTGAATGGATATATTTTAACATGTTACCATTTTCCTTTATAGCCCATGGCAGAAAGATTTGTGAAGAAAGCAATTTCTGTAAAAGTTTCAGCAAAAAACGAACAGCCTAGTTGTCACCCTTTTTTCTTTTATTGTAAATTTGTGTATGCATCTCTACTTAGATATTGGTTTACTTAGATCTATAATGTTTGCTTTAAAAATACTTTTAAATATTTATAGCTTCTAATAATAAAATAGAAATCACATAAAAGAAAAGGATCATATGTATTTGGTTTATTTTAACTGTCAATAGTATTATCTAAAATAGAGTTCCTTAGTAATATTGCAGTAAATTAGAGGGAATAATATGTAGGAAATGGGGCTCGTATCAAAGTTAAGCATCAGTGGCCACTGTTGCCAATGGTAAATATTTTTAACAATGTACTAACCAGGGCAAAAATGTTTTTGGTTTTTTTGCAGAATTTTGAAGCAATATCACATAGCATTGGATTTTTGAGTTTTCCCTGCATCTTTGTTAAGTATACAGATTAAGGAAAATGGATATTTCAACCACTAATAATTGCCTAATGGCAATATAGGGAAAAGACTAACGGCCAAATTTTTAATCGGTTACACGCATGGCCAGGCCTTGAGCATGCTGCACATTTTCAAAGGGGCCTGGCCACATGCATATCTGCCAATATGCGCAGAAGTGCTGGGCTGAAGGAAAGGGGTGGTCTGGGGGGCAGGGAGGGGCGGAGCTGGAAGAGGCCGGCACAGCGAACATTTGCCCCTGTGCAGGGGAACCGTGTTCCGGCAGTCGGCTAGCGTGCGCACATTGCTTCTGCTCCAACAAAGCAGTAAGCAACTTAACAAAAAAGTGAAAGGTAGGAAAAAGGGTTTAGGGGGTGGGAAGGACAGGGGAAGAGGGAGGGAGTGCGGACAGGGGGGTATGGAAGTTCCCTGCTAGACTTCACCTTAATAGGAGTGGACTGGGAGGGAACTGGGAAAGGCCGAGATACTTTGCCATGCGAAAATTGCATAAGTCCACCCCCCTTGTACGTGCCACCCACACGTGCACGTGCGGATTATAAAATCCGGTGTGCATGTGTGCACGGTCCCCCAGATTTTATAACATGCGTGTGCCAGTGCACACATGTTGTAAAATTCACGGAAGCACGCGCACATGGACACATGTGAGTACATTTAAAAATCTACCCCTAAGCTGGTGGGTCCTCATTTAGTGCTAGAAGTTTAGTGTTATTGAAAATCAAGCCTGCCCAGTCTATAAGAACCACCCGCAACTTGAGAACCTGCAACTTGAAAACATTTTTTTTCAAAGTTTGAAGTTGGCCTCAAAAAACTGTCCACCTGATTACATTTTGGTAGGCTTCCTTTTTTTTCTTTTTGTAAATAAAAATATTAGAGATGTGCATTTGTTTTAAACAAATTAAATAAACAATTTCAATGAAATTGTCAAATTTGTCACAGTTTGGGAGTGCTCAAAAACAAAAGAAATGTTTCCGAAATTTCAGGAAAATTCATATTTCGTGTTAGTGCGCACTAACATGAAATTCAGGAACCACGGAAATAAACCCCCAAACTGCGGAAAAAATGAAATTACTGGTAGGGGACCCAAACTGAACCACGAAACAAAAAAAAAAAAGAAACACATCTCTAAAAAATACTACCTTTTCCATCTAACTCTGACAAAACAGATCAGTTCAAATAGCACCAGTCTCTGGATCAGTTTAGGAGAGTGATTAAGCAGCACACATCCTCATGATTTTAACACAGAGCAATGCATTTATTTATTTGTTTGTTGTTTCTTTGCCTATTTTTATTATTTATTTAGAGCTAGCGCATGCCTTTTCGTTGATAGCTCATCTATTGTCAAAATATGGATCCCAGCACAGTGTGGCACTAAATAGCATTAGTACTAGCCAGAACTATGAAAGGTTAATACATAGGTACATGTGTTTATGGTGAGTGTCAAGACAAGAAATGGGAGACGAGAGTAAAATAGGTATTTGGCAAGACTATATTTTAGTTGTGGGGTAACTTAGACAAAGACATATAGGGAAGAGAAGAGAAGAGAATGGTCACTTCTCTATGAGAACTTAAAATGCTAGGTAAAACCCTAGAAAAACATGAAAATGAAGGACATCTCCAAGTTCACGCCAGATTTTCTGAAAGTAAGAAGTTATTGCAATACAACTGTCAAAATGTCTCTTTTCCCCCCAGTAGCCAACGACCACTACATTTTCCTGGTGTTTAATGTGCCCGATAACTTTTGTAGAACTTGCAATTATTCTAGATTAACCATTGTCTCCTAAGATTAGTAAAATATTTCCTTTTTAATTGATTACAGATTTTTCCCACTTCACTCCCTTTTGCAATATTTTCTACTTTAACCATTTTAATGTCATACATTGATTAATTTGGTCTTGTAGATTACCGTATATGAAAAGAGGCAATCACATTTAAAAATATATAAGATAAAGTAAGTATTAATGCCATAATTTTCATTTATGGTAACATAAATCCATAAACCATTTAATGTGTGGTAACTAAAACATTAGAGTAAATATATTCCTGTAACAGATAACCATCTTCTGAACAGCAGAATTTTTGTAATTTATCAGATTTTCTTTAATTAAAATTGCAAGTATAGTTTATGCACTGTTTGATTCAGTCAACATTTTACATGCTGGCTAAAACAGATTTTCTTGTTAGATTCATTGCATTTCTCAGTCTAGTTGATGACGTTTTCTGGATTCTGTTAATCATTACAATTACATAAGATATTTACTATTTATCTTTTTCACTTTGAACTTATGTTGGCTTCACAAAGATTCCTCTTGGAAATTACAGAAAAAATATTTGTCATGTATTGCCTAGTGAGGAAATTTAATTACGCCTGGTAAAGAGTAGCTCTTTCAGATTATAGATTCAAATACAGCTCATGAACTATCCTGTTGTGTATAAAAATGCTACTCCCATCTTCATGCAACCAGTAACACAATTCACTCCTTTGATAAGTACCAGGTATTACACTTCAGGGATTGAAATGGGGGTAGTTTAGGTTGGAGGGCAGATGTTCTGGCCAGTGGGGTAAACCAAGAACACAGGAAAACATCAAAGCCCCAGTGGATCAACGTCAAGGATAGCCTCCGAAACTTCATCTCTGAGGAGCTAGATTAGTTGAAGAACTAGTCAAAAGGGGTTGGAGAAGGAGGGAAGGAAGGAAGAATCTGAGGCTGGTAAGTGAGGGTCAGAAGAAGTGTCTGGGAGTGGGAAGGGAGAGAGGGAAGGAAGGAAGATTCTGAGGTTGGGAAGGAAGGGAGAAAGGGAGAGAAAGAAGGAAGAGTTCAAGGCTGGGGAGGGGAGGAAAGTCTGAAGCTGAGGGTGGGAAGGAAGGGAGGGTCTGAGGCTGGAGACTGGGGAGACTGATTAGGGAGGAAGGGGGAGAGGATTCAAGACTGAAGACTGGCTGAGGTCTAGCTGGGAAGGGGTAGGCTGGCTGGCTAGATGTAGTAGGGGTGAGCCAAGGCTGGATGTTGGCTAAGGGTTTCTAAGGATTTCTGGCTGGCTTTGGGAGAGGGTCAGAAGAAGCTGTGGGATGCTGTTAAAGTAGAAAATGCATCAAGCAAGGGTGAGAGTACATTGTAGAAATCTCATATTTGTGTATCTTTCCTAATTCCAAATCACATCAAATCTTCACTGATATGTACTGTGCTGTTCATACATCTGACTGTGCATGTAAAACTGCCCCCAAACCCTAGACCACCACCAAAACCTATCCTCGAGTTACTAGATGACCCTCTTTCAGTGGTATAAGTAGATGACTAATATACGAGCATTATAAAGAGTCTCATTCTCCTTCTCTCTCTCTTCTCTCTCTTTTTCTCTCTTCTCTCTCAACAGGAGCAGCCCAAAACAAGGAAATGCCTGTCTGGGCATTTCACAAGCTGCAAAGTAAAAATATTTTGGGTGCAATTAATTCAGCACACATTGCAGTATAACATCTATGTAGCATTCTATTTTAGCGCACGATGAACTAACTAAAAAATTATCCTAACCACACCCCTTTTTTTATCGCTGGTGCTATTCATGCAAAATGTATTGCGAAATTATGAATCTAGGGGTCAGTGAGCTTGGATGTTCTTTTTAATCAGGCAAGAGTTGCCCAAAAAATTAGAACTGTTTTTATATCCTTAAGGCCACATTTTCTTGGTCTCTGATTACATCTCTTGGTACTTAAATGATTTTCTCTCTCTCCATATAGAATAGTTGCTTAGTAAAGACACTTTTATTAGTAATGCTGTTTTTGCCATTTTCTCTACCACTACATTTGGTTTTCTAGCATAAATAATTATGCTCTATGATTTATTGAAGAATGTTTGAAAGAAAGAATGACTAACCCTAAATGTAAAATAAGAAACTGGCAGTGAGAGAGGGGCAGAGCTGAGGGCAGAGCTTGGTTGCCCCCCCCCCACCCCCCGCCCACCAACCAAAAATCTGTCCACTGCTCTTGACCTTGATTTAGAAATTAAAACTACTTCTTCACTCTTGCAAAGGTCTTGCCTGGCCTGCTTTCCTTGTTACACTATAACCTGAAGTAAAAGCCTAAACTTGTACCTTACCTGCTTGTCTGTCCTCAGCATCCCTCAGGCCTAACAAAGAATAACAAGGACCACAGTTAATTAATTCAGCACATTACCTTAACAAATGACATTACAATGAAACAAACCAAAGGAAGGAAGAAAGTTTAGTACGCCATCAGTATAATACTTTCTTTTAACCTAAAGCAACAACTGGTCATATCTGAAATTGTTAAATAAATATTATAGCCCTAAGGGGGTCATTTATCAAAGTGCTATATGCCATTAACACATGTTAAAGCAGCATAATGTTTGGTGCGATGCAAATGAGAGGATATTTTGGCCAAGTGGCCTGGGCTCACAGTTTTGCGAAGCTGTATCGCACGGCTTTAACTACACCTTTTTCATGTGCGATAGGGCTTTATTGCAGGTGCGATGTTTTTCGCGTATGCCGTTTTCAGCTCCTGGAGGGAGGGAGAGAGAGAGAGAGAGAGAGAGAGAGAGAGACCGCCTAGCCATAATGCCCTCACGCTAGATAGGTATTTATTAGAGATGTGAATCGGAACCGGAATCGGTTCGGATTCCGGTTCCGATTCACATGTGGGTTTTTTTTTCATCGGGCCCGATTGCGGTTTTATTTATCGGCTGCGCCCGAGCCGATAAACAAAAAACCCACCCCGACCCTTTAAAACTAATACCTTAGCTTCCCCCACCCTCCCGACCCCCCAAAAAAAACTTTTTACAGGTACCTGGTGGTCCAGTGGGGGTCCCTGGAGCGATCTCCTGCTCCCGGGCCGTCGGCTGCCACTAATCAAAATGGCGCCGATGGCCCTTTGCCCTTACCATGTGACAGGATATCTGTGCCATTGCCCGGATCCTGTCACATGGTAGGAGCACTGGATGGCCCATGCCATCTTGTGCTCCTACCATGTGACAGGGGCTGACCAATGGCACCGGTAGCCCCTGTGACATACTAAGGGCAAAGGCTATCGGCGCCATTTTGATTACTGGCAGCCGATGGCCCGAGTGCAGGAGATCGCTCCCAGACCCCCGCTGGACCACCTGGGGCTTTTGGCAAGTCTTGGGGGACCCTCCTGACCCCCACAAGGCCACCCAGTGCTCCAACCATGTGACAGGGTCCAGCCAATGGCACAGATACCCTGTCATATGGTAAGGGTAAAGGGCCATCGGCGCCATTTTGATTAGTGGCAGCCGATGGCCCGGGTGCGGGAGATACTCCAGGGACCCCCACTGGACCACCAGGTACCTGTAAAAAGTTTTTGGGGGGGTCAGGAGGATGGGGGAAGATAAGATATTAGTTTTAAAGTGTCAGAGTAGGTTTAGGGGTTATTTTTGTGTGCCGTTTTTCCCACCTTCCCCCAAAAGGATAAGAGAATCCCCACGATCAATATCATGGGGTTTTCCTATCTGACGATTTTGAAAATATCGTCCGATATTTTCAATCGTCCGAAGCCCAATTCACATCCCTAGTATTTATATCTCTAAGGGAGACCCACCTAGTCACCCGAGGTGAGATTTAGGTAATAGTGTAGGGGTTAGGGGCCACTTTGACTGTTGCGTTCGTCACTTAGATGGCTTCAACCTCTATGCCTCAACTTTCTTCCTTCTCTCTCCACAATTCTTGGGAAAATGGCTGCTTCCGCGTTATCATACCGCTCTCTCCGGCGTCCCCGGAATGGCTATGGTGACGGTGTTCACCATGTTTTTCTTGAGGGCCTCCTAGGGTGCGCGTGCGCACGCCACCCATGTCTTTATCCATGTCATGGCGGGAACCTCGGGGGCGGCCCCTCCGAGTGACTTCACGCCATCTGGGTATTTAGCCTGCCCTTCATTTGCTAACAAACTGAGGGCCTCATTTTCGAGACGGATCGCATGCGATTCCAAAATGGGGGCGGAGTCGGCCCTGGAAGAGGAGGAGTTGGGGCGTCACCAGGACCAACTCCGCGAAGACGCCATGGATGATGAAAAGGTAAGGTCCTTTTCGCGTCCTAGTTCGCGCTCATTAGCTACACCTTCTATGGTGGCTCTATTGGGTGCGAAACTGGCAGCAATCGCACCACAGCGGTGTGATCGCAGTCGGCTAGCGCAGGACCGCCCCCCGTTTCGTCCCTCCACCCCTCATTACCTAAAGTATCGCAGGCCTGCAATACTTTAGAAAATGAGGCCCTGAGTTAGCAAGGATTGGATTGCCTCCGGGGAGTTCTCTCTGCCCTCTGGGGCCATTCACCTCTAACCTTAGTACCTGCTCCTCGGGGGCCATATGCTTTCTTTCAGGTGCCTATCTGGGATATTGGGTACTCACTCCTCGAGGGTGTGCTTTCCCTGCCTTGGAGCCTGCAAACCAACTACTTCTGCCTGCCAGGATCGTCAACAAATACAGCTATCTATTCAGTAAGTAAACTAACCGTGTCAGCTTGTGTCACCTCCAGTTTCAGCGCTGAGAGTCTATATCCGGGACTCTCTCTTCTACCCAGCGCAACCTACCATCATTGGAGTGTGGGACGGGTCTCCTCTGCCGAGGACCCCTGGACTACTTTACTGGGTTACCTCACTGCTGCTACCCCCTGGGCAGTACCATCAAGCTTTATAATAAACACAAATTTTCTGTGTCTGTGTGTTTAGAGTCTAGCCTAGTAGGGATGTGCAGAGCAAAATTTTATGTTCATATTTTTTATGTCCGAAAGGGGGTCCCACTTGCGGCCAATATGGACATAAAAAAAATCCAATGAGTTGGGTATATGTACATATGTGCAAAAAAAAAAATTAAACCCCCTCACCCTCCTTAATCCCCCCCCCAGACTTACCACAACTCCCTGGTGATCGAGCGAGGAGTGAGGACGTCATTTCTGCAATCCTTGGCGAGAAGCATGTGACGTCGGTGGCACGTCGAGTGACGCGGCGTCACGTGATTCCCGGCTCGTTCGCGCCGGACGGCTCGTTCGGCCCAAAAAGAACTTTTGGCCAGCTTGGGGGGGCCTCCTGACCTGACCTGACCTGACCTGAACCTGAACGAGCCGGGAATCACGTGACGCCGGCGTCACTCGACGTGCCGCCGACGTCACATGCTTCTCGCCAAGGATTGCAGAAATGGCGTCCTCACTCCTCGCTCCATCACCAGGGAGTTGTGGTAAGTCGGGGGGGGGGGGGATTAAGGAGGGTGAGGGGGTTTATATTTTTATTTTGGCTCAACAATCGCGATTTCCCACATATCGAACATATCTATGTTCGATATGTGGGAAATCCGATCGTTTATGTCGAATCAATTTTTTAAGTAAAAAAAAAATATGAGTTGCGTTTTACTAATGCGGTCAATCCGAATGCACACCCCTATAGCCTAGTACTGTGATTTCTCATGGGGCTCCTCCCCGTGGGAGTGGACATCTCCGCAGTACCCAAGAATCCACTCAAACACCTTGAAACCATAACATTGGCATTCAAAGTGAGACATACGAACAGAACAGAGTTTTCTTGTGAAGATTTGATGACCCTCGGAGTGGGGAAACTCACCCAAAGATGAGATTTGTGCAATGTTCTCTCAATCTAGCTTGATCTTACCCAGGTAGAGAGTCCATCAAGCTAGGTTGAGAGAACATTGCATAAATCTCATCTTTGGATGAGTTTCCTCACTCCGAGGGTCATCAAATCTTCATAAGAGAGCACTGTTCTGTTTGTACTTCTCACTTTGAATGTCAAAGTGGCCCCTAACCCCTACACTAATACCTAAACCTCACATCGAGTGACTAGATGGGCCTCCCATAGAGATATAAATACCTATCTAGGGTGAGGGCATTATAGCTAGTTTCTCACTCTCTCTCTCTCTCTCTCTCTTTCTCTCTCCCATCAGTGGTTGTATGTAGGAAATACCACATTCTGGCACTTATCTGAAAGGGCACAAAAGTTATCACAATTTGTGTAACTTAGCTTACACATAGGGTATAATTGCAATAAACTGCCTATTACCATAAACACACCCCTTTTTCTATCACAGGTGACATTTACTGCATTTTGATAAATCCAGGCCTAAGTTTGCAACTTTCATATTGGACATCAGAAAAAGTGTAACAATCAAGAGCTCTGAACTTGTCAGCCACAGAATGTTGAGTAACTTAGTACATTAGGGTGTAGTCAAGTTTGGTCAGGCAGCTTCAGTATGTTTTGAAATGTGACTAAAGAAGTGCAACTGTGGTGAAATAATACTCCATGTTTCAGTCTTTTCTGTGAGCCAAGAGGTCATAGGAGAGGGAAAGAAAAATACAAATTCTAATACATTATTAAGTGTGAAAAAGGAAGTGTATGGAACATTGAAGGAGTTCATATTCTTGTAGGAAACTGAGGTGTAACTATCCTAGAAATATAAAACTGACAAGGGAGCTACAAAACAACAAAAACAAAGAAAAAGTAATTGTATATGTATCTTGTTAAGGAAACAGAATGCAATAATATGAAATGTAAACTATTGCATTTGAACTTTATGTTATTAAACTAATATTCATATTTCTTTGTAATTATTATTATTCCTTCTATAATACCTTGCATGATTAACTTTTTGGTAAAATGTTTTTGAGGATTATATTTAGTGATCACACTTTCCTTGTCAGGGATATATTTCCTATAGGAGTAGGTGGATCCTAATTTTGTGATCTGTGGATTGTAATCCCAAATTCACTAGGATGGTGGATAGATCAGTTCTCAGATCACTATCACTGCAAAAATCATGGTGATTATGATTCAAGGTTCACAACTGTTTGATCCTTCAATGATTTCCCTGGGACAGCATGAGAGAGATGGAAGCAGCAGCAGCCTTCACTTCCCCAGACACTTTTCCTTATATACTACTATGTCTTGAAAAGAGGAATTCCTTGGGCCATTTCACAGAGCTTTTTCCTGGCTAGATGATGAAGGGGTTCTGGGACAAAGGACATTTGAACCAATTGAATCCCTGTTGTTTCTTTTTAACAAATATGGGTGTGTTTGAGTGCGTGTGAGTGCATGTGTGTAATATACATTTTTCTATTTTTCTAAATTAAACCGTTCATGACTAATCTGCCACTTCAAAGTGTATTAAACTGAGGTACTAGAGGTATTTTCCTGTCCCCAGAGGGCTTACAGTGAAGGGGCATATTTATTTAGCTGTGTTAAGTGTTTACTGCATGGTACCCTAGCTTGATGGTACCCTTTTATAGAGTCCATTAAGCTAGGGTGAGAGAACATAGTAGAAATTTAATCTTTGTGTGACTTTTCTCACTCTATATTTAATCTTTATTGATTTTCAGTTTAATAAACAAGAAATTTTCAATGTTCTACATATTCCACCCAGGTTACAAAGAAAATTTTCATCCAAGCAAATAAAAATACAAGAAACAATTTTGAATGTTGCCTGGATTATGTACATTGATTTAGTATAATATAAAAGAAATACTGGGAGATCAAGGGTGATTATAGCAGATATTTAAGGAAAATAAGATTAACAAAGAAATTCACCCAATTATACTGTGAGTTACACCAACTTAATATTCCTATTTCCAACTACTTTAGGATTTTCAAGATTGCATAGGAGTATCTAAATGTTTCCGTAGTTGTTCTGGGTCTGCAAATATAAACTTTGCATCACCACGAGATATTAAACAACGGCAGGGGAAACGCAATAAAAAACGTTCTCCTCTCTCTACTACTTCGTTCCTCATTTCTAAGAATTTTTTTCGCTTAATTTGCGTGATCCTAGCTATGTCTGGGAATATACGTATTGGCTGGCCAAAGAATTTCGCATTCTGAGATCTAAAATACAATTTTAATACATTATCTCGTTCTATCCTAGAGGAAAAATGAACAATTAATGTTGCTCGTAAGGAAATGTCCATCTCAAACGACTTTTCTAAAAAGTTTGTAATGTCCAAAATTTCTTCCTCTGATACTTCACAATTTTCTTTCCGCTTTGATTTTTCCTTCTCTCGAGCTCGCTGCTCTTGATAGTATACAGTTACTATTGCTGGAATGTTCTCCAATGGTAACTTTAATATGTTGACAAAATAACTTCTCAACAAATCCAAAGGTGTTTGTAATTTCGTTTTTGGAAAGTTTAAAAGACGTAAGTTTGCTCTTTTTGATATATTTTCCTGAAATTCCAATTTACTCTGAATCATTTTCTCCGATCTTATAAAATTTCCTTGTATTTTTCTTATCTCTTCCACCTTGTCTTCCAATGTTACCACTCTTTTCTCAACCATACTCATCTTTTCTTCCACTTTGATAGTATTATTCATAGCTTCTTTCACAGTTAGCGTTAAAGCATTTATCAATTTTTGCATCACAATCAAGATGTTTTTTATTTCCTCTAATGAGGGAGCTAATGTAGAAGTAGTATTGAGGAGAGAAATGTTGCCCATTGCAACTCCTACCTCCGAAAGTCCTTCACCGCTAGACTTGAACTCTCCTGGGCCCTGCTGTTGTTGGGCCTCTTTCTCACGCTTCCTGGAGCCCGGTTCCTCCGGGCTCACCGAGGAGAAGTCCCCATCTCCTCTCTGGATAGCGTTCTCCAAGTCAGTTGTTCTCTTTGGTGGGTCTGGAATCGTTGGACATCCTGGGCTCAGAGATGTCTCGAGGGATAAGGGGCTGTGCTGCTGCTCCAACGCGGCCCCAGCGTCCAAAACATCCGGGTCCAAAGATGGCGTTTGTGCAAAAGCAGCTTCAATCCTCATTTGTCTCAAAGAATCAGGAGTAGAGGTAATTTCTCGCACCCGAGCCTTCCTCTTAGTGTGCGGCATTTTCACAAGGAGAAACGCCAAGAAATATATAATCTAAAAGAAATTTCTTAAGAGTTAGCTGGGAGGAAAACGGCAAGGAGAGAGCTACGATCTGCACACCCTCACAGTTTGGCGGCCATCTTGATTCTTTTGATTTCTCACGCTAAATGAAGTCAAATCTTCACTGCGGTGTACTGTGCGGTTTGTATGTTTCACTCTGCTTGATAAACTGGCCCCTAAACCCTAAACCACCACCATTTCTCCTCAAGCTATTAGATGACCCTCCTATAGGCATATAAATAATTGACTACTATGAAGCCTTTATAGATAATCTCTCTCTTACTCTCTCTCTCATGTGAAAATATTTTATGTGCAATAAACTTAACACACATTGCACTAAAATAGCTCATGTCCCTTTTTCGCAATTTTATATCAAAGTGATAAATCTAGGGGAGAGTTATAATCTAAGGGAGAGGTAGCCCTGAAAAATGCTCGCTAAAACAGGAGTAAAAACCTGTTCTAACATTAGTGCCTATTATTACATCAGCCAAAAAAACCCAAAAACTTGCAAACAACCACACCTTAACTGTGTGCACTGTTGAGCACACCTTATTACATCAGCCCCACAGAAATGACTAGGGATGTGAATTGTTTTTGAACGATTAAAATTATCGTCAGATAATTTTAAAATCATCCAAAATCATTAGAGTGCACGATACAATACAAATGCCCCCGATTTATCGTCAGGGGCATTTGTATTGTGTCATTAAATAGGGCGCGAGAAAACCGGCACACCAAAAAAACCCTAAAACCCACCCCGAACCTTTAAAAGAAATCCCCCACCCTCCCGAAACCCCCCAAAATGTTTTAAATTACCTGGGGTCCAGTGGGGGGGGTCCCAACGCGATCTCCCTCTCTCTCTCTGGCCACGGCTGTGTTGAGAAATGGCGCCGGTGGCCCTTTGCCCTTATCATGTGACAGGGCAAAGGTAGCGCCGGCGCCATTTTGTTTCCTGGCTCCCGACGTCACGCCTGCTGGAGATCGCCCCCGGACCCCCGCTGGACCCCCAGGGACTTTTGGCCAGCTTGGGGGGGCCTCCTGACCCCCACAAGACTTGCCAAAACTCCAGCGGGGGTCTGGGAGCGACCTCCTGCACGCGGGCCGTATTGCCAATCTTCAAAATGGCGCCGGCGCTACCTTTGCCCTCACTATATCATATGGGCGACCCCCTACCCCCCCCCCCCCCCCAAGAGCCCTGATAGCTTGGCTGGCTCTCCAGGAGCTAAGAAAATACCAACACTGACTGCTTTTATTCTTGGTCACAGCAAAGGTGTTTGCATTGTCATTCTTGTGGGCAGATTTCATTTTTAAAAGGGCAGAAAATGTCTTCATGGTCCTAAGCTTATACAAATGAGACATTATCATTAGAGATGTGAATCGTGTCCTCGATCGTCTTAACGATCGATTTCGGCTGGGAGGGGGAGGGAATCGTATTGTTGCCGTTTGGGGGGGTAAAATATCGTGAAAAAAATCGTGAAAAATCGTAAAAAATCAAAAAAATGTAAAATCGCAAAACCGGCACATTAAAACCCCCTAAAACCCACCCCCGACCCTTTAAATTAAATCCCCCACCCTCCCGAACCCCCCCCCAAATGACTTAAATAACCTGCGGGTCCAGCGGCGGTCCGGAACGGCAGCGGTCCAGAACGGGCTCCTGCTACTGAATCTTGTTGTCTTCGGCCGGCGCCATTTTCCAAAATGGCGCCGAAAAAATGGCGGCGGCCATAGACGAACACGATTGGACGGCAGGAGGTCCTTCCGGACCCCCGCTGGACTTTTGGCAAGTCTTGTGGGGGTCAGGAGGCCCCCCCCCCCAAGCTGGCCAAAAGTTCCTGGAGGTCCAGCGGGGGTCAGGGAGCGATTTCCCGCCGCGAATTGTTTTCGTACGGAAAATGGCGCCGGCAGGAGATCGACTGCAGGAGGTCGTTCAGCGAGGCGCCGGAACCCTCGCTGAACGACCTCCTGCAGTCGATCTCCTGCCGGCGCCATTTTCCGTACGAAAACGATTCGCGGCGGGAAATCACTCCCTGACCCCCGCTGGACCTCCAGGAACTTTTGGCCAGCTTGGGGGGGGCCTCCTGACCCCCACAAGACTTGCCAAAAGTCCAGCGGGGGTCCGGAAGGACCTCCTGCCGTCCAATCGTGTTTGTCTATGGCCGCCGCCATTTTTCGGCACCATTTTGGAAAATGGCGCCGGCCGAAGACAACAAGATTCAGTAGCAGGAGCCCGTTCCGGACCGCTGCCGTTCCGGACCGCCGCTGGACCCGCAGGTTATTTAAGTCATTTGGGGGGGTTTGGGAGGGTGGGGGATTTAATTTAAAGGGTCGGGGGTGGGTTTTAGGGGGTTTTAGTGTGCCGGCTCACGATTCTAACGATTTATAACGATAAATCGTTAGAATCTCTATTGTATTGTGTTCCATAACGGTTTAAGACGATATTAAAATTATCGGACGATAATTTTAATCGTCCTAAAACGATTCACATTCCTAATTATCATTAATCCTGTTGCAGTTTGCCAAGTCAATAGAAGAAACATAGATGCTGTCATCATTGTAGCTTAAAATAAAGAAGAAAAAGTGGGAAAGAAATGTTTTACTGCAAGTGATGTTCTCGTAGGACATTTCTGGAAATAACCTGAACTGAGAGAAAGATCTGAGGATGCACACTGTGGGAAACTGTGCAGGCTTGGTCAATGACCTTCTCACTGTACCTTAATCAAATAGTACACCAAAGGATACAACTGTAAAAGAGAAGGAATGAGATGGAACTCAAGAATGCCCTTCTATATCCTTCTGCTACATTATAGAATTGCAAGATAAATCTTTACTTCTGTCAGTCTTATTGTAGAATAATATAAATTACACAAGGGCTTTTGCTGTTGAAACAGTATGATAATTCCTTCTGAAAAGAGGGCCCTTTGTTGTCACTTATTTTTGTTCAAAAGAAATAATGCATTGCAAACCACTGCAGGGAAGATAAACATTAGTTGTACGGTGTTTACAAAAGGAAAGAACTTTTATAGGAGTCTTTGTAAAGAAGTACCAGATTATGAAAACTATTTAGTCTTCTTGTTTTTTTTCAGTTAAAGAATGCATTCCCTAAGTCTGTAGATAAGATTTAAGACTTAGACTTAGGGTTCAATGTGCTACAGGGTTTTTCCCTTGGATCCTACATACTAAGCATTTTTTTCCATAGACTCTATGAGGTTCATATTTAGCCATGTGGAGAGCAGGAATTTACTCAAGTAACTTTAGTCAAAAAATTCATTGTGACTTAATTCAACAGGGTTGAATATGCTCACCTAAAGTTCCCAGATAAAGTTCCCTGGATACCTTTCGTCCAATGTTTTTTCCCACTAGACTTACCCACATAAGTTCAGCAACTCAATATTGGCTCAATAGTGGTTAAAAAGTTTAGCCAGTGGAGGGATGGGAGTGGATGGGGAAATGTTCAATTATAGATTTTTGTACAGGTAACTGAAAAGTTACTCAGACAAACCTCTTTGAATGTTGATGTCTAAGGCCATTTAGTGTGCATTCTGGTGGTGAGGGATAAGGTCGACGTCCTCAAAATCTCAAGGGCCCAGGGAAGAAACCCCACGTGCTGAGGCCAGTCTGGAGGGACCTGAACACCTGATTTAATCATTTGGCTTCCTATCCCTAAGGGATAAGTACATTGTAGGAAATAGGAAAGTGGGTGGGAATGTTGGTAGGGGATGTTAGGGGTGGGGTGGTTAAAAAGGTACCCTTGTAAAATTTACAAGTGTAGTGGTTACTGACACCAAGAGTTTTTAAACTATAGAAGTGCACGGCAATGAAATTTTCTGCTGATACAATACTGCTTTAAACCTATCTTGAGGAAAGGGTATAATATCGAATGCTTGTAAATAAATAAATAAATTTAAAAAATACCTCTGGTTTCTCAGATGTTCTACTTGCCAACATTGAAGAATGAGGGTGCATCTATAGATAAGTCTGAACAGTCTCCGATATCTTCAGATAGTTTGAACTTGGTGCCCTTTTTAGAAACCTCAGGAAGAATATAGGCTACTCCAGCAACCACGACTGTTACAGCCATAAATGAAAAAGTGCCATCCTGTACAACATTCAGCAGGAATAGCATTCCAAGTTTGTATACCCAGTGCAGTGCTTGCATGCAGCGGCACTGGCCAAGGTAGAAAGGGAAAGCTTCCATTTCATTAGCAACATCTGGACCAACCAGAACATTACACATGCCTATTTTTCCCTGATGGCAAGGGCAGGCAGCAACTTGGGAGGGAGGAGTCAGAGCAGTAGGGTAAATGTGGGCTGTGCTGCACACCAGATGGATAGACAAGAACCATATCTTAGTGAATATCTTAGCAGCAATAAGGAAGATGATGGAGGTCTGGCAGCTAGAATGGAGAGATAGGACTGTTGTTCCTGATTTTATTGTTACAGACAGTGGTGCAAATATGAAAAAGTTAGTAGAAGATAGGGAGCTAAGAGAGGATCCACTGCTTTGCACAATTACTGCATTTGGAAATAAAAGATGCCCTGGCGGCCAAAGAGAAACACAGCAGCTTAATCCTGAAAGAATTGATTGAGAGGTGGAGGAAAATAGCAGGCCATTTTTACCGGAGTATGAAGAATGGGCTGCAGCTGTGTGAGAATCATACAGCAGTGAAGATTCATGTGATTCAGATTATCCAGGATGTGGGTACCAGTTGGAATTCCACTTATCTAATGCTGCAGAGATTTGTGGAACAACAGAATCCTTCAGGAGTTGGCTCTAGAAGGCAATATAGGTGTAGATCACCCTTTGGGTCATCATGATTAGCAATACATAATGCAGCTGGCATGAGTTGCAAAGCCCTTCAAGGATGTCATGGAGGATCTCAGTTCCTCAAGAGCCATCCTGGTTAAGATGATCCTCTTAGTCAACATTCTGCTTAATAAATTATTGTATTTCTGGCATGACGAGGTGGTGTTGTTTGTGAATTCCTTGCAGCAGCAGGTGCAAGATAGGCTGAAACCCCTGACACAAAATGATACATATATTAGCCATGTGTGACCTACAAGTGAAATGTATATTGCCCTCTGGTCTGACTCTCTAATTCAGTGGAATGAGATGTTATTGTGCAGGGTACAGAAACAAGAGTACCAAAAGAAAAGGGAGAGTGAGATGAAGAAAAGAAAAGTATAGCCACTCCAATGAGTTATGTCAGCCAGAACAGCACCCTGTCAGCTACCACTTTCACCCCATCTTTCTCCCCTTCCATCTCTTCCCCCCCCCCCCCCCCCCCCATGGCCACATTAGAACATTATCTTTAAACAGCCAACAGTTGGCCAACAGTTGGCAGCAGAGAAGTTTATTTAGTTTATATTGTATACTTATTTATTTGTACCATTTATCCTTTTTATTTTCTATTATATCCCTGCTTGGTTAATGTGATTTACAGGTGGTATATAAAATAAAAATAAATATATAAATACATAAATAAATAGTTAAATAATCCTCCTCTACTACAGAAGATACTAGCACAAATATCAGTTGCACTCTACCTGGCAGAGCTCATAGAGGATGAGGACACAAATCAATTGGCACATTGAAAAGACAAGGCCACGATCTGACTAGACTTAGCAAATATGGCACAGCATTTCCTAATCTTCCCACCAATCAGCATGCCTAGTAAATAGATATTCTTAATGGTAGGGACATTGTGAATTCACAACCATCATGGCTGGTGCCAGAGATGGTGGAAAATTTGGTCTTAAAATAAATCCAAGATAAAAAAAAATAACTTTTCAATGGATATGCAATAGACAAATTGAAATAAAAACTTCACTGAAAACATTACACTAATTCAAAATTCAAATTATACATAATTTAGAAGGGAGTACTTCAGAAAAACCACAGGATCTATGGCAGAAAAGCCCAGTCAATTTCTATTATCAGTAAAAAAAACCATTTTCAAATAATATTTTTCAAAAGACTTTATTTTTTTCAAAACCTTTCCAATAGTGTGAAATGTAAACAAAAATCAGCAAATATAAAACCAAAGTGACAGCATTCTTTTGCTTAAGAAAATTTATGTACTTATTTACATATCTCATATCAGAAGATCATAGCTGGTTGATATACTGCGAGACAGGTAGATGTAATGTTGAAGTCTTAATAATTCACATCTTTAGTTCCAATAGAGACTGACATGGGCCATGTTTTTGAAAATAGACCTCTTTCAGTTGAGTTTCCCAGAATTTTCATGCAAATGGCAGGAGGACTGAGTGTACTGCTGCAGAGAACCAGTGCTCATTGCTTTATTGTTGGCAGGTGCCTTTCTGGTAGCTGCTACAAAGGGAACCTGCCTGATCCTCATACCCTGCCTATTTCCTGATTTGCCTCCTTATTATTTCCTTATCCTGCTCTTGGGTCCTGCCTGGTTCTCTCACCCTGCTTTTCTCTTGCTTATACTGGGCTATGTTGACCTCAAAAAAGAAAATATATATATATATTAGAAAATAAAAAAATTGAAAGTTTCTCCTTGCACCCTGCTTCTTTCCTGGTTCTGCACCATGCTGTGTTAGTCTGCCACCATTACTGCCTGGCCTGTGCCTGGTCATCACATGGTGTCATGGAGAATTTCTTCCACTGCAGATACTGTTAGGCGCCTCTTTACATTACCTTGTGTATTCATGCCAATGTTGTTGATACCCTTTGCCCCCTCACAGTGCCTTGGGTTTTGATGTTACTGTGCTGTTTGTCAAGTCTTGCATTCTTTCTCATGTGGATTTGATGCCACTGTAATGTTTTCTATACCACACATGTTAATCTTTTGGGTTTTGAAACCACTCTGCTGTTTGCCATACTTCATATTCTATGGCTTGAGGATGCCACTGTGCATTTTCCCATACCCCATACTCTACCTTTTGGGGATTTTGATGTCACTATACTGTTTTCCATCCCTAGCACTCTAAGCCTTGGGATGCTCATTTCACTGTTGCTGCTGCTTCATTCCTATCACTTTGCCTTGAGGTATTCATGCCATTTTTGCTACTGCAGTGTTGCTTTTTAGGTACCTTGTGGTGCATATGACACTATTGTTGGTGCCCTTTACTCCTCTTTAGGTGCTTGGTTGTCTTCATGCCAGTATTGTTGTTGTCCTTTATTGTTATTTAGGTACTTTGTAATACATATGGTACTGTATTTGGACTCCCTTTGCTCCTCTTTAGGTGTCTTATGGTGCAAATGCCATTATTGTTGGGATCCTTTGCTCCATTTGGGAGCCTTGTTGGATTCATGCCACTATTGTTGATGCTGTTTGGTCCCCTTTAGGAGTCTTGTGGTGTTAATGACAATATTTTGTCCACTGTTGTTCTTTAGATGCCTTATGGTGTACATGCCTCTATTGTGTGTCCCTTTTGCTCTTCATGCCTCTCTTTGGCTAACATCCCCCTCACAGATCCTTGGACCTTTGATGCTACTCTTCTGGCTTCATTGCTCTACACCTATGGTTTGTGGTTATCCAATAATATGAAAATTCCTCCATTAATCAGAGCCATACAAACATTATTATACTATAAATAATTATCATATATTAGATTAGATTTGACCAATGATTATATCACAAGATGCCTAGTGCAGTAAACATATGTTAATACAATGGCATGTATTTATAGTCATTTATAGTTTTATAAAGTTTGCACAGTTCTGATTAGAGAAGGATTTTTCATATTTGATTTTTTTTTCCTACTCTATAGTTATTTTTCATAGTATTATTGTTTTCAATGCTAGTGCTCCTGGTGCTCTGAGCTTCTCTTGGTGTCTTTGGGGGTTCTCCTCTGCTCCAGCTATCTTCAAACTTCTTTTCAAATGTCCTTAGTTACTTAGTAGGGATGTGCAGGCAAAAAGTTTTCGTTGATACGTTGAAGGTGAGGGTCGATTCCGTTCAATATGAAAGTATGGAGAAATCCATAAGTTGTGGATCTGTCCATACGTTTCCCGGTTCCCTAAATAAAAATTTAAACCCCCCACCCTCCTTAATCCCCCCCAAGACTTACCAAAACTCCCTGGTGGTCCAGCGGGGAGTCAGGAAGCCATCCATGCACTCCTTTGCGATTTCCTCACGGCGCCGATAGCCTGTGTCACAGGGGCTGCCCCTGCCATTGGTCAGCCCTTGTCACATGGTCACGGCACCATCTTGTGCTTCTACCACGTGACAGGTAGGTCATGTGGCAGTAGGTCGCTCCGGGACCCCCGCTGGACCGAACCGGAACTTTTAGCCAGCTTGGGGGGGGTCAGAAAAGTTCCGGTTCGGTCCAGCGGGGGTCCCGGAGCGACCTCCTGCCACATGACCTATCTGTCACGTGGTAGAAGCACAAGATGGCACCGTGACATCGGCGTGACGTCAGCGTCACGTGCTCCTCCACGTCTCCGCTCCCGGACCCCCGTTGGACCCAACCGGAACTTTTGGCCAGCTTGGGGGTGTCAGGAGGCCCCCCCAAGCTGGCCAAAAGTTCCGGTTCGGTCCAGCGGGGGTCCCGGAGCGACCTCCTGCCACATGACCTACCTGTCACGTGGTAAAAGCACAAGATGGCACTGTGACCATGTGTCAGGCACTGACCAATGGCACAGGCAGCCCCTGTGACACAGGCTATCGGCGCCGTGAGGAAATCGCAAAGGAATGCAGGGATGGTTTCCTGACTCCCCGCTGGACCACCAGGGAGTTTTGGTAGGTCTTGGGGTGGTCAGGAGGGTGGGGGGTTTAAGTGTTTATTTAGGTTCAACGTATTCAACATAGCTATGTTGAATAAGTTGGAAGTCGCGATGCGTTGCGCATCAAACCTTTTTTTTCTCTTTTACAAAATATAAGTTGCGTTTTACATATGCGTTCAAAACGAATGCACACCCCTATTACTTAGTGACTATTGGTCTTGTCCTGCTAATCTGATGCTTTCCACACTTGCTGAACTAGGCAAACTAGATACACCAAGGTATCGACCCGATTGCTAAGATAAGGTTCTGGGGACAGAGCCTCACCTTATATACTGGGGCTGTGTGATGTAATCGGAATGCGTTCGAGACAGGTTTCCCACGCTTGGCCCTTTAAAGGCAGCGACGTCAGCTGTGCACGCATGCCTAGGGGCGGGACTGAGGAAATGAAAGACGTGGAGCCCCTATGGGAGCTCCTCTGAGAGGCCTGTGGCATGGAAGAGGCCGAGGATGCCTGGGGAGAGCGTCGGGGACATCGGGAGCTGGCAGCTGCAGCAAGGCCAGAACTGGTGGAGGGCAGTGTGAGGTGAGCAGGCCCTACCACGGCCAGGACGTGCAACAGTACCCCCCTTCTAGGCCTCCCTCTGGGTGTTGACGATGAAACTCCTGGAGAAGATTCTTATCAAGAATGTGGTGAGAGGGCTCCCAAGAATTCTCTTCAGGGCCAAAGCCCTCCCATGAAATGAGGTACTCCTAGTGGCTCCTATGGTGACGAACATCCAGGATTTCTTTGACCTGAAGAGTGTCTTCAGATTCCGCAGAGTCTTGTGTCAGTGGTGGAGACCTTCAGGAAGGCCAAGACAAGATCAAGGGTTTGAGTACTGACACGTGGAACGTGTTATGAATTCCCATGGAAGCTGGTAGTTTCAGCTGGTAAGTGACCGCTCCTTCTCATCGTAGGATAGGGAATGGACCCAGAAATTTGGGAGCTAGTCGTTGGGAAGGCAAACATAGCCAGATGTGCTTAGTGCTAAGCCAGACTCTTTGTCCAGGTAGGAACATGGGTGCAGCCCGACGATGAGTATCTGTGACGTGCTTGGCCCGGGCAGCTGCTTGGCAGAGTCACTCCCTTACTTGGTCCCAGAGCCAGCGAATGTTTTGTACTGTGGATTGGGCTACAGGTGATGGTACACTCAGTGGAACTGGTAGTGGTAAGCGAGGTTGACAGCCAAAAACTATGGTGAAAGGAGAAACTTCAGTGGCAGGGGCGATATGGGTGCTATGAGATAGTTATGCCCATGGCAATAGGTCAACCCAGTTATCTTTCTGGTCGTTTACATAAAATCGCAGGAAGGTTTTCAAAGACTGATTAGTCCTCTCGGCCTGGCCGTTTGCTTGTGAATGGTATGCTGACGGTAAGTTTAATGTGATATTGAACTTCTTACAGAATGACCTCCAATGTTTATCAGCAAATTGAGGGCCATGATCGGAGACAATTTCTCGTGGTAGTCCATGCAAACAAAATACATGGGTTAAGAAGAGTCGAGCTAGTTCTGGAGCTGATGGGAGTCTAGGCAAGGGGACAAATTGGGCCATTTTTGAGAAACGGTCTATTATGACCCAGATTACTGTATTCCCTTTTGAAGGAGGCAGATCCATGATGAAGTCTGTGGAAAGACTAGTCCAAAGCTCGGTGGGTGCAGGAAGTCATTGAAGCAGCCCCCACGGATGGCCGGTCATAGGATTTTGCTGTGCACAAACCGGACAGGAGTCCACATAGTCTTGGGAGTCCTTAGTCATACCAGGCCACCAATAATACCTTCCTAGCATCTCGAGAGTTCGGGCTCGAATGGGATGACTGGCCAGTTTGGAGTTGTGAGCCCAATGAAGGACACTTTAACGGAGACGGCAGGGGACCACTGTTTTCCCGGCAGGTACCATGGTGGTAACTGCAATTGATATGCAGGCTGGATTAATAATATGCATGGGGGTCTTGGGTGTGTCTTCTGGCTCAACGGAGCGAGAGAGAGCATCTGCACAAAGATATTTTGCCGCTGGGCAGTAACAGAGCTCAAAGTTGAAGAATGCAAAGAATAGAGCCCAGTGGGCATGTCTTGGTTGAGTAACTGTGCCTCTTTTAGGTGCTCCAGGTTTTTATGGTTGGTATATATCATGAACCTGTGTGGCACCCTTCAAGCCAGAGATGTTATTTCTGGAGGGCAAATTTTACTGCTAGGAATTTGCGGTCCCCTATGGTATAATTTCGTTCTGTGGGAGAGAATTTGTGTGAATAAAAGGAACATAGAACCAGGGTTCGCTAGGAGGAGTATGACTCAAGACCGCTCCTGCTCCAATGGCGGATGCATTGACTTTGACTATGAAGGGACGGTTTGGATACGGTTTGGATCCAGATGCTGATTGGGCCTTGGGAGTCCACACTCGAGGATCACATCCCTTCCTCATCATGGCGGTGAGTGGAGCGGCCAGCATGGAGTAATTGGCGATGAAGTTTCGATAGTAATTTGTAAAGCCAATGGATTTTTGTAGGTCTCGGAGACCCCCTGGTTGAAGCGAATCTCAAATACCCTGGAGTTTGTCGGGGTCCATGGTGAACCCGCAGCTAGAGAAATGAGAGACTGGGTTGTTCAAAAAGGCACTTCTCCAATTTAGCATAGAGATGGTGGTATCTGAGAAGCTGGAGGACTGTTTGAATGTGGGAATGGTGAGACTTCAGATCTTTGGAGAAGATGAGTATATCATCCAGATAGACACAACAAATGAGTACAAGAGATCCCGGAAAATCTCATTCATTAGCTGCTGGAAGACTGCAGGGGCGTTGCATAGCCTGAATGGCATTACCACGTACTCGTAGTGTCAGTCTCTTGTGTTGAAGGCAGTCTTCCAAATGTCTTCCGGTTGAATTCGTACTAGGTTATATGCTAGGGGTGTGCATTCGGATTGACCGCATTAGTAAAACGCAACTCATATTTTTTTTTTACTTAAAAAATTGATTCGACATAAACGATCGGATTTCCCACATATCGAACATAGATATGTTCGATATGTGGGAAATCGCGATTGTTGAGCCAAAATAAAAATATAAACCCCCTCACCCTCCTTAATCCCCCCCCCCTCCCCCGACTTACCACAACTCCCTGGTGATGGAGCGAGGAGTGAGGACGCCATTTCTGCAATCCTTGGCGAGAAGCATGTGACGTCGGCGGCACGTCGAGTGACGCCGGCGTCACGTGATTCCCGGCTCGTTCGCGCCGGACGGCTCGTTCGGCCCAAAAGAACTTTTGGCCAGCTTGGGGGGGGCCTCCTGACCCCCTCAAGCTGGCCAAAAGTTCTTTTTGGGCCGAACGAGCCGTCCGGCGCGAACGAGCCGGGAATCACGTGGCGCCGCGTCACTCAGACGCGACGTCACGTGATTCCCGGCAAGTTCGCGCCGGACGGCTCGTTCGGCGCGAACAAGCCGGGAATCACGTGACGCCGACGTCACGTGATTCCCGGCAAGTTCGCGCCGGACGGCTCGTTCGGCCCAAAAAGAACTTTTGGCCAGCTTGAGGGGGTCAGGAGGCCCCCCCAAGCTGGCCAAAAGTTCTTTTTGGGCCGAACGAGCCGTCCGGCGCGAACTTGCCGGGAATCACGTGACGTCGCGTCTGAGTGACGCGGCGCCACGTGATTCCCGGCTCGTTCGCGCCGGACGGCTCGTTCGGCCCAAAAAGAACTTTTGGCCAGCTTGGGGGGGTCAGGAGGCCCCCCCAAGCTGGCCAAAAGTTCTTTTTGGGCCGAACGAGCCGTCCGGCGCGAACGAGCCGGGAATCACGTGACGCCGCGTCACTCGACGTGCCACCGACGTCACATGCTTCTCGCCAAGGATTGCAGAAATGACGTCCTCACTCCTCGCTCGATCACCAGGGAGTTGTAGTAAGTCTGGGGGGGGGATTAAGGAGGGTGAGGGGGTTTAATTTTTTTTTTTGCACATATGTACATATACCCAACTCATTGGATTTTTTTTATGTCCATATTGGCCGCAAGTGGGACCCCCTTTCGGACATAAAAAATATGAACATAAAATTTTGCTCTGCACATCCCTATTATATGCCCCACGTAGGTCTAGTTTAGCAAAGATTTGCGCACTCTGCAGGCGGTCGAAGAGTTCACTGATAAGTGGCAGTGAGTGTGGGTCCTTACCGGTTACTGCATTCAAACCTCTAAAGTCTATGCATGGTCTTACTGCCATCCTTTTTCTTTACTAAGAATAACCTGGCTTCTGCCGGGGAGGTAGAGGCAAGTTAAATGTAAGACATTGATAAGACAGGCTAAGAGAGAAATTGAAAATAAGTTGGCTGTAGAGGCAAAAACTCACAGTAAAAACTTTTTAAAATATATCCAAAGCAGAAAGCCTGCGAGGGAGTTAGTTGGACCGTTAGATGATAGAGGAGTTAAAGGGGCACTTAGAGAAGATAAGGCCATCGTGGAAAGATTAAATTATTTATTTTCTTCGGTGTTTACTGAAGAGGATGTTGGGGAGGTACCCGTACTGGAGAAGGTGTTCATGGGTAATGATTCAGATGGACTGAACCAAATCACGGTGAACTAGAAGATGTGGTAGACTTGATTGACAAACTGAAGAGTAGTAAATCACCTAGACCAGATGCTATATACCCCAGAGTTCTGAAGGAACTAAAAAATGAAATTTCAGACCTATTAGTAAAAATTTGTAACCTGTCATTAAAATCATCCATTGTACCTGAAGACTGGAGGATAGCTAATATAAACCCCATATTTAAAAGGGCTCCAGGGGTGATCCTGGATACTACAGACCGGTTAGCCTGACTTCAGTGCCAGGAAAAATAGTGGAAAGTATTCTAAACATCAAAATCACAGAACACATAGAAAGACATGGTTTAATGGAACAAAGTCAGCATGGCTTTACCCAAGGCAAGTCTTGCCTTACAAATCTGCTTCACTTTTTTGATGGAGTTAATAAACATGTGGATAAAGGTGAACCTGCAGATGTAGTATACTTGGATTTTCAGAAGGCATTTGACAAAGTTCCTCATCAGTGGCTTCTAGGAAAAATAAAAAGTCATGGGATAGGTGGCGATGTCCTTTGGTGGATTACAAACTGACTAAAAGACAGGAAACAGAGAGTAGGATTGAATGGACAATTTTCTCAGTGGAAGGGTGTGGGCAGTGGAGTGCCTCAGGGATCTGTATTGGGACCCTTACTTTTCAATATATTAATAAATGATCTGGAAAGAAATATGACAAGTGAGGTAATCAAATTTGCAGATGATACAAAATTGTTCAGAGTAGCTAAATCACAAGAAGATTGTGATAAACTGCAGGAAGACTTTGTGAGGCTAGAAAATTGGGCATCAAAATGGCAGATGAAATTTAATGTTGACAAGTGCAAGGTGATGCATATAGGGAAAAATAACCCATGCTAAAGTTAAACATTGTTAGGTTCCATATTAGGTGCTACTACCCAAGAAAGCGATCTAGGCGTTATAGTGGATAACACATTGAAATCGTCGGTTCAGTGTGCTGCGGCAGTCAAAAAAAACAAACAGAATGTTGGGAATTATTAGAAAGGGAATGGTGAATAAAATGGAAAATGTCATAATGCCTCTGTATCGCTCCATGGTGAGACTGCACATTGAATACTGTGTACAATTCTTGTCGCCGCATCTCAAAAAAGATATAATTACGATGGAGAAGGTATAGAGAAGGGTGACCAAAATGATAAGGGGAATGGAACAGCTCCCCTATGAGGAAAGACTAAAGAGGTTAGGACTTTTCAGCTTGGAGAAGAGACGGCTGAGGGGGGATATGATAGAGGTGTTTAAATCATGAGAGGTCTAGAATGGGTAGATGTGAATCAGATTTTTACTCTTTTGGATAATAGAAAGACTAGGGGGCACTCCATGAAGTTAGCATGTGACATATTTAAAACTAATCGGAGAAAGTTCTTTTTCACTCAACGCACAATTAAACTCTGGAATTTGTTGCCAGAAGATGTGGTTCATGTAGTTAGTATAACTGTCTTTAAAAAAGGATGGATAAGTTCTTGGAGGAGAAGTCCATTACCTGCTATTAATTAAGTTGACTTAGATAATAACCACCGCTATTACTAGCAACGGTAACATGGAATAGACTTATTTTTTGGTTACTTGCCAGGTTCTTATGGCCTGGATTCGCCACTGTTGGAAACAGGATGCTGGGCTTGATGGACCCTTGGTTTGACCCAGTATGGCATGTTCTTATGTTCTTATGAACCCTTTGGCTAAATTTTCTTTGATCTAAGCCGACATCACTTGAGTCTCTGGGAAATAAAGAGGGTAGGTTCTGCCCTTGGGAGGCGTGGCACCAGGTAGGAGTTCTATGGGGCAGTTGAATTTCCAAAGCGGAGGCAGGATATTGGCGTTCTGTTTGGAGAATACATCTTTAAATTCCATGTTTGGAGCAGGTAACCCGGGAAGGGTTGAAGAACTTAAGGCTGAGATGGATGGAGACATTTGCAATAAACACTGGATTTGGCATCGAGGACCCGACTGGGTGAGTTGCAGGGATTTCCAGTCAAATTGGGGCGCATGTAACTGGAGCCAAGGAAGTCCAAGGACTACAGGATGTGTTGAGCGTTTCAGGATCAGGATCGTCATGGAGAGTCCTCACGGTGAGGCGGATAGCTAGGGTACAGTGTGTAAAAAAAAGGTGAAAGAATCCATCTGGAACTGAGAGGGGAGGAGCGGTGTGTGATCCTTGAGGGAGACCCGCCCCCTCTGATGTCACTGAGGACTGTGACGGATGTTAAACGGCGCCATAACACCAGGCGTCACGCGCTGAAGGGGCACTCCCCTTTGTGCTTCCCTTCGTGCATCCCGTAGTGTTAGCCATTCCCCATGTTCTTTTATATCCCTTGTTAACAATCCCCATATTTAAATGTTTAATGTATTTGACAAAGGTAACGCATAAGTTCCTGCAAATTTTGTTTAAATGTAAACCGATGTGATATGTAAAATCGAACACCGGTATATAAAAGTAAATACATACATAAATACATAATACAGTCAGGGAGAGGTTCTCCCTGAATTGAGGCAATGCGTAGTGATATTTCCAATAGTTGAACTGGTATCCAAAGGAGTGTGTTTCAATTTCATCTAAAATGACATTTCCACTCGCTCCAGTGTCCACGAGGGTGGTGGTGGCAAACGAACATGACTCCCTGAGGAGGGAGACCGGCAGCAACAGTTGAGGGCCAGAAACTGCCAATAAAGTATATTTATTTATTTATTTGTTTGTTTGTTTGTTTAAAAAGTCTTCTATACTGATATTAGTGAGTACATCATATCGGTTTACAGCGATCTAGCAGAATGGAAATTACATTGAACAAGGAAAGGGGAATAGGATACAATTAACTAGAAACAAGCGAGGAAAAGAGAGAGAACAATCGCAAGTATATATTTTCAGCAGCTTATAAAGATTGTAGACTTGAACAATTTACCAAATCTTTATTTGTGTGTAGAAACTAATACCCCATAACCAAGGGACTAAATTCATCCTGTTCTGCCTATCTGATTTGTATATTATACCTAGGATCTGTTAATAGGTGCCATTTTGATAGTATAAATTGAGAAACATATGCATAATAGGATGCTTTTACACATGGCATCTCATATTTATTTTTCTGTGTGAATGTGAAGAAAAAGCTTTACAAGTCTCTAAAAGTCAAAGCAAATACTTTCAATTAGACATATTTCTGAGCAAACATTACCTTAGGGTTTATTAATAATAGTACCTGAGAAGGAACAGCTGCTGTTTGAATATAGAAAACTGTTAGCTTCTCACTACCCTACTGCAGAGCCCCTTCTGTGACTTTGAAACCTAGAAAATTTTCTCATGCTTTACCTAAACACAGAACTTGGCAGCTGAGACTTGCTTGTAATCCTCAACAAGGGAGCTGGTGGGTGGATTTTTTTTTTTCCTATAAACTCTTGTGTAAACCACACACCATCCTCCTGTTATTTATTTTCTGTAATGTTGGAAATCATGCACAGATCCAACAGGCTGTGTTAAGGAGCACTGCAACTTCCTGAAGCTCTCTCAAACTAATCTTCATTATAAATACTGGTTCAGAAATGTAGCACTTGGGAATATTTTACAACATACAGCTCTACATTTTAATTCTCATTGTACGCATGCAGTTGTGTGCAAGCCATTCTTTGAAGAACAAAAACTTGACATGTTTGGAAAACGATCAGCTTCATGAGATTTAGTTTAGCCCACCTAAGAAAAATATTCTAAAACCTTGCAATTCTTGGGACTCCGTAAATTAGTTGAATCTTTTTTCTGATGGGATAGTTTTGATCAGTGAGATTTCTTTACCCTAGAAAATGTCCCTTTCCTTTCAACCTTAAGCAATTTCCTCTGGCTGAAATGCAGGCATCTCTGTAAGATTGCTGAACCTTTTCCAAAGGACTTCCTGCCCATGTCCTTGTGTAAGGACTCTTAGATTTGACCTTGCTGTAAGAATTTTGAAGAATAATGGAATTATTATTTCTCTTCCAGGTCTTCTGTGTAAATAGAATGTGCATATTCTGCTGACGATGTGACACAGTGGGAGCATTTTAACATGAGCAACCTAAATGGCACTTGTGGAAAGACCATCATTCTAATGCGGGGTGGGCAATTCCAGTCCTCGAGGGCCACAAACCTGTCGAGGTTTTAGGATATCCTAATGAATATGCATGGCATAGATTTGCATACAACTGAGGCAGAGTGCATGCAAATCTCTCTCATGCATATTCATTAGAATATCCTGAAAACCAGACTGGTTTGTGGCCCTCGAGGACCGGAACTGCCCACCCCTGTTCTAATGGCAAGGAATTCCCTTTTACTTGAAATCCTTCAATTGCTCAGCATATTCTGCCTAATTCAAAAAATAATGAAAGGAGTATACCGTAATCAATCCACAGTTAAAGCCAGATAAAAAATAACAGAGTAATTCTTGGCAAGGCTTCCAATTTCTGGTTCTTGAGTACACTATGTCCTTCCAGAAGAATACAAACCCCAAATCAGAGAATGCCAATATTTTTTCTCCAACACAAACTGATGAATCTACATAAGATACTTAAAGGAACATTGTTAATACCTGTCAGGCCCCAAAATGACCACTTGATTAAGCTGTAAGAAAATTGTTGAGGTGGTGCAGTCACCATGCCCAGCAGAAAGTAAAAAACATGAATATTTAAACTGAAAAACTGCCACAGCATAATGAAAACTATTGATACTTCTACAGTAAATTAAAACTTCTGCAGATAGCAAGTATTAAAATGGGTTTTCAACTTGTACCACACAGCTAATAGGGATGTACATTAGGGATGTGAATCGTTTTCCATATCGTCTTAACGATAGAAATCGTGTGGCAGGGCAAGAAAATCGTCTTAGGCACGATTTTTTAGTTAAAAAATCGTTAAAAATCGTTTTTTCCGATTAGTGCGCACTAACTCGAGTTAGTGCGCACTAACGGGAGTTAGTGCGCACTAACTGGGAGTTAGTGCGCACTAACTGAAAATGATACAATTTGACACTTTTCAGGTCAGTTAAGGTCAGTTTAGGAATGAATATGTATTCCTATTGGCTGCCCTCTTATTTATTCATGTTACCAAGTTTCCTACTGACAGTATATGGGGGATGGGAAATGGAAACAGTTGGTAGCTTGACAAAACAAGTAATGTGATCAGTCAATGTGACTAGAACTTGTGCCCTAACCCTGATACCAGGGGTATTGTGATCTTCCTGCACACAGTGCCCTATCCCTATTAATACCAGGAGTGTTGTGATCTTCCTGCACACAGTGCCCTATCCCTAATACCAGGGGTGTTGTGATCTTCCTGCACACAGTGCCCTATTCCTGATACTGGGGGTGTTGTGATCTTCCTGCACACAGTGCCCTATTCCTGATACCGGGGGTGTTGTGATCTTCTTGCACACATCCCGATATCAGGGATAGGGCACTGCATGCAGGAAGATCACAACACTCCTGGTATTAATAGGGATAGGGCACTGCATGCAGGAAGATCACAACACTCCTGGTATTAATAGGGATAGGGCACTGCATGCAGGAAGATCACAACACCCCTGGTATCAGGGATAGGGCACTGTGTGCAGGAAGATCACAATACCCCGGAGGAGTGAGGGTCAGGCAGCTCCCCCCTGTCTGTGAAGCCAGCCTCTCACTAGTAATGCAGGGAGGGAGCTGTCTCAGACTTCACCATCCTCCCCCCCCCTCACCCACACACCATTCACTAGCTGGGACATGGGGGAAGTCAGGAGTGAGGGTCAGGCAGCTCCCCCCTGTCTGTGAAGCCAGCCTCTCACTAGTAATGCAGGGAGGGAGCTGTCTCAGACTTCACCATCCTCCCCCCCCCCTCACCCACACACCATTCACTAGCTGGGACATGGGGGAAGTCAGGAGTGAGGGTCAGGCAGCTCCCCCCTGTCTGTGAAGCCAGCCTCTCACTAGTAATGCAGGGAGGGAGCTGTCTCAGACTTCACCATCCTCCCCCCCCCCCTCACCCACACACCATTCACTAGCTGGGACATGGGGGAAGTCAGGAGTGAGGGTCAGGCAGCTCCCCCCTGTCTGTGAAGCCAGCCTCTCACTAGTAATGCAGGGAGGGAGCTGTCTCAGACTTCACCATCCTCCCCCCCCCCCTCACCCACACACCATTCACTAGCTGGGACATGGGGGAAGTCAGGAGTGAGGGTCAGGCAGCTCCCCCCTGTCTGTGAAGCCAGCCTCTCACCAGTAATGCAGGGAGGGAGCTGTCTCAGACTTCACCATCCTCCCCCCCCCCTCACCCACACACCATTCACTAGCTGGGACATGGGGGAAGTCAGGAGTGAGGGTCAGGCAGCTCCCCCCTGTCTGTGAAGCCAGCCTCTCACTAGTAATGCAGGGAGGGAGCTGTCTCAGACTGGTATCAGGGTTAGGGCACTGTGTGCAGGAAGATCACAACACTCCTGGTATTAATAGGGATAGGGCACTGTAAGAGATGACTGTAGTAGATTGAATAAAGATCTGATGTTTCTGCTCTCCTCACACCAAACAAAAACAACACACAAGCAGAGAAGCCCTTCTTACAAAGCTGAGCTAGTGAGTTAAGTAGGAGGAAAAGTAAACATACTGGTGCCAGTGTGGCTACTTAAAAAAATACACTTACCAACAATCAATTACATATATTTGAACTGTGTACAGTTCCAGCCAGGACCACCTTTCTAAAATGCACAGTGATTGGCAAATTCAACATGCACTAGCATTTCAGGTGCCTGCTAACAAAAATAATAAACAAACAAGTTCTAGTCACGTGAGTGCTGATCATTACATTACTTTTTTTGTCAAGCTTCCAACTGTTTCCATTTCACATCCCCCCAACCATATTGGTAACATCAATAGATAAGAGCACAGCCAGCCAATAGGAATACATACATACATATTCATTCCTAAGTGACCTTTACTGACCTGGGAAGTGTGAACACTTTGTTTCATTTTCTGTTGGTGTTCGTTAGTTTCCAGTTCCATTTCCCATCCCCCCAACCATCACCTCAGTGGTAACCTTGGTAACATCAATAGATAAGAGGGCAGCCAGCCAATAGGAACACATATTCATTCCTAACTGACCTTCAGTGACCTGGAAAGTGTTTATTTGTATCATTTTCAGTTAGTGCGCACTAAATCGAGTTAGTGCGCACTAACGGGGAGTTAGTGCGCACTAACTCGAGTTAGTGCGCACTAACACGATTTAACGATTTTTAACGATAAATCGTTAGAATTTCTATTGTATCGTGTTCTATAACGATTTAAGACGATATAAACATTATCGGACGATAATTTTAATCGTTGAAAAACGATTCACATCCCTAATGTACATTTGTTAGTCGATTTGTTTCATTCAATCCTGCAGCATGCATGTATCTCATGAATAGAGAGTAGACACAGAAATTGATAGTATATACACCCACATGCGTGCATACCACCAGTTTTGTGCGCTTACTCTACATTCACGAGTTAAACACGTACTGCCGAAACAAATGAAAGAAATCAACCAACCAACCAATGCACAAACCTAATAGCCAAATGTTACATGAGGGAGAAGACACCAGCCTGCATTTCACTTTTTTTTCTTTCCCCCAAGTTTTTGCTGTGGTAGTTTCTGCTGACCCCCAAGCTTTCCTCAGACAGCCTGCCCAGGTGCCTCAAGCAAGCCCTTTGACCTCATTTGAGATGTATCTTTAGCCAGTTTGGTGGCCAACAAGGGTTGCTACAGTAGCAGCAAACACTCTCTCTCTCACCAGCCTGAGCACACTATGTAGGCGTGTTACCTAACCCCAGGCCAAAATAACTTTCTGATCCATTCCTGGTTTCTCTCTATGGTATGCATAGACATATAGTTCTGATTTATTTAGGGGAAATGAATTGAAATATATGAACTTCAAATCCATGTACAGGGAGGATAATTTTCAAAGCAATTCCCATAGGTAAAACAGTGCTTTATCTACCGAAATAGGCTTTTTGAAAATTACTCATCCTAGATGCCAGTAAATTTATGCACATAGAACTTCTATGCATGCAAGTTTATCTGCAATGACAAAAGACATTTCTAGGAGTGGGCTTGAGGAACTATGCTGATGAGGAAGGGAAAGACTATAAGATTACCAGTAATAGACAATATATCCAGATCTACTTCAAAATATTTAGTAGTGTTTGGAGAAAATCAGTCACAAAATAAATATAAAATCAGGCTAGAAGGAATACCATTGAAATTCCATTTAAAAACATAAGAACGTAAGAAATTGCTATGCTGGGTCAGACCAAGGGTCCATCAAGGCCAGTGTCCTGTTTCCAACAGAGGCCAAAACCAGGCCACAAGAACCTGGCAATTACCCAAACACTAAGAAGAACCCATGCTACTGATGCAATTAATAGCAGTGGCTATTCCCTAAGTATAATTGATTAATAGCCATTAATGGACTTTTCCTCCAAGAACTTATCCAAACCTTTTTTGAACCCAGCTACACTAACTGCACTAACCACCTCCTTTGGCAACAAATTCCAGAGCTTTATTGTGCGTTGAGTGAAAAAGAATTTTCTCCAATTAGTCTTAAATGTGCTACTTGCTAACTTCATGGAATGCCCCCTAGTCCTTCTATTATTCGAAAGTGTAAATAACCGAGTCACATCTACTCGTTCAAGACCTCTCATGATCTTAAAGACCTCTATCATATCCCCCCTCAGCCGTCTCTTCTCCAAGCTGAACAGCCCTAACCTCTTCAGCCTTTCCTCATAGGGGAGCTGTTCCATCCCCTTTATCATTTTGGTTGCCCTTCTCTGTACCTTCTCCATTGCAACTATATATTTTTTGTATGCATTTATAAAATAGCCTGGAGCTCATACCAGTGCGCACAATTTTAAATGGACATGCGCTTGTGTCGCTTCTACCACGTGAGTGGAGGAATTTTATAAGGGATG
The DNA here is from genome assembly GCF_901001135.1 of Rhinatrema bivittatum. Classification (NCBI taxonomy): domain Eukaryota; kingdom Metazoa; phylum Chordata; class Amphibia; order Gymnophiona; family Rhinatrematidae; genus Rhinatrema; species Rhinatrema bivittatum. Next base: position 66,581,035 of record NC_042620.1, on the reverse strand, counting down.
CACGCGAATGCCATTCGCCATTTTCCCAGTTTATTGCTAGTTCGCCAAGTTTAAGGATAGAACTTGCAACCCCCACTAATTTAATAGCCACCTTTTCCTCATTATCTCAAACCCTTAAAACCCCGCTGCCTTGCCTATATTCTTTTGTTTTACTACTTACACGCCATCCATAACAGAAGTAAATTTATGCACCAGAGCAGGGGTCCACAACCACCGGTCTGCGGACCAGGACAGGGCCGTTGGGGTTTTTTTGCCGGTCCGCGGTGCCGCCAAGCACCGGCTGGTGTGTCGCGTGCTCCCGGTCTCTCCCGCTGCTCTTCCTTCCCTGCTTCCCTGCTGCTGTTGCCGCCGGGCTATCAGCACGTTCCAGCCCAGTGGGAACCACAGCGGTGTTAGAAGAAGCTGTGGCACCTGCAGCTGGCCTTTTCTCCTTCCCGCGACTGCCCCCCCCCCCCCCCCCCGTCACCCGGAGCAGGAAGTGATACACAGAGCGGTGTGCGGGAAGGAGAAAGGCCATGTGTGTGTGTGAGAGAGAGAGAGAGAGAGAGAAAGAAATAATGTTTGCTGGCACAAGTCCAGAGATGCGACCAGAATTGTACACAGTATTAAAGGTGCAGTCTCACCATGGAGCAATACAGAGGCATTATGACATTTTCCGTTCTATTCACCATTCCCTTCCTAATAATTCCTAACATTCTATTTGCTTTTTTGACTGCTGCAGCACACTGAGCCGACGATTTTAAAGTATTATCCACTATGATGCCTAGATCTTTTTCCTGGGTGGTAGCTCCTAATATGGAACCTAACATCATGTAACTATAGCAAGGGTTATTTTTCCCTATATGCAACACCTTGCACTTGTCCACATTAAAATTCATCTGCCATTTGGATGCCCAATCTTCCAGTCTTGCAAGGTCCGCCTGTAATGTATCACAGTCTGCTTGTGATTTAACTGCTCTGAATAATTTTGTATCATCCGCAAATTTGATAACCTCACTCGTATTCCTTTCCAGATCATTTATATATATATATTGAAAAGCACCGGTCCAAGTACAGATCCCTGAGGCACTCCACTGTTTACCCTTTTCCACTGAGAAAATTGACCATTTAATCCTACTCTCTGTTTCCTGTCCTTTAACCAGTTTCTAATCCACGAAAGGACATCGCCTCCTATCCCATGACTTTTTAGTTTTCGTAGAGGCCTCTCATGAGGGACTTTGTCAAACGCCTTCTGAAAATACAAATACACTACATCTACCGGTTCACCTTTATCCACATTTAAAAATACAATACTAGAAAGAGGAGTCACAACAAAATAAGAGTGAGGCTACTCACATACAAGTACATTTTCAAAGGGCTACACACATAAATATCTAGCTTTACGCTCATGGCCTGTTCTTGAGCATATCGCGCACATTTTACAACAGACCTGGCCACACGTGTAAACCCCAGTACACGCCAAAGTGCTGGGCCTCCCAGAAGGGTAGGGTCGGGCTGCCAGTTGAGACAGCACCATTAGCTACTGTCTTGGGGAAAGCCAGAGCGCAGAGTCTACTACAACAAAAATTATTATAGCTAGGAAAAGGTTAGGGTTCAGGGAAGAGAGGAAAGGAGAGGGGAAAGGGAAGGAAGTTTAGGTGGGGAATAGGGAAGTTTCCTTGCAGTCCGCTCCTTAATTGGAGCCTACTGAGAGGGAACTGGGGAAGCCCTACTCACATCGCCGTGCGTTGTCTTTTAAAATTTCCCCACTCTGGGCATGGAGAACACCACCCGCCCACATATGCACACACGGATGTTAAAATCCACCACACATGTGCACACGGATATCACATTTTATAATGAGGGCATGTTATACAATAGCCGTGTCCATGTGCGTGCACCAGGAAGCAAGCACGCACATGGATGCGCGTCTTTTTAAAAAAAATTTGACCCCATATTTCTTAAAATTTTGCTTTAATGGATTAAGTTGATTTAATTGGGAGATTAAATAGACTTGATACTTAAAAAGCAAGGGAAAGTCAGGAAAAACAGGAACAATATACTGCAGTACAGTAGGAACTGGGCCGCTGTCTTAAAACAAAAGTGATTAGAACAAGCTGATGAAGACTATAGTCATAGACACATGGCAGTACTGGAGTCTTAACTCAGAGGAGAAAGGCATTTGGGAATACAACCATATGCATGCTAAATAGAGATGTGTATTGTACCGGCAATCATTTCCGATTTGGTTTTTGTAGAACCTCTGGAAATTATGTTTCCCGCAGTTCTGACCAGTTTTTTTTTCTGCTGTCCCGATCCGAAAAAAACAAAACACCCTGATCCTTCAGATTTAATTATTTACAATCCACCACCCTCCTGACCCCCCAAAAACTTGCCTAAAGTACATAGTGGTCCAGCGGGGGTCCTGGGAGTGATCTCCCACTCTCAGGCCATCGGCTGCCAGTAAACAAAATGGCGCTGGTGGCCCTTTGCCCTTACCATGTGACAGGGGCTATCGGTGCCATTGGCCGGCCCCTGTCACATGGTAGGAGCAATGGATGACTGGCACCATCTTAAAAAATGGCACAGGCTTCCACTAATTAGAAATTAGTGGAAGCTAGTTTTATAAATGGTAAAGGTAATGGAATGTTAACATGCTGAAGGATTCTCAATAGTTTTAATGAGAGTAGGGTAATTTGGTTTTAATTGAGGGGTGTGGATTGTTTTTAATGGTTTTATGTATTGTACAAGTTTTTTGTATATATTATTATGCTGTGAACTGCTTTGATCTGCTTGAAAAGTATGCTATGAACATTATATAAATAATAAATGAAATAATATATATACACCTACAATACACACACACACACACACACTTATGCAGCAAAATGTTTATTCCTGGCTAAGGACCAAATCATACGGTATTAATCTAAACCACTTTGAAACTGAGGGGTATCAGATTTACACAATCCATGATTGAAACAGCTGGTAAAGATCACTGGAAATGCAAGCTGCAAATTATTCTCCCTCTGTTGGTCTCCCTCTTCGATGACATACCCCGTTCATCCTTCATCCTTCATCCCCCCCCCCCCCCCCCCAACACCTGATCTCTTCATTTGCCCTGTCTAGGCCCACTGCCTTTAGCTCCTTATATTTCTAATCATTGTCATTTTCCTTAGGAAAGAAAAAAATTCAACAATTTTGAAAATATACATGCTGCACTTTTTCTTTCACTTGCTATGAAAAAACAGTGACAGTTTTTTTTAAAGTCTTTGCTTTCCTGTGCTAATCTTTCTTTAAAGTTCAAACCCTTCATTCTGCAAGAATTCATGAGCCGGATAAATGGGAATATTTAGAGGGATAGCTCATTTTATTGTTGATTTTGTATTTTATGTTGATTGTTTTGCAACTGCTTTAGGCTAGTGGTAAATCTGAAATTGAAAAAAAAATAAATATTCAGCAATTTTTCTCCTGCTACCAAAAATGATACTCAGGTATACATGAGGACTAGTCTTGTACAGATTTATTCTAGAGTTTACTGTACATGATCAAAGTTGTCACAACAGAGGCCTGCAGCAAAGGAGTTTAGAGCTACAATATAATGGGGCCTTTGCACTAAAGCCTGCAATATTTATTGTTCAAGCCTCAGAGACTTTAAAAGGCTGTCTGCAGGGAAAAGCTAGCAGCATTTATTTTATAACCTGCAGAAACCATAAAGAGTTAGCAGAAAAAGTTAGCAGCATTTAATCTGCCAAATCTGCAAAGGGAACTTGCAGAGGAAGACCCTATGTCAATCAAGAGAACTGACATAAGGAACATATTGAACTTCAGCAGCTGGGTTAGTATTGCAGGATAACTGAGAAGTGTGATTAATTGTCAGGGTATGGACTAAAGAGGAATGCAATGAGGCAAAATAGACCTGAGGAAGCACCACCATTGGTCCACCAGAGTCAACTGAACATGTTTTTTCTGGTGTATGCCAATGGCCATTGTTGCCATTGCTGTAGTTAATCTGTCTGAAGACCACTTCGGGCATTCTGAAGCTTCAGCATGAACAGCTGTCATCATGTTGCTGTTCCTAAACTACAGGGTTCTCGTAGAAGGAGGAATGGTTTAATGTCAATGTCCTCATGATTTATGCATGGCAGATTTCCCTTCTCAGTGCTAATAGGATTGATTTGACAGGCCTGGTTGAGGTTTCTTTGATGCCAGTCTTTTTCTTCATTGGCATACATCTGAGACATGATCTCTTGTTCTAGTTTTCCCTCTTTTTGTACTTTATCTCCTCCTGAGGTCCAAATATTCTCCCACTTTTGCTCTAAGCACTGTCAACCAGTCTCATGTATCAGGTTTACTTTTAAAAAGGTTTGTAGTGATAGAGCTGAGCAATGAAGAAAAGGGGACTGTGCATGATAAGTTTATTATGTACATGCAAAGATGCTATTAGTACATAGAAGTTATAGTTATACAGGTTAGCATACATGTTGGCTGTTCATTAAATATTGAGGCTATTTTTAGCATGTATGTTCAAAATGTAGTACATCACACATTAAATGATGTTATTGCATGCACATTACATTTTTTAGCACATTCATTTTTAGTGTGTGTTTTGGTACATAGGCCTCAATCTTGGAATGTGTATATGTGAGAAGTAGACTGAATAGGGTGAGGGTTCTTACCAAGCTGCACAAAATAGGCTTTTTCTTATATCAAATACATACAAACAGAGGCGGTTCTATAATGAGGCAGCTGCCTAACATTTTGGAGCGGCAAAAAGTGCCCTCCAAAACACTCCTCGGGTAGCCATTTCACCTTGCTAACAGAGTGACTGGTATGTCGGTCAAATTGGCCATATGACCTCTACATTTGTGGTTCTCCACACGCTGGTGCGCATAGAAGTATGGGTCCAGAGGAGACATTATCAGAGCCCATCCCTCAGGCTGTTGAAGAAGGAGAGGCTGTGGGCTGCCAGTGGTTGAGAAAAGGGAACAGAAACTATAGGCATCTGCCGGAGCACAGACCGGACACGGCCAAGGAAGACATCAAGAAGGGACAACCAAAAAAGGATAAAAAGCACGATTGTGAGAGAGTGAGTCTGTGTGTGTGTGTGTATGTGAGGCAGTTAGCTTGTGTGTGTGTGTGTGAGAAAGAGGCAGCCTACTTGTCTGTGTGTGTGTGTGAGCGAGAAAGAGGCAACCTTGCTTCTTTGTGTGTGTATATGTGTGTATGTGTGAGAAAAGGGGGGGGGGGAGCCTGAATTTGTGTATTAGAGAGGGAGTAAGAAGAAAGTTTGTGCACCCACCCTATCTCCAGGTAATCCACGTAATCTTAGGTTGACTGGAAATCAAACATTCCCTTGTACATAGAGAGCAGGGAATATTTTTCAACCTTACTAGTATAACTATTGGGTGGTATTTGTTGTGTATCCCAAACACCAAAAAATAATTTCAAAAGAGTAAATTTTTAAAAAAATGCATGTTGTTCATTATTGGATATTCTATTCATCTGCTATTTTTATGTATTTGTTCTTTTGTTTAGTATGGTTTTACTATTATGTTTTATATTTCTTGATTTTGTTTGATGTTTTATGAAGAATAATAATATTTCTGTTTTTTATATACAGTGTCTGGCTTGTTGTGATTTCCATTTCTGTTTATCTATATATCTCTATTTATACTTTATGGTCTATTTAATCTATATTTGAAGGTTTATTTGTGTTCTGCCTACTTCAGACTGAGGTGAGGTATTCGCTTATGGTATAGATTATATCTAGGGATATATATAACGTTTGGCTTGTGTTTTCCTAAAGGAAAGTATTGTTGTTTTAGGGCTTGGTATACTATTTGCAGTGTAGCCTTTTATGTACTGTTTGAGTGCTGGCAGTTAGTGCTGTTTGGTATGGGAGGTTTACTATATTGTTATTGTTATTTAGTTTTCTTGTGGCTTTCTGAGGGCCAAGCCCAAAACTGACAAATTTTACAATAGGCCTAATACAAAATGAGTTCCAAACTATTTTTTTACTATTTTGCAGGGTTTATATAACATGTAAATAAAGTATACATGTTATATATTTACTTCAGAAGAATGTACTTTGAATGTCCTTTTTTCATGCAAAATCTAAGTATAAATGTGTAATTGTGTGTTTGGAGTGGGACTGGAGGTTGCAAGACTGTAAGGTTTGCCTAGGATGCCTAATATCCTTGCAACACTGGCTGCACTGGCTCCATGTGGGAAAGCAGAATTCCATCTGGAGCTGTGCCAACATGAGCCAAGCTCTCCCCAGTCTTGATTGCAGCAGTGATGCATACAATCTTGGCCACAGCTTCATTTTCTTTTTCTTATATCCTTGAGAAAGCAGTATGAATCAATTTTGGTCCCCTTTCCCCAGGGGTATGTAGGCAGAGCAGAGCCCAGAGAACCGTAAAAGCAGGAGACTGTAGCACACAGTTAATGAAAATGTGCTGGAATAGGGAAGACCTTGAGAAGTGGATATAAGCTACTATAATAGAAAGAGAGGAGGTAAGCCAGAAGGAAGTACCTGTGCAGTGTTAGTGAGGCTTCTGTCTGAGGTGACTAGGCAAAGCTTTGAGAGGAGCAGCTGGCTGTGGAACCAGTGAGTATTCTGGAGAGTATGTGTGCCAAGAAGGGGAAAGAATGGGAAAGGGAGGGGTTGCTGCAGGCAGAAGAAGAGCTGGCAACAAGTTTTAAATTTTACATAATGATGTGGAAGGATTGAGGGCAAGCGGACACTCACTGAACAAGCACAAGAGAAGCAGCACAGCAGCAATTGTCTTTAAGGTAAATTTAAAAAAACCCTGGCATGCTTGAAAACCAGGAGATACGTGTGAAACTCACCTCCAAAGGGAGATGGAGGTTAAAGAACATGCTACTATTTAAGTGAACTGCAAAAGAGAAAATAAAAGAGGACAATGCAGCTATGTAACATGATTTGCCAGCCCAAGAAACCCAGAATGAGATTGAAAAGGTTTCCAGACCCCTTACTGTGAAGATGCTTAAATGACCATTGAATAGATGAGTCAGAGACTCAGGTAGGGGATTTGCATGTCACAGCCTCCTGGACTACTGTTGGTGACTTGCAATGAAATACAACTTTAAATCAAACGATAGCAGAATCTTAAATTACAGAACTATGACTGAGAAAGTCTACATTGGAGAAGTCTGAATGAGAGAAAATTATCTGAGAGAACTGTACTGAAAAAACAGTCCTAGGAAGCAAACAGATTCTCACCCTGACTAACAAGGGGAGTCAGACATTTGGGTACCCAGCTCTTAGACATCATGAAAAAAAAGGCCAGGCAGGATGGAAGGGTGTTTACACATTCTCTTTCCATGGTCCTGCCTGGGTCTTGGCCTTTTGTCTGAGAGAAGGTGATCCTTCCAGGCTGGGTAACAGAGAATGATTGGCCATGAGCTTAGCAGAGCTAAAATCACTGAAAGTTGAGACTGCAGAAGGCCTGAATCACTGAATGTTAAGTAAGTCATGAGCCTAGTGGAGCTATAAATCCAAGTCAGGAAAAGCCCTCCTACCAAGGGAGAGGAAGTGAAGGATAGTAACAGATCCAGAGGCGGAGCAGTCCCCCAGGAAGGCATGGACCCCAGCAGCATTCCAGAACATATAAGATATTGCCATGCTGGGTCAGATCAAGGGTCCATCAAGCCCAGCATCCTGTTTCCAACAGAGGCCAAACCAGGCCACAAGAACCTGGCAATTACCCAAACACTAAGAAGATCCCATGCTACTGATGCAATTAATAGCAGTGGGTATTCCCTAAGTAAACTTGATTATTAGCCGTTAATGGACTTCTCCTCCAAGAACATATCCAAACCTCTCTTGAACCCAGCTACACTAACTGCACTAACCACATCCTCTGGCAACAAATTCCAGAGCTTTATTGTGCGTTGAGTAAAAAATAATTTTCTCCGATTAGTCTTAAATGTGCTACTTGCTAACTTCATAGTCCATCTATTATTCAAAAGTGTAAATAACTGATTCACATCTACTCGTTCAAGACCTCTCATGATCTTAAAGACCTCTATCATATCCCCCCTCAGCCGTCTCTTCTCCAAGTGGAGAATTCTCCAGGAGGAGAATTTGGCTCCCTCAGGAAAGTGTGGACCCCCACAACAGACTGGGAGTCAGAGTTAGGTCCCCAGGAGTGCATGGACCCCAGTGTTGGCATGGAACTTTCAGTGGAGCAGAAGGAGCACTAAGGAGATGGCAGTGGTTTAGATACAATGGACACCCCAGGCCAACATTGTCCACAACCCAGTTGCATCTTTTCACATGGGTGAGACTTGGAAAAAAAGGGGGGAGGATAATAATGGAACTTGATTAAGCGGGAACTCAAGAGGTCCATTCTATTCTATATGGTGGTATACTGTGGGGGCCAACAACCCCAAATTGTCAAATATTAAATGTCTTGCTACCTTCTAAAAATATATATAGTTGTGTGACCTGAAACTATTAACCATGAGTAGATAAGTGTGCTGTTTGACATCCTAATAGCAATGTTTATAATCATGTAAAAATGTATATACTTCTATAGTCTAATGAACCTGTATATATTTGTACATATTGCCAGCCTTATTCACAGTCCCATTTGTTTTCCTGGGAAGAAGGGAGGGAAATCCCACCCATTAACACCTTCTTCCACAGGTGGAGGCACCAGGCACCAAGAACGTGACAAATGACGGAGTCTGCCCTGGGGGGACTCCCGCTAGGCCAGTCCTGGACCCAGGAACACCCCATGTGGTACGCAGTTAAGAGGACATTACACTCGGACAAGTTGGGCTGGCGTGCGCTGGGCGGATTTTAAAAGCCGGCTGAGCAAGCGTATACTTGCTGCTTTGCATAGAAATGAAAAATTCCTAAAAAGGGGTGGGACATGAGCGTAGACTGGGCAGGGCACGGGCATTCCTGGATTTCACATTGAAATTAGTGCACAAATACTTATGCGCACAGGTGCGCCCTGGGGTCCCCTGCTGCATAAATGTATTTCTGCTATGAATGACGTGTAAGCTGTAAAACAAAAAAATTAAGGTAGATCAGCAGGATTTTAAAGGTCGGGACTAACAGGGAAGAAGGGAGCTAGTAAACTAGGGGAGATTGGAAGTCCTATCCCTTACCTGGGTGAACTGGGAACAAACTTGGAAAACTGGTAATGTAGTTGATGCACGTGTCTATTAAAATCACTCTAATTATACGGTAGAAGCAACATTTGCACACATGGGCACACGAACACTTAAAATTGCATGCATATGTGTACGCGGTCAAGGTATTTCACAATGTGCACACATATTTGTGTATGTTATAAAATGGCCACGTCCCTTGGTGCGGGCTGACGAATGCACCCACATGTGTGTCCAAGCACCTGTTTAGAAGTTACGGTCCATGTGTGTGTGTCTGAACCACTGGCTGTCAGTGCAGTTGTCTCATTAGTTGGCAACTGGTTCAAAAGCTGATTTGTTGGCAAAAAACTAACACTATCCAGGAATTTAGGATACATGAGAGATGTAACCAAACTTGTGTGATCCCAACTGATTTGCCTGGATGGAAGGGGGACTGCAGCTCAGTTTGCTCACCTCCACTGTAGGATGTGCTCTACTTAAGTTTGTTAGGAAAAATGTGAAATTTATGTTGGAGATTTTTTCTTAGTTCTGTCAGGCTCTAGATCACATGGTGTACATTTCAAAGATTAACTCAATGTGCTTTTGGGCACAGTTAAAGTACATGTCACACAGAAACCACACGAGCGAGTCACAGATAACCCTATGGACCAGTTTTGAAAATAATCCATCCAGGCCAATATTTGCCCTCAATCTACCCCTGCCCACTTCTCCAGGGGAAAATGTTGGGGAAAAAAATGGAGGCAGGTCTTAGGGTTCCTGGGAATGTGGCAGGATTGCCAGCTTCCTAGAAACATTATGACTGACTTATCTGCCACTCCTCTGGGAACTCTGACCTCTGCTTTCCCCCCTTATGCTGCATTTGAAATCACCTAAAGGGCCAGACTACAAAGAGACTCACCTTTGCTCCTCTTGATGACTTAGCCTGTTCTGTGCTTTGGGGGTGAGGGTGGGGGAAAGCACCATCTTATCCCTTGCCACAAGAGCAGATTGGCTTGAGCCACCACTGCATGCAAATACATCTGATGAATATTTATTGGGAACATTCTGAAAATGAGCTCTGTTTGGGGCTCTGTGGATAAGAAATGAGAACTCCTGGAATAGGGATCTTCTTCTCTTGCAATGAGAGCAGCCGTATGTGATGTAACCTGCTGGGTGTGGACGGAAGACCTATAGAAATCTGGTCCAGAAAGCAGAGAGTAGTTGGAAGAAGAAAGTGGACCAGCGAAGTTTGATTGCAAGAGACTTGCAGTTATTCATGTTTCTATTCTTATTCCTATTATTTAGAAAAATACTGTATCATTCATTGTTGCTACTGCTGCTATTTCTCCTAAGAAGCATATTTACCATCAAAGATGCTGATATTCAGTGCCACTTAGTCGAATAAGTACCTAATATCTGGTTGAATATCTGGTTCCATTCAGCGTTCGGCACATAGCAGGATAAATAAATACTTAGCTGGATAAACTACTTACTTCATCCAGCTAAGTGGTGGGCACATATTCAGTTAAGTTAACTAGATAGAGCTACTCAAAAGCAGGTCTAAAATTGGAAAGATAAGACGTATATGACTGACTAGAGATTTTTTTTTTTTATCAGAAACATATCTTAGCTGGGGGTCTCAATTTAAATTATCTGTAAGGTTAAAGTTCATGGGTGCCTACCCTGTCAACAACTTCCTAGCCAAGCCTTGCCTCCTCAGTCCAGCCAAGCCTCACCTTGTTTACCCAGCTATAACCCCCATAGAAAATGGGATCCAGAAGGAAGGGGCCTTAAGGGGGATACTGTTACGATTTCAGCTGCTATGCAACCTCCCCATACCCTGACTATGATGCCTCCCAACCAGCAGAAACCTCCAGTGAGCCCTACTCAGAACTGACCTCACCATCTCTTCAATGGTCTCATGACTCAGCCTGTCTTGCAGCCTCCCCTCCACCACAGGACCTCAGCAAGCATACTTTTCCAGCTGGCCAAGCTTCTCTTCTCTGTTCTCGCCCTGCTCTGGTCTCTGCCCTATGTAATCCAGCCCTGCCAGAGCCACCTTGTCAGTTCAACGAGTTACTTTTGTCTCCTTGTCTTGGCCTCTGTCTTTCTTGCTACTTTTCCTTTCTTGCCTTGTGGCCTTCAGGCCTTCAGCTCCAAGTCTTACCTTGCCTTGTGGCCATCCAGCCTTCTCACACCTTGCCCTGCCTTTCCTTGTGGCCCTTCTCACTCCATGCTTTGCCTTGCCTTGCTTTGTGGCCATCTGGCCTTCTTGTTCCTTACCTTACCTTCAGACCTTCTGCTCATTGTCTTGTCTGTCTTGTGGCCTCTCTGGCCAAATTATGTTGTCCAATGGCCTATGGTCCATCTGCTTAGCTGCCTTTGGGCATATTTCTCCTGTGTTCTCTGTTGTGTTGCTCAGTCCTTGTTCTGTCTAGTCTTGTTCCAGTCCTGTCCTGTTTTGGTCCTACCCTGTCTTTGTCTGGTGTTGTTGTGTCCTGTCCTGTCCTGTCCCAGTCCTTGTCCTATGCTTACTCCTAGACCCAGCCTGTCCCCAGTTTTGCTGTATCTAGCCTGTCCACAGACCTGCCTGGTCCAGCCTGTCCACAACCTTGCTGGACCTAGCCTGCTCATATACTTGCCTAGCCCAGCCCAGCCTGTCTACAGCCTTACCTGGTACTGTCTGTCTACAGCTTTGCCGTATCCTGCCTGTCCTTCATGCATCCTGCCTAGCCCAGCTTGTCCACAGCCTTGCCTGGTCCAGCCTGTCTACAGCTTCGCCATATCCAGCCTGCCCTTTGTTGCATCCTGCCTGGTACAGCCTGACTACAGTTTTGCCTAACCTAGGCTATTCATTGCCTTACCTGATTCAGCCTAATCTCAGACTTCCCATGTACTGCCACCATGTTGGACTTCTACTGGTCCCTAGCACCCAAAGGCCCAACCTGCGGGGAAGAGGGCTAACAAGGGAGAAGACTGTCATATGTCCCATCTTGCCATCTTGTGCTACCCCTCGAGCGATGTTCCCTGAACAGGGAGTACATAACAAAAAGAACCAGACTTTCATTACATTTTATATTTGAAAAGTATTTTACTAATAATCATCTGTATACTTATTATTACATTACATTATAGTACCTCTATCTCCTACTGAGGCACCAGTAAAGATGATCATGAATACACAGTTTTAAGTGGCAGGATGTGAATTCTATCACCAGTGTCTCATATATAGGATATAAGAGCAGGTTCTACCAGAAATAATATAAAATATTAGAGAACTAGAACCATATGGTATCTCAGTAGCATCATTGTGTACTGATATGCAGAGAATCTAGGTTCATTTTCTGGGTTGGCTGATTCTAGGGGTACTGAGGAGGCAGCGTTAATAGGCCAAGGGGGAAAAAGTCCCAGTCTTTGTAGAACGGTAAAAACCTAGTATTTGAAATTAGTTCTAATCATTGCAAGGTCACAAAAAGAGCCTTAGTTCATGGCCCCAACTGAGGACTAAGACTGCAATAACTGGGCGATGTGAATTAGGATGAAACATAAAATATAGGGGATAAATATCCAGTTAGTTCTGACTGAAGGTTCATGGCTCCAAAACCCAAGAGAGGCCATTTCTGACTAAAGTGAAAGTTCAAAAGGAGCAATAGTAAAATAATAATAATAATACAAAACTGCCAGGTAGCTCAGTTTTTAAGTGACACTATTTCCAGTGCAGAAAATATACAAGCAAACAAGGAAACTTTTTTTATATTTAACTTCAAAGGAACATTAGGATAGATACATGGTGACATTTTTCTTTAGGTGCACCAGCCAGAAAGGTTTCTGGATCAGATAGATAGATAATAGGGTTATGAAAGGAAAAACATTTAGGGGTAGATTTTAAAAGGGTTACGCGCATAAGGTACGCGTGTAACCCTTTTAAAACGCCCCTGCGCGCGACGAGCCTATTTTGCATAGGCTTGGTGGCGCGCGCAAGCTCTGGGATGCGCGTAAGTCCCGGGGCTTCGCTAGGGGGGCGTGTCGGGGGCATGTCGGGTGGGCAGCGTGACATTCAGGGCGATCCGGGGGGCGTGTTGGGGGGCATGGTGCCGGCCCGGGTCGGGAGATGGCATGTCAGCAGCCCGCTGGCGCGCGCGAGTTACGCCTGCCAGAGGCAGGCGTAACTTTTACAACAATGGTAAGGGGGGGTTAGATAGGGCTGGGAGGGTGGGTTAGGGAGGGGAAGGGAGGGGAAGATGTGGGGGGGTGGAAGGAAAGTTCCCTCCGAGGCCGCTCCGATTTCAGAGAGGCCTCGGAGGGAACAGGGAGCGCTCCCTGTTACGCGTCTTTATACACTTCAAATTGAATATATTTAAAACCTTTTGTGCGTCCCCCCCCCCCCGATGCAGCCCCTGGCGAAACTCGGGTCCGTGTCGGGGGACCCTCTGGTTTAAGAACTTGCCGATATATACAGTGGAGTTGCCGCTATAAATATTAAATTTTTTCTTGGATTTACAAATTGTTTGGAATCTTTGGGACTGTGGAATCTTCACTTAGCTCTCACTCCTGGTGTGGATTTGATATAGAGTGCTTTGCTATGCTTGGTGGCTTGTGTACTTGAAATACCTACCATCAAAACTGCACGATTAGACCTAACACATATACGGTTTTTTACTGTGTCTGGTCCCACTTTGTGGAATGCACTACCTGAATCCATCTGTCTTACTTCTTCCTCCAAAGAATTCAAAAAAGTCCTTAAAATCCATCTATGTTCCACTGCCTTGAATAAGGTAAATAAGCCATAATTCCTGTTTAGCTCTGTCTCTCTGCCTCTTTTAATTACACCCTAATTGAACTTCTGTACCTTATTTCTCCAATTTGTATCTTTTAAACTTTTAAAATCTATTTTATTGTATTTCACTCTCTTTTATTTTAGATGTAGCTGTAAACCGCTTAGTTTACATTTTGTTTGTATAGGCGGTATACAACAATGTTCAAATAAATAAATACATAGTTACAAAAAATAATGAAATTGGACTACCCAGGACCTCCTGCTCCTCATCTCTCTTACCCCTCAAAAACTGACAGGGCCAGGAACCTCCCAGGCCCCCACTTACTTTGTCCATGAGGGGGTTCCTGACAATGTGGCCAGCCCAAGGCCTAGCTCTAGATCTGGCTCTGGGGCTGGTTTGAGGTCTGTACCATTGTTGAAGCCTAGGCCATGGACTAGGTAGCTGCTTATGTTCATCCTGAGGCCTAAGCCCAGGGTCAAAGACAGAAACTAGCCCAGAGGTCACACCTCCTCGCCAGGCCATGGCCAAGACCTTGGTCTAGACTCAGGCCTGATGCTAAGGTTTTGCATGGAGGTTGAGTCCCATCAACAAAGCCTTGGCCTAGCCCAAGCCTGACTCCAGAACCCCAGCTGAAAGTCAGGGTCTTGTCATAGAAGTTGAGGCCTAGATCTAGGTCTGAAGACAGGACCTGGACCAGAGGCTACATCCCATTTCTGAGGCTGAGTTCAAAGCCTAGATTGTAGCGCAGGCACAGGTCTATTGCCAGGGTGCATCCCAGAAGCTGGTTCATATTGCCAAGGCCTCAGATTAGACTAAGGCCTAATGCCAGAACCCAGCTCAGAGGTTGGGTCCCAATACCAGGGCCTCAGCCCAAGCCTGGCGCGATGCTGAGTCCCATCCCAGAGGCTTAGTCCAATCATCAAGATCTTGACATAGGTCTAGGCTTCATGCCGGGGCCCAGCATGGAGGCCAGATCCCATTGCCGAGGACTCAACCTAGGCTTAGGCATAGGCCTGTACATCAAAATGTCATTCTCTGCTCAGGAGGAAGGAGCCAGTGTGAAGTCAATCCAGCACATTTTCCAAGCAGAGGATGTCATTGCAACTGTATCTTGTAAGTGTAGGCCTGGTCTCTGCCCTCAGGCCTGGGGCTAGACTGAAGTGATAAGGCCCTGGACCCTGGCATTGTGCCTGGGCCTGAGCAGAGGCTCAGTTTTGTCAAGAGGACCTGGCCTAAGACTTAGGCCTCAGAGATGGGACCTGGCTTCTGGGCTGGGACCTGGAATTGGGCCTTGGTGATGGGACTCAGATTTGGGTAGAGCCTCAATGCTGGGCACGGCTTATTGAAAACCACAGTTGTCTCACTACTGCCAAATTACAAGCACCGATTATGGCTCATTGTTTAGAAAAGTCCCATAAATTTATGGATCTCAAGTGGATGGTAATTGATAAGATTCTCATGAATAGCAGGGGGGGAGATCCACAACCTCTATTAAATTTAAGGGAACAACAATGGATATTCAAATTGAACACAGTAAATCCTGCTGGTTTAAACCTAGCAATTGAATGGTATTCAATTATTTGAAACACGTGCTGATTGATTGACAGGTAGGCGCTTTAAATGCAGTTGCATAGTCCGACTTCCGGTTAACG
This sequence comes from Rhinatrema bivittatum, assembly GCF_901001135.1. NCBI lineage: Eukaryota > Metazoa > Chordata > Amphibia > Gymnophiona > Rhinatrematidae > Rhinatrema > Rhinatrema bivittatum. The sequence goes on along the minus strand of NC_042620.1, from coordinate 66,565,497 downwards.
TACACGGCATACAGAACTCACAAGCTGAAGAAATGGTTCTGCTGTAGTAAGTTAGCCACTACGTTTAATTACCACTTGCTTTTTCCTGAATGAACATTTAAAAATATTACTGCAGTAAATCACCAATTTGATCAAAAGGATCACAATTTGATATATAAGCATATTTGCAAACAATCTAAAAAATATCAATGACCTATGATTAAACATTGGCATACTTTGGAATGTGTTTCTACACAAAATGGCAATGCCCTGTATGATGGTCATGATCTCTGAATACGTGAGATAAATTTGTGGTGTGTAAGTTGATACGTTTATTGTTTTGAAGGTTCATATAATACCAGAGTCATAACTGCATTAATATTAGAAGCCCATCTAAGATCAACCTCCATTTTGGAGATTTAGAAGGCTGCAGCATAGACTGCAATTCATACATTTCCTTTTCAATATTCTTCATATTGACTCCTAATATGGCAGTATGGTTATTCTGTCCTTCAAAGTATATTCTAGTTTACGTTATAACGTCATCCTTCCTAGGACCAATTCTCATTTCAGGTTGACCTCATCTTAAAAGAAAAGACAAGGTAGATGGGGGGGGGGGGGGGGAGTTGCCCACAAATATATATTTTATCTACCCATTTACTGTCTGGTTGTTGTAACTTTCTCTCTTTTTTTTTTTTTTTTTTAGCACAAACCTAATCTAAGGATTCTCACTTGTGTGGCTGATACATTCTGCTTGTTTATGGCGAAAGCTAAGGGTTTTTTGTTGTTGTTGTTGTTGTTGTTTTTTCCTTAAATAGGTGTTTTCATGGACAGCACTATGATCAGCTACACATTCCCTCCCTCCTCTCCTTTTGGAGTCATCATGAAACTGAAGGGTCCCACAAGGGCAGTGGGCAGGCAGGGAATATCAGATAAATGCTCCCGGGCTTTCCTACACTTTTGGAGAAACATTCCATGCCAGTGCCATCAAAACGATATCTATTCTGAGGTCCATGGATTAGACTCATTATAGATAAGCAACTTAGTTTTTCCTTTCCTCAGAATGCAGAAAAGCAAGTAGCAATTTAATCCTGTTAAAAATCTTCAGTGAGTGAGTGCATTTTGCCATCACAATCCTTTCAGGATTATACCTCGCACTGGAAAACGGGTTCAGGAGGTTTTTTTACTGGCTAGCTGAGGGATGATTAGGGATGTGAATCGTTTTTCGACGATTAAAATTATCGTCCGATAATTTTAATATCGTCTTAAACCGTTATGGAACACAATACAATAGAGATTCTAACGATTTATCGTTATAAATCGTTAGAATCGTGAGCCGGCACACTAAAACCCCCTAAAACCCACCCCCGACCCTTTAAATTAAATCTCCCACCCTCCCGAACTCCCCCCAAATGACTTAAATAACCTGGGTGTCCAGCGGCGGTCCGGAACGGCAGCGGTCCGGAACGGGCTCCTGCTATTGAATCTTGTTGTCTTCAGCCGGCGCCATTTTCCAAAATGGCGCCGAAAAATGGCGGCGGCCATAGAACAACACGATTCCACGGCAGGAGGTCCTTCCGGACCCCCGCTGGACTTTTGGCAAGTCTTGTGGGGGTCAGGAGGCCCCTCCCAAGCTGGCCAAAAGTTCCTGGAGGTCCAGCGGGGGTCAGGGAGCGATTTCCCGCCGCAAATCGTTTTCCGTACGGAAAATGGCGCCGGCAGGAGATCGACTGCAGGAGGTCGTTCAGCGAGGGTTCCGGCGCCTCGCTGAACGACCTCCTGCAGTCGATCTCCTGCCGGCGCCATTTTCCATACGGAAAATGGCGCCGGCCATACGCGTATGGCCGCTGGACCTCCAGGAACTTTTGGCCAGCTTGGGAGGGGCCTCCTGACCCCCACAAGACTTGCCAAAAGTCCAGCGGGGGTCCGGAAGGACCTCCTGCCGTGGAATCGTGTTGTTCTATGGCCGCCGCCATTTTTCGGCGCCATTTTGGAAAATGGCGCCGGCTGAAGACAACAAGATTCAATAGCAGGAGCCCGTTCCGGACCGCTGCCGTTCCGGACCGCCGCTGGACACCCAGGTTATTTAAGTCATTTGGGGGGGGTTCGGGAGGGTGGGAGATTTAATTTAAAGGGTCGGGGGTGGGTTTTAGGGGGTTTTAATGTGCCGGCTCACGATTTTACGATTTTTCACGATATTTTACCCCCCCAAACGGCAACAATACGATTCCCTCCCCCTCCCAGCCGAAATCGATCGTTAAGACGATCGAGGACACGATTCACATCTCTAGGGATGATACAGAAACTGCCCTATAGCCCTGCTTGCTGCAAATATACCATTATGCAGACAGATTCTAACCTCGCTTTTCTGCTTTCAGTACCAGATGCCCTGGAGCAAACTCTGACACAAAGCAAATGCTTCATCACTCCTGACTGGTCCACACTGCTTTCAGTAGCTCTCTAAGATTCCCAGATATCAGGGTGCACCTGTCTGACTGATCAGATTCAGTGTCTGATTGACTGAACTTTAAGGGACCTGTTAGATTTCTATTTCATTCTAGCTCCTAATGCCTGCAGAATTTCTCTTGAAAAAAATGGGACCTCCTTATGGTGTTCTCTGTCACAATGATTTCTGTATAATGGCTGAAACATTTAGACCTCTGCAGTTTCTCTTTCCCCTATACTAACAGAAATTTCTTAATAAGGGGTGTCACAACAGTATAGTGGAACTCTCAATGAACTATATGTTGTTATCTTTAATACTTTTTTACCCTAAATAAAAAGTCTGGGTGTTTTCCTTATGTTTTTCCCTTAAGGGGTTATGTGTAATAGAAAATCAATATTTAATTATGGCCAAAAAGAGTAACTAGAAACACAAAATTGAGGTCACATTCAAATAGATAGCAGGGATCTCTATTATACTGTTGTTATATATATTCCCAAATTTCTCACATCAGGAATTGAGTCTATTGATAAAAAGCTGTGAATCTTCCTTATAATATTCCAGTTAAATGCAATTCAGCATCTCAGAATCAAAAGTTACGCCAGTGTGTTACTGCAGGTAAGGTTACAGTCCTAAAATAAAATACCAGATATTCTGTATCTGCCATCTTGCACATTAATCTCGATGATCCTAACTCTTTAAAGAAATCTTCCACCACTAAAGATTCTTCTTTCCCACAGCATTTATATTTCTATTGTAATAAGTCCTTTGATTGCTATGGTCCATAAAGATAACCTTTTCTCTCTAAATAATAACTATCAGTTTTGAAGGGTAAAAAATGCAATAAACCCATTTATTACAAACTCCCATTTTAGGAGCATATGTCCCAATCCTGTGCTTACAAACATCTGGAAAGAATTGATGCCTACAAAGTGTACCCTGCTATTAAGTACTATAATAGCTGAACAAAGTGCTTCCTTCTTTCCTGTTCTTAGGTTTGGTTGAGGATAGTGTTATCATACTTTTGCAATGATTCTAAGACTTTCTTCTTACACTTTCCCAGTTTTCTTTTACAAATAATATATTATCTTACCTCTTTCTACACAAAACATTACCATTTGTCTCTCACTATAGCATTATGATCTTGAAGAATACCAGGAATGAGAGAACTTTAAAAAGAGTTTTTAGGTGCTGGTGGTATGAGGTATACCTTTACTTCTTAGCTGCTCTGGGCTCGATTGTCTTTATTCTTCAGTTGTAGATTTTCAGGTCATATGGATAAGGTAGCGTGTGTTTGTCACATTAGCCCAATGTACAGAAACAAATATATGTATATGAAATATAATATAATACATATAACGTGATATCTTTTTATTTATTTTCTCTCTACAATTCCCCACTAAGTACAGGGTTACCATTAAAAGGCTAATTTCTGTTTTTCTTCAAACCTGACCATTTGGCAGAATTTGCTAAGTCACAATCTCCCCTAGCATTACCAGAAGATGTGGTAAAAGCTTTTAGTTTAGCTGCATTTAAAAATGGGTTGGACAAGTTCCCGGAGAAAAAGTCCATAAACCACTATTAAGGCGGAGTTTCAGATATCCACTGCTTATTCTTGGGATAAGCAGCTAGGGATCTGTTTACCCCTTGGGATCCTACCAGGTACTTGTGACCTGCATTGGCCACTGTTGGAAACAGGATATTGGTTTTGATGAACCCTTGGTCTGACCCAGTATAGCAAGTCTTATGTTCTTATGTTATATATGTACTTTCCAAGGAACGTTTACCCCCACAAATATCTGTTTTTCAAATAATGTATTTTCACCCTCTTGTATCTATTTCTTGAGGTCATGATCATAGATGTAAAGGCTTGTATAATATCTTGTAAATGTATATTTTCATTATGTAATTTTTTTCAGTACCTGATTCTGGCAATGCTTGTTCTGTAACTTACCTTGTAAAGTTTAATTAGTATAATAAGAGCCATTAGAGATATCACACATTTTAGTATTTCCCTTCTGTCTACCAAATTCTATACACTGTAAAATTCTTATTCAGTAATGATCATCTTGCAGCTGAGAGAATAGGATATTACTCACTTCAAAAGAAAGCTAGGTCAATCCACACTTTGTGATCTGCAGACCATGATTCATAAGCTTCTTTAAATATCTTTCTTTGAAAATCATCCTCCTACATGTAGACAACTTCCAAGATCTCTAACTTGGGCCACCTACTTTATTCTGATACTTTTTATTTTTAGTGCCATTGTTTCGTTCTTTACTATTTTAAGGAATCAAATACCATCCCCAACATAGTTCTGCTCTTCCCTCTAATTTTTTCTTCAATGTCATAATGTGAGTATTCATTTACCCAGTTTGGTATCTCATAGCTGGAAAACTTCAGACTTGCCATATGTTGCTTCTTCCTCCATACCCAGTTTCAAGCTTGTTAATGTAATTGTTTAGCACATGTTCATGCTATTGAAAGAGTATTTTGCACCCTAAGCAAACTTTGCTCATTCATCCTCACCCTCAACTTACCTAGTGGTGGCAGCTTCAACACAGTGCTCCTTCCTACCACCTCTGAGCTACATTCTGGCAGGATTTTTCCACTCCTAAAATTCTGGTGCTCTGGGTGACCACCTAGTTTACCCAGTGGAACATCATCCCTGCACATATTACCATAATTACACCAATGATATTTAATTCTGTCTTCTGTCTTCAACCATCTTCCTTCTTGCCTCTTCACTGTATCCAAAGGACTAGCAAATTATTATCTAAAATGAAATATGACTAAAACCTTTGTGCTCTCCTTTCCTGAATCCTAATCTTTTCATCAATCCTACCACTTTTTTTTCTCTCTTAAACCCTTGATTTTCATATTTAATTCTCCCACTCTACTTACAATGTTGAACTTGTCACCTGTCTTCAACCATCACATTTGATCTATCACTAATGGTTATAACTTTCACTTCATTAACTTGTTTAAATTATGACTGTTATGTTTCATCTTTTCTGCATCTTTATCAATGGATGGGAGAATGAGAGAGATGTGGATCAGCAGTGGATCAATCTAAAAGGAGCAATCACCAAGGCAACTACTCTTTATGTTAGAAATGTAAAGAAAAGCAAAAGGAAAATGAAACCTATCTGGTTCTCAAACGAGGTGGCTGACAAAATTAAAGCTAAAAGAACAGCATTCAAAAAATATAAAAGATCCCAAAGGGAGGAGCACAAAGAAGAATATTTGATTCAACTGAGGGAGATGAAGAAATTAATCAAGTTGGCAAAAAGTCAAGCGGAAGAGAGGATTGCCAAGGAGATAAAAAATGGTGACAAAACATTTTTCAGATACATCAGCGAAAAGAGAAAAGTCCATAGTGGTATAGTGAAATTGAAAGGTGGAAATGATCAATGTGTGGAGAGAGACGAAGAAATGGCAGAAATATTAAATGAATACTTCAGCTCTGTATTCACTAAAGAAGACCCTGGAGAAGGACCATTTCTACACAAGAAGCTGGAGGGTAGTGGAATAGATGAAAATCATTTTACAGTAGAAAATGTATGGGAAGAGCTAAAGAATCTGAAAGTGGACAAAGCCATGGGGCCTGATGGGATTCATCCAAGGATTCTGAGGGAGCTCAGAGATGTGCTGGCGGGTCCGCTGTGTGACCTGTTCAATAGATCCCTAGAAACGGGAGTGGTGCCGAGTGATTGGAGAAGAGCGGTGGTGGTCCCGCTTCACAAGAGTGGGAACAGAGAAGAGGCTGGTAACTACAGACCGGTTAGCCTCACTTCGGTGGTGGGAAAAGTAATGGAGTCACTGTTGAAAGAGAGAATAGTGAAATATCTACAGTCCGGAGAATTGATGGACCAGAGGCAGCATGGATTCACCAGGGGAAGATCCTGTCAGACAAATCTGATTGACTTTTTCGACTGGGTAACCAAGGAATTGGATCAAGGAAGAGCGCTAGATGTCATCTACTTGGATTTCAGCAAAGCTTTTGATACGGTTCCGCACAGGAGACTGGTGAATAAAACAAAAAGCTTGGGAGTGAGTGCCGAAGTGGTGACCTGGATTGCAAACTGGTTGACGGACAGAAGACAATGCGTGATGGTAAATGGAACTTTCTCTGAAGAGAGAGCGGTTTTAAGTGGTGTACCGCAAGGATCGGTGTTGGGACCGGTCCTGTTCAATATCTTTGTGAGCGACATTGCGGACGGGATAGAAGGTAAGGTTTGTCTTTTTGCGGACGACACTAAGATCTGCAACAGAGTGGACACGCCGGAAGGAGTGGAGAGAATGAGACGGGATTTAAGGAAGCTGGAAGAGTGGTCGAAGATATGGCAGCTGAAATTCAATGCCAAGAAGTGCAAAGTCATGCATTTGGGGAGTGGAAATCCGAATGAACTGTATTCGATGGGGGGGGAAAGGCTGATGTGCACGGAGCAGGAGAGAGACCTTGGGGTGATAGTGTCTAATGATATGAAGTCGGCGAAACAATGCGACAAGGCGATTGCAAAAGCCAGAAGAATGCTGGGATGCATAGAGAGAGGAATATCGAGTAAGAAAAGGGAAGTGATAATCCCCTTGTACAGGTCCTTGGTGAGGCCTCACCTGGAGTACTGTGTTCAGTTCTGGAGACCGTATCTACAAAGAGACAAGGACAAGTTGGAGGCGGTACAGAGAAGGGCGACCAGGAAGGTGGAGGGTCTTCATCGGTTGGCATACGAGGAGAGATTGAAGAATCTAAATATGTACACCCTGGAGGAAAGGAGGAGCAGGGGTGATATGATTCAAACTTTCAGATACTTGAAAAACTTTAACGATCCAAAGACAATGACAAACCTTTTCCAACAGAAAAAAATCAGCAGAACCAGAGGTCACGAGCTGAGGCTCCAAGGAGGAAGACTAAGAACCAATGTCAGGAAGAATTTCTTCACGGAGAGAGTGGTGGATGCCTGGAATGCCCTTCCGGAGGAAGTGGTGAAGTCCAAAACTGTGAAGCACTTCAAAGGGGCATGGGATAAATATTGTGGATCCATCAGGTCCAGAGGACGCATATAAAGAGCAGGTAGTAAAATACTGCACGGAGCGGCAGTAGCCACAGAGGCATTCACGGAGCGGGATGCCAGTGGCCAGTGGTAGGTGTCCACCTTCATGGAGCGGAAGGATGTAGAGCTGTCATCTCCCAATTAAATAAAAAACAAAAACAAAAAACAAAACAGGGATGGGATCCATCAGGTCTAGAGGACACATATAAAGAGCAGGTAGTAAAATACTGCACGGAGCGGCAGTAGCCACAGAGGCATTCACGGAGCGGGATGCCAGTGGCCAGTGGTAGGTGTCCATATAAAGAGCAGGTAGTAAAATACTGCACAGAGCGGCAGTAGCCACAGAGGCATTCACGGAGCGGGATGCCAGTGGCCAGTGGTAGGTGTCCACCTTCACGGAGCGGAAGGATGGAGGGCTGTCATCTCCCAATTAAATAAATAATAAAAAAAACCCAGGGATGGGATCCATCAGTTCTAGAGGACGCATATAAAGAGCAGGTAGTAAAACACTGCATGGAGCGGCAGTAGCCACAGAGGCATTAACGGAGCGGGATGCCAGTGGCCGGTGGTAGGTGTCCACCTTCACAGAGTAGAAGGATGAAGGGCATCCATCTCCCAATTAAAAAAAGAAAAGAAAAAAAGAAAAAAAAACAGGGATGGGTTCATGGGCTTATAGGTATTACCAATTATTAGGCTTTTCAATATTTGATGATAGTTAATGTGACTTTCAAGGCATTCTTCACTTTCGGTGCATGTCCGGCATGACTCCTTGCTTCAATGACAGGGGAAAAGAAAAACTGATACTTCACACATTTCCAGCATTGCCCTCTGCTTCATGGCAGAGAGCTATGCTGCCGCTTACCCAACTAATCAAACTTAATATTTCACTTGGAAGCAGCTCCAGCACTGCTCTCTACATTAATGGTGGGGGTGAAAAGGGAATTAGAACATAAGGTTACTAAGAGCCAAGAGAAACAGTTAAGTATGAGAACAAATGTGTGAAGCTTGCTGGGCAGACTGGATGGACCGGTTGGTCTTCTTCTGCCGTCGTTTCTATGTTTCTATGTTTCTATGATTTCAGACTATCATGACCAGATTACAGCAATATACATTTTATAATGTTTACTCACTTATGGATTGATTCTTAAATGCAACACTTTCAATCTCTATTCTAACTTTCCGCAGTTCTAAATTTCAGCTGTGTTCTTCCAGTTAAGAACATAAGCACATAAGACATTGCCATACTGGGTCAGGCCAAGGGTCCATCAAGCCCAGCATCCTGTTTCCAACAGTAGCCCCTTCAGGCTACAAGTATCTGGCAAGTACCCAAAAACTAAGGGGAAGATTTTTAAAGTTAGGCACGTGGGGTACATTTGTGCGTGCTTCACGGCGCTCCGATGGAGCGCACTGTTAGCCGGCATTTGGACGCGCATTTTCGATGCGCTAGCTTTACCCCTTATTCAGTAAGGGGTAATAGCGCGTCGAAAATGCACGTCCAACCCCCCCGAACTTAATAGTGCCCACAACATGCAAATGCATTTTGAGGGCCCTATTAGGTATTCCTGCGTGATTTAGTAAGTAAAATGTGCAGCCAAGCCACACATTTTACTTTCAGAAATTAGCGCCTACCCAAAGGTAGGCATTAATTTCTCCGGGCACCGGGAAAGTGCACAGAAAAGGAGTAAAAACTGCTTTTCTGTGCATCCTCCAACTTAATATCATGGCGATATTAAGTCGGAGGTCCCGAAAGATACAAAAAGTAAAAAAAAAAATGTTGAAATCGGCCCGTGGCTCTCGGGTAGAAAACCGGATGCTCAATTTTTCCGGCGTCCGGTTTCTGAGCCCGTGGCTGTCAGTGGGCTCGAGAACCGACACCAGCAAAATTGAGTGTCGGCTGTCAAACCCGTTGACAGCCGCTGTTCCTGTCTAAAAAGAGGCACTAGGGACGCGCTAGTGTCTAGAGATGTGAATCGGAACCGGAATCGGTTCCGATTCCGATTCACATGTGGGGTTTTTTTCATCGGGCCCGATCACGGTTTTGTTTATCGGCTGCGCCCGAGCCAATAAACAAAAAACCCACCCCGACCCTTTAAAACGAATCCCTTTGCTTCCCCCACCCTCCCAACCCCCCCGAAAAACATTTTACAGGTACCTGGTGGTCCAGTGGGGGTCCCGGGAGCGATCTCCCGCTCTCGGGCCGTCGGCTGCCACTAATAAAAATGGCGCCAATGGCCTTTGCCCTTACCATGTGACAGGGTATCCGTGCCACTTGGCCGGTCCCTGTCACATGGAGGGAGCACTGGATAGCCGGAAGCATCTTTAAAAATGCCCGCTCTCCCGCAACTTTTACTGTATCGGCCCGATAATCATTAGCAAAACATGCTGAACTCACAAGTAATCTATCTCTCATGCAAAGAGGGGTTGGGGTGACTGTGCTATTGAATCCACAGTCTATTTCTTTTGCGCCACGTCTTTGCAATCCCGGCCATTGAAGCCATCTTTCATTGGTGCTGTCGGCACATGTTTTGGCTGGGGCCTCCATTCCGTAAAAGACCGTGGACCCTGACTATCTGCTTGCTGTTCTATTGCTGCCCACAGCCGTTGAAGCGAGGGGTGGAAATTCTGCTGCCCTCACATGACGGGGGCATATCACTAATCAAGTCTAACTCGCATGGTGGACTCTCTTTGTTTTGTCCCCTTTAACCCTAACCCTGCTTGTTCTTTGACTACCTAACTGTACCTACCATATGCTGCAGCGAGGGTGGGTGGGTAAGCTGCCAGTGCATTTGATGAAAAGGGGGTTTTACCTGTAGGGGATGCCTTATATGCTGCCCAAGGCATCCAATGGTAAGAAGTTCCCCCTCCCCCTTCTCCCTTCACATGGCCTTCCCCCCAGCCTTTTCCTTATGTCACCTTTGTAACCCTCCTACCCTTCTTTTTCTTTCCCTTTCCTTCCTTTTGGCCTAGCCTGCAGTCGGTTGTCCTGCACATAATGTGCCGTGCCCCAGAAAACAGTCCGTTCAGCAGGGAACTCAATATGTGCAGATTCAAACCTCCTTTTCACCCCCTTCCCCCCCCCCCCCCCCCCATGCCCTTCTTCCCCGGGCTTCCTTACGCAATCTATATAATGAAGACGTTAGGCTTATTTGTGATATAACAGCCTTCATGTGGGTGTATTGAGGCTGCAGCACAAGCTTAACATGCTAGTAACTTATACAACCAAATATCAAACTTACATAATCGTTATCAAAACATGGTGAACTTCGCATTACATAATTGTTATCAAAACATGGTGAACTCGCAATTAGTCTATCTCTCATGCAAGGAGAGGTTGGGGGTGACCATGATGTTGAATCCGCCACCTATTTCTTTTGCTCCATGTCTTTGCAATCCCGGCTGTTGAAGCCATCATCCATTGGTGCCATCGGCACGTGTTTTGGCCAGGACCCCCATTCTGTAGAAGTCCGGGGACCCTGACTATATGCTTGCTGTTCTGTTGCTGCCCCTGGCCATTGAAGTGAGGGGTGGAAATTCTGATGCTTCCACATGCCTGCGGCTGCGGCATATCACTGCTCAAGTCTAACTTGCATGGTGAACTCTCTTTGTTTTGTCCCCTTTATCCTTTGGTCACCCCACCATGGTCTTCGGTGATGAAGCTTCAGTCACTGGGAAGACCTCCCCCTGCTTTGTGCTGCAGCCATCCCTGTCTGATATAGTTTCAAGCGTGTCTTGTAGACCAGAATTGAAGATGTCTAGGCCTATGTCAGACAGAAGTACTCTGTCCAGTCTAAAAAGGCCTGGGCACTATTCGTCGATCATTTCATGTGATATGGTGAAACCTCCGATGACTGGCATAAAGCGAGTCATCAATTTGTTTATCTTCTGCCGTGTCTTATCAATAGCTATCTGTGAACGCTCCCCTTTCCATATTTGCCTGGGAATGATGCAGGACCATATGATGCTTGTTTCCGGCAATAGTTCAGCAATGGTTATGCAGTCCTTTTGTATCTTTTGCATCAGCTCAACGCTGCAGGTGGATGTAAGGTCGTTTCTATCCAAGTGTAGGATTATTGCATGTGGAGAGGGGTGTGTATTCCTCAACTGCAGGATTGTCGGCCTCAGTTGGTCCCACATCATGCCCAGATGCCCATTCCATATTATTGCCCATTTTAGAACTGCCATACCCAGGTGTAGCCCTAATGGCCGTAATTTTGCCCTTCCCTTAGCTTGGCTGACGAAGGAATGACAGATGATCCAGACGTGTCGCAAGTGATGCACTATGCCTGGAATGTAAAATTGGTATTGGATTAGGGCAGTCAGAAATTAAAATATTCTTCTGGTCTGATATAAGACAGGTATCTCTTCAATTTCCATCTACCAATTATTTTTATGGCATCAACAGACAGACCACAGGCTGATGCTATGGTTGCAGCCCCTATTCTAAATGAGTGGGAGGTATAACCCACAGCTTGGATGCCTGCTGCATTAAGTGCGAGTTTCAGAACCCATGAGAACTGAAAATCCGTGAGGGGGCAACAATTTTCATGAATAAGTAGGGGGCCCTCGACTTTTGGGCGCAATGCTAAGAACCATTTTACATTCGTTACCGGGAAAATGCTGTTACATAACTACCATAATTGAATCTTGGAGCGATGGATGATAATTGTCACTTTATTGCATGTTATCCCCATGTCTTATATCTGTATGCCCGAGCACTCTGCCTCTTTCCAGGACCTGCAACTAGCTCGCTGATCCCTAGGGCAGCAAAAAAGGCGCAGCTAAATAGGTTTGCCTCATAGTGGTTGTGGCAGATGAGGTGTAATGTTTGCATAATTCTTTTCAAATGCTCAAAAGTGATATGCCATCTTGTATCTCATGACCTATTGGCTGCCTTTCCCCAACCTTGCATGATTCTTTGAATTGCAAATTGAGTCATTGGGTTTCCACTGTTTAATGCCTTGGAAAAAAAGACGATGCCAGCTAGGCGGAAAGCTACTGACCGGGCTAGCCTTTCTTTCTTTCATTGGATGATATATTGTGCGAGAATATTGGTGCTGATAGGCCACCTCAGGATCATGTTCTTCTTTCCCAGGAACTTCCGAAAATCTGATATGGCTGTGATGTAGCTCTTCCTCGTGTTGTCGTACAGTGAGTCCAGGATCATTCTCCAAACCTCAGAGGGCCAAGTCTCCATACTTCTGCTGGCTCTGGACTCATGATCCTTTCTGCTTCTGGTGCCAGTGACCTGAAATAAGCCCACTTCTGGCGAGAGAGAGAGTCAGTGATAGAATTTTCTACCCCTGGGATATGCACTGCACGAAAGGTGATGTTGAATTGTAGGCTTGTTAAGACAAGCTTTCGGAGGAGTGCTATCCCCCCTGGGGTTTTGGTAGATAGCCTGTTAATGGCCTCAACCACAGATATGTTGTCACATCTGAATATTATTGCAGCATTGCGCAGTTGGGCACCCCATATCAGTAAGGCAACTGGTATGGGAAACATCTCTAGGAATGTGATGTCTTTTGTGACCCCTTGTTCATGCTACTGTGTTGGTCATTGTTCTATGCACCATGCCCCCTTGAAGAAGATACCAAACCCCACCCCTCCGGATGTGTCTGTAAAGAGTTCTAGGTTGCTATTGAACCTTGGGGGTCTGGCCTAATTGATACCACTTTGTATTTTTTAAAGAATTCCTCCCATACTTTTAAGTCTTGCTCAATCACTTGTGTGACTCTAGTGTGGTGAAATTTTTGTGTAACTTCCGAAGTTGCATGGGCTAGCCTCCTTATGAAGGCCCTACCCATGGGTATGACTCTGCACAGGAAGTTCAAAAGGCCTATTAAGGATTGGAATTGCTGTAGCATGGCCTTTTTAACATGTGTCATGTGTCATAGAGATTCTCTAAGTCTTGCTATTTTGTCAACTGGGAGTCTGGATATTCGTGCTTGGGTATCCAATTCGATCCCTAGGAAGACTATCTTCTGAGATGGGCCCTTGGTTTTGCCTTGTGCCAATGGAATCCCAAATTCCTCAGCAATCTTTTGAAATGCCGAGAGAAGCCATCTGCAATCATGCTCACCCTTACCTATAAGGAGGAACTCATCTAGGAAATGCACTAGTCGCTTGGATACCACCACCTGTTCCACTACCCAATGTACGAAGAAACTAAAATTTTCAAAATAGGCACACAATATTGAACATCCCATGGGAATGCACTTATCGAAGAAGTCTGCCCCCCTGAATTTGAAACCTAATAGGTGGAATGATTTGGGGTGTACTGGGAGCAATCTGACGGTGGATTCGATATCTGCCTTTGCCAGGAAAGCCCGACTCTCCAGGCCTTGCAGAATCTTTATGGCCTGGTCTAGCAAGGCATATTTTACTGCACATATGTGTGAGTCAATCATATCATTTATTGAGCCACATGCTGGGAATGAAAGGTTGTGTATCTACCTGAATTTTCCTGGTTCTTTCTTTGGTATGATGCCAAGTAGGGGAATAAAGAAGATACAAAAAGGTGGGTCCTTAAACAGTCCCCCCACTCTGCCTAGTGCTAGTTCTTGCTTTATTTTTTTCCCATGCTACATCTTCGTGATGTTTTATAGATGAGGCATTGCAGGCTGCGTGATGCGATGGTGGCGGGTCTTCCAAGCAAGGAATTGGATAGCCTATTGTGAATCCTTATGTTATTTTGTTTGCTTGTGCACTGCATGGGTAATGCTCCAACCAAGGGGTCATTGCTTTAATGTTGATTGGGGATGTGGACAGGTCCATCACCATTGCGCTGATAAGGTAGAAGCTGACGTCTGTCTTTTGGTGATCTGCAGTGTGCTGCAGGGTGTGTCCCTCCACAATTGGCACATACGATCCTAAACTTACATCACACCCAGATGCAGTGCCCAGCATTAAACTGCCTGCACATATCATGCCTCCCTGCCTGTGTACTTAGGGACCTGTCTCTGAATGTGGAATGGTAGTAAGAGTGCTCATGACTGCTGTGATTTTGGGATATTATTTCGTCCAGCCACAGGTCGACGACTCTTTGGTGCCAAGATATGGAGCTATCCTCCGTATGACTTTTCTGAATTTGATGTCATAGTTGAGCCATGCCCAACCACCATAGCTTTTGTGTGCCTTCATGATTGGATTGAGATATTGTATGAGGTAAGGTGATTGTTTGGGCTCCCTCTCCACTATCACACTCATGAATATATGGAAAGCTGAAACCCAATTACTAAGCATTTTGGCTACTCTTGTTTTTTTGTCTTTACATAATGTACATAATAAAATGTATAATGTACATAATAAAATGTATATAGAATGTACATAATTCCTGCTTCTTGTAAATAAACCACCTTCATTCCCTCCTCTGTTCCCTGTATACCCATAAAGTTCCAAGTTACTTCCCTGCCCCTTCCCTTCCCTCCCACCCCAGTTATAATATCAGTTACAATGTAAAGCCCTGTTGGCTGAATTTGCTGTTGTCTGGAAACCGATGTGATGTCTCGTTCGAATGTCGGTATAGAAAAATGTTAAATAAATAATAAATAAATAAATACTTTCGGCAGTGTGATATCTTTCCTTGCTATCCTTCTGCTCTTCTTCTTGATCTGGTAAGAGCAGCGTGAAGATGTTGATGAATTCCCTCCTCCATATTCTCTTCTTCATTTTACTTGATACACCCCTCACTTACATGCTAACCCCACAGAGCTCGTCTTTGTGCCTTATTCTGTCTCTTTTTGTCTGAGTTGAGGTATCTACTGGTGAGGATGAGGGTTCTGGCTGCTCATTTGCGGCATACCTCCGTCTCTGACCCCAAGCCTTAGATGGAGATACCTCCTTGCAGGCCACCCTTTTCTTAAGGCTTTTTAATATGCTTTTCATTATTGTGGCCAGTGTTAGCTCTTCGTCACTGTCACTGCAGACTGATACAGAAATGGAAGATAGCAATAGCGAGGGCCTTTGTGTGTTACGACCTGTGTTGTCATTGTCTGTGCTGTGGAAGGGCATGCTGTCCTTGCCCATGTTGCTTCTAGTTCTTGTGCTCTTTTTGTAGGCCAGGCTTGGAGATCTGTCGCTGCCAGCCAACATGCATTGCCTTCACCATTCTGTGCCCCGTTCTTGTGCCTGATTTCTGATTTAAAAAATAATTGTGAACTGCTGTGGTACGATGTGTAGTTCTAAATGTAATAATACAGAAGCATCATATTTCTGAAGCCGATGTAATATAAATATTTGATGCTCATTTGTTAGAAAAACTTGGAAAACCTCATAATATATGACATTAACTCACTTTAAACCAGCCATAAAACACCACTTTTTTTAGCGATACTTTTTCACGCTTATTTTTTCCTTTTTGTGTATGTGTATTTCTGGCTTGGGTTTTTAAGGGTTAACTTGCAACCTGATTATGAAACCTGATTATGAAACTTCAGATTATGAAACACCTGTGTTTCATAATCAGGTTGCAAATCAACGCTTAAAAAACCAAGCCAGAAATACACACACACAAAAAGGAAAAAATAAGCGTAAAAAAGTATCGCTAAAAAAAGTGGTGTTTACAGCTGGTTTAAAGTGAGTTAATGTCATATATTATGAGGTTTTCCAAGTTTTTCTAACAAATGAGCATCAAAGATTAATATTATATCAGCTTCAGAAATATGGTGATTTCTGATTTCCTACATGAGCACTTCCAGTTCTCGTTGTTTTCTTGCATCTGTAGGAGCCCATCAGCGCGGTCTGTTGATGGGAGTTTGCTTGATTGCTCATGCATTTGGGGCTTGATTCTTCCTTGTGTTCCTTTGTTTGCTTTCCGGGGAGCCATCTTGTGGTTTGTACCTGTGGAATACCTTATTGCAAGGGGAAATAGTAAGTATAGTGAGTCATTAGGACTCTTGGAATGAATACTTGCCCAAATTATTTTGTGATTGCCCAACTAATTTTTTTTTTTTTATATTTATCCCAAGTTGGCCACTGCCTTGCTCATTTTTATTTTTTGCCTTCCCTAGGATGGCTGCCTCTATAATCAGACCTCTTGAAAATTGTCACCAAGTGCAACTTCCTTTTTGCCCTCTTTGAAGATGGCTGCCACCCTGCTCTGCTTCCTCTTTTTTTGTTTTTGCCCTCTCCAACATGGCTGCCTCCCTAATCAGCTTCCTCTTTCTTATCCTTATAATATGGCCACCGCATAGCTCCCTGTTTTGCTGTACTTGCCCAGCCTCTGGCTGAGATGTGCCTGTAAAAAGGCAACAGAGCCTTGAGACCACGCTTGTGCTGCACGGGAGGGCCTCTGTTGCACTGGCCCGCAACCCCCACGATGCCACAATTCTACAGCTCCTCACCCCTGATCCCTCCCTCCCCTTCCTTTTCTTTCCCTTTTCTTCCTTTTGGCCTAGCCTGCAGTTGGCTGTCCCACACATATTGTGCCCTGCCCCGGACAACAGTCTGTTTGGCAGGGAACTTTATTATTTTGGTCTTTCTTCTCTGTACCTTCTGTACTGCAGCTATGGGCCCCATTTTCTAAAGTATCGCAGGCCTGAGATACTTTAGAAGATGAGGGGTGGGGGGACGAAACGGGGGGCAGGCCTGCGCTAGCCGGCAATGATCGCACCGTCGCGGTGCGATCGCTGCCGGTTTCACACCCAATAGCGCCACCATAGGAGGTGTAGCTATTGGGAGCGAAATAGTCAGCGAAAAGGCACCTACCTTTTTGCTGTCCGCGGCGTCGGCGCAGAGTCGGCCCTGGTGACGCCCCGACTCCTCCTCTTCCGGGCCGACTGCACCCCAACTCCGCCCCCATCCTAGTAGCGCATTCGATAAGGGACTTTTCGCGTGCAAAAGGTCCCTTATCGCGTGTGAGCGGCTTGGAAAATGAGGCCCTATATCTTTCTTGAGATGCGGCGACCAGAACTGTACCCAGTATTCAAGGTGCGGTCTCACCATGGGGTTATACAAAGGCATTATGACATCCTCCATTTTATTCACCATTCCCTTCCTAATAATTCCTAACATTCTATTTGCTTTTTTGACTGCCACAGTGCACTGAACTGATGATTTCAAAGTGTTATCCACTATGATGCTTAGACCTTTTTCCTGGGTGGTAGCTCTTAATATGGAACCTAACATAATGTAACTACAGCATAGGTTATTGTTCCCTATATGCATCACCTTGCACTTATCCACCTTAAATTTCATCTGCCATTTGGATGTCCAATTTTCCAATCTCACAAGGTCCTCCTGCAATAGCATTATGGAATCAATCTCCTCTTTCAATCTACTCTGTTACTTTTGAACTTAATTTTAAAACTGCCTCTCCAATTATCTCCTTATCCTACCATTCCCTCATTGAAGTTTCCTTTACCCAAATCGTGGTTATCCTTTTTTACAGTCATTGGCCCAGTTTAATGCTGTCTTTTGGTTTGTAGTTTATTAAACATTTTTGGCCTGCTGATTCTGGAATTCAAGACATTTATGAAATTTCTTTCATTTGTTTTCTCTGCTGCACATTGTTACATTCATTGATAATAAACTTTTCTTGAATCAAATAAACTGAAAGTTAGATCTCCAATTATTTTGCAACACTAAGCTATCAATTCTAGGATTGGCAATGCTGTTGTCTTTTCACAAACATAGATTTTTACGATTTAAAATCACAAGGGAAAAATTACAGTTTCTGTTTTCTTTTCTGGAAAGCGTAATGTGATCTTTATTTTTTCCAGGCACTAGATAAAATATGTCATACAAATATTGATTTTTAATTCTAGTGAGTTATTTTCTGACTAATAATATTTTTGTTCTCTGATAAAATATAATACACAATAAAAGTTATGGGACTATTTAGTAAAAGTTGCATTAACCCCCAAGATACTTTGCAATAATTGGCTTTTTTTCTGATTTATTTTAGATGTTTACTTATATACATAAAGAGCGCCTGTCCAATTTAAATGCAACAATTGGGCAAATTATGCTAGTAAGTGTAACCCTTTATGTGGTGTTTAATGAACCAGGGGAACAAACTAATTTATGATACTTCAGGCCTGTTCCAGCCAGAATTTTTTCCTTGCATACACTGTTTCTTCCAGAGAGCCATTTGCCGCTGTGTCGGAGGATCACGTGCCGGCAGAATGCCGGCACATGCAACCTGCACCTGCCACCAGGCAGACACAAAAGGTATTACAAGAATTTGGGGGGGTTAGAGTAGGGCTGGGGAGAAAGGTTAGGGGAAGGGGTGGGAAGGTTAGGTTAGGGGGGAGGGAAGCCCACAGGCATCGGTGCGCGCAAGGCGCACTAGTGTGCACCCCCTTGCGCGCACAAACCCCCAATTTTATAACATGCGTGTGCCTATGCGTGCATGTTATAAAATTGGGCGTGCATGTGTGCATTCCGGGTAGCGCGCGCACATGTATGCCCATGCGCAGGTTTGAAAATTCACCTCATATATAACTTTTATTGTGTTTATGGAAATCACACCTATATTAAGTACATACTATGAAGCTACTTATCAAGAGATATCCCCACAGTAAAAATGGGAAATCTTTTTTGATGACTTGAGCTTTATAAAACAAAAATAAATAGGTAGCTTTGCAATATTTTAAGTGAAAAGGGGAAAGTTCAGCATGCCAGTTACTACATATTATAAACTAGGGATGTGAATCGTTTTCCATATCGTCTTAACGATAGAAATCGTGTGGCAGGGCAAGAAAATCGTCTTAGGCACGATTTTTTAGTTAAAAAATCGTTAAAAATCGTTTTTTCCGATTAGTGCGCACTAACTCGAGTTAGTGCGCACTAACGGGAGTTAGTGCACACTAACTGGGAGTTAGTGCGCACTAACTGAAAATGATACAATTTGACACTTTTCAGGTCAGTTAAGGTCAGTTTAGGAATGAATATGTATTCCTATTGGCTGCCCTCTTATTTATTCATGTTACCAAGTTTCCTACTGACAGTATATGGGGGATGGGAAATGGAAACAGTTGGTAGCTTGACAAAACAAGTAATGTGATCAGTCAATGTGACTAGAACTTGTGCCCTAACCCTGATACCAGGGGTATTGTGATCTTCCTGCACACAGTGCCCTATCCCTATTAATACCAGGAGTGTTGTGATCTTCCTGCACACAGTGCCTTATCCCTAATACCAGGGGTGTTGTGATCTTCCTGCACACAGTGCCCTATTCCTGATACTGGGGGTGTTGTGATCTTCCTGCACACAGTGCCCTATTCCTGATACCGGGGGTGTTGTGATCTTCTTGCCCACATCCCGATATCAGGGATAGGGCACTGCATGCAGGAAGATCACAACACTCCTGGTATTAATAGGGATAGGGCACTGCATGCAGGAAGATCACAACACTCCTGGTATTAATAGGGATAGGGCACTGCATGCAGGAAGATCACAACACCCCTGGTATCAGGGATAGGGCACTGTGTGCAGGAAGATCACAATACCCCGGAGGAGTGAGGGTCAGGCAGCTCCCCCCCTGTCTGTGAAGCCAGCCTCTCACTAGTAATGCAGGGAGGGAGCTGTCTCAGACTTCACCATCCACCCCCCCCCCTTACCCACACACCATTCACTAGCTGGGACATGGGGGAAGTCAGGAGTGAGGGTCAGGCAGCTCCCCCCTGTCTGTGAAGCCAGCCTCTCACTAGTAATGCAGGGAGGGAGCTGTCTCAGACTTCACCATCCACCCCCCCCCCTCACCCACACACCATTCACTAGCTGGGACATGGGGGAAGTCAGGAGTGAGGGACAGGCAGCTCCCCCCTGTCTGTGAAGCCAGCCTCTCACTAGTAATGCAGGGAGGGAGCTGTCTCAGACTTCACCATCCTCCCCCCCCCCTCACCCACACACCATTCACTAGCTGGGACATGGGGGAAGTCAGGAGTGAGGGTCAGGCAGCTCCCCCCTGTCTGCGAAGCTAGCCTCTCACTAGTAATGCAGGGAGGGAGCTGTCTCAGACTTCACCATCCTCCCCCCCCCCCTCACCCACACACCATTCACTAGCTGGGACATGGGGGAAGTCAGGAGTGAGGGTCAGGCAGCTCCCCCCTGTCTGTGAAGCCAGCCTCTCACTAGTAATGCAGGGAGGGAGCTGTCTCAGACTTCACCATCCCCCCCCCCCTCACCCACACACCATTCACTAGCTGGGACATGGGGGAAGTCAGGAGTGAGGGTCAGGCAGCTCCCCCCTGTCTGTGAAGCCAGCCTCTCACTAGTAATGCAGGGAGGGAGCTGTCTCAGACTTCACCATCCTCCCCCCCCCCCCCCCCTCACCCACACACCATTCACTAGCTGGGACATGGGGGAAGTCAGGAGTGAGGGTCAGGCAGCTCCCCCCTGTCTGCGAAGCTAGCCTCTCACTAGTAATGCAGGGAGGGAGCTGTCTCAGACTTCACCATCCTCCCCTCCCCCCCCTCACCCACACACCATTCACTAGCTGGGACATGGGGGAAGTCAGGAGTGAGGGTCAGGCAGCTCCCCCCTGTCTGTGAAGCCAGCCTCTCACTAGTAATGCAGGGAGGGAGCTGTCTCAGACTTCACCATCCCCCCCCCCCCTCACCCACACACCATTCACTAGCTGGGACATGGGGGAAGTCAGGAGTGAGGGTCAGGCAGCTCCCCCCTGTCTGTGAAGCCAGCCTCTCACTAGTAATGCAGGGAGGGAGCTGTCTCAGACTTCACCATCCTCCCCCCCCCCCCCCTCACCCACACACCATTCACTAGCTGGGACATGGGGGAAGTCAGGAGTGAGGGTCAGGCAGCTCCCCCCTGTCTGTGAAGCCAGCCTCTCACTAGTAATGCAGGGAGGGAGCTGTCTCAGACTGGTATCAGGGTTAGGGCACTGTGTGCAGGAAGATCACAACACTCCTGGTATTAATAGGGATAGGGCACTGTAAGAGATGACTGTAGTAGATTGAATAAAGATCTGATGTTTCTGCTCTCCTCACACCAAACAAAAACAACACACAAGCAGAGAAGCCCTTCTTACAAAGCTGAGCTAGTGAGTTAAGTAGGAGGAAAAGTAAACATACTGGTGCCAGTGTGGCTACTTAAAAAATACACTTACCAACAATCAATTACATATATTTGAACTGTGTACAGTTCCAGCCAGGACCACCTTTCTAAAATGCACAGTGATTGGCAAATTCAACATGCACTAGCATTTCAGGTGCCTGCTAACAAAAATAATAAACAAACAAGTTCTAGTCACGTGAGTGCTGATCATTACATTACTTTTTTTGTCAAGCTTCCAACTGTTTCCATTTCACATCCCCCCAACCATATTGGTAACATCAATAGATAAGAGCACAGCCAGCCAATAGGAATACATACATACATATTCATTCCTAAGTGACCTTTACTGACCTGGGAAGTGTGAACACTTTGTTTCATTTTCTGTTGGTGTTCGTTAGTTTCCAGTTCCATTTCCCATCCCCCCAACCATCACCTCAGTGGTAACCTTGGTAATATCAATAGATAAGAGGGCAGCCAGCCAATAGGAACACATATTCATTCCTAACTGACCTTCAGTGACCTGGAAAGTGTTTATTTGTATCATTTTCAGTTAGTGCGCACTAAATCGAGTTAGTGCGCACTAACGGGGAGTTAGTGCGCACTAACTCGAGTTAGTGCGCACTAACACGATTTAACGATTTTTAACGATAAATCGTTAGAATTTCTATTGTATCGTGTTCTATAACGATTTAAGACGATATAAACATTATCGGACGATAATTTTAATCGTTGAAAAACGATTCACATCCCTATTATAAACATATCATTAATCTGAGTTTAGTATGTTTCAAGTCATGTCTCAGTAGGTAAGTGGAAAGCCTTCAAGTAATTCAATAAAAGCTGAGCTACTACAGCATTCAAATATAATAACAAGAATGAAGGAATTTCTTAATGCACGAAAGCTAAAAACTTCATTTTAGGTACAAAAGTTACAGTATGAACGATTATGTATTGTCCCTGACAAAACACTGTTGCTTTGGATGCACAGTGTGCCTATGGTAAATTGAACTATCATTTCTAACCTTATATTTTCAACATGTAGTACAGGACAAGTTAAGCAGTTTATTTACAAGTGAATTTGCAATGTGCACTCTGATTTATGAAGGAGGCCATATAAAATAACTGTTTGGGAGGGTTGAAGTAATATTTATTAATAATTTTGGCCCAGTATTTTTCTTTGCCTCCATTGACTTTCCAGCTCAGTTGGAACAATAATTTGTTGGGCCATGACACCATTGGCATACATTTTCATCTACCCAGAGATTTTCCCCTATTTGATATTCCCTCTCAATTCACTTAGCACAGTCATTTCAGAGACTGACCTCACCCAAAGCTTCTTTTTCACCATGCAATCATGGGCCCTGAATCTAGCCACTAACTATCACCATTGATTAATAACTGGGACTCCTACTCCCGAAGGGCTATGAATGCTACTTTCCCAGTATCCCCAACTAGCTGACCTGGGGGAGCAGAAGGCCTGGCGTAGGAATCAAAACTAACTCCTCCACATAGCAGTGTGTAATACTGTGACTCTGCCACTGGGCCAGCTTCTGGACAAATAGTTTAAAAGATCTGGATGAATATTTAAAATGTTATCCCATGTTTGAAAAATCCAAGTAAAGGATGTTGAATACCAATGAATAGATCAATAATGAGCATATAATGAAGCATTTGAGGAAAATATGTCTCCAAGATATGGGAAATATAATTTTCACACAAGAAGGGTGGAGTAAATAACACATAGAAACATAGAAATGTCGGCAGAAGAAGACCAATGGTCCATCCAGTCTGCTCAGCAAGCTTTCACACTTGTTTTTTTTTTCTCAAACTTATCTGTTACTCTTGGCTGTTAGTAACCTTTTGGTTCTATTTCCCTTCCACCCCCACCATTAATGTAGAGAGCAGTGCTGGAACTGCATCTAAGTGAAGTATTTAGTTTAATTGGTTAAGGGTAGTAACTGCCGCAATAAGCAAGCTACGCCCATGCTTATTTGTTTACCCAGCCTATGCAATTCAGTCCTTGTTGGTTGTCTGAATATGAATCCACTTTTCTTCATTTCCCCCTGCCGATGAAGCAGTGAATTGTGCTGCATATGTATTTCAAGTGAAGTATCAGGCTTAATTGATTTGGGGTAGTAACCACCATAACAAGCAAGCTACACCCATGCTTATTTGTTTACCCAGACTATGTAATTCAGTCCTTGTTGGTTGTTGTCTGAATATAAATCATCTTTTATTCATTCCCCCCCTGCCGTTGAAGCAGAGAGCTACGCTGGATATGCATTGAAAGTGAAGTATCAGGCTGATTTGGTTTGGGGTAGTAACCGCCATAACAAGCAAGCTACTCCCCGCTTTTTTGTGAATGCAAATCCTTTTTTCCACATTTCCTCTTGCCATTGAAGCATAGAGCAATGTTGGAGTTGCATTAACCATGTATATGTTTATTGAATAAGGGTATTATCTCCAGGTAGTAGCCGTCATTCCCGCAAGCCAACCTCTCTTCATTCACATCCTCTAGACTTTATGGATCCACAGTGTTTATCCCACTCCCCTTTGAAGTCCGTCACAGTTTTGGTCTTCACCACTTCCTCTGGAAGGGCATTTCAGGCATCCACCACCCTCTCAGTGAAGAAATACTTCCTGACATTGGTTCTGAGTCTTCCTCCCTGGAGCTTCAAATCATGATCCCTGGTTCTGCTGATTTTTTTCCAACGGAAAAGGTTTGTCATTGTCTTTGGATCATTAAAACATTTAAAGTATCTGAAGTCTGTATCATATCACCTCTGCTCCTCCTTTCCTCCAGGGTGTACATATTTAGATTCTTCAATCTCTCCTCATAAGACAATCGATGAAGACCATCCACCTTTTTGGTTGCCCTTCTCTGGACCTCCTCCATCCTGTCTCTCTCCCTTCGGAGATACAGTCTCCAGAACTGAGCATAGTACTCCAGGTGAGGCCTCACCGAGGACCTGTACAAGGTGATAATCACTTCCCTTTTCTTACTCAATATTCCTCTCTCTATGCAGCCCAGCATTCTTCTGGCTTTAACTATCGCCTTGTCACATTGTTTCGCTGACTTCAGATCGTTAGACACTATCACCCCAAGGTCTCTCTCCTGCTCCGTGCACATCAGCCCTCCCCCCCCCCCTTCGAATACAGTTCTTTTGGATTTCCACACCCCATATGCATGACTCTGCACTTCTTGGCATTGAATCTCAGCTGCCATATCTTTGACCACTCTTCCAGCTTCCTTAAATCCCATCTCAATCTCTCCACTTCTTCCGGTGTGTCCACTCTGTTGCAGATCTTAGTGTCATCTGCAAAAAGACCGGTCCCAACACCGATCCTTGCGGTACTCCGGTTAACACCGCTCTCTCTTCAGAGTAAGTTCCATTTAACCATCACACATTCTCTTCTGTCCATCAACCAGTTTGCAATCCAGGCCACCACCTTGGCACTCACTCCTAAGCCTCTTATTTATTCACCAGCCTCCTGTGTGGGAGCATATCAAAAGCTTTGCTGAAATCCAAGTAGATGACATCGAGCGCTCTTCCTCGATCCAATTCCCTAGTCACCCAGTCAAAAAAGTCAATCAGATTTGTCTGACAGGATCTTCCCCTGGTGAATCCATGCTGCCTCTGGTCCAGCAATTCTCCCGACTGTAGATAGTTCACTATTATTTCTTTCAGCAGCGACTATATTACTTTTCCCTCCACCGAGGTGAGGCTAACCAGTCTGTAGTTACCAGCCTCCTCTCTCTTCCCACTCTTGTGAAGTGGGACCACCACCGTTCTTCTCCAATCACTCGGCACCACTTCTGTTTCTAGGGATCTATTGAACAGGTCACACAGTGGACCCGCCAGCACCTCTCTGAGCTCTCTCAGTATCCTGGGATGAACCTCATCAGGCCCCATGGCTCTGTCCACTTTCAGTTTCCCCAGCTCTTCCCATACATTCTCTACTGTAACTGGAGATACATCTACTCCACTCCCCTCCAGTTTCTTGTTAACTAGCGATGGTCCTTCTCCAGGGTCCTCTTTAGTGAACACTGAACTGAAGTATTGTTTTTAATATTTCTGCCATTTCTTTGTCTCTGTCCACACATTGATCCTTTTCACCTTTCAATTTCACTATACTACTTTGAACTTTTCTCCTTTCTCTTATGTGTCTGAAAAATGTTTTGTCACCTCGCTTTACCTCTTTGGCAATGCTTTCTTCTGCTTGACTTTTTCCCATCTTGATTACTTTCTTTGTCTTCCTCAGTTCTACCAGATATCCTTTTTGTGCTCCTCCCTTTGGGATCCTTTATATTTCTTGAATGCTGTTCTTTTAGCCTTTATTTTGTCAGCCACCTCCTTTGAGAACCAGATAAGTTTCATTTTTCTTTTGCTTTTCTTTACTTTTCTAACATATAGATTAGTTGCCTTGGTAATTGCTCCTTTTAGTTTAGTCCACTGTTGTTCCACATCTCTCTTGTTCTCCCAGCTTTCTAGTTCTTCCTCCAGGTATTTCCCCATTTCATCAAAGTCTGTGTATTTGAACTGCAAAACTCAGGCCTTCCTGCTTCTTCTCCATATCCTTTGTGTGATATGAAACCATACCATTTGATGATCTCTGGTGCTGAGGTGGTCGCCCACCTGGACATCAGAGACATTATCTCCATTAGTGAGCACTAAATCGAGTATAGCTCCCTCTCTCGTGGGTTCCATTACCATTTGTTTGAACCAAGCGCCTTGCAGGGCATCCACTGTTTCTCTACTATTGTTAGATTCTGCAGAAGGGATTCTCCAGTCTACATCCAGCAGATTAAAGTCTCCAATGATCACCACCTCCCTTCTTTCCCATCTTTTGGATGTCTTCAACTAGATCTCTGTCATGCTCTTCCTTTTGATTTGGAGGCCTGTAAACCACTCCAATATAAATGGATGTCCCAACATCTTTTTTTAGGTCGGCCCATAGTGCTTCTTCATTGCCCCATCTTCCTTGCTGCTCATATGCTTCGATATTGTTTCTGACATAAAGAGTCACTCCTCCCCTTTTCCTATCCTCTCTATCCTTCCTTAACAAGTTATAGCCCGGTATTGCCGTATCCCAATCATGAGATTCTGTGAACCATGTCGCCATGATAGCAACAAAGTCCAAGACCACCTCCACCATTAGGGCTTGCAGATCTGGGATTTTATTGCCCAAACCACGAGCATTTGTGCTCATAGCTTTCCAGCTTTTCTCGTTCAGGTTACTTCTTTTCCTGGACTCCTTTTGTGACTTTAGTTGAGTTTTGTTATCCACTTCACCCTTTCCCTTTGCATTTGTGCAAAGGAAAAGATTAGTGCCTCTGATGACACAGTCATCCATCACAATGAGCTTTTTCCTTTGGTTACTGATCTGGAATTTCTGTATGCATTGGGTTTCTTCTTTCTTTTCAGATAACACTTCAATCTTTTTCTCAAGAACGTCTTTAGTATTTAATACAGAGAATGCTTTTTGTACTTGTTGCATTTGACACAGTGTGTGTCTCTGCATCACAGGTCTAATTATACCAGATCCCACTATAATCCTGTTGTTTTTTTTTAGTTCCTTAATGCCCTGTGTGAGTGTGTGTGTGTGGGGGGGGGGGGGGGTTTAGACTTGTGGGCTGCACAGCTGTCAAGAACGGGTGTCTGTGGGTCACAGGTATTATTCTACCTGAGCCCTCTGTAAATCTCTTTTTCCTTGACTTTTGGTTTTTCTGTGGTAATGGGGAATTAATTCCTGAATAATGTAAAGTGGGTGAAACTTTCCTTATTGAAGCTAATTCAGATTTAACTTCAGCCAGCTCCTTTTTCAAGGAAGAGAGTTCTGAACAAATGGAGCAAGCCCTAAGTTTCCAGATGATTTCCCCCAGAATAAAGGCTCCACAATAGTTACATTAGATAGTCCTCATTTTGGTAATTTATTTGATGGTTAACACCTAAGGAAATATCAATTTACTAATTTATCTTGTTGCCAATTATGAATTTAGGCAGACTATATCAGAAAAACAAACCTAGGGGTGGATGGGCAGAGGGGTAGGGTGGTAGGGAGTTAAACAGTTAACCCTTGGTCAAGCTAGGTAGAGCAGGACACGTTCTGGAAGTTTATTTTGTATTTAGCTTTTAATGATCCCACAGCACTTTATGCCCCAATATTAATATCTAAACAGAGATTATTAGTGACAGTTAATTACATACATATAAAGCAAATGTGATGTGAACTGATGTGTGGCGAACATAAATATATTTTGGCAACAAAAACTGTTATTGTAAATACAATCACCACAATGGTGTACATTAGTCAAAGAATTTGTAGAGTACAGTGTTGGGGCCCTAGTTTTAACACTGTATACTATAAAATCTTTGACTAATGTACACCATTGTGGTGATTGTATTTACAATAAAACATTTGTTGCCAAGATATATTGATCAGTTCGCCACGCATCCGTTCATGTCGCAAATATAATTTTCAAACAGCCCAATTAGGTCTCCAAACTATGGTATGAAAGCTGGATGTAGCCCTTGGCTGAATTTCATCTGGGCCCTGGCAACAACAGCAGAAGGAGCTTGATCTGGCCTGCAGCAACAATAGAAGGAGTTTAATCTGTTCTGCAATGTGGTGGCAAAAGCATATTCTGCCACTAATGTCACCTCATATACTTGAAGTTGGAAATGTAAGTGGCAACATGTCACAGCAATGTAGGCAGGATATGCCAGTGTAAGGCCATCATTTATTGGCTGTATTATGCATTGCTGGTGTTGGTGCTAATCATGCAGGTGGAGCTAGGAAAAAGGCTGCAGCACAGCCTTAAGGATTTTCAGCCACTGCGGAGGGTGATGTAGGTCACTTGCAGCAGAAGAGGACTGGAAGGCTCATCTGTGGGTTCTACTCAGAAACCCCTGGGAGAGGACTCCAGAAGTCATAGCAAGCAATCCAGGCTTCGGAATCCATAGCCACAGCTTCCAGAGGTCCCGCACCACTTGCAGCAGAAGAGGACCAGAAGGTTCATCTATATATTCTACTAAGCAGACCCCAGGAGAGGACTCCAGAGGTCACGGTGAGCAATCCAGACTTTGAACTCCAAAGCCGCAGTTTCCAGAGGCTCTGCACCACTTCCAGTAAAAGAGGACTTGAAGAGTGCTCCTAATGGCATGTGCACTTCAAACTTTCTTACTATCCTATTTACCTTGCTATACCTTATCTGTTTATAGACTTTATCTGTTTTTATTTGGTTTTTCATGTTTTGATATTACACAGTAATTGTGTTTGGTAGGAATATTTTGTTGCAGGCTTTATGCACAAGTAATCTAATACAAAACAAGAGTTAATAAGTTGGGTTTCTAGGAAGATATAGGTAGATTAATTATAGTGTTTTGAGGGACATTGCCAGACAGATATAAAATAAATCCATAGACAAAAAGTACTTTAGGTTAGCTTTACATCCAATTAATAACAAATTAACAAAATTATGATGTAGGAAGTAGTTCAGCAGCAAGAGAGAGGCTTTCTGGTCTTTTGCACTAAGTACCACATCTATGATTATCTCCCAGTTGGCGACAGATCATATGTGTGTGCTAAGTGCAAAGAGCTCCAAGGCCACAGAGAATGAGTCGAATCTCTGGAAGTTAGAGTGGCAGACCCGGAGGAGCTAAGGGCAACAGAGAGGTATAGTACTTTCAGGAACATAGTAGAGAAGTCCCACCTCCAATCTGGTTGCTCTTGTGCTTCTTTGGAGAAGAAAGGTCACCTGGAAAGAAAGTATCATCTTGATGAGGCAGGAAGCATCCTGTAGCTAGGACCTGCCCTTAAGATGATGTAGCATCCTCTTGCACTGAGGACTTGTCTCCAGGGGCACATGGCCAGGAGGGAAAGGAAAGGACATCCATTATAGTTGGTGATTCACTTATTAGGAAAGCTGATTGCTGAATGGCTGGTAGAAGTGAGGATCGCTTCTTAACTTACTTGCCTGGTGCGAAGGTGGCGAACCTCATGAATCACATAGATAGGATTTAAGATAGTGCTGGAGAGGAGCCAGCTGTCTTGGCACATGTGGATACCAATGACATATAAAAGTGCAGGAAGGAGGTTCTGGAAGCCTAATTTAAGGTTTTAGATAGAAAGCTGAAATCCAGAACCATCAGGGTAACATTCTCAGAAATATTCCCCATTCCACGTGCAGGACTCTAAAGGCAGGCAGAGCTCCAAAGTCTCAATACGTGGATGAGAAGAAGGTGCAAGGAAGAGGGTTTTAGATTTGTTAGCAACTGGGTTTTATTTGGGGGAAGGGGGTGGGGCCTTTTCTGAAAGGATGGGCTCCACCTTAACTAAAGTGGAACCAGGCTGCTGGCACTAACCTTTAAAAAGGAGAAAGCACAGCTTTAAAACTAGAGGATGGGGGAAAGCCAATAGTCACTCAGAAGTGTATGGTTCAGAATGATGTATCTTTGAAGGATACTAAGAGAATAGAGAAAATAGGGAATCCCCGTAGACAGGTTGCAATAATTGCCAAAGTGGATCAGGTACCTTTAAGTAAAGTGCAAAAAGATTCCAAATTACCCCTGACAACTGACGAGCAGGTTTTAATACAAACAAGAAACATACTTTGAAATGTCTATATACAAATGCTAGAAGTCTAAAAAATAAGATGATAGTTAAGTGAATTTTAAAAGTGTTGCACACTAGAGATGTGAATCGGAACCGGAATTGGTTCAGATTCCGGTTCCGATTCACATGTGGGTTTTTTTTCATCAGGCCCGATCGCGGTTTTGTTTATCGGCTGCGCCTGATAAAAATGGCGCCGGCCATCCAGTGCTCCCTCCATGTGACAGGGGCCGGCCAATGGCACGGATACCCTGTCACATGGTAAGGGCAAAGGGCCATCGGCGCCATTTTGATTAGTGGCAGCCGACGGCCCGGGAGCGGGAGATCGCTCCCGGAACCCCCACTGGACCACCAGGTACGTGTAAAATGTTTTTGGGGGGGTCGGGGGGTGGGGGAAGCAAAGGGATTAGTTTTAAAGGGTTGGGGTGGGTTTAGGGGCTATTTTTGTGTGCCGTTTTTCCCGCCCTCCCCAAAAACAATAAGAGAACCCCACGATCAATATCGTGGGGTTTTCCTATCATTTTGGGGAGCCCCTGATTTCTGACAATTTTGAAAATATTGAGGATATTTTCAATCGTCCGAAGCCCGATTCACATCCCTACTGCAGACCATTAGATGCTGTCTCAGGGAAGCGTGCGCTGGTCAGCTGCCGGCACGCAGAATTTCCTTCTGCTCCAGAGGAGCAAAAAGTATCAAAACAAAAAAATTGGGAATAGGTAGGGTAGGTTAGGGGTCGAGGAGGAGAGGGGAACAGGGAGGAAGGATAGGGTTAGGGTACTTCCCTCCCAATCTGCTCCTTAATTAGAATGGGCTGGCAGGGAACTGGGAAGAAGGCCGATCGCGTCACCTCACGTAACTGAAAAATCTCCACCCTATGAGCGCAAATGGGCCACCCACCACACATGCACATGCCAATTATAAAATTGGGTGCACATGTGCACATGAATATCATATTTTATAACATGCTTGTGGCAAGGCTCAGATGCTTTAAAATCAGCACATCCATGTGAGCGTGCAGAAAACCACGCGCACATGAACGTGTGCGCGCGGGTTTGAAAACCGACCTCTTAGAGTGTATTAAAGGTGTGCAGTCATTTGCAACATATTGGCAATCCGCAACGTATAGGGCCATATTCGTTGTATTTGTGGGGAAGCGAAACGTACCGCGATTCTTCACGAATACAACAAATCTTCACCAAATTATTTGGCCATCTAAAGGAGCAAATTTAAACAAAACCCCCACCCTCCTGACCCCCCCCCCCCCAAGACTTACCAAAACTCCCTGGTGGTCCAGCGGGGGGTCCGGGAGCCATCTACTGCACTCACGCCATCGGCTGCCAGTATTCAAAATGGCACCGGTAGTCACAGGGGATACCAATTGGAGGTCTTGCTCCAACTCTATCTAGCTGTCATGCCCCTGATGTACCACCTTGAGGGTCTTGCTGCCATGCATTTAATGTACCACCTTGATGATTTTGCTGACACTCTGCCTAGTTGTCATGCCACTTATGTACCAAATTGGGGGTCTTTATTGCACTGTCTAGTTGCCATACCCCTGATGCTACTTCTTGGGGGTTTTTGCTGCCACTCTAACTAGCTATCATGCCCCATATGTACCTACTTGGGATCTTTTTGACACTATGCCTAGTTGCCATGTCTGAGATGTTCCTCTTTGGAATTTTTCTGAACCTCTGCCTAGCTGCCATGCCACTGACACTGTATCTTAGGGGTCTTGATGGCACTTTACCTAGCTGCTATGTTCCTGATATACCACCATGTGGATCTTGCTAAAACTCTGCCTAGCTGCCATGCCCCAAATATACCACCTTGAGGTCTTGATGGAACTCTGTCTAGCTGCCATGCCACTGATGTAACAACTTGGGGATTCTAATGACTTTATTCCTAGCTGCCATGGCCCTAGTATACCATCTTGAGGGTCTTTTTGCCACTCTGCCTTAATTCCATACCTCAGACTCTATATTTTCAGGTGCTCTGACCACTTTGGGTGCCTGCTTTGCTCTTGCCATGCTGTCTTGGAATCTTCATGCCTCTCTTTGTGCTGCTTTCTTCCACTATCCATGTTAAGGTTTTTTTCTTGTACCTTTTCAGCTTTGTTCTCACTTCATAGTGCCTTAGGATGTTCAATCTACTCTTGGTGCCACTTTACCACTCTTGTGCTACCTTTGGGGGTTCATGCCACTGTTATCACTGACCTCTTTTAAAGCCTTGAGATACCTTTGACACTCTTGCTGCTGTTTTGCTTCTCTGACTAGACCTTGGAGTACTCCTTCCATTTATGGTTTTGTTTTCCCCTATTGCTGGTCCTTGATGTTATTCATGCCACTTTTATTGCCATGTTCACATAGTCTTCATGCACTGGAGTTCTCTTCCTTCTTCTCATATTGTCTACCCACAAGTTTCATTAAAATTATTTAGAAAACCCCAATTGACTTTAATGATTAATAAAAAAACAAATGAAAGAAATAAAGTTTGTTTTTTGTTTGAAACTAATGAAATGAATGGAGAAGAACTACAAAAATGAATAAACAAACCAAAGAAAATTTTACTTCTGAACATCTGTGATGGATAGAGGAGTATCTTGAATTCAGCAGGTTACTAGATTCAAGACAGATGGAGATCATGGGAAACCAATTTATTTATTACTTATTTAAATTGGATTACATTCTTTCATTGGGTGACCAATGAATTAGATCTGGCATGAACACTGGATGTGGTGCACTTTGATTTCAGAAAAGCTTTTGACTATCTTAAATTTATTTATTTGTTTATTTAGACATTTTTATATACTGATCTTCATAAAAATTTCAAGTTGGTTAACAGTGCAATAGAATTACAATATAGAAACAACTATAAACTTTATATTTCTTCAATTTAAAACAATAAAATATACAATTAATCAATTACATATAAAATCCCTAAAACCAACACTACAGCACACTACTTAAACATAAAATCCCTAAAACCTAGACTACAATAACATTAGTTGCATGTAAAAATCAATATTAAATAATTGTTAGTT
Source organism: Rhinatrema bivittatum (assembly GCF_901001135.1). Lineage (NCBI taxonomy): Eukaryota > Metazoa > Chordata > Amphibia > Gymnophiona > Rhinatrematidae > Rhinatrema > Rhinatrema bivittatum. Next base: position 66,532,352 of record NC_042620.1, on the reverse strand, counting down.
TAAAATAACTAATCTAAAATTTGTGGTGGTCATTTACTAAGGTTAATAAGGCTTAATTTTGAGAGGAGTCAGAGTACAGGTACTAGTTTACTTCTGTAAAAGCCTGTTCGAATAACCAGGTCTTTAACAGTTTTTTAAATCTCTGTATACTTGGCTCTGTTCGAATGTCGAGAGGCAATGAATTCCAAATTTTTGGACCGGCCAAAGATAATGTTCTTTCTCTGACTGAACTTAAATGGGCTATTTTTGGTGATGGTATTGTTAACAGTGCTTTCTCAAGTGATCTTAAATTACATGCTGGTGTGTGGATACGAAGGGAGGCATTTAGCCATTCAGTGTTGTTGCCATAGACTGTTTTGTGTATTAATGATAGACATTTATATTGGATTCGTGACTGGATTGGCAACCAATGTAGGTCTCACAAAACTGGGGAAATGTGGTCATATTTCTTCATGTTGGTCAGTAGGTGTGCCGCTGCGTTTTGCAGTAACTATAAAGGATGGACAGTTGAGTCTGGTACTCCCAATAATAAGGCATTGCAATAGTCAAGTTTAGGTAAAATAAGTGCCTGCAGCATGGTACAAAAATCATTAGTGTGTAAAAATGGTTTCAACTTTCTTTAAAATTTGTAGTTTAAAAAAAGCCATCTTTTGTTATGGCTTTTATTGATGCTTTCAAACTCAATTCCAAGTCAAGAATAGGGCCTAAATCTTACATAATAAGGGTTCAGCACCCTCAGCAATTCTATTCAACATTTATAAGCTCCCTCTATGGAAATTATTATATGATCTAGGACTCATCTTCTACCTATACGCCGACAACATTCGGTTCTACATTACATGCTCCAAATCCATTGAAAATAAAACACTGACTCTCGTGACACACATGGAGGGACTACAACATGAACTAACCAAGCTCAAACTAACTTCTGCATTCTCCAGTCTCCTCTGAGCTTTGCTGCTGATATCATGCTCCCAAACCTTCCCAAGGGGAGCCTAGACTATACTTCCTTTCTGTGACTGCTGGAACTGGACTACCAACTCCACCGACAGCCTCCAACTGTGGGCTTGATCCCACCCACCACATAACATTATCAAAGGGCACCTATTAAGGCACCAGCGTGTCACCGGAGACAGCCTACATTCTCCTGTCTCCACTGAGCTCTGCTGCTGATATCTTGCTCCCAAACCCTCCCATAGGGAGCCCTGGACTATACCTCCTTGCCATGACCACTGGAACTGCACTTCTGCTAACTCCACCAGCAGCCTCTGACAGCGGGCTTGATCCCGCCCACCTCATAACGACATCAAGGGGGTGCCTATTTTTTGCTTCATACCTTGTTTGACTATTATGTATGTTTGTAACCCACTTAGTTCCACTTTGTGTGTGTGTATATGCAGCATAAAAAAACATTTTAAAAAATAAATAAAATAAATAAGCTCTAAACACAAAAAAACTGAAATCATTCTGTTAAGAAGAAATCTACCTATTGCGACTTTGCAGACACTTGAATATTACACCCTCAGACCAAGTATAGGATTTAGGAGTACAGATTGATGAGAACCTAATAATGGAAAAGCATTTAAATAAATTATTCAAATCAGGATATGCTAAACTGCACTTACTACATAGACTGAAACCTTTGCTGACCCACGTTTTCTGCCGCACTGTCCTGCAAATCCTCATTGTCTCAGACTTAGACTACTATAACTCACTTCTACTCATAGTATCTGTCTGTAAAAAAACCACACTACAAAATGCCACAGCAAGACTCTTAATAGGAGCTAGAAAATGTGATCACATCTCGCACTCACTGATAGCTTTTCATTGGCTACCTATACAGGCCCGAATCAATTACAAAGTCTTAACATTAATACATTCCACCATCCATTCTAACAACTCTGGACTGGTAGGTGTAGCACTACAACCATACAAGCCTTAGAGATCATTAAGATCTTAAAAGCTTTTGATACAGTGGATCATCAAATTCTCATATCAGGTTTAAAATCTATAGGTGTTACAGGAACAGTTTTAAATTGGTTCTCATCATTCCTCTCAGATCGCCCCCAACAAGTTAACTACAATCATCACTCATCCACTCCCTACATTATTCATTCCGGTGTCCCCCAAGGTTCTTCTTTTCCCCTATTCTGTTCAATATATATTAGGGATGTGAATCGTTTTAGGACGATTAAAATTATCGTCCGATAATTTTAATATCGTCTTAAACCGTTATGGAACACAATACAATAGAGATTCTAACGATTTATCGTTATAAATCGTTAGAATCGTGAGCCGGCACACTAAAACCCCCTAAAACCCACCCCCGACCCTTTAAATTAAATCCCCCACCCTCCCGAACCCCCCCAAATGACTTAAATAACCTGCGGGTCCAGCGGCGGTCCGGAACGGCAGCGGTCCGGAACGGGCTCCTGCTCCTGAATCTTGTTGTCTTCAGCCGGCGCCATTTTCCAAAATGGCGCCGAAAAATGGCGGCGGCCATAGACGAACACGATTGGACGGCAGGAGGTCCTTCCGGACCCCCGCTGGACTTTTGGCAAGTCTCGTGGGGGTCAGGAGGCCCCCCACAAGCTGGCCAAAAGTTCCTGGAGGTCCAGCGGGGGACAGGGAGCGATTTCCCGCCGCGAATCGTTTTCGTATGGAAAATGGCGCCGGCCATACGCGTATGGCCGGCGCCATTTTCCGTACGGAAAATGGCGCCGGCAGGAGATCGACTGCAGGAGGTTGTTCAGCGAGGCGCCGGAACCCTCGCTGAACGACCTCCTGCAGTCGATCTCCTGCCGGCGCCATTTTCCGTACGAAAACGATTTGCGGCGGGAAATCGCTCCCTGACCCCCGCTGGACCTCCAGGAACTTTTGGCCAGCTTGTGGGGGGCCTCCTGACCCCCACGAGACTTGCCAAAAGTCCAGCGGGGTTCCGGAAGGACCTCCTGCCGTCCAATCGTGTTCGTCTATGGCCGCCGCCATTTTTCGGCGCCATTTTGGAAAATGGCGCCGGCTGAAGACAACAAGATTCAGGAGCAGGAGCCCGTTCCCGACCGCTGCCGTTCCGGACCGCCGCTGGACCCGCAGGTTATTTAAGTCATTTGGGGGGGGGGTTCGGGAGGGTGGGGGATTTAATTTAAAGGGTCGGGGGTGGGTTTTAGGGGGTTTTAATGTGCCGGTTTTGCGATTTTTCGATTATTAGATTTTTCACGATTTTTCACGATATTTTACCCCCCCAAACGGCAACAATACGATTCCCTCCCCCTCCCAGCCGAAATCGATCGTTAAGACGATCGAGGACACGATTCACATCCCTAATATATATCTCTTGCCACTTTGCAACATCTTATCCTCACTCAATCTTCAATTCAAAATCTATGCAGATGATATTCAGTTCTATGTTCCATATAAAACATCTTGGTCAGTAACATTATCTTTGGTTTCCCTCTATCTATCTACCATAAACTCTTGGTTTTCTCATAATCGGTTAAAACTAAACTCCTCAAAAACTGAAATTATGCATTTATCGTCTATTTCAGATACTTCAATAGGCCCACCATCACACCTGTCAATAAACAATACTACTATACCCATAACACGTCAAGCTACAAACCTAGGTATACTTATAAACTCAGATCTTTCTATGAAGCAACATATCTCCTCACTTACCAAAAAATCATTCTATAAACTACGGCTCCTAAAACATCTTCAACCACTACTCTTTTATCGTGACTATCGAACTATTCTTCAATCCCTAGTTTTCTCTGGTCTCGATTATTGTAATGCTCTTTACCTAGGGCTACCAGATTCTCACTATACCCCCTTCAACTAATTCAAAACAGTGCAGCTCGAATTTTAACAAGAACACCTTTACATCATCATATCACTCCCATCCTTCAATCTTTACATTGGCTCCCCATAAAATTCAGGATAAAATATATAATTCTTTCCACTATTCATAGCCTAATTCATAACCCAACTTCCACCTGGCTCTGCTCATTACTACGGATTTACAAACCAACAAGACACTTAAGATCACTTACCCAAAATCTTTTAGACATTCCCTCACCAAAACAAGCTAGATTAGACGTCACCAGAAAGAGAGCTTTCTCGGTAGCTGGCCCCATCCTTTGGAACTCACTCCCAAATCCTCTCCGATCTATATCAAATCCATCTCATTTCAAAAAGTCACTCAAAACACATTTGTTCCAACTCGCATTTCAAACATCCACTCAAGAACAAGTTTAATGCTCACTCATTTTCATTTCCACATCAATCAGATTCATCTCACTCCTTCCCCTTTTACCTTTTCCCTATTCCCCTCTTATTAGCTACACTTCCATTTTTTCATACCCCTCCCCCTTCCCTACCTTCCCCTGATAAGTAGTCCAAGGCAACATATTTTATTATTTTGTTTTTGAGTAATTAATTTGATTTATCTTTAAGCTAAATTTTAGCTATTAACTAATTTTTGTATATTTTAATTTATTTTAATTTGATTTTCTTTGAATAATTTTATTTTAATCATGTAAACCGTTTTGACAAAAACTCATTTTATAAAACGGTATATAAATTTTTTTAAAAAAATAAATAAATAAATTACTAGCTGTGCCATCATTACAGAATACTCATCTAATAAAAGTAAGAGACCATGTGTTCTTCATAGCAAGCCCAATACTATGGAATTCTCTACCTGAGTCTCTACAACTGACTACAGAAACAAAGAAATTCAAACATGACCTAAAAACATGATTATTTCAAAATGCCTATAACCAAATTAAAATTTTCAAAAAGCAGAGCATGTACCCACATGGACAAATTCACTATGAACCACCTTATATCCCTCCAGTACCTTGATGTAATTCCCTGCAGATATTTTTAAAAGTCTATAAGGCAGCTAGTAAGCAGAAGTTAGAGTGTTTGTATATTAAAAAAAAAAAAAAAAAAAGTAGCCAGAAGCTAGAAATAAGTTAGGAGCAGTGTATACCTAAGAAAAAGATTGAAAAGTTCAGTTCAGTTACTCACCTTGAAAAGGTATTGAGGTAGTGTGATTTGGCTTGATTAGGTACCAACATTTGTTAATCAAGAGAGCAGTGAGTCACTCTGGCTGACTAACTGAAGTTAGACTGTTTGTATTTCCCAACCCTCCCACCCCTAGCTCATCCTTTAATTTATAGGCAGGTGCCACTTAAAAAAAACAAACACCTTATTGAGAGTTTGATCATTCCCGTGAAGGCCACTACTAGACATATAGTGAATTCACTAATACATTTAAAGAACATTAATTAGACACATTCCTACTCCCATAGCAACCAAAATCTTAAATAGGAACTCAACAAACTTGAGATGAAGGCAGCAGTCCAGCAGCAAGAGGGGGGGCTTCCCAGTCTTTTGCATCGAGTGTCACATGTATGATTTTTTTACCCGCCGGTGAGAAATTGTACATGTGCATGCGATGCGAAGAACTCCTGGCTCTAAGAGAAAGAGTCCAATCTCTGGAGGCTAGTGTGGCAGACCTGGAGCAGCTAAGGCAGACAGAGAGGTATACAGATGAGCCCTTCAGGGACATAGTAGCCAACTCCCAACTTCAGACTGGCAGCCCTGGTGGTGCCTTGGAGGAAGAAGGTCTCATGATTGGAGAACATCAATCTGATGCAGTAGGAAAGGATCCTGTAGCAAGGACCTGCTCTCCAGGTGATGCATTGTCCTTTCGCACCGAGGATATCTTCCCAAGGCCTACTGCCCAGGAGGGAAGGGTTAGGTCAGCCGTCATAGTTGGTGATTTGATTATTAGGAATGTAGACAGCTGGGTGGCTGGTGGGTGTGAGGATTGCCTGGTAACATGCCTACCTGGTGCGAAGGTGGCAGACCTCACACGTCACCTAGATAGGATTTTAGACAGTGTTGGGGAGGAGTCGGCTGTCGTGGTACATGTGGGCACCAACGACATAGGAAAATGTGGGAGGGAGGTTCTGGAAGCAAAATTTAGGCTCTTAGGTAGAAAGCTTAAATCCATCCAGAACCTCCAGGGTAGCATTCTCTGAAATGCTCCCTGTTACACGTGCAGGTCACCAGAGGCAGGCAGAACTCCGGAGTTTCAATGCGTGGATGAGACAATGGTGCAAAGAAGAGGGATTCAGATTTGTTAGGAACTGGGGAAAGTTTTGGAGAAGGGGGAGTCTCTTCCGAAGGGAAGGGCTCCACCTTAACCAGGGTGGAACCAGACTGCTGGCGCTAGCTTTTAAAAAGGAGATAGAGCAAATTTTAAACTAGAACAAAGGGGAAAGCCGACAGTCACTCAGCAGCACATGGTTCAGAGAGAGGTATCTTCAAAGGATACTAATGATGCATTAGAATTAGTACGTCCTGACAGTTAGGTTCCAATTATAAGAAAAGTAGTCCAAATGCCTGTAACTAAAAACTCAGCTGAGCTAAAAAAATCCAACTTATCACAATCAATTAAAAAGCAGAATGAAAATACAAACAAAAAATAAACTTTGAAATGTTTGTAAGCTAATGCCAGAAGTCTAAGTAGTAAGATGGGAGAATTAGAATATATAGCAGTGAATGATGACATAGACTTAATTGGCATCTCAGAGACATGGTGGAAGGTGGACAACCAATGGGATAGTGCTATACCGGGATACAAATTATATCGAATGACAGACAAGGAGCTCCCGGGAGGAAGTGTGGCGCTTTATGTCCGGGATGGCATAGAGTCCAACAGGATAAACATCCTGCATGAGACTAAATGCACAATTGAATCTTTATGTGTCGGGGAAGATTATAGTGACAGGAGTATACTACCATCCACCTGGTCAAGATGGAGAGACTGACAGTGAAATGCTAAGAGAAATTAGGGAAGCTAACCAAATTGGTAGTGCGATAATAATGGGAGACTTCAATTACCGTTGCAAACACGTTGTACAAAAATTGCTTTCAAATCTTATATGTGTGTTTTAAACCAAATATAATGTAATTTTTTTCATAACTTATTAGGGACCGTCATACCACCCGTGGACTGCACGCATTTGATGCTTGTGTTTTCAGCCACGCAGACGCCAGAAAAAGGACATGGCGTGAAGTCTGGAGCACTTTGATATAGATGTGGAGTAAAAAAACTATCATCTCTAAGTATATTCACAGTCCCTGAAGCAGCATACACTGCGAAACGTACGTTGGACTTCAGTACACGGATATCGGTACACAGCGCGGCGGCGCTAGATGAATGCCAGAATGCGGCGGCGCTGCAAAACAACAAACGGGACAGACCCGTGCGGCAAAGGAGGACCCTCCGCGAACAACGCGGCAGCACCAAAGCATAGATCTGTGCGACAGCGCCAGCGAGACAGCACAGCGGCACCAGACACAGTGCGGCGAAAATAAAAACGCCGAAGAAGCAGGCAATTGGCCCGCTGAGACGTGGGGGTTGAAGATATTGGATTCATAACAGCGAGACTCCACTTCATTAAGGGAAGTACTTTTTCCACATATTATTAAAATATTGAAAAAGAAAAAAACATAAAACAAGAAACAAAAACAAAGAAATGACAAAAATGTTTTAAAGTGTGTAGGACCAATGATTAAAAAAGACCCAAAAGTGGCTGAAAACACAAGCATCAAATGCGTGCAGTCCACGGGTGGTATGACGGTCCCTAATAAGTTATGAAAAAAACTACATTATATTTGGTTTAAAACACACATATAAGATTTGAAAGCAATTTTTGTACAACGTGTTTGCAACAGTGTTTACATAGTCGTTGTATTTTTGAGGATATTTTTGGTAGACTTCAATTACCCCAATATTGACTGGGTAAATGTATCATCGGTACATGCTAGAGATATAAAGTTCCTGGATGGAATAAATGCCATTTTTATGGAGCAATTGGTTCAGGAACTGACAAGAGAGGGAGCAATTTTAGATCTAATTCTCAGTGGAGCACAGGATTTGGTGATAGAGGTAACAGTGGTGGGGCCGCTTGGCAATAGTGATCATAATATAATCAAATTTGAATTAATGACTAGAAGGGGGCCAGTAAGCAAATCCATGGCTCTCATGCTAAACTTTCAAAAGGGAAATTTTGATAAAATGAGAAAAATTGTTAGAAAAAAACTGAAAGGAGCAGCTACAATGGTAAAAAGTGTGCAAGAGCATGGTCATTGTTAAAAAATACCATCCTAGAAGCACAGTCCAGATGTATTCCACACATTAAGAAAGGTGGAAAGAAGGCAAAATGATTACCGGCATGGTTAAAAGGGGAGGTGAAAGAAGCTATTTTTGCCAAAAGATCTTCAATCAAAAATTGGAAGAAGGATCCAACAGAAGAAAATAGGATAATGCATAAACGTTGGCAAGTTAAATGTAAGACATTGATAAGACAGGCTAAGAGAGAATTTGAAAAGAAGTTGGCCGAAGAGGCAAAAACTCACAGTAAAAACTTTTTTAAATATATCCGAAGCAGAGACCCTGTAAGGGATTCAGTTGGACCCTTAGATGGTCGAGGGGTTAAAGGGGCACTTAGAGAAGATAAGGCCATCGCAGAAAGATTAAATGATTTATTTGCTTCGGTATTTAATAAAGAGTATGTTGGGGAGATACCCATTCCAGAGAAGGTTTTCATGAGTAATGATTCAGATGGACTGAACCAAATCACGGTGAACCTAGAAGATGTGGTAGGCTTGATTGATAAACTGAAGAGTAGTAAATCACCTGGACCAGATGGTATATACCCCAGAGTTCTGAAGGAACTCAAAAATGAAATTTCAGACCTATTAGTAAAAATTTGTAATCTATCATTAAAATCATCCATTATACCTGAAGACTGGAGGATAGCTAATATAACCCCAATATTTAAAAAGGGCTCCAAGGGCGATCTGGGAAATTACAGACCGGTTAGCCTGACTTCAGTACCAGGAAAAATAGTGGAAAGTATTCTAAGCATCAAAATCACAGAACATATAGAAAGACATGGTTTAATGGAACAAAGTCAGCATGGCTTTACCCAAGGCAAGTCTTGCCTCACAAATCTGCTTCACTTTTATAAGGAGTTAATAAACATGTGGATAAAGGTGAACCGGTTGATGTAGTGTACTTGGATTTTCAGAAGGCGTTTGACAAAGTTCCTCATGAGAGGCTTCTAGGAAAAGTAAAAAGTCATGGTATAGGTGGTGATGCCTTTCGTGGATTACAAACTGGCTAAAAGACAGGAAACAGAGAGTAGGATTAAATGGACAATTCTCTCAGTAGAAGGGAGTGGGCAGTGGAGTGCCTCAGGGATCTGTATTGGGACCCTTACTTTTCAATATATTTATAAATGATCTGAAAGAAATACGACGAGTGAGGTAATCAAATTTGCAGATGATACAAAATTGTTCAGAGTAGTTAAATCACAAGCAGATTGTGATAAATTGCAGGAAGTCCTTATGAAACTGGAAAATTGGGCATCGAAATGACAGATGAAATTTAATGTGGATAAGTGCAAGGTGATGCATTTAGGGAAAAATAACCCATGCTATAGTTACACAATGTTAGGTTCCATATTAGGTGCTACCACCCAAGAAAGAGATCTAGGCATCATAGTGGATAACATATTGAAATTGTCAGTTCAATGTGCTGCGGCAGTCAAAAAAGCAAACAGAATGTTGGGAATTATTAGAAAGGGAATGGTGAATAAAACGGAAAATATCATAATGCCTCTGTATCGCTCCATGGTGAGACCACACCTTGAATACTCTGTACAATTCTGGTCGCCGCATCTAAAAAAAGATTTAATTGCGATGGAGAAGGTATAGAGAAGGGCAACCAAAATGGTAAGGGGAATGGAAGAGCTCCCCTATGAGGAAAGACTAAGGAGGTTAGGACTTTTCAGCTTGGAGAAGAGACGGCTGAGGGGGGATATGATAGAGGTGTTTAAAATCATGAGAGGTCTAGAACGGGTAGATGTGAATCATTTATTTAGTCTTTCAGATAATAGAAAGACTCGTGGGCACTCCATGATGTTAGCATGGGGCACATTTAAAACTAATCAGAGAAAGTTCTTCTTCAATCACGCACAATTAAACTCTGGAATTTGTTGCCAGAGGATGTGGTTAGTGCAGTTAGTATAGCTGTGTTTAAAAAAGGATTGGATAAGTTCTTGGAGGAGAAGTCCATTACCTGCTATTAATTAAGTTGACTTAGAAAATAGCCACTGCTATTGCTAGCAATGGTATCATGAAATAGACTTAGGGGCGGATTTTAAAAGGCGCGCGAATAGCCTACTTTTGTTTGCGCTCCAGGCGCAAACAAAAGTACGCTGGATTTTAGTAGATATGCGCGGAGCCGCGCGTATCCACTAAAATCCTGGATCGGCGCGCGCAAGGCTATGAATTTTGTATAGCCGGCGCGCGCCGAGCCGCGCAGCCTACCCCGTTCCCTCCAAGGCCGCTCCGAAATCGGAGCGGCCTCGGAGGGAACTTTCCTTTGCCCTCCCCTCACCTTCCCCTCCCTTCCCCTACCTAACCCACCCGCCCGGCCCTGTCTAAACCCCCCCCTTACCTTTGTCGGGGGATTTACGCCTCCCGGAGGGAGGCGTAAATCCCCGCGCACCAGCGGGCCTCCTGCGCGCCGGGCCGCGACCTGGGGGCAGTTACGGAGGGCGCGGCCACGCCCCCGGGCCGTAGCCACGCCCCCGTACCCGCCCCCAAAACGCTGCCGACACGCCCTCGAAACGCTGCGACGACCGGGCCCGCCCCCGACACGCCCCCGACATGCCCCCCTCCGAGAACCCCAGGACTTACGCGAGTCCCGGGGCTCTGCGCGCGCCGGGAGGCCTATGTAAAATAGGCTTCCCTGCGCGCAGGGCCCTGCTCGCGTAAATCCGCCCGGTTTTGGGCGGATTTACGCGAGCAGGGCTCTGAAAATCCGCCCCTTAGTTTTTGGGTACTTGCCAGGTTCTTATGGCCTGTATTCGCCACTGTTGGAAACAGGATGCTGGGCTTGATGGACCCTTGGTCTTACCCAGTATGGCATGTTCTTATGTTCTTATGATATATTTCACCCCAATTACATTATTCTAGATAGGTCTCAATCTTTAAATGTTTGTATATACGATTATATTAAGTCAATGTACATGTTGACCTGTAATATGTATTTCATGTTGTAAACCATTGTGATCTTCATTTGGAATGACGGTATATAAATAAATAAATAAATAAAGCTTTTGACTATCTTACATAAGCTCATAAATAAATTGATCAGGTTAGGGGTGAGCCTCATTATAGTTGACTGCTTTAGACTGAATGAATGATAGACAATAGAACTAGTGAGTAATAGAGTTCATTCCAAGGAAAGAGGTTATCATTGAAGCATCATAAGGAACAGTCTTGGGGCCAGTCCTATTCTTTATTTGTATGTTATTTTACAGAGGGCCATATTTGATGAGCTAAAGTTTGCAAAAACAGTTTGACAAGATAGAGGTCAAACTTAGAGTCATGTTAGGATGGACAGGGAGAGGTATAGCCAGTACAAAAAAGAGATGATAATGTCATTGGTGACACTTTGTCTAGAGTATTATGTCCAGTTTTGGACAACATACCTCCAAAAGGATATACAGTACAGTAGTGGTTGTGCAGAAAAAGGGTACCAAATCTTAAGAACTTAATTATGATAACCTTTGAGGAGAGGGAAAAAAGGGGGGTGATATGATAGAAACATTCAAATACCTGAAGGTAAAAATAATGCACAAGAAACAAGAATCCTACAGTGGAAAGAAAGTTGTAGTACAAGAGGTCAACATATAAGATTCAAAGAGGACAAACTTGGCAAATTATAAGAACATATTGATTGGATTTCTGCTATGTCTAGGTTTTTTTTTCTTAAGCAGAATTTTAGTTGGCATTTTATTATTTTATGTGGATTGCTTTAAATTTTATCTCAGTGTACTATGTCTAATAATTATAATCCACCTTGTAAAAATGTTTAAATAAATAAATAGAAAATGAATAGAATATTTCTTTACTTATAGGAAAGTACATGCATAGAAAAACCTACCAGAAAAGGATAGGGGAAGCAAAAATTAACAATATTCAAGCAAACATAGGATACATACAGATTATTTTTAAGGAAACAATAGAAGAGTCAAAGATAAAGTCAGGTTTATATTATTGAAACAAGAAGGAAATTGAGCAGCCTATATAAGCCAAATGGTCTTTATCTGCTGTCATATATTATGCTTCTATTACTATTTCTCCCTTTTAAGCCCCCCATAGGCCTAAGTGCAGCGGTGCCAGATAGGTAATTAATATCCTATCTCTATAACTTAACTTATGCTACACAATCAAATATTATTTAGTAATCAAAAGGGGTATGATCCTACATCTATTCTCTATTGCATCTTTTTTTTTCTCTTTGGGTGGTTTGACTTGAAACTATGGTAGTAATATGGTTGCCTGAACTGAACTTGAAAGCATTTAACATTACCATTATCTAATGTCGTATAAACAACCCCATTCAAAATGTGTGCAAAGTTAGTACCAGAGTTGGTATTTTCTTAAACTCTAAAATGAACAGCAGTTGCAGAGGCAATGCAGACAGAATTATAGAAAATGGGCTTGATTTAAGAAATGAAAAGAAAACTTATAAATTTGTCATCTGTAGAGTCTGATTTTAGAACCTCTTTACCAATGATCCCGCTCCATGATTAAGAAATCATGATCTATAATATGCATCTCTTAGGGGTGTGCATTCGGATTGACCGCATTAGTAAAACGCAACTCATATTTTTTTTTTACTTAAAAAATTGATTCGACATAAACGATCGGATTTCCCACATATCGAACATAGATATGTTCGATATGTGGGAAATCGCGATTGTTGAGCCAAAATAAAAATATAAACCCCCTCACCCTCCTTAATCCCCCCCCCCCCCCGACTTACCACAACTCCCTGGTGATGGAGCGAGGAGTGAGGACGCCATTTCTGCAATCCTTGGCAAGAAGCATGTGACGTCGGCGGCACGTCGAGTGACGCCGGCATCACGTGATTCCCGGCTCGTTCGCGCCGGACGGCTCGTTCGGCCCAAAAAGAACTTTTGGCCAGCTTGGGGGGGCCTCCTGACCCCCTCAAGCTGGCCAAAAGTTCTTTTTGGGCCAAACGAGCTGTCCGGCGCGAACGAGCCGGGAATCACGTGATGCCGGCGTCACTCGACATGCCGCCGACGTCACATGCTTCTCGCCAAGGATTGCAGAAATGGCGTCCTCACTCCTCGCTCCATCACCAGGGAGTTGTGGTAAGTCGGGGGGGGGGGGGGATTAAGGAGGGTGAGGGGGTTTATATTTTTATTTTGGCTCAACAATCGCGATTTCCCACATATCGAACATATCTATGTTCGATATGTGGGAAATCCGATCGTTTATGTCGAATCAATTTTTTAAGTAAAAAAAAAATATGAGTTGCGTTTTACTAATGCGGTCAATCCGAATGCACACCCCTAAGAGATGCATATTATAGATCATGATTTCTTAATCATGGAGCGGGATCATTGGTAAAGAGGTTCTAAAATCAGACTCTACAGATGACAAATTTATAAGTTTTCTTTTCATTTCTTAAATCAAGCCCATTTTCTATAATTCTGTCTGCATTGCCTCTGCAACTGCTGTTCATTTTAGAGTTTAAGAAAATACCAACTCTGGTACTAACTTTGCACACATTTTGAATGGGGTTGTTTATACGACATTAGATAATGGTAATGTTAAATGCTTTCAAGTTCAGTTCAGGCAACCATATTACTACCATAGTTTCAAGTCAAACCACCCAAAGAGAAAAAAAAAGATGCAATAGAGAATAGATGTAGGATCATACCCCTTTTGATTACTAAATAATATTTGATTGTGTAGCATAAGTTAAGTTATAGATTTTAAGTTAAGTTATAAATTTTATGTTCATATTTTTTATGTCCGAAAGGGGGTCCCACTTGCGGCCAAAATGGACATAAAAAAAATCCAATGAGTTGGGTATATGTACATATGTGCAAAAAAAAAAATTAAACCCCCTCACCCTCCTTAATCCCCCCCCCAGACTTACCACAACTCCCTGGTGATCGAGCGAGGAGTGAGGACGTCATTTCTGCAATCCTTGGCGAGAAGCATGTGACGTCGGTGGCACGTCGAGTGACGCGGCGTCACGTGATTCCCGGCTCGTTCGCGCCTGACGGCTCGTTCGGCCCAAAAAGAACTTTTGGCCAGCTTGGGGGGGCCTCCTGACCCCCCCAAGCTGGCCAAAAGTTCTTTTTGGGCCGAACGAGCCGTCCGGCGCGAACGAGCCGGGAATCACGTGGCGCCGCGTCACTCAGACGCGACGTCACGTGATTCCCGGCAAGTTCGCGCCGGACGGCTCGTTCGGCCCAAAAAGAACTTTTGGCCAGCTTGGGGGGGCCTCCTGACCCCCTCAAGCTGGCCAAAAGTTCTTTTTGGGCCGAACGAGCCGTCCGGCGCGAACTTGCCGGGAATCACGTGACGTCGGCGTCACGTGATTCCCGGCTTGTTCGCGCCGAACGAGCCATCCGGCGTGCACTTGCCGGGAATCACGTGACGCCGACGTCACGTGATTCCCGGCAAGTTCGCGCCGGACGGCTCGTTCGGCCCAAAAAGAACTTTTGGCCAGCTTGAGGGGGTCAGGAGGCCCCCCCAAGCTGGCCAAAAGTTATTTTTGGGCCGAACGAGCCGTCCGGCGCGAACTTGCCGGGAATCACGTGACGTCGCGTCTGAGTGACGCGGCGCCACGTGATTCCCGGCTCGTTCGCGCCGGACGGCTCGTTCGGCCCAAAAAGAACTTTTGGCCAGCTTGGGGGGGTCAGGAGGCCCCCCCAAGCTGGCCAAAAGTTCTTTTTGGGCCGAACGAGCCGTCAGGCGCGAACGAGCCGGGAATCACGTGATGCCGCGTCACTCGACGTGCCACCGACGTCACATGCTTCTCGCCAAGGATTGCAGAAATGACGTCCTCACTCCTCGCTCGATCACCAGGGAGTTGTGGTAAGTCTGGGGGGGGGATTAAGGAGGGTGAGGGGGTTTAATTTTTTTTTTTGCACGTATGTACATATACCCAACTCATTGGATTTTTTTTATGTCCATATTGGCCGCAAGTGGGACCCCCTTTCGGACATAAAAAATATGAACATAAAATTTTGCTCTGCACATCCCTAGCATCTCTGGATTTCTATTTCACAGATCAAGATTTTTAGGGCCTCATTTTCCAAGGAGTTAACGTGATTTGCAAATGCAAATTTTTGTATTCAGGGGGCAGAGTAAATGTAAAGAAGGGAGGATTTATTGTGTGCCACAAAGTTAATGTGAGAGAGAGAGAGAGCGAGCGAGCAAGCACCTTGCTATAGTTCCTCCTCCCTAGACAGGTATTTGTATCCCTATGGGAGGCCCACCTAGTAACACGAGGTGAGGGTTAAGTATTAGTGTAGGGGGGTAGGGGCCACTTTGACATTCAACGTGAGATGTACGAACAGAACAGTGGTCTCTTGTGAAGATTTGCTGGCCTTCGGAGTGAGGAAACTCCTCACTCCGAAGGCCAGTTTCCTCACTCCGAAGGCCAGCAAATCTTCACAAGAGACCACTGTTCTGTTCGTACATCTCACGTTGAATGTCAAAGTGGCCCCTACCCCCCTACACTAATACTTAACCCTCACCTCGAGTTACTAGGTGGGCCTCCCATAGGGATACAAATACCTGTCTAGAGAGGCAGAACTATAGCAAGGTTCTCTCTCTCTCTCTCTCTCTCTCTCTCTCTCTCTCTCTCTCTCTCTGCCTGCAGCATACTGAAACAGGCCTGTCCAGAAACATCATGAACCACAATATGTAGCCCAAATTGGGCTAATAGTGCAACTTGCAATAACAGCCTTTCACATAGCTGATATTGCAATTTGTGATACACATGCTTATTAGCATAAGGTACACCCCTTTTTGGTATCGCATGCGATATTGGAAAATGAGGCCCTTAGTTTGTTATTCTCTTGTAGGGAGTTATCATGTGACTAATTTATTAAGTAACAAGCTTTTTAAATTCATTTATAGGAGGTAAATGGAAAAGGAAAATCAAACTACCACTAATTCTAACACTTTTTGAGTGATATTTTAATCATTTAAGAAATGCAAACTGAAATGTATTATTTATGGGTTGTTATTCATGAATCTTCTAACTACTGATCTTTGATTCATTTTGTTTTATACAATCCCACTCAGTAACTCATGGACCATAAAAATTATGTATCATGGTTCAAAAGCAAATTATGATTCATATGGAAAGACTTGACCATATTTAAGACTTGACCATGTGATGTGATATCTTGGATGAATGTCGGTATATAAAAAACAATAAATAAAATAATAAATAAAATAAAATAAATGCATCATCCCTAAAGGCAAAGTTCTGTGATTGACAACTATGGTACACTGCTGCAATTTGTACTCATTTTTAAAACTTAGACTATTCAGTGATAAGGGCACTATATACAATAGAAGAAAATGTTAAAAAAATTTGCAAAAGTGAGCACCAATAACCTTTTGACAAATCACAGCTTGTCTTGGTTTGTCCATAGGAATTTTCCCATGCGCTACCAATAATTTTTCTAGTTTTTAAATCATCATATAATTCTACTGTTGTAGTACTACGACGGCAGTTGAAAAGTAACATGGTCAAAATCCTCTCATAATTCGGTATACGTTTTAATGATTTTGCCTGTGTAGATAATGGCCTTTTCAAGGTTGTTCACATTTGCTGTGATGTGAGGAATCTTATCCCCTGCCCATCATGAAAGAGCATAATTCTTTGCTAGAAGACAGTGAGAGGGTTTCTTTCTTTTAGCAAAAACCAAGAGATTCCCTGCACCTCACATTATCCTTTTCATTTCACTGTGTGGAGGCCCAGAATAATAGCGCAATCCATGATTATGACTCATTTGGGTGATCATACTGTAAGCACAAACAAATCACACATCATTAGTCTGGTACCTTATAGATAGTAATGAATGCATCATGTTTTCTATATTGAACCGAATCTAATACTTGTACATCTCTCCTCAGTTCTCTTCTCCCCATCCAAGCCTTTTTGAACTTAAATAGCTTAGAGCTTTCAAGCAAAAAAAAGGAGGTTATGATTTCTTCAATTTTCTTTGGATTCATAGATTAAAGCACATGGCTAATGAATTCTGTCTTCCTTTTTTGGACATATGTCTGTGTATAATCATCGCTAATTTCCAGATTTTGTTTCATTGAGCAGCATCAAACCTATTTCTCTTCTTCCTTATTATCCTTTTTAGGCTGTTTGGAAAATGTCTTTATTACCATACATTTTGTTAGAATGAAGGAGCAAATGTGCTGCTGGCCCCCTTTGGTTACTTAGGTAACAGATCTGTTTGTAATCAGTTTCTGACTTTTCTTGTTGGTGACCCTTGGGTGGTCTCTTCCTGCAAACTTTAATTCTCATTGTAAGTGTTCTATTTTGTTTTTAGAGTTTAGGAGTCAGTCTATTCCTTATCTTGCTCTGTTCCCTTGGCTTATAGAAATATATGTCATTTACTTATAAGTATACAAACAAAATGTGTTTACTTCATCTATAAAAGACAATACTGATGTAACTGGATGGTCAGAAGTAAATAATGTCCTGGTTATAGGGTTCTTAATTGTCAGTGGTCAATCAGGTATTGTAAAGGATAGAAAGTGAATGTTCTACTGAAAAAAAAAATGTTTTGGATTTCAGATATTTTTCTATTACTTTGAGTACTTGCAATATAAGGGCTTGATATACAAAAGCATTTACACACTTAAAAATGGGTTTTACACGTGTAAATGAACTTTACTCATGTAAGTGGGCTTTAGAAAATTGGTACAATATATGTTGGGGAGCACTAGGAGAGCGATCCCACTTCCTGGGAGATGTGTGTCCTTGGGCCACGGCTCGACCCCAGAGGAACTCTGAAGAGGTGCCGTGGGAGGCGTGGCTTGCCCGAGCATGGGCTGGACGGAAGCAAGGCTGGAGTGACGACTGGGAAGACAGGCCCTCCTCCGGACCTGCACGCTTCGGAAGACCAACAACGCAATGTTGGTCTTGTGAACAGTCCTCTGACTATTCCCAGCCCTTTCGGACCTGCCGCAGAGTACGGCACGAAGCAGCAGGCCGGATGGAGTCCAGGGCAGCGAAGACTGGAACATTGAGATACTGACGAGACTTCAGGAACGACGTAGACTCAGGCATAGACGTGGACTCAGGAACGAGGTGCTGGATGCATAGACGTGGACTCAGGCCCAGATGTGGACTCAGGACGAGGTACTGGATGCACAGAGGTGGACTCAGGCACAGACGTGGACTCAGGACGAGGTACTGGATGCACAGAGGTGGACTCAGGAACGAAGGCTGAAGGAAGACATGGGCACTGTCCCTCAGGGCGCCCTATTCAGGCCACCCGCGGGACTGAGTCGCAGACCACCCTGTCCCATGCGCGCCCTACACAGCCCTGGAAGGCTGGTCGCGGAGCACGCTGAGAACGGGAGAGCACAGGGAAGAGGAAGCGGTGGTTTACTGCACTCCTGGCAGTCGAGGCAAGTTGCTGTACTCCTGGCAGCCGAAAGCTGGTGCTGCACTCCTGGCAGCTGAAGGCAAGTTTGCTGCACACTGGCAGCCTAAGGCAGGTTAAAGCATCAGGGTCAGGAATAAACGCTAAGGATACTGGAACGAGAGACAGACCTCGGGGCTGGAACATGGACATCTGGAACAGCAGGTAACATCAGGACTGGAACACGGATACTGGATTAAGAGACAGACCTTGGGACTGGAACAGCAGGCGGACATCAGGACTGGAACAGAAGGCGAACATCTGGACAAGACGAGGAGCTCCAACAAGTAACAGGAAACACAGGACCTTGCAGAAGTGCTGGAACACGAACGACTCCTGGAGCGAAGGATCTCAGGAGTGACCAACTCCTTGCGAAGGCAAAGTTAGACTGGATGCTGAGCCCTTTTGTAGGGCTGATGAGGACAACGCCCAGGGAGGGGTCAGTAGGGGGTCCTACCCGGCTGGCTCTTGAAGAGGAGGAGAGAGGCGCGCGCCCGCGCCCTAGGAAGCTGGAGAGAAGAGAGCTGGAAGCTGGTAGTGTCCTCAGCCACGTGGAGGGCCCAAGGAAGCCAGGCAGGCAGCGGAGCAGCCCTGCCCTGAAGCTGGAGAGGTGGCAGGCTGCTGGAGCGGCTCCCAGCTGCGAAGACTGAAGCAGGATGGCAGAAGAGAAGAAACGCTGGCTGCAGGGAGAACAGAGAGCTGCAGGCACCGGCAGGGACGGCTCCCTGCCGGGCGAGGACCCGGGCTGAAGCAGGCACCGGCAGGGACGGCCTCCCTGCCGGTTGAGGACCCCGGGATCGGGTGCAGCACGCCGGAGAGAAGCAGAAGCAGCCGCAGCTGTCCCAGCCACGTGGGAGAGCTCCCAATGGTCAGACCCTGCTGCGCAGGGCTGGAAGCAGACGGCAAGGAACCCGGAGACGGCGGCATGCCTGCCGCGGAGGCAGTCGCGTCAGCAGCCCGACTCGGCCGCGTGGAGGTAAGAGCCTGCCCGCGCTCCTCGCAGGCAGGATCGCAACAAATATGCCATTGAAATGTCCATAGGATTTACCTGCATAAGTGCACGTTATCTGGGTAAATGGCTATGAAAATTACTATAAGGGACAATAACTTTCAAAGGGGCACACGGGTGCACATTAATGTGTTTGCACCCAAGGATGCGATGGTTTTATAATGTACACGTAGATTATAAAATTGCCTGGGTGCACATATGTGTAGGCATGCCCAACCATGCACATCAGGTTTTGGCTGCATAAGTCAGGGGAACTGGAATAACTGGCGCATATTCACGCCAAGACCGGTTTCACCAGTTCATCCACCAGTTTGCCCAGTGTAGAGCTAGGTCCTCCTAACTCCCTTGATTTAATAGCCTGCACTTCCCCCAGTTATCCCAGACCCTTTAAACCCCTAAGGAATTGCTGTGTTATTTTTTTTTTTTTGGTTTGTTTTTAAAACTTACACCTCTTCCATGGCAGAAGTAAATTTATGTAGACTGGACCTGGGCATATGCCCAGGTGTGTAAGTACTTGCATGCACATCTGTTGGCCCTTCTCCAGAATGCCCATGCCCAACCCACACCATGCCCACATCATGTCCCTTTTTGATTCTGAGTAAGATTTGTGTGCAGCAGGAAATATGCAAGCATGTAAGCAGCATTAAAATATGGTGAGCACATGTAAGCCCTACCTGCGTAAACATCTCCTGATTTTTGCACGTGCCAGGCTTTTAAAAATCACCTCTAGGTAGTTACATTTAGAAATGTAAATCCTTTTGAAAATTACCTCCCATGTGCCCAACGTCTAAACTTAGTTAAAATTTATATACGTGTAGCTATCTATGAGGCCAAAATACTAAGGTGTGAATGTTTGTGCCAAGTGGGCACTGCAGGAATAAAGATGTGCAAAATGGCAGAAAAGCTCAGAAAAACTGATATTTTGGCCTTATACTTATTTTTACGGGAATAGTGCCTACTCTGGGCAATCACAAGAATGAAGTTTGCAGGCAGAAAACATACATATGTAGTCTGCTACACACAGGGGTAGATTTTAAAAAGTTGCGCGTGCTACCTGGCACGCGTACATGTACACCCAGTTTTATAATTGTGCACAGAGCCGCACAGCCTTCCCCCATTCTGAAATCGGTGCGGCTTGTGAGGGAACTTTCCTTCCCCCTAACCTGACCTTCCCACCCCTTCTCCTAACCTTTTCTCCCCCCCCCAGCCCTACTCTAACCCCCCAAAAAATTTTTGTTTTACCTTTTGCGCCTGCCGGCCGATTGCCAGCACGCGATCTCTGACACAGCGGCAAATGGCTGCTGTGCCAGGAGCCGCTGACCCCACCCCCACCCTGCCCCCCACCCTGCCCCGGACCACCCCCACCCCGCCCCCGCCCCCACCCCTTTTTGAAAGCCACGGGACTTACGTGCGTCCCGGGGCTTTACGCATGCCACCGGGCCTTTTTAAAACAGGCCCGGAGTGCGTATCCTTTTCAAAATACGGCCCACAAAATTTTAAATATGTCATTAATGACCTGCTACAAAGCAATATCATGCAAACATTTCATAAATAATGAAATTTGCAAAGACGTGCGAAAACTACTTTCAGGTCAGTTAAATAAAAGACTACTACGATGTCCAATTATTTATTTATTTATTTATTTATTTATTTATTTAACGTTTCTTTTATACCGATGACCGTTCGCACATCGCATCGGTTTACAGTGAACAAAAAACCATTGGGCGGAGCCCTTACAAATAACAGATAACATAGTAAACTAGGCAACATATAAATAATATTTGGGAGGAGCCCTTACAAGAAATACAAACATCAATGAGTAAATGCTATGGGGATATGCTATGGGATTGAACTATAACAGAAACTATATACAAGTTAGTGCACAGTACCAAATCAGCAGGCAAAAAGGCGTTCATACCAGGATATCAGAAAAACATCAGAAAAACATTTGTAGGGGGAAATTATGTGATAGGGGGTGAGATTAGAGATACATATAGAAAGATTTCCATTTTTCTTACTGCCAAACCCATCTCACTGATCATGCAGCTGGTCCAGTCATCTCCTCTTCCAGAGGAGATGACTGGACTGGACTGGATTGGCTTTGGACCGCTCTCTGTATACCGACCCCTGGACTGGCTGCGGACCGCTCTTGGACTCAGACTCCTGGACCGACTTCTGGATTACCTATGACCTGCTGGAGGCGCCAGCCGTCCGGAACCCACGACCTGCAGGAGGCGCTTGCATCTGGACCATCTTCCACCTTCAGGGAGTCGCCTAAGTCCCAGCGGCCGTGTCCCTACGGGCTCCTTCTGGGGGGACTTCGGCTTCCAGGGTGAATCTCCAAATGTCCCAGCGGCTGGACTCCTAAGGGCTCCTCCCAGGGGAGTGCCGGTCTCCAGGGTGAAGTTTCTTCTATCACCAGGATCCAACGTCGTCTGTCCTCCCAGTGGGTATTGAGTCCTTGGACGCATAGGACTCCACCGTAGTCCAGTATCTCAGCTTGCTTCAAATCTCCGAACCGCCTCCTGGTTGGGACGTTTGCTGTGGACCTCCACAGCGCTCTATCCTCTGTCCCAACCGGCCCAAGGGTCCACGAACACAACAGATTGCAAGGCCATGGACCCGGTGGACCTAGCCGGCCAAAGCCATTCCAGGTATTGCCCAGAGGCTGCAACAGCAGCAGACATGCCTCGACGCTCTGACGACAATGGTACAAAGGTTAGCTGACCGTGTTGAAGGAGCCACGGCTGCCAGCTCCACGGTACACGGAACAGGGGCCACTTCCGCCGCTATAGCTCCCATCCAGATGCCAGTACCTTTACGGTATTCAGGAGATGCGAAACTATGCCGAGGGTTCCTAAACCAGTGCTACATTCATTTTAACCTGCTTCCGCTTCAATTTCCGACGGACCGGGTGAAGACAAGCTTTATTATTTCTCTATTGGACGGGAAGCCCCTGACATGGGCCTCCAATCTTTTGAAGCATCAAGATTCTCACCTGGACAACTTGGTGCACTTTGTCTCTGCCTTCAGGCGGGTCTTTTATGAAGCCTCCCGCAAGTCCACTGCTGCCTCCGAGTTACTCCAGTTACGCCAGGGGAACCGGCCGCTGGCAGAATACGCTGTAGAGTTCCAAACTCTCGCCGCCGAACTAAACTGGGGGAGCGACAGCCTGCACGGCATTTTCCTGGAAAGCCTCTCTCCTAAGCTACAAGACGAATTGGCAGCCCGAGACCTCCCTGATGACCTAGATGCTCTGATTGACCTCGCAGGTCGTGTGGACTGTCGCATCCAGCGCTGGTTTCGAGAGAGGAAACCGACTTTTAGGCTGGGACTTGTTGGATCTACTCCTCCCCGCAGCGGGAATTCCCAGTCTGGTTCTCCAGGGGCCCAAGACATCGAGCCCATGCAGGTGGGTCGGGGACCTCTCTCCCAAGAAGAAAGAAGGAGACGTCGGTCGCTCAGCCTATGCTTGTACTGTGGTGGCAAAGGCCATTTCCTTGCTCATTGTAGTGAATGTCCGGGAAACTCTCGGACCTAGGGACAGCCGGGGAGCTAACCCTAGGTCATACCGCTTCTGACTCCCCATGTTTTGTGCCAGTGACCTTACTCCTCCCGGAGGAGGAGTTTGACACCCAAGCTCTGATCAACTCGGGAGCAGGGGGTAACTTCATTCTTCAGGAGCTGGTTCAACAACTCCAGATCGGGGTACAACCCCAAAGACCCCCCCTCCGCGTGTCCTCCATTCAGTGGAGATTACTTCCTGGAGTCATCACCACCCGCACCGAGCCTCTCATTCTTCGCACGGGCGTTCTGCACCAGGAAGAGATCTCCTTCTTCGTTTTAGAGAAGTCCATGCACCCGGTCATCTTGTGTCTACCCTGGCTTCGGAAGCACTTGCCCGTAATTGCATGGGATTCCCTTCAACTGGCGTCTTGGGGACCGGTGTGCCTTAATTCCTGCCTAGCCACGGTTACTCGACCACCGATTCCTCTCTTGACATCGACTCTGGGCCTGCCATCTCACTATCAGGATTATCTCGATGTGTTCTCCAAAGAGAAGGCCGAGATCCTTCCGGAGCATTGCCCCTTTGACTGCGCAATTAATCTTCACCCTGGCGCCACACCGCCACGAGGATGGGTCTACCCATTGTCCCTCCCGGAGACTCAAGCCATGTCAGCATATATCCAGGAGAACCTGGACCGGGGGTTCATACGACCGTCTACATCTCCAGCCGGGGTAGGTTTCTTCTTCGTGGCGAAGAAATATGGGTCCCTCCGACCCTGCATAGATTACCGGGGCTTGAATAGTATTACCTGGCGGGATCGATATCCTCTACCCTTGATCCCAGAACTCTTTGACCGACTGCAAGGGGCCAGGATATTTACCAAACTAGATCTTCGCGGAGCTTATAACCTAGTTAGAATCCGCCCAGGAGACGAGTAGAACACCACATTCAACACTAGGGACGGACATTATGAATACCGGGTCATGCCCTTCAGTCTCTGCAATTCCCCAACAGTGTTTCAAAACCTCATGAATGAGGTTCTACGAGAAATGTTACACACGTCAGCCATTGTTTACCTAGACGACGTACTAATTTACTCCAAGGATCTACAGACACATCGCCAGGACGTTCGTCGAGTGTTACAGAAGTTACGTGATAATCGGCTTTACGCAAAACTCGAGAAATGTTTATTTGAACAAGAATCATTACCCTTTTTAGGGTATATTGTATCCTCTACGGGATTTCACATGGATCCGGAGAAGGTCGCTGCCATCAAGGATTGGCCTTAACCGGTGGGGGTGAAGGCGCTGCAGAGGTTTCTTGGGTTCGCCAACTTCTACCGGCAATTTATCCCACATTACTCCCAGATGGTGGCACCCTTGACGGCCCTTACCAAGAAGGGATCAAATGCAAGGAATTGGACAATGGCCGCCCTACAGGCCTTCCAGAAACTGAAAGAGGCATTTCTCCAGGATCCATGCCTGCGACACCCCGATCCCCAACAACAGTTTATCGTGGAAGTGGATGCCTCCGACGTTGCCGTCAGGGCTGTTTTAAGTCAAGTATCCCCTAGGGGGAAGCTCCTGCCCTGTTCCTACTTCTCTCGGAAATTCTCGCCGACAGAAAAGAACTACGGAATAGGGGATAAAGAATTACTAGCCATTAAATCGACATTCGAAGAGTGGCGCCAATGGTTGGAGGGGGCTCAACAGCTGGTGATTGTTTACACAGACCATAAAAACCTGGAATACTTATGCCCCCGGCAGGCAGGTGGTCCCTCTTCTTCAGCCGCTTTGATTTCCGTCTCCGCTACTGGCTGGCGATAAGAATGTTCAAGCGGACGCTCTCTCCCATACCGCTGAAATGGAGGATGTGCCAGACCCAGTGCAGTACATCCTTGACCCAGCCAAGGTGCTCCTCGCGGTCGCCAACACGGTCCCGACAGGGAAGACTGTGGTACCCCTCAGACTGCAAAAGAAGGTTCTCTCCTGGGCACACGACTCTCTAACAGCCGGCCATCCGGGAATAGCCAGGACCCAGGAATTACTCTCGGAGTATTATTGGTGGCCCCAATTTAAGAGGGATATTTGCCTCTACGTTAACTCTTGCCCAACCTGCGCCCGACATAAGACTCCCGTCGGCTGCCCCTGGGGCCTTCTTCAGCCTCTTTCGATCCCCGCAGAACCATGGACTCACTTATCCAAGGACTTTATTGTAGATCTGCCTGCTTCAGAGGGGAAGACGGTGATTTGGGTCGTCATAGATAGATTCTCCAAGATGGCCCACTTTGTGCCCCTCCCCAAACTACCCTCAGTGCCTGAACTGGCAAATTTGTTTACGCGACATATATTTCGCCTTCATGGGCTTCCTCTCCACATTGCCTCGGATAGGGGTTCTCAGTTTACGGTGAGGTATTGGTGAGCACTGTGTGAGAAGTTCGGGGTTCAGCGTGACTTCACCACCGCCTTCCATCCCCAAGCTAACGGGCAAGTAGAACAGGTAAACCGGACCTTGAAGATGTTCCTTCGTTCTTTCGTGGGAGACCTGCAAGATGACTGGGTGGCCTTATAATCACCACAAGCACTCTTCCACCGGCAAGTCCCCCTTCTACATGGTTTACGGCAGACGCCTGCGACCCCCTTTACCGGTACCTGTAGATGTGCCATCTCCCACCGTACAAACTACCGCCTGACGGTTACGCCAGATCTGGCATTCCATCCGGAAGAGACTCCAGTGTGCAGCGGTTATTATGAAGAAAGTGGCCGATCGTTTGCGAAGGCCAGCCCCAGTGTTCCTTCCTGGTGAGAAGGTATGGCTGAGTACTAAATACCTTCATCTACGGCTTCCTTCGATGAGGTTGGCTCCTAAGTACTTTGGTCCCTTCGCAGTTAAGGACGGGATTGGGGCAGTCTCCTATCACCTTCAACTTCCACGCACGCTCAGGATCCACAATGTCTTCCACGTTTCATTGTTGAAACCCTTGGTCCTCTCTCCTTATCACAAGAAGTCACCCACACCCGCCACGCCTGAGGCACAGGAAGATGTCATCTATCAAATTAAAGACATGCTGGATGTATGGTATCATCGCAGGCGTTGGGAGTACCTTCTTTCCTGGGAGGGTTATGGTCCCGAAGAGAATTCCTGGGAGCCAGCCGTCAAAATCCTGGACAAAAGCCTCCTTCATCAGTTCCATCTGGATCACCCAAGTAAACCCAGACCTCCTGGGAGGGGGCATAGGAGAGGGGTTACTGTTACGGTCCCAGGCCATGCCCCGGTCCCTCCACCTACCTCGGGGGCAGCCCGGGCCTTTTCCAGCCTTCTTCGGGCCTGCAAGCCCTCCAGCGCATCTCTCCCTCCTCGGGAGAGACGTCGACACTCTGGCATGGCTGGCCCCGCCCCCTGATGCACGCACGCGAGGAGGAGCCCCATTTAAAGGGGTCAGCGTGGGAAAACCTCACTCTGGCTGTAGATGACGTCAGACGCCGTCAGGGTATAAGTACCCTGCAGCTAGATCACTCCAGTGCCTTGCAACAAGGTTCCTGGTCTTCGGCCTGCTGTTGCTGCGTTCCTGGTGTTCTCTTCGTCCCGCTTCTGCCTTGCCCTCCTCGCTGGATTGATTCTTCTGGACTCTGACCCCTGGACTGGCTTTGGACCGCTCTCTGGACTTCGACCTCTGGATTGGCTTTGGACCGCTCTCTGGATACCGACCCCTGGACTGGCTGCGGACCGCTCTTAGACTCCTGGACCGACTTCTGGATTACCTATGACCTGCTTGAGACGCCAGCCGTCCGGAACCCACGACCTGCAGGAGGCGCCTGCATCCGGACCATCTTCAACCTTCAGGGAGTCGCCTAAGTCCCTGCGGCCGTGTCCCTATGGGCTCCTCCTGGGGGGACTTCAGCTTCCAGGGTGAATCTCCAAAAGTCCCAGTGGCTGGACTCCTAAGGGCTCCTCCCGGGGGAGTCCCGGTCTCCAGGGTGAAGATTCTTCTATCACCAGGATCCAACGTTGTCCGTCCTCCCAGTGGGTATTGAGTCCTTGGACACATAGGACTCCACAGTAGTCCAGTATCTCAGCTTGCTCCAAGTCTCCGAACCGCCTCCTGGTTGGGACATTTGCTGTGGACCTCCACAGCACTCTATCCTCTGTCCCAACCAGCCCAAGGGTCCACGAACACAACAAAAAAATAACTTTCTCCGATTAGTTTTAAATGTGCCACATACTAACGTTATGGAGTGCCCCCTAGTCTTTCTATTATCCGAAAGAGTAAATAACCAATTCATATCTACCCATTCTAGACCTCTCATGATTTTAAACATCTCTATCATATCCCCCCCTCAGCCGTCTCTTCTCCAAGCTGAAAAGTCCTAACCTCTTTAGTCTTTCCTCATAGGGGACCTGTTCCATCCCCCTTATCATTTTGGTAGCCCTTCTCTGTACCTTCTCCATCACAATTATATCTTTTTTGAGATGTGGCAACCAGAATTGTACACAGTATTCAAGGTGTGGTCTCATCATGGAGCGATACAGAGGCATTATGATATTTTCCGCTTATTCACCATTCCCTTTCTAATAATTCCCAACATTCTGTTTGCTTTTTTGACTGCTGCAGCACACTGAACCGACGATTTCAATGTGTTATCCACTATGACGCCTAGATCTATTTCTTGGGTTGTAGCACCTAATATGGAACCCAACATTGTGTAATTATAGCATGGGTTATTTTTACCTATATGCATCACCTTGCACTTATCCACATTAAATTTCATCTGCCATTTGGATGCCCAATTTTCCAGTCTCACAAGGTCTTCCTGCAATTTATCACAATCTGCTTGTGATTTAACTACTCTGAACAATTTTGTGTCATCTGCAAATTTGATTATCTCACTCGTTGTATTTCTTTCCAGATCATTTATAAATTTATTGAAAAGTAAGGGTCCTAATACAGATCCCTGAGGCACTCCACTGACCACTCCCTTCCACTGAGAAAATTGCCCATTTAATCCTACTCTCTGTTTCCTGTCTTTTAGCCAGTTTTTCTATATATACAACTTAGGCACTTCATGCTGGTGATTAAGATGAGGGTACATTTGTCAAAGCGGATCTCCTTTTTTTGAAACCATGTGCAAGAGCGCTGATATGATAAGGGGGTTATGTCCAAAATATACTCTATCCTAAATCAGGAATTACATGATTCACTTGCACACTTTAACGCTTGGGAGCATGATTTGGTTGTGTTGTGAAATAGCATTATTGTGGAGGAAGCCCAGAATGCCCCAGGTCATGGACACAATTGCTAGGTTGGATCATATATAGAGACTTAATAGAATCATGCATGGCATATAAAAATCAGAAGTTGGGTAAATGTGAGAAAACTTGGTCCTTATATAATCATTGGAAAAAAAATTCATGCTTCAGCATAATACTGCTTCTTTGTCTTTGCTCAATTGCTCTTGATGTGTTTGTTTATGCTATGTCTCTCCTAAATATATTGGGGTAGATTTTAAAAGAAGCGCGATCAGCCTACTTTTGCTTGCGCATCAGACTCAAGCAAAAGTACGCTGGATTTTAGTAGATACGCGCGGAGCCGCGCGTATCCACTAAAATCCTGGATCGGCGCGCGCAAGGCTATCGATTTTGTATAGCCTGCGCGCGCCGAGCCGCGCTGCCTCCCCCCGTTCCCTCCAAGGCCGCTCCGAAATCGGAGCGGCCTCGGAGGGAACTTTCCTTTGCCCTCCCCTCACCTTACCCTCCCTTCCCCTACCTAACCCACCCACCCGGCCCTGTCTACACCCCCCCCTTACCGTTGTCGGGGGATTTACGCCTCCCGGAGGGAGACGTAAATCCCCGCGCGCCAGCGGGCCTGCTGCGCGCCGGGCCGCGACCTGGGGGCGGGTACGGAGGGTGCGGCCACGCCCCCGGGCCGTAGCCACGCCCCGTACCCGCCCCCAAAACGCGGCCGACACGCCCCCGAAACGCCGCGCGCTCCGGCCCCGCCCCCGACACGCCCCCCCCGACACGCCCCCCTCCGAGAACCCCGGGACGTACGTGAGTCCCGGGGCTCTGCGCGCGCCGGGAGGCCTATGTAAAATAGGCTTCCCGGCGCGCAGGGCCCTGCTCGCGTAAATCCGCCCGGTTTTGGGCGGATTTACGCGAGCAGGGCTCTGAAAATCCGCCCCTCAGTATGCTATATTTTGATCGTACCCCAAGATTATTTTGTTATTGCATTCCTGTTGAAGTTCTTATGTAAATGATGGTGCACCTTGTTTGCCTAAATATTTATGGCTTTTCTTAATAAAAAGTGAATTATATATAAAAAAAGAATAAATGCAAGCTGCAGGTTAGTTCCCTAATTTCCCACGCATAACAAAAGTAATAAGATGAGCCCCTTATACCCCTTTCTCCCCCAAACAACATTTTTTTTAAAATAGCAGCTACTAATCTGTTAAACATGTCAAATCACAAGGAAGGGACCCAGGGCAAATTAGTATAGGATTTGTACTTCATGGGTACAAAACCACCTACTAAACAAATCCATCTGTGTATTCACACAGAGGTTAGCCTGATTAGTAAGCACTTTGGCACCCATATACAAGAAAGACTTACTGCAATGCCTTAGGCTCCCACCCCAGCACACTTACTTTTTAAGTTATGTTAATGCACACCCCCGACCCCACAGAGATGATTGAAACTCATTCTAAGTACTTGTGCTGGCTTTTATTTCACACTTACCCAGCAACCAGCCTTCACCATATTTCCCTTCTGTGAAGTTCTGTGCCAGTGCTGACTGTGGCAGGATGAATGAGGAAATTTTGATACTATGCTGAATATCTTCATGTGAGCATTGCACGCTTGAATGTTCATAAAGTGATATGTTTGTGATTCCAGTATGCCATTTCTGTGCCATGAGGAGGGATGAGAGCCATATGGGTACAATCAATAACACTCATCACATTAGGCATACCGGCAATATCATAGAAAGCTCTTGTCATTTCTTGTCATGCCCAGTGCTGCTGTGGATATCTTATATACTGTCTAACTCTTTTCAACATGGCCCTCAATACCTGACTGAAATGCCTGGAGAAGGTTGATTGCTCCATCACAGCCACTACAGCCACAGTGTTCTGGAAGGAGCCAGAGGCCAGAAAATGAAGGGCTCTGAGAAGCTTCACCTGGCCTGGAATGACATGTCCACAATGGATCTATGTCCTCTCTGATCTCATCGTACAAATCCATGATAGCCCTGGAGCTCAGTCTGTAAGCCTCACCACATCCAACTCCATCTTCCCCAGCAGCGTAGTCCTGAGATGGAATATCCGCTGCCTTTGAGCTCTTCTGTGGACATCTTCAGTCAGAACAACCTGCTCCTCTCAATCCTTCCTGTCTGCCTCTTCCCCAGGGCTGGAGGAACCACTAGGTGAGCTAGGCCTCTGCCTAGGGTGCCGAGACTTAGGGGACGCCGCGGCAGGTGGCAGAATTTTGAAAGGGCAAAAAGTGCCCTTTCAAAATTCTGCCAGCCCCCGACTCGCCCTGCCTCCCTGCCCCCCCTGGTGGTCCAGCGGAGAGCCCGGGAGCGATCTGCTGCTCCCGGGGCCTCGGCTGCCACTAACCAAAATGGCACCTGTGACCTTTAGCCCCTACCGTTTGACAGGGACCAACCAATGGCACAGGTAGCCCCTGTCACTTGGTAGGGGCTGAAGGC
The DNA here is from genome assembly GCF_901001135.1 of Rhinatrema bivittatum. Classification (NCBI taxonomy): domain Eukaryota; kingdom Metazoa; phylum Chordata; class Amphibia; order Gymnophiona; family Rhinatrematidae; genus Rhinatrema; species Rhinatrema bivittatum. The sequence continues at coordinate 66,501,531 of NC_042620.1, read as the reverse complement.
CACCGGCGCCAGGTGCGGATTAGCCTATCAGGGGACTGGGATTCTCCCGGTGGGCCGGTCTAGCTGATCACATGGCCAAAGTCTCCAGCTATACCAATCTTCTTTCTGTGTGTGTGTGTGTTTCTGTGTGGGTGTATGTGGGGTGTGATGTGAGAAAGGAATGGAGCTTCTGTGTGGGTGTATGTGATGTGTATGTGAGAAAGGAATGGTTCTTCTGTGTGTATGTGTGTGTGTGATGTGTATGTGAGAAAGGAATGGAGCTTCTGTGTGTATGTGTGTGTGTGATGTGTATGTGAGAAAGGAATCTGCCAGTTTAAAAAAATGAAATGTGATAATACATATACCTCAATTTTTGTGCTGGTAGCGCAACTTTTGAAAAGTTGGATGAAAGATGAAATTACTGAATTTTAAACATCCCTCTTCTGGAAAATAAAATTTAACTTAGAGTGGATAGAGACAAATACTAAAGCAAAAAAAAAAAGTAAGTATTTAAAATGTTCATCTCAGCAAAATCACAAATTTAAGATACTGATGCCAGGTGGGGTTTGGGGGTTTTTTTTTTTAAGCATAATTTAAGCATGAAGACTAGAATAGTTCCAATCTGAAACGTTTTGTTTTTGTTTTTTTAGGCCTTTAGAAAATGTATATTTTTAAATGACTAAGACTGGAATCTTCCTATTTAAAAGGGAAGCTGACTAAGGATGTATTTCTGTTCCACATGAATAATCATACGACTGCTAGTTTGAAGAAAGACACTTGCTTTATTGCCTGAAAGCGTAAACCAAGAGAAGCTGTACAGTGTGGGTGGCTGACCCTTGGGAGGACAGAACCTGAAGGAAGGGTGTCATTTCACCTTCTGATTGGATTGTGGTTTTCTTATTTAATGGTTGGGAGCATCACTTTCACTTTTAGTAAAAGTGAAAAATCATGCAAGTCTGAAAGCAAGGTGCTTCTGTGAGAGTGTAATGTGTATGTGAGACAGGGAGGGTGCTTCTGTATGTGTGTGGTGTATATGTGAGTCAGGGAGGGTGCTTGTGTGTGTCAATGTGTGTGTGTGCGAGAGAGATGGAGCATGTTTTTGGCTGGCTTGTGGCTGTGAGAGAGGGCATGTGTATGATTGAGCCTGTTTGTAAGTGAGATAGAACATGTGTGTGATTGAGAGCTTGTGTGTATGTAAGAGAGAGCGAGAACATTGTGTGATTGAGAGAAACTGGCCAGAGAGGTGACTGGTATGTGTGTGCTTGGGTGTGTGTGTGTGTGTGTGTGTGTGTGTGTGTGTGTGTGTGAGAGAGAAGAGATTGGTTGTGGTCCCTAAGGAAGAGGACTGTGAGGACAGCTTCAGCAGCTACTGCTGCTTCTGGTGTGGCCTGCAAGGGAAAGGAGTAGGAGAACTGCTGGAGAGGATAAGTAAAGGTGGCTTTTTATGTTTATTTTTCTTGATTGGCTACCATTTTAATTATTGGGTAGTATGTGATGTGTCTGCTGTTCGAAATATTTTATTGGTGTTTGGTAAAGCTTTCAAAATTTGCATGAGTCTTTAATTATTGGATATTCTATTCATCAGCTGTTCTGAAATTATTTTATTTGTATGATTTTATAATTATGATTAATATCTTGATTTTATTGATTTGTTTCACAAGGAATGGTGAAATTTTTGTTTTTCCATTGTCGCATTTTACAGTTCAGTTGTTGTCTGAACATTTATTTTTATACTTTAAGTGGCTTTATTCTGTATTTGGTGAAGGTTTGTGTTCTGCATGCAAAGTCTGAGATGAAGCATTGTTTTAGCATGTGGTTTCTCTGTAGGGATCTGTATTAGCTTGGCCTGTTCTGTTTTGCTGATAGGAGGTGTATTGATATTTTCGATTCTGGTGTAATATTTGTGGTATTCTTTTTCATAGGTGGGGTGGTTATTCTTTGAGTATTGGCAAATAGTACTGTGTTGATATGGGAGGACCATGCCGAAATATATCACAATAGGTACGATGCCATATGAACTCCAAGATGCAAAGTGTTCTTGTTGGCATTACAACAGTGCCTGAAATTATCACAATAACTTGTATATTAACTTTACCTCAGAATGTCATTTTCCATGTAAAATATCTTATAAATGCATAATTTAAAATTGTGTATGGGGAGGGGGTGCCAGACTGTAATGTTTGCCTAGGGTGCCTAATATCCTGCTCTTCCCTCCTGATCTTCTCTCATCTGCCATGACTTTTGCAATCTGCCACAACCTCTGCCACTGTAATTCTTCAGCTGACCTGCAGGATATACCAAAACAAGAGTAAATGGATATAATCCATGATCATACCAGAGTTGTACAGACACACAACCACATCACACCAATGCAAACAATGGAGTAAGATGGCAATGAGTCGGCGTTTTCACTTAACTTGTGCCCTGACTCAGGCGCCAAGAAATCTACATAAAAAAAACCCCACACTAACCATTCTCTCAGCGTGGCTCCCTGCATTGCCTGTGAATAGATAAGTTTCTCTTTTACATGACATTTGCATGTACTTGCATAAAATAAGCTGTGGGTTAATAAGCAAATTTATACATGCTTTTTTTCCCATGATAAAACCCTTATTACATACCTGTCTGGAGTTTGCGTGGAAAATCGAGCATATAAACACATGCACTCACTGAAACGTGTGGCAGCATTGCTGCTGTTTATTACATAGGCCTGTATGTGTGGAGACGTAAAAGATATGTGCCATATGACACAATCAGAGACCAGGAAAATGTAGGAGATACAAAAATAGTCCCAGTTGTCTTGGACACTATCTGCCAGATTAAACATCATACAAGCGCACCTTGATATGTTGTCTATATACATATTATATATTACCCCTTTTGAGCTACAAAAAGAAGCTTTCTCTGGCACAATGCAAATATTAAGACTAGGGATGTGCATTTGTCCAAAACGAATTAGGCAATTTCAACGAAATTGCCTAATTTGCCTAATTGCCTAATTTGTCCTGGTTCGGCCACCCGAAAAATGAACCAGATTTTACCGAAATTTGGGGCGGCCAAAAAAAATCGGCCCAAACCACAGGAAAGCGAAAGGTTCAGCCAAATCACATCTCTAATTAAGACTAGCAATTTCAGTCCATCAAGAGATTAAGGCCATACTGAATATACCCTGGTTTAAGAGTGATGCTCACTCCTGTCATTGTATGCACAAAAGAAACCCACTTGTAGACCCTACCCCTGAGAGAATGCAGGCAGGGTACATCATTCAAATTTTGAACAAGCTATATAGGGTCCCTGGAGAGTCATTTCTCACTTATTTTAAACAACTCACTGCATATTCTTGAACAAGCTATTCAGAATAATTGAAATCAAATAACACTAATTCTTTTCTCAGAGATTACTTACTATGTTTTGTATTAATATGAAAATTTTCTTACATACTATTTAAATCTGAATATATTCTACATTAATCAAACAAAACTGTAAATTTTCTTTTTTAGTGTCATGGCAGCAGTTCAGTTTATTAGTGCCAGAGGCAGAGGTGGAGTCAGCCCAATTCCTGTATTTCTGTTGAATTTTGGCAGTTTAAAGAAATAGACTCATGGAATTCTCAAGAGCCATAAGTGATTTGACAAATTAAACAGAGAGGTGGGTGAACTTCTTACCCTTTATAAAAGAAAATAGAAATGAGTCAAAATACTCCATTTCAATCAGAATCTCTTTCAAACTATGATTTGCAAATTACAGCCTGTAATCTGTGAATAACAATGTGTGATAATCATTGGGTCTCAAAAAGCACAAAAGATTTCAGAAGGCTAGTCATGAGGTTTGGGGTTCACAGCACTTAGATCACAAATTTCCTAAAAGACTGAAATACCAATCAGAACAGCAATGAGTGGCATTTTGACCCTTCCACCTCATGCCTGCCATATGCATTGATTGTTTTTTGGCCTAGCAGATTCCTCCTGTTTCTGCTTCTAGCGCAATCAAAACCAAAATCTTTTGGGTTATGGTGCCATAAGCTTTTCTTCACAACTACCCAGGAATTTTTCTACTATCCTTATATCCTCTTCTAACTCACTGAGCCAAGTCAATATATTGACAGTCCTCAGCCAGAAACCATACTACAGGGCTCATTCTGGACTCCTGCAATTATGGACCATAAATCGTACCAATAGATATCTCTGTTCCACAATGACTGGGACTCCTTATCCCCAGAGACTGCTAAAGTTGTCTTCATAGTAGCTGTAGCCCCAGTTTACCAGAGAAATAGAAGACCTGATTCATAAATCAATTTCCTCTGTATGGTGGATGACAGTACTGCTACTGAAGGTCTGAGTGGGCCCAGCCATACATTTATTTTCAGGGCTGACCTTAGCAGAGTGTGGGGTCTAGGACAAATCAACTGTAGTGGGGCCTTGTCTGGCTGACAGGAAATTACAGTGTTGGGGATGGGGCTACCATGATTGTGTGGTACCCAGGGTGATTGCCTCTATTTGCCCCCTCTCCATAATAGCCTTGTCTATTTTAAGAAATCTGATAGATCTGCTATTCATCAAATTATTCACACAAAAACAGTTTGTGAATCAAGGGGTTTCATCTTTGAATCAAAAACTATGATCCTTGAATTCTGGCTTGCATGTTTTAAAACATAGCATTACACCTTAAAAAAATTGAAATGACTTATACATTACTAGTAGGAAGATGTGTTCATCACGATCATAAATTTTGTATTGGTACACCTCTAAAGGAAAGGCATGCAGTTCAGAAACAGCCATTTATCAACAATAAATGATGCTATATACCACATACATCAGGCATTTTGGCACATTCAACAATAGTGAATGTGATAGCAGGGTCTTCTTTCTTCATGCAGATAATCTGCTCCAAGGATATAGTCCAGGGATAGCCAACAAACATCTCATGACCTGCATGTGGCTCTTTGGAGCACAAACTGTGGCTTGCAAGAGAAATCCATCTTCTTTGCCTACTGTACACTGTGATCCTTTCCCTTCTCAGCAGCCAGCCAGCCCAAGAATCAGCTACTGAGAAGAGGGAAGATTGCAGCATGCAGAAGATGCCTGTCTTCATGTCCACACCCCCTCCCAAATGACAGCAAAAGATAAGGTCCTGCTAGGCCACAGTGGCTGAAGAAAAATCCTAGGCCATCATGGAGCAAATCCTACAGTGGCCAAAGTTGAAGTCTGGCTGGGCCACCATATAACTCATCCCATGGCAGGAGAAGAAGAATCTCAATAGGCTGCCACTGAGTCCATTCCATGGTGGTCTAAGATGAGGGTCCAACAGACTGCAGTGGAAGCATAATGGTAGATCACCTTGGAGTCAATCACATGGTAGCTGAAAATGGGGACCACTAGAGAGCCCGTATGTGTGTGTGAGAGAGAGAGTGCCCATATGGTGGATCCATGGTGTAATGGTTAGCACTCTTGTCCTTGAATCCAGTGATCTGAGTTCAAATCTCAGGGGAGTTTGCTGTTTAATGCTCACTTCCAGTAGATGCTTTATGATGGAGAACTGAAATTTCAAAGGCCCAAATCTGGGCAATTAGGTATGGACCTAGGTAGAATAGACTGACAGACATACATCCTTCCCCTCTCCCACCTCCATTCCTCAGAACGTGTAGCTATACTCAGTCTAGCAGCAGCAAAAAGGGTTGGGGAGCGCTCTGGAGAGGAAATGAGAAATGTGCGAGTGGTATTTTGACACATAATTATTCAGAGTAGTTAAATCACAAGCTGATTGTGATACATTACAGGAAGATCTTGCGAGACCAGAAGATTGGGCATCCAAATGGCAGATGAAATTTAATGTGGACAAGTGCAAGGTGTTGCATATAGGGAAAAATAACCCTTGCAGAAGTTTCATGATGTTAGGTTCTATAATAGGAGCTACCACCCAGGAAAAAGATCTAGGCATCATAGTGGATAATACTTTAAAATCGTCGGTTCAGTGTGCTGCAACAGTCAAAAAAGCAAATAGAATGTTAGGAAATATTAGGAAGGGAATAAAATGGAAAATATAATAATGCCTCTCTATCGCTTCATGGTGAGACTGCACCTTGAATACTGTATACAATTCTGGTCGCTGCATCTCAAAAATATATAGTTGTGATGAGAGAGGTACAGAGAAGGGCGACCAAAATGATAGAAGGGGATGGAACAACTCACCATGAGGAAAGACTGAAGAGGTTAGGGTTGTTCAGTTTGGAGAAGAGATGGCTGAGGGGGGATAGGATAGAGGTCTTTAAGATCATGAGAGGTCTTGAATGAGTAGATGTGAATCAGTTATTTACACTTTCAGATAACAGAAGGACTAGAGGGCACTCCATGAAGTTAGCAAGTAGCTCATTTAAGACTAATTGGAGAAACTTATTTTTCGCTCAACGCACAATTAAGCTCTGGAATGTGTTGCCAGAGGATGTGGTTAGTGCAGTTAGTATAGCTGGGTTTATAAAAGGTTTGGATAAGTTCTTGGAGAAGTCCATTAACTGCTATTAATCAAGTTGACTTAGGGAATGATCTCTGCTATTACTGGCATTAGTAGCATGGGATCTACTTGGTGTTTGGGTACTTGCCAGGTTCTAGTGGCCTAGTTTGACCTCAGTTGGAAACAGAATGCTGGGCTTGATGGACCCTTGGTCTGACCCAGCATGGCAATTACTTATGTTCTTTAGAGATGTGAATCGTGTCCTCGATCATCTTAACGATCGATTTCGGCTGGGAGGGGGAGGGAATCGTATTGTTGCCGTTTGGGGGGGTAAAATATCGTGAAAAATCGTGAAAAATCGTAAAAAATCGAAAAAATGTAAAATCGCAAAACCGGCACATTAAAACCCCCTAAAACCCACCCCCGACCCTTTAAATTAAATCCCCCACCCAAATGACTTAAATAACCTGCGGGTCCAGCGGCGGTCCGGAACGGCAGCGGTCCGGAACGGGCTCCTGCTACTGAATCTTGTTGTCTTCGGCCGGCGCCATTTTCCAAAATGGCGCCGAAAAATGGCGGCGGCCATAGACGAACACGATTGGACGGCAGGAGGTCCTTCCGGACCCCCGCTGGACTTTTGGCAAGTCTTGTGGGGGTCAGGAGGCCCCCCCCAAGCTGGCCAAAAGTTCCTGGAGGTCCAGCGGGGGTCAGGGAGCGATTTCCTGCCGCGAATCGTTTTCGTACGGAAAATGGCGCCGGCAGGAGATCGACTGCAGGAGGTCGTTCAGCGAGGCGCCGGAACCCTCGCTGAACGACCTCCTGCAGTCGATCTCCTGCCGGCGCCATTTTCCGTACGAAAACAATTTGCGGCGGGAAATCGCTCCCTGACCCCCGCTGGACCTCCAGGAACTTTTGGCCAGCTTGGGGGGGGCCTCCTGACCCCCACAAGACTTGCCAAAAATCCAGCGGGGGTCCGGAAGGACCTCCTGCCATCCAATCGTGTTCGTCTATGGCCGCCGCCATTTTTCGGCGCCATTTTGGAAATGGCGTCGGCCGAAGACAACAAGATTCAGTAGCAGGAGCCCGTTCCGGACCGCTGCCGTTCCGGACCGCCGCTGGACCCGCAGGTTATTTAAGTCATTTGGGGGGGGGTTCGGGAGGGTGGGGGATTTAATTTAAAGGGTCGGGGGTGGGTTTTAGGGGGTTTTAGTGTGCCGGCTCACGATTCTAACGATTTATAACGATAAATCATTAGAATCTCTATTGTATTGTGTTCCATAACGGTTTAAGACGATATTAAAATTATCGGACGATAATTTTAATCGTCCTAAAACGATTCACATCCCTAATGTTCTTATGTATATGTGTGAGAGACAGTGCCTGTATATGTGTGTGTATGTGTGTGTGTATGAGAGAGATTGCCTCTGTATGTATGTGTGTGTGTGTGAGAGAGAGATAGAAGGTGCCTAAATGTGTGTGAAAATTTGCCTGTGAATATTTGTATGTGAGAGTGAGTGTGTGTGTGTGTGTGTGTGTGTGTAAGCATGCATCTATGTGTGAGTATGAGAGGGAGTGAGCTAGGTAGTATCAGAGAGTATGTGTATGAGGGAGAGAGCCTGTGTATGTGTATGTGAGAGAGGGTGAGTATGAGTGAGAGTATGTGAGGCAATTTTAAGAGAATTAATATGTATAAGTGTGTTTATATGTGTGAGAGAGAGAGGATAAAATTTATAAGGCTCCTCTCATACCCCTAATCCACAACAATCAAAAAATCCCAGGTATGGGAAAGCTGGAGATTTTGGGCTATTATTTGATGTGTCTGCTGTTTTGAAATATTTTATTAGTTTCTGGGAAATATTGAAACAAATGTATGTGAGTTTAATTATTAGATGTTCTATTCATTGGTTGTTTTGAAATATTTATGCTTTTTATTAGTATGGTTTTACTATTCTGAATGATGATTTATATTTCTTGATTTTCTAAACAGGGTTAAAAATACTATTAACATTGTAAGATAATGCCAGGTATTACAATGTTAATAGTATTTTTAACCCTGTTTAGAGTGCCTCTGGCTGGGGTGACTGTAATCCTACGAGGAAGGCAGTAGAGTAAGAGCTGCCTGCCCAGAGATCCATTGTTTTTTAATTTGTTTTGGGAGTCCTGTTGGGCCTGGAATTATGGGAGGCTTGTGGCTAGTGGCAGTGCAAGGCTTCTTCAGCAAGATAGCAGCCTTGTCTGCAGCACTTGGTTGTGAGAGGAAGGAGGGGACCTGGTGTAGGGCCGAGGAGGCAGCACTTGAGTTGCTGGTAGTATGAGCCTGTATTTGGAGACATTCATGGAAGAAAGGAAGAGTTTTCCACTGTGTCAAAGGAGCTATTTGTTTAAGTGTGGAAGGAGGGTAGAGCGAGCAGTAAAGGCATTAGGCCGTAGTTGCTGCAGTTCTCTCCTGGTTGTGGTAGTGACAATTGGGCTGCACAGCTGTGGTTTTGTTGTCCAAGTGTGAGGAAAGTATCTGGGGGCTATTAGAAAGTCTCTGGTGCTGAAAAAGAGTATAGGCTGCAATTTTGATGATGTCATCCTGATGTCATGTCCAGGTCGTTTTCCCAAGAGAGAAGTATAAAATAAATTAAAAATAAATAAAATCAGCCAAAATAAAGTAAAATAAACCAAGGGAGCATGAGAGGAGTTGTCAGGAGCACTGCGCAGACCCCTGCCATGTGCAAAAACACTAAAAAAAGAGTACATTTACCACTAGTTCCCTGCAATGTTTTTGTTTACTAAAAACAAATAAAAGTAGGCAATGTGGGGCATGTATTGTGTTCAAAGGTAGGGTTCTCACATATGCCCTGGCAATGGAATCAAATGTAAGAGGCAGAGTAACAGTGGTGTGTGGTGACATTTTATAGCAAGGGATTCAGACCCATTCCCTCAGCTCCCTCTCTACTCCCATCCCACCTCCCTCCAAGTCACCAGGATTTCTTTTTCTCTCAATTCCCTCTCCATTTCCACATGTGATGCCCACCCGCCCTCTCCTCCCTTCTTTTCTGGAGTCCAGCAATCTCAGTCCCCAACCCCTTCTTCCCTAGAAATAAAAGACACATGGAACTCATATGATATTAGATCTATTGTAACACATAATAGATGAAGGACCAGTACAAGGGTGTTAGGCGACATAGGTAAATTTTCAACTTTGTGTCCTCCCTCTGCTGACACTAGCCTTGACCTCCTCCCCCTGGCCTATCCCCACATGAAAAGAACTTTCAAAGTACAGTCTTCTGAGGTAAAAATATCAAGGTTGATATTCAACAGCCATTTAGATGGATAACTGAAAATGTATCTGTCCGGCAATATTGAAAGCTGTATATGGTTAAATTTGTTATGCAACTAGAATTTAGCTGCATAAGTTGAGGGAATTCTTGGGGCTAGTGGGTGGCATTTCCCAGCAGAGCAGAGTTAGCTGCATAAGTTATGTGCTCTCTCTCTCACACATACTCATATTCACCCTCACTCTCTCTCACACAGAAACATGCACCCTCTATACTTTCTCACACACACACACACACACACACACACACACACGCACGCACGCACCCCATATAGGCTCCATCTCTCTCATTCAAACAAAAAACCATTTCCTCTATTTGGCTTACAGTGTCCTGATCCTGGGTTTCTTGTCTTCTACTGCATGCAAGATAGGCTCCACCTGCAGCTCTTCCGATCCCACTGGTCCTCTTTCTTCTTTGGCTGTAAGTGGAATAGTCTCCACGAATGACCCTACTGAGCCTCTCTTCTTTGGCTGTCAGCCGGATGGGTTCTGCTCATGGCCTCTCTGGGCCATATTATTTCCCTTTGGCTAAGAGCAGTTGTACTTTGCTCGCAGCACCACTTTCTTCTTTGACCGCAAGTGGGATGAGTTCCATTTGCAGCCTCTCCAGGCCTTTTTCTTCTTCTATGGCTGCAAGTGGGATGGGATCTGCTCATGGCCCTATTAAGTATTTTCCTTCTTCTTTGGCCATGAGTAGGATAGGAGCTTCTTGCAGTCTCTCTGGACCATTTCTTTGGCCTCAAGTGGGTGAGCTCTGCTCTTGGCACCACCAGGCCACTTTCTTCTACAGCCACTTTCTTCTACAGCCCAAAAAGACCCAGAGAGGCCGTGAGCCTCTCAGGGTCTTTTTCTTCTTTGGCTATGAGTGGGATGAGCTATGCTCACAGCCTCACCAGGCCTTTTTCTTCTTTGACTGCACGTGGGATGGACTCTGCTGGCAGCCTCTCCAGACTTTTTGTTCAGCCTCTAGTGGGTGTGCTCCGCTCATGGTGCTGCTGGGCCTTTATCTTCTTCTGAGGTAGTGAGCAAGATGGGATCTGCTAACAGCCCCAGTTGTTTTGGGGTGGGCAGCAACAGGAATCGTATTTATCCAAATATCATCTCCTACTGCCATCAGGCTGGTCTCATGGTAAGAGATGCGAGACTGGCCCCGCAGCAGCAGGAGATGACAAGTGGTTAAATGCAATTCCTGCTACCAGAGGGAATGGGGTTAGGTAGGGAGGCGTGTCACTGCTGTTCAGACTGGGCAAGGGTTTGGTTTATCTCTGCCTGATCCAAAGTTTAAAGCTGAGATGGCACTTGCCACCATTTAGTGAGATTGGTAGGAATAGCCAATGCTGCTGTAATGCTAAAAAGTATGTAAAAGTCAACAATGATGTTAAAAGTCACCATTGAGTTTTGTTTCTGCCTTCTGAGCTCAATTTACAAGAAATCACATGACTTACAAGAATCCAACCATAATAGCATATATGAGATAAAATTATAATTTCAACCAATTAGGAAAATGTTATGTTAACTAGTGTGATGCAGTGCAGCACTGTCGGGGGCAGGAACAGACAAAACACCATAAGGCGGCAGGTAATACCAGAGCTAGACAGCAGGGGGCCCAGGTAAAGTGGAGAAAAACTACAAATCCCAGGGTCCTAGAACCACCACCTGACCTGGGGGGAGAGCCTGGAGGCGAGCAGGTGGCAGATTTAGAGACTGAGGCAGACACAGGTGAACCTATGGAGCTAGAGGAAGAGGGCGTGCCTACATGGTGGCAATGGCCAGAAAAAGCCGGGGCCAGGAGGCAGGAGGAGGAGGAGGAGGAGGAGATGGAGGTAGGATCCGAGGGAGAGGAATCCTCCAGTTCACACATGGAAACAGAGTAGCCTGAAAGGGGAAAGGTATAGCTTATACCTTAAAGGGAAGGTGGGGCGAAGGGATCTAAGGAGCAGGGCATGTTTGCTGTTGTAATATAGATGTTTTGGGGACTTAGGAGGTGCCTATGCTATAGCACTGGTTGTAAGGAGAGCCTGAGGGCTTGGGCGGGGGCTGAGTCATTGGTTCAGACCTGGAGTTACCAGAGGGCTGGCAGAGCGGGATGGGGCTGTTGGCAGAGCAAATGTAGGATACCCGTCTATTGCTTTATAAACTGCTTTGAAGGAAATCTCTCTCTCTCTCTCTGTTATCTTTGGGGTTTGGGGCCTGTTGTACCCCAACTCCGTATGAGGCAAACCTGGAAGCCCCAGCAGAGCCAGGGCCTACTGAGACCTGAACTCAGGGAGTTATGGGCGGCTGACGGACTCCCGGGATATCGGGGACTCGCGGAAGGCCTGAACCCGAGACAATGGAACGGCACCTAGGGCAGCCGGAGCAGTGAGCCTTCACACTAGCTAACTCATTGATGTGCAAATTAGAAGTGGTGATCTATTTAACCTATTGTATCACTAACATTTTCTGAAACTTCTTCTAAATTGCCTTTGCTGGTAAATGAACTCTCCTGGTATATCTTAATAAATAACATTTCTCTTTTAGCTTCTGGTGTTGTCTTTCTATACAGCCCAAAACATCATAAAGAAATGCTGGTACACAACTCCATGAAGAGGCTGGTGTAAGAATACTAAAGTTGAGCTATGTCTAGCTTCTCTAAAGTTTCTGTGAACATCTTGAGTAATTTTAAGACTATCAAATTTTTCTGGAGACTATCTATACTAGTAGAAAGGGGAAGAGACTAGCTGTAGGTAATTTTATGGAACTTTCAGTCAGTATAGGAACTACTTTTTGACATGTCATCATTAATGCATGGATATCACCTAGCAGACAAACTGTTTTCAGTTTAGAATCTCAGGAAAACATTACTTGAACTTGTTCTGAACAGCAACTCTGAGCTCAGGCTCTGTTCAGGAGGTAAATACATTGTTTGAAAGTGTATTTCATTTGAAGAAGCAGAAAAATAAATTGAAATGAACTCAGGTATAGAGTTGAAGAAAAAATAGTAGAAAAACTGACAGTGCTCAGGAAAATTTAGGATAGCAAGTGGATCTAAGCACAAGTGAAAGCAAGTGTTTGATTTCTCTACCATCAAGACTTGTTACTACTTTAATCCAGAGTAGGGACCATTACTTATTCTTTATTTCAAAACTAGAGACTACAGTACAGCAAGCTGTTGAAGACATTCTGTTGCGCTCCTGCTTGTGGGCCTAGGCGCGAGCAGGCGCTTACCTTCACTGCTAGAGCCGCTGCCACCTGACTCCTCTTCACCGCGGCAGGAGCCGCGGACTTCAGATCCTTCTTTGCAGCAGGAGCCGCCGACGTCACTGCCGCTCCACGACCTGGAGGCTCCTTCATCCCCGGTCTTGCCGCAGCAGAAAGCCGCCCCCAGCTGTCCTCCTCCAGCCCAGATGCCACCTCCAGCGTTGGGGCCTGTCCTATGGCCCAGCTCAGCTCCTGCTCTTCTCAGCGGCAGGACGCCGCTGTCCAGGGTCCTGCCCACTTCCCTAAGGGGCGAGACCGCGCCTCTCAGCAGGATTTATAGGGCCAGTGCAGGTGTGGCCCTCCTTGGACTTCTCCCTGGGCATTTCCTGCAGAGCCCTACAAAAGGGCTCCTCGCTCATTCACTCCTCACCTTGGCAAGGAGCCAGTCCTCCTGGGAACTTCTCCATTGGACTTTGCTGCATCCTGCTCCTGCCCGGCATCTTCGTTCCACATCCTGATGTCCATGTCCTGATGTCCCAGGTCCTGAGTACCCATGCCTCTTAAGTTCCTTGTTTTTAAGTCATCCGAGCTTCCGGCTTCCAAGTTCCGAGTTTTAAAGATTGTATCCTGTTCTGACTCTGGAGGATCCAAGGGGTAATTTGTTCCTGATCTGTGTCTGTTTCCAGAGCTTGCCCGCTCCTCTTGTGGTCCGCAACCAGCTGTCCGGCTGTGTAGGCCACGTAGAGGACAGTGTGGTCTGTGACCAGCCTATGGGCTGTGTAGGGCGCCTGAGGGACCAGCTCCACGTCTTGTCTTCAGAGTTTCAAGCTCCATGTCTTGTCTCCCTGAGTTCCAAGCTCTAATCCCAGACAAGGCTTTGTCTCACCGCAAGGGCGCACACCACTTGTCCTGCTATAGGGAGCACCCCCTAGTGTCCCCCTTCCATCGCAGCGCAACACATACATGTTAGGAAACACAGTAGATGCAGGAAGAGTTTTGGTGAAAGGGAATTAGTTTTTCCTCTTTGAAAAAGTAGGAAGAAGAACTGAGGGAATATCTACATGACCAAGAGATCTAGTCACCGCTCCCAAGCCATGATCTCAAGCAACGCAAGCTAGCTGCTGAGATGATGAACTCAATTGGGGCAAGATTACCATCGCTCACAAATATCAATCTCAAACTATGAACACAAGTAACACTATTTTACAGAAGCATCCAGCTAAGTGTGCATACACCAACATATTTATGCAGGAAGGCCTAACTAGCAAGAAACATACAAAAAAAAGAATGACAGAGGAAGGGAAAGGAAAGGAAAGGAAAGAAGAAAACACAAAACATAGAGGAGAAGACACACAAACAGAAAGAGACCATAGCAAAACATACTTACCTATGAAGAAGAATTCTAAACATCAACATTCCTGAGGAACAAAGAATAACACAAATGATCAATTCCAAAGATTAACAACACAGTTAGAAATGACAGTCAGTAAGAAAAACATGTTTTTAAAAATTTTACTCATCTGATACTTGCCTTGTAAATTCTGAGGCATCTAGAAGTGGTTCTATAATTCTAAAATAATAAAAAAAACAGAAAGAGCAAATTGTTTGATTTATTAATGCAAATGTCTGTTATGAAACTCACTTTGTTTTAAAGAGAAACTTAGTACTAGTAAAAATTGTCTTGAATAAAATTGTTTTAAATAGCAAAAGCTCAAAAGGAGAATATCCTTTACTTTATCCTGGTTTCCCCTCCTAATCTGCAGAAGACATTACTGGGTGGATCCTGACCCCTTTCTTTTGTGGGAAACCCAGTTAGGGAGAGGGCATCAAGCTGTAGACTTTGTGGGATTCTTTCTGGAGACCTTGAAACATCAAAGAAATATCCAATACCCCATCACTCTCAGCCACAACAAGGAATGGTGTTGATTCCTTTTTGTCCATTGTTGTACTGCATAATACAGTCGGACTTGTTGCAGTTTCCAGTTTAATTTTTGTCTCTAAGAACATAAGAACATGCCATACTGGGTCAGACCAAGGGTCCATCAAGCCCAGCATTCTGTTTCCAACAGTGGCCAATCCAGGCCATAAGAACCCGGCAAGTACCCAAAAACTAAGTCTACATTTCTGTTTGTAATTTATGGTCTCTTTTTTTTGTTCTATATTTGGTGAGAGACTGTCTGTGCTCTGCATATGTAAGGTATTCTGCTAGTATAGTGGTGGCCAATCGGCATCTTGTGAGTTTTATGCACTGGCAGTGGCATCAGTGAGCCTCCTGGAGCAGGGGGTGGTAATGGGAAAGGGAGGAGTCTGATGCAGGCCATGGAAGGACTGGCAGCAAGCAAAAACTCTACATAGTACAGCAGTACTGGGATGGGGGGCAGTCGCTGAAAGAGTACATGAGTAGCATCACAACAGCAGAATGTTTTGGTTTTTTTTTTGCTCACAACTTATCATGAGGTTTGGCCTCTGCCTCCATCCCATACTCCATTGTATATAGTAATTTATTGTATATAATAATTTATCTTTCGTTCTCCCCCTCTTTTTTTCCTTCTCCCAGTTAAGGCAACCTTGTTATAATGTAACTTTTATGCTCCTTCTAAATGTCTCTTGTTGAATTGTTGGTTATAGTTCTGCTTAGTTCGATGTAAACCGAGTTGATTTGATCTGTATCAAGAAAGTCGGTATAAAAAAGCCTTAAATAAATAAATAAATAAATAAATAAATAAACAAACAAACAAACAAACAAACAAACTAGTGACTTGGATTTCCCACTGTTGGAAACAGGATACTGAGCTTGATGGACACTTGGTCTCACCCAGTATGGCATATGTTATATTCTTATGTTCTTATGAACTGAAGCCAAACTCTTAGGGGACAAAGATGGCCTCAAATGCCAAATCAATTGAAGCTACCCAAACACTTTTATCAAAGCAGAAATATGGGTCCAAAAGGAGAAATCCAACCAAACTCCAGATTCTGCACCACATCAGAAAAAGATCGTTATTGACGATCTATCACCAACTGAAAACCAACTTCCAAGGCTTTAAATCCTTTTAAAGGGCCGAAGATTTACCTACATTTAGTTCGCATCCCCCCACTTACACCCTTTCCTTGGTTACCAATTTAAAATATAAAAGAGAAGGAACAAGCCCATTGCCCCTGCCCTTCTACCCAGATCTTTAGAAAACGTGATGGTGATATTGACATCAACATCAAAGCAACATCACCTTGTCACTGGACTTGGATGTCATCAACACCATAATGTAAAATGACCATACATTTGCAGCCATACAAATTTATGGTGAAAACCGTACCTAAGACCAGTACCATAGTGATGTCATTTCAGCACTGATGTCAGGTTCACTGGCAACATTTTTAAATATCTGGGCAGCAGGGTAGGGGCAGAGGGCTTGCTTCTGCCCTTTTATGCTTTTAAATTGGTACCTATGACAATGGGGGTTGTAGAGAGGTGCCTGCCCATGTTCTTGGGATATGGGAAGGGCCCAGGGAGTCTCTGGCTAAGTTTGGGTCCCAAGCTAGGTGTTACGCCCGTCGGTCGCAGATGGCTGCAACCTCTATTGCTCACCTTCTTTTTTGCAGCTTTAACTCCGTGGGGAAGACTTGCGGCCTCCACCAGCTACCACCAGCCTGCCCACTATTCCCGGACTTCCCTGCACCCCGCAGATGCTGCTGACTGCCATCTTATCCTCGGAATTCCCTAGGCATATGTGCGCGCACTGGCAGTATTAAGCACGGCATGGCGGAAACTTCGGGGGTGTCCCCTCTGGATGACGTCAGTCTTCCAGGATATTTAAACTAAATGTCCCTGCCTACCGATGACTTGGCAACAAGTTCCCTCATTGCTGAATCCACTTCGCTGCTACGGACCTCCGTTCCAGTTCCTGCTCCTTTGGCGTGAGACGCTCTGGGTACCTGCTCCTCGGGGGCCCTTCCTCGTCTCTGGCTATCCTTCCTCGGAGGGCCCATTGCCTTGGACTATCTTTTGCTTCATTTCCCAGGACTCCCCTGGAACCTTTACCACTGTGAGTACCTCTGCTCTATGGACCACTACCGTACCATCCTTGTGTGGAACCCTCATCGGTGTATCCCATACTGCGGACCACTACCGTGACATCTCTAGTGAGGAACCCTCATCAGTGTACCCCTCGCTGCGGACCACTACCATGACATCTTTACAGAGGAGCCTCATCGGTGTACCCCATGCTGCGGACCACTACCATGACATCTCTTGTGAGGAACCTCATCAGTGTACCGCGCACTGCGGGCCACTACTGTGACATCTCTAAAGAGGAGCTTCACCGGTGTACCTCGCTCTGTGGATCATTGAAGTATCTTCTACAGAGGTACTCCCCTTGGGTATACCCCACCACATAGACTCTGTGATTTTCTACTACACTCCCTGCTTCACAGGCAGTGACTCTTTATTCTCTGATAAAGACTCTATTCCACAGATGTGTCTGACGTCTGCTGAGACTTCGCCTCCTGACGGTGAGGCTCACAGGGCTCCTTCCTGTGGGCAGTACCATCTTTCACCTTGGCCCAGGGCCCAGGGCCCACATACCTACTAATCCTAACACTAGGATTTAACAGATGAGAGGAGGGCCGACGGTTCCAGAGAAACCCTGTATCTGCCCAACTCAGCATAGCTGGGTATGTCTGGACCCAGGGATAATTTGAGGGGGGGGGGGAGGGGCTGGGAGATTATTCGGAGGGCCTCATGGAGGTTTTTTGTTTTTGTAAACTTTTATTGAAAACAAAAATAACAGAGAATTTTGGGACATTTTTGTGAGAGGCCATTTTTGGTTTGTTTCATTTGGAACAAATTGAAAATGGCCTCATTCATCCCATTTAACAGTTTTGTGTTAGACGAAAGCACATCCCTACTGACTAGGTTCAACTGAAAATTCCTCAAACTATCCAGCTAAAATTAACTAGTATTCTTACTCACTTAGCAAGTCTTTGAATATTGACCACTTTGTGTAAACTATACTTTACTCATCATAACAAAAGCCAGTGTCTCAGATTCTGAGGGAGCTTCATTGGTTCCTGGTAGTATGGAGAATCAAATTCAAGATCTTAATTGATTTACCAATATCTGAACCATACAGGACCATCTTCTAGAACTATTTCTCCCTTATGTACTGTAATGTGCATTATGGTCATTGCAGCAAACTTTGCTTCAAGTATCATCACTTTCACAGATTAAATTGCAGATTATTCATTGTATATCATTTATTTATTTATTTTTATTTAGCATTTGTTTATATACCGAGGTACAGCTGACATAGCCTTCACTCCGGTTTACATTATAACAAACCAGTTACATTTAAATTCATAACAGTGTAACAGAGAAATGAGTCAGAACATTAACTTAATAAAGACAATAAATATATTGAACAATACATTGAACAATAGATATGAGTGTAAGCAGCACTTGAAGTTGACGGTTGATACCGTTAATGAGAAGAAATGTTTTCTGCAAGATAGGACGAAAGACAGAAGGAGGGGATTGCTGACATAAAAAGAACTTGAAGGTGGATATGAAAAAGATTTATGTTCTGTTGTCATTGGGTGAGCAGCCATTGTAAGACTGTGAAAGTAGCCAGTCTTTAAGCTCTTTTTTAAAAGATTTAAAGTTTTCTTGCGAATTGAGGTGTTGAGGTAGTGAGTTCCATAATTTTGGGCCTACGATAGAGATGGCTCTATTTCTAGTGGAGGATAATTTGGCTTGAGGTAATGAAGGGACATCCAGCTGAACTTTATATGTAGATCTTGTTGTACGTGAAGATTTATGTAGGTAAATAATATTGTCCAAGGCAGAGTAGTCAGCTTTGTGAATTGATTTGTGTAGGATTGTGAGTACTTTGTACTCTATTCTTTTTTTAACTGGTAGCCATTGTAAGTTGTGGAGTACTGGGGATATATGGTCGGCTTTTCTTTTACCAGACAGGACTCTGGCAGCTGCATTTTGTAAAGATTTAATTCCTAATAAGATCAGTTTGTTAGAGATTAGATTAAAAAAAATTGCCCACCTTAGTGGAAGTACTGACCTTAAAATACCACATTTCCTCAAGTAAGCAAGTGTCCAAGTACATTTTTTTTATATACAAATAGTTTCTTTACAGGTCTATAAATGTAAGGAAAGCAAAGAAAATAAGGAAGGAGAGTTGGGAAGGGAAGGGAGGTGGTGTATGTGTACAAATGTTTGTGCATGTGTATGAATAACTCCTACATGCAGTTTTACCACTGTGCACCTTTGTGCGGCAGCAGCTGAAAATGAATCACTACAGAGAGCTCCATATTTTCATAACAAGACCCACCCACGCAATCCCAGTGAGGGGCCTCAGTCAAACATAAAGGAGATTTCATTTCCTGTATCTGGTAAACTGGGGGAATCTTTTTTCTTGGCTGAGCTTGAATAGAATAAAATACTGTTTCACAGTTAGGAACATCCATACATTTCAAAGGGCTAACTCTAGAAATACTGCGGCAGTGTGGTTTTGGTGATATTTTGTGTCAGGGCAATTACATTGTAGAATTATTGTAGTCTCAGTGCCTCATTAAAACAAAAAAAAAATGTTAAATCCATGTTTTGTTGAACACAAGAGATGAATAGTAAATATTGATTTAGAATGAATGCAAACATTTCCCCAGGAGTGGATAATTACAGCCTTTCTATGCAAAACACTTATATTTGAAGAAGCACTTCACTTATTTTACCATGTGGTATACATTCTTTAGTACATTTTAAATTATATGTTGTCCTGGACAGTGTCTGCTCTATAATTTCTTGTGTCTCTACACCAGAGTCAGTATGTAATTTTAAACTATAAACTTTCTGCCAAACTGAAGAGTAATCTTAACTCTTTCCCCTTGCTGCTCTTACAGTACATATTTTGCAAGAATGTAGAACATGTTTAGTAAAAGGATGAATGCTATCAGGTTTCTTAGGGAAGCCAGTTCTGTGTAACTGCACATCTACAAGACATTTTAAAGGTGCTAGAACTACATATGGTTAATAAAGAATTTTTAATTTATGGACAGAGTTCAAAGGATTCCATAATATATATTTGTAAATAAACTTATTTTGAGCAAATATAATGATTTTTGATAAGCAGTAATCTAACCTCCCCCTTCAGCAAATATTACTGATCCCTCAGCAATGTCAGCCTATACTATTTAATACACATGTAGCATGCAATCATATGTAAATCTGGCTGTTAATAAAATGTTTATCCACAAATAGGGTTTTAAATAATCCACAGATATTTGACTACCTTCTACTGTATCTATAATGTATGCTAGGGGTGGAAAGAAGAAAAAAATGTAGTTTTTATTTCCCATTACATTTTCAGGGGTTTGATTTTCCATGAGTTTAATTTTGCTAAATGTTTATTTTGTTTATTTAGTTAAAAAATAAAAATAAACATTTTAACAAAAGAAAAAAAATGTGACTCCCTGAGGCCTCCCAAGCCCCCCACCCATCCCTTCCACCTGAAAAAATGCCAGTGCCAGGATCCCCCCTGGCTCCCACTTATCCAGTGTAGAATGGATATGATGCTGAGAACTAGGCCCAGAACAAAGCCTGGACATGCATATGGTGTAGGCCAAGACCGCAGATTCCTACTGCACCAAGGCCTATGCAAGGCAAAGGCTTCAGCCTGGGCCTAAGCATCAGGATGGTTCCAATGCCTAGGCCCAAGCTGAAGCTGTGAACTTATGTAGGCCTAGGCTGAGGTAGGTCACCATGATCTCGGCCTATGCCCTACACAAGGCCCAGGCTTTAAGGCCAGGCCCTGACACCTGGGCCTCAGACTAGGCCAGGTACAATCCTCAGGGTCAATGCCATGACCTGGTCTGGAGATCAGGCCCTGAAGCTGAGACTTCAGTCTGGGCCCAGACCCAACATTGTGACCTGATCCAGAGACCATGTCCCTAAGCTGAGACCTCAGCCTGGGCCCGGGCCTGATGCCGTGACCCAATCCAGAGAACAGGTACTGACACCAGGGCCTTGGCCTGGACCCAAGCCAGATGCTGCTACATGATGCGGAGGCTGGGTCCTGATGCCTGGACTTTGACCCAGGGTCAGGCCCCAGCCTCAGAGCCTAGGCCTGGGAGTACCTCTTCTTTGAAATCTTCATCGCTTGGAAGCCAAATGACACCATTCGCTGGGTTAACACCAGATTTAACTCCCACATTTTCACCCTAGCATATAGCACCATTTAAATGCTGCACAATGTCGGACATCAAAATAGTGCTGTCCACTGGTGTGAATGTGCCAGACTTAATTAACTTCAGTGCAACCCCAATGGACAGCAACATTTGGTTTCAAGTACCAAAGAAAGATATCAAAGAAAAGCAGCTCCCTGGTTTGGGGACTGAGTCCTTGGCCTGACACTGTGCCAAGGACAAGGTGTCAGGATTCAGTCTCTGGGCTGGGTTGCAGAGTCAGGCCTGGGTCCGGGCTGAGGCCCTGGCTTTGGGTCCTGGCCTTTGGGTTGGGTCAAGGCATTGGGCCTGGGCCCAATGGATTTGTAGGCACTGATTCAATAGCATGCAAATATTCCTCATGCATATTAATTGTGAATATCTTTAAAATCAGACTGTCTAGTGGATAATCCGGGACCAACTTGAGAAAAATGACTCTAGGCAACATTTTGTTTCTGTTTATCTGTCAGCAATCTGGACCAAATCAGGGAGGACAACTTGCCACAGATAGAATATTTTTTCATAGCAATTATTATAAAAATAAGGACCCATATAAAAGTATATATATCTAATTTGATTACTTTTTGTGACTATTTTCAGTGACATGTATACTAGGGATACACAATCATTTTTAACAAATATGCAACAAATGAGGCTATTTTCAGTTCATTCCAAAGAGAATGAACAGAAAATAAATTCTTGTGAAAATACCAAAAAATATTTGGGTATTTTTCTATGCATGGCATATCTAAAAAAGAAATGGGCATCCAGAAGCCCAGGCTGGGCCTTCTTGGCTAAAAAACTACATGAGCCTGGATTGGGGCAGAGCCGGGGTCCAGCATTGAGACCAGGATTCAAAATCCCAGCACAGAATCTTGGTTATGGTATAGGATGAGGCCTAGATCTTAGCCCAGGCATCTTGACAAAGCTTCTGAGCTTTGCACCTGCATCAAGCCTGGATCTGGTCTGCGGCCCTGGAGTTGGGACCAAGCTACAGGGCCACAACATTGGGTCTGTGCTAGGCCTTATTTGAGTCCCAGGCATTAGGACCTGGCCTCTGGGCCAGGCCCCAGCATCAAGTTTGGGTCTTGGTTCAAGTCCCAGCATCAGGACAAGGCTTCTGGTCCTCATCTCAGCATTGCGCCTAGGCTGAGGCCCAGGCATCAGGACCCATATTCCATGCTTAGCCCCAGTGTCAATCCTTAACCTATCATTCGGATACCCAACAGACCAGTTAAGTGACTGGGCTCAACATCAGCCGAGGCCTAGGCCGAGACTCCAGCATCATGCTTAGACCTAGGCAGTGGTCCCTGGTCTGGGCCTTATCTATGCCCTAGGTATGGTCCATGCTTCAAGGCCTAAGCCTAGGCACCAACATCTTGCTCAGGCAAGGCCACAGCCTCAGACCTAGGTCTAGGCTCAATGTATTAATTTTAAACAAATCGAATGAATAAGGTTTGTTTCATTTGGAGGGCCTTCAATTTGTTTCGGTGCCCCCTACATTAAACAAATTGCCCTTATTCCTTGCATTTTTTAAATTTCTTTAAAGTGAATGCACATCCCTTTTCTACACATCTGTAAAATATACTGAGTGGATAGCTGATTTCCTTTGAACGTCACTTAATTAATTCATGCCCAAAGTACAATGTGGTTTCTGCAAGCATTTCACATGCAGGCAATATATAGTATAAATGTGTAACCACACATTTCCATTGCTATGAAAATCAGTGATGGCTTGTTTTTTTCAAAAAAGCTCCAGAACAGACAAAAGTTCAAAGAAGTTACTGTCCCTCATTAAGGGACCATGTTTCGCCAGGGCTGCAGCAGGAGGGACGAAATAGGAAGCAACCTTATCTGCATAAAGAAAGTTGACATACAAAGAATGAAACAGCAGCTATTACACTACCAAAGCAGGCGTGTAAAAGAAAAAACATATTGGCTTAATGGAGACAGAAACATTAAGGCAAATACTTCCTTACTTTGTATATCTATATAGAAAAACAGAGGAACAAATTAGGAGAAAAATTATATGCTCGGTCTGCTAAATGCAGATCAAAGCATATTGAAACTGGTCAAAAGGATAAGAGGTACATACCATTGTAGATAAACAGAGTACATGGCACAGCTCAATTGCTTGCAGGAACAGGAACAAAAAATTGATTATAAAACTTGAAAATAGCAAGCCAAAGATGCTGACCAATGAGAAAAAAAATCATATGACTAGATGCACCCAATTGGAAGACAGAAATTTGAGCCAATTTTCAGAAGGCGTTTGACAAAGTTCCTCATGAGAGGCTTCTAGGAAAAGTAAAAAGTCATGGGATAGATGGTGATGTCCTTTCGTGGATTGCAAACTGGTTAAAAGACAGGAAACAGAGAGTAGGATTAAATGGACAATTTTCTCAGTGGAAGGGAGTGGACAGTGGAGTGCCTCAGGCATCTGTATTGGGACCCTTACTTTTCAATATATTTATAAATGATCTGGAAAGAAATATGATGAGTGAGATAATCAAATTTGCAGATGACACAAAATTGTTCAGAGTAGTTAAATCACAAGCAGATTGTGATAAATTGCAGGAAGAGCTCGTGAGACTGGAAAATTGGGCATCCAAATGGCAGATGAAATTTAATGTGGATAAGTGCAAGGTGATGCATATAGGGAAAAATAACCCATGCTATAATTACACAATGTTGGGTTCCATATTAGGTGCTACAACCCAAGAAAGAGACCTAGGCATCATAGTGGATAACACATTGAAATTGTCGGTTCAGTGTGCTGCGGCAGTCAAAAAAAAAAACAGAATGTTGGGAATTATTAGAAAGGGAATGGTGAATAAAACAGAAAATGTCATAATGCCTCTGTATCGCTCCATGGTGAGACCGCACCTTGAATACTGTGTACAATTCTGGTTGCCGCATCTCAAAAATGATATAGTTGCGATGGAGAGGGTACAGAGAATGGTTACCAAAATGATAAGGGAAATGGAACAGCTCCCCTATGAGGAAAGACTGAAGAGGTTAGGACTTTTCAGCTTGGAGAAGAGACGGCTGAGGGGGGATATGATAGAGATGTTTAAATCATGAAAGGTCTAGAACGGGTAGATGTGAATCGGTTATTTACTCTTTCAGATAGTAGAAAGACTAGGGGGCACTCCATGAAATTAGCATGGGGCACATTTAAAACTAATCGGAGAAAGTTCTTTTTTACTCAACGCACAATTAAACTCTGGAATTAGTTGCCAGAGGATGTGGTTAGTGCAGTTAGTATAGCTGTGTTTAAAAAAGGATTGGATAAGTTCTTGGAAGAGAAGTCCATTACCTGCTATTAAGTTCACTTACGGGCGGATTTTCAAAGCCCTGCTCGCGTAAATCCGCCCGGATTTACGCGAGCAGGGCCTTGCGCGCCAGCGTGCCTATTTTCCATAGGCCGCCGGCGCGCACAGAACCCCGGGATGCGTGTAGGTCCCGGGCTTTTCGGAAGGGGGCGTGTCGGGGGCGGGGCCGAATGATGCGGCGTTTTGGGGGCTGGGGGCGGCGTTTTGGGGGCGGGCCCGGGGGCATGGTTTCGGGCCGGAGTGTTCCGGGGGCGTGGCCGCGCCCTCCGGAACCACCCCCAGGTCCGGTCTTGGCGCGCCAGCAGCCCGCTGGCGCACGTGGATTTACGTCTCCCTCCGGGAGGTGTAAATCCATGGATAAAGGTAGGGGGGGGGTTTAGATAGGGCCGGGGGGGGTGGGTTAGGTAGAGTAAGGGAGGGGAAGGTGAGGGGAGGGCGAAAGAGCGTTCCTTCCGAGGCCGCTCCGATTTCAGAGCGGCCTCGGAGGGAACGGAGACAGGCTGCGCGGCTCGGCGCGCGGCGGCTACCCAAAATCGGCAGCCTTGCGTGCGCCGATCCAAGATTTTAGAAGATACGCGCGGCTACGCGTGTATCTTATAAAATCCAGCGTACTTTTGTTTGCGCCTGCTGCGCAAACAAAAGTACGCGATCGCGCAGTTTTTCAAAATCTACCCCTTAGAGAATACCACTGCCATTAGCAATGGTAACATGGAATAGACTTAGTTTTTGGGTATTTGCCAGGTTCTTATGGCCTGGATTGGCCACTGTTGGAAACAGGATGCTGGGCTTGATGGACCCTTGGTCTGACCCAGTATGGCATTTTCTTATGTTCTTATGTTCTTAATAGGAGCAGGTTTAATAATGAGTGAAGGACCAATCAGAAGGGTTGAAAACCATCCTCTAAACTAACCGGATAGAGACGACATGGCTATTAAATAATAGGGATGCACATTCATTGACATTTGTGCATCCATTCATTTTTCCACTAAGCACTATATAATGAATGGATGAATGTGCACACATCAAATGATGTGTGCCTATGTGAGCGCATAATAGACATAAGCTCACACAATTCATTTTGTGCCCATATTCGTCCATTCATTATATACACGCTTAGTGGCAAAATGAATGAAATGAATGGACGTACACATTTCAACAAATGCACATCCCTATTAGAGAAAACATAGGAAATTGAACCAAATAGATATCAATTTGATTTCGCAGTTAAGACCAAAAGGGTTAGGGATTACAACTCAAAGATCCATCTTTGCTCTTTGCATAATTAATGAAGCATATAAAACTGAAATCTATAATTTTTACATCATATCATATACAAAACAAATCATTTACTAAAAAATCATATGTAATTTCATATCAAAATGAAATCTTTATGATAATTTATGTTTATAAGTTTAACATACATTTGAGTCCTCTCATTATTTATTTATTTATTTATTTATTTATTTATTTATTTATTTATTTAAGGCTTTTATATACTGACTTTCTTGATACAAATCAAATCAACTCGGTTTATATCGAACTAAGCAGATAACCATAACCAATTAACAAAAGACAAATTTGATGAAGCATAAAGTTACATTATAACAAGGGAGCAAAAACTGGGGATAGGAAAATAAAGGGGGGAGAACAGAGATAGTATACTATATACAGGTGAGGGTATGGGAGGGAGGCAAAGGAGCCAATGTCGTTATGACGTATTAATGTGTCTTAGTGCTTGTTTAATTACAGTGGAGATGGGAACAGTTCTGAGTCAAGCTATTGGACTAAGAACAGGGAAAGGCTCGACCGAAAAGCCCTGTCTTGAGTTTATTTTTAAAAGTTAGGAGACAGGTTTCCTACCCGAGGTCTGGGGGCATGGCGTTCCAGATGGAGGGACCTATTGTTGAGAATGCCCTGTCTCTGATATTTAAGCGGTACACCGCTTTGATTGGAGGAACGTGTAAGGATCCTTTGTAGGCTTCCCTTAAGGGTCTGGCTGTAGAGTGAAGTTTGAGAAGGTGTAGTAGATCAAGAGGCGTCTGATGGTGAATGTTTTTGTGAATGATTGTAAGTGATTTATGTAGAATCCTAAAGTTTACTGGGAGCCAATGAAGATCTTTTAATATGGGAGAGATGTGCTCTCTCCGATTAGTATTCGTCAGGATTCTCGCCGCCGCGTTTTGAAGCAGCTGGAGGGGTTTCATTGTAGTAGCAGGAAGACCTTGCAAGATGGAGTTGCATTAATCAACCTTAGAGAACAGGATGGCTAGGAGGACCAATGTGAAATCATGATTGAAGAGAAGCGGCTTGAGTTTTTTGAGTACCTGTAGCTTGTAGAAGCACTCCTTTGTAGTGTGGTTTATAAATTTCTTTAGGCTCAGGTGACTATCTATTATGACTCCTGCATGGGAAATTTGTGTGTTGGTGTATAGCTTTTGATGGAAGGGACTACCTTCTGGGGTGATGAGCAGGAGTTCTGTCTTGTTAGTGTTAAGCACCATGTTGAGGCTTGAAAGGTAGAGGTTGATCATTTGCAAGTGAGAATCCCATGTTTTGAGAGCTGAATCAAGTGAATTAGATATGAGGATTAAAATTTGAACGTCATCTGCATATATGTAGAACTTCAGATTTAATTTTGAGAGTAAATGGCAGAGAGGGAGTAGGTAGATATTGAACAGAGTGGGTGATAATGAAGAGCCTTGGGGGACTCTGAATGGGGAGTTAGTGCAAGTGGATTCTTTGTTATTGATTTTAACCTTGTAGCCTCTGTTGGTAAGGAAAGAGTCGAACCATCTGAGAGTGGGTCCTGCGACTCCTATGTCTGATAACCGGTTTATAAGGGTAGTATGATTTACGGTGTCGAAAGCCGCTGAGATGTCAAGAAGAGCTAAGAGGAAGGACTGTCCTTTGTCAATGCCAGTGTATAGCTGATCTAGGAGTGAGATGAGAGTTTCAGTGTGTTCTTTTCGGAATCCATATTGTGAAGGGTATAGAATATTATGTTCCTCCAGGTAATTTGAAAGTTGGTTATTTACGATTTTCTCCATGATCTTGGCTACAAACGGCAGATTTGATATGGGGCAGTAGTTGTTGGGATCATCCGTGTCCAGGTTCACTACATTACTATATTAACTTCTATAGAAAGATTATTCTGAGTGATTGCTGATAGTAGAAGCAGCAGCTCTGCTGGTGGGTGAGCACGACTTGTAAGTTTGTTGAGGAAATTTTATGTTTAAAGCTTTACATGCAGTAAAATGTAAACTTTGGAAACTGAAGTGCCTCTGGCAGAAATCCCATTCTTCAACTATATTGGAGGCATATTGATGTCAAATAGATAAATGCAGAACAACTATAAATAATGTAAATAAAGCAAACATTTTCCAAATAAATAAGAGAGTTAGGGAATTGCACACAGGAGTTTGTTTTAGGAAGTTGATTAGTGGATATGAACAAATTTCACCAAAACATGCAATTCTAAGTTTGGGTTGCCTCCATCCAGGTGTGATGATTTTGCACTTTGCACTTTGTTTTGAAAGTAAAATCTTGAATATCTGTATCAGATTTCATGTTAATAAGTTATCAACTGAATCTTTACATTTGGAGACCTCCTGGGAAGAGTTTTCCTTAATGTCATCATTAGAAGTGTCTCAGATTATCTAAAGTATGAACAATTTCTTCATGTCCATTGAGTCCTTGTCCTAATAATTTACTTAAAGCATTAAATGGTGAAATGCCTCCTTTTTTGACAAATGTTATTAATCTCCCACTAATTGAAGGTCTATCACCTGCTGCCTTAAAGCAGGTCTCCATGTGCCTCCTTCAGAAAAAGCCTTCCTTGAATTCAGTTATTTTTGCAAATTATAGGCTGATCTCTTACTTGAATTTTTTGGGCAAAACTAATTGAAACATAAATCACTCTGTAACGTATGTTTGTTTCAAATTATAAGATGTACCATTTATGTATTGGAGTATACAGATGGTTGTGTCATTGTACTTGGTAATGGTTCGGCAATAAACAGATAATTACAAAAAACCCCAAACTAATTGAAACTGTAGTCCTTAAACATCTCAGTTATTTCATTAATGAGCATTGAATCCTAGATCCATATCAATTTTGATTCTACAAGTCATTGAACACTGAAACCTTATTAATCTCCAGTCTTGATACAATCCATTAAAAATTTGACAGTGCTCAGCGCTGTCTGTTAGGGATGTGAATCGTTTTAGGACGATTAAAATTATCGTCCGATAATTTTAATATCGTCTTAAACCGTTATGGAACACAATACAATACAGATTCTAACGATTTATCGTTATAAATCGTTAGAATCGTGAGCCGGCACACTAAAACCCCCTAAAACCCACCCCCGACCCTTTAAATTAAATCCCCCACCCTCCCGAACCCCCCCCCAAATAACTTAAATAACCTGCGGGTCCAGCGGCGGTCCGGAACGGCAGCGGTCCGGAACGGGCTCCTGCTCCTGAATCTTGTCGTCTTCAGCCGGCGCCATTTTCCAAAATGGCGCCGAAAAATGGCGGCGGCCATAGACGAAAAAGATTGGACGGCAGGAGGTCCTTCCGGACCCCCGCTGGACTTTTGGCAAGTCTCGTGGGGGTCAGGAGGCCCCCCACAAGCTGGCCAAAAGTTCCTGGAGGTCCAGCGGGGGTCAGGGAGCGATTTCCCGCCGCGAATCGTTTTCGTACGGAAAATGGCGCCGGCAGGAGATCGACTGCAGGAGGTTGTTCAGCGAGGGTTCCGGCGCCTCGCTGAACGACCTCCTGCAGTCGATCTCCTGCCGGCGCCATTTTCCGTACGAAAACGATTTGCGGCGGGAAATCGCTCCCTGACCCCCGCTGGACCTCCAGGAACTTTTGGCCAGCTTGTGGGGGGCCTCCTGACCCCCACGAGACTTGCCAAAAGTCCAGCGGGGGTCCGGAAGGACCTCCTGCCGTCCAATCTTTTTCGTCTATGGCCGCCGCCATTTTTCGGCGCCATTTTGGAAAATGGCGCCGGCTGAAGACGACAAGATTCAGGAGCAGGAGCCCGTTCCGGACCGCTGCCGTTCCGGACCGCTGCTGGACCCGCAGGTTATTTAAGTTATTTGGGGGGGGTTCGGGAGGGTGGGGGATTTAATTTAAAGGGTCGGGGGTGGGTTTTAGGGGGTTTTAATGTGCCGGTTTTTCGATTTTTCGATTTTTAACGACCCGCAGGTTATTTAAGTTATTTGGGGGGGGGTTTGGGAGGGTGGGGGATTTAATTTAAAGGGTCGGGGGTGGGTTTTAGGGGGTTTTAATGTGCCGGTTTTTCGATTTTTCGATTTTTCGATTTTTCGATTTTTAACGATTTTTCACGATATTTTACCCCCCCAAACGGCAACAATACGATTCCCTCCCCCTCCCAGCCGAAATCGATCGTTAAGACGATCGAGGACACGATTCACATCCCTACTGTCTATGTTATGTTAGATTTATCTGCCACATTTGATACCCTTGATCATGATATACCGATTCATCATTTAGAAGAATGCAAATTATTGGTAAAGTGTTGGCTTGGGTTACATCACATATTAGAGATATGAATCGTGTCCTCGATCGTCTTAACGATCGATTTCGGCTGGGAGGGGGAGGGAATCGTATTGTTGCCGTTTGGGTGCTTAAAATATCGTGAAAAACGTTAAAATCGTGAGCCGGCACACTAAAACCCCCTAAAACCCACTCCCGACCCTTTAAATTAAATCCCCCACCCCAAATGCCTTAATACTTCATCAACTTTGGGAGGGAAGTACTTACTTGCCCTAAACCAATGGCAGGAAAACCGGCACACTAAAACCCCCTAAAACCCACCCCCGACCCTTTAAATTAAATCCCCCACCTTCCCGAACCCCCCCCCCAAATGCCTTAAATTACCTGGGGGTCCAGCGGTGGTCCGGAACGAGCTCCTGCAATTGAATTGTGTTGTCTTCAGCCGGCGCCATTTTGCAAAATGGCGGCCGCAAAATGGCGGCGGCCATAGACCAACACGATTCGATTGCAGGAGGTCGTTCCGGACCCCTGCTGGACTTTTGGCAAGTCTTGTGGGGGTCAGGAGGCCCCCCCAAGCTGGCCAAAAGTCCCTGGGGGTCCAGCGGGGGTCCAGGAGCGATCTCCTGCCGCAAATCTTTTTCTGTACGGAAAATGGCGCCGGCAGGAGATCGACTGCAGGAGGTCGTTCAGCGGGGGTTCCGGACCGCCGCTGAACGACCTCCTGCAGTCGATCTCCTGCCGGCGCCATTTTCGGTACAGAAAATGATTTGCGGCAGGAGATCGCTCCCGGACCCCCGCTGGACCCCCAGGGACTTTTGGCCAGCTTGGGGGGGCCTCCTGACCCCCACAAGACTTGCCAAAAGTCCAGCGGGGGTCCGGAATGACCTCCTGCAGTCGAATCGTGTTGGTCTATGGCCGCCGCCATTTTGCGGCCGCCATTTTGCAAAATGGCGCCGGCTGAAGACAACACAATTCAATTGCAGGAGCCTGTTCCGGACCGCCGCTGGACCCCCAGGTAATTTAAGGCATTTGGGGGGGGGGGTTGGGGAGGGTGGGGGATTTAATTTAAAGGGTCGGGGTGGGTTTTAGGGGGTTTTAGTGTGCCGGTTTTCCTGCCATTGGTTTAGGGCAAGTAAGTAGGTTCCTGCCCTCCCCCTTCCCCCGATTTACGATTTTTTAATGATAAATCAGGGGAATTGGTATTGTATCATGGCCCTAACGATTTTTGACGATTTAAAATATATCGGACGATATTTTAAATCGTCAAAAAACGATTCACATCCCTATCACATATATCTAATTGCCTGCAGCAAATTCATATTGAATCTTGTACCTCTGCTAGCTACTCTATTATTATTGGAAATCCTCAGGGATCAGCTTTTTCATTCAGTCTTACTAATATCTATTTGGCCCCAATATGTAGGGTATTATCTAGTCTCAGAGCAAGTTATCGGCTCTATGCAGATGACGTCTACTTTTTTGTTCCTATGATGTCATCATGGACTACTACATTACCAGCTGGTGTTCTTATGACTTTCAACAGTAGAGAAATGGTTGTTTCATAACAAGCTTAGTTTAAATGTGGAAAAAACCCCAGAAATTATGGTACTGGAAAGGATACCCTCTCTGGATAAGCCTTCTATGTGTCCATATGATGGGCATCTAATTCCCATTGAATCTCAAGTTAAAAGTCTTGGAGTCATTCTGGAATCTTTGTGGTTAAAGCTACCTTTTTTAAATTAAGAGTTCTATGTGTTGTTTTAAGCTTAATTTGGGGTCAATTTACTAACTTCTCCTTCCTCAGGAGTAGATTATAACAGATTGCTAACTCCGTACAGAGATTAATAATAGATTGTTAACTCCTCCCTCTTGAGGTGTCATTCACAAATAGCTTGCTCACTCCTCCCTTTCATAGGAGTATAACCATAACAGATTGCTAGCTCCTCTCTCCACAGGAGCTCTCTCTTAACAAGATCGCTAACTCCTCCTACCACAGGGGCAGATTCCTAAAAGAATGCTAACTCCCTAGCAGGTTCATAACAAGGCCCTCACCTCTTCCTAGGCCCAGGCCCCAGCATTGCAGTAGGGCATAGGTCAAGGTCCCTGTTTTAGGCTTCATCTTATTCCCTAGGCGAGGGCCCAGCTTCAGACCCAGGCCTAGGCCTGATGGATCAATTTTTTTATTTTCAAAATGAAATGTGAAAAACAATGAAATTTCATTGGCTTTTCAATAATTTCACTTTGAGAATGGAATGCAACAAAGTAGGGAATTTCATCTCATACCTTCACTGGCTGCCAATAAAATATAGAATAATGCACAAGGCCCTCACCACAATTCATAAAACCATATACAATCAGCAACAACTAGACCTCCAGATTCCTCTCAAATTATATTCATCCTCAAGACCTATAAGAGAAGCGTACAAAGGTACCCTGCAAGTTCCCCCAACAAAAGCCACGCGACTATCATACACCAAAGAACGAGCATTCTCTACGGCAGATCCAACTATCTGGAACAATATGCCCACTGACCTCAGACTAGAACCTTGCCTTCGAACTTTCCACAAAAAACTTAAGACCTGGCTCTTCCTCCAGGCCTTCCCCTAACTTTCTAAGCCATTAATTGTCAACCGGACAGGACTCTGCTTTACCGGCTAACGCCCCGCTATGTTTAGACATTATAATTAAGCCACCGTTTCTTTTGTTTCATTGCCTTTTCTAGTTCTCTTCAGTTACACTGTCCTATACCTCTGACTAGCCTAGCCTCCAAGTTAACTACCCTTGTTATATGTAACTTCCGCTTCTAGTGAATTGTTCTTGTTTAAGTTAAAGCCTTTGTTACATGTAAACCGATCTGATATGAAATTTTTTCATGAAGGTCGGTATAGAAAAGTGTTAAATAAATAAATAAATAAATAAATAAATATCCTTTTTCATTTCTCCCGAATGCCCATCTCTAGATTTTATGTAGATTATGTGTTGTTTTATCATATGTATTTGCATTGTGCACGGATTATTTTTGCATGTTTCTTATATAAACCACTTTGAACATGGCCTTGGTGTTATTTTTTAAGTAAATAAAAGAAATAATGAGTTAAACTTATTCTGTGTCTATGAACTGCGTTAAGGAAAACAATTTAAAGGTTAAAGGTATTCTCTGTATGTTAAGAGCTTTATTTATTCTGTGGGAAGATATGAGAGTTGTTCCTGGCAAGCAGGACCCTAACAGGTAATCAGTAGAGCTTGCTAATCAATAATGGGATAATGAAGGATCAGCTATGGTAGGCCAATGATGATTAGTTTGGCTGCATTGGACAACACATAAAAGGAAATATTTTCCTTGTGCAGGAACTCAGTCTGAAGGATGTGAGGTAGGGTAACTGTGGACAGCTGGCCAGAAGATGCTCCCCGTAGACTGAGGAGATACTCAGTAGTTTATCCAGGGTCACCTTGGCCAGGTTGTACTGATATACCAATGCTTATTGATGAAATTACCCCAGCACCAGAGTCCAGAAATGCCTCCATATACACTTTTGAATCATGGGAACTAATGTGAACAGGTATGAGAGGAAGAGGGTTGGAAGGTAGCCAATGTAATGCCAGTTTTTAAAATGGACCTCAAAGGTAATCCAAGAAACTATATACCATTCAGGCTGATGTTGGTGCTGAGAAAAATGATAAAAGCTATTCTTAAATACAAAATTACTGGCTATACTGTGGACATGGCTTAATAGGGAAGAACCAACACAAATTTAGCAAAGGAAAGTCTTGCTATAGTAGTCTACAAGATATTTTTGGAGGCATTTGTACTCAAGTGGATAAGGATGAGCCGATCAATATAGTGTCTCTGGATTTTCAGAAGGCATTTGAAAAAGTTCGTCATGAGAGAGTCCTCAGGAAATTAAAAAGTTATGGGATGGGATGTCCTAATTTAGATTGATAATTAGTTAAAAGATAGGTAACAGAATGGGACTAAATTGTTTCCTAATGGTGAAAAGTAAATCATGGCATGCCCAGAGTGTTGCGCTCCCGGTCGTGGGTCCACGAGGGAGACGCCGCCAACCTCTTTGCCATGGCCTCATCTATTAGGCACGCGCATGCAAGGGTGCCAAATTTAAAGGGACAGTGGTGGGAAACCTCGGCCGGCCCCCGGAATGAAGTCAGACGCCGGCAGGGTATTTAAACCCAGTCCCTGCTTCATAACTTCGCCTTGCAATGAGGTTCACTCAGGGAGAGTTACTAGTTGCAGATCCAGCTTCCGTTCCTGATCCAGCTTCCGTTCCTGCTCCAGCCTTGTTCCTGATCCTTCGGCTTGTCTTCCTGGTTCCTGATTCGGTACGTCTTCTGGATTCTCCTGTCTGCTTCCAGCCCTGACCTTCGGGCCGTCCCTCCTTGCTGCTCTTGACCACCTTGGTGGCATCTGGATTTCTTCTTGGACTTTCATCCCCAGGAGACTGCGCCTAAGCCCAAGTGGCTCATGTCCTCATAGGCTCCTCCCGGGGGGACTTCGGGCTTCCAGTGGTGAAGCTCCTGACTGGTCTCCTGGCTCTGTCCGCCTCCCGGGCACTACATCCTCTATCCATCCTTTCATCATCCGCAGGCCGGCCCAGGGGTCCACAACCCATAACACAGAGATCTGTACTGAGTCCAGTTCTGTTTAATGTATTTATAAATTATCTGGAAAAGGGAGCAATGAGTAAGGTGATCAAATTTGCAGAAGATACAAAATTATTCAAAGTTGTTAAAACACAAGCAGATTATGGGAAACTGCAGAAGGACCTTTGTAGAATAGTGCACTGCATATATCCTGCACATATGTAGTTATAGCACTATGAAGCACTGATTACTGAACTTGCCAGAGAATTATCCAGCACAGATGACATCATTCCTGGAAGGATGGAACTAAGTTTGTTATTCTAACTGATAAGAAGAGGCATGTGGCCTATAGTGAGAGCAAGCTAAAGTACACATGTTAAAATATATATCGATTGGCTATTAAAGGTAAAGGGTGTGGATTATGCAGATGACTGATAATAGCAGACCCCAGACCCTTTATAAGCTGATGCACACGTTAAGAACACTGAGCAGATTTTAAACAGACCTTGTACACCTTTGCTTGTACTAAATTCTTTCTGTATTTTTCTGCTCCTAGAGGAATTATCCGCCTTCCTCTATATAATTACCTGTATTAATAAACCCCTTTCTTTATTACCGTCTGAAGCTGGTATTTATTCTGTAATTAGACACAGGGGACGCTCTTCTTTTAACATCAAGACTGGAATGCTGGCCATCTAAATGACATTGGAAATATAATGTAGACAAATGCAAAGTGATGCACATATAGTAGGGAAAAATTCCTGACTAGAGGTATAAAATACTGGATTCCATAATAGAAGTCATCACTCAGAAAAAGGGGTAGATTTTATAAAGTTGCACGTGCGCGCGCTACCTGGCGCCCACACATGGACGCCCAATTTTATAATATGCATGCACAGGTACGCACATGTTATAAAATCGGGGGTCGGCTCGCGCAAGAGGGTGCACAATTGTGCACCCTGCACGTGCCGACGCCCACAGCCTTTACCTGTTCCCTTCCAGGCCACTCCGATTTTGGATTGGCCTGGAAGGGAACTTCCCAATCCCCTACCCTAACCTCCCTTCCCCTAACCAACCCACCCCCTATCCCTAATCTAGGCCCTCCAAAAAATTGTTTTACCTGCTGCACATGCCTAGGCAAATGGTCGCTGTGCCAGAGGCCTTTGGCCCCGCCCCATCCCCCAGACTGTCCCACCCCACCCCTTCCCCAAAGCCCTGGGAGTTCTATGCATCATGGGGCTTTACAGCATCGCTGGGCCTTTCTAAAATAGGCCCGGCACATATAGGCTTTTTAAAATCTACCCCAAAGGATCTTGAAGTCATTGTGGGCGATATATTGAAATCCTCAGTTCAATGAGCAACAATAATAAAAAAAAGCAAATATAATGTTAAGAATGATTTGGAAAGGAATATAAAATGGAGACTATCATAAGCATCTGTATCCATGTACGGTATAACCATATTTTAAGTATTCTGTGCATTTGTGGGCACCCTTTCTCAAAAAGGATAAAGCAGAATAAGAAAAGATAGAGAAGGACAACAGAAATGATAGAGGATATGGAACAGCTCCCTTATGAAAAAAGGATAGAGCACTGCAGCATAGATATGAGGCAACCGAGAGTGGATATGCTAGAGGTTTAGAAGATCACGTGTAGCCAAGATATACTTTTTATTAATCCTCCAGTATTAAAATGGCTTTTGATCATGGAAGGCAGAATACAAATTTGAAAATTAAATTAAATTAAATGTCCCTTAATTGCTTTATAACCCCTATTAATTTTAAAACCAGTATGGTGCTGTTTTGCCTTTTCCTAGCAAAACAGCACCCAGGATCATCAAGCACCCAGGATCATCAAGCCCAGTACTCTATCTCCAATGTTGGCCAGTATGGTTTACAATTGTCTGGCCCGCGCATGGGCCTGCTCACCTCCCTAGTGGCAGCTGTGAGCTCTTCCAGGCTTCGGCGTCCCGCGGCGGCAATCGCCGGGTCTTCCACTGCGCACCAGGCCTCACGTCTTCCATGGCGTTGGCCATGCCCCTGCGTGTGTGCGGACTGCCTGGCCTCTTGTAGGGCCAAGGGAGGGTCTTAGCTCCGTGGCGCGCCATGATTGATTGCCCGTACTTCCTTGCCTTGGCAATCGGGTTAGTGTTGTGCTAGATTGTCACTGCATTCTGAGCCTTGTTCCAGTCTCGTTCCAGGATCCTTCTGTTCCAGCCTTGTTCCAGTCTTGTTCCTGCATCCTTCTGTTCCAGTGTCCTCCTGTTCCTGTGTTTGTCCGTCATCTCTCCAGGTAGTACCTCTGGACTGTCTTACTGGTACTGACCTCAGCTTGTTCCTTGACCTTCCTGTCTGCTGCCTGCCTTCTGACCCCAGCTTGCTCCTTGACTACTCTGCCTGCTACCTGCCTTCTGACCTCGCCTGCCCATGACCTCATCTGACCTCAGGAACCTGACCCCTGCTTTGTTGAACTCTCCTCGGACTGACTCCCGGATTCTGACCTCTGCCTGATTGACTACGACTCCTGATTCTGGCTCTGTCCCTAGCCTTGTCATTGCCTATGCTGTTCTGGTCCTCCTTGCTCCATCTGACCTCCAGTCTCAAACCTGATCGAGCTTCTCTCCTGTCTGTGGGCACGCCTGTCTATCATCTCTCCAGGAGACCCTGCGAGGCCCACCTAAGTCCAAGTGGCCTGAGTCCCTATGGGCTCCACCCGGGGGGACCGCAGGCTTCCAGTGGTGAAGCTCATCCTAGCCTCTGTCTCCTCCAGTGCTCCGCCCCCTGGGGGCAGGTGCTTCCTGGTCCCTACCAGGGAGCCATTCTCCACTGCTCCAGGACAAGGGTCTACCCCCAAGCACAACAACAAGTACCGTTCAGTTTCCCAATAGTTGATCTATTTTTTGTATCACACTTCCTGGGATTAGAGATGTGCATTCATTTAAAATGAATAGCCTATCAGTGACAAATATACCATATTTGTTTGATTTGTTTACCCCCGAAAACATATGAGCAAGTCCCATGTGTCATTCATTTCATTTGTTTATGTTTCCCCATTGAGAGGTATTGGCTACATTAAAACAATAGACTCTGTGGCTGGCAAGGTCATGTGGGAGTTTCTATAGCAACCAGCCCTCATATCTATGATTTATGTGTGAGGTCAGCGGAGAACATGGATCTGTTTGCACAGAAACCAGATTGACAAATCAAGGGACATATCAGAAGGAAGCATTTTTCTAAATTTGCAAATCACTAAACTTTCTATCCTTTGTATTGCAATCCCTGATTGTTTCAGTTTGCAGTTGGATTCTATCCCTCACTCATAGAGGATACATCCTGCTTTGCTGTTGTTTTAGAATTCTGTAATACTATAGTCTTATGTAGGGATGTGAATCGTTTTTCAACGATTAAAATTATCGTCCGATAATGTTAATATCGTCTTAAATCGTTATAGAACACGATACAATAGAAATTCTAACGATTTATCGTTAAAAATCGTTAAATCGTGTTAGTGCGCACTAACTCGATTTAGTGCGCACTAACTGAAAATGATACAAATAAACACTTTCCAGGTCACTGAAGGTCAGTTAGGAATGAATATGTGTTCCTATTGGCTGGCTGCCCTCTTATCTATTGATGTTACCAAGGTTACCACTGAGGTGATGGTTGGGGGGATGGGAAATGGAACTGGAAACTAACGAACACCAACAGAAAATGAAACAAAGTGTTCACACTTCCCAGGTCAGTAAAGGTCACTTAGGAATGAATATGTATGTATGTATTCCTATTGGCTGGCTGTGCTCTTATCTATTGATGTTACCAAGGCTAACACTGAGGTAATGGTTGGGGGGATGTGAAATGGAAACAGTTGGAAGCTTGACAAAAAAAGTAATGTAATGATCAGCACTCACGTGACTAGAACTTGTTTGTTTATTATTTTTGTTAGCAGGCACCTGAAATGCTAGTGCATGTTGAATTTGCCAATCACTGTGCATTTTAGAAAGGTGGTCCTGGCTGGAACTGTACACAGTTCAAATATATGTAATTGATTGTTGGTAAGTGTATTTTTTAAGTAGCCACACTGGCACAAGTATGTTTACTTTTCCTCCTACTTAACTCACTAGCTCAGCTTTGTAAGAAGGGCTTCTCTGCTTGTGTGTTGTTTTTGTTTGGTGTGAGGAGAGCAGAAAACATCAGATCTTTATTCAATCTACTACAGTCATCTCTTACAGTGCCCTATCCCTATTAATACCAGGAGTGTTGTGATCTTCCTGCACACAGTGCCCTAACCCTGATACCAGTCTGAGACAGCTCCCTCCCTGCATTACTAGTGAGAGGCTGGCTTCACAGACAGGGGGGAGCTGCCTGACCCTCACTCCTGACTTCCCCCATGTCCCAGCTAGTGAATGGTGTGTGGGTGAGGGGGGGGGGGGAGGATGGTGAAGTCTGAGACAGCTCCCTCCCTGCATTACTAGTGAGAGGCTGGCTTCACAGACAGGGGGAAGCTGCCTGACCCTCACTCCTGACTTCCCCCATGTCCCAGCTAGTGAATGGTGTGTGGGTGAGGGGGGGGGGAGGATGGTGAAGTCTGAGACAGCTCCCTCCCTGCATTACTAGTGAGAGGCTGGCTTCACAGACAGGGGGGAGCTGCCTGACCCTCACTCCTGACTTCCCCCATGTCCCAGCTAGTGAATGGTGTGTGGGTGAGGGGGGGGGGGGAGGAGGATGGTGAAGTCTGAGACAGCTCCCTCCCTGCATTACTAGTGAGAGGCTGGCTTCACAGACAGGGGGGAGCTGCCTGACCCTCACTCCTGACTTCCCCCATGTCCCAGCTAGTGAATGGTGTGTGGGTGAGGGGGGGGGGGAGGATGGTGAAGTCTGAGACAGCTCCCTCCCTGCATTACTAGTGAGAGGCTGGCTTCACAGACAGGGGGGAGCTGCCTGACCCTCACTCCTGACTTCCCCCATGTCCCAGCTAGTGAATGGTGTGTGGGTAAGGGGGGGGGGGGAGGAGGATGGTGAAGTCTGAGACAGCTCCCTCCCTGCATTACTAGTGAGAGGCTGGCTTCACAGACAGGGGGGAGCTGCCTGACCCTCACTCCTGACTTCCCCATGTCCCAGCTAGTGAATGCTGTGTGGGTGAGGGGGGGGGGGGAAGGATGGTGAAGTCTGAGACAGCTCCCTCCCTGCATTACTAGTGAGAGGCTGGCTTCACAGACAGGGGGGAGCTGCCTGACCCTCACTCCTGACTTCCCCCATGTCCCAGCTAGTGAATGCTGTGTGGGTGAGGGGGGGGGGGAGGATGGTGAAGTCTGAGACAGCTCCCTCCCTGCATTACTAGTGAGAGGCTGGCTTCACAGACAGGGGGGAGCTGCCTTACCCTCACTCCTGACTTCCCCCATGTCCCAGCTAGTGAATGGTGTGTGGGTGAGGGGGGGGGGGAGGATGGTGAAGTCTGAGACAGCTCCCTCCCTGCATTACTAGTGAGAGGCTGGCTTCACAGACAGGGGGGAGCTGCCTGACCCTCACTCCTGACTTCCCCCATGTCCCAGCTAGTGAATGGTGTGTGGGTGAAGGGGGGGGGAGGATGGTGAAGTCTGAGACAGCTCCCTCCCTGCATTACTAGTGAGAGGCTGGCTTCACAGACAGGGGGGAGCTGCCTGACCCTCACTCCTGACTTCCCCCATGTCCCAGCTAGTGAATGGTGTGTGGGTGAGGGGGGGGGAGGATGGTGAAGTCTGAGACAGCTCCCTCCCTGCATTACTAGTGAGAGGCTGGCTTCACAGACAGGGGGGAGCTGCCTGACCCTCACTCCTGACTTCCCCCATGTCCCAGCTAGTGAATGGTGTGTGGGTAAGGGGGGGGGGGGGAGGAGGATGATGAAGTCTGAGACAGCTCCCTCCCTGCATTACTAGTGAGAGGCTGGCTTCACAGACAGGGGGGAGCTGCCTGACCCTCACTCCTGACTTCCCCCATGTCCCAGCTAGTGAATGCTGTGTGGGTGAGGGGGGGGGGGGGGGAGGATGGTGAAGTCTGAGACAGCTCCCTCCCTGCATTACTAGTGAGAGGCTGGCTTCACAGACAGGGGGGAGCTGCCTGACCCTCACTCCTGACTTCCCCCATGTCCCAGCTAGTGAATGCTGTGTGGGTGAGGGGGGGGGGGAGGATGGTGAAGTCTGAGACAGCTCCCTCCCTGCATTACTAGTGAGAGGCTGGCTTCACAGACAGGGGGGAGCTGCCTTACCCTCACTCCTGACTTCCCCCATGTCCCAGCTAGTGAATGGTGTGTGGGTGAGGGGGGGGGGGGGAGGATGGTGAAGTCTGTGACAGCTCCCTCCCTGCATTACTAGTGAGAGGCTGGCTTCACAGACAGGGGGGAGCTGCCTGACCCTCACTCCTGACTTCCCCCATGTCCCAGCTAGTGAATGGTGTGTGGGTGAGGGGGGGGGAGGATGGTGAAGTCTGAGACAGCTCCCTCCCTGCATTACTAGTGAGAGGCTGGCTTCACAGACAGGGGGGAGCTGCCTGACCCTCACTCCTGACTTCCCCATGTCCCAGCTAGTGAATGGTGTGTGGGTGAGGGGGGGGGGGGAGGATGGTGAAGTCTGAGACAGCTCCCTCCCTGCATTACTAGTGAGAGGCTGGCTTCACAGACAGGGGGGAGCTGCCTGACCCTCACTCAAGCAGAGAAGCCCTTCTTACAAAGCTGAGCTAGTGAGTTAAGTAGGAGGAAAAGTAAACATACTTGTGCCAGTGTGGCTACTTTAAAAATACACTTACCAACAATCAATTACATATTTTTGAACTGTGTACAGTTCCAGCCAGGACCACCTTTCTAAAATGCACAGTGATTGGCAAATTTAACATGCACGTGTCTGCTAACAAAAATAATAAACAAAGAAGTTCTAGTCACGTGAGTGCTGATCATCACATGTCAAGCTTCCAACTGTTTCCATTTCACATCCCCCCAACCATTACCTCAGTGGTAACCTTGGTAACATCAATAGATAAGAGCACAGCCAGCCAATAGGAATACATATTCATTCCTAAGTGACCTTTACTGACCTGGGAAGTGTGAACACTTT
The DNA here is from genome assembly GCF_901001135.1 of Rhinatrema bivittatum. Lineage (NCBI taxonomy): Eukaryota > Metazoa > Chordata > Amphibia > Gymnophiona > Rhinatrematidae > Rhinatrema > Rhinatrema bivittatum. The sequence goes on along the minus strand of NC_042620.1, from coordinate 66,459,837 downwards.
GTTTCATTTTCTGTTGGTGTTCATGAGTTTCCAGTTCCATTTCCCATCCCCCCAACCATCACCTCAGTGGTAACCTTGGTAACATCAATAGATAAGAGGGCTGCCAGCCAATAGGAACACATATTCATTCCTAACTGACCTTCAGTGACCTGGAAAGTGTCTATTTGTATCATTTTGAGTTAGTGCGCACTAACTCGAGTTAGTGCGCACTAATCGGAAAAAACGATTTTTAACGATTTTTCAACTAAATAATCGTGCCAAACACGATTTTCTTCTCCTGCCACACGATTTCTATCGTTAAGACGATATGGAAAACGATTCACATCTCTAGTCTTATGTATCAATAGTGATTTGGTAAAAGATTAGATACATTCCATCTTTTCTAATCCTGTTAGCTGTCACACTGTGTTAATTTGCACAGGTTATTTTTTTTTTTTTTAAGATCACACTGCTGTCACTGCTTCTGACTTAGAGGAAGGTTAATGTTCTCCAGAATTTCCTTCCCTTTATGGGGAAGTCACTCCAGACTGCCTAGCTGGCACTGAATATGTTGTAGTAATTTTTTAAATTTTAAACCTGTTGCTACCAGTAGAGTACCAGTACTGTAGCTGAACTCTGCCACAATATCCCACATAGAGAGGCTGTTGTAACTCTTTTTGTCTGGGTCTGGGTCTGTTAGACACATCAGCACATCCACAAAGATTGCAGTAGGTCTGTGCCAGTTACCACCACAGGTACAGCCAGCCACTTTGTAGATTATTTTATTTTGCTACTGAATTTAAATTACTAATGCATTCACTTTTACTTCTGTTTTACCAGTAGTGAGCTCACACAGTTAGTATAGAATTATATCATTCTTTGCTTTTTCTGTGTGTTGTGCACATCAGCATGCACTGTAGTCACTAGCAGAGCAAAATACTAAAATTGTTGTGCTAATGTAGTATATTCTCTCTGTGTGTTGTTCAGCCTTACACACAGAAGGATCATTGTAGTAGTTTGTCATATGAGTGTCATCAGTGTGACTAACCACTACATTTTCAGAAATAAAGATTAATTGACAACACCTTTTGTCCAGCACTGCAGCAGAAAAAAAAATCCATCATGTTAGGCAAAGGACATGGGAAGCCCGCAGTTGTTGACAGGGGATTTGCTAAATAGACATCAATGAGTCCACCAACTAAGATAAAGAGGGATTTTTTCAAATTCCAAATATCAGCAGGAGAGACAGGCATGTCAAGCCATAAGAAGTTGAGATTTGAGGAGGATATGCCAGTTGTTCCATCAGTGTCTCAGCAAGATCATGCTGTCTCAGAGGAGAGAGAAAGGGAAGGCACTAGTAGTACTAGCAACATCAGAGTACAACCCCCAGTGCCTATAGAAGTACAAGTACAAGTGGAACAGTACTGCAAACTAAAGATATGCAAAGGCCAAACCTTTGCATATCTCTAGTTTGCAGTACTGTTCCATGGTTTGGAAATAAGAAATTTCCCACGGTTCGGGCCTTTGAAATTCGAGGGATCCGTTAGTGCACATCCCTACTGCAAACCCTTAGAGCAGCAGAGGCTATAAAATTAGTTTTGTCATCCTCTTCTGATTCAGAGCCTAATGAATCTCCCTTCAAAGGATTACCTGAAGCAGAGGTGGTAGAGGCATTAGCTATAAACCCTTAATTAGGAGGTTTAATCAGGACTGTGCTAGCTTCCACTTTACTGATAGAGGAGAGAGAGAGGCAGGAGGACAAATCAAAGACAATTATTTTTCACTCAGCACATAGTTAAGCTCAGGAATTCATTGCCAGAGGATGTGGTTACAGCAGATAGTGTGACTGGGTTTAAAAAAGGTTTGGATAATTTCCTAGAGGAAAAATCCATATGGTGCTATTAATTAATAAGCAATAGTAGCCTGAGATTTATTTAATGTTTGGGTACTTGCCAGGTACTTGCCACTTGGAATGGCAACTGTTGGAAACAGGATAGTGGGCTTGATGGAACCTTGCTCTGACCCAGTATGGCAATTCTTATGTTGTTATGTTCTTATGACATGTTATTGAGGGAGAGCAGGCCACACTGACAGTACAGGAACATAGGATGAGTGACTCCTCTGCTGCAGCTCCTCAGGCTCCATCTGTGACTACCCCCACTTCACTGCCAGCAGCACCATTCACCCCAAAGGATGCAGACAGAGGCAAGGGATCACAAAATAAATCTGTGATCTGTGAAGAATATGATTGATCAGATACACAATATTAGGAAGGAAAAATACCCAGACGCCTCTGCTGTACTGTGGCCTGTCAGAGGTGAATGAACTTTGAGTGCCTTTCTGAGCATGACTTGCAGAATGTCCCTCAGATAGATCTACTGGCATCAACAAGAGAGGCCTATTCAATGGCAACATTTACTTCATAATACAAGGAAACTTGGTTCGCATGAAACCAGGATGCAAGCTTTTGTCTTACAAATGCCTATCTCAACGGACAGGAGCCAGGTGAATGAAGATGCCCCTGAGGGTACAGTTTTAATTAAGTCCTGGCTCCAGAAAACGGAATTCAGGCCTAACTCCTATTGAAGCCACAGACTTGCTATTTGTTTACACAACAAAGAAGAACAACAGGATACTAGAAGGAACAGAGTGCATCAAAGCCGTGTTGATAAAGGAACTTTTATGGTGGAAGGGTGGTTTCAGGGAAGACAAGTAAATAGTATGATTTTTACAAATGAATGGAGGATGTCCTCACAAGCATTTCCTATACATGATAGATTGTCATGACAACAGCATAATGTATCTTTGTAAATAAGTCTTTGGGTAGTCACGTAATTCATTCTGGAAACTTCGGTAGTGCTGTATTTTGATTATATAAGTCAGGGCATGTCATATATTCATTGAGATGCTAGTTATTACAGATAGAGGGCATATAGCAACTCCCAGGAACACTTGTCTTTGACTCTTCTTTAAAAAGCTGAATAAATTAAATTTAAAAACCTCTTGCTGAGTCGAAGTGTTCTTGTTGCCCTAGCTTTGAGTCCAGAAATTATTGACATTTTGGCACCCCAAATGGGACTTTAATAGCTGTTGTTATTATAAATATTATTAGCTGTAGTATTACTTTTGGTGGACAAAAGTATACTAGGTTCTTGAACGTTTAATCTGGCTTTCCGTTCAAAGATATTGAGTTTCCCAGGTGGGCTGGAGGTAATCCCGGAGTATTATGAGTTCAGAGAAGATGTGGAATGAAGTTTTAAGCTGCAGGATCCATTTTGTGAGTATGTAACGAGAAAAAAAAAAAAAAAAAGGAAAAATCTGTAAGTATCAATGTTTTTATTTTATTTGTTGTACAGGGTACATCGGGTTCAGAATATTTTTTGCAAAATGTTCTTTAATATATGGTGGAAGGGTGGTTTCAGGGAAGACAAGTAAATAGTATGATTTTTACAAATGAATGGAGGATGTCCTCACCAGCATTTCCTATATATGATAGATTGTCATGACAACAGCATAATGTATCTTTGTAAATAAGTCTTTGGGTAGTCACGTCATTCATTCTGGAAACTTCGGTAGTGCTGTATTTTGATTATATAAGTCAGGGCATGTCATATATTCATTGAGATGCTAGTTATTACAGATAGAGGGCATATAGCAACTCCCAGGAACACTTGTCTTTGACTCTTCTTTTAAAAGCTGAATAAATTAAATTTAAAAACCTCTTGCTGAGTCGAAGTGTTCTTGTTGCCCTAGCTTTGAGACCAGAAATTATTGACATCTGGAGCCATTTTCAAATGTGAGGAAACCCATGCTTTCCGCGTTGTAACTATTGTGCAAAGGATATTAGCTGAGGGAAGCAACTGGGCCACTTAAGCAATGTTTGAATGGAGCATCACCTGAAGAAGCAACATCCCCTTCAATATGCACCTGGGGTTGGTAGTAGTAGTAGTAGTAGTAGTCAAGGGGTCCCTTCTGCAAGATAGAGGACTCTAGTCTTTGAAAAGGGGACAAGTGTTCCTCAAGATCCTTCCTGGACTTTGGCTCCTTCTACCAGTCAAGAGGCAGGCCAGCAGCAGCAGTCCCTAACTATAGCTGAAAAACAACAGCCTACAATGGAGAAAATGTGGTGGTGTTTGGTGGCACTGTCACTGTGAAAGAGGCAGGTAGCATCCAAAGTGGTGACAAGGACTATTGGTTATATGATCACTTTAGAAGATCAGCACCTGCAGGTCCTAGAGAATGTGGGTCTCAGGCATTTGCTGCACCTTGTAGCACCAAACTATAAAATGCCTCCCAGGACCACTTTCAGCAGAAAGGTCATCTCCAATTTGTCAAACATTGTCATAACCGTGTGCAGGTGCTGCTGGTAAAGGCACAGGAGAGCAGTGTCCATTTCAATGGTGAAATATGGACATCCACAAACACCTCACACTCCTTCCTCTCTTTGATGGCACACTGGTGGGACCTGGCTGATGTAGGGGCAAGCAGAAGTTTCACAGGGGCTGGAGCAATAGGACACAGGTGGGCTTTGCTGCACACTCACCTTGCGGTTGGTTCCCATACCTCTCCCAATATTTTTCCAGTGTTTCGAGAAATGCTGGAGGGCTGGCAGCTGAATCAGAGAGCCAGAGGTTTCAATGCAGGGTTTTTATTAGCACTGACCAAGGCAGTATCCGAGGGTAGATATCAGGGTGTATGATGCTTCACTCACACCCTGCACCTAGCAGTGAAGGAGGTCCAGGGGCTGGGGTCCAGGCATCCAGAGTATGCGTACCTGCATGGCTTACTAGAGAAGTGCAGAAAAATAGCTGTACACTGCCACCAAAGTGTGAAGGTGGGTGACATATGTGTGAGAGAGAGAGATTGTGTGTATAAGAGAGAGGGAGAATTTGTGTGTGGGAGGAATATGTTTGTGTGAGAAATAGTGTATGTGTGGGTGAGAGAGGGAGCATTTGAAAGACAGAGTATATGTGTGAGAGAACATTTGTGTATGAGAAACTGAGAGCATGTGTTCATGAGAGAGAGGAAGTGTGTGTGTGTGTGTGAGAAAGCATGTGTAAACGAGAGAGAGTGAGCATGTTTGTGTGAATGTGTGTGAGAGAGAGAGGGAGTGTACGTGTGTGTATGTATGAGAGAGAGGAGAAAGTTTGTAAACCCTCCTCCACACCCCTACTGATTCACAGGAAACTCAAGGTAATGGAAAATCAAAAGTTCCCAGGTATGAAGAATGTGTAAAATTTAAATCTTTATTAGTTTTAATTTTTAGCTGTTTGATGTGTCTGATGTTTTGAAATATTTAAAAATAATTGATATGAGTATTATATTATTGCATGTTCTATATATCAGTTGTTTTGAAATATTTTTATTAGTATGGTTTTACTGTTATTGATATTTTATAGTTCTTGATTGTATTATTTGATGTTTTATGAAGAACTGTGATCTTTCTGTTTTTCCATTATTGCAATGTATACTAGGGATGTGAATCGTGTGATCGATCGTCTTAACGATCGATTTTGGCTGAGGGGGGTGGGAATCTGATCATCTTAGTTTTTTAGGTTAAAAAATTGTTTTATCGGGGGAGGGCGGGAAAACCGGCACACCAAAACAACCCTAAAACCCACCCCGACCCTTTAAAATAAATCCTCCACCCTCCTGAACCCCCCAAAATGTTTTAAATTACCTGGGGTCCAGTGGGGGGGGGGGGGGGGTCCCGGCGCAATCTCCCGCTCTCTGGCCACGGCCAGAGAGCGGGAGATTGCGGGAGCAACCTTCTGCACTCGGGCCATATTGCCAATATTCAAAATGGCGCCAGCGCTACCTTTGCCCTCACTATGTCGACATAGTGAGGGCAAAGATAGCGCCGGCGCCATTTTGAATATTGGCAATACGGCCCAAGTCCAGAAGGTCGCTCCCGGACCCCCGCTGGACTTTTGGCAAGTCTTGGGGGGGTCAGGAGACCCCCCCAAGCTGGCCAACATAGTGAGGGCAAAGGTAGCGCCGGCGCCATTTTGAATATTGGCAAATCGGTCCGAGTGCAGAAGGTCGCTCCTGGACCCCTGCTGGACTTTTGGCAAGTCTTGTGGGGGTCAGGAGGCCCCTCCAAGCTGGCCAAAAGTCCCTGGGGGTCCAGCGGGGGTCCGGGAGTGATCTCCTGCACTCGTGACGTCAGGTCACAGGAACCAAAATGGCGCCGGCGCTACCTTTGCCCTGTCATATGGTAAGGGCAAAGGGCCACCGGCGCCATTTCTCTTAACGCAACCGTGGCCCAAGAGTGGGAGATCGCACCGGGACCCCCCCCCACTGGACCCCAGGTAATTTAAAACATTTTGGAGGGGTTCGGGAGGGTGGGGGATTTCTTTTAAAGGGTCGGGGTGGGTTTTAGTATTGTTTTGGTGTGCCGGTTTTCCCGCCCTCCCCCCTCCCCCGATTTATGATTTTTGACGATAAATCGAGGGAATTGTTATTGTATCGTGGCTCTAACGATTTTTGACGATTTAAAATATATCTGACGATTGTTTTAAATCGTCAAAAAACGATTCACATCCCTAATGTATACAGAGTCTGGCTTCTTGCAGTTTCCAGTTCAGTTTTTGTCTACACGTTTGTATTTATGCTTTTGTTCTCTGTATTCTGTATTTGGCAAGGGTCTGTCTGTGTTCTCTGTGTGACTTAGGTGAGGTATTCTGTTAGAATGTAGTTTCCATTTAGGGATCTATAGCAGCCTGACTTTTCTGTTTTCCTTATAAAAGGTGTTGTTATAGATTTGCTAGGAAGTTAGCAATCTGTTAGAGATTCTGCTAGGGAGTAGCAATCTCTTATAAATTTGGTGTTAGTTAGACTGCGAGCTCCTGAAGAGGGAGACGTCATCAATCTTATAGTGTCTCAGATATTGTCTTGCTAAGGAGTAGCAATCTGTAATGAATCTGATATAGTAGTGGGTGGATCCTTGGGTCAATGGCAGATGACTACGCCCCCGGGAGGATACCCCGAGAGGAACCACCGGCTAGGCTTGAGTATGGAGACAGACACACATTGTTCTTTTATTAAACAGGTTATTAGAAACCACCAGAGGTGGCAGTAGTGAGCTGATATGCCCAGCAGGGCTGTAGTCCCTCAGGTACTGGAACAACGATCCCAGGATGGCTGAGCTGTTGAGAAACTGTAGAAGGTGAGTAGGCAGAGTAGGCAGAGTTCATGAATAGAACTAGATGACAAAACTCACGTAAGGTCTCAAGTAAGCTCAGGAGCTGGAAAGGATTAGGCCCTCGAGGAGCGAGTACCTGGTTCCAGGGAAAGCTCTGAGAGAGTGATGGTAACTCACATTTGTTTGTAGCAGTGATAGCTTCCAGGCAGTAGAGAATCTTCAGAGTGTTCAGGAACATGGGCCCTCGAGGAGCAAATAACAGGTTCCTATCTGTAATCTGAAAATAAAGAAAAGAGAGAGGCCCCCGAGAAGCGGGTAACTCTGGTAAGTCCGAGGAGGCAGAGTAGCTTGGGAAGCGTAGCCGAAGCAATCCCCTTCCCTTGATAACTCAGTTTGTTAGCGTTTTCAAAGACCTTTAAATATTGGAAGCAGATGATGTCATCTCAGGGGGACGCCCCTGAGGTTCACACCCTTGCTGGTACAAGAGTCGAGATGCGCGCGTGCATGCGCCCTAGGCATCAGGACAAGATGGCGGAGTTGCAGCGTCGAGACGGTCTGGGGACGCCGGAGGGAGACAGCATGGATACGCCGCGGCAGCCAGCCATCCATCAGACCCGGAGGGAGTCGCCATAGAGGTAAAGAGGGCGGAGTGAAGAAGTCGAGAAGCGACGGTCACATCAGGTGTATTTGTGATTTAGGACCTGTTGTAATATTTGCAGTGTTGCCTTTTCATAGGGAAGGTGGTTACTGTTGAGTCTGGTAGTTAGGGTATGGCAGTTTTGGTATAGATTCTGAGTACATTTTTTGCAAGATTTTGTATTATACAATGTTACTGGTAGTGGAGGGAGTTTGTGTTGCTGTTACTGAGGTGACAACCGGATTTGAATATTTTTTTTGTACTGAGTGGTAAGGGGAAATGTCCTTGTTCTGCTCTGTACCCTTTGTTGGGGGAGTTTCTGTGAATGCAGGGTATTGTAGACTGTGAGATGCAGGCTTTATATTGGGCTTTGTCCCACTCCTATATAGAAGATGTTTTGATTGATGCTCTTGAATAATTTTTACTTAGTGGTTGAAACTGGCCAGGGATATTTTTGTTACTTAGAAGGTACTTCTGTCTAGAGATGCCACTGACATGCATGCCAGGCATAATGGTGCAAAGTGTTTGTAGTAGTGTCTCTTACTTTATGTGCAGGGGGGGTATCCTGTCTCTGCATATATGGAATTTGGTAACAGGCAGGTGTGGAGAGAACCATTGGATCCCTGTCAAGATCAAACTAATAGGGTGTTTTCCCTGTCACAAGTGATTTTCTTTAAAAATACTAATAATAATTTTCAAAAATGACCACATTGGGGGGTGAGGCTGAGAGGAAAATATGTGCACCAACCCTCATTCTACATCTCCCTTTTAGTGATGTGGGGCTGTTTCAAACATCCCTCCTTTGTCCATCCCAATCATTCTCTCGCAATCCAAACTGCTTGAGCATGCCATTCATTTCCACTGATTTAACTTCCTTTTATCTCAGGCCCTTCTGGATCTGCTCCACTCTGCCTTCCATCATCTACATTCCACTAAAACTGCTCACAGCAAAGTCTCCAATATAAGACCATGGGACATTATTTATCTTCCTTCACCTATCCACTGCTTTTGACACCATTAATCACTATCTACTCCTTTATGCATTGCACTCAACAGGATTTTGAAACTCTGCTCTGTCTTGATTTTCTTCATACGCATTATATGAACTGTGTTATATTGGTTCAAGTCACATTTACTGGATTGGACATAAATTGTCTTCTGTAAAGAAGCTGTCACTTAGAATTCCACAAATGTCTATTTTGGTTCCTACACTTTTTAATGCATATCTGTCACCACTTGAGACTCATATTCAAGGTTTTTGTGCATCTTATTACTTTTTTGCTAATGACAGTCAGCTTGTGGAATATGTAAATCCTCCTCATTATGATGATTTTGCTAATTTATATAGTTGCTGAGATGCTATCCATGAAGATTAATGACTCATAAATTAAAACTTAATCCTTCAAAAACAAAGGATCTCTGGATTAGTAGGCTAAATTGTATGTCATCTAAACGCCCTTCTATTGCAGGGATTTTCATTCTACCAAAGTAACCATAAATGGCTTTAAACTTGACATAAAACCATCAATGTATAGCCGAGTATCAATGATGACAAGGAGTACTTTCTTTTATTTGAGATATTTACATTGATATCAATAGTTTTTTCATCTAAAGGACATACAATCTATAATGCATTTTATGATTACCAATTAACTTGATTACTTTAATTTTGCTTAACATTGGATGGTCAATCACAACATTAAAGATAATTCAACTACTTCAGAATACAGCAGTAAACATTTTATTTTATGCTGAGAAAATGGACATGTTATTGATAAAAGTGCACTGGTTACCAGTCATATGGAGGAAAAAGATTTAACATTAAAATTCAGTTTATTACTTTTAAATGATGACATGGGATCTTTTGGGTTACCTATTACATCTATTAATGCATATCAAGCCATTTGAGAGCCTAGTGTTCTTTATTTGATTTAACTGTTTCACCACCAGCAAAGATCAGACTTAAATGTCATTCATAGAAACATAGAAATGACGGCAGAAGAAGACCAAATGGTCCATCCAGTCTGCCCAGCAAGCTTTCACACTTTTTTTTTCATACTTTTCTGTTACTCTTGTCCCTTTAATAACTATTTTGGTTCTATTTCCCTTCCACCCCCCACCATCGTAGATAGCAGTGCTGGAGCTGCATCTAAGTGAAGTATCCAGCTAATTGGTTTGGGGTAGTAACCGCTGTAATAAGCCAGCTTCTCCCATGATTGTTTATCCAGCCTGTGAATTCAGTCTTTGTTGGTTGTTTGAATATGAATCCTCCTTTCATTCCCCCTGCCATTGAAGCAGTGGGCTGCGTTGGATATGTATTCTAAGTGAAGTATCAGGCTTGATTTGGGGTAGTAACCGCCGTAACAAGCAAGCTACACCCGTGCTTATTTTTTTTACCCAGACTATGTAATTTAGTCCTTGTTGGTATATGTCTAAATATAAAACATCTTTTCTTCATTCCCCCTGCCGTTGAAGCAGAGAGCTATCCTGGAAGGGGTAGATTTTCAAAGGGGTACGCGCATACCCCCCCGAAAACCTACCCCAACCCCCCTGCGCGCGCCGAGCCTATTTTGCATAGGCTCGGAGGCGCGCGCAAGCCACGGGACGCACATAAGTCCCGGGGCTTGCATGGAGGGGCGTGTCAGGGGCGTGTTGGGGGGGCGTGCCACAAGTGACGCGGCATTTCGGGGGCGTGCCGCGAGTGACGCGGCATTTCGGGGACGGGCCCGGGGGCGTGGTGCTGGCCCGGGGGCATGGTCGAGGCCTCCGGACCAGCCCCCGGGTCGGGTGATGGCGCGCCAGCAGCACGCTGGCACGTGCAGATTTATGCCTGCTTTCCGCAGGCGTAAATATACCAACAAAGGTATATTTCGGAGGTATATTTCGGAGCGGCCTCGGAGGGAACAGGCAGCACGCTGGGCTCGGCGCGCGCAGGTTGCACAAATGTGCACCCCGTTGCGCGTGCCGACCGCGGATTTTATAAGATACGCGCAGCTACGCGCGTATCTTATAAAATCCAGCGTACTTTTGTTCGCGCCTGGTGCACGAACAAAAGTACGCCCGTGCGTACATTTATAAAATCTACCCCGAAATGCATTGAAAGTGAAGTATCAGGCATTTTTGGTTTGGTTTCATTCATCTTTTAGTTTTGACATTCCTTTCTTGTTGAGATGTGACAGGAAAATAATTATTTGAAATTTCATAAAGGAGAAAAATATGGATATTTTCTCAATCTTTTTAATTAGTTAGGTAATGTCTTTGATTATTGCTTGTAATTCAAGATGATAGTGTTATTATCAATTTGATAGGACTTTTTAATTCAATTTAGTTTTAGCTTATAATTTTATCAATCAATATTTTGTTTTTTGTGTTATTAATAATTATTTTAATTAGATATAGTCATTATAAAAATATTTGAACATGTTTATAGGTTATTTTACTGTTTTGTACTTTGTATTTTGTGTGTTAGCAATTCTAGTTATTTTATTATATATTATTAATACTGCTAATTTTTTTAATGCTGTAAATTAATGATTTTATTGTACTCTGCTTTCATAAGTTTGGGACTTGAATTGTTTTAAATAATAAAACTAACTATACCTCTCCCATCATATTCTTACAGTATCCTCTGGTGCTTCTTAATCCATTGATATTCCACTGTTGGTCAGTGTACCTCAAGACTTTGTCATGGGATCTCTTTCCTTTTCTCTCTACACTTCTTCCCTCTTTCCATGGTTTCAGTATCATTTTTATGCTAATGATTCCTGATCTACCTCATTATACCAGAAAATTCACCAAAAATCCAGCCCCAAATTTCAGTCAGCTTGTTCGACATCACTATATGGAAATCCCATTCCAACCTGAAACTTAGCATGCCCAAAATGGAACTTCTGGATTTCCCTTCAAAACCATTTCCTCTCTTCCTTCTTTTTCTGTCTCTTGATGATTCTGTCATCCTCCTGGTTCCTTTGGCCTGTAACCTCAGATTCATATTTTATGCTTCTCTCTCTACCTCCTCCACATTTCCAAAACACTACTAAAATGCAGCGTTTCTTCCCCTACAGAGTGTTTTTCAACCCTCTCCTGGTGGCACACCTAACCACTTGGGTTTTCAGGATATCCATAATGAATATGCATGACCTAGTGCATATTCGTTGTGGCAATCCTGAAAACCTAACTGCCTAGTGTGCCTCCAGGAGAGGACTGGGAAACATTGCTCTATAGCATAGCTAAAATCCACTTCTTTCTGAGCATGCTACCAAAATGCATCCACTCTCTTATTCACTCCTGCTTAAACTACTGCAACCTGCTTCTCATGGGTTTCTTACTGAACCATCTTTCTCCACTGTAATCTATTCAATATTCAATGGAACAACTTTTCCTTCAGTGTCTTAATGACCATGTAACCCCTCTTTTCAAGTTACTGCATTGGCTCCCCATCCACTTACATATACAGGCTAATTTTAAAATGAGTGAATGTATGCTCATACATGTATTAGCGTGCAAGTGGAAAGGTGACAAGGATGTGTGGACCAGCAGGTCACAGCTGCTTGTGTTATGAATTTAAGGTTCTGTCTCTTGTATATTTTGGTACCACTCTTCACCCTCAACATTCAGGGAAAAATGTAAATGAGTATGCAAAACTAAACAAACAGCAATAAGGAATTTAAGTGGGATGGGGTGGGGTATGCAAGAAATAAAGATTTCACCCTTTCACCAGGGCAGGAAATCTCCAATCCCAATGGACACCACTTGGATTTTCAGGACAGCCTTAATGAATATGCATGAGATAAATGTGCATACAATTAAAGCAGTATGCATGCAAATCTACCTCATGCATATTCATAATGGATTTCCTAAAACAACTAAGTGCATTGGTCTCTATGGGGACTAGAAGTTGCCTACCTTTTACTTTTACTGTCCAAAGTCTTTAAGTCAGCTATTTGGAGGATTATTTTCAAGCAGCCTGCATAGGCTAAAGTCTGTGGATACTCTTTACCCATAGACTTTAGCCAGAGTTTTCAAAACGGAATTAGACATATAAATCCACTTTGAAAATCTGCATAACTTACACCGAGATACATGCACAAAGTTACAGCTGTTCAGGAGCATTTGTAGCTTATGCACGTGTATTTACATGTATGTTTTCAAAAACTGAAATTATGCACAGAAATTCTGTCCCCACCTCAGCTCCATCCCCCAAAAAGCCTCATTGTAGGGCATGTTAAAGTACATGCAAAATGGCTTTAGATGTACTTTTATGCACATAATCCCCAGGCAATTTTTAAAATCCACTTGCATGCATAAAACCAGTGTTTGCTTGCAAATCTTTTTTGAAAATTACCTTCTTGGAGTGTATGTGTGATTTTGGATATTCTAAACTGAAATAGATCAATGATCAGAAACTGCGATTATTTTGTATTACAAATTACCATTTTACTTTACTACAGAGGGGTGTTCCCCATAGAGATCGAATGAGAGAAAACTCTGACAGGTAAATTTTAAAAGGAGTGCACATGCACCCATAAACGCATTAGTTGGGCACATGCGCAAAGATACATTTAATTTTATATATTCTGTGTGCATGTATACACTAGAGATGTGAATCGTGTGATCGATCGTCTTAACGATCGATTTGGGCTGGGGGGGGGAGGGAATCGGATCGTCGCGGTTTTGTTTTTTTAAATATCGTGTAAATCGTAAATCGGGGGGGGGGGGGGGGGGGCGGGAAAACCGGCACATTAAAACAACCCTAAAACCCACCCCGACCCTTTAAAATAAATCCTCCACCCTCCCGAACCCCCCCCCCCAAAATGTCTTAAATTACCTGGGGTCCAGTGGGGAGGGGGGTTCCCGGTGTGATCTTCCACGAGTATTGCAAAATGGCGCCGGCCGTATGGCCATTTTGCAATACGGCAACACGATTCGAGTGCAGGAGGTCATTCCCGGACCCCCGCTGGACTTTTGGCAAGTCTTGTGGGGGTCAGGAGGCCCCCCCAAGCTGGCCAAAAGTCCCTGGGGGTCCAGCGGGGGTCCGGGAGCGATCTCCTACACTCGTGACGTCGGGGGACAGGAACCAAAATGGTGCCGGCGCTACCTTTGCCCTGTCATATGACAGGGCAAAGGTAGCGCCGGCGCCATTTCTATCAACGTACCCGTGGCCCGAGAGTGAAAGATCACACCGGGACCCCCCCACTGGACCCCAGGTAATTTAAGACATTTTAGGTGGGTTCGGGAGGGTGGGGGATTTATTTTAAAGGGTCGGGGTGGGTTTTAGGGTTGTTTTAGTGTGCCGGTTTTCCCGCCCTCCCCCTTCCCCTCCCCCTTCCCCTGCTTTACGATTTTTGACGATAAATCGGGGGAATTCCTATTATATATCGCCTCTAACGATTTTTGACGATTTAAAATATATCGGACGATATTTTAAATCGTCAAAAAATGATTTACATCCCTAGTATACACGTATCATTTAAAATATCCCTGTCGTGTATATATGTGCAGCTTTTACATATATACACAAACAAGTACAAATCAATTCAGGGTGGGTTTTGGGAGGGCGGTGTAACAAGGGTCTTCAGACCCTTATGCCCTAGGCAGACCAATGTAACACCCCCCCCAAAAAAAAAAACCCCAAAAAAACAAACACACCCTGAATTGAAAATGCTCCTCTTACAGTGGGAGATTGTCTCTCTCTCTCCCCCCCCCCCCCCCCCCCCCAGTGTGCCTCATCAGGACCAGTAGTAAAGTTGTGCAGGTAACATGATGCGCATAGTTCCTGGCTTCTTAAAGTTTCTGTTGCTCACGCAGAGCCCACATACGCGTGTATGAGGCTGTTTTTGCACAAGCAACAATTTTAAAATCTACCTGTTAGTAAATCAGGTTAAGCCTAAAACTACTATTTATGGATAATAGGTACACTTATATTTGCCTTCATTAATCATTACTTACCCCTACTCTGAAAATTTCAGCTAATATTGTAAATATATTTATTTTACAATATATAGTATCTCACATTCACTTAATTTGAAAACAAGAGAATATAAAGATATAGCTGTTAGGTTTAAACTGCGATGGATCAGGAAGGTCCTGTTGCTTGCAAAGAAATCTATTCTTTAGTTTTGGGTGGGCAGGGACCCACCAAATTTTACATATTGGCAAAACCAAATACATTTCTTGTGGACCAATGAAAAATATGCTGAAAAGATGGATGTGACTAGAAAATCTAAACCTTTTTTGCTTGTTTGGGACACCTATATTCAACCACTGCCACACCGAGCATGCAGCCTTATTAAAAAGCAAAACGAAAACAGTGTCAGAGATGTATACCAAGGCATCCTCTCTAGTAAAATAACTGGTTGAGGAGCAGGGCCGGTGCAAGGGGATTTGGCGCCCTAGGCGAGCCTTCTTCCTTGCGCCCCCCCCCCCCTGGTCTCGGCCCCGACTCCTACCTCATTCGCAATCACGCCCGCTGACTGGGGTTTTCTGGGTCGCGAGCAGATTGGGCACTGCTTGCGGCCCGCCAAATCTCCACTCCTCTTTGCCACCACTTGCGGCCCCATATGGCTCGCACCCAGTGGCGCACCAAGGGTCTCCGGCGCCCAGGAGCCAATGCATTTGTGTGCCACAGAAAATCAGTGGCAGCTCTAGACAGAAGAATTTGTTTTGGGTGGGGGGGAGCCAAAATGACATTTCTTCATCACACCCACCTCTATAGCATGGATCCTGCTTTAAAATTGGTTATAAAAAAAAGTGTTGTTAAAAAAAGTCCAAAGGGTCCTCTGCATTATTTTAAAAAGCTGGCCAGTTTCACACTTCTAGTAAAACTACTATAAAATTATTTGATAGCCTCATTCAACTAATTCTATATGGATTATGAGAGTGAAGTCTGGAATATATAGGAAGGGACAGAATGTCAATACAAATCCTGCACCTCCAGTTCTGTATCTCTGTGCATCCACTGAAATTCCCCCAAACAATGGAGCTTGGATGTTTCCCTTACAGCTCATCATACTAAAAGATATTTTCAAATTCTGGTGTCACCTCACAGTAACAGCAGCACAAACACCTTCCACTGCCAGACACATTGTGAACTAACACAAAGCACCGCAAAAAAGACACCCAAAATCTATACTGCAATCCCATCATAACATAACAGTAATAACACCAAGACTCAAACAACAATAACCCTACCTTTGAAAAAACAAGGGTAAATATTACACTGGGTCCTAGAATACCAATACACCACCTACTGAGGAAACAAAACAAACCCAATTGCTATAGATCTCTATACAGACACTATATGATAGCAGAATCTCTCATCATGGTCACACACCCTCACCAAATACAGAATACAAAATAAAGGAGCACAAATTAGAAAAAACTGAAATGGAAACCCCAAGAAGCCAGACTCTGTGTATTAGCAATGGAAAAACAGAACAACCATTCCTCATAAAACAAATAAAATCAAGAAACAAAGCATCAGTTATAATAGTAAAACCATACTAATAAAATATTTTAAAACTACTGATAAATAGAATTTCTATTAATTAAAATCATATACATTTTTTACAATTTCCCAAACACCAATAAAATATTTCAAAACAGTACATATATCAAATAACACACAATAATTAAAATTAATAAGGATTTTAAAAAGCCCCTGCTGTCCATACATGGGAGCTCTTAATTTCCAGTCACCCTGATATTGTCGAGGATTAGGAGGTTATCCTCTCTCTCTCACACATACTCACATATCCATTCTCTCTCACACGTACACTGTCACATACATACACATTCATGCTCTTATACCCAACCATAACCTCTCGCTCTCACAGACACTGACACACTCAGGCTCTAAGGCACTCTCTCCCCCTCCACACACACCCCCACACAAACTCTTACTCCCCTGGATTTTCTCATACACACTCATGCTCTCACTCTCACTGGCTCCCTCACATACACACAAACACACACTCCCAGGCAAGCTCCCACTCGTTCTCACACAGACACAGACACACACAGACAAGCTCCTAGTCATTCTCACACTGAACCCCAGGCAGGCTCCCATTCATTTTCACACCACTCCCTCCCCATCCCCCAGGCATGCACACATTCATTCTCACACACACAGACCCCCAGGCAGGCACCAATTTATTCTCACACACACCCATACACCACAAACAGGCAGGCACCTATTCTCACACATACAAACCCCAGGAAGACACCCATACATTCTCATTCACAGACACACCCTCAGGCAGGCACCCATGCATTCACACACATACACCCCCAGGCAGACTCCCATTCATACACATGCACACACTAAAGGCAGAGACCCCCTCTCTTTCTTTTGCCAGCAACCTCAGAGCCTCTCTCATTCTTCTGTTGCCACTGTCACTGCCGCTGTATGGCTATTGCGGAGGTGCTGGTTGCTGCTATTGGCACTGAAGCCCATTCTGCTGCCTCCTCTGTGCAGGCCCCATGGGCTTCCAGTTCCTCTATGCTGATCTCGTACATTGTGAGATCCGCATAGAGAAAGTGCTACTCTTGCACATTCCCAAAGATTACATGTTCCAATCAGTAAAAAGTAATTTATTTCTTTTTACATTTGCTGTCTGATCTTAGTTTTCTAATCGGTTGGTCCCAAGTTTTTTTTTTTCCACCTTCCCTTTCTTATTTTTTTGCCAATTCCTTTTATAACATATTTATTTTCTCTCCATCTGTCTGCTTCCCTCAAACACATGGTCAGGTTCTCATTCTCACTTGCTTTATCTCTCTCACATACACAGGCACTCATTCTCACATGCTGTCCCTCATACAATCATTTATACACAGTCTCTCTCTTGCACATGCTGTCTAACTCTCACTCCCACATGCTGTCTTGCTCAAGCACAGGTTCTCACTGTCACATGCTCTCTCTCATACAATCATTCCTACACACAGGCTCTCACTGTCACATGCTGACTCACACACACAGGCTCTCTCTCACTCCCACATGCTGTCCTGCTCAAGCACAGGCTCTCACTGTCACATGCTCTCTCTCATACAATCATTCCTACACACGGGCTCTCACTGTCACATGCTGACTCACACACACACACAGGCTCTCTCTCACTCCCACATGCTGTCTTGCTCAAGCACAGGCTCTCACTACCACATGCTGTCTCTCACACACACAAAGGCTCTCCCATGCTGTCTCTGCAAACATTCAGGTCTTCACTCCCACACACACACACACACACAGTCTCTCAACTCATCTCATACACGCACAATTACACACTGTACAAACCCTTAGTCTCTCTCTCTCACCTCTGGGCCTCCTCTTCACGGGCCACTGCAGGATGGGCTCTGCAGCGGCCCCGGTCTTCTAGAGCCGCGCTGATCCTCTTCTGAACGTGGCAGATGCTCCTCCTCCTTCCGGCACGCGGCTGATGCTCCTCCTCTTTCCTGCCCGCGCGGCTCCGGCAACATTTTTCTTCCGGGGCCGCGCGGGCAGGAAGGAGGAGAAGTTCCTGCATTGGCTGATGCTCCTCCTCCTTCCTGCCCGCGCGGCTCCGGCAACATTTTTCTTCCGGGGTCGCGCGGGCAGGAAGGAGGAGAAGTTCCTGCATTGGCTGATGCTCCTCCTCCTTGCTTCTCCTCCTCCTGCCCACACGGCTCCAGCAACATTTTTCTTCTGGGGCCGCGCGGGCACCAGCATGTTTAGACGCGATGTACCACGGCCCTGCGATCTTCTTGCTGTGTGTATCTGCCATTGGGATGACGTCCACCGGCGGCCATTGGCCGTCAGCGGCTCGGCGCCCCCTAATGCTCAGCGCCCTAGGCGATCGCCTAGTTCGCCTAGTGCTTCCGCCGGCCCTGTTGAGGAGACACAGCTATGGAAAATCCCATGCAATCAAAGATGTACACTGTGGGGCAGATTTTCAAAGGGGTACGCGCGTAAGATACGCGCATACCCCCCGAAAACCTGCCCCAAGCTCCCCTTGTGTACGCCGAGCCTATGTTGAGTAGGCTCGGCGGTGCGCGCAAGCCCCGGGACACGTGTAAGTCCTGGGGATTTCCTGGGGGTGTGTGTTGAGGGCATGTCAGGGGGGCATGCTGCGATGGCGCATCATCCAGGGGCGGGACCGTGGGCGTGGTTCCGGCCCGGGGGTGTCCCGGGAGCATAGCCGAGGCCTACGAAACTGCTCCCGGGCCAGGGAATCGCGCACCGGCGTGCACGAGTTACGCCTGCCTCGGGAAGGCGTAACTTTTCAAACAAAGGTAGGGGCGGGTTTAGATAGGGCTGGGGGGGTGGGTTAGGGAGGGGAAGGGAGGGGAAGGTGAGGGGGAGGGGTGAAAGGAAAGTTCCCTCCGAGGTCGCTCCGATTTCAGAGTGGATTCGGAGTGAACGGAGGTAGGCTGTGCGGCTCGGCGTGCGCAGGCTGCCGATTTTGCGCAGCCTTGCGCGCACCGACCCCAGATTTTAAAAGAGATGCGCGGCTACACGCATATCTATTAAAATCCAGCATACTCTTGTTTGCACCAGTCGCGCGAACAAAAGTACGCGCGGGCATACTTTTTAAAAATCTGCCCCTGTATTTCCAATCTTTTTGCTTTTATTTTTATATTCTCATAGCAACAGGACAGAGCAAAATTATAGTGTCGTGAGAAAGCTGGCAGAAATTTGAGAAATCTATCTGAAAGCTTACAAAGTGTAAATCAATATTTTTTAAGGATTTAACTTTTCTTAGTCCATAAATTTTCAAATGCATCTTATATGTCTGTCTTTGTACACCCTTAGATTTGGAATGTTTACCTGTATGTATGCCTGCCTTTGTAACTCAACCTTAGTCTATGAGTGTTAAACTTGTACACTGTTGTGATCTAGGGATTCTCACATGGAATGACAGTATATAAAACACTCAAATAAATAAATAAATCAAAGGCGGAGGTGAAGGACCACTAATTATGAAAAGAAAAACTGAAAATTCTTTCTTGAAGTAGGAAGTCCTATTAATAAGTTCTCTAAGTAAAATGTAAATACATGATTTTATTCCAAACCACGGTTTCCTCTTGGTGTGTGAAATGGAGACCGAAAGGACACTTGTATTAAAGTCTAAGGTTACACCCATTTCTTTAATTTTTTTAAACTACGGCATGCAGTAAAAATTATATACTTCAGCCCACTCAGTAACTATGCTTTCCACCACTGGTGATAGAAAATGTTTTCATACTTTCCACATTCCACCACATATAATTGTGTCAGTGCCTGTTGCTCTTCATTTTCTCAGATTTTTTGTTTGTTTGTTTTAAAACTTTCTCTGTTTAATAATAGAGCAATAAATTAAAACATCAGAAACAGGCCCGTCACACAGTGCTTCTCAACCAGTGTGCAGCATCACACTAGTGTGCACTGGAAAGCTTCTTCTTGTGCCACAGTGCTGGCAACCTTAACATGATCCTCCTCCCTCTACGTATGCCAGACTCTATTGGACAGAGTCCCAATTCTCATGCTTGCTGCTCCAGACTTTCCTTTCTGTCCCCATGACAACCAGGCTGGAGGGAAAAGACAGGAGCAAGGAGCCCATACAGCAGCACTGAATGGCAGACAAGACCCTCTGTTCCTTGCTCCAGCCCCTCCCCCACCTGTCCATTCCCCATGTGACAAGAAAAGGTGTGCTTCCAGGAGGGAGTGGGGAAACACTGCTTTAGGGTGAATACTAAACATCTGGTGCTCAATTTGACCAAAATAAATTTGGTCTCTGCATGCCAAAACATTGAAGAAAACTGAATGAAAATCCATCTTCCTCCACCACACACATACACATATTTATAATATATTTAGCACATTGGAAGCATACAGTAGACAACTGAAAAATACCATGACAACATGAAGCATGGATGATCAATGAAGGAAAATAGAGCTTTAGATTTGTAGAAAGCAGGCAAGCTTTAATTGTAAAGAAAATTGACTTCCTTGCTACTCATAAAAGAATAACAGTTTAAAGTATGCCATGCTGATGAGACTTTTATTTTACATACAGTTCATATTTTCCTTCCCCAACTTCTGGACCCCATTTTCTATTGCTTCATTATCACTTTATCTTGGGGATGTGCTATCGTTCAGAATGAATTAAGCAATTTCAACAAAATTGCCTAATTCGTCCTGGTTCAGGAATCTCAGAACCCGAACAAATTTTCCTGAAATTTTGGGAAAAATTTGGTTTTGGGTTAGTGCGCACTAATGGGCGTTAGTCCGCGCTAACTGCCGTTAGAGCGTGCTAATGTTAAAATGTTAGCGTGGACTAACGCCCGTTAGTGCACGCTAATCTGAAATTTGGGTCGTCCCCCCCCCCAATTACAAAAGCTGAAACCATGGGAAATATGATATTTTTCACCTTTTATTTCTCATTTTCTTCATTATCATTGTTTCTTATTGCATTGGAGAATGTTAGTGCTTTTGAAGAGATTCAAAAGAATCTATGTAATGAATGAAGAGTGAGCAAGCTTTTTTGATTTCATATCCTTGCCCTTCTGTTATGATGCTCAGTCGGGCCAATACATTAAAACGCGCAGGAAAGCCGGCGCTCCGAGGCTAGCGCCCACTCTCCCAACGCGCGCCCAGGCCACTCTCCTGGGTGCACGATTTACTATTCAAATGAGGGCCAGCAGTAATAAGGAGGCACTAGGGACACTAGCACATCCCTAGTGCCTCCTTATTGGCAGAAATGGCGGCTGTCAGCGGGTTTGACAGCCGACGCTTAATTTTATCGGCATTGGTTGTCAAACTCGCTGACAGCCATGGGTTCAGAAAACGGACGATGGCAAAAGTGAGCATCTGTCTTCCAACTAGGGATGTGCATCCGTTTTCCACGTATTTGTAATCCGCAACTTATTTTGTCCTATCTGTTAAATATGTGGGGAGGCGAAACGCATCGCGACTCCCCACGTATTAAACAGATTTCTGTTTTATTCGGCCTCCTAAATAAAAATTTAAACCCCCCACCCTCCTGACCCCCCCAAGACTTACCAAAACTCCCTGGTGGTCCAGCGGCGAGTCCAGAAGCCATCCCTGCATTCTCTCACCCATGTTTGCCGGTTTCATCATGACACCGATAGCCTGTGTCACAGGGGCTACCGGTGCCATTGGTCAGTCCCTGTCACATGGTCACCGGCGCCATCTTGTGCTCCTACCATGTGACACATAGTGAGGGCAAAGGCGATCGGTGCCATTTTGAGACTCAAAATTGCCGTCCAATGCCAATACTCAAAATGGCGCCGATCGCCTTTGCCCTCACTATGTGTGACATAGTGTGACATAGTGAGGGCAAAAACGATCGGCGCCATTTTGAGACTCAAAATCGCCGTCCGATGCCAATACTCAAAATGGCGCCGATCGCCTATGTCACACATAGGGGTAGATTTTTAAAAAATGCACATTTGCGTACTTTTGTTGGCGCACCAGTCGCAAACAAAAGTACGCTGGATTTTAGTAGATACGCGCGTAGCCGCGCGTATCTTCTATAATCCAGGATTGGCGCGCGGAAGGCTGCCGATTTTGGGCAGCTGGCGCGCGCCGAGCCGCGCAGCCTGCCTCCGTTCCCTCCGGGGCCGCTCCGATTCGGAGGGAACTCTCTTTCGCCCTCCCCTCACCTTCCCCTCCCTTCCTCTACCTAACCCACTCCCCCGGCCCTATCTAAACCCCCCCCCACCTTTGTCCATGGATTTACGCCTCCCGGAGGGAGACGTAAATCCACGCGCGCCAGCGAGCCGCTGGCATGCCGAGACACGACCCGGTGGCGGTTCCGGAGGGCACGGCCACGCCCCCTGGCCCGCCCCCGAAACGCCGTGTCCCGCCCCCAAAACGCTGCATCGATCGGCCCCACCTCCGACACGCCCCCGACAAAAAGCCCCGGGACTTACGCGAGTCCCGGGGCTCTGCACGCGCCGGCAGGCCTATGGAAAATAGGCGCGCCAGCGCACAAGGCCCTGCTCGCATAAATCCGGGCGGATTTACGCAAGCAGGGCTTTTAAAATCTGCCCCATAGTGAGGACAAAGGCGATCGGCGCCATTTTGAGACGCAAAGGCAAAGGGCAAAGGCAATTGCGTCTCAAAATGGCGCCGATCGCCTTTGCCCTCACTATGTGTGACATAGTGAGGGCAAAGGCGATTGGCGCCATTTTGAGTATTGGCATCGGACGGCCAGCGTGCACGAGGTCGCTCCCGGACCCCCGCTGGACTTTTGGCAAGTCTTGTGGGGGTCAGGAGGCCCCCCCAAGCTGGCCAAAAGTCCCTGTGGGTCCAACGGGGGTCCTGGAGTGACCTGCCGTCCGATGCCAGGACTCAAAATGGCGCCAAAAGCCTTTGCCCATACTATGTCACAGGGGCTACCGGTGCCATTGGTCAGCCCCTGTCACATGGTAGGAGCACAAGATGGTGCCGGTGACCATGTGACAGGGGCTGACCAATGGCACCGGTAGCCCCTGTGACAAAGGCTATCGGCGCCATGATGAAAAACCAGCACCAAGGGTGTGG
Organism: Rhinatrema bivittatum; assembly: GCF_901001135.1. Lineage (NCBI taxonomy): Eukaryota > Metazoa > Chordata > Amphibia > Gymnophiona > Rhinatrematidae > Rhinatrema > Rhinatrema bivittatum. The sequence continues at coordinate 66,436,560 of NC_042620.1, read as the reverse complement.
TGAGTTCCCGGACCCCCCGCTGGACCACCAGGGAGTTTTGGTAAGTCTTGGGGGGTCAGGAGGGTGGGGGGTTGTAGTTAATTTTAATTTTAGCTGGGAGAGGAATTTAACTCGCCGTAGTAACGTATTGACAGATCGACAACTTATGGAATTCTCCATACTTCCGCATGAAATGGAATTGACCCCCCCACGAATACGTATCACGAATGCAACGAAAACGTTTTGGTTGCACATCCCTACTTCCAACCCGCAAGCCGCTAGCAGATTTTTTTTTTTTACGATTTTTTTTTAATTTTTGGGGCCTCCGAATTAATATCGCTATGATATTAAGTTGGAGGGTGTACAGAAAAGAAGTTTTTTCTGCTTTTCTGTACACTTTTCTGGTGCCAGCCAAAATTAACTTCTGCCTTTGGGGGCATCAGTCATGCGCCCAGAGAGTTGCCTACCCCTGCTGTCAAATCAGTTAGGGAAGCCCCCAAATCAGGTGAAACATCTGACAGGTCCCCCTCTGGTCCCATTCCCACATCATGCTGGAAAGGACAAGCTCAGTAAAAGCCAGAAATAACTCTCCCTGAGCCTCCACAAGTTAGGGGGGATGCCAGGCCGAGATGCCTGAATATGGATAGCGTCAAAATACAAAAGGATCCAGCTATGTAAAGAACTCAATGTAAACTTACTTTGCAACCGTCATACATAGCCTCAGTAGTATAATGGCTTATAGTGTCAAGCCCTTGCAACTCTGGGCTTGAATAATCATAGGTTGCTGTAAGAATTTAGGAAACAAACACTGTGTCAAAACTACAAATGTTTGCTCTTGACGTTTTCCACCAGCCAGGGGAGTAATGTCTTACTACCTGAAGTGCACGCTCCAACACGGCAGTGTTTCGGAGTGTCAGACTCCTTCCTCAGGGAACTTCAGGGAGGTGATTTGCTGGTATAATTCTGTGTGGAAATACAATAAAAGAGTTCTAAAGATGCCAACGGCTAATAGTTGGTTGAAAATCAGAAACTGTCAAAATACAAAAGGATCCAGCTATGTAAAAAACTCAATGTAAACTTACTTTGCAACCGTCATACATAGCCTCAGTAGTATAATGGCTTATAGTGTCAAGCCCTTGCAACTCTGGGCTTGAATAATCATAGGTTGCTGTAAGAATTTAGGAAACAAACACTGTGTCAAAACTACAAATGTTTGCTCTTGACGTTTTCCACCAGCCAGGGGAGTAATGTCTTACTACCTGAAGTGCACGCTCCAACACGGCAGTGTTTCGGAGTGTCAGACTCCTTCCTCAGGGAACTTCAGGGAGGTGATTTGCTGGTATAATTCTGTGTGGAAATACAATAAAAGAGTTCTAAAGATGCCAACGGCTAATAGCTGAAAATCAGAAACTGTCAAAATACAAAAGGATCCAGCTATGTAAAGAACTCAATGTAAACTTACTTTGCAACCGTCATACATGAGTTGTTTAAAAATACTATTGTCTGAATATGGATAGCAGCACAATGGTAAACATCCGCTAGTAGCTCACTTCAAAAGCATCTGACAATTGTGCGCCCAGCTGTGCACCCATAAATGTTGGACAGGGTGCCCAAAAACAAGCTCTATCCAATAAGCATACATTGTGGATGCACAAAATATAGGCACCCAATACATAGTCCAAGTAGGCACCCACTGAGCGTTCACCTAAGTGCTTATTGAGTGCACACCCGGGCGACAAGCGCGAACTGTCAGACACCATTTCACGGCAGTCTTGTGTGTAGAAACGTGTGCAAACGCCGCTGCAGCCTACCATGTGGCAGCTAAGCAAAGCCTAGGAGTGGGGCCTAGCCAAATGGCTGCTCAACCCGCCAAGCTGCCACAACTCCCCAAGCTCCCTCAGAGGCAGGAATAGACATCGGATCGGTGCGCCAGGGCTCATAGACCAGAAGCGGAATGTAAACCCTCACACCTTTTCTTTTTTTCTTTTCTTTTTACTCTTTTCCTGAGCTCAGCCCATCCTGGCTGAGTATAGAGTCAGTCTCTAGCTGCGGGGTGGAGAGGACAAATGCCTTCACCACCGTGTTTGGCTTTCTGAACCTGCTAGCCTCTCAGCTGTTTCTCTCTCTACAATTAAGTTCAAGCCAGAAAACCAGTTACCGGACCGAGGCACTCTACTGAGGGAGGGATCTGCAGATATGCCCTCAGAAAAGCTCAGTTGAGGGAGTGACTATTAGGTATCACTAAAGAAGAGCGGGGCGAATTAATTCCCTTCTTCTTTTCTCCTTTTATTTTTATTTATTTACTTATTTATTTTTAAAGCAATGCCCAGTAGGGAGATACATGATCACCATCTGCTGGAGACGGAGAATATTGGTGGGCTGTCAGTGCAGGGGTATATATACTGTGATGTCAGCTTTGCTCTGTCTCCCTCTGATGGTAGAGGTGCATAACTCACTGATGTCGATTAATCTGTCTGAATGCTAAAAAAGCTGTAATTTCTGAATGTATCCAAGAACTTGGACAATGTAGTCATCAGTTTACCAACTGGAATGTTAGAACTTCTTTAACAGAGGTTTATGAAATAATTCAACTCACATTACCTGTACAATTTTGAAATTTACTTGAATCAGTATGATGAATTTATCTTAAAGAAAATTCTCATTAAAAGTAAAATTTGCTGCAGAGCAGATTTAAACTTGTCTCCTGCTGAGCAGGAAAATTTTGTTTGGGCAAATAATTGTTTCACAGAATTTGCCCACATAAAAATAGGCACTGGATGAAGTTAGTCATGTAATCTGTCCAGATAAATCAATGTTCTAAACTTACCCAGATAACTTATACAGCTAACTTTGGCCTAGATTTTCTAATGTACTGTGGCATCGTGAATCGCGCGATACAGGGGGTGAAGCGGGGGGCGGGCCTGCGATAGCCTGCAGCAATCGCACCTCTGTGGTGTGATCTCTGCTGCTTTCACACCCAATAGTGCCATCGTAAAAGGTGATGCTATTGGGCGCGAAATTGGAAGCGAAAAGGCTCCTTACCTTTTCACCATCCATGCTGTCTTCGTGGTATCCACCCCGACTCCTCCTCTTCCGGAGCGGATGCCACCCTGACTCCGCCCCTTTTTAGCTAGCTTCAGAAAATGGCCCCCTTTATCAGCTATATTCAGTGGTATTTTTACTCAGAAAATTGCTGCTGAATATCTGGGTAAAGTTAATTGGATAAAGTAATCCAGGTAACCTCCTTGCTGAGTTTGGATATGAAGCTCTAAAACATTTTTCTCCCTCATTCTGTAACTGTAGGAAAAAACACTGATGAATCAAGTCCTAAATGGCTGTCAAAATATAAGAACCACAAAACGAAGTGGAGAAACAAAAGACACACCAAAAGGATGAATCCAATAAAAAATATTTTATTTTCAAAATATAAGACCAGAAGAATTAGGAGAGAATGAATCCACACTTGACCATTTGCAACTATTTTACCTTTTCCGAGCTAATTTTCCAACTGAAAGAATCTAGAAATTTATGCTTTAAAATATTTAAAGGTGCCATTTTTACCATTTCCTTTTCATCTTTTATAACATTTAGAAGTTAATTTTCAAACTGCCTGCATAGCAATAAGGTCTGCGTGCACTGTTGTGATTGTGCCATTTATGCATGCATAGCAGGTAAATTATTTCTAAAGGATTTAAGTCCAGATTTAAATATAGAAAACACATTTTTTCAGGCAATCTGTCAATGAGAAAAAGTGCATTTCCATCTGCTAGAATATGTACTTCTAGGTTTTATACATTTTAATATTTAGTATTATATACATGTTTCAACGTGATTGTGGTTTATATAACTTTCAGTGTTATCACTTTGTTCCCATCTTCGATCAGGCTTCCTTTTATAAACATTTCTGTGTTTTATCCATTTTTAATTCAGTTCTCTATGGGTACTTATTTCATCCTTTCATGATAAACTTGGCTCTCTCCATGTAATGTTAGCTTTTCTTATCAAGCTCTCCTACCAAGAAACATGAACATTTACTTTGATAATCTATTCATGGCTTTTGTTGAGTTTCTTAAGTTTACCCTCTCTGTGAGGAGATAGGACAAGGCAGATAGCTTTAGATTTATTAGGAACTGGGAAACATTTTGGAGAAAGGCAAGACTATTCTGAAAGGATGGAATTTATTTTATTTATTTTATTTTAAATCTTTTCTATACTGTCATTAAGATAGCTACCGTCACAACGGTTTACAATAAGGCACATAAAATTAATGATACTGAAATCTGTCAGATTACACAGGTACCATAAGGTTCGGTAACATAGGGGGTCATTTATCAAAATGCGATAAGGCATTTTCGCATGCATTAAGGGCTTATTGCATGCGAAAAGCCCCGTTAACATATGCGAAAATGTCTTTAACGCATGCAATAGCACCATATCGTATGGTGCAATGCAAATTTGAAAAAGAGGAGGAGTTAGGGGCAGGCTGGGTTTGCCTGTCTGCAAGCACAGACTTAATGCTGATTTTAACTACACCTCTTTCAGTTGCGTTAAGTTGTGCAATAGCTTGTGTTATGGGGTGGTAAGGGTTTATTGCATTGTCTCCTACAAGGTCTTTTTTTAGTTGATTTGAAACTCCTGGAGCACCAGCCAAGAGAGAGAGAAAAACATTGCACAAATCTCATCCTTGGGGGAGTTTCCTCACTCCAAAGGCCATCAAATCTTCACAAGAGACCACTGTTCTGTTCATACATCTCACGTTGAATGTCAAAGTGGTCCCTAACCCCCTACACTAATACCTAAACCTCACCTCGAGTTACTAGGTGGACCTACCATAGGTATACAAATACCTATCTAGGGAGAGGATACTATGACTAGGTGCTCTCTCTCTCTCACACTTTCTCACCCTCTCTCACACACTCTCTCTCTCTCTCCCCCTCCCCCTCCCCAGTGGTTGAATGCAGGACACTTATTGCAAAGTCTGAAATGTTATCACACTAACTTAGCTCAAAACACACCCCTTTTGCTATCACATGCAATACTTAGCGCATTTTGATAAATCCAGGCCATTGTTTGTAATCAATATCAATTGTTAAATGTGATAAATCATGTCCAGGTCTCTCTATCAGTTTAGAGTACAAAACTAGCTTTATAATTGTAACTTATCCTTTAATGATGCATTATCGATTAGGGATGTGAATCGTGTGATTGATCGTCTTAACGATCGATTTTGGCTGGGGGGGAGGGAAATCTGATCGTCATGGTTTTTTTTGTTAAAAAATCATTAAAAATCGTAAATCGGGGGAGGGCGGGAAAACCGGCACACTAAAACAACCCTAAAACCCACCCCGACCCTTTAAAACAAATCCCCCCCAAAATGTTTTAAATTACCTGGGGTCCAGTGGGGGGGTCCCGGCGCGATCTCCCGCTCTCGGGCCACGGCTGCGTTAATAGAAATGGCGCCGGTGGCCGTTTGCCCTTACCATATGACAGGGCAAAAGTAGCTCCGGCGCCATTTTGAATATTGCGCCGGCGCCATTTTGCCCTCAGGGCAAAAGTAGCGCCGGCGCCATTTTGAATATTGGCAATACGGCCCGAGTGCAGGAGGTTGCTCCCGGACCCCCGCTGGACTTTTGGCAAGTCTTGTGGGGGTCAGGAAGCCCCTCCAAGCTTGCCAAAATTCCCTGGGCATCCAGCGGGGGTCCAGGAGCGATCTCCTGCACTCGTGACTTCGGGTGACAGGAACCAAAATGGCGCCGGCGCTACCTTTGCCCTGTCATATGGTAAGGGCAAAGGGCCACCGGCGCCATTTCTATTAACGCAGCCATGGCCCGAGAGCGGGAGATCACGCCGGGACCCCCCTACTGGACCCCAGGTAATTTAAAACATTTTGGGGGGGTTCGGGAGGGTGGGGGATTTGTTTTAAAGGGTCGGGGTGGGTTTTAGGGTTGTTTTAGTGTGCCGGTTTTCCCGCCCTCCCCCGATTTACGATTTTTTGATGATAAATCGGGGGAATTGCTATTGTATTGCGGCTCTAACGATTTTTGATGATTTAAAATATATCTGATGATTGTTTTAAATCGTCAAAAAACGATTCACATCCCTATTATCGATTAAAAACTACACACTTAGTGATTACTGCTGTGTGTGAGGGTGTTCAGTTATTCATACCTTGCACTTCCCTGGTTTCTATTCTCCCTTCTCTTTTTGAAAAGCTTGTTTAAAGAACCAGGTTTTTAAATTTTTTCTAAATGTTTTTGTTTTCTCTTTGTAACCTTAACTCCAAGGGCATGGAGTTCCATGGTATGGGTCCTGCCAAGGATAGACCCTTTCTCTTACTTGTGTTAGTCTTGCTGTTTTGACTGATGGAATAGTTAGGAGTGCTTTATTGGCTGATCTTAGGTTTCTGTTAGGGACGTGTACGTGAAGGGCTGTGTTCAACCAGTCTGCTTTTGTGTACACGTATAAAACCTGGCAGCAATGTTTAAAAAGGAGACAGAGCAATTTTTAAACCAAACCATAGGGGAAAGTCAACAATTGCTCTGGAGCACATAGTTCAGAGTAAAGTATCTTCAAAGAAAATTTGTATATGGCAAAGAATATGAAAAGAGAATAATCCCAATAGAGAAGTTGGAACATTTAAATGAAAAGCGAGATACATGATTCTAAACTACCCATTTCAAACTGCTGGGCAGATTGTGAATACAATTAAAAAACATATTTTGAATTGCCTGAATGCAAATACCAGAAGTCTAAAAAATAAGATTGGGTAGTTGGAATATTGTCACTGAAAGAAGATGTAGACATAACAGGTAAGTCAGAGATCTGGAAGAAGGAGGCGAATCAATGGGGCACTGTAATGCCAGGGTACAAATTATACCAAAATAATAGGCCAGGTCAAACTGGTGCAGGGGTGGTGCCATATGGTAAGGATGGCATAGAGTAAAGTATGATAAAAACAGTTACAGGAGACAAAATACAAAGTGGAATGTCTATGGATGGAAATTCCATGTGTGATAGGGAAGAGGATAGCAGTGGTGGAATACTACCATCTGTCTGGCCAGGATGAAGACACAGTGAAATGCTAACAGAAATTAGGGAACTAACAAATTAGACAGCACAGTAATAATGGGAGATTTAAATTCATTGGATAAATGTCTCATTGGAACATGCTAGGGAGATAAAGTTTGGAGATAACATAACATATACCTAGGGCCCTTGTTTTTTAGTTATTATATTATTTCTCCCAGGAAATTATCAAGAACAAAAATTATATTTACCTGGAAAAATGAAGTCTTTTGTTCCACTGCTTCATGGAGCATCTAGTCATAATACTTACAAGAGGGGTGGAATTAGATATAATTCTCACTGTGATGTGTCGTCTGAAGCAAGAGGTAACAGTGGTGGAGCTGCTTGGCAATTGGAATCATAATGTAATCAAATTCAGTATAATCACGGATGATAAACTACTAATGTAACATTTAACATTAAAATGGGGGATGAGAAAATTAGAAAAAAAAATCTAAAAGGAGTGATTACATAGGTATGGACACTGTTTTAAAATACCATCTTCTGGACATTAAACAGTAAAAATAAGACCTAATTACTGCCAGCATGGATAGATGGAGAGGAGAAAGTGGCTATTAAAGCCAAAAGATATCTTTCAAAAACTAGATCGTGGATCCAAATAAAGAAAATAATAAAGAACATAAGTACTTGCAAGATAGATGTAAAATAATAATAAGGCAGGTTAAAAGAGAATTTGAAAAGAAACTTGCTAGAGAGACAAAAATACAAAATAAAAATAAAAAATTACAAGTATATTTGAAACAAGAAGCCTGTGAAGGAGTCATTTGGACCTCTAAATTCCTGGAGGGTAAAAGGGTTGTTCAAGGATGATAAGGCCATAGCAGAAAAAATAAATTCATTCTTTACTTCAGTCTTTTCTCAGAAAGTTGTTGGGGAGCTGCTAGAAAAATTCTTCAGTGGTGTAGATTCAGAGGAACTGAATCAAAAAATGGTGAATTGCGAAGATTAAAAAGAAAGAAATCAATGGAGCCAGATGGTGTACATCTCAATTATGAGAAAATTCAAAAATAAAACTGCAGACTTATTAGAAGTTGTTGCTAAGTTCTCATTCAAATCAGCTATGATACATAAGGTAGTCAAAATAATACTAATTTTTAAAAAGGGGTGACCTGGGAAACCTCATACTGGATCACCTCAATTTTGGTGCTGGGTAAAATGGTAGAAGCAATTCTAAAGAACAAAAGTACTTGTTATCTGGATACACAGGGGTAGATTTTCAAAGGGTTACGTGCATAATATATATGCCTAACCCTTTAAAAAAAAACCCTGCGTGTGCCGAGCCTATTTTGCATAGGCTCGGTGGCACGCACAAGCCCCGGGATGTGCATATGTCCCGGGGCTTTGAAAAAGGGGCAGGCATGGGCAGAGGCATGGGTGGGGTGCTGGTCCGGGGGCGGGACCGAGGCCTCCGGCACAGCAGCCATGCCGGAGGTTTACGCGCCGGCAGCTGGCTGGTGCGCACAAGTTACACCTACCAGAAGCGGGCGTAACTCCTTGAAATAAGGTAGGAGGGGGATTTAGGTAAGGCTGGGGGGTGGATTAGATAGGAGAAGGGAGGAGAAGGTGGGGGGAGCGGAAGAAAAGTTCCGTCCAAGGCCGCTCCGATTTCGGAGCGGCTTTGGAGGGAACAGGGAAAGCCATTGGGGCTCCCCTAGGGCTTGGCGTGCGCAAGGTGCACAAGTGTGCATCCCCTTGTGCGCGCCGACCCCGGATTTTATAACATGCGCGCGGAAGCACGCACATGTTATAAAATCGGGTGTACATTTGTGTGCGCCAGGTAGCGCGCACAAATGTACCCCGTGTACGCTTGTTTAATAATCTGCCCCACGGTGTCTAAAGGAACAGAATCAGCATGAATTTAGCAGATGGCAGTCACACAATACAATTCTATGTTAACGTATAGGGATGTGCTGGGAAAAAATTCAGTTTCTTTATTAATTTCGTTATTGGGGTGATTTTTCCATAAATTGTATTTTATTTAATGTTGATTTTATTTTTGTTGCGTCCATCGGTCTCAGACGGCTTCGACCTCTGTGCCTCACCTTTCTTTCTGCTCTCTCCACTAGCCTTGGGAAGATGGCTACCACCACATCTGCAGGCCGCTCTCTCCAGCATCCCCAGAACAGCAATGGCAAGGCTATCCGCTATGTCTCTCCTGATGGCCTCCTAGGATGCACGCGCACATGCCACAAATGTCTTTATCCACATCAGGGCGGGAACCTCGGGGGCGTCCCCCTCGAGTGACGTCACAGCATCTGGGTATTTAGCCTGCCCTTCGTTTGCTAACAAATCAAGTTAGCAAGGATTGGAATGCCTCTGGTCTGAGCTACTGTTGCGTCCGTCAGTCTCAGATGGCTTCTCCCGACATGCCTCACCTCTATTTCAGCCTTCTCCACCAGCTGTCCTGGAGTGGCTCTGGCGCGGCGTCCCACCATGTTGACCTGAGGCCTCCTAGGGCACGCGCGTGCATGCCTCATGTCTTGTAGCAGTGTTGGCGCGAACCTCGGGGGCGATCCCTCAAGTGACATCACTGCATCCACATTCAAAAGGTTGCTCATTTGCTGACTCTCGCTGAGTTAGCAACAGATTGGATTCGCTCTGGTCTGAAGCTGCTCTGCTGCTTCTACTCTGCTGGAAGCTACCTTCACTCTCCAGGGTTCTACTAACCTGGGTACCCGCTCCTCAGGGCCCTTTGCTTATTTCCAGGTGCCTATCCTAAATATAGGTACTCGCTCCTCGAGGGCCTGTATGTCTATCCTGGTGCCTGCTACCAATTCTTCAACCTGCTGTAACACTACTTATCTGCTACAGAGAGTGAGTACAGCTTCTCCCAGTCTGTCCATCTACAGATCCTTGCTGCCCATCTGCATCAGGCCCTACACCACCATTGTGGAACGGGTCTCCTCTGCTGAGGATTACAGACTGTTAATACCTAGCCTCTCTCTACTGCTCATTGGGAACTCTACTCAGCAACAAGGGAGTGTATTATAACATCTGCCAGTCTGTCTCTCCCACAGTGCCTTACTGAACATCAGCATTGAGACCTTACACCACCATTGTGGGATGGGACTCCTATGCCAAGGATCACAGACGGTTGCTACCTAGTCTACTCTCTACTGCCACCTCTGGTGGGCCACACTAGTTGTATAATAAAAGATATTAGGGATGTGAATCGTGTCCTCGATCGTCTTAACGATCGATTTCGGCTGGGAGGGGGAGGGAATCGTATTGTTGCCGTTTGGGGGGGTAAAATATCGTGAAAAATCGTTAAAAATCGAAAAATCGAAAAACCGGCACATTAAAACCCCCTAAAACCCACCCCCGACCCTTTAAATTAAATCCCCCACCCTCCCGAACCCCCCCCCCCAAATAACTTAAATAACCTGCGGGTCCAGCGGCGGTCCGGAACGGCAGCGGTCCGGAACGGGCTCCTGCTCCTGAATCTTGTCGTCTTCAGCCGGCGCCATTTTCCAAAATGGCGCCGAAAAATGGCGGCGGCCATAGACGAAAAAGATTGGACGGCAGGAGGTCCTTCCGGACCCCCGCTGGACTTTTGGCAAGTCTCGTGGGGGTCAGGAGGCCCCCCACAAGCTGGCCAAAAGTTCCTGGAGGTCCAGCGGGGGTCAGGGAGCGATTTCCCGCCACGAATCGTTTTCGTACGGAAAATGGCGCCGGCAGGAGATCGACTGCAGGAGGTCGTTCAGCGAGGCGCCGGAACCCTCGCTGAACGACCTCCTGCAGTCGATCTCCTGCCGGCGCCATTTTCCGTACGAAAACGATTCGTGGCGGGAAATCGCTCCCTGACCCCCGCTGGACCTCCAGGAACTTTTGGCCAGCTTGTGGGGGGCCTCCTGACCCCCACGAGACTTGCCAAAAGTCCAGCGGGGGTCCGGAAGGACCTCCTGCCGTCCAATCTTTTTCGTCTATGGCCGCCGCCATTTTTCGGCGCCATTTTGGAAAATGGCGCCGGCTGAAGACGACAAGATTCAGGAGCAGGAGCCCGTTCCGGACCGCTGCCGTTCCGGACCGCCGCTGGACCCGCAGGTTATTTAAGTTATTGGGGGGGGGTTCGGGAGGGTGGGGGATTTAATTTAAAGGGTCGGGGGTGGGTTTTAGGGGGTTTTAGTGTGCCGGCTCACGATTCTAACGATTTATAACGATAAATCGTTAGAATCTGTATTGTATTGTGTTCCATAACGGTTTAAGACGATATTAAAATTATCGGACGATAATTTTAATCGTCCTAAAACGATTCACATCCCTAAAAGATATAGTCTCTGTGTTTGTGCATCTGAGTCTAGCCCGGTGCTTCAGTTTCCTACGGGGCTCCTCCCCGTAGGAGATACCATCACTGTTGCCCCTGAGAATCCACCAAACACCTCGATATCATAACAGATTGCTAACTCCATGGATTCGGCTCAGCTCACCGCGTTGCAGGCCATTCCAGGCCTGGCCCAGCGAATCACCAAACAACAGAACTTGCTGGATAGCTTGACTGTGGCCTTTAATCTACTGCACTCACAGATGAACACTTCTACTACCTCAGGTAAAGAAGAATCACCATCAGAAGTGACGGTTAAAACAGTTGTACCCCTTTCCGCTCCTATTCACTTCTCTGGAGAAGCCTGGAGATGCAGGGGATTCTTCAACCAATGCTGTATGCATTTTGCACTTCAGCCTAACAATTTTCCCACAACCTATGCCAAGACTACATATATCCTCTCTTATCTGGATGGAAGAGCACTGACCTGGGCTTCTCCACTGTGGGAGCGTGAATACCCCATCCTGAAGGACCTAGCTGGGTTTTTGGAACTGTTAAAATCCATATTTGATGACCCTGCCAGGTACACAGTCACAGGACCCACATTGGTTCATTTACAACAAGGTAATAAACCTTTACCATACTTCACCATTGAGTTTAAGACTTTGGCTTCAGAGTTGAACTGGGACTCGAGATGCCTGAAGAACCTTTCCTTTGAAGGCCTGAACTCCCGACTGAAAGATGAATTGGCGGCCCGAGAAATCCCTGAGACCTTGGAGGACCTGATGAAGTTAGCCACAAGAATTGACCAACGACTTCGGGATAAGTTTCAAGAGGTTAAAGGTTCCAAGACGCCAAGCCAGGGAGAAATCCGAGTGAAGACTTTACATAAGCCTATTCAGTCTAAAGCAGTTGCTGGCGAAGAAGAACCTATGCAACTGGGCTGTAGTCACCTGACTTCCAAGGAGAGAAGAACGTGGAGAAGATTAGGCCTCTGCATGTATTGTGGTCAAGCAGGCTATGCAGTATAAGCATGCCCTATCTGTCCGGGAAACGGGCAGACCTAAGTCCTCTGGGAGGACTCTTATTAGGTCTAACTGCTCCTTTTCCTCCACTCTCTCTGCCAATCTCCTTGATAAATGGACCACTTGAATTCCAGACTCTTGCCCTATTGGACTCCGGGGCAGGAGGGAATTTTATACTGAGACGTCTAGTGGAACATCTGCAAATCCCCACAATGAACTATGAAGCCTCTGCTTCTGTTATACTGTATTCATGGGGAACCCTTACCGGGTGAAGTAACCCTACAAACGTAACTGGTCAGTCTAAGGACAGGAGCTCTTCATAAGGAATCCATTTCCTTCTTCGTGTTCGAAAAGGCTATGTACCCCTTAGTACTCGGGTTACCATGGCTACAAAAGCACATGCCTCAATTCAACTGGGCTACACTGGAGCTTTCACGTTGGGGTCTAGATTGTAATGGCAAATGCCTAAAGGAAGTTTCATCACTACCCTGTATGCCTACAATTCCGTTGATGCCTGTATTGCCACCTCAATACGCATTGTTTCAAGAAGTGTTCTCAAAAGAAGTCGCTGATATACTTCCTCCACATAGATCTTATGACTGTGCGATCAACTTGAAACCGAATACCAAACCACCCAAAGGAAGAGTATACCCCTTCTCGGTGGTGGAAAATAAAGCAATGTCGGAATACATCCAAGAGAATCTACAAAAAGATTTCATAAGGCCTTCCAAGTCTCCTGCAGGAGCAGGGTTTTTCTTTGTGGGGAAAAAGGACGGAATCCTACGTCTATGCATTGATTATCATGGTCTAAACGAGATCACAGTCGAAGACTGCTATCCCTTACCACTCATCTCTGAGCTGTTTGACCACCCTCAAGGAGCTAAGATCTTCTCCAAGCTGGATCTTAAAGGAGCATATAACCTTTTCCGCATTTGTTCAGGTGACAAATGGAAGACAGACACTTTGAGTATTTGGTGATGCCCTTCAGCTTATGCAATGCCCCAGCTGTCTTCCAAAACATGATGAACGACATCCTGCGTGACCTACTCTACCAATGTGTCATTGTCTATTTGGAAGATATCCTGATCTTCTCTCAGGATCTGAATACCCACATTATGGATGTTAAGAGTGTGTTACAAAGACTGCGGGAGAACCGTCTTTACACTAAGCTGTCCAAATGTGAATTCCACAAGGAGTCTGTGCTGTTCCTAGGGTACATCGTGTCTAACAAGGGGTTCCAGATGGACCCACAAAACCTGTTTAGCATTCAGAAATGGTCCCTACCTACTGGTCTAAAGGTTCTCAGAAGGTTTCTGGGATTCACAAATTACTATAGAACCTTCATGAAAAACTACTCCTCACTAACTGTGCCTTTAACAGCTCTGATGAAGAAAGGTGCTAATGTTGCCAATTGGTCTATAGAGGCTGTCACCGCTTTCCAAAAGCTGAAGGATGCTTTCTCCATCAAGCCATGTCTCCATCACCCGGATCCTACACGCCCCTTTATTGTCGAGGTGGATGCCTCTGATGTTGGTGTAGGGGCTGTATTAAGTCAAACCAGTCACTCCAAGATCCTGTGGCCATGTTCCTTCTTCTCCAGACGATTCACACCGGCTGAGAGGAACTATGGAATCCGAGATAAAGAATTGTTGGCAATAAAGATGGTGTTCTAAGAGTGGAGACTCTGGTTTGAGGGTGCTCAACACCAGATTACAGTTTTTACTGACCATAAAAACCTAGAATACCTTCATCACACCCAGCGCCTCAACCACTGGCAGGCGAGGTGGTTCCTGTTCTTTAACAGGTTTGATTTCATCTTAAAATACCAACCTGGAGATAAAAACATCAGAGCGGATGCCCTATCTCACTCATTCCTATCTGAAGATGTGCCTGACGCTCTGCAACACATCATTGAACCAGAGAGAGTCTTTCATGCAGCCACTCACCCAGTACCTGCGGGCAAGACGATTGTGCCTGTCAAACTCCGGAAGAAAGTACTAACATGAGCTCATGACTCTAAATTGGCTGTACATCCCGGTCAACGGAGAACCCTGGCAAAGCTGCAAAAATACTATTGGTGGCCGTCAATGAAAGAAGACGTCTTCACTTATGTAGCAGTCTGTACCAACTGTGCCAGACAAAAACCTCCACCTTGTCATCCTTGGGGCCAACTACAACCATTTCCCATACCGGAAGAGCCCTGGACGCACAACACCATGGACTTCATAAGAACATAAGAACATAAGAAAATGCCATACTGGGTCAGACCAAGGGTCCATCAAGCCCAGCATCCTATTTCCAACAGTGGCCAATCCAGGGCATAAGAACCTGGCAAGTACCCAAAAACTAAGCCTATTCCATGTTACCTTTGCTAGTAATAGCGGTGGTTATTATCTAAGTCAACTTAATAGCAGGTAATGGACTTCTCCTCCAAGAACTTATCCAATCCTTTTTTAAACACAGCTATACTAACTGCACTAACCACATCCTCTGGCAACAAATTCCAGAGTTTAATTATGCGTTGAGTAAAAAAGAACGTTCTCTGATTAGTTTTAAATGTGCCCCATGCTAACTTCATGGAGTGCCCCCTAGTCTTTCTACTATCCAAAAGAGTAAATAACCGATTCACATCTACCCGTTCTAGACCTCTCATAATTTTAAACATCTCTATCATATCCCCCCTCAGCCGTCTCTTCTCCAAGCTGAAAAGTCCTAACCTCTTTAGTCTTTCCTCATAGGGGAGTTGTTCCATTCCCCTTATCATTTTGGTAGCCCTTCTCTGTACCGTCTCCATCGCACTTATATCTTTTTGGAGATGTGGCGACCAGAATTGTACACAGTATTCAAGGTGCGGTCTCACCATGGAGCGATACAGAGGCATTATGACATTTTCCGTTTTATTCACCATTCCCTTTCTAATAATTCCCAACATTCTGTTTGATTTTTTGACTGCCGCAGCACACTGAACTGACGATTTCAACACGTTATCCACTATGACGCCTAGATCTCTTTCTTGGGTTGTAGCACCTAATATGGAACCCAACATTGTGTAATTAAAGCATGGGTTATTTTTCCCTATATGCATCACCTTGCACTTATCCACATTAAATTTCATCTGCCATTTGGATGCCCAATTTTCCAGTCTCACAAGGTCTTCCTGCAATTTATCACAATCTGCGTGTGATTTAACTACTCTGAACAATTTTGTGTCATCTGCAAATTTGATTATCTCACTCATCGTATTTCTTTCCAGATCATTTATAAATATATTAAAAAGTAAGGGTCTCAATACAGATCCCTGAGGCACTCCACTGTCCATTCCCTTCCACTGAGAAAATTGTCCATTTAATCCTACTCTCTATTTCCTGTCTTTTAGCCAGTTTGCAATCCACGAAAGGACATCGCCACTAGGGATGTGAATCGTGTCCTCGATCGTCTTAACGATCGATTTCGGCTGGGAGGGGGAGGGAATCGTATTGTTGCCGTTTGGGGGGGTAAAATATCGTGAAAAATCGTTAAAAATCGTTAAAAATCGAAAAATCGAAAAATCGAAAAACCGGCACATTAAAACCCCCTAAAACCCACCCCCGACCCTTTAAATTAAATCCCCCACCCAAATAACTTAAATAACCTGCGGGTCCAGTGGCGGTCCGGAACGGCAGCGGTCCGGAACGGGCTCCTGCTCCTGAATCTTGTCGTCTTCAGCCGGCGCCATTTTCCAAAATGGCGCCGAAAAATGGCGGCGGCCATAGACGAAAAGGATTGGACGGCAGGAGGTCCTTCCGGACCCCCGCTGGACTTTTGGCAAGTCTCGTGGGGGTCAGGAGGCCCCCCACAAGCTGGCCAAAAGTTCCTGGAGGTCCAGCGGGGTCAGGGAGCGATTTCCCGCCGCGAATCGTTTTCGTACGGAAAATGGCGCCGGCAGGAGATCGACTGCAGGAGGTCGTTCAGCGAGGCGCCGGAACCCTCGCTGAACGACCTCCTGCAGTCGATCTCCTGCCGGCGCCATTTTCCATACGAAAACGATTCGCGGCGGGAAATCGCTCCCTGACCCCCGCTGGACCTCCAGGAACTTTTGGCCAGCTTGTGGGGGGCCTCCTGACCCCCACGAGACTTGCCAAAAGTCCAGCGGGGGTCCGGAAGGACCTCCTGCCGTCCAATCTTTTTCGTCTATGGCCGCCGCCATTTTTCGGCGCCATTTTGGAAAATGGCGCCGGCTGAAGACGACAAGATTCAGGAGCAGGAGCCCGTTCCGGACCGCCGCTGGATCCGCAGGTTATTTAAGTTATTGGGGTGGGGGATTTAATTTAAAGGGTCGGGGGTGGGTTTTAGGGGGTTTTAGTGTGCCGGCTCACGATTCTAACGATTTATAATGATAAATCGTTAGAATCTGTATTGTATTGTGTTCCATAACGGTTTAAGACGATATTAAAATTATCGGACGATAATTTTAATCGTCCTAAAACGATTCACATCCCTAATCGCCACCTATCCCATGACTTTTTACTTTTCCTAGAAGCCTCTCATGAGGAACTTTGTTAAACGCCTTCTGAAAATCCAAGTATACCACATCTCAGGTTCACCTTTATCCACATGTTTATTAACTCCTTCAAAAAAGTGAAGCAGATTTGTGAGGCAAGACTTGCCCTGAGTAAAGCCATGTTGACTTTGTTCCATTAAACCATGTCTTTCTATATGTTCTGTGATTTTGATGTTTAGAACACTTTCCACTATTTTTCCTGTCACTGAAGTCAGGCTAACCGATCTGTAGTTTCCCGGATCACCCCTGGAGCCCTTTTAAAATATTGGGGTTACATTTGCTATCCTCCTTCAGGTACAATGGATGATTTTAATGATAGGTTACAAATTTTTACTAATAGGTTTGAAATTTCATTTTTTAGTTCCTTCAGAACTCTGGGGTGTATACCATCCAGTCCAGATGATTTACTACTCTTCAGTTTGTCAATCAGGCCTTCCACATCTTCTAGGCTCACCGTGATTTGATTCAGTCCATCTGAATCATTACCCATGAACACCTTCTCCAGTATGGGTACCTCCCCAACATCCTCTTCAGTAAACACTGAAGCAAAGAAATCATTTAATCTTTCCGCAATAGCCTTATCTTCTCTAAGTGCCCCTTTAACCCCTCGATCATCTAACAGTCCAACTGACTCCCTCACAGGCTTTCTACTTCGGATATATTTAAAAAAGTTTTAATCTATGTGTCTCGGCTATAAAGGTAATTAGGAATAAGGTGAGACAAAGGAAAACAAAATGGGAGTACTTATTGCGAAAGTAATTCAATATGCTGCGTGTCCGAACTTTACTAAACTATGCGCCTTCGGGATTAGATGTTGATTACAGAGGGTATAGTTATATTCCTAGCATTGATAAAGGATTTTAACTGCTCAGGAATGAAAAAGATGAAAGATTCATCCTTCGATCTGACCATGCACTTGCATGGATATCTTAATTGAAAAACATAACCCAATGTTGTTACTTGTACTTTCAACTTTAAGAATTCTCTCTGTCTCTCCTGAGTAACCCTAGTAAAGTCAGGATGAATCCTGACTTGTTGGGACAGGAAATTAATTGAGATATTTTTGAAGTATCTCTGCATAATCTGGCTTAAGTCAGCCTCATTGAAGTAAGTTACTACTAAGGTTCCACGTTTGAGGATTTCTTCAGTTGAATTTTCAAGAAACTGTGTTAAGTTTTCTAAGGCCTCTGACTGAATTTGGTTATTTCTAGAGTTAATCATTACTGGTAGGAAATTAAATTTATTTACTACAGGAATATTTCGTTCATAAAATTTTAAAACTTCCATCATATATTTTTTTAAAGTCACAAGAAAATCCTGTCCTAAGACATTGGGGAAATTAAGCATTCGTAAATTTAGTCTCCTATTATAATTTTCAAGATATTCTATCCTCCTATTCAGATAATTATAGTCTTTAATAATTTTCAAAACACAGTCCAAGTTCTTAGCTACCGAAGTTTCCACTTTCTCAATCTGTTGTTTCATTTCGATAGGTTGTTTTTCCACCTTTTCTTCCAAGAGATTAACTTTTTCTTTTAGGCGTTTTAACTCTGCTCCCTGTTTCTTATGGCACTGACTGAGGTCCACCATTAAGTCCCACAACGCGTCAAGCGTTACCACTTCAGGTTTTGAAGGTATATGATAAGACTCACCCAATTCCATTTGGGCAGTGTCTTCTCTCTCCGTTGCTGTCCCTAGGGTTCCAGCAGCCCCAGCCTGCGCTTCATAATCGCCGTCTGGTGTCGAAGTCAGGAAATCCATCCCTGCTCTTTCTCCGTTCAGCTCCTCTGAACACGGCTGTACACTGCTTGACCTGGGCAAGTCCTCTCTCTGGCCCCCACCATCCAGGATCGCACGTCCGACGTCATCTTTCGGCGTCCCGGGCAAGGGAGAGGAGCCAGGCAATCCCGGGGCCTGATGTGGTTGAAGGCACAGAGGGCTCAGAGTAACCTCCCCTGGTAATTCCCTCGCTCCCTCGGGGGAAATTACAGCGGGGATTTTGCTCTCCTCTTGGCTCGGAGTCGATCGGTAAGCTGTTATCAGTGTCTGATTTGAGGGCATGGCGGCTTCGGAGGGGTATAGGCGCACCCTGCCCTTCCTTTTTGCAGGCATCTTGAAGAAATTTTCCGTCAGTACTGAGAGCGTTCCTCCGATCGACCTCACGCAGCGGCCATCTTGCTCACCCTCCATCGCCACCTATCCAATGACTTTTTACTTTTCCTAGAAGCCTCTCATGAGGAACTTTGTTAAACGCCTTCTGAAAATCCAAGTATACCACATCTCAGGTTCACCTTTATCCACATGTTTATTAACTCCTTCAAAAAAGTGAAGCAGATTTGTGAGGCAAGACTTGCCCTGGGTAAAGCCATGTTGACTTTGTTCCATTAAACCATGTCTTTCTATATGTTCTGTGATTTTGATGTTTAGAACACTTTCCACTATTTTTCCTGGCACTGAAGTCAGGCTAACCGATCTGTAGTTTCCCGGATCACCCCTGGAGCCTTTTTTAAATATTGGGGTTACATTTGCTATCCTCCTTCAGGTACAATGGATGATTTTAATGATAGGTTACAAATTTTTACTAATAGGTTTGAAATTTCATTTTTTAGTTCCTTCAGAACTCTGGGGTGTATACCATCCAGTCCAGGTGATTTACTACTCTTCAGTTTGTCAATCAGGCCTACCACATCTTCTAGGTTCACCGTGATTTGATTCAGTCCATCTGAATCATTACCCATGAAAACCTTCTTCATTACGGGTACCTCCCCAACATCCTCTTCAGTAAACACCGAAGCAAAGAAATCATTTAATCTTTCCGCAATGGCCTTATCTTCTCTAAGTGCCCCTTTAACCCCTCGATCATCTAACAGTCCAACTGACTCCCTCACAGGCTTTCTACTTCGGATATATTTTAAAAAGTTTTTACTGTGAGTTTTTGCCTCTACAGCCAACTTCTTTTCAAATTTTCTCTTAGCCTGTCTTATCAATGTCTTACATTTAACCTGCCAATGTTTATGCTTTATCCTATTTTCTTCTGTTGGATCCTTCTTCCAATTTTTGAATGAAGAGCTTTTGGCTAAAATAGCTTCTTTCACCTCCCCTTTTAACCATGCCGGTAATCGTTTTGCCTTCTTTCCACCTTTCTTAATGTGTGGAATACATCTAGACTGTGCTTCTAGAATGGTATTTTTTAACAATGATCACGCCTCTTGGACATTTTTTACTTTTCTAGCTGTTCCTTTCAGTTTTTTTCTAACAATTTTTCTCATTTTATTAATAAAGTTTCCCTTTTGAAAGTTTAGCACGAGAGCCTTGGATTTGCACACTGTTCCTCTTCCAGTCATTAAATCAAATTGGATCATATTATGATCACTATTGCCAAGCGGCCCCACCACCGTTACCTCTCTCACCAAGTCCTGTGCTCCACTGAGAATTAGATCTAAAATTGCTCCCTCTCTCATCGGTTCCTGAACCAATTGCTCCATAAAGCTATCATTTATTCCATCCAGGAACGTTATCTCTCTAGCATGGTGGACATACCCCTCTCCAGGGGCAACAACACCATCTGGGTAACAGTGGATAGATTCTCAAAAATGGCTCACTTTGTGGCGCTTCCTGGCTTACCATCTGCCAGTGAACTTATTTATTTATTTGTTTGTTTGTTTATTTAAAAACTTGTATATACCAGTGTTTATAGGCATATCACATCAGTTTACAGATAACAGGGAGATAAAATATATCGCAACAGAAGAGGGAAGTATAAAGTTACATGTAACAGAGGTCTGGAAAAACTTGGGGGGGTTGAAGAAAATGGTCAGGTGACCTAGGCAAGAATTTTAAGAGATAGAACTATAGTTATAACAGCTCTTCATCAGCCCTATATTCCGTCTGCATGGAATACTCAAGCACATAGTCTCAGACAGAGGCATACAAATTCACAGCCAAATTCTGGAAGGCTCTTTGCAAGAAGTTCGATATCACTTTTGACATCACTTCATCTTACCATCCGCAATGCAACGGCCAAACTGAGAGGATGAACTCTACCCTCAAACAGTTCCTCAGAGCATATGTCTCTTCACGCCAGAATGACTGGGCTGAACTTCTACCATGGGAAGAGTTTACCATCAACTCTCATCCAGCAACATCTACTGGATCAACACCATTTGAAGTGGTATATGGATGACTACCTTCTCCACGTTTGCCACTTCCACTTTCAGTGTCATCCCCGGCAGCACAAGCCACTGCCAAAGAAATTCAAGATCTTTGGAAGAAGACAAAGGAGATGCTCATCAAAGCTGGAATTCAAGCATCACAGCAAGGCTCATGAACTTAAGCCTGGTGATAAGGTCTGGTTGTCTACGAAGCATCTTAGATTGAAGTTGCCATCTGCTCACTTCACTCCACGCTATGTCGGACCATTCCCTATCCTCCGACATCTGGGCAATCTCTCCTACAGTCTCAAACTTCCTCCAGCAATGAAGATCCATAACACGTTTCACGTCTCTTTACTGAAACAGCTCATACTCAACAAATTCAGCACCAAGACACCAGATCCC
The DNA here is from genome assembly GCF_901001135.1 of Rhinatrema bivittatum. Classification (NCBI taxonomy): domain Eukaryota; kingdom Metazoa; phylum Chordata; class Amphibia; order Gymnophiona; family Rhinatrematidae; genus Rhinatrema; species Rhinatrema bivittatum. The sequence continues at coordinate 66,415,113 of NC_042620.1, read as the reverse complement.
CCTCCTGTTGATACAGAAGAGTCCTCAAGTATAATGTAGATGTTATACTTGATGTACGGAAGAGAGGCAGAGTATGAGAATACCTCCTGTCATAGGAGGACTTTGGACCAGAAAATAACTTGTGGGTACCGATGTCTAATATTTTGGACAAAGAGTTGCTGAACCAGTATCATTGTTCACATCCTCGGAAATCAAGACCAGGTAGGGGGTCTGGAGGAGGCCCTTTGAAGGGGGGTACTGTTGCATCTGTCAGTCTCAGACGACTTCTCCCGACATGCCTAACCTCTATTTCAGCCTTCTCCACCAGCCTCAGGAGAATGGCGTCTGTAGCGTCTCCTTGCTGAACCCTCCGGCTTCCTCGGAGAAGTCTGGCACCTTCCTCCTCAGCAGAGTTTATCATTTTGATGGACAGCAGTTGGGCCTGGTCCTGGATCTGGGTGTATGGCCTGGTCCTGGGTCTAGAATGTATCCCCAGTTACTTTCTGAACAGCTCCTAACATCAGACCTGGTCTAAGCCAAGTTACCAGCATCAGAACCAGGTCTCTGGGCCAGACCTTGGTGTCAACCTGGGCCTAGGCCAGACACGGCATTTGACCTGTGCCTAGTCTTAGGAATCAGATTACTGATGGATATGGTAAGTGAGGGCCGGGAACTTTCCCAACCATGGCAACCTTTTTCAGGCCTGGGCCTTTGCTAGGTCTCAGCCAATGCACAGGCATTGGGTCTGGGCCTAGGCTGTAATCCAGGCACTGCACTTGAGCATAGGGCAGGGTCCCTACCTTGAGCTGTGGCCTATGCCTAGGTGAGGTCCCAGCCTTGGCAGTGACTTAGGCCGAGGTGCATGCTGTTGCCCCTGCTTTGGGCCTCGGTCCTGAGCCTAGGCCTGACTGGTGAATTCTTTTTTCAAAACCAACAAACAAAATTGGAAATTGTTTTCATGTTCTACTTTGTTTCTAACAAATGTACAATCCTATTAACAAATATGTGGACAAGGTTTTCCAGCTGTTATAGGGCAACTGGATTTTCAGAAAGCATTTTACTAATTCCTTCATGAGAGATACATTGGGAAATTAAAAAATCATGGGTTAGGAGGCAACATCCTATTGTGAATTGAAAACTGATTAAACAATAGGAAATAGAAATTAGGACTGAATAGTTATTTCTCTCAATGGAAAAGGTAAATAATTGAGTTCCCCAGGGAACTGTGGCTATGTAAGGTGTTTATACCTGAAATAGAAAAGGAAGTGATGAGTGAGGTATCAGATCCACAGATTAAACAAAATTATTCAAAATTGTCAGATCCCAAACCAATCGTCCACCAGTTCACCCAATTAACAGAAAGGTCCTCAATTCCCCCTGTTTAGGTGGTCTACACTCTCCCCAGTTATTCAAAATCCTTTAAACACCTTAGAAATGGCTGATCCTTTTTTTTTTTTTTTACCTTATACATAATCCATAGCAGAAATAAAGTTATGTAGCAAAGGATCCCGGTGTGCACCGGGGCATGTAAATATTTACACGCACATCTCTAGTTCATGTCTCAAAATGGCCATGCCCTACTCAGACCATGCTCAAGTCCTGCCCCGTTTTGAAATCTTTGGAGATGTGAGTATTGTGGGATATACGCACGTATCCAAGCAGCTTTTAAAATCTGCATAGTGCATGTGAGCCCAATTTATTCAAGCATACCCTAATTAATGCATGCACCGGGCTTTTATAATTCACCTCTTAGTGACCAGAACTTATTAATACTTCCCCATCCTCATGGCTATACTGCTGAATAGCCCCAAATAAATAGCAAGTTAAGCAGTTGAGTCTTATCTAGATAAATTTATACATGCTATGGAGCAGGTCTAATATCCAGTTAACATATTTTGGATAAGTTTGAATATTGTTATCTGATTAAGGGCCTGTTTTACTAAAGCTTGTCTCTTATTCTGTGTCTATGGGAAAAATGCTTAGTAAATGAGGCCCTAAGTTAGCCAGATAACTGCCTCTTCCCTGGAATGGCCATATCCCATCCACCACGTACATGGTTAAGTAACGCTGAATATGGACTTCTTGGTGTTTTCATGTCATTTTCAAACTACAGCACCTTTCCAAGAAACAATAGCTGTTCGACCTTTTTAAACATATAGATAGTGAAGTTGTATTTTAACTAACAACTATAGGCTTGGATTTATCAAAATACACTAAATATCGCATGCAATAGGAAAAGGGGCATGTTTTATGGTAATAGGCAGTTTATCGTAAAGTGTGCTATCTTAGCATAACCACTGAGGAGGAGGAGGAGGAGAGGGAGGGAGGGAGAGGGAGAGGGAGAGGGAGGGAGGGAGGGAGAGAGAGAGAGAGAGAGAGAGAGAGAGAGAGCTTAGGTGTAATGTCCTCATACTAGGTAGGTACTTATACCTCTATATGAGGTCTACCTAGTCACTTGAGGTGAGGTTCAGGTATTAGTGTCGGGGTTAGGGGCCACTTTGACATTCAAAGTGAGACGTATGAACAGAACAGTGCTCTCTTGTGAAGATTTGATGACCTTCGGAGTGAGGAAACTCACCCAAAGATGAAATATGTACAATGTTCTCTCAACCTAGCTTGATGGACTTTCTACCTGGGTAACATTTATTTATTTATTTATTTATTTGATTGAACATTTTTATATACCGGTATTCGTCGAAACATCATATCTGTTTACATGGAACTGAACATATAAAGTACAAATAACAGGGTGGATAAGAACTGGGGGGAAAAACTTGTACAGTATTAATAGGAAACGGTATATGCAGTAAGTACGAGGAGAAAGTCATAAATACTAGAGTCTGGTCATGTTATGTACAAAAGAGCAGGGCAAATCGTGGATATACAAGGGTACAGAGATACTCAGGTTATATGCTAAGGTACAGTGATGTTCATGTAAGAGTGAGTAGGGGAGGTTGAGAGAACATTGTACAAATCTCATCTTTGGGTGAGTTTCCTCACTCCAAAGGTCATCAAATCTTCACAAGAGAGCACTGTTCTGTTCGTACGTCTCACTTTGAATGTCAAAGTGGCCACTAACCCCTACACTAATACCTAAACCTCACCTCAAGTGAATAGGTAGACCTCATATAGAGGTATAACTACCTTCCTAATATGAGGGCACTATGGCTAGGTGTTCTCTCTCTCTCTCTCCCCCTCCCCACCAGTGGTTGTAGGAGAGCCCTGATAGCTAGGCTGGACATCGCAAAGTGCAATAAAGCCATGCGATATGGCTTCACAAATTATGAAGCCAGCCCACTTGGCCACAAATACCGCCCCAAACGTCTCCCATTTCTCTAATTTGCATTGCACTATGCGTTATGTCATTTTCACATGCATTAAAGGCATTTTTTGTATGCGAAAATGCTATATAGCACTTTGATAAATGACCCCCATAGATAGCAATATATGTGGTATATTTAAGATAATGAGATTTTCAAAATTCTTAATACTCTTTTTAAATGAAATCATATAAATAAGCCATCAATCTCACCTGGTGTTAGATAGAAAATACCTAGTCATTTGATTATTATGACTCAAGATGGGTATATTTCTTCTACTCCCTTTGAAAATCCTGACCCCTTTCCTGCATATGAATCCAGGTTTAGTTTAGTGAAAATCTGACGCAAATTTAGTTGGCTAATTAAAAGTCAGCTTCAATTTCATTAAAATCTGATACAGAATTTTTTGTACTCATATGAAATACATGCGGTTTTGGAAAAATACAATTATCCAAAGATAGTGCAGATCTTTGATTACCTGGAATATACATTCAAACCTGCAAATATTCACATTCATGCTGGATTAAGGATCTTAACTAGTTTAATATGGAGATCTGAGCCAAGACATGAGTGGTCTGGATTTATTCAAGTCATGCCACATATGACTTTGATTTTATCCCAGCCAATTTTCTGCCTGTGCTGTTTTATTTTTTATTATCTGAACCTCCTTGGATCAGATGGGTTTCTTATTTAGTCCAATTTGATTCTCCCACCTCTAATTATTAATAATATATATTGTCATATTTGCAATAGAGAATTGAGTTTTAGTGTATTTTTTTCTCAAAGGTCCAGGTTAATAGACATTTCCTGTCCATTAATGCTCAGTTTTCTGAAGCATTAGGAAAGTAACATCCTCATCCCAGCATTCATCCTTTGCTGCCTTAGAGTGGTAATGTGAAAATGTCATCTTATATACATTGTTTGTCTTTCTTTTTCTATTTATTGATATTGTTAATTGTATGCTAAACAATTAACACTTGAACATAAATCAAAATGAGTTCATCAAATATTTTAACCTAAATGATATCCTTTGATATTAAATATCACAAATAAAACTATAAGAATCCAAAATGAACAGCACACGATTATGGGGAGGATCCAAGTCAAATAGGAAAAGAAAGGGAAAGCAGAGGCAATCAGTCTTACCCTAATTAAAAAAAGAAGAAAAAAGCCAAAAGGCGGGAGGCAAAATGAGGTTTTATTAATACTGCTGTTTCTACCACCTCACAGATTAGTAGAGATCTAATAACTCAGAAGGTACAACAGGGATCATCTCTGAGGTCTGCTTGTTACTCAGAAATCGTGTCATTTGCAATGGTTAAAAATATATAGTTAACTTGCTAATATCCAGCATTTGCAAGGAAATTCTAATAGAAATGAGGCCCCAAGATATATTACATTTGGCCTGAATTGAAGATATAATCTCTTCTTCTGAGTGGTTTCTGTCATATCCAGGAAATGTTTTCAAATTAAGGAAAATAACCTTTTGAAGAATAATTTCAAAATCCAGTCCCCATCAGCTTCTGAGGCAATAGTATCTTTAAATGTAAGAGTTAAAACAAACATTTTTGGCATTCTCTAAAGCAGCCAGTTCCAAAAATCAAGGAATAATTGTAAAGTCTCTACTTGGGCTTGTTCTGGTGCCTCGTCTTGGGGTTGGGAAACAAATCATCCTGGAAGTCAGCTAAAGAGTCTTTCCAGGATCTTCAGTACTTCTAAAATATTATAATTAAGTATATTCAGGCATATAATAATTTTCAGACTCAGGAAGTTTGTAAACAAAAATTCTAGCATCTCACAGCATTCTGGAGATGTTCCTATTAATTAGCAGAAAAAAAAAATTGCCTTTAACTAAGGAGCCTTTAAAGTCCCACAATTGCCCTGCAGCATTTTCTTATTTTTTATTCTAATATCTTATTCATTTGAATAATCACATTCTCAGACAACGTTTGTAATTGATCAATATACGGAGTAATTTGTCCAAAGGTTTTCTCATCAATTTCCTGGATTGTCTTCCAAATCTCTAAATTGGAAACATGAGATCTTATCAGGTTTAATCCAGGTGGTACTGGGGGCATTCTTGCTTCAGCAATGGTCTCCCCATTGTTATCATTCCCATTGTGGGAATCATGGAAATAATTCTATTTCCTCCAAAAGTGTGGACATAGAGGAGGCATTCATGGTATCATCAGCTCACAGCCTGCTCTTTCTGCTCTGTGCATGGGGGGGAGGGCAACAAGATCGGGCCTCCGCCAGTTCCCTCCCAGTCCACTCCAATTAAGGAGTGGACTGGGAGGGAACTTTCCTCCCCCATTACCTACCCTCTCTCCCCCTCACCTCCCTGACCCCTTTGAAGGCTCTACCTTTTGTATATTTCTTTATTTTGGATCCTCCGGCTCCATCCTGCCCCCCTGGACCATCCCTCCCCACCCCGGGACCACCACTTGATAGAGGCCTGGCTCTTGTGCACGTAATGGGGGTTATGTGCGCAGCTGGGCCTCTTCTAAAATGTGCACACAAAGCCAGGCCGCGTGTGTAACCCCCGTTTTTTTATGCGGAGGGGGGGGGGGGGTTAAAATTAGGCCTTAAGTCTATCATTGCAGCCTGCCAGACAGACCCAGCAATGTGAGTGCCTGCAATTCTGTTAGGACTTCTAATTCTAATTATTACTGCACTGAAGTATGGCAGACATTTATTTATTTGTACACATTACAAAAACATTAGCTATTATGTCACTATTTCATCATTCTGTTCAAAATAGTCCAGAACAAAAATAATGGGGCAGATTTTCAATGCTCTACACACGTAAATCCAGGTGGATTTACGTGCGTAGGGGGGTTACGCGCGCCGGGCATATTTTCAAAAGGCCTGGCAGCACGCGTAAAGCCCCGGGATGCGTGTAAGTCCTGGGGCTCAAAAAAAAGGGGGGGGGGGAGTGGGCGGGGCAGGGCAGTCCAGGGGCGGGGCTGGAGCGTCCAGGCACAGTGGCCATTTGCCGCTGTGCCCAGGATCGTGGGCCGGCCATTGGCTGGCGTGCACAACTTGCGCTTGCCAAAGGCAGGCGTAACTAGGTAAGATATCTTTTTTATGGGGGCTTAGCTTAGGGCTGGGGGGTGGGAGACTTAGGGGAAGGGAAGGGAAGGTGGGGTGGGGAGTAAGGAAGTTCCCTCCGAGGCTGCTCCGATTTCCAATTTCGGAGCGGCCTGGGAGGGATCGGAGGAAGGCAGCGCGGCTCGGCGCACGCAAGGTGCACAATTTTGCACCCGCTAGTGCGTGCCGACCCCTGATTTTATAACATGCGCGTGGCTGTGCTCGCATGTTATAAAATCGGCATACATTTGTGCGCGCCGGGCTGCGCGCACAAATGTACACTCGCGCGCGTGTTTTAAAATCTGCCCCAATATGTTTATTAAAGACTGACAATGGAAAAAGACCCAAGATGGGCTGTCAGTTGGAGGTAGTTATTGCGGCTACTGCTCCAATTGGGTGTTTAATTTATGTCTTGCTTGTCATCATTACAAACAATTGCAGCCTTCCAGACACTTATGTATTGCTTTTCTTCATTACAAATCAATACGTTTGGAAAGTTGCAAATACAATAATAATTAGAACTAGAAGTCATAGTAGAAATTCAGACACTCATATGGCTGTGATGGTAAATTTAATTAGCAGCTGGGTCTGTCTGGCAGACTAGTACAGTAATAAATAGAAGTTCTAGTGGAAAGTCAGGCATTCAAATTTCCAGGTCTGTCTGGCAGACTATCGGGCCGCTCCGACGGAGCGCACTGTTAACCCGCCATTGGACGCGCGTTTTCAATGCGCTAGCATTACCCCTTATTCAGTAAGGGGCCGAAAACGCGCGTCCAATCCCCCGAACCTAATAGCGCCCGCAACATGCAAATGCATGTTGATGGCCCTATTAGGTGTTCCCGCGCAATTCAGATAACAAAATGTGCAGCCAAGCCGCACATTTTGCTTTCAGAAATTAGCGCCTACCTTTGGGTAGGCCAGACAGAATTTCTTCGGGTACCGGGAAAGTGCACAGAAAAGCAGTAAAAACTGCTTTTCTGTGCACCCTCCAACTTAATATCATGGCGATATTAAGTCGAAGGTCCCGAAGGGTAAAAAAAGTAAAGAAAAAAGAAAAAGAAAAAGAAAATTGAAGTCGGCCTGCGGCTGTCGGGTCGAAAACCGGACGCTCAATTTTGCCGGCATCTGGTTTCCGAGCCCGTGGCTGTCAGCGGGCTCAAGAACTGACAACGGCAAAATTGAGCGTCGGCTGTCAAACCCGCTGACAGCCGCCGCTCCGGTCCAAAAGAAGGCGCTAGGGACACGCTAGTGTCCCTAGCACCTCCTTTTGCCTGTTTTTACCGCCGGGCCTCATTTAAAATACAGAATCGCGCCAGACTGATAGAATAAATTAGCAGTTGGTTCTCTGGCAGGCTGCAATGTCAGCAAAAACTGTTCTTTCTAAGCAATTCTACCCAAATATATTACATGCAGCTTTTTTGGTACTAAAGAAAATGTCTAACAAGTTTGTTATTTTTTTCTACAGGCTATCATTGATCACTTAATATTAATTTTCTAACATGGCTGTGAACAGCATCTTTGAAAAATGGGAATCTAAATAGAGAAACATTTCCCAATGTACGTAACACAAATATAAACTGTAACTTGTGTACAGTTATAAGACCACCCCTTCAGTTAATGATTTTTATGTTAGAGAGGCATTGTATGATTCTTGGGCCTTAAATTGTGATTTTTCCCCTACCTAGTCTCCCTTTCGAAACACTTGTTTAGCTGGCTACTGTAAATTATGCCAAAAGAAGAAAGTAAAAAATGCATGCCTTTAGGTTTTCTGGAAAAGAAATAGAAATTGTTATATGGCATTATTTTAATACAATAAATCTCCTATTTAAGCTGTTTAATGGCATATTGTATTGTTTCCATGAAATATACTCCCGCTACAAAAATAAAATAAAGTGCCACACTTATGTCACCACTATTTAAGAGTTAATGAAAGATTTGCACCTGTACAGCTGCTATGGACTGAAATGAGCTCCTTGAGTGAATGCCTTTTCTGGTGGAGACAGTTGTAAATGCCTTGAGTAAAAACACTGAGTACTGCTAATGGACAGGTTTATTTTAAAGCATGCCATCTGCTATCAATCATAAGGAAGTATAGGAAGCAAATTTGGCTATGCTCCTTTCTTCTGAGCCTGACAAAGATAGGGTTCCAGTACTCTTGAACATTTGGTCCCTGGGAGAATAAAACATCAAACCTACTCAGCAGCTCCACTAACAATAATAAAAATGCCTCTGCCTAAAGGTGACATTTTGAATTTACGATTATTTGTGTCTATAAAGTGTATTCTTTGGCTCCTGACTCATTCTGCTTGTCTCACTACAAGAACAATACATTAAGCCTGACTGAAGTAAATGAAAATTCTATCCTTTTTATTATTCCAGCAGGCAGTACCTGAGATTCACCAAGGATTTCAAGGACCCGAAGACAAGTTTTCTGCTTAAAATGTTGCATCTTTTTCATTTATCTGTATTACCATTATTTTCAGCATCTCATGTCAAAAAAAAGATGTGATAAAATTTGAACTTGCAGTCTCCATTTCAACTACAGGAAATAATTAAGAAATGAAGGAATTTTATTGTGGATATTTTCTACCCTTGTAGAAGGATACACATGCTGATTCATAAAGAAACCCCCACATTCATGTTATTTAGGATTTAATCCAAACAATCATATCTCACAGAATCCCAGGTAGATTTTAAAAGTGCTGCTTGCGCAAAAATGGCCCCGTACGTGTGTAGGAGGGCCACGCGCAAGCAACGCAAATTTTAAGAAATCACGAAGTACACATGTACATACCCATGCACATGGCAAGAACAAGGGGGTGGAAAAGGGACAGGGGATGGGTGTGGTCAAGAATTACACACGTAACTCTGAATTGTAGAAAGCTGACCATGGTATGCATCAGTATATTATCCATGTAAATGTACTGCTAGTTCTGATGAGGAGCAAGTCTTGAGATCTCAGGTTTTAGGGATTTTCAAGACTGCTGAACTACCATATATACTTGGGGTGAGGGGGAGAGCACTGTAGGAGAGACAATATGCGGCAGATTTTAAAAGCTCTATGTGCGCCGGGCCTATTTTCAAAAGGCCCGATGACGCTCGTAAAGCCGCGGGATGCATCTAAGTCCTGGGGCTTTATTAAAGGGGTGGGGAGGGGAGGGGTGGGGTGGTCCAGGGGCGGGGCATGGGCGGGATCAGAGGCATCCAGAGGCCATTTGCTGATGTGCTGGGGATCGCGCACCGGCAACTTACTTCAGTACCAGGGCTGAAGTAAGTGTTAAAATAGAAGTTCAAAAAGGAAAATGGTAAGGGGGAAAGGGCGGGAGAGGTAGGGGAAGGGAAGGGAAGGTGGGGTAGGGGGAGTAGGGAAGTTCCCTTCAAGGAAACGGGAGAGGAAATGGGGGAAGGCAGCACGGCTCGGCGTGCGCAAGGTGCATAATTGTGCACCCCCCTTGTGCGTGCCAACTCCCGATTTTATAACATGCGCGTGCCTGCGCACGCATTTTATAAAATTGGACATACTTGAATATGCACTGGGTAGGATACACACAAGTACACTAGGGATGTGCAGCCCGAAAGTTTATGTTCATAAGTCCATAAGTCGAATGGGGGGCTCATTTGCGGTCAATATGGACATATGGAGAATTCCATAAGTTGAGTCTATGTCCATATGTGCAAATAAAAATTTAAATAAAAATTTAAACCCCTCACCCTCCTTAATCCCCCCCAAAACTTACCAAAATTCCCTGGTGGTCCAGCGGGGAGTCAGGAAGCCATTCCTCCCAGTGGTTTTGCGAGGAGCATGTGACGGCCGTGTCACGTCGAATAAGTTGGAAATCCGATCGTTTACGCCTCATCATTTTTTTAAGTTAAAAAAATAAAATAAGTTGCGTTTTTCATTTAAGTTCAAAACAAATGCGCACCACTAAAGTACACCCATGCACCCTTTTTAAAATCTACCCCCTATATATCTACCACTTGTAAGAGGGGCACTTTCAGCTCAGGGTGGATTTGAATCATAAGAACCTTATCCAAACCTTTTTTTACACTAACTGACATAACCATATCCTCTGGTAATGAATTCCAAAGCTTAATTATACATTGAGGGAAAAATAATTTTCTCCATTTTTTTTAAATGAGCTACTTGCTAACTTCATAGGGTACCCCTTAGTTCTTCTACTGTCTGAGAGAGTAAATAACCAATTTACATTTACCTGTTCAAGTCCTTCATTCTCTCCTCCATGGCCAGGGTGCAAGGATCTGTAGTGCACCAATGTAACACTGCACCCCCCAAACCAACCCTGAGTTGAAAAAGTGCCCCTCTTACAGTGGTAGATATTAGAGATGTGCCTCGTTAAGTCGTATCACCTTGGACTTCTTTTTGGGGCCCCCTGCAGGAAATGTCATATTTCCCGTGGTTTGGGGCTTTTCGGGGGGCCCTGATTTTTGTGTTAGTGTGCACTACCGGAGGTTAGTGCGCGCTAACTCCCTAGTGCATGTTAACTCCTGATAGTGCACACTAACGGGAATTAGCACATCCCTAGCGCCTCCTTTTTGACAGAAGTGGTGGCTCTCACTGGGTTTGACAGCCGACGCTCATTTTTTACCAGTGTCGTTTCTCGAACCCACTGACAGCCACAGATTCGGAAAACGGACGCCGGCAAAATTGAGTATCTGTCTTCCAACCCGTGGGCCACGATCAAATTTTAAATTTTTTTATTTAAATTTTTTTTTTATTTTTGGGGCCTCCGACTTAATATCACTATGATATTAAGTCGGAGGGTGTATAGAAAAGCAGTTTTTTCTGTTTTTCTGTACACTTTCCCAGTGCCGGCCGAAATTAACTTTTGTAGGTGAAATTAACTTTGGCAGGCGTTAATTTCTGAAAGTAAAATGTGCGGCTTGGCTGCACATTTTACTTTCTGTATCGCGCGAGAATAACTCATAGGCCCATCAACATGCATTTACATGTTTCAGGCACTATTATTTTCGGGGGGGGGGGGGGTTGGCTGCGCATTTTCCACACATTATTACCCCTTACTGTATAAGGGGTAAAAATATTGCGTCAAAAACGCGCGTCCAACTGGGGGCTAACAGTGCGCTCGTCCTGAGCGCACTTTACTGCATTGGCCTGTATGTTCTCAATTGTTCAATGTACTTCATTTCTACTATCCTTCCAATGTTCAAAGTGTTACGTTGCTAAAAACAGAAAGAATAGATATAGAGGGAAAGGGGACTTCTCATCCTCTTCAGATGACTCCTCTGATGAAGAGAGATCTTATCAATAAAGGGAATTTGTAAGGAAGGTTTCTTTCAATATTCCAGAAACTAAGAATAAATATGAAGAAGTTTCTGGTGAGAGGGATGAGCAATCTAACTCATTTGTGAATAAGGGTAGAGGGATTCAAGGATAATATCAACATTCAAAAAAGTCTTACCCTTCTGAGAATCTAATAATTTTCGGAAATGAGATACAGGAGAAGCCTACAAGATGGGGTAACAAGGGTAGAGTGGAATATTGTGGTTAATTTATCTTCTAGGGTATTGACACTGGATTTGTTAGAAGTATTAAATAAAAGATGATCCTTTATACCCACAAATAAACATAATGGGACAGATTTTAAAAGGTACGCTCGCGGCGTACATTTGTGCATGTTACCTGGCACGCACAAATGTACGCCCGATTTTATAACATGCTCGTACAGCCGCGTGCATGTTATAAAATCAAGGGTCGGCGTGCACAAGGGGGTGCACACTAGTGCACCTTGTGCACGCCGAGCCCTCGGGGAGACCAGCTGGCTTTCCTTTCCCCTTCCCCTCCCTTCCCCTACCTGTCCCGCCCCCCCCCCCCCAGCCCGATAAAAAATCCCCGTACCTTTATCTCACAAGTTACGTGCACTGGCCAACTGCCGGCATGCGATCCCCCAGCACAGCGGCCATGTGGAGGCCTCTGGCCATACCTATGCCCTGCCCCTGGACTGCCCCGCCCATGGTCTGCCCATGCCCTGCCCCTTTTTGCAAGCCCTCGGATTTACACACATCCCAGAGCTTTATGCGCATCGCCTGTCCTTTTGAAAATAGACCCGGTGTGTGTAAGCCTTTTAAAATCTGCTCCAATGTTTTTCAAACACTCATCGAATTAAGAAGATTTTTTAGATGGATTAGACTGAGGGATTTTTTCTGGTCCTCAAGAAACTTAAAATGATGGCACTCAATTGTTTGAATCCACTGGGTTGTATTCAACAGAACCCTCCAATCCTTTCGTTATTGCATTTGAGACTTTGGTTATTTAAGAAGTTTCTATATTGGAATCACAGAAGGAACGGATGATATATAATGTTACTAGAGATGAAAGGATAGATATTCAAACTTTGCGGGATGATGAGGATGTAATTGTTAAGGGAGCTGATAAGGGGTGTGTGGTGGTTTTATTAGATAGAGGAATGTATGAGGATGAAGGATATAGCCAGTTGAATAACATATTGTTTTATCAAAAGATTGATGTTGATCCTGGTATGGAGATACAGATGAATATTAAGACCATTTTGGATGAATCTGTATAGAGGAAGGTAATCACATCCATAAGAACATAAGAAATTGCCATGCTGGGTCAGACCAAGGGTCCATCAAGCCCAGCATCCTGTTTCCAACAGAGGCCACAACCAGGCCACAAGAACCTGGCAATTACCCAAACACTAAGAAGATCCCATGCTACTGATGCAATTAATAGCAGTGGCTATTCCCTAAGTAAAATTGATTAATAGCCATTAATGGACTTCTCCTCCAAGAACTTATCCAAACCTTTTTTGAACCCAGCTACACTAACTGCACTAACTGCACTAACCACATCCTCTGGCAACAAATTCCAGAGCTTTATTGTGCGTTGAGTGAAAAAGAATTTTCTCAGATTAGTCTTAAATGTGCCACATGCTAACTTCATGGAATGCCCCCTAATCCTTCTATTATTCGAAAGTGAAAATAACCGAGTCACATCTACTCATTCAAGACCTCTCATGATCTTAAAGACCTCTATCATATCCCCCCTTAGCCGTCTCGTCTCCAAGCTGAACAGCCCTAATCTCTTCAGCCTATCCTCATTGGGAAGCTGTTCCATCCCCTTTATCATTTTGGTTGCCCTTCTCTGTACCTTCTCCATTGCAACTATATCTTTTTTGAGATGCGGCGACCAGAATTGTACACAGTATTCAAGGTGTGGTCTCACCATGGAGCGATATAGAGGCATTATGACATTTTCTGTTCTATTAACCATTCCCTTCCTAATAATTCCTAACATTCTATTTGCTATTTGAGCTGACGATTTTAAAGTATTATCCACTATGATGCCTAGATTTTTTTCCGGGGTGGTAGTTCCTAATATGGAACCTAACATCGTGTAACCATAGCAACGGTTATTTTTCCCTATATGCAACACCTTGCACTTGTCCACATTAAATTTCATCTGCCATTTGGATGCCCAATCTTCAAGTCTTGCAAGGTCTTCCTGAAATGTATCTCAGTCTGCTTGTGATTTAACTACTCTAAATAATTTTGTATCATCTGCAAATTTGATAACCTCACTCGTCGTATTCCTTTCCAGATCATTTGTATATATATTGAAAAGCACCGGTCCAAGTACAGATCCCTGAGGCACTCCACTGTTTACCCTTTTCCATTGAGAAAATTGACCATTTAATCCTACTCTCTGTTTCCTGTCTTTTAACCAGCTTGTAATCCACGAAAGGACATCGCCTCCTATCCCATGACATTTTAGTTTACGTAGAAGCCTCTCATGAGGGACTTTGTCAAACGCCTTCTGAAAATCCAAAGAAATTACATCTCCGGTTCACCTTTATCCACATGTTTATTAACCCCTTCAAAAAATGAAGCAGATTTGTTAGTCAAGACTTCCCTTGGAAGTCTTGCCTAACAAATAAATATTTGTGGTCAGCATCTTTTTCTATCCCACACATGTATTTTGTATCGAAAATCCATAAATCTGTTACACACCTTCCTGGCAGACCGATTGTATCGAGAATTGTATCTCTTTTTGAATCCCTTCCAAAATTTATTGACATTCTATTATAGCCTTTGCTCAAAAATATAAAATCATATATTCATGATTCCATGCATTTCATTAATCTAATTAATGAGATTGGCCAAATAGAGGGGTCATTGAAATTGGTGATGGCTGACTTCACCTCCCCTTGTTCCATCAGTAGCATGCCTATATGTAGCAGCTTAGGAAGAACAATACATATATGTGTCCCCCCATTCCAATTCATACCTTTTTGGAAGAGATTTATTGATGATCTGTTTTGGTGATGGACTGGTGATGAACAGGATCTCGTGAAGTTCATTACATTAATGAACTTGTTTGACCCCAATTTGATATTTACAGTTCAGTCTAGTGATGTTCAGTTAGGGGTAGATTTAAAAAAAAAAGCGCGATCGCGTACTTTTGTTCGCGCAGCAGGCGCAAACAAAAGTACGCTGGATGTTATAAGATACGCGCATAGCCGCACGTATCTTATAAAATCCTGGATCAGCGCGCGCAAGGCTGCCGATTTTGGGCAGCCTGCGCGCGCTGAGCCGCACAGCCTGCCTCCGTTCCCTCCGAGGCCGCTCCGAAATCGGAGCGGCCTCGGAGGGAACTTTCTTTCGCCCTCCCCTCACCTTCCCCTCCCTTCCCCTACCTAACCCCCCCCCCCCGGCCCTATCTAAACCCCCCCCTTACCTTTGTCCTTCGATTTATGCCTGCTAGAATCAGACGTAAATCTATGCGTGCCAGCGGACTGCTGGTGCGCCATCATCCAACCTGGGGGCTGGTCCAGAAGCCTCGACCACTCCCACGCGCCGGCGCCACGCCCCCGGTCCCGCCCCGAAATGCCGCATCCCGCCCCCGAAATGCCACGTCATTCAGCCCCACCCCAACACGCCCCCGACACGCCCCCTTAAAAAAACCCCGGGACTTACGCACATCCCGGGGCTCTGCGCACGCCGGCGGCCTATGCAAAATAGGCGCGCCGGCGCGCGAGGGCCCTGCTCGCATAAATCCGGGCGGATTTACGCGAGCAGGGCTTTTAAAATCTGCTCGTTACCATATTTGGATGTCATGGTTTGTAAACAGCAAGATAGATTGGTCACTTCAACATATGTTAAATCCACGGATAAGAATTCCACTCTACACTTTGATAGTTTTCACCCTTGCAAGTTGAAAGATAGTATTCCAATCAGCCAGTTTTTAAGATACAAAATTTTACCTCAACTGATTATAAGATTTGTGCTAAATGTCTAATGAATAAATTTGTTGAATGTGGTTACCCTACTCACCAGGCGCGAACAAAAGTACGCCGGACTTTATAAGATACGCGTGTAGCCGCGCATATCTTATAAAATCCAGGTTCGGCGCGCAAGGGGGTGCACATTTGTGCAACTTGTGCGTGGCGAGCCCTGGGCACTGCCAGTTCCCTCTGAGGCCGCTCCGATTTCGGAGCGGCCTCAGAAGGAACTTTCCTTCTACCCCCCCCCCCCGCACCTTCCCCTCCCTTCCCCTACCTAATCTCCCCCCCCCGGCCCTATCTAACCCCCCTACCTTTGTTGGCAAAGTTACACCGGCTGGAGGCTAATGTAACTTTGAGCGTGCCAGCGGGCTGCTGGAACGCCATCACCCGACCGGGGAGCTGGTCCGGAGGCCTCGACCATGCCCCCGGGCCAGCACCACGCCCCCGACACACCCCCAGGAACGCCCCAAGAATCGCACCGCCCACCCGGCATGCCCCTGACATGCCCCCCTTGCGAAGCCCTGGGACTTACGCACGTCCCGGGGCTTGCGGACTCTGCCGAGCCTATGCAAAATAGGCTCGGCGTGCACAGGGCGCATTTAAAAGGGTTACACGCATAACTTATGGATGTTCAGTATGTGGGAATACACTTGAAATTAAATCATTTAGTACCCCCCAAATGAAATACCCTTTTATTATTAGAGGCCATTTTTCATGTCGGTCAATGGCGGTGGTACATGAAATTATTATGTCTGTGTGAGCTTGTTTATATTGACATACTAGACGTCAGATCAGGACCAGAATCATAGAGCATAAGAGTCAAATCAGTTAGGGGAAAGAGGGAGCTCCATTTGTAACCCATTGGCAAACTAGTGCTCATCATGTTGAGATTTAAGATATTTTGTTGTTCAACAGCTTTTGAATTATAATAGGAGTGAGGTGACAAAAGTATTATGGCAATTGAAGCAGAGATTTATTTTTACATGCATAACATACCATCCCCATGGGCTGAAAAATGTGTGCAACAAGCCTACAACTAGGCTTGTTGCACACGATCTCCTGCCGGCGCCATTTTCCGTACGAAAACGATTTGCGGCGAGAAATCGCTCCCGGAACCCCGCTGGACTCCCAGGAAACTTTTGGCCAGCTTGGGGGGGCCTCCTGACCCCCACAAGACTTGCCAAAAGTCCAGCGGGGGTCCGGAACGACCTCCTCCGTCGAATCGTTTTTGTCTATGGCCGCCGCCATTTTGCGGCGGCCATTTTGAAAAATGGCGCCGGCTGAAGACAACACGATTCTATTGAGGGGGCCGTTCCGGACCGCCGCTGTTCTGGACCACCGCCGGATCCCCAGGTAATTTAAAGCATTTGGGGGGGGGGTTCGGGAGGGTGGGGGATTTAATTTAAAGGGTCGGGGTGGGTTTTAGGGGGGTTTAGTGTGCCGGCTCACGATTTTAACGATTTTTCACGATAGTTTACACACCCAAATGGCAACAATATGATTCCCTCCCCCTCCCAGCAGAAATCGATCGTTAAGACGATCGAGGACACGATTCACATCTCTAATATGTAGTATGAGATATAGTATGTTTAGTGGTAAATTTATGTATTTATGAATTTATGCGATATCAGATAATAATTGGGATTTTTAAAGTTGTTTTTTCTGATTTATAGAATGGTTGAACAATTGTTGAAGAGGAGTTTCTGGGAAATTTGGTTACCTCCTCTTTGTTATTAATGACATGCGTTTGAACCATTGACTCTGATAAGAAGATGTGTGTAGAGGATGATATTTGTAGATAACAAGCATACTTGAGTCAAGTATGGTCTCTGAGTTGTATCTCCTGAAGAAGCCCTTTTTGGGTGAATTGAGGGTTGTCGTCGGGAGTATAATAGCAATGTTACAGAGGCAATATTCATAACAGGCTCTTATGTCTATCAAATGAAATGTTCCAATATATTTGACATATCTAATGTAACATTTCTATTTTTAAGTTGCATAGTAGTAAGTAAGTATGTGAATCGTGTCCTCGATCGTCTTAACGATCGATTTCGGCTGGGAGGGGGAGGGAATCGTATTGTTGCCGTTTGGGGGGGTAAAATATCGTGAAAAATCGTGAAAAAATCGTTAAAAAATCGAAAAAAATCGAAAAATCGAAAAACCGGCACATTAAAACCCCCT
Organism: Rhinatrema bivittatum; assembly: GCF_901001135.1. NCBI lineage: Eukaryota > Metazoa > Chordata > Amphibia > Gymnophiona > Rhinatrematidae > Rhinatrema > Rhinatrema bivittatum. The sequence continues at coordinate 66,397,262 of NC_042620.1, read as the reverse complement.
AAAACCCACCCCCGACCCTTTAAATTAAATCCCCCACCCCCAAATAACTTAAATAACCTGCGGGTCCAGCGGCGGTCCGGAACGGCAGCGGTCCGGAACGGGCTCCTGCTCCTGCATCTTGTCGTCTTCGGCCGGCGCCATTTTCCAAAATGGCGCCGAAAAATGGCGGCGGCCATAGACGAAAAAGATTGGACGGCAGGAGGTCCTTCCGGACCCCCGCTGGACTTTTGGCAAGTCTCGTGGGGGTCAGGAGGCCCCCCACAAGCTGGCCAAAAGTTCCTGGAGGTCCAGCGGGGGTCAGGGAGCGATTTCCCGCCGCGAATCGTTTTCGTACGGAAAATGGCGCCGGCAGGAGATCGACTGCAGGAGGTCGTTCAGCGAGGCGCCGGAACCCTCGCTGAACGACCTCCTGCAGTCGATCTCCTGCCGGCGCCATTTTCCGTACGAAAACGATTCGCGGCGGGAAATCGCTCCCTGACCCCCGCTGGACCTCCAGGAACTTTTGGCCAGCTTGTGGGGGCCTCCTGACCCCCACGAGACTTGCCAAAAGTCCAGCGGGGGTCCGGAAGGACCTCCTGCCGTCCAATCTTTTTCGTCTATGGCCGCCGCCATTTTTCGGCGCCATTTTGGAAAATGGCGCCGGCCGAAGACGACAAGATGCAGGAGCAGGAGCCCGTTCCGGACCGCTGCCGTTCCGGACCGCCGCTGGACCCGCAGGTTATTTAAGTTATTTGGGGGGGGTTCGGGGGGGGTGGGGGATTTAATTTAAAGGGTCGGGGGTGGGTTTTAGGGGGTTTTAGTGTGCCGGCTCACGATTCTAACGATTTATAACGATAAATCGTTAGAATCTGTATTGTATTGTGTTCCATAACGGTTTAAGACGATATTAAAATTATCGGACGATAATTTTAATCGTCCTAAAACGATTCACATCCCTAGTAAGTAATTGTTTGTAAGTAAAAATAGAAAGCAGTGATACCCTACATTAAATCCATTCCAAATTAAACCAATTAGGATTAAGCAATTTTTTCAAAATTTTCCTTCATTTGCAATGTGACATATATTGTGACCGTCGGGCTTTCGCAGGCCCGTCCCTTGCTTCGCCTCACCCCCCTTAACACGCGATTCAGAGAGGTGCGCGAAGATAGAAAATCCAGCCATAGTCTGGTCGTTCCTTATACCTGTCTTAAAATTAGTTGGTAAACTTATTTGTCTAACTTTAAGGTGTTTCTCAATTTTTCACAGTTTATGGCTGATACCCTGTTTGTTTACCTTCTGCCACTTTAGCTACTGAAGTTCCTGAATCTGATGATTTGTGCAGCATTTACGGAAAGTATGGTGAAAGGTGTGCAATAACTTGGAGACAGCTATGATCCTGTAGAAGAAATTAGCTGATCATCATCACACATGTGAACTTAAGCTTCAGGTTGGTGATAAGGTCTCTCTGTTTACAAAGAATCTATGTCAGAAACTCCTGTGAACTAAGCTTAGTCCAAAGTACATAGGGATATATGACATTGTTGAGAAAATCAACCTAGTAAACTTGAGGTTTCAGCTTCCCAACACACTTAAGATTCCATTCTCATTTCATGTCTCTTTGTTGAAGCCATCAATGCCATTTCCTTTCAATAGGCAAGACATGCCTCCAGTTCCAATTCTAGTTGAAGGCCAACCTGAATTGAAGGTTGAGGAGATTATGCATTCTAGTGTGTTCCAAAATAAAGTAGAATACTTGCTCAATTGGAAGAGGTCTGACCCCAGAGAAAGTTCTTGCATTGATGCATCAGACCTTGGCAAAGTGCTGGTGAACATCACCTCCACACTATGCTGCGTATATGGCAGTATGTGGCTAAGTCTGGGGAGAAAGTCATGGGACCATGGTCTCTCAGGGTCTGTCAACTGTTCTTACAGATCAAAGGGAGAGCATGGGAGGATTTGTTAACTGCACAATTAGGGCAGGACTCCACATAATGAAAAAATCATGCCTTACTCAAGGTCATCAATAGTAGTGAAGGAGTAGTTACAAAGTTTTAGCTACACAGGGTGCACCACCAGGCAGGAGTCCTGTGCCCACTGGAATACTTTGGGGACAATTGTCTTTCCCAGAGCCACTGGGACTGCTGTGTCTGCCACAATTTTCTCAGCATCAATGATGTGGTGAAGTGGTTCCTGCATAATTTCCATGTCAAAGGATTGGAATAGAGCATCTACATGCTGTTTCCTTTCTGCTGGCTGATATCAGAGCTTGAAATCAAAGCAGTTAAAAAACAAAATCCATTGGGTCTGATTAGGATTTAACCACTGGGCTTGCTGAAGGTATTGAAGATTTTTATAGTCAGTGTATATTGTGATTGGGTGTCTTGCTCCCTCCAGCAAGTAGCACCATTCCTCCTAGGCAGGTTTGATGGCCAGAATTTCTTTGCCACCGAGGGTGTAATTCCTCACTATGAGCATGAACTTCTTGGAAAAGAAGAAGCAAGCATGATACTTTTTAGTTATGCTGTGCAAAGACAGCTCCTACCCCTGTGGCAGAGGCATCTAACTCTTTGATAAAGGGCTTTGACGGGTCAGGATGTTGGAGACAAGGATCCTTGACAAATGCCTCCTTACAGTGACTGAAGGCTTGGCCTACCTCTTCTGTCATCTCCTGGTATTGGATCCTTTCTTTATGAGGGCGATGAGAGTTACTGCCAAAGTGGAATATCCATGTACAAATTGCTGGTAATAGTTGAAGTAGCCTAAAACCATTTGCAAGGCCTTGAGCTCCATCAATTGAGGCCAATTGTGGATGACCTTCACTTTTTGGGGGTCCATGTATAGGCCATGGTGAGAAATGATGAAGATTACACTATATATAGTCAATGTTATGCAGACAATATTCAAATGTACATAAATTCGAATATAACTGCTGTATATTATAAATCATTAATACTCAGAGAGAAAAATTGAAGAGTGATGTTTAAGCATATCTTATACGGACCATCATACCACCTTCTGCGAGTGTTGGACCACTTTTATTGGTTTCCCAATTTCTTCAGGTTAGGGTCTTCTTTAATCTTCAGTCTAATTGTCACTCTCAAAAAATAATTTTTTAGTAATTTTTTAAATTTAGAATAAAATTGAGATACTTCCCCCATATTAGGCACAGTCCAACGCTATATCCCATTTTGCATTCGCTGAAAGGTACAGCTGCAAAGGTTAAAAGTGTTCAGCAGGCTTGGACATTGTTTAAAAATACAATCCTAGAGGCACAGTCCATATGTATTCCATGCATTAAGAAAGGTGGAAGGAAGGCAAAACGATTACAGTCATGGTCAAAAGGTGAGGTGAAAGAGGCTATTTTAGCCAAAAAAAATCCTTCAAAAATTGGAAGAAGGATCCATCTGAAGAAAATAGGATAAAACATAAGCATTGTCAAGTTAAGTGTAAAACATTGATAAGACAGGCGAAGAGAGAATTTGAAATGAAGTTGGCCATAGAGGCAAAAACTCATAATAAAAACTTTTTAAAATATATCCAAAGCAAGAAACCTGTGAGGGAGTCAGTTGGACCATTAGATGACCGAGTGGTTAAAGGGGCTCTTAGGGAAGATAATGCCATTGCAGAAAGACTAAATGCTTCCATGTTTACTAATGAGGATGTTGGGGAGATACAAGTTCCAGAGATAGTTTTCAGTGGTGATGAGTCAGACGAAGTGAATGAAATCACTGTGAACCTGGAAGATGTACTAGGCCAGATTGACAAACTAAAGAGTAGCAAATCACCTGGACTGGATGGTATGCATCCTAGGGTACTGAAGGAACTCAAAATTGAAATTTCTGATCTGTTAGTTAAAATTTGTAACCTATCATTAAAATCATCCATTGTACCTGAAGACTAGAGGGTGACCAATGTAACCCCAATATTTAAAAAAGGCTCCAGGGGCGATCCGGGTAACTGTAGACCAGTGAGCCTGACTTCAGTGCCAGGAAAAATAGTGGAAACTATTCTCAAGATCAAAATCGTAGAGCATATAGAAAGACATGATTTAATGGAACACAGTCAACATGGATTTACCCAAGGGAAGTCTTGCCTAACAAATCTGCTTCATTTTTTTGAAGGGGTTAATAAACATGTGGATAAAGATGAACAGGTAGATGTAGTGTATTTGGATTTTCAGAAGGCATTTGACAAAGTCCCTCATGAGAAGCTTCTACGAAAACTAAAAAGTAATGGAATAGGAGGCGATGTCCTTTCGTGGATTACAAACTGGTTAAAGACATGAAACAGAGAGTAGGATTAAGTGGTCAATTTTCTCAGTAGAAAAGGGTAAACAGTGGAGTGCCTCTATTGCTCGACGCCCTCACTCCGCCCTCTTTACCTCTGTGGCGACTCCCTCCGGGTCTGATGGATGCTTAGCTGCCACGGCGTCTTCTAGCCGCCTCCCTCCGGTGTCCCCGGACTGGCACGACTCTGCGGATCCACATGCTCTGATTGATGTACCAGCAAGGGCGCGAACCTCAGGGGCGTCCCCCTCAGATGACGTCATCCGCTTCCAATATAAAAGATCTCAGTATTCGCTAACGTATTCGGTTAGCATGGGATTCATTCCAAGCTACTCTGCCTCCTCGGACTTACCAGGGGTACCTGCTCCTTGGGGGCCTTGCTCTCTTTTCTTTATTTCATATTGCAAATAGGAACCGGTACTCGCTCCTCGAGGGCCCATGTTCCTGAACACTCTCCCTGGAAGCTATCACAGATACAGACAATTATGAGTTACCATCGCTCTCTCAGAGCTTTTCCCTGGAACCAGGTACTCACTCCTCGAGGGCCTAACTCTTTCCAGCTACTGAGCTTCCTCAAGACCTTATGTGAGTTTTGTCATCTAGTTCTGGCTATGAACACAGCATACCCTGTCTACTCACTATCTATAGTTTCTCTACAGCTCAGCAACCCTGGGATCGATGTTCCAGTTCCTGAGGGACTTCAGCCCTGCCGGGCATGTCAGCTCAGTACTGCCACCTCTGGTGGTTCTACTAACCTTCTAATAAAAGAACTATCTGTGTCTGTCTCCATACCCAAGCCGAGCCGGTGGTCCCTCTCGGGATATCCTCCTGGGGGCGCAGTCATCTGCCATCAGCCCAAGCATCCACCTATCTACATTCCTCTACAGCTGAGTGCCCTCTCCTAGCACTCCGCTGGTAACAGATTGCTACTCCTTCCCCATCAGGAGCCTTCAGCAACAGATTCATTACAGACTGCAACTCCGCAGTCTATACCTTATCAGATTGTAACTACTCTCTTACAGGAGCTGAGCATATCAGATTGCTAACCCCTCCTTCTACAGGAGCAGTTCATAACAGATTACTAACTTCTCCCTCCTCAGGAGCCGATGCATAACAGGTTGCTACTCCATAGCAACATCCATAATAGATTGCTACTCCTCCCTCTACAGGAGCTGATTTGTAACTCCTCCCTTCTTGAGGAGTAGAGCACAACAGATTGCCAACTCCTCCCACCACAGGAGCCTATTCATAACAGCCTCAGGGATCTGTACTTGGACCGGTGCTTTTCTATATATATATAAATGATCTGGAAAGGAATACAACGAGTGAGGTTATCAAATTTGCGGATAATACAAAATTATTCAGAGTAATTAAATCACAAGCAGACTGTGATACATTAATGGAGGACCTTGCAAGACTGGAAGATTGAACATCCAAATGGCATATGTTAATGTGGACAAGTGCAAGGTGTTGCATATAGGGAAATGTAACCCTTGCTGTAGTTACACAATGTTAGGTTCCATATTAGGAGCTACCAACCAGGAAAAAGATCTAGGCATCATAGTGGATAATACTTTAAAATTGTCGACTCAGTGTGCTGCAGCAGTCAAAAAAGCAAACAGAATGTTAGGAATTATTAGGAAGGGAATGGTTAATAGAACAGAAAATGTCATAATGCCTCTATATCGCTCCATGGTGAGACCGCACCTTGAATACTGTGTATAATTCTAGTCGCCGCATCTCAACAAAGATACAGTTGCGATGGAGAAGGTACAGAGAAGGGCAACCAAAATGATAAAGGGGATGGAACAGCTCCCCTATGAGGAAAGGCTGAAGAGGTTAGGGCTGTTCAGCTTGGAGAAGAGACAGCTGAGGGGGGATATGATAGAGGTCTTTAAGATCATGAGAGGTCTTGAACGAGTAGATGTCAATCGGTTATTTACACTTTCGAATAATAGAAGGACTAGGGGGCATTCCATGAAGTTAGCAAGTAGCACATTTAAGACTAATTGGAGAAAGTTCTTTTTCACTCAACGCACAATAAAGCTCTGGAATTTGTTGCCAGAGGATGTGGTTAGTGCAGTTAGTGTAGCTGGGTTCAAAAAAGGTTTGGATAAGTTCTTGGAGGAGAAGTCCATTAACAACTACTAATCAAGTTTACTTAGGGGATAGCCACTGCTATTAATTTCATCACTAGCATGGGATCTTCTTAGTGTTTGGGTAATTGCCAGGTTCTTGTGGCCTGGTTTGGCACTCTGTTGGAAACAGGATGCTGGGCTTGATGGACCCTTAGTCTGACCCAGCATGGCAATTTCTTATGTTCTTATTATTCACAAGATCAGGAAATTGTATCTCTTAGTAATGGGTAATAGCTCTAATTTATTATATAAGTCTTCTAGTTTAAAGCGCTGAATAGAACTGTTCACAGCAGCTCAGTGGGGCTGGTTACACACTGTAGCAGCTGTGCTGGGAATGCTGCTGCTACCAGCTTAAGCCAGTAGACAGTGTCAGGGCTGTAATCAAAGCCCCTACATGATTATAGTTCAGGCCAAGGGGTCCTCACTGACTTGGGACAGTGATGTCAACAAGAGGCTGCTTACAAGGTGCCTGTAGAAAAATTAAACTTTAAAGTTAATAATAACCTGCCAGAAACTCAGGTTGGGGGGGGGGGGGGGGTGGTCACCAGGTGAGATCAAGGTGTTTTAAAATGGTTTATTGGTGGATTAGAAGTTTTTTTTAAAGTAGATGAGAACTATTTCTTGAAGAGAATTTAGAGGAGTATCTCTTCTGAGGCAGAGAAAGCATGAGGAAACGCTGCGTGCTTAGAGAGCTGGATGGAGCCTGAGGCAGATCTGTGTGTCTGGAGGCTGCAGGGAGAGCTGCTGTGTTAGAAATCTGAAGCAGGGCTGTGTGTTGCCTGAAAGAGTGGGTACTATGTATAGTACATTGGGCCTCCATGCTTGGAAACGCAGTGGGGGGTTGGGCCTTGTATGCACTGCCTTGCTGGTACGTGGCAGGTGGATATGAGGGTGTGGACCCAGTTAATTCCAAGCTATCAAGGTACTGGCCCAAGTACAGGTTTTGTCTTTTCATGTTGTTATGTTAAATAAAGCTGCGGCCTGATTATTTCCAATTTTAATATTGTCACGCATACTTATTTCGGGAATGGGGAGAAGGTTTCTAGCTGCCCGGCCGGATGCACATCCTGGTCGCAGATCCCAGCATCACTGTAAATAAAGGTACCTCTGTGTTGTTTCCTTAGAGGAAAAGAAAATCTTTGAAATAACTTGGAATATAGAAGTCCTACAAATTGTTCCTGACTTTAATGGCAAAATAGTGTGGAATGTGAGAGAAAGTGATTAAGTATTTTCTTTACTTTGTGAGTTCTCTCAACGCCATCATCCTTAGACAGGGTTGAAATAATTAAGTTTTAAATTTCTATTAGCAAGAACTCCAGTGTCATTTATACACACACATATAATAGCAACATTATAGACTGCGGAAGGTGGGTGGTGTGAGGCAGTCAGTCTTTTGGTTTGAGATAGAGTAGTAGGTGAACCACTGTATCCTGAGACTTCATGGTCAAGAGTGGTAGATCAGGTCCACTTCTGCGCCATCAAGCAGCGTGAGCTATTCCTTGATCACAAGCCACCAAAGCTTCACATCATTCCTGGGTTAGTGCTCTCAAAAATTATTACCCAGAAATCAAAGATAGGTGCGCACCAACGAACTGTGACAGTTTGGTAAAGTGTACTAGTGCAACACACGTAGACATTCAAGAGGTCAAAGTTATTGAGTTAAAACAGGTTAAAGATAAAAGTTGTTAACACTAGCTTGGAGATTTCCAGAATTGCCTAAAGAGCTTGTAATAACAAGTTAACACAATTTTTTGAATTAAAGTTGAAATTCAACATTTGGTCTCATTAAGAAGTAATCTTTGTACAGGAACTGGTTTCTATTCCAAACTGTGTTGAACTAGAGTGGGAGTCACATATGAAAAATTGTTTTTGTGCACCAGAAGTAATTTTTTTTTCTCATTGAGATTATTGAGATTATTGAAAGGTTTGTTTGTTCAATAATTACACTTGCTTCTAGAGGTGAAGAACCTAGGAACTTATCCATTTGCCAACAAAATAAAATCATTTAATTTAATTATAAATGTGCCTCTGAAATCATTTTTTAATTTTGATTAAATTTTGATTTATTTTATGGTGAAGACACTCTGGGTATGCAAACTATCTCCATACCATCTTTAAAAGCGAAATGCACAATAGATGTACCATCTGGCTACCCATGTGACAATGCCTGAGATAGTTTGGTGCCAAGGGTGTTTACATGTACACTTTGCAGGTGCAAGGGGTATAGAAACATAGGGAAGCACTTGCTATGATTGTGATCCAGAGGCCCCAGAGAAAGGTTTCAAGCAATGGCATTAACCTGCTCCTGCAGGCTTACCAGATGTTGATTCAGCTCTCACAAGTTCTGGTTCAGCTCTCCCAGGAGCTTACCTAGAGCTGCCAAAATACAGCCAGTTTGGTGGGATCCTTATTGGTCAGAGCTTTGTTTGACAGCTGTTGTCTGTGAGTTGCTCTAGAAATGAGCAGTCTAGCATCAGGAGAGACAAATCCAGGCCACTGACAGTAGAAGGTCTTCTGCTTATGTCAGCCACCATGCCCTTGTGTTGACCCTTCCAGTGCTGGTGGCCAGTGAGGCATGAGAAATTGGGGAAACCCCAATATGAACAAGGAGCAAGAGGCCTGGAAGAGTGTGAAGATCTGGAACACAACAGGAATCCAGAAACTAGTTGTAAAATCTACAGACAAATTCTTCAGAACACAGGAATAAAGCCAGAGTACAAGGACCAGAAGGTAGGACCAAACTCTGTTAAATGATTGATGAAACTGCCTCATTATAAGTGCAAGTCTACACAGGAAATAAGGTGGCTACCAGGGGAAGCAAAGGGCACTGAGTTGGTAGTATTGGATAGATTGTCCAAAACAGATCATAGTACCACCTGCAGGCCAGAAGAAAATTCAGCAATGGATCCTTAAGTTGCAATTAATTAATTGATTCTCAATACAGAACTCAGTATCATTTACCTGTAGATGGGTTTATTTTTCCCTATTGCATCACTTTGCACTTTTCCACATTAAATGTTATCTATCATACTTTCACAAGGTCCTTCTGCAGTTCTTGTGCTGTTTTAAAAAAATTAAATAATGTTGTGTCATCTATAAATCTGATTACCTCACTCCCCATTCCCTTTTCCAGATCATGTATAAATATGTTCAAAATTGCAGGTTCCAGTACATTATGCCTATGGTACTCCACTAACGGCATTTCTCCATTTGAAAAACTGACCATTTAATCATGGTTGCACTGGAGAAGGTACAGAGAAGGGTGACCAAAATGATAAAGAAGATGGAATGTTTCACCTATGAGGAAAGGCTAAAGATTTTAGGGCTGTTCAGTTTGGAGAAAAGAGGGCTGAAGGGGGATATGCTAGAGATATTTAAAATCATGAGAGGTCTAAAATGGGTAAATGTAAGTCAGTTATTTACTCTTTCAGAGAATAGAAGGTCTAGGGGGCACTCCATGAAATTAGTAAGTAGCAAATTTAAAACAAATTAGAGAAAAATGTTTTTTACGGAACACACAATTAAGCTATGGAGTTTGTTGCTGGAGGATGTGGTTAATGCAGTTAATGTAGCTGGGTTTAATAAACGTTTAGATAAGTTCTTGGAGCAAAAGTCCATTAATTGCTATTAATCAAGTTGACTTAGGGATTAGACACTGTTATTACTGGCATCAATAGCATGGGATCTAATTAGTGTTTGGGTTCTTATCAGGTACTTGTAGCCTGGATTGACCATTGTTGAAAACAGGATGCTGGGTTTGATGGACCCTTGGTTTGACCCAGTATGACAATTTCTTATGTTCTTACCTCTGTTTCCAGACTTTTAACTAATTACCAGTCCACAATAGGATACTGCTTCCTGACTTTAATATCCTAAGTAGTCTCTTATGTAGGACTTTATCAATTGCCTTCTGAAAATCCAAATACATTATATCAATTGGCTCAACTTTAGATACAAGTTTATTTACACCTCAACAATATCTAAAAGATATGTAAGACTTTCTCTTGCTAAAACCATGTTATTTTGTCCCCATTAAGTCATGTTTATCTATATGGCCAGTGATTATAAACCTGATTTTAAAAGGGTCACATGTGTAGAAACCGGAGGTTACGCGCAATGCGTGCATTTTACAGTGGGCCTGGCCATGCAAGTAACTCTCATTAAGCCCAGAAATGTTGGGTCCTGCGAAAGGGGTAGGTTGGGGGGCATGGTCTGGGTAGGGAAGGGTGGGGTGGAAGGTAGGCCGGGACAGCACTATTATCCATTGTCCCAGGGATGAACGCACCGGCCGGCATATGGATTTTACATCTGCTCTCAAGGAGCAGTAACTATAAAATTTTTAAAAAATGTGGAAAATTAGGGTTAGTTTAGGAAGCAGGGAGGAGAGGGGAAAAGGGAGGAAGGCTAGGGTTAGGGGTAGGAAAGTTCCCTCCCAGTCCGCTCCTTAATTGGAATGGACTGGGAAGAAACTGGGCAAAGGCCCGATTGTGTCACCACGCGTACTTTAGAATATTCCCCTCCCTGTGCGTGCGAGTCGCGGGCCACCCGCACATGCACACACAGATGTTAAAATCCAGCACCCATGTGTGCACGGATATCACATTTTATAACATGCACATGCCAACGGCACATGTTATAAAATGATCATGACCATGTGCGCGTGCCGGAAGCCACATTATATTTGATATAGTTTCCTAAATGTACTCAGAAAAAATGCTTTAATATTTTTCCAGTATACACATTTTTTTCCTATATTTATGATTCAGAGAAGGCTTTGTCAGCATTCCAGTTTTGGAACTCTATCAAGGCTACTATCAGCCATGTTCCACCCCTCTCCATGGAAAATGAGGGGGTGGTATAAATTAAAAGAAGGGGGAAGAGAGAGGCTTAGTAAATAATGGATGGGGCAGACAAAGGATCATAGGCCTGGATTTATCAAAATGCACTAAATATTGCCTGTGATAGGAAAAGGGGTGTGTTTATGGTAATAGTCTATTTATCGCAAAGTGCACTATCTTAGCACTTCGCATAGGTATTACCCAGGTAGAGAGTCCATCAAGCTAGGTTGAGAGAACATTGTACAAATCTCATCTTTGGGTGAGTTTTCCTCACTCCGAAGGACATCAAATCTTCACAAGAGTGTACTGTTCTGTTCGTACGTCTCACTCTGAATGTCAAAGTGGCCCCCAACCCCTACACTCCTACCTAAACCTCACCTTGAGTAACAAGGTGGGCCTCATTTAGAGGTATTAATACCTACTATGAGGGCCTTATAGCTAGTCTCTCTCTCTCTCTCTCTCTCTCTCTCTCTCTCTCTCTCTCTCTCTCCCCCCCCCCCAGCAGCTTAAAATAGTGAAAATGCTATTTGCAAAAATATCACAAAGTGCAATAAAGCCATATCACAGTCTTAACACAAATTAAAAAGGTGTAGTTAATTTCTGCAATATGGCTTTGCAAATTGTGAAGCCAGCCCACTTAGATAGAAATCCCACCCCAAACTCCTCCCCTTTTCCTAATTTGCATCGCATAGTGCGTTATGGTGCTTTTCGCATGCAAAAACGCCTTAACGCACGCGAAAATGCCATATAGCATTTTGATAAATGACCCCCATAGTTTCCTATTAGATCTGCCATAGGAGTGGACACGATTTCAGAACTGCCTAAAGGTAGGGCTTCAAAGTTGTAGTACTCAATTCACCAGAGTCTTCTCTAACCATCACATAAGGAGCAAACTGGATGTGAAAGGAATTTTGTTGCAGTAGAAAGTTTTCTTCTGGAAGCAGTTAGTTTCTATGAGTTGGTAGTATAGCTCTTTATTAAAAAGGCAATGCAGAGAAACATAGGGGAGTAAGTGGAAGGAAGGGTCAGCCTTGTTATTTACAGCAGGGAACAGTATGAAGAAGATCATCTGGGTGATATATATCTTGGGATGAGCTAGGCAAACTGGCAGAAAGAGTGGGCTATATGAGGGGCAGGGAAGTAGAATGGGGGGGGGGGGAGGATGTTTCAAAAGAAATACTAATTTGACAACAAATCTTTTGTGGATTTCAACTTGTCCAGACAAAAATTATTTCTCCTGCCATCTTGCTCTGCTTGTACCATTGTCCACCTATATTGTGACCATGATGTTTTGTAAGATGCTACAGATAAGGGCATCAGATAAGTAAATAAAATAAATTGTGTTCAATTCTGAAAACAAATAAATACTTAGTTCTACAGCTTGCTTACATATACCTTTTTATAACTACACAATTCCTAAATTCAGAAAAGGCATCTTTACTAATAAAGTTGTACTATGGCCAATTTAAGTGTGCAACTTAGCTGACCGCTGTGTGTAACTTAGCTGACCGATTTGAGCATTTCTTTATCTTGCTTTTGAAAATAGAGAGTATTATCATCTGTCATTTTGTACTCTATTGTATTTACTCTGCTGAATTGCTATCTTCCAGCACTTTTTGCTGTTAAATTATTTACACGTTCTTTTCTCGCCAACCCTTTCACATCTCTAGGATCCTTAGCACCTATGTATTATTAAAACAAAGTAAGAAAGGAATGCCTTCAATATTTCTCCCTTCATAATTTTCTCACCCTGCCTAGAGTATTTAATCTGGGTTCTAGTTATGAACAAAGACGGTCTGTTTAAAAATATATTTTGCCACACAGGTATCCAAAATAATGCACTCATGCACAGGTCATTTTTAAAACATTTTTATACAATTCTAGCTATACGATAAAATGTGAATACCCACGTTCCTTAAGGACTGCATTTTTATCTACTAAAGTTATATGAGAATTAAGAAATACAATAATATAAACAGTTGGGAAAATTTGGTGCCCTCCTTGATCCCCTCCCCCCATCACCCACCCCCTGAAACAATTACACATAGACAAGAGGAAGAATTCAATAAGGTTGCAGTTTATTAACTATTAATCATATAAAACTTTGCATAAGTAAAACCAGAGCCCGAACAATCATTTTCAATATTACATAAAATCCACCTGCCATGGTAACCTCTCTGCCACAGCTCGGTGGTGATGAATTAAAGCCAGCCCTGGCTTCCCACAGTAACCAGCTCATCCTGCCACCGGCCCAGATCTCCCTGCCACAACCCAGTGGTAGAGGTCCTGTGCCTTGTAGTCAGTGCCCCAACTGACCAACCAACCAACTGCAGGTAAAACTGGGCCTCTTGGCCCATCTACAGTGGCCTTGCCCATCCATGATCTATAACCCCAACTTAATATTTCAAACATCCTCCAAAAGGGCTTGAGTTACTGCCACTGCAACAGAACAATGCAAATACAACAACCAAATAAACAACAAAAGTCAGAGGGAGAGAGTGGAACATAGCTGCACACAGGTGAGTGAAGGGAGGAGTATAACCCACTAACTTACTTAAATATCATCAGCCCGACCCTCCCCCAGTCATCCACCCCTGCAGCACTGGTCAAACCTGACCAGTTTATATTTAACTTAAAAATTGTGCTGTGGATGTGAGCGGGTAGGGAAGGCCACAATTAGAGTGGAGTGGAGGGCGGATATGGAAGAAGGGTAGGGGACTTATCAGACACCAGTCTGTTGCCATATTATAAACAGCTTGGGAAAACTTACTTCCCCAGCCTATTTTACATATATTACTTATCAATTGACTAGATATATTGCATACCTAATAGGCATATCATAGAATCATTAGTTTCTTGTCAATGCTTTGCCAGTTATATTATCTTGGCAAATAAATCTAAGATATCTTCATTTATGTAATTAGCATCTGAAATTACTAAAAGATAATACAAATAGATGTAAATGGATATCAACAAAATGGTTGCCTTATTACCATTTTATAAAGCACCTGAGGACATTTGGCCAGTTAAGTTGCTCAATTTGCTGAAATGCACTTTGTCTCCAATTTTAACCAAGGTCATGCAAAAAAAATACATTTGGACTTTTTTAAACTGAAAAAATGTATCTTATTCTTCAATAACACCAGTGATTTTAATGTACAGATATTTTATGATAAATTAATATATTGTTGGAGGTTTCTTTTAATATGAATACTGTATCACTATTTTATATTTGGTTTACCAGAACCAGGTATAGAGTAATGTGATGATACACTAAAGATACATCATGAAAACCACATATTAACATATATTTTTTGCAGTTTTACCATTTGATTAATTTAGAATGCATTGATTTTATATTTTCAAATATTGAAAATTCTTAAACTTTTCTTCCTTCTCATGTTTGCTATGTGTTAGTTCTTGTTTATGGCATGGACTTTAATGAGGTAATTCCTTCTAGAAAAGAACATTGATAACATCATCCACTGGATTAATTATAGGACCTTTTACCAGTGGCTTACCATTTAGTAGGGATGTGCAGACCAAAAGTTTAAGTTCATAAGTCCATAAGTCGAAAGGGGATCCCATTTGCGGTCAATATGGACATATGGAGAATTCCATAAGTTGAGTCTATGTCCATATGTGCAAATAAAATTTAACCCCCTCACCCGCCTTAATCCCGCCCCCCCCCCCCAAGACTTACCAAAACTCCCTGGTGGTCCAGCGGGGTCAGGACGCCATTCCTGAACTCCTTTGCAAGGAGCACGTGATGTCGGCGTCACGTCGGAGTGACGCGGCGTCAGGAGGCCCCCCCAAGCTGGCCAAAAGTTCCTTTTGGGCCCAACGAGGGGTCAGGAGGCCCCCCCAAGCTGGCCCCCCCAGGAGGCCCCCCCAAGCTGGCCAAAAGTTCCTTTTGGGCCCAACGAGGGGTCCCGGAGCGAACCCGAGGGGAATCACGTGACGCCGCGTCACTCCGACGTGACGCCGACGTCACGTGATTCCCCTCGGATTCGCTCCGTGACCCCTCGTTGGGCCCAAAAGGCACTTTTGGCCAGCTTGGGGGGGTCAGGAGGCCCCTCCAAGCTGGCCAAAAGTGCCGTTTGGGTCCAACGAGGGGTCCGGGAGCGGAACCGTGATGGACCACGTGACGTCGGCGTCACGTCGGAGTGACGCCGACGTCACGTGATTCCCCACGCGTCCGCTCTCGGACTCTCACGGAACTTTTGGCCAGCTTGGGGAGTTTTGGTAAGTCTTCGGGGGGGATTAAGGAGGGTGAGGGGTTTAAATTTTTATTTAGATCAACAATCGCGATTTCCAACGTATTCAACATAGCTATGTTGAATAAGTTGGAAATCCGATCGTTTACGCCTCATCATTTTTTTAAGTTAAAAAAAAAAATAAGTTGCGTTTTCCATTTAAGTTCAAAACGAATGCACACCCCTACCATTTAGAATATGGCACTGTCTGATATTGATACAGATTGGTAGTGGCTACTTTTGTTGATGTTAAGTAGATATTCAATGACCTAAGTGAAACTGCTTGGTGATCTTAGTTCAGTTTCTTTTTTTCATATAATAACATAGTAAATTTCTCAAATTAAGACCAAAATGGTCCATCCAGTCTGCCCAGCAAGGTGTTTAGGGTCTTACCTGTGGATCAGTACAGGTTTCCCTAAGGAGAAGGAGAATCCATCCAAGCTGTAAAAGCAGGTGATGACCAGATTTCTGCCTCTCAATTTTATGTATGTATTCCTATTGCAGTGCATAGAGGAACTTCCCCAGCCCAGCGATAGATATTTTGAGCAGACTGCTCCTGCCCTATCACCATCATGA
This sequence comes from Rhinatrema bivittatum, assembly GCF_901001135.1. Lineage (NCBI taxonomy): Eukaryota > Metazoa > Chordata > Amphibia > Gymnophiona > Rhinatrematidae > Rhinatrema > Rhinatrema bivittatum. Next base: position 66,381,189 of record NC_042620.1, on the reverse strand, counting down.
GTGAACTTGATCAAACTTTGTTGAAGTAATCAGTTAGCTCAATCATATGTTAAATGTAAGATACATTCATAAGGATACCTTGAATGCACCACTGGCTAGTTATAACTCCTGCTCTGTACACATTACCCTCATGCAGAAATGTTTAACCAAATGTTACCATAGGTCTCCCCGGTTCTTCATTTCCATCATCTAGACACTGTGGAACCTTTGTTTTTACCATCCTACCTTTCAATTTTGTTACCTTTTTTGTCATCACCACTTCTCCTGAGAGAGCATAACATCCACCACCCTTTCCATTAAAATATATTTCCTGAAATTGTTATTGAATTTACCCACTTGGAACTTCACATCATGACCCCAGTTGTACAGCTTTCTTTCTACTGGAAAGGGTTTGATTCTTGTGCATTATTAATATATTTCAGGTATTTGAAGTTTGTATCATATTTATTTTATTTATTTATTTAAAAACTTTTCTATACCATCGTTAAGTTAAATAACAATCACAACGGTTTACAGAAGGGCACGATAATGAGAAATATGGGTGGTATAGATTACAAATTAATCATGTGCCATCATAGTACGGTAACAATTTAAAATAATAAACTAAGGGGCAGATTTGAAATGCCCTGCGTGCTTAAATCCGGGCAGATTTACGCGCGCAGGGCCCTCGCGCACCGGTGCGCCTATTTTGCATAGGCTGCTGGTGCGTGCAGAACCCCGGGACGTGCGTAAGTCCCGGGGTTTTTTAAAAGGAGCGGGAGGGGGCATGTCGGGGGCATGGCCGAATGACGCGGCGTTTCAGGGGCATGACGCGGCGTTTTGGGGGCGGTGACATGGGCGTGGTTTCGGTCCGGGGGCGTTCCGGGGGCATGGCCGTGGCCTCTGGACCAGCCCCCGGGACCGGAACACGGAGCGGGGCAGCCGGCCGGCGCACGCAGATTTACGTCTGCTTTTTGCAGGTGTAAATCATGGAATAAAGGTAAGGGGGGGGGTTTAGATAGGGCCAGGGAGGTGGGTTAGGTAAGGGAAGGGAGGGGAAGGAGGGCGAAGGAAAGTTCCCTCCGAGGCCGCTCCGAAATCGGAGCGGCCTCGGAGGGAACAGGCAACGCGCGCTGGGCTCGGCGCGCGCAGGTTGCACAAATGTGCACCCCCTTGCGCGCGCCGACCCCGGATTTTATAAGATACGCGCGGCTATGCACGTATCTTATAAAATTCAGCGTACTTTTGTTTGCGCCTGGTGCGCGAACAAAAGTACGCGATCGCGCAATTTTTTAAAATCTACCCTTAAGTGTGTAAATTAATCCTGATTGTTAGGTACAAATAAGGCGGTTTGGATTTAACATTAATATGTTTTTGTAGGTTAATAATCATAACTTCAGCTTGGTGCATCCTTATCTATCAACCATTTTTCTCCTTATCTTTATCTTTATAAAATGCTTGTTTGAAAAGCCAGGTTTTCAAATTGGTTTTGAATAATTTCAAATTTCTCTGTAGCCTTATTTCAAGTGGCATGGTGTTCCATAGTACGGGACCAGCCAGTGATAGTGCTCTTTCCCTTACTTGCGTGAGATGTGCTGATTTGACAGAGGGGACAGTTAGTAGAGCTTTATTTGCAGATCTCAGGTTTCTTTGTGGTACATTCACACGCAAAGCAGTGTTAAGCTAGTCTGCTTTTTCATCATGGATTAGTTTGTAGATTATACAAAGTGCCTTATATTGTATTCTTTGCTCAATTAGAAGCTACTGAAGTTCAGCAAGTGTTCCTGTAATGTGGTCACTCTTTTTTTTGCCAGTCAAAATTCTGGCAGCGGAATTTTGCAATATTTGCCATCTCTTCTCTTCTCTAAAGTATACTAATTCAGGGCCTTAGTCCCATTTTATATGGCTTTTGGTGCAGGTCCTACACCATTTTGGTTGCCTTTCTCATGATTGATTTGACCTATCTCTCTCCTTTCTTAGATACTAGGGATGTGAATCGTTTTTGAACGATTAAAATTATCATCAGAGAATTTTAAAATCGTCCTAAATCGTTAGAGTGCACGATACAATACAAATGCCCCCGATTTATTATCAGGGGCATTTGTATTGTATCGTTAAATAGGGCACAGGAATTATTTGGGGGAGGGCGGGAAAACCGGCACACCAAAACAACCCCTTATTTATTTATTATTTATTTATTTAAAAGTATTTATATACCGCTTTTTAAAATAAAATTTTATCAAAATGGTTTACAACAGGTTAAAATAACAGGTTAACCCACCCCGACCCTTTAAAACCAATTCCTTACTCTCCCCCACCCTCCCGAACCCCCCCAAAATGTTAAGTTACCTGTTGGTCCAGGTGGGGGGGGGGGGTCCCGGCTCGATCTCCCGCTCTCGGGCCATCGGTGCCATTTTGGCTGCCACTAATTAAAATGGTGCCGATGGCCCGATAAAAACAAAACCCACCCAACCCTTTAAATCGACCCCCCTTAGCCTCCCCCACCCTCCCGACCCTTTTTTTTTTAGGGAGGCCCGCACCGCTAAAAAAAAAACCCCATCCGACCCTTTAAATCGACCCCCCCCAAACCTTTTAAAATTACCTGGTGGTCCAGGGGGGCCTCGGGGGGCCTTGGGGAGAGATCCAGGGGGGCCTCGGGGAGAGGAGAGATCCAGGGGGGCCTCGGGAAGAGATTTCCCGTTCCCAGGCATCAGCTGTTCTAAAAACAAATGGCGCCGGTGCCCCTTTGCACTTACCATGTGACAGGGTATCCGTGCCATTGGCCGGCCCCTGTCACATGGTAGGAGCACTATAATAGGGGCTGATAAGTAAAGATGGCCGCCACCATCTTTAAAGATGGCGCCGGCCATCCAGTGCTCCTACCATGTGACAGGGGCCGGCCAATGGCACGGATACCCTGTCACATTGTAAGTGCAAAGGGGCACCGGCGCCATTTTTTTTTTAGAACAGCTGATGCCTGGGAACGGGAAATCTCTTCCCGAGGCTCCCCTGGATCTTTCCCCGAGGCCCCCCTTTGGATTTCTTCACCCCAAGTGCATGACTCTGCGTATCACTATGGCCTGCCAAACATTTTGAGCCCTAATTTGCATCATAGTTCATAGAAAGATCAGGTATTAAATGGGCATAAAAAATGATGGATGTGCTATCTCCAGATTTCTTTACTATAAAGGCCCATTCTGCCATGTCTTGTGGCAACTATTCTGCAATAATATCAAAATGTTTGACCTATTGGTACCACAATATCCTATGTTTTAAAAAAGTACAAAGAGACAGCATATAACTGTTAATATGTCTACTGTACCTCTGCTCTTGGCGGTATTCTGATAATTATAACTATTAAAAATATATATAGTATATGTTTTGAAATAGTGAATGGAGAGTTTCACAAATCATTTCATTGTTAATATAATTTATCTTTGTATCAATTTGAAAACACAACCACCTAAATAAAAAAAATATATGCTTGACATCAAAAGAAGTGGTGCAATAAAGTAAGTTTTCTTGGAAAAGGAATACAAAAATAAAGCAATTTTATATGGTTTGCTTTGCATGACAGCACAAAACCCACACATCTTCACACACATTGAATCCATTTGAAAGTAACCTAGCAAAAATTTTAATTCTTAAATTGCACTTTTTATTATTTCACCACGAGAAGGCATGCATAAGGGTATACATGCAGCTTACAGTTGTGCCAACTCAGAGGATTTGCAATGCTGAATCAGACTTTTCAATCACAAAATAAAGGAGAATTATTTCATATACTTGTCAATGGTTTGATGGATTTATAGCTTTACGTATGTAAGTATGTACATTTTCAGTCCATATTACTATTTAATTCCTCAAGTGTTCCAGTAGTTCTTTCTCTCACAGCATGGTGTTAGAATGCCCTTCCTGAGATCAAACATGCTTGGAATCTGGGAAGGCTTAAGAGCAAACTAAAACAATGCTTTGCAGAAAAAAATTGTAAATGCTAACCATCTGCGATTGTTTACTATGACCAATATTCTTTTATTTTTTAATTTCAGCTTTATTTTATGAAACATTTTAATTCCTTTCACTCCAAATCTTTCAATTTATCATTAAAATTAATGGCAAGCAAATGGCTGGAAAGAATGATATTATTTGGAAGATAGTTTGTAACATAAACAGCTGTAGCATATTGTTTTAATCTCCCAATAGTTGGAAAAGTTCAAAGCATCTTGATGACTACCTGTGAGCATCCCATACTAATCAAAGAAACCAACTAGAATTGGCCAAATCCAACAAACTGTTTATATTCTGGAAAGATTTAATACAAGTTTATTCTACCCTATTGAATATGTCTATCAGATTAAAAAGAGTTGAAACAATATGAAGTTCCACAGGGATTCCTCCAAATCCTAAAAACATTTTATCTTTTCAAACATGAGAAGGTAGAGATTATCAAAAGTATTGTCATCCAAAATGCCATCTATAATCTGAATATATTCTATCATATTCTGTTAAAATTGGAGGGAAACAAAACCTCCTTAGTCAAGCTTGATGGCTGATCACTGTGCAACTTACTATGTAGACTTGGTTTGAAAGGGCCATCAAAGTCTAGGCACTTTGTGACAGTAATATGCTTTAGCTTCTGTTGGAAAGGAATAGTGCTGCCTATATGTGGCATCCTCTGCTGGTCATGAAATGGTGCTGAAAGGTCAGTTTTGAAGGAGAATTCACTTGCCCTTTCTCTGCAAGGGTAGTGGACAATGGAGTATCAAGAATGAGATAAGTGGGGCAGATGCCCTGGATACAGCCTAGAAAGGGACTATTTTTATTCTTGCTGATGCTGCCTCCCTTCTCTTTGGCATTCTTAAAACAGAAGAAAGCCTGTACGTTAGGGTGAGGCAGGACCTTTGAGCAAGCACTGGCTCAGGGCCTGTGTTCACTGACTGCTTCTGCCAATGGACCTAGGATAAGCCCCCATCAACTTCTCCCACTGCAAAGTGCGGGAGGTAGCAATGGTTGGAAAGGAGAAGAGCATGAAGGACAATGTGTGAGGAGATGGAGCCCAGAGCCCCAAGAGTTAAAATTTCTCATTATGGCACTGGTAATAGAAGTCACTAAGGCATAGTCTATGGGGAAAGAAAGTTTAAAATGGGGGGGGCAATACACATAGGGGCAGATTTTAAAAGCCCTACGCGTGTAAATCCAGCTGAATTTACACGCGAAGGGGGGTTACTCGCGCCAAGCCTATTTTGCATAGGCCCGGTGACGCGCACAATGCCCAGGATGCGCGTATGTCCCAGGGCATTAAGAATTTAAGAAAATGCCATACTGGGTCAGACCAAGGGTCCATCAAGCCCAGCATTGACTCAGCTGAATCTGAATCATTATCATTTGATTCAGCTACTGACTCCACTTCCTTCTGGGCCCTTGCTTCCCTTAGCTGCTCAAGGATCCTGGGAGTTGTAGTCTTTATTTTGTACTTGGACGCCCCCTGTTGTTCAATCCTTGTTTTGCTGTTATTCTTCTTAGTATATGTCTGCTTTTTATGCCTCCGGTCCGGTTGTACCTCATCATACTCATTACAATATCTCTAAAGACCTCACAATACCAGCAGTCACAATTTCTTTAGATGCTAAAAAGGCTTTCAACCATGTGCCATGGGATTATCAATTTGAAGTGTTGAATTTGTGTGATCAATAAGAACATAAGAACATAAGAAAATGCCATCCTGGGTCAGACCAAGGGTCCATCAAGCCCAGCATCCTGTTTCCAACAGTGGCCAATCCAGGCCATAAGAACCTGGCAAGTACCCAAAAGTAGAGATGTGAATCGTGTCCTCGATCGTCTTAACGATCGATTTCGGCTGGGAGGGGGAGGGAATCGTATTGTTGCCGTTTGGGTGTGTAAAGTATCGTGAAAATCGTTAAAATCGTGAGCCGGCACACTAAAACCCCCTAAAACCCACCCCGACCCTTTAAATTAAATCCCCCACCCTCCCGAACCCCCCCCCCCCAAATGCTTTAAATTACCTGGGGATCCAGCGGCGGTCCGGAACGGCAGCGGTCTTATTTCTTGCTCTACTTAATTTTTTCCCTAATATATTTCATTAGCATAGCTCCAGCTGAGTTTGCCCAAAGGTGGCTAACTGCACTGTTTGTGTAAGACAGGTTTATCCAACTCCCGTGTCCCGCTTCTCTTAAGGAAATCAAAGCTGCATCTGTGCTTTAAATTACCTGGGGATCCAGCGACGGTCCGGAACGGCGACGGTCCAGAACAGCCTCCTGCAATTGAATCGTGTTGTCTTCAGCCGGCGCCATTTTCCAAAATGGCGGTGCAAAATGGCGGCGGCCATAGCGGGGGTCCGGGAGTGATTTCCTGCCGCGAATCGTTTTCCGTACGGAAAATGGCGCCGGCAGGAGATCAACTGCAGGAGGTCGTTCAACGGGGGTGGGGCATGGCCAGAGGCCTCCATAGGACCTCTAGGCCGGGGGATCACGCACAACCTACGCCTGCCTGGAGGCAGGCACAACTTGCATAATAAAGGTATAGGTGGGGCTGGGGGTTGGGGAAGGGAGGGGAAGGTGCGGGAGGGAGAGGGAATAGGGAAAGCCATTGGGGCTCCCCTAGGGCTCAGCGCGCGCAAGGTGCACAAGTGTGCACCCCCATGCGCGTGCTGACCCTGGATTTTATAACATGCGCGCGGCTGCATGCGCATGTTATAAAATTGGGCGTAGATTTGTGCGCGCCAGATTGCGCGCACAAATCTACGCCCGCATGTAGGTACTAAAATCTGGCCCATAAAATATACTTTAAAAAATCTCAGATCTGGAAATAATAGAACAAATATATTCAACACAACATGTATGAAGAAATATTTTGAATGAATTTGAGGCAGAATAAGACTTCTTGGTAAGTTTAAAATTGTGTTAATACAGTTTTAAAAACTTTTAAAATCTTGCTCAAATTATCAGAATATCAGTATTAAAACAAATACAGGGCATATTTATTATTGTGATTCTTAACTAAATAGTAAATAATAAAAACATTTTGTTTGAAAAAGAGCTACATAGCTGGGTAGCAATCAAAGATGGATTTAGCTGTCTCTGACATACAACAAAAGTTATTTCTAGAGCTAGACACATAAACTGGGTGTAGTTTACGCTTCCAGTGCTACCACTGTCAAAAGCAGCTTTGGACCAGCCGGGTGAGTTTAAACCTCGTTCCCGGCTGGGTTCATTTGGGGTATCGAGGTGGGAGGGTATGGGGTTTGTCTGGACGTATTGGTTCTATGAGGGGGGAGGAGAGGGGGAAGGGAACAATTTTCATGAACTTTATGACAATGGGGAAATGATGGTGCAAGGGAGCAATTGTAACAGACTGCAAAGTTTAAAGTAATATAAGAGGGGTTTGAGGGTGGGCGATCATGACCCAGCAGGGCGATCAGCAGGGCGATCATGACCCAGCAGGGCAATCAGCAGGGCCATCAGCAGGGCGATCATGACCCAGCAGGGCAATCAGCAGGGCGACCATGACCCAGCAGGGTGATCATGACCCAGCAAGGCAATAAAAGGGTCTGTGGCCCTTTTCTCTCCCTTCCCCAGCTGACAGACCCTTTTATTGCCTTTTTTGTTTTTTACATTTTGACACAGTTATTTGATATCCATCTAAGGAGCGAGTTATCTGCTCGTACAAGGCCTGGTTAACTTTAAGCCTCCTCTGAAACATGTCTAAAGTTACCTGCCTAAATGTGGCTGGATATAGATCAAAATCTGCTAAGTTATCTGGAAAACTAAACCCCTGCCAGAAACGCCCCAGATCGCCTCCTTTTTGTTCGGCTTAATTATAGCAGGATAATGACTTATCAAGCTATAATTTTGCTGGATAAGTGGCAAAATATGACCAAACTTGCCATTTAGATGGATAACATGAGTTAGCCATCTAAGTAGCTTTTAAATATTGATCTCAATATGAACAGATCCATATTTATTTCTATTCATATGTCTTTATTCCTGCATTCATAGCAGTACCCCATAGTAACTATAATACTGCAGTGCTGTATTACCTAGCACTAATGTTTCAATTCAGCTGTGTTGAGATTTCTAAAGTTCTCTATTTTCTCTAATTTCCCCTATTGCTCTTGGGACAGCTACCCTGATAAGTGTTTAGGCCATTGAAATCTGGAATCTCACTAATTACAATTAATTGTGCTTCTCAGTCCTATCAGTATTGCCAGAAAATAAAGCACTGGCTCTGCTATACAGCATGATATCCTATCTAGCCTTATAAAAAGTGTGCCAGCATACCAATCAGTTTTGCTGGCATCTGCACCAGATTCTTTTAACCATAGTTACAGAATGCTATTTAACTGTAAGATATACTATAAATCAAAATAATTTGAAGTTAAAGCAGTCTATTTTAAAAATAATAGTAGTCATCATGGTGGATAACCAAACATTGCATTCATATCTGTGAAGATTCCCAATATACATGAACTGAAAAGAAAACTGCTCAGTTATTTTAAAACTACTACTGATTTGCATTCTTGGGGATAGAGAAAGCTATCTAGCCACATTAGAAATACATCCTGGGAAAAATGCATGGAATGACTTGACTGCTAGTAGAAACTGGCACTGTAACTTTCCAAGTGGCCAGAACATTTTGATGGGGACTCTTCTGATACCGTTTTTCAGACACAATGTATCTCCAGGGTTGTGTATTCAGAAGGGTAGGGAATAGAACTGCCACTGTTATTGGCAATTTGATCATTAAGCATGTAGATAGTGTCACAAGTCACTGTCTAGGCCCTGCCTGACCAGCTGACAGTTTCAGGTACACACTGCTCAGAGCCAGCCACTTGTAGTAAAACAACTTTATTCCTGACATCAGTGTTCACACTTTCCTGAGACATCAGGATTTCCCCAGAAAGATGCTTTGGTCAGCCAGATTTCCTAGAACCATTTAGAACCTACTTCCCAACTGTACCTTTTTGCAGATTTAAAATCTCTAACTGCATACTGTGGGCATCTCGGCTTCTGGGTCTGGGAGAGTCCTTTACCCCTAGCTCCCCACCTGGCTCTGTCTGTCTCTGAATTACAATTTTCTCTGGCTTAAGAGCCACACTAAGCTGCCTGCAGTCTCTAATTAGACTCAGCTGTATCTCCCAATTAGTAATACACCTTTCCATGGCTTCTACCATGTTCCTAATTAATTCTCTGTTAAGGATTCAAAAACTACATTTCCCAGCAGCTCTGTGTTTACTGTTGTTTCTGGCTTTCTAATCCCTTAGGCAACTCTGGTTTACTTGTTCTTTCAAGGAATAATGATCACAGTATTAACTCTTACACATCATAGATACAGAAAATCAAAAAGCAGAGAATCTAAATACTTTGTGGACCCTCGTGATAGTCTAACAGCCTTACCTGAGTTAGGTCTGCACCGAGGTTCAGCTGAGGTGGCCAAGGCACAGGATCTGTTACATAGTCCAGGTCAGAGGCAGGCAGCAATCAAGCAATCCAATAGTCAGCCCGGGTCAGAGGCCAGCGGCAGGCAAGCAATCCAATAGTCAGTCTGGGTCGGAGGCAGGTGGCAGGCAAGCAATCCAATAGTCAGTCTGGGTCAGAGGCCAGCGGCAGGCAAGCAATCCAATAGTCAGTCTGGGTCGGAGGCAGGTGGCAGGCAAGCAATCCAATAGTCAGCCCGGGTCAGAGGCCAGCGGCAGGCAAGCAATCCAATAGTCAGTCTGGGTCTCAAGAAAAAAGCAGAATCCACATGAAAAGCAACTGCACAAGCAAGCCTGTAGCTGAGGCATTGCTGGTGCTGAATCGCCAGGTTAAATAGTCATAAGAACATAAGAAAATGCCATACTGGGTCAGACCAAGGGTCCATCAAGCCCAGCATCCTGTTTCCAACAGTGGCCAATCCAGGCCATAAGAACCTGGCAAGTACCCAAGTCATTTTCCCACACTGGTGCAGGGCCATTTGGGAGACATCAGAGTGAGGGGAGGAGCCTTGCTGAGCTGATTTGCGCGCCGTGCTGCAGCGTGCAGCCATGATACCAGCAGGCAGTGAGCGCGTCGTGTCGGGAGATATCTTCCGACTGTGAGCTACGGGTCTGCGCTGCAACATACTTTTTGATTAATATACAAAATATCACAAATTCCTCAATAAATGTTTAATGCATTCAAAAACTTTTTACACAAATGTTATACAAAATTCACTATACAAGTTTATTCATTCACAAATTTAATTATCTTTATCGCTGAAACCATCCATAAAAACCCTTAAAATCCATAACACACACTAATACGCACGCAATACAAACTCAAAATCTGCCTTCTAAAGCCTATCTGAACAAAATTAAAGTTAGCTCATCTGAGACATTCCTTAAATATCACAAAGAAAACGCTCCTTATATCCCAATATACCACTGGATACTGCTCCTCAATTCAAAGTCTTTTTATAAAGAATGAGATACATTTCACATGGACCTCCCATGTGATCCTTTTCCATATATATATTCATCCTATTGTTTGAGATCCCAGCAAAGAATTCTTCATTTCGCCTGTAACACGACCGGCTTCCTCCAAGTCAACAGCACACTCCATATCAAATAAATCTACATCAGTTGGAAATTTTATAAATCTCTGTTTAATGTGAACGTATACACTATCCACTGAAATCAATCCTTCTCCCGGTCAGTGATCAATATTTAATAGAACTACTTCTCCTTAATACTTCCATATTGCACCAGGAGTATCTTTGGTCTTTAAGGAATATGGTCTGGTTTAGATGGAAGAAAGGGTAACACATCTTCTCTTTTGATGAACTGTTTTTTTATTTCTTTGTAGACTTTACTTTGGAGGAAGTTTTCTCCATCTTTCCTTTATATTTAATCATTTTTGGAAGTCTAGACTTTTTGTATTTGGCCCCGGCAACTATGTTCCCCAGGACCTACAGAATTTAGTCACTATTATAAAAAGTCTCGCCCACAGAGAGATTCAAGGACCCATCAAAGGTCAATAGAAGAAATGAATTCCCATTAATTCCTGGGAAGAGGAGAGAAATGAGAAAAAAGTGGAATTGTGGCATGTAAACCACTGAAGAACCATCAGGTTAATTAAGAAGGTTTGAAAAGGAATAGTCAACAGGATCAATATATGACCAATGAGAAATAGGGATTTGCATTCGTTTTAACCAAATATAAAAAATGAAATGAGTAAGGGCCAATTTATTTATTTCGGGGCCCCAAAATGAATTGAGAGGCCAACCAAATTAAACAAATCCTATTAATTTAATTCAGTTAAAAATATCTCCCATCAGGCTTATGCTTAGGACTGAGGCCAGGACCTCGCCTAGAGAATAGGTCGAGGTTGAAAGCAGGGGCTGTGGGGTATGAACGAGAGAGACACTGACATCTTGACCTAGGACTAGGCCCAATACCAGGGCCTCCCTTAGGCATGAACTGCAGACTCTGCTCCAGTGTGACAGTAGAATCTCAGCCTAGGGCCAGGCCAGAAGTCAAGACCTGAGTAAAGGCCTATGCACCCCCCAAAATTTTGCTGTAGTAAGGGACTTAGTCTAGGATTAAAAACTCAGCGTCTAAAAAATGTCCCCTTGAAACCGGGCTCCCGCAGGGGTCGGCCCTCTCAGCCATCCTTTTTAAGATATATTTACTACCGGTCTGCCATCTACTTACAGGACTAGGTTTGAATCTTTATATTTTCCCAGATGATATCCAATTCCTTGTCCCCATTGAAGATACTATTGAAAAGACATTTACATAATTGTAATTTATCTAAATGCGATAAAACAACTTCTCTCCCATATGAAACTAATACTAAATATGAACAAAACTAAAATTATACTATTAGAAAGGAAATACAGAAATGAAGAAATCCCCCCAATAGTATTTGTGAATAACATTAAGATAAAACCGACTGTCTTTGTGAAGACCTTGGAATAATTTTAGATTCAGATTTAAGTTTTAAAAGGCACATATCTACCAACCTGAGGGAGGGCTACTATAACCTCCTCACTCTGCGAAGGTTGAAACCACTACTCGAAAAAAATGATTTTAGGACAGTTCTTCAATCTCTGATCTTTTCTAACATCGACTATTGTAATTCCCTGTTGCTAGGACTTTCTTAGTCCACAATCTGCCCTTTACAAGTATTGCAGAATGCAGCTGCTAGAGTTTTGACAGGGAGCAAAAAATGCAACCACATTACACTGATCCTAATTTCATTGCATTGGCTGCCAATCAAATATCATTCACAATATAAAACAGCTTGCATTTTACATAAAATTATTTATGGTGAACAAACCAAATGGTTAAATGCAGTCATTCCCTTACTTACTCCCCAAAGAAACCTCAGGTCAGCAAATAAGGGTCTGCTAACAATTCCCTCAGTGAAGTCAGCACACCTTAGCCAATTGAAAGAGCGAGCAGTATCGATAGCTGGCCCCAAACCCTGGAACACATTACCAGCTGAGATAAGACTACAAGCAGACACTAAAAAATTTGTCCGAACTTAAAACATTTCTATTCCACTGTGCATAGGCAGAATCCAACTAAAAATGACCCTTTATTCCTTGCCTTTATTTTAGAAGGTTTTTTTTTGTATTGCTTTTATTTCTTCTTATTGTTCTCAATTTTACACTGTATTTGTTTTATGGTTTAAGTTTTGTACTAGTTCTTAATTATTTATTATTTTATAGTTATATAACTGTTAGTAATTTGTTTTTTATTTATTGATAATTTTTTGTATCTCATTTATTTTATATTGCAAACCGTTGTGATGGAACTTCCGATACGATGGTATATAAAACCTAATAAACCAGAAACTAGAAACTAGGTCTGATCAGAGACTAGGTTCTGATGCCAGGGCCTCAGCCTAGGCCACAGTCTTGGCCCAGAAGCTGGGTTCTGATGACTGGGCCTTGGAATATGCCCAGACCAGATGCTGAGGCCTGGCCCAGAGGCTGGGTCCTGATGACAGGGTCCAGCCCGGAAGGTAAGTCCAGATGCCTGTTCCTTGGCTTAAGCCATAATCCAGGCTCAGACCCAATGCTGGGGCCTTGGACCAATGCCAGGGCCTGTCCAAAGGCTGTCTTGATGCCTGGCCAAGGCCCGAGGCCAAAGCCCAGCCCAGAGGCTAGGACCCATTGCCGAGTCCTCAACCCAGGGTGTGGACCAAGCCTGGAAGCTGGAGCCTAGGCCTCACTGGAGTCTTCTTTCTTCTGTCTACTATCTTCTTCAAATAATGTCACATGCTGGGATTGCATCAGAGTAAATTAACTCTGATGCTATCTCCTCAGTGGAGAGCACCATTAATTGAACTGCTCTACAGCAAAATGGTACTCTCCACTGAGGAGGATGCACCAGAGTTCATTTATGCTAGGGTGTCCCCAGTGAACAGCATCATTTGAAGAAGAAAGAAGACAGAAGAAATAGAAAGAAGAAAGTAGAAAGAACGAAGAATACAATAAGGCCTGGATCTGACCCTGGACTAAGGCCCAAGCATTGGGACCCAGCCTCTGGGCCCAGGCTCTGGCCTAGGGTAAGGCAAAGGCTTCAGGACCTAGTCTCCAGGCAGGGCTCTGGCATTGGGCCTTAGCCTAGGCTGAGGACCAGGTGCCAGGACCCAGTCTCCAGAGTGGGCCCCGTTATTGGATCTGGGATCAGGCTCTGACCTAGGCAACTTTTGTCCTTAAATATCCTTACAAGTGTTTAGGTTCATACCGGGATAATGATTTGTATTTGTTGAACCTGTCCATCTTAAGTGTTTTCTTATGGATAAGACAGAGGAAAATGTAATTACTTAAATTGTTGGGACTTTGTTGTGGGATACAGATGGCCTTAAAATAATTTTACCCCCAGTCTTTCAAAATATTTTCTGTTTTATAGTGTTGAGTCTGTGAACCCTTGGGCTGAGGCAGGATTGGCACAACCTGAAGGGTGAAGCCCTGCACGTTCTCACCATTGGCAGGTGGACCCAGATTAAGCAGAGATCTAGTGGGAACTTTGTCTATACCAGACCTCATTTCCCTCAGGTTGATCCTTTGGGTACTGGGGCCGGCAGGTCTTAGGTAGGGTCTCTGTTACGGCCCCGGGCCGTACCCCGGGTCCCCTACTTACCCCGAGGCCGGCTCGGGTCGCCGAAGATCCGTCGAGGCCTGTTCAGGCCTCTGCCGCGGTTCTCCCTCCTCGAGGGAGACGCCGGCATTTTGCCACGGCTGGCCCCGCCCCCTAGGTGCGCGCGCGCAGGGGCTGGGGATTTAAAGGGGCCAGCGCAGGAAACCTCGGGGCCGTCCCAGGATGACGTCAGACGCCCAGACCTTTTAAGCCCTGCTTCCTGGTTCCTTCTTCGCCTTGCAACGAGGTTCCTCAGGTCTCCTGACTGCTAGTTGCTGCATTCCTGGGATTGCTCTTCGTCATCGACCCGGCTTGACTCTTGACTTTCCTCCATCTTGTCCCTTGGTTCCGGTATCTCCTTCTGACTTCAGGTTCTGACCCAGCTTTGCCCACGACTTCGTCTTCAGCTTCTGTCCTTGGCTTGTCATCCTCTGACCTCTGGTTCTGACCTGACTCCGTCCTCGACTCAGTCTCCTGTCTCATCCCTGGCTTGGTTCCTCCTGCGACTCTTGGCTTCCAACTCGGCTTCGTTCCTGGACTCCGACTTTGGCCATCGTTGCTCCTCTGGTTCCTGGTATTTGCCGGCCCCGAAGATTCACCTAAGTCCCAGCGGCTGGGCCCCTACGGGCTCCTCCTGGGGGGGCTCTGGCTTCCAGGGTGAATCTCCAAAAGTCCCAGCGGCTGGACTCCTAAAGGCTCCTCCCAGGGGAGTACCGGTCTCCAGGGTGAAGACTCTTCAGTCACCAGGGCCCAACGTCGTCCGTTCTTCCTCTGGCTGCTGAGTCCTTGGTCACATAGGACTCCGCCTTATTCCAGTGCCGAAGCCTTCTCCAAGTTCCCCGAACCGCCTCCCAGTTGGGACACTTGCTGTGGACTTCTACAGCGCTCCTTCCCTTGTCCCAACCAGCCCAAGGGTCCACAACCGTAACAGTCTCTGCTGATGGCAGAAGTGGAAGTCCTTGGATAGCTTGGGTCATAGGCAGGTGTAGATCAGCTGAGTCCAAGGTCTGCGTGATGGACAGAGGTAGGCAGTGGTCAAGCATATCTGAGATCAGGCTGTGGTCAGAAGCAAGCAGTGGTCAAGCGTATCCAAGGTCAAACCAGGTAGTCATCCAAGAGGAGAGGAGGGACAGATAGGCATGGCTGGCAGAATAGTAGAAGAACTGGCGGGCAATGAGAAAGGAGACAAACAATGAAGATAGGGCTGGAACTGAAAAAAAGAGACTGAAGACTAAACTCTGGTAGACAAGGAGCTGAAGAAAAGTTGCTGGAACTGAAAACAAGACTATGGAAACAGGGGGACTTGTTGCTGAGGCGATAAGGGCAGGAACGAGTATGTCTTTTATAGGTCTTTAGTGGTGACATCATCATCTGGCACCATGGTCTTTTTTGCCACTGGCCCTTTAAATTAGCAGAGGTCTGGCATGTGCACACCTAAGGAGAGATGCATCAGGGCAGGAAATGTTTTGCCACATGAGAAGTTGGCTGCATCTTGCTGCATCGAAGCACATTGAACCACCATGTGAAGCAGCAAACAAAAAGGGCTCGGCTGAGGAGGTGAGTGGGAGCAGCCTGCAGACCACCAAACATAACAGTACCCATCTCTTAAGCCCCCACCCTAAGGTTTTGGATTTCTTGGGTTATTGATGATGGAAGTCTCTCAAGAGTTTGAGATCCAAGATGTTGAAGGCTGGCTCCCAAGAGTTTTCTTCCAGGCCATAGTTATTCCATGCAATTAATTATTCAATTCTTTTCCCCTAAGGCAGGAATCCAAAACCTATTTCAACTTTATATACAGCATCTCCATCAATAGCCACATCCTGTGGTTCAGATGGCACCATGAGAGTAGCACTGGCTTGAGTAGTGACACATGAAATTCATTGGAACCTTCAACATCAGTGATAACTTTAATTGGTACGTGACGGGTCCAAGTTACCAGAGTATGGAGAAAGGTCCAACATAACGTGGAGCCAGACACATGGAAGGGAGCCACAGGCCAAGTACTCAGCCACACTTTCTCTCCAATCTTAAAACCGGGGAGCTGGTCTACTATGGGCATCTGTAGTTTTCTTAGCTCTGTCAGTGGCTTTCTCAAACAAGTGATGGATCCGTTTCCATAGCTCATGCAATTACTGCACTGAGAGTTGAGCCGCTGGTGAAGGCACTGTTATGGCAGTGGCAGAGAAGGTAGAGGTTGCTTCCCATAGAATTGTTGGAAAGGAGAAGATCCAGTGGCTGCATTGATATGAGTGATATGAGACAATTTGGCCCAAGGTAAAAGACTGAGTTGTCATTCATTGACGTATGAGTGTAGAAATTCTTGAGAGTATGATTACTGTGCTCTGCTTGTCCGTTGCCTTGCAGATCATAGGCTATAGTTTAGTCGTGTGATACCAAACTTCTTGCAGAGAAAGCACCAATATTTTGCAGTAAATAAAACTCCTTTCTCTAAAATGTGCTTTGGCAAGCCATGCAGGTGAAAGACATGGAGGGTGAAGTGATGTGCCAATTCTGATGTAGAAGGGAGGCCTGGTAGTGGGACGAAGTGTACCATCCTGGATTATCAATCTATTACCACTCAAATCACAGTGGTGCTGTCTGAGATAGGAAGGTCCATGATAGTCCATAGACAGGTAGGTCCAGGGTTCCCTGGGGGCTGGAAACAGCTGTAACAGCCCCCAAGGTTGGCCATGCAGCACTTTTGCTGTGCACAAATGGGGCATGAGTCAACATAGGCCTTGATGTCTTGCTTCGTTTGAGCCACCAGAGTATCATTGAAGTAATTCAAGGGTTCGCGGCCATCCAGGGTGACCTGCAACATGAGAGTCATTTCATTGAAATTGCCTAATTCGTCTTAAACAAATGCACATCCCTAGTGATTGCTCATTGATTCTTGAGTGCTGGGCGATACCTACATTTGAAATCCAAGTGAGCAAAGAACAAAGACCAGTGGGTTTATCTTGCTTTAAATTGCTGAGATTGATGTAGATGTTTGAGGTTCTTGTGGTTTGTATATATTTTGACAAAGTGTTGGCTCCTTTGAGTAGATGGCACCATTCCTGAACAGCTAATTTGACAGCCAAGAATCTTTGTAGAGCTCAGAGACCCTTGGGAAGGGGCCAGTCTCTGATGGCCTTTACCTTGACAGGGTTCATCCAGAATCCATCATGAGAAGCTATTATCACCAGGAAGGGTAGTTCCTCTTGTTCAAAAAGACATTTTTCTAACTTGGCATAGACTGTTCTCTCACAGATGTTGGAAGACAGTGTGGACTTCTTGGTGGTAGAAGCTTGGGATTTGAGAGAAGATCAATATACATGACCACACAGGTATAGAGTAGGTCATGAAAGATCATGTTGACCATTTTCTGAACCTAAAGGGCATGAATAAGTATTCATAATGTCCATAGTGAGTATTAATTGCAGTTTTCCATTCATTACTAGCCTTGATATGAATAAGGTTATATGGACCCCTGAGGTCCAGCTCTGTAAATATCTTGGTGCCTTGTAGGTGGTCAAGGTGTTCAGTTATTAGAGGTAATGAATAACAGTCCTTCTTAGTGATGGTGTTCAGGCCATGGTAGTCTATGCACAGCCTGAGGGAGCCATCTTTCCTCATTATAAAGTAGAACCCAGCCTCTGCTAGGAAAGAAGGGCAAATAAATCCACATTCCAAATTTTCTTGAATGTAATCATTCATGGCCTGAGTCTCAGGAGGCCTCTGTGTAAGCTCATGGACACTGTTGTCAGAGTAATTTGGCCTGGTAGAGGGTCTCTGTAGATGGAAAAGATTATCATGGGAGAGGCCCTCTGGATTATCAGAATTAGGAGTTGGTCAACGAGTTCCTTAAAATGAAGTTTCCTCCAGAGTCCATAAAGACCTGCATGAAGACGAGTATAGAACCCAACTCCAGAGTCACAAGAAGAAGTAGTTTGCAGGTTGAATAGTTATTATTATTTCCTTCTATGTGGCTTGTTATGAGATACCATTGTTTTTTCTTTTTTTTCTTTACATTTGATTATGTTGGTATCATTCACATATCTTGATTTCATTGTAAGTGAATGAATAAAGATTAAATTATTAAAAAAAAATACTCTCACAGATCCAAAGATAAGGGAACCATTACCAGAGAATGCATACAAGCATAGTTTTATTCCAAATTGACCAGTGTAAACAGAAACTGGCAGATATGGATGCCGCCTCAGTTGCACACCACCTGGAACTTTTAAAACAAGTCCACTATGTAGGGGGTAACAAGGCAGGAAAACTACTGGCACACAAATTAAAACTTAAGCAGACCCAGAATAATATTATTAAAATTAAAGATGAATCAGGGAGAATGCTGACAACTAATATAGAGATTAGACAACACTTCTTGCGATTCTGTACTGAGCTATACTGCCCTGATACTGTCATTGCCCTAAGGATTATATTGAGAATTTAAAAGGTGTTTCATTACCTCAGCTATCTTCATTCCAATGGGATCTCCTAGACAAAGAAATTAATGGTACAGAAGTATCATGGGCAATCAAAAGCTTAAAAATAGGAAAGTCGCCTGGATTAGATGGCTTCCCTGCCAGTTTCTATAAAAAATATGAAGACCAGCTAATCCCTCTTTTGGTAAAATTGTTTAAATCATTGCGGGGCAGTGCTGCCCTCTCCCCAATCGTGAACATGGTGGGAATCACCATTTTGGCAAAACCAGGAAGGGACCCAACAGTGTGCGGCTCGTACCATCCAATATCTCTAATAAACATAGATATAAAACTGATGGCCAAAATACTTGCTAATAGACTGAATAGCATCTTACTGGATGTGATACATTCAGACCAGTCCGGATTCATTCCAGGGTGTATGGCGTTGGACAATATGTACAAAACAACAGATTCTATTTGGTTGGCCCGCACTCATTGTATTCCTTTCCTGCTCCTCTTGGTGGATGCTGAAAAGACCTTTAATTACATTCACTGGCCCTTCCTATTTCAAACCCTGAGAGGAATACAATTTGGGGATTATTTCATATGCTGGTTACAAAAATTATATCAGGCTCTGGTAGCCTGCTTGAAGGTCAATGGGGGATATTCCCAAACTTTTACGGTGGATAGAGGAACCAGACAGGGTTACACATTATCATCACTACTCTTTGCTCTGTTTCTGGAACCCTTCACTCACAGAATCAGAGGAAATGCTAGAATCTAGAGATGTGAATCGTTTTTCTGATGGATGAAAATATCGTATGATATTTTCTCATCCGTCAGGTATCGGGGTGGGGGGGGGGGGGTTCCCTGAAAGCAATAAGAAAAAGTCCCCAAAATTTTCATGATGTTTTCTTCATGTTTTTTTGGGGGGGAGCCTGGAAGAAAGGGCACACAGAAAACAACCCCCAAACCCATCCTGACCCTTTAAATCAAATTATTTGAATCCCCCACCCTCCTGACCCCCCAAAACTTTTCTAATGTACCTGTGGTCTAGCGGGGATCCCAGGAATGATCTCCCACTCTCGGGCCATCGCCTGCCAGTAAACAAAATGGCGCTGATGGCCCTTTGCCCTTACCAAGTAACAGGGGCTATCGGTGCCATTGGCCAGTCCCTGTCACATGGTAGGAGCAATGGATGGTCGGAGCCATCTTAAAAATAGAGAGGGAGAGTTATCAGCTTACTCTTCTCTGATAAATACATTTCTAAAAGGGAGCATGTGTGCCTATAATGCTCAATTTTATATCATGTGTGCAATTACATGCAAACTGCACCATTTAAAATAGAGAGAGAGAGAGAGACTATTTTATAGAGAAAATCTGACACTCTGTCTATCTCCCACTGTAATATGGGCACTTTCATCTCAGGATGGGTTGGGGGGGCAGTATTGTAAGGGTCTGCAGACCTTTGAGCAATAGGAAAACCCCCACAAAACTTTCATGAGGTTTTCTTATTGTTTTGGGGGGGAGGTGGGAAGAAAGGGCACACAGAAAAACAACCCCAAACCCACCCTGACCCTTTAAATTGAATTATTTAGAATCCCCCACCCTCCCGACCCCCCCAAAAAAAACTTTTCTAAAGTACCTGGTGGTCCAGCGGGGGTCCCAGGATCGATCTCACGCTCTTGGGCCATTGGCTGCCAGTAAACAAAATGGCACTGATGGCCCTTTGCCCTTACCAAGTGACAGGGGCTATCGGTGCAATTGGCCAGCCCCTGTCACATGGTAGGAGCAATGGACGGCCGGCACCATCTTAAAAACAGAGAGGGAGAGTTATCAGCTTACTCGTCTTCTCTGATAAGTACATTTCTAAAAGGGAGCATGTGCCCCTATAATGCTCAATTTTATATCAAGTGTGCAATTATTACATGCAAACTGTACCATTTAAAAGAGAGACTATTTTTATAGAGACAATCTGACTATCTATCTCTCACTGTAATATGGGCACTTTCAACTCAGGATGAGTTGGGGTGGCGGGGCAGTATTGATTGAAAGGGTCTGCAGACCTTTGTGCCCTAGGCAAATCAATGTAACATCACCCTCCCAAAGCCTACCCTGAGTTGAATGGGATCATTTTTGCATGTTTACATGAGCAACACTTTTAAAATCTACCTGTAAAGCTCTTTTAAAGTAGAAAAATACTGAATTATGACAGCTGGGAAAAAAGCGTTCAGAACCGTGGGAAACGAAGATTTCCTGCTGTTCTACGAACCCGATACCAGAAACGATTTTGAAACTGATTCACATCGCTAATCTCTGGAGTGAAGGTGGTAGTCTTTTCCTCCAAGCTCTCCCTATTCGCAGATGATATATTATTTACAATTACAGATCCCATTATTTCCATCCCAGAAATCAGTTCAGAGATTTCAGCTTTCAGCCAAGTCTCTGGATTTAAAATAAATTGGGAAAAGTCTGAACTCTTGAATATTACGGCACCCGAGGAGACTGTGGAGCAACTTCGCACTGCGCATCCTTTTAAATGGGCTACCAAAAAGATCAAATATTTAGGGATTCATATAGGTAGCCAAAGTGATATATTCCAGCTAAATTATCCTCCCCTACTGGTGAAGATCTATAAAGATCTGGAGGAATGGGGCCGCTATCATATCTCTTGAATAGGTCGAATAGCAGTCATAAAAATGAATGTCTTACCCAGGATTCTCTATCTTTTTCAAATCAATCCATTAGCAATCCCACCAAAGACCCTTGAAAAATGGCAAAAGCATCTTCTACAATTCATCTGGAGAGGGAAACACCCTCGGGTAGCAAAAAAGATATTATTTCTATCAAAATCACAAGGAGGAATGGGAGTACCAAATCTGCACTGGTACCATGCAACGACCCATTTAAAAGCAGTTATTAAATGGCACAGCCAGCAGAAAAAGAAACTCTGGGCGATACTTGAACAGGCCATTATTGGTCCCATGCCTATAAATGCTCTGATATGGCAGCTAAAACATACTTGGCGTCCTATAACACATATCCCAGATCCTGTCCGATATTCCTTACAAATATGGTTACGTTGGAAAAGACTTCTAGTGGGACAGAGGGCTTATTTTATTAGCTCCTATTTATTTTATAATACCCTCTTCATGTGACAGCAAATCAGCTTTTCAGAGCTGGAAGGATAACGGGATTATGAAACTGGAACCCATGTGGGAACCCAGGGAAATGATCCTGTTCGCAACCCTGAGGGACAGATATCACTTGTCAGGAGATGAAGTATTTGCTTATTTGCAACTATGCCATTTCCTTTTGAAACATTGTGTGCATGCAGATTTGACAAAAGGGATATCTGCCTTTGAGAATTTATGCAGGCTAGCTGATAAATCAATTAAACTTATTTCTAAGATCTACCTAAACTTAAATAAAAACCCCAAACAAAAACATACCCACACCAAAGCTTGGGAACATGACTTGCAGGAAGAATTATCTGAAGATTATTGGAGGCATATCTGTATTACTATAAGGAAAGGGCTAATCTCTGCAGGTCTAATAGAGAATGGGTACAAAATACTGCTGATACCTTAGCCCAGAGAAACTGCATTGAATGTTCCCCGCGATGTCAAATAAATGCTGGAAGACTTGTGGTGGGATAGGAACTTTCTTCCATCTATGGTGGGAATGTCCAAAAATTCAAGCAGTTTGGGTACAGGTGTCAGAGTGAATTAGTACTATAAGTCATGTCAGGGTGGTTATCACCTCGGCACAGGCGTTATTGAATATGGAAGTTCCAATAGCAGATAAGGCACTGTGTTATAGTACCTTGCAAGAAGCACTTAGTTTCCCTAACAGTGCATACCTTTTCCCCATCAACTTCAATGTTGTTCTTTCCAGCAGAAGGGCCATTCCTCTAAGCTGGAGCTCAAGGCCTTGGATAAGTGAGGGAGAATCTTTCTTTCCAATGCTTCTTATTTGTGACTCAACTGTTGTTCATAATTCTTCTTTCATCATTCATTCACAACATAACTACCAAAGCTGACATTTTCTATACCATGGATCAGCTATAAATAAAGTAACCCTGACTAACTTAAATCCTTGAAATCTGCCTTGAAATGACTATTTGTGATAACTGCAGACAATAATTTTAACAAATTCAAATTCAAATCCTACATGCTTTTAGATTTACCCTCCCTTTAACAACTCATTCATACACAATCTTTTGTGTTTTAACTTTAGCTCTCTTTTCATAATTCAGTATTTTTCTACTTTAAAAGAGCTTTACAGGTAGATTTTAAAAGTGTTGCTCATGCAAACATGCAAAAATTATCCCATTCAACTCAGGGTAGGTTTTGGGAGGGTGATGTTACATTGATTTGCTAGGGCACAAAGGTCTGCAGACCCTTGCAATACTGCCCCCCCCAACCCATCCTGAGTTGAAAGTGCCCATATTACAGTGGGAGATAGAGTGTCAGATTGTCTCTATAAAATAGTCTCTCTCTCTCTCTCTCTTTTAAATGGTACAGTTTGAATGTACCGGTAATTGCACACATGATATCAAATTGAGCATTATAGGGGCACATGCTCCCTTTTAGAAATGTACTTATCAGAGAAGAGTAAGCTGATAACTCTCCCTCTCTGTTCACTTTGCACTCTGCCATCTTCTATGTTCTTAAACTGTCACACATTCTTTAGTGTACAAGAGATCCTTGAGCTAGTGATGATGTGTACAAAAAAAGTTCCTGTCTTGATTAAGACAATATACAAGAAACTTGAGATAAGCTTTCTTTCCCTTTTCTCACTCTTCTACTGAACAGTAAAAAAAAATTAACTACTAAAAAGATTTTTGAGTCTTTAGCAGGCTAAAAGAAATTGTACTTTGACAAATTTTCTTTTACACTACACTGTCCCTATCACAAATTGTTTTCCTCAGTGTTTTCTACCAATGCCAGAAGACTAAGAAGCAAGCTGGGAGAGTTAGAGTGCAAAGCACTGAATGAAGAGGTAGACATAATTGGAATCTCAGAGACCTGGTAAAAGGAAGATACCCAATGGGACAGTCTATATACCAGGGTACACATTATTTATTTATTTATTTAAAATTTTTGTATACCGACATTCGTTAAGCAAACATCACATCGGTTTCCACGTAACATAAACTGGCCAACAGGGCTTTACAATGAAACTGATACGGGAACTGGGTAGTGGGGAGGAGGGGGGAAAACAAAAGGAAAATACTGTGCAAATATATAAGCGTAATAAAGTGGTTTAAAGATAGGCAAAGAAAAGTTATATGCAGGTATTATATATTCGTGTATAATGAAAGATTATATACAATGTAACTTATTTACAATAAAAGTTCTGGGAAGGAGTTTGGAGGGGGAGAGTGGAATAGGAGGTATGCTTGGGGGGCTGGGGGGGGGAGATAGGTAGTAAGCTTGAGGGGCAAAGAGAGGGGTGGGGGAGGGGTGTGGGAGAAAGGGGTAGCAAGCGGGGGGGGGGGGGGGTTCATGTGTAGGCTCGTGTGAAAAGCCAAGTCTTGAGATTTTGTCTAAATTTTTAGGGGCAGGTTTCATGGCGTAGATGGGTGGGAATAGAGTTCCATAGGGATCAATTTGGGGCAGGGTGGCGCTTTATGTTCATGATGGACAGGATAAAGATTCTGCAAGAGACTAAATGCATAGTAGAAACTTTATTAGTAAAAATCCTATATCTTTTGGAGAAGAATATAGTGATAGGAGTATACTATCATCCTCCCGGTCAAAATAATAAGATGGTCAATGAAATGCTAAGAGAAATCAGGGAAGCAAACCAATTTGGCAGTGCAATAATAATGGGAGATTTCAATTACCCCAATATTGACTGTGTAAATGTAACATAAGGACATACTAGAGAGAGAAAGTTCCTGGATGGAATATATGACTGCTTAATAGAGCAATTGTTTCAGGAACCAACAAGAGAGAGAGCCATTTTTAGATCTAATTCTTAGTGGAAAGCAGGCTTTGGTGAGAGAGATAACACTGGTGCGGGCACTTTGCAATAGTGATCATAACATGATTATATTGAATTAATGACTGGAAGAGGGAGAATAAGCACAACACTTTCAAAAGGCTTTTAAAATCCGCCCCTAATTGTTCTGAATTATTCTTTTTATTGGTATGGTTTTACTAATTTTGTTTTATGAGAATGGTAACGTTTCTGTTTTTTACATTGTTGCCGTGCATACAGAATTTGACTTGTTGCAGTTTCCAGTTCAGTTTTTGTCTGTACATTTCTATTCATACTGTATGCTCTCCTTTGATATGTTGAGAAAAATAGAAAAAAACTGAAAGGTGCAGCTACAATGGTTAAGAGTGGATAATAGGAATGGACATTGTATAAAAATACCATCTTAAAAGTGCAGGCCAGATGTATTCCACACATTAAGAAAGGTAGAAGGAAGGGCAAGTGATTGCCGACATGGTTAAAAGGCAAAGTGAAAGAGGCTATTTTAGCAAAAAAGAATTAAATTCAAAAATTTAAAGGATATACGAAAACACATAAGCATTGGCAAGTTAAATGTTTCTGAAAAAGCTCAAAAATGAAATTTCAGATCTATTACTAGTAATTTGTAACCTATCATTAAAATTGTCCATTGCACCTGATGACTGAAAGATAGCCAAAGTAACTCCGATATTTAAAAAGGTCTCCAGGGTGATCCAGAAAACTATAGCCTGTGAATCTGACCTCAGTACTGAGAAAAATCATGTAAACTATTCTAATGAACAAAGTCACCGAACATATAGATAGACATGGTTTAATGGGATACAGCCACCCAGAGCTGTAGAGTGCCTGCTAGGGATGTGCAGAGCAAAATTTTATGTTCATATTTTTTATGTCCGAAAGGGGGTCCCACTTGCGGCCAATATGGACATAAAAAAAATCCAATGAGTTGGGTATATGTACATATGTGCAAAAAAAAAATTTAAACCCCCTCACCCTCCTTAATCCCCCCCCCAGACTTACCACAACTCCCTGGTGATCGAGCGAGGAGTGAGGACGTCATTTCTGCAATCCTTGGCGAGAAGCATGTGACGTCGGTGGCACGTCGAGTGACGCGGCGTCACGTGATTCCCGGCTCGTTCGCGCCGGACGGCTCGTTCGGCCCAAAAAGAACTTTTGGCCAGCTTGGGGGGGCCTCCTGACCCCCCCAAGCTGGCCAAAAGTTCTTTTTGGGCCGAACGAGCCGTCCGGCGCGAACTTGCCAGGAATCACGTGACGTCGCGTCTGAGTGACGCGGCGCCACGTGATTCCCGGCGAGTTCGCGCCGGACGGCTCGTTCGGCCCAAAAAGAACTTTTGGCCAGCTTGAGGGGGTCAGGAGGCCCCCCCAAGCTGGCCAAAAGTTCTTTTTGGGCCGAACGAGCCGTCCGGCGCGAACGAGCCGGGAATCACGTGGCGCCGGCGTCACTTGACGTTCCGCCGACGTCACATGCTTCTCGCCAAGGATTGCAGAAATGGCGTCCTCACTCCTCGCTCCATCACCAGGGAGTTGTGGTAAGTCGGGGGGGGGGGATTAAGGAGGGTGAGGGGGTTTATATTTTTATTTTGGCTCAACAATCGCGATTTCCCACATATCGAACATATCTATGTTCGATATGTGGGAAATCCGATCGTTTATGTCGAATCAATTTTTTAAGTAAAAAAAAAATATGAGTTGCGTTTTACTAATGCGGTCAATCCGAATGCACACCCCTAGTGCCTGCCAATATGGCTACATCCATAGGTGCCGCTACCAAAGGGTACTATAGTGTTGCCATGTTTCAATGAAAGCAGTGCAGCTAGTGGGTCCTCAGCAAAAGAAAAAGCAGCACGGCCCCATCAAGATTGACAGCGTGGTCAGAGCAGATTTAATAAGTGGAAGAGTAGCGCAGCCCCGCTGGCATCGCTGACTATTCTGGTGGGGCTGTGCTGTTTTTCTGCTCACTAAGTTTGTATTTACCATGCTGTCAATTTCGGCAGGGCTGCTCTGCTTTGGTGGAGAAGGAGGAGCACACCCTGTGAAAGTAGTCCAGTGCTAGAGTTATCTCAACCTTATGACCAGAAGTCATTCCATTGGCCACGGTAGCTGAAGAAGGAGACTGCTTCTGCCTGCTAAGTCATGGAGAAAGTGAGTGATAGTGAGAGAGCATGTGTGCTTGTGTGTGGGACAGTGTGAGCATATGTGCATGTGTGTGGGAGAGTGAGAGAGAGCATGTGTGTGGGAAAGTGAGAGCATGTATGTGGGAGAGTAAGAGAGAACATGTTTGCTTGTGTGTGGGAGGGTGAGAGAAAACGTGTGTGGGAGGGTGAGAGAGAGCATGTGTGTATGTATGTGGGGAAGTGAGAGGCAGCATCCATATGCACAACTACCCAAGTTACTCTCTGCCTACTAATCCATGACAATTTTAAGGCATCTGGAAATCAAATGTTCCAAGGCATGGATAACAGGGAATTTTGTAAAATCCTTATTTTAATTGTTAGATGTTATTTGATGTGTATGTTTTGAAATATTTTATTGATGTTTGACAGATTTTTATGAGTTTCTAATTATTGAATGCTTTTCTATTCATTAAGGGGTAGATTTTTAAAAAGTGCGCCTTCATGTACTTTTGTTGGCGCACCAGGCGCCAACAAACGTACGCTGGATTTTAGTAGATACACGCATAGCCGCGCATATCTGCTAAAATCCTGGATCGGCGTGCGCAAGGCTGCCGATTTTGGGCAGCCGGCGCGCGCCGAGCCGCGCAGCCTGTCTCCGTTCCCTCCGAGGCCGCTCCGAAATCGGAGCGGCCTCGGAGGGAACTCCCTTTCGCCCTCCCCTCACCTTCCCCTCCCTTCCTCTACCTAACGCACCCCCCCGGCCCTATCTAAACCCCCCCCCTACCTTTATCCCTGGATTTACGCCTCCCGGAGGGAGACGTAAATCCACGCGCGCCAGCGGGCTGCTGGCGCGCGGAGATGCGATCCGGGGGAGGTTCTGGAGGGCGCGGCCATGCCCCCGGACCGCCCCGGCCCGAAACCACGCCCACGGGCCTGCCCCCGAAATGCCGCCCCCCGCCCCCAAAACGCCGCACCGATCGGCCCCGCCCCCGACACGCCCCCTCGAAAAACCCCGGGACTTACGCGCGCCGGTAGGCCTATGGAAAATAGGCGCACCGGCGCGCAAGGCCCTGCTCGCGTAAATCCGCCCGGATTTACGCGAGCAGGGCTTTTAAAATCCGCCCCTAATTGTTCTGAATTATTCTTTTTATTGGTATGGTTTTACTAATTTTGTTTTATGAGAATGGTAATGTTTCTGTTTTTTACATTGTTGCAGTGCATACAGAATTTGACTTGTTGCAGTTTCCAGTTCAGTTTTTGTCTGTACATTTCTATTCATACTGTATGCTCTCCTTATTCTGTGTTTGAGAGTTTATCGGTGTTTTGCATGTGTGACTGAAGTGAGTTATTCAATTAAGGTCAAATTTTAAAAGCCTGGGATGTGCAAAATCTGGGAGATACGTGCGTGGCAGGGGCGTGTGCACTACAGGCACATTTTAAAAATGGCCTGGCCACGCACGTATCTCCCAATGTGCATGGAAGTGTTGGACTTGGTAACAGGGGTGGGCCATGGGTGATGTCTGGGCAGGCGGGGTGGGGCAGAGGCCAGCTGGGATAGCAGCTATTAGGCCCTATCCCAGGGAAGCATATACTGGGAACTTACTTCAACTCGTAAGATGAAGTAAGTTCCAAAATTTAAAAAAAGGTAGGCAGAGGGGTTTTAGAAGTCGAGGAGGAGAGGGAAAAAGGGAAGCAGAGTAGGTAGGGGGTTAGGGAAGTTCCCTCCCAGTCTGCTCCTTATTTGGACATACTATTTATTTATTTATTTATTTTTAACTTTTATATACCGACATTCTTGCATTAAATGCAAATCATGCCGGTTTACAGTGAAACAGAAAAAGCAGGAAAAAATTCCTTAGTCGAATACAATGAAACAGCTTAGTTAACAAAGGAAACATAAATATAAATTTTTACATATACACAAAGGTTTGCACGAAGGGGTGCACAAAGGGGAGAGCCCCTTTTCCGCGCCCCTTCGGAGCACGACGCCCGGCGCGCGACACCTGGTGTTGAGGCTGTCTTAACTGTCCGATGTTAGTGATGTCATGGGGGGGCGGGTCTAATGATCGCAGCACTTATATCGCTGCTTCTTTCCAGCTCCAGGTGAAGATCAAGCTGATTCCTTCACTTCCCCTCCCATGACTGTGGGGTGAGAAGCGCTGCAGGGTGCCCCTTGATGTTATCTGGCTTCCCACACGCGACACCTGGTGTTGAGGCTGTCTTAACTGTCTGATGTTAGTGATGTCATGGGGGAGCGGGTCTAATGATCGCACCACTTACATCTCTGCTTCTTTCCAGTTCCAGGTGAAGATCAAGCTGTTTCCTTCACTTCCCCTCCCATGACTAGAGGGAACTCAGGAAAGGTCATTCATGTCACTGCACGTTTTATTTTGAAATCACTCCCCTCGCACGCAAGTCACAACCCGCCCACACATGTACGCACAAATATAAAATTGGGTGTGCATGTGCATGTGGGTATCATATTTTATAACATGCACACAGTGATGCGCACATGTTATAAAATTGGTGCATCCTTGTGCGCATGCCGAAAACTGCGCACACATGGACGCGCACGTGCGGCTTTTAAAATCTACCTCTTAGTGTGTACTTTCTGTGAAGGGATCTATAGCAGCTTGGATTGTTGTTTTCCTAATAGGGGGTTTATTACTATTTTAGGCTTGACGTATTATTTATAGAATTAACTTGCATAGGTAGGGTTGTTTCTATTTGAGTGCTGGCAGTTAATGCTGTTTTGATATAGAAATTCTTTTCTCTTGGCTCTCTGAAGGTCATGCCCATGCCCAAGATGCATTATGTAGGCCTAATACTATTTAGGTTCCAAGGGTCTCTTACTTTCTTGCAGGATTTTCTGGTTGGCACCTCAGCAGTGCATGTAAATGTAATGTACATATTATAAATAATATTTTATCTCAGAAGGCTGTATTTTGAATGCTCTTTTTCATGTAAAATCTGTTAATGCATAATTTTTAATTGTGTTTGAGGAGGGAGTGATTGGGTGGGGATTGCAAGGCTGTAAGGTTTTCCTAGGGCACCTACTCTTGCATTGGCCAATGGGCATTGCTGTACAAACATTGAACATTGTGGTGTCATGTGTTGTGTAATGGGTGAAGGTGCAGATTTTCCCTTGACCAGAGGAGCCAAATTTCCTGATTACAGGTCTGCAGCCAGGAAGGATATATCTAGTGGAAGTTGGGCCTCACAAACCTGCTACCTTTTTTTTTAAGTAGTTAATAAAGATATGGATAAAGGTGAACCGGTAGATGTAGCGAACTTTGTATTTTTAGAAAGTGTTTTACAAAGTCCTACATGAGAGGCTTCTAGGAAAATTAAAAAGTCGTGGGATAAGAGGCAATGTACTTTTGTGTATTGCAATCTGATTAAAATACAGTAAACAGAGTGTAGGATTAAATGGTCAGTTTTCTCAGTGAAGAGAGATAAATATTGGAGTGCCTCAGGGATCTGTACTTGGACCAGTGCTTTCTAATATATTCATAAATGATCTGTAAAGGGGAACAATAAGGGAAGTGACCAAATTTACAGATGACACACAATTATTCAGTGTAGTTAAATCACACGTGGATTAGGATAAATTACAGGAGAACTTTGCAAGACCAGAAGATTGGACATTCAAATGGCAGATGAAATTTAATGTGGACAAGTGCAATGTGATGCATATAGGGACAAATAATCCATGTTATACAATGTTAGGTTTCATGTTAGGAGTTATGACCTAGGCATCATAGTGGACAATAAATTGAAATAATCAGCTCAGTGTGCTGTGGCAGTCAAAAAGGCAAACAGAATGTTAGGAATTACTAGGAAGGGAATGGTAAAATGAAGAATATCACAATGCCTCTGTATTGCTCCATGGTGAAACCATACCTTGAATGCTGTATTCAGTTCTGGTTACTGCATCTCAAAAAAGATATAGATGCACTGGAGAAGGTACAGAAAATGGCAACCAAAATGATGAAGGGATGGCTAAAGAGGTTTGGGTTGTTCAGCTTGGAGAAGAGACAGCTGAGGGTGGATATGATGGAGGTTAACAAAATCATGAAAGGAATAGAACGGGTAAATGTGAATCAATTATTGAATATTTCAGATAATAAAAGGACTATGAAGTTAGCAAGTAGCACATGTAAAAGAAATTGGAGAAAATTATTTTTCACTCCACATATAATTAAGTACTGGAATTCATTGCCAGAGGATGTAGTTAAGGCAATTGGCTTAGCTGGGTTTAAAAAAAGGTTTGAACAAGTTCCTGGAGGAGAATTAAACAGCTGTTAATGTTTGGGTACTTGTCAGGTACTTGTAGCCTGGATTGGCCACTATTGGGACAGGATGCTAAACTTGATGGATCCTCAGTCTGACCCAGTATGACAACTTCTTATGTTCTTAAGCTCCTGGGTTTCCATGGAGATGACATTGAATGTTACAGTTTTGTTTCTTGTACTGAGCTGACAATCTTACTTTTCTCCAGTTTCAATAGGGAAAAACCGAATCAGAGTATATAAAAAACATTGGAATAGAATCAAAATTCACAGTAAATTTGAACTTTAAAATTCAAAACCATTTCTACTTTTTTTCCACAGTAATAAAATACTGCTCAATAGTGTCTAATGTCATTTTGAGATCTATTTAGTACCCAAAAAAATCCAAAAGTACCCCAACAGCACCAAGGCACAAATTTCTAAATCTATAATAGCCATAACCAAAATAAACACTTAATAGGAGTTATTAATCCCTCCTTTTATGTTCTCAAGATTCAAGATTTTGAGGTATTTTATATGTTGTTGACCCTAAAAATGCTCCGTGGAAAACAGGTCAATTTTCTTTTTTTAAATTCACTTTTGAGCCAAAATAGGGGCTTATTAAAGGTTCCCAGATTCTTCCCATGTTTCCCAAATTCTTATTTTGTTTTAATTTTACTTATTTAATTAGTTTTAAATGACTCTGGCATCATTATTAAAACTCTCCAGAGCTTTGAAAATTTACTGGGGTCTTCCCTTGGGCCTCCTTATCTTGATTCGGGCTTTTCAAATTTTATTTTGATGGATTTTTGCTTTTATTTTAACTTTTTTTTTCACTCGGGCTGAGACCCACGCAACCCCAGTGACATCAGGATCGCAGCCTACTCTTGAAATCATGCTAGGTTTTTCCCTATACTTGTCGTGGTGGCACACAAGTTTTTAAAACAGCCCTGATATCAGCGAAAATGGCAGCTGTGCTGCCACTTTGGCTCCACCCCCAACAACAGTGAGCCAGTCCTTCTCTGCCATAGGGTGCTCTGCATGCTTCCCTGGCCTTCTTTATCACCATCGCAACACCCTCCAAGTCGCAGGAAGCCTTTGCATTGCTCTTGCAGCTCGGTCTCAGAGACACTTGGCTCAGAGCTGCGATTAGCAACTCCATCACTGCCCAGGCCAGGCCCCCACTGGAGCACCATGGGAGGCCTGGCCATTTCCAAATGGCAGCTCCAGAAGCTCAACCCATGTCCTCTGAGGCCCACCAGTACCAGCAGTCACGTCAGGGAACCAGATCAGTTTTATTTAATTGTATTTATTTATTAATACTAACTTGTACCATTTCACAAATACTAACTTGTACTAGTTCACAAAATTAATCCAAAGTCCTATTTCTAAATACAAGCAATTCTTAACACTTGCAAGCAAGTACCAAAACACAATAAACACAGCCAGTAACAGTTTACAATTTAAAATGTTTTTTTTTTTCTTTTTTTTATATTTTAAGTGTTCCTTCCCAGCAAGTCCAGCTTATCACCAGCAGATGAAGGTTCCTCAGTCAGCACTTCCTCGGGAATGATTTAAAAAAAAAAAAAAAAAAAAAAAGAAATTTGAGTCTCCAATTGTATCTTTCCAGTAACTTTCTGATTTCAAGTTGTTGACAGATTAAACCAGTAGTTACAAAGTTAGCCGCTGATTTGGTTCCTGTAGTTTAAAAATAATAAGGTACAGTACATTGAATGATAATTATGACCATTCGTTTTAGAATAAACTACTGTTTTCCATTCACTAATGCTGACAAGACTGAATGCCATGCCTTTACCTTGTTAATTTTATTTTCTAGTTTCAGAATAATCTCTTGCAAGAAACTGTACCTACCTCAAACTCACAAATAGTTGTGTGTGGATGTAAAAGTCATGTTTTTGCTGCAGTGACTCAGAGGCTGAACCAATTTGTGGTTACACCATGTAAAATAAATTCCCACCAAGATTTTCATACTGTTGGATATTTCCAAAAAACCTCTGGCTGTATAAAAACCTTCTGCTTCACTTGAATACACATCCTAGTAATCAATGCCAGGCCACTGGGCAGCATTGCTGCCTTGGCTACCTAATTCTAATGGGCATGAAATAAGTTCTGCTTTGGCTCAAATACAAACTGCATAATATTTTCAGAGGGGATGCTACGTGCTTTCTCTCCTTTAGCCCCTTAAGCCACATTTTAGAAGGTAGTCTCCAAACTAAAACTTTCTTAAAGAACTGAAAAATCAAGTACAGACCTTGTTAATAATTATTTAGCACCTGTGGAATTACCTAGCCCTGGATTCCTTTTATCTCAGTTTGAAATTCATATGATCTGGGCAGGCATGAGCAATGCAACACCTCTGGACTCGTGCAGTCAAGCAAAAGCTCCCATGGTGCTCTGGTCAGCCTGCCACCACAAGCAAGGCAACAACCCACATGAAGGCGACGTCCAGTCTACCAGCAAACTAGGGCCAGGTGGCCCTGAAGGCAAACAGTTCCCAGTGTCAGGGTAAAATGTACCCATGATACCGGGCACTGCCCCCCTAAACACAACAACCCCCTTCCCCTTTTTGTCTCACATACCCACCTCAAAACTGTGACAACGAAAGCACAATAACTTCCTAACAATTGCAACTCACTAGCAGCCAACAAGGTTAGGGTGGGAGAAAGGGAATATCAGTATCACACATCCTTATGACACAGGGAGCAGGAGCAAAAGGGCAAGGAAATGATGATCCTGCTTTCCTCCCTGCACCATGGTATCCACACCCCCTATCTGCATGGCTGATTCAATCACCCTGATGGCATCGAGCCAGCATCATCGGGGAAGCCCCCGGGCACCTCACCTCCCTGCTCACAGACATCAGAGTGTCACAACACCGGCTTGTTGAAGTCACTAATGTGACGTCAGCGTGCCAATGACATGCATCAGCGTGTTGTACTGACACATTCACTGACGCAACAGTGAAGAGATGCACCACTACTACTGTGCTGTGAGTGTACCACCCCCAAAAACAAGACTCTAAGTATGGCACTAGATTACTTGTGGCATCTGCACACAGAGCCCAGTACCGCCCAGTAACCTGGGCAGCCACAACAAGTCATCACAAGGTGTTGTGGCGGATGAACCAGCCCCAGACACAAGAACAATGAACACACTGAGCCAATGAGAATTTGGTGGTAAATAGGTTGCAGCTTTTATTATACATAAACTGGTTACAGTTCAAACCCAAGGACCCAAGCCAAAACAATAATAATGCACGAACAACAGGTGGGCAGTGCAATAGCTCTAGACTGTGGACTCCGGGGCTCACTGCAGCCAAGCAAAGCCCACCCTCACAAGAGGTGATCGCTCCCAAGAATGTCCAGTTGGCCCACCGAGCATGACTTTTGTGAGATGAAGTCTATGACAGATCCTCCGACCAGGTAAGATAGGTTGAGGATCAACCAAAATTTACCCGGCTCCTTCTTGGGGATTATTGCCAAGGGTGACAGCCTCATAATAGGGAACAGTGGGTGCAGGAATGGACCTGCAATCCTACCAAATTTTAAATTGGCTGCCAGCTTCTCCCTCACTACCAGAGACAGCCTGAATGCAGAAGGCACGTTCCTGCAAGGGCTGGAAACAGAGGGACTCAGGTATGGAATTCCAAAACCCTTCAAACCACCCCCCAATGCCTTGGTAGCCCATCAGTCTGAATACAGCTTTAAACTCCTTTCTAGTTGGTGCCACTGCACTAGGAAAGGGACTCTCAGCCATAGGTTATTTCCCTCTTCCAGCCTGACCCATTTTAGGGCACCTGTTGGCAGGGTGTCTTGCAGCGAAGGTAATACAAATATGCTTGTACTAGCAGTTCTGCACCTTACAGCTCCCTTTGTTGTACTGCCAGCACGCCTCTGAGATATGATTACCTGTGTGCCCCTGCCCCTGGGCATTACCATGGCCATGAAAATGCTGGATACTAGCATCTGCATCTGTGCTTTGCCCTGTCATGTTTGTGAGCCACAGCTCCACATCATGTGACCCCCAAGCCATGGCTGGAGTGTCTGCCATATGCTCTCTGAATCTCTCATCATAGTTGAGCCAAGCAAAACCCTCATATTCAGAATGCACACTGACAATGGTGTCCAGATACAACCACGTGGCCATGTGCTGTGAGGGATCGCCTCGACCAACTATTGGCGCCAGACAAGCGAAGGAGTAAACCCAGTGTTACTATTTCTAGCTACTCTCTTCCCCCCTGAATCCTTTCTGGAAGCTGTCTCCCTTCCTCCAACCCTCCAGTAGACTAAAAATTTCTTATATTGTCAATAACTAATGCACTGATGCAGAGAACAAGGTACTCCATGTCACAGCTGTTTAGTTGTGCTTAAGACTGGCAACCTGGAGCCCACTGTTGAGGAACTACCTGAGCCCTGCACCACTGAAGAGCCCTGTGAAGCAGAGGATGACACAGATAAAGAGCTATGGCTGCCAGAGGAATATGAACTCCTAGAGCAACTTCTGCCTTTGTGTCTCTTCTTGTGCCCCTGTTCCTTCAACCTTCTGGATTCCTGAGACCCCTCCCCATCCTTAACGACTGGATTCACATTGAACTCACTGCTGATGACAGGGACCTTCCTGATGGGTCCACTTCTATGACTGGGACCACACCTGTAGGCACATCTCCACCTCTGCCAGCTGATGCTCCACATGACTGAACCTGTTCAGCTCCGAGCAGTGAGTCACCACTTGGCTCTGGTGCCACTGAGTTTGGTAGTGCTGATGGGAAACAGCTTGTCTCCAGGTGCCTGGGTGACATGGTGAAAACACCTTGTGAGGATGGGTTGGAGGTCACAGACCCACAGCTTGCGGCTATGCCCACTGGGTCTGCATGAATGGCCATGGTCCCTGCGTGGCACTGCCTCCAAAGTGCCAGCTGTGTATAGCAGTTCCTGAGAAGAAACCTAGCGCACTATTAGTTGCTCATGCTTGCCATCCCAAGGGCAAACCTCATCAGGCCTCTAAAAAGAAGGCTGTCTGAGAGGCAAAGATAAAGAGTGATGGGGAGGGTCCCCAGCTGAACTCCCCTAGGCAGGTACCACCCACCCACCCCCTGGCATCAAAGGGCCATCTGAGGAAGTTGGTGGGTGATCTACAAGCATCCCCATAGTTGGCGAGAGGGACAGCTGCTGAGGGAATGGTTCTCACCCATAGCTCCTCTATTGCTGCCCTGCCTTGGTCCTACTCCCCCACTGAGCCCACCAAATCTGGCTGCACCCTACCAGTAGCCTGTGTACCCTGCATGTTCTGCCTTATGCATCCAGCAACTCCCTTTCGGCCTCTGTGCCCAAAACACTTCTCTATCCTTACAGGGTAGCCAGGGTCTGAGCTTTAGCACAGGTGGGGTGACTCAGCAAAATATCAGCTGGGCAAGAGGAATGGTGCACTTCATTATGGCATGGGGAGCAGGAGCAAAGGGGCGAGGAAATGATGATCCCTGCTCTCCTCCCAGCGCCATGGTATCCGCCCCCCCCCCCCCCCCCCCCCCCCGACCACCCCACTGATTCAAATGCCCCAATGGGCATCAAGCCAAGCTGCCGCATCATCAGGAAGCCCTCAGGTGCCCCACCAACTCAGCTGTAGACATTAGATCAACACAATGCCGGCGCGTTGATGTCACCGATGCGACGTTGGCATGCCAGTAATCTGCATTGCTGCATTGCAACGATGCCATTCATTGGAACTACAGCAAAGAGATGCTCCAACACAACCGCATAGTGAGTGAACTACCAGCACAAACTCCCAACCCCCCCAAAAACAGACTCAGAGCACTGTGCCAGGTTACCTGTGGCATCCGCACATGGGGCCCGGTGCCACCCAGCAACCTATGTAATTTTTTATTCTGTCACCTTTAAACATTTTCATTTCATAATGTTATAATTTATTAAGTAAGTTCTAGAACAAGTGGGGGGAGGGTTGATATGATGCTCTGAGAGGGCAGACCCAGAAGCAATGTCAGGAAATACATTTTAATGGAAAAGGTGGGGAGTGCATTGAGCACCCTTTCAGAGCAGATGTATAAGATATAATGTCAACAGAATTCAAGAAGATATGGGTAAGCATAGATTTTTTTTTTATTTGTGTTTTGTTTCATTTAATATTTATTTCAATGTGTGCCATTTACTAGGGATGTGAATCGTGTCCTCGATCGTCTTAACGATCGATTTCGGCTGGGAGGGGGAGGGAATCGTATTGTTGCCGTTTGGGGGGGTAAAATATCATGAAAAATCGTGAAAAATCGTGAAAAATCGAAAAATCGAAAAATCGCAAAACCGGCACATTAAAACCCCCTAAAACCCACCGCCGACCCTTTAAATTAAATCCCCCACCCTCCCGAACCCCCCCCCCCAAATGACTTAAATAACCTGCGGGTCCAGCGGCGGTCCGGAACGGCAGCGGTCCGGAACGGGCTCCTGCTCCTGAATCTTGTTGTCTTCAGCCGGCGCCATTTTCCAAAATGGCGCCGAAAAATGGCGGCGGCCATAGACGAACACGATTGGACGGCAGGAGGTCCTTCCGGACCCCCGCTGGACTTTTGGCAAGTCTCGTGGGGGTCAGGAGGCCCCCCACAAGCTGGCCAAAAGTTCCTGGAGGTCCAGCGGGGGTCAGGGAGCGATTTCCCGCCGCGAATCGTTTTCGTACGGAAAATGGCGCCGGCAGGAGATCGACTGCAGGAGGTTGTTCAGCGAGGCGCCGTACGAAAACGATTCGCGGCGGGAAATCGCTCCCTGACCCCCGCTGGACCCGCAGGTTATTTAAGTCATTGGGGGGGGGGGGTTCGGGAGGGTGGGGGATTTAATTTAAAGGGTCGGGGGTGGGTTTTAGGGGGTTTTAGTGTGCCGGCTCACGATTCTAACGATTTATAACGATAAATCGTTAGAATCTCTATTGTATTGTGTTCCATAACGGTTTAAGACGATATTAAAATTATCGGACGATAATTTTAATCGTCCTAAAACGATTCACATCCCTACCATTTACTAAACCAAAATAAACATTAAGAAGTCCATATTCAATAGGCTAGGGTGCAGCACACTTTAGCTGAATATTCAGCGACACAAATCTCCCACTGAATATACTCAACTAAAGTTTTCTGGGTTAGTTAACTCAGATAACTTTAAATCTAACTGGCTATATTCTGAATATAGCTGATTAAATTAAAAAAAAATTCTTGGGCCAGCAGCGACCCAATCCCCATTCTCATACACCCCCCCCCCCCCCCCAAGTTAAGGAAAAAATGTTGGACTATATGTTATGATTCTGAAAGGTGAACCCCTTGCCCGACGTGGAGTTGGCGCCACCTGTGGAGGAGCCCCCATAGGTCCCCACCATCGGAAGGCAAGGCCGGGATGAAGCAGAGACCCCGCAGGAGCTTCACCACTACCAGCCCATGTTCCCCTCAGGTTGAGCCCTTGGGTACCAGGGCCGGCTGGACTTACGTGGGTTCTCTGAGTGAAGAGGAGATGATGGAATGGATACCAGGCCCGGGGCCAGAAGTGGACGGAAGGCTGGAGCGAAGAGCGAGAGCCGGAGCAGACCATACCACTTGAAGCAGGAGACCAGACGAGGGTCAGGACAGGCGGCAATACTCGTAGACGAACTTCCAGGCAAAGGGTCAGGACAGGCAGCAATCTTTGGAGTCGAGGTTCCAAGTGAAAAGTCGGGATGGGCAGCAGTCTTCGGAGTCAAGGTTCCATGCGAGGGTCAGGTTCCAAGTAACGTCAGGCAGGTCCAAAAGCAGGAGATATCCTCCATGGAGGAAGAAGATACAAAACCTGGAAGCCAAGAAGGCAAGGCAAGATCTGTGGGGCAGACCTTGCCTTAAATAGAAAAAGAACTAGGTGGGGTCAGCAGGAGGGGCCATGGCAATTTACTGCCATGGTCCCTTTAAATCGCGTAGAGAGAGGCGCGCGTGGGCCTAAGGGGGAGGGGCTCACTCAGGAAGCATCTTGCGTGTCGGCAGGCCCTGAAACACAGCATAGCCACATGGCAGCTGTGAAGAGGAGTGCTGGAGGAGGCTGACTGCCATGGCCAGAGAGCCCGGCGAGGCGGCCCCGTGCCAGTAAGTGGCGGGTGCCGGTCACGGGAAGCTGCGATCGGTGGTCATAACACTATAACAGCTCTATGACCCTTTTCTGCTGAAAAATGAGAGCCACCACCATTACCCCTGCCCCACTAAACCACCAAAACCATTGATTTATACACTCAGTAGGAAGTGATGATTTCTCCTACTGTCATGTATAAACCTGATGCTGGAGGGAGCAACCAGTCCCATGGCATCTTTCTTTGCTTCCCCCCACTTTGAAAAATAAATGGCAGAATAGCCCCATCTGCTTCCTGCCTCCTGTAGCCACAGTCATGTGGTGGTACATCCCTTCTTCCCACCTGGAGTTAAAAATATTTCTGCAACCCTCCTTTTCCACCAGCTCCCAGGCAAGTGCACCTGAAATTTGGGAAAGACTATCTGGTAGTACATAAGTGTAGACCTCCTGAGTAAGCGTTCCTTATTCCACATTCATACTGATAGTGTACACTATCAGAGTTGCTGACAGAGAAAATTTAGATGCTTGGTGGGCTGTAAGCCTGGATCCCTCCAACATTTAAAGTTGCTCTGTCAGCAATGCTTTAATGACAGAACAATAAAAGACGCTTGGATGGGAGGACAGAATTGTGTCCTCCTGACTAGGCTTTTCCAGCTTTTTAGGTGGGTTTGCTTGAGAGAAAGAGGAAAGGAATCAATAGGGGGGATTGCAACCATGATTTTAACTTCAGGCAGGTTGGGAGGGGTTATCACCAAGATGCAATGGTGAGGATTCTATGTCCACACCACCTCATTTGCGCGCATATGTTAAAAAATCGAGCGTACATTTATGCGCGCCAGGTACTGCGCACAAATGTAGGCCATGCACGTACATTTTAAAATCAGCCCCACAGTGTTTGTACTTCTCATTTTCAATTAGTCCTCCCAAAATTCACCTACTTGAATACATTTCAGAAATGTGCATGGTCAGGACGCGATGCGATAAATAATGTCTGCATTATGGCATTATCACGGGTGTTAGGGTTCTAACGCATTTTGATGAATGACCCTGAATGTTAGGAATTATTAGGCAAGGAACAGAGATTAAAACAGAGAATGTCATAGTGTCTTTGTATCACTACATCTTAAGAGGCGATCAAAACTGTGGCCTCACCACAGAGACATTATGACATTCTCCGTTTTATTCCCTATTCCTTTCCTTTCTAGAGATATAGGTGCATTGGAAAAAGTACAGAGAAGAGTGACCAAAATCATAAAGGGGATGGAGTGGCTCCTCTATGAGAAAAGACTAAAGGTTAGGGCTATTCAGCTTGGAGATTTGATGGCTGAGGGGGATATGATAGAGGTCTACAAAATCATAAGTGGAATTGAAAAGCTAAATGTAAACTGGATATTTACTCTTTCAAAAAATGCAAAGACTAGAGCCACTTCAAGAAGTTGTAAACAATACATTCAGAACAAATTGGAGAAAATTATATGAAATAGCCTGCATGTGTGTACATGTGCGCACAATTTTAAATGGACGCACACAAGTGTGTGCAAATGCCGCATCTACCGCTTAAGTGGAGGAATTTTATAAGAGGAACACTAACACCAGAGCTAGTTTTCTCCATTCATTCCCAGTTCACCCAGTTTAGGGATAGGACTTCCAAACCCCCATAATTTATGAGCTTCCCTTTCCCCCTGTTGGCTCCAACCCTTAAAACCCTGCTTACTAGCCTAGAATTGTTTGATTTAGTACTTACACACCATCCCAAGTAGTAGTAAAGTTATGTGGCAGGGGACCTCAGAGCGCACCTGTGCACATCAGTATTTACATGCACATCT
The DNA here is from genome assembly GCF_901001135.1 of Rhinatrema bivittatum. Lineage (NCBI taxonomy): Eukaryota > Metazoa > Chordata > Amphibia > Gymnophiona > Rhinatrematidae > Rhinatrema > Rhinatrema bivittatum. The sequence goes on along the minus strand of NC_042620.1, from coordinate 66,340,348 downwards.
CTTCCCGACACACCCATGCCCTGCCCAGGCCATGCCAATTCCCCATCCCTTTTTCAAAACGTTTGACTTGTGCACATAGTGGGAGGTACACGCTTACATGGGCGGCTTATAAAATCCAATCGGTGCACACTGCACCAACTTGTGCATGTATCTCCTGGCTTTGGCATGTAGAGGACTTTTAAGATTCACTTATCAGGGAATATCCATCACTTTTCATTGTGCAATAGCAGCATGGGATCTATTTACTGTTTGGGATATCATCAGGTATTTTTTACTTGGATTGACCACTGTTGCAAACAAGTTACTGGGCTTGATAAATCCTCAGTCTAACCCAGAATGGCATATTCTTATGAAACTGGGAAGACTGGTGGGCTAAATAGTCCTTATCTGCCAGCATCTACTATGTGACTATTTTACTATGCTTATATGCTCAAGTCAGCAAGATAACGTTTACATAAATATGAGTTTACTGTAGATATGAAGAATAAATCAAATGAGAGAATGCAAATGCCAGGCCCAGAGAAAGGGGCGGTCCAGGGGGCAGGGAGCGGCGGGGCTGGAGGTGGCCGGTACAGCGGCCATTTGCCACTGTGCCAGGTAAGCGCACGCTGGCAGTCGGCTGGCGTGTGCAAGTTGCTTCTGCTCCAATGGAGCAGTAAGTAACAACACAAACAAACAAAAAAAAAAGGCCTCTCCCAGTTCCCTCTCAGTCCGCTCCTTAATTGGAGCAGACTGGGAGGGAACTGGGAGAGGCCCGATCTTGTCACTGCACATACTTTTCTAAAATTAGCACACCCCCCCCCCGCGTGTGCCACCCGAACATGCACGCATGGATTATAAAATCCGGTTTTCATGCGCTCGTGGCACATGGATTTGATAACATGCATGCATGGACTCTCTACCTGGGTAACATCAAGCTAGGTTGAGATAACATTGTACAAATCTAATCTTTGGGGAGTTTTCTCACTCCAAAGGACATCAAATGTTCACAAGAGAGCACTGTTCTGTTCGTACTCTGAATGTCAAAGTGACCCCTAACCCCTACACTAATACCTAAACCTTACCTCAGGTAACTAGGTGGGCCTCATATAGAGGTATAAATACCTACCTAGTATGAGGTCCTTATAACTAGGCGCTTTCTCTCTCTCTCTCCCCAGTGGTTATAGGTAGGAATTACAGCAGTAATGGCACTTAATGAAAAGTTATCGCACTCTGCAGTAATATCTGTGTGAAGTGCTACAATAGCACATTTTGCAATAAATAAGCTATTACCATAAAACATGCCCCTCTTCCTATCGCATGCGATAGTTTAATAAATCTAGGCCTTAGCCAGATATCTTTGTCCTATCCTGGAATGTCCTTTTTTTTATCTGGCTAAATTATAGCCAGATAACTACTTAGAATTTTGCTGAATAAGTGACTGAAAATGACACATTTGCTATTTAGATGGGTAACTTTTGAGGTATCTGTCTAAATGGCTTTTGAATAAGGGCCTCTTAATAATTTACTTATTCAAGGCATCTGAGAAGCTTAACTAAGTTCCTGAGACAGATGCTTCCTTTTCCAGCTCCTCACTATTAGAAACTAATTAGAAACACTGCTGCTAGAGAGAGCCTGCTTTAAGGACCTATTTCATCCCCTCCTAATTCACTGTAGTTAAGAAAAAAATTAAGTTGTTTAACATCGAGAAACAGGGTGTCAAAGTTTTCAAACTACAGACATAGCTTGTGGTAATAAAAAAGACTTTGCTGGAAATAGAAGAAAAGAGCTTGAAAATATGATTTCTATTATTTGTTTTCTTGTTCACTTTTCAGTCAAACTTTCACAAAAATATTGTATTTTCTTATAGTACACAACTGCCCATCAGGATTTTATACCCAGTATTTTTCTATTAAGTTCTATAAACACTAGATATTCAAAACAGCGGACGGAGGCAAGTTCTTACTCAGTATGATATCGTATGTGGAAAAAGAATTTCTGCATATCTTACACTGGGATATCTGACCCAAATTAAAGGTTAATTTTGCATGTCCACTTTTGTAGTTGGGTGATTGTTTCACTTAAACTTCTGTTTTCACTTCTTTGTGAGAGCTGTTTTTCATTTGTTGCATGCCAAATGTTGGTTGGAGCCTGCCAAGGAAAAATTACTGACAGTTTTAACAGTTTTCACTATTATGTTGAAACTAAATGCACTTACTTAATCAGTTCCTTTTAGCACGTTTTTCAAATGTTTTGTTTTTATATAAGGGATGTTTAGTTAATATGGGCCCAACATTTCAAAGTTTATTTTTCCTATGGGCACAGAATGGTGGAAAACTTTGGAAAAAAATTGGCTCAGAATGTGAGTAATTTGTAACAGCTCGCATAAATAAGATGGCAAACTCCTGACTAAGACCTAGATTTATCAAATTGCTATAAATATCATGGAAATAGTGTCTGTGATAAAAAAAAAGGGGTGTGGTTAGGGTACTTTTCCTCTGTAGAGGCAACATATAAGTTAACTATTTATACCACTGTAAGAGGGGGCACTAGTAACTTGGGGTGAGTTTTGTGGGGGTGGGGTAGGTTTTGGGGGCAGTTTTACATGCACAGTCATAGATAGGAACAGCACAGTTGCCACCAATTTATTTATTTATTTATTTATTTATTTAAACGTGTTTTGTATACCGTATATTCGGTTTTGCCATCATAACGGGTTACATTAGGAATGACAATTTTATGTGATTTGGATTAATAAAAGGTAAAAGAAGAGTAAAATTGTACAATGTACTCTCTATGTAGCTTGAATGCAGCTAGGTAGAGAGTGCAAATAGCTAGGTAGAGAGAATATGGTACAAATCTACTCTTCTTTTAACTTTCATCACTCCAAATGACAGCAAATCTTCACTGATGGCAACTGAACTGTTCGTACCTATGACTGTGCATGTAAAACTGTCCCCCAAAACCTACAGTAGCTCATTATTGTGGAATTTAAATAAACTTTTGCACATAATAGACTACATGTGAAAATTTACTATTGTGTCCAGCTTTGTACATTTTTTTCTCCAAAGGGTTTTCCGCAGAATAAAATCCCTCAAGCACCTACATGTTAGCATTTTTGTGCATGTTTCCAGGTATTCCAGTGCAATTGTTGCAGGAAAAAAGCCAGTTTGTGAACAAACTTTGCACTTGGTACTTCTGCCGTATACTTATGAAGGAGCAAAAGGGAAAGCTTCACTCATTTTTGATAAATATGTGCATAAGTCACATATTCACATAAGTTTGCCTATATATTGAGCTGGCATTTTTGTAAAAGACCATTTCTCTATTGTTTCACCTGCAGATGTCCCTTTGTATAATGATAATAAAAAGCACTGATTGCTTTTCTTTCTACTTCTAATGACTACAAACATTAACGTGAATTTGAGATTCTCCAGACTTTGCACATGTACTAGCTCTCATCAAAATTCCAAATAAAGACTAGAACACCACTACTGGGAGACAAGGGCTGCAGTTTATTGACACCAAACAACATACATAACATGAATCTAGAATAACCCCCTTGAATGCCCCACATCCCCACAAGTACCTGGGCAGCCCTACCACCATATCCCAGCAGTGGGCCACCTTCAGACCTCCTGAGCTCCAAACAGTGTCCAGCAGATCACCACTATGAAATGCGGTCTTGCTGCCAAGTCCTAGCGGTGACAGCCTGCAGGTGTACTCATCCCCAGCATCCCCACTTCCCAGTGCATCATCCTGACCCTGACCCTTCCCCCTAGTGCATCAGGATTCAACCTCCTTTAAAATATCAAACAACAAGGCAAAACCATGAAGTAACATAAACCTAAACATACCATGGCTCTAGGTCACCTGTTCCTCCCAGCTGTGGCATCATTTACATAGAGAAATAAATTCTTCCCACCCAATCCACTTTGAAGTAGCAGAAAGGTGAAATATAAATCAAATAAATAAATGTCCTACATCCAATGAATAAACAGAAATAGAAAGGGTGGGTGAGAGACTGTAAAACTCAACCTCACCCGCTCTTTTTATTCCCTACAGAAGACATGCCTTCCACTAAGTCACACCCTGTTGTCCAGCACCCTGCAATGCCCAATCAGAGTGGCTGTTAATGTTCAAACAACTGATCATCATAACATGCCATCTAGCTGTGTGTAAATCATCTTTTCTCCAATCCTCTCCAGTACACCAGAAGCCTAGTGAGTTAGAGGCTGTGCCCAGAACCAATGTTGTCCTTAATAGGCAGGATCCAGCTCTCCTAAATGTATACGTAAAGTAGATGAATTATAGTATCATAGCAAAAGTTGGCAGAAGAAGACCAAATGGTTCATCCAGTCTGTCCAACAAGTTGCACAAGGTGGCCACTGCCACTCCATGCAGAGTGCAGACCACCACCAAGCTGTCAAGCTTGGTGGTGGTCTGCACACTGCATGGAGTGGCAGTGGCCACTACCATTGCCACTCCGTTGCCACTACTGTTGCCACTACCGTGGCCAAACGGTAGTGCAGACCGGGAGTGGCTTGCATGAAACGGTAGTGCAGACCACCGGTCTGCACTACCGTTTCATGCAAGCCACTCCCATTCTGTTAGGGTAGCAACTGCCACACCAAGTAGGTCATCCCCAAACCTTATGTTAAGGGTAGTTACTGCCGCTCTGTACAGGTTTCCCCAAACCTTATGAAAAGGGCAGTAACTGCCTCTCCGTGTCAGTCTCCCCCAAGCCTTATGTTAAGGGTATTAATATTTACAATCAAAACCAAGAAACTGTCAAACCCATAATAAAATTACAGGTAGCAACATTTTTACTGTTCTAAATGAATTATAAAGCTATGAGATATTCACTAGCAAAATTAATCTAATTACTGCCACTTTGTGATATAATTACAGATTATTTTCAATAACTGGTTCCTTTGCTACCAAGATATCGACAAGGTAATATAGAACTACCAGTTTTATCCCAATATGTTCATGTACTGTCTTTAAATAACTTTCAATATATAAAAATTAAAGCTTTGCCACACACCTATTGCCTGTAATATTTGCAAGCACCAAGAATATAGAACACATGCAGCAAATCAGCATTTCCGTAAAGACTGGTATCACTGATTTTCCACTGCATCAGTAGGTGGTATCACTGAACATTCCCAGTTATGTACTTGAGGGAATCCACTTGTTAAATTATTTTGTGAAAATGGAGAATGTCTGAACAAGTACACCAGAGTTGGTGGGAGCTTCTCGATAAAAAAAAAAAAAAATAAATAAAAAAAAAAAAAATAAAAAAAAAAAAAAAAAAAAATATATATATATATATATATATATATATATATATATATATATATATATATATATTAATATGCCACAGGCCATTTCTTTCCTTTTTTTCTATTCTACATGCTTAAACAATTTAAAAGTAGGGATTGGAGACAGCAGTGGACACATTTCATTTTCAATTAGATAGCTGAACAGAAGAACATTTTTTTTTAATATTCATAGCTCTCTTTTATAATGTCCTTATGTTCATTGGAAAATCTATGAAGCAATCCATAATTCATGTATTCTGTTCCAACAAATTTGAACGATTATCTTGAAATGATCTATATGCAGGATCTCTGATTGCTAGGTAAAGACTAAAAGCCTGTGAATAAAATAAAACATAGTATTTCTGAAGAAAGTCTATAATCAAATCTGAAAACAGCACTAAAAAAGAATAAAGAATTTGTATGCTTATACTGTTCTTAAGTTCATAAAAGCTAAATTTGTTCTGAAATGTGGGCTATAACATAATTAGATTTTGTTTGCTGATTAATATTATTGGACATTATTACATATGTTTTTAAGTTGTTTGAATAGATATAAATGTGATATTGCAAAAATAAAGGTACAGTTTTAGTCATTAAAAAAAATTATTTTTTTAAGTTTTGGCCATTCTAAGGCAACTAGCCTCACTAAAGTTTTTCTTTCATATTTTACTATGATTGTCCCCAAAGGTGCTACCTCTTTTTTATCCATCTTTTCATTTTTGTAACAATTATGTTTATACATTATCAGAAATGTTAATAAAGACTAGATCTGTACATGGGCCTATTGATCCTTTTTCACACTTTTCAACCAGGGCTGAAGCAATATAGCAATTATTCAATTCATCCGTCTGTCCAACTGCCTGGGAGCACAATAACTTCAACTAAAATTCACAGATCAGGTCCTAATTTGTGGTGGGAAGGGAATTGAGTATGGACCTGTCACCTCTCTATTGAAAATTCCCTCAATTCGATAAGGGTGAAATCATTTTCAGTAGGGTCAAATTTGAAATGCAGCAGAAAATTCATGCAAAAGAATGGTTTCAACTTCCTTGCTTGTTTTGAATTGCAGATTTTTATTCATCCATTTCTTTATTTTCAAACACTTTGCATTTTGGCTTTTATGTGTGGCCTTAATTACTAAACCCAAAAAAGCCAGCATAAAGTAATTTAATTTAATAAGCAAACATACATAAATAATAGCACACAGCAAAGTAGCAGGTTATATATCTAGTCTGTAATGCTACATATATACAGCACTGATAAAGACATCAATTGAAGATTTTCTATTATATCCTAATTGTTTTCCATGTACACATAACACATGAATATTTAAATCTATGTAATGCATGTTTTTGCAAGGTATTTTTTCATGTACTTTCTGTGCTTTCAAGTTTGTACACATCTGACAAATTTAGTCTGGGCTGTCAGTGAAGAGGAAGGTCATAAAGTCTATGAGAGTGATATTCAAAGGGTTTTCCTGAGTAACTTTATGAATTATGCAGACAAAATTCGAGACTTGAATGTCTCCTCCCCTAACCCCCACCTAATTTGTCTGAGTAACTCATTACCCAGAGCAAAGTTTAGTCAAATAGAAAGAGGTTGTGCTGGAGGCATTCTGGTGGTATGTTTACGTTTTAGCCAGTGAGCGCTGATATTCAACACTATCTGGTTAAAGATAGCCAGGTAAGTCTGGTTGAAAAGCCACTTTTCCTATGATAACTTTATCCATATAACTTTAATTGGGAATATTCTGAGGATGTAGAGAGGCAAGATTTCATTTTGGTTCTTTTTCTTTTCATTTCTAGGTGTTTTTCTTTTCGGATTTGCTTTGTGTAATGTTTATTTTGATTTGATTCATTTGCCAAACCAAAATAATCATTATGTTTAAAAAAAAACAAACAGACAGAAACAGCCCTTCCCCAAGTCCCCTGCCAACAGGGCCAGTGCAAGGATATTAGGCACCCTAGATGAACATTACAGCCTTGTGCCCCCCACCCCACCCCCACACCAGTCACACCATTCCCACACACACAATTAAAACATTTTGCATTTATAATATCTTACATGAAAAAGGGCAGTCTTCTGAAGCAAAATATTACTTACTTGCACTGTTCTGGTGCCAACCCGAAAACCCTACAAAAACGATATTAGAGACCCATATGATATTAGGTATATTGTAATGCATATTGGGTGTGGGAAAGGCTCAAAGAAAGTCGTGAGTAAATTGCATTAATTACAATGTAATATACTCCCATACCAAAACAGCACTAACTGTCTGTGGTAAAACAGTAACAATTCTACCTATGAAAAATCAACACTGCAGACATCAGCGCATGTCCTAGAAGGAAACAGAACAAGCCAGGCTGCTATAGATCACTATACAGAAACTACAAGCTAGTGGAATATTTCATCTCGGATTGATATACAGAACATAGACAGACCCTCACCAAATACAGAAGAGACCATAAAGTATAAATAGAAATGCACAGACAAAAAAACCAAAAAACTGGAAACCGCAACAAGCCAAACCCTATATGCAGTACCTCAAAGGAAAAAAAAAACAAAACTGAAACATCATTTCTCATAGAACATCAAACAAAATCAAGAAATATAAAACATGTCATAATAGTAAAGCTATACTAATGAAAAGAATAAATATTTTAAAACAGGTGACAAATAATACATCCAATAATGAAAAATCATATTCAAGTTTTTTAAAACTTTCTCAAACAACAATAAAATATTTCAAATCAGCAGATATATCAAATAACACCCAATAATTAAAACTAACAAGGATTTAAAAATCAGATTAGGGGGAAAAGGGGTGGCAATTAAAAGGGGTGGGGATGTCACTGTGAACAGATTTTCTCCTTTCTCTCTCACACATATACCCACACAAATGCATGCACTGGTTCACTGTCACACTCACATGCTGTCTCTCACAGGCACACAGGTTCTCTCTCAGTTGCACACGGACACACACATGCTATCTCTCACCCACACACATGTACTCAGTCACACACGCACAGACATATGCTCTCATACACACCACATAAATGCTTTCAATCACACATATAAATGCTGTTTCCACACATGCTTTTAGTCTCACACACATGCACATGCTCTTTCACGCACTCAAATATGCTTTCAATCACACGCACACGCACATTCTTTCCCAGCTCACTCTCCCCACCCCTATGAAGCACATAAGGCAGAAACAACTTCTTTCTTCAACTCCCACAACCCAAAAAACAAGAAAATCCCGTGGGCCACAGGTTCGAATCCCAACCTCGTCGCCTTTTGTTGTAGGTTCATTCAGGGTCTGCTAGTATTTGTATTTGTCCTGTGGTCTGAACTGACTAAGAAAAATGACAAGACTCACTGGGGTCAATTTTAAGACCCGCACATGGATGCACAGATTTTATAACATGCACATGTCGGTGTGAATATGTTATAAAATATGGGTTCCGCTGGAGCTTCATGTCCGCTAGCACATGTACGGGCAGGTGGCCTACTCCGTGCGCAGGGGGGGGTGAATTTTAGAAATATATGTGCGGCGATGCAATCAGGCTCCCCCAATTACCTCCCAGCCTGCTCCTTATTTGGAGCAGACTGGAAGGGAACTTTCCTACCCCTCTTTCTTCCTCCCTCTTCCCCTCTCCTCCCCGCTCCCTAAACCTACCCTAACTATTCCCAAATTTCTTAGTTTGCTACTTACTGCTCCTCTAGAGCAGAAGTAATCTTCGCGCACCGGCCAGCTGCCAGCGCCCGCTTCCCCAGTACAGCATTGAATCGTGTTGTCCCAGCTCACCCCATACCCAGCCCCTCCCTGTCCAGACTATGCCCCCTGCTGCACCCCTTTTGGGAGGCCCAGCACTTCCGTGCCTAACGGGGGTTGCATGAGTGGCCTGGCCCTTCCGAAAATGCGAGCCTGTGCATACATGGACCAGCCATGTGCATAACCCCCAACTTTTACATGGGCACATTTTAAAATTGAACCAACTATGTCTTTTTGGGAAATAATGAAATTCTATATTTTGCTGTATAATATATGTATAAACAAAAGTAGTGCTTTTGAGAATAATAGTGAAAATACAACAAACAAATTATAATATATACGCAACTGGTGTTTATGAGAACACCTAACACAAAGTGACAAAACACAATATATATAATATATCAGTAATGCAAACGTAATTTCCCTAACTAATAAGGTATAATTTTATACAAAGCCTAGTGGAAATTTTCACCTTTATCTGTGGTGCATATCCTTACTCCCAGATGGGTGAATCAGCAAAGTGAGTTCTCTTTTTGGAGACAATATCAGCGCTGGAGATCCCCCAACCTTGGTACTCAGCAGGGAATCTTCCTGGGGTATGATGGGCTGGGGTTTTATAACTCTTGGGACTACACATGCACAGTGTTGCATTCGTCGGTCTCAGACAGCTTGAACTCTGTGCCTCACCTTTCTCTCTGCTCTCCCCGCTAGCCTTGGGAAGATGGCTACCACCACGTCTGCATGCCGCTCTCTCCGGCGTCCCCGGAACGGCGATGGCAAGGCAATTCGCCATGTTTCTCCTGAGGGCCTCCAAGGGTGCATGCACACATGCCACACACATCTTTATCCACGTTATGGCGGGAACCTCGAGGGCAGTCCCCACGAGTGGCATCACGCCATCTGGGTATTTAGCCTGCGCTTCATTTGCTAACAAATCGAGTTAGCAAGGATTGGACTTGTCCGGTCTAAGCTACTCTGCCGCTTCCCTGCTGCCGCTGGAAGCTCTCTCTGCCCTTCGGGGTAATTCTCTAACCTGGGTACCTGCTCCTCGGGGGCCCTTTGATTTCTTTCAGGTGCCTATCAGGGATCAGGTACTTGCTCCTTGAGGGCCTCGGTGCCTGTATTCAACTACTTCTGCCTGCTGGGATCTCCATCTATACAGCTACCAACTTAGTGAGTAATCTACATTGTCAGTCTGTCTCATCTACAGATCAGCACTGGGAACCTGCATCCTGCACTCCCTATACCATCATTGCGAGATGGGTCTCCTCTGCCGAGGGCCCCTGGACTGCTACCTCTGGATCACCTCACTACTGCCACCTCTGGTGGTATCATTCTGCTGTATAATAAAAGACAAATCTCTGTGTTTGCGTGTCTGGAGTCTAGCCTAGTACTGTGGTTCCTCACGGGGCTCCTCCCCGTGGGAGTGGTCATCACCACAGTACCCAAGAATCCACTCCAACACCTCAAAATCATAACACTCAGATGGGATCTTTGTTCTCTTCTTCTGAAAAATTGCCAAGCTCAGAAATTTTACTGTGTATGTACTTTTCTGATCACCATATTGTCTGCCCTGGGTAGTTGCCACAGGTGACCTTGACTAGGCCAGTGAAAGGGAAGAGTATCTGTGGGTAAAAAAGGTGGGGGAACTGTGTGTCCAGGCTACTTCTAGCAAAGAGAGTGAAGAGAGGGAGAAAGAAAAGAGCAGGGGGCCTACCGACAGCTCACAAGCTTGTGTGTTTTCTTTTGCTATGCAGTACTCCCTATTAGCTATGTGCTGGCCTGGTATACAGAAATTGAGTCTAAACTGTACTTTCTGTAACAACAAGATGGACAAAGGTGGGGGCTGGGGAAATCACACAAAGCAAGAACTGCCTCACAGTGACACAAAACTATATGCAATCATTATAAAAGCTGACAGTATTTTCTCTCAAAAAAGACAGAAACTTATTATACACTAATACAGCAATCTTTGTAACCTTTGCAGAATTACCATAAAGGGAAAATCTCCACTGTACACAGCACATCCTAAAATAACAACAAATACACTTTTGAGGCACACAGAGACCATAGTAGAAGCAAATAATTGTATGGAATACTTTTACACACAAAATCTAAACTTTCTCAGCTGGACAGTATAAGATAATCATTAAGACCATCATACCTAGGCATGTATTGCTGTAATAATCTAAACAGCTACTCTTTGCTATGTTATAATCTTAACCCTAAAATCTATTAGTATCTTTTTTATTTTAGTAGTTTTATGATCGCAAAACAATTGGTCTTGTAATTCTGTACATTCTGCACTTATCTCAAATATCTGTTATGATCTGCTATGCTGATGGGTGGAGCAAGCAGATGGGAGTAGCAATCTGTTATGAACTGCTCCTGTGGAAGGAGGAGTTAGCTATCTGTTATGAATCGTTCCTCCAGAGGGGAGGAGTTAGCAATCTGTTGAATACGTCTCCTGTGAAGGAGGAGTTAGCAAACTGTTATGCTTCGTGGGCAGAGTAAGCAATCTGTAATGGATCTGCTAGGAAGTAGCCATCTGATATGCTCAGCTCCTGTAGAGGGAGTAGATAACAATCTGTTACCAGCGGAGTGCTTGGAGAGGGCACTCAGCTGTAGTAGAATTTAGAATGGTGGATCCTTGGGCTGATGGCAGATGACAGCGCCCCCAGGAGGATATCCTGAGAGGGACCACCGGCTAGGCTTGGGTATGGAGACAGACACAGATAATTATTTTATTAGATAGGTTAGTAGAACCACCAGAGGTGGCAGTAGAGAGCTGATATGCCCAGCAGGACTGAAGTCCCTCAGGTACTGGAACCACAATCCCAGGGTTGCTGAGCTGTAGAGAAACTATAGATAGTGAGTAGACAGGGTATGTTGTATACATAGCCAGTACTTAGATGATAACTCACATAAGGTCTTGAGGAAGCTCAGTAGCTGGAAAGGGTTAGGCCCTCAAGCAGCGAGTACCTGGTTCCAGGGAAAGGTCTGAGAGAACAATGGTAACTCACAATTGTCTGTATCTGTAATGGCTTCCAGGCAGTAGAGAATCTTCAGTATATTCAGGACATGGACCCTCGAGGAGCGAGTACCGGTTCCTATCTGCAATCTGAAATAGTAATTCACAAATGTCTGTATCTGAGATAGCTTCTAGGCAATAGAGAATCTTCAGAGTGTTTAGGAACATGGGCCCTCGAGGAACGAGTACCGGTTCCTATATGCAATCTGAAATAGTAACTCACAAATGTCTGTACATGCGATAGCTTCTAGACAGTAGAGAATCTTCAGTGTTTAGGAACATGGGCCCTCGAGGATCGAGTACCGGTTCCTATCTGTAATCTGAAATAGTAACTCACAATGTCTGTATCTGTGATCGCTTCCAGTCAATAGAGCTTCTTCAGAGGGTTTAGGAACATGGGCCCTCGAGGAGCGAGTACCGGTTCCTATCTGCAATCTGAAATAAAGAAAAGAGAGCGAGGCCCTCGAGGAGCGGGTACTCCTGGTAAGTCCGAGGAGGCAGAGTAGTGTAGAGAGAAGTGGGTCCAGATGATTCCCCGCAATCAATCCTTGCTAACTCAAATCGTTAGCGAATACTGAGACCTTTTATATTAGAAGCGGATGACGTCATCTCGGGGGACACCCTTGAGCTTTGCACCCTTGCTGGTACATCAATGGGAGCGCGCGCACCCTACGTCATCAGGAACATGGCGGATCCGCAGTGTCGTGCCGGTCCGGGGATGCCGGAAGGAGACAGCATGAAGACGCTGCGGCAGCAAACATCCATCAGACCCGGAGGGAGTCGCCACAGAGGTAGAGAGGGTGGAGTGAGGGCATCGAGCAGCGACGGATGCAACAGTACCCCCCTTCAAAGGGCAATCTCCTCTTCGGGTACCAAGTTTTGGTTTCAAAAGATGCGCGAGGTGAAACTGATGAAGCACCTCTTTATCCAAGATATTGATCTGAGGTTCCCAAGTGATCAAATCGGGGCCGAAGCCTTCCCAAATCAGAAGGTATTCAAAATTCTTGCCTCTGTTATGAACATCTAGAATCTCTTTGATCTTAATTTCTATGTCGTCTTCTGCATAGATGACAGGTGGATCATGAGATGTGGAAGAATCTTGTAGAGTGTTATTGATGATATCAGCAGCAATGGGTGGAGCTGCTGTGGACATCACTGAGGAATTCAGTGGAAGTGGTGAAATAGAAAAAAGTCCAAAGTACACTTCTCAAGATGACTCTCCAGTAGATGTTGCTGAATGAGAGATGGTAGTATTTAGCAGCAATCTTTAACTGCTATAGACGCCACTGAAACTTCAATGGAAGTAGCGATGTTAGGGTACGTCCAACCCCACTTCTAAAGGTAACTCTTCAGTAAACAACAGAATGAGGTGTAGAATTCAGCAGCAATAGTGATGTCATTGACCCTTCAGTGGAAGTGGCAAAGTTAGAGTACGTCCAACCCACTTCTAAAGGTAACTCTTCAGTAAGCAACGGAATAAAGTGTAGAATTCAGCAGCAATAGCTCAGCTGCTATGACGTCAGTGAACCTCAGCAAAAGTGGCCATGTTGGTGTACTTCCAACCCCACCACTAAGGGAAATTTATTCAATCATGTAAGAACATATGAAAATGCCATACTGGGTCAGACCAAGGGTCCACAGCAATAACTCAGCTGTTAAGATGTCACTGAACCTTCAATGAAAGTGGCAATGTTGGGGTGCGTCCAACCCACTTCTAAGGTAATTCTTGAGTAGCATAACTGAATGAGGTGTTGAACTCAGCAGCAATGACTTAGCTGCAAAAACATCACTGAACCTTTAGTGGAAGTGGCGATGTTGGGGTGCATCCAACCCCACTTCTAAGGATACTTCTTCAGTAATGTAACCAGATGAAGTGTTGAATTCTGCAGCAATAGCTTAGCTGCTATGGACGTCAGTGAACTTCAACAGAAGTGGCAAAGTTGGGGTACGTCCAAAACCCACTTCTGGAAAACTCTTCCGAAGATGAACTGGAAGAGAGGTGGTGACAGTACCAGCAATACCACCAAGCTGGTAGCTGAATGGCTGTGGACGTCATTAAGATCCTCAAGAGAAGTGGTGATGTAAAGGAACATCCAAATCCCACTTCAAGTTGTGATGCAATAATGGATCTTCTAATTTGACGAAGGAACTCCTCAGGTCTTCCACAAGACGTCTGAGAATAAGGTTGCCTCCTGCCCCTGAGTCCAACAGGGCAGGGGTCCGAATTGTTGCTGGTTCAGAGGTCACAGAGACTGAACGAGAGAGCGGAGGAGATAATGCAGTATGGCTCAAGAACAGTCCTCCCATGGGACTTAGGCCCATCTGTTTCCCGGACGAATGGGGCATGTAGAGACATCAAGGCCGGACTGACCACAGTACATGCACAGGCCTCGTTTCTTCCAAAATCTTCTCTCCTTTGAGGTCAAGTGACCATGACCAAGTTGTATAGGTTCATCTTTATCAACAGCAGGAATTTCTGGACCCATCCGAGGTGCAGGGGTACTGGCCTGTTTCAACCCAGTTAACACCTTAGGCCGGAGTTCCTTCACCTTGTCTCGGAGCTGACAATCAATCCGAGTAGCTATCAATTCTTCCAGCGAGTCAGGTGTCTGGCGAGCGGCCAGCTCGTCTTTCAAGCGGGTATCCAGGCCTCTGTAGAAGAGAGTCTTGAGACATCTGGTGTCCCAGTGAAGTTCCGCTAAAAGAGTCTTGAATTCTATGGCAAATTCAGCTATTGATCTGTTTCCTTGCTTCAAGTCCACTAAAGCAAACCCGGCAACAGACATACAAGCAGGGTCATCAAAAACGGATTTAAACAATTGCCTAATTGGGGGCATGTGTACACATACTTTTAAGTTTTAATTGTCACAAATAGAAAATATATTTATTTTATTTTCGAAACTATGTGAAAATATGTGAAAATGTTTTCCCTGCTCCATCTCCACTCCCAGAAATGCCTCTTTCAATTTCCAGGTTAATTTTCAAAGAGCCCAATTATATATGTAAACTGCATTTTATGAGCATAAATGCTTTAGAAAATTGTCTATCCCCCTCCCCAAATAAAATATAAAATTTGTACTTTAGCTCATAGTACTATTATCTTAATTTTGAAATTAAATGAAAAGTTATCTATTGGTACAATTCTCACTGTCATTTTACATTTCCCAGGCTCACCTTTTAAACAAAATCATGCCTGATATGACAGATGTGAGTGAGTAACCCAGCAAGTGAGAAAGTTATACAGGTAACTTTACTCAGATAAGTTTACTCTATACTCAGCGGAACATATTCAGACAAGAGTTCTGCTGAATATACCAAAATAAAGCTAGTGCTGAATATCAGCGCTGCCTGGACAACGTGAAAGCGCGCCTAGGGAATGCACCTAGGAACAATATGCATGCAAATTGCTAGTTCAGTGTATTATTTCCTGGCCTGTAAACTTGGATCAATTTAGGTAGAGTAATGGGCTATTTTGCATGCAAAAAACAAGTAAGTCAACTCTGTACTCTAGAAATAGAATAACATGACTTGAGTCAAATTTGCAAGCTGCGTTATTTGATGGAAAGATAATTATACTTACAAAGGTGTTATCAATTTTCTTCCAAGAGCATCTAAATATTAACACATGTTCTAATACTCTCAAGATCTTCAGTTAAAGGGGACACTGGGCCCCAGAATAGGCCACCCCAGACCCAAGTAAAATCATCCCTGGCAGTTTAGTGGGATCCCCTCTCCCAGCCCCCCACTTGTGCCCTTGAGTGGATTAAAATAAAAATTTAAGTAAAGGTTCCCCATCTTCATTCCCAATAAAGATGCCCCACCTATGTGCCCCCAACCACACCCAAAGAAAACCTGCCCTACTCCCAAGTGTACTTTCAATCTTTGGTGGTCTAATGAGGGCAGAAGCACCCTACCTGCTTCCTCCTCTACCACATTCATTGTACTAGTCTACTTCAAGTACACATTCATCCCTCTCTCTCGAGGCTCAGCTGGATTTTTTGTTTGCTTTTTTCAGTTATTTATTTATTTATTTATTTTTATTTTTTATATACCGATGTTCCTGTATAATATACATATCACACTGGTTTACAAGGAACTAAAACTGTCGCCTCGGGGGCGGAATACATTGAAACCTAATAACAATAAGTAACATTAAAGATACATAAAAAGGCATAATATAACTGAGATATATATATATAACTACATTGAACATATGTTCAGGGGAGATGGGGCCTGAGGATTATAATGTCATTGTAGCAAGGCCTGGGACAGAAAGAAGGAGCAAGTACATTATCAAGCACTTGGGCTTGCAATGAGCCCAAGGTTTTGTGTTAGCACCATATTTGCTCCCTTTGGAAGGCAGAGCTCCTCTATTTGCCTTGAGAGATTGAATACAACATCCAAGCTGTTAGGTTGAGGTATGGAAGGCTTGGATAATAGACCGTTCTTTCACTCTGAGTAAACTTAAGTGTCCATCTTCAGATATATGGGGAGAATGTTGGAAAGATACATGAGATATGCAAAGCAAGTCTGAGCCCACTGAAGTTGTTAAGAATCAAACAAGCATAGTTTTGCAGCAGCTTTTGCTGTGTTCCAGCAATAAGCAATATTGGTGGAAAAGTGCATAAGGCTTGTCTCCCGATTAGAAGGAAAGCGTCCTGAGGCAGTCAGATCAGTGGGTAGACTTGCAGAAAATTGATCTAGTTTTTTGTTCTGCTCCAATGCAAATAAGTCAATTGATAGCAGATTGCATAAATCAACCAGTTCACCGACTGCTGGTTACTGGGCTATATGGTTAATACAGTTGTTACATTTAAAGTTATTTGTGCAAATATACCCTAATTACTTTAGACCTGCTCTGCACCATGACCAGACTTACCCAGCTAAAATCTGGGTATTTATTTATTTTATTTAAGAGTTTTTATATACCGTCATTAAGTTATTTACCATCATAATGGTTTACAATGTGGCACCTATATCAAAGAAAAATATAGCTCATAAATTACATGGATGGTGCCATTACTATTCGGTAACAAACAGGAGTTTATATCTAAAGACATCTACTTGGGGGGTTGAGTGTTTCATAGAAATTCATTCTGATGGTTTACTACAGTTAAAAGTAGGGTGAACTAATTCCATTAGGAGCTGGAAATTAGGCGTTGGGTGCTTTATGCCGCTTATCCTTATTTAATTGCCTGCGTCATTCTCTTTCTTGAAGGCTTGTTTGAAAAGTCAGGTTTTGAGCTGTGTTTTGAAAAGTTTATGATTGCTCTGGAGTCTAAGGTCAAGGGGCATGGAGTTCCATAATATGGGACCGGCTAGAGACAATGCACATTCCCTAACTTGGGTAAGTCTCGCTGTTTTCACAGATGGAATGGGTAGAAGTGCTCTGTTTGCTGATCTTAAATTTCTGTGTGGGACGTGTACTCTAAGTGCTGTGTTCAGCCATTCTGCTTTTTCATCATGGATAAGTTTGTGTATTAAGCACAGTGGTTTGAACTGAATTCTTTGTTCTATGGGAGGCCAATGTAGAGTGGCAAGTGTATCTGTTATGTGATCTCTTTTGCTTTTTCCAGTGAGAATTCTAGCTGCAGCATTTTGTAAAATTTGCAGTGGTCTTACTGTAGTGTTGGGTAGGCCTAGTAGCAAAGCATTACAATAGCACTTAATATTGGCTCTACCTGGCTAAGTTTAAACCAGGCCTCCAGGAGGCAGAAATACTGCCTCTTTTTTGTCTAAGTAAGTTTGAGCAGGTAATGACTTACTCATTCGGTGGTAGGAGGGGGAGTTCAAAACCTTAGAAGTACTGGGCACAGGAGCAAAAATACACTCAATCATGTGTGCAAGGACACGTGTACCATTTAAAATATCCCTACCATGTGTGTTGGAGGTTTTAAGTGCATACAAGTAATGAGAGAGAAAGAGAGAGACAATTTGACACTCTAAATATCTCCCACTGTAAGAGAGGCATTTTCAACCTAGGCTGGGTTTGGGGGGAAGACAGTATTACTTTGGTCTGCCTAGGGTGCAAGGGTCTGTCCCCTTCTAAAACACACTGTGAGCTGAAAGTGCCCCTCTTACAGTGGGAGATATATAGAGTATCATATTGTCTCTCTCTCTCATGTTCAGGATCCCTATGGCCTTCAAATCTTCAGACTTGCACCTCATCAATACCAGTAGTAAAGTTATTGTTGCGTCCGTCGCTGCTCGACACCCTCACTCCGCTCTCCTTACCACTGTGGCGACTCCCTCCGGGCCTGATGGATGGTTTGCTGCCGCGGCGTCTTCTTGCCGTCTTCCTCCAGCGTCCCCGGAGCGGCACGACGCTGTGGATATGCCATGTTCCTGATGACGTAGGGCGCGCGCGCGCACGCTCTGAATGATGTACCAGCAAGGGTGCAAATCTCAAGGGCATCCCCCTGAACTGACGTCATCCGCTTCCAATATAAAAGGTCTCAGAAATTGCTAACGGATTGAGTTAGCAAAAGGTTTCGTTACCTAAGCTACTCTGCCTCCTCGGACTTACCAGGGGTACCCGTTCCTCGGGGGCCTCACTCTCTTTTCTCTATTTCAGATTGCCGATAGGAACCGGTACTCGCTCCTCGAGGGCCCATGTTCCTGAACACTCTGAAGATTCTCTACTGCCTGGAAGCTATCACAGATACAGAAATTGTGAGTTACCATCGCTCTCGCAGAGCTTTCCCTGGAACCAGGTACTCACTCCTCGAGGACCTAACCCTTTCCAGCTACTGAGCTTTCTAAAGACCTTATGTGAGATCTGTTATCCAGTTCTGGCTATGAACACAGTATACCTGTCTACTCACTATCTATAGTTTCTCTACAGCTCAGCTACCCTGGGATAGTGGTTCCAGTATCTGAGGGACTTCAGACCTGCCGGGCGTAGCAGCTCACTACTGCCACCTCTGCTGGTTCTACTACCTGTCTAATAAAATAATTCTGTGTCTGTCTCCATACTCAAGCCTAGCTGATGGTCCCTCTCAGGATATCCTCCTGGGGGTGCTGTCATCTGCCATCGGCCCAAGGGTTCACCTATCTACATAGGTGAGTGTCCTCTCCAAGCACTCCGCTGGTAACAGATGACTACTCCTTTCCTACCAGGAGTCTTCAGCAACAGATTCATAACAGCTTGCTAACTCTACCTCCTTCTGGAGCTAGTACACAACAGATTGCTACTCCTAGCTCTACACGGAGCTTTCCTAACAAGATTGCTAACTCCTCCCCTTCATAGGAGTTTAACCAAAACAGAGTGCTAGCTCCTCCCTCCTATCCGGCATCAGATCTACTACAGTTATGTATGTGCTTGCAAAATTCAGGGGTTACTCTCATACATCTTGGCCCCACCCCTTTTCTGCATCCTTATTCTTGACACGGGTACTTCCAGGCTTCTTAACATTCTCTTTGCTTGTGTGCGGCCCACATAAGCGTATATGGGGCCATTTTTGTGCAATCAACACTTTTAAAATCTATGTGTCCAACTAAGTCCCAGACTTAGCCAAACAAACATGTTGAATACTGACCTCAAGAAGTACAAGATACAAGTCAAGCTGCTCAGATGTTTTTTACCATTTCCCACGTTTCTTTGTTTTCTTTCAGTCTTCTTTCTTGTGGTCAAGTTTTTCAGTGTTGTCAGGGTTGCAGCTAGGTTTGTGCATGGGAGGGGGAGAATCGGCATTAGGAGGACACCTGGAGGCTGCATTTATTTACAGAATCTGATTGGGGAAGCTCCTCAGGCTGATAGGCCCGGAACGTTATTGTCATCTTTTGGGGGAATTGAAGGGCATTGCAAGGAAGTTGGGGAAAGGGTTTTGGGGTGCTATGGCCCTCATTAATTTTAGTGAATGTGATGGATTGAGCCTTAAGGCCCGCAAGGGTTTTCTATAGAAAAGGAGAAAAATGATGGCAGAAAAAAAGACCATACATACTAACTAGCTTGCTCATCCACACCAACTAATTCATCTTTACAGTACCTACCACTCCCACAGAGATACCCTGTATTTATCCCACGCTTTCTTGAATTCTGCCACTGAACCAGATATGATTCAATACATGTAGTTAAGCTTGAAATTATCTAGGAATGCATATGTGGATAAATTTAAACTTAACCAGGTACGTTCAAACGAAGTTAGGTTTGGAAGTTATCGAGATAATGTTACATGGATAACTTTAGGCAGTTATATCATATGCAGTGGGATGTTTATCTCACTGAAAATCCCTAACAACTTATCCGGACAACTTTATTAGATAAGTTGACAATTTGCCACTTTTCTAAATATTGCTTCCTGTGTTATTATTTATTACATTTATCTATTTGGATTTATTACCCTCCTTTTTGAATAAAGGAATTTACCCAAGATGAGAGGCAACAAATTAGAAAGCAACAACATGTTAGAAAGCATCATAGCAGAATTATCAATGGTGCTAAACAACCGATTTCATAAGGATTTACATTTTTTCCATTATTATTTATCTGTCAATGCTTGTAGGGAGCTACTAATGCATTTCATTCCACAGGCAAAGCATCTAAACCAAAGTCAGCACTCTTGACTTGTACAAACTAGAGACTTGATTAAAGAGGCTGTACTTACAAGTACCTGACATCCTTTTCACAGGTTTATTTTGACATTAACATCTAATCAACAGGCTGGTGATTGAACAAGCTGAACTGATTTTTCACCCGAAAAAACCCCATTATATTATAAGGATGTAAAAGTACACTGATTGAGACTGCAGAAATATATAATTAAGCTAACTACGGTACCTACTTAAAATATATTTTTAAAAAGTGCAGTTATTTTATGTTTGACATTGCAAATTTTGAACACTTTGGGCCCAGTTTTGTACACTATTAAACATTGCATGTGCTTGTAATAAGTCTTTTCTAAAAAGTTTTATAGTTTTAATGTAAGCAATGTTAATTTGCATATTCAAAAGTACAAGCCCTGAAGCTTGGTCCCTATATTTAATTCTGATATAAATTGTCATGATTAATTAATTATACCTATTTTTATTGGTATATTCTTATAGTGGGTTATGGATTCAGTTCTTATTGTAAGGTTACAAAAGGACAGCATATCATTTGGTTTTTTTCCTGGATTTCATTTGTACAGATACCATTATACAAATGATGTCTCTCAACTGTATTGTTGTAAATACGATATTATTATACTGCTGTTTAGACAGCCTGCTTTAATTTATAGCAGAAAGAAAGCAGCATGCATTATCTGGATCCAGTTACACGTTTTAAAATTCACATGTTGTTCTACCACTTGCTCATCATTCTTGAAGCATATCAAGTTATACTTCATTCTCAAATCATGCAAAATTATGCACACTACAAGTGAACATAAATGCAAACACTTGTCATTTGCAGAAGGTAACAGTTTATCATCATTGTTTTCTTATTCTTGCCTCTGTGTTTCATAATTTTTCAGTTTTGAAGATTTCAGTGGGATCTTTGGCAATGTTGTAATAGTTGATTATTGTTTCCTATATAAATTACGTTCATTATGATCCTACATTTATGAAACTAGTGGCCTGATGCACTTTAGGATTTCTCCCATTTTGGGCCTGATATACAAAGGCTTTTTTTTTCCCCCCCAATCTCTATCTATTGGAGAAGGCTTACTTCAGCTGACCTTAAAAGTGCTTTACAATATAACATATACTATAGCTCTGCACAGACTCCACAGCTCAGTTTCAGCCAAATTCAGTAGAAGACCACATAAAAAAAAAAAAAAAAAGCTTGTTAAGGATGATAGAGTGAAAAAGATTGAATGAAAAATAAATTCCTTATCAGTCTGATTCAATCAAGTCTTACTGCTTACAGACTTTTTCCAATGATTCTGGGACTCTTGAATGTGGGGGAGGTAATCTGTATTTAGTGCTGTCACATAAAACGACATATCTATTACAGTTTAGGCGAGCAACAGGTGTTAGGTTCATCAGTGATGTCATTTATGGAAACTCTATATCACATATACTCTTTGAATTGTTTTAGCTACCTGTAAATTAAACAGTGCAATTTAAACATTTATGTTTAGATATGGACTGATCTAAAGTTTGTGGTTCATGATCTGGGACTTGCAGTAACAGAGTCTAATCATCACTTTCTTTGTGTAGCCTACTGTTTGTGATTAGGATGACAGATCAAAGATCATGAAAATTATACCTTTTGAGCCATATAAAAAGGTTAATCACAGTCTAATTGGAAAATTCAACTATTTTCATCCTGTTGGGCTTAAATAATAGATGTGAGGGCAGCTTGCAAAGGGATTCTCCATAGGTAAATTGGTATTTTCCCACACTGAAGGCGTCTTTGAAATCTGCCCTGGCCCTCTGCCGGTAAAAGGACTCACTCTGCACATTCCCACAGGGAAAAGGGGCATTGCTGAGGGCAGGAGGGCCATGGTGGACCAGAACAAGTAAGTAGAGGGATTTCATTTAGAAACCCCTACATTTGCCTTCCAAAAATTACCCATACATTTTTCACCAGCAAAGTCTGTAAGGTAAAAAAAAAAATCCATGGCAAGCCTGGTTCTTTGCAGATTTATAAAGGAAATCTCCACAGGGAGTTTCCCTTAGAAAATCCACTTGCAAGCACTGCAGACAAGGGGCCATCCATAAATTACATCACTCCCCCCCCCCCCTCTTTTGTCCCACTTCATCACAAATCTCCAATCCCACTTTCAACTTAGAACCCCTCTCATCACAAAAGAGGTAAACTGCCTCCCCCCCCATCTGAGGATGACATCATTTATAGACAGACCCCAATATGAAAAATGTTCTTTCCTTGTGGAAGAAAAATAAACACATTTGGAACCTTTCCACTCATACACTAAAGCACTCAAAATTATTTTTTCCATGTAATTGGGCTCATTTTCTTCAATTCTTTGTCTGTGGTAAAAGCTTGATAAATAAGGCTTCCCAAAACAGAAGTGCTATAAGGTAAAATGGTAGATATCATTAACAGTATTGCAAGCAGGGCAGATTATACTAGAAAAGGAGTGTTGCACTCGGGGGTGGACCCCTGTCCTGTTGCAGTACAGGGACTGTCCACAGGGAGCGGAGCACGGAAGGAGTCAGAGGCAGTGTAGAGCTTCACCACTGGAAGCCCGAGGTCACCCCGGGAGGAGCCCGTAGGGACCCGGGCCACTTGGACTTAGGTGGGCCTTGAAGGGTTTCCTGGGAGATTATAAGTCCAGCGTGCCCACAGACACTAGAGGAGCGCTATCGGGTTCGAGGTTGGAAACAGGTTGGAGGAGAGTGAACCAAAATAGAGATGGTAAGGACAAGGCTAGGGACAGAGCCAGAATCAAGCAAGGTCAGATGAGCAAGGTCAAAGTCCAGGAATCAGTCTGAGGAGTGGTCAACGAAGCAAGGGTCAAGATCCAGAGGTCAGGCAAGGTCGAAGAGCAGGCAGAGGTCTTGGGCAGGCAGCAGGCAGGCAGGTCTGGAACAAGCTGAGGTCTTTGGCAGGCAGCAGGCAGGTCAGGAACAAGCTGGGGTCTTTGGCAGGCGGCAGGCAGGTAGGCAGGTCAGGAATAAGCTGAGGTCTTTGGCAGGTGGCAGGCAGGCAGGCAGGCAGGTCAGGAACAAGATGAGGTCTTTGGCAGGCAGAAGTCAGGCAGGTCAGGAACAAGCTGAGGTGTTTACCAGTAAGTTAGTCCGAGGTAAGACCAGGGAGACGAACAACGAACACTGGAATAAGCAGGGCAAGGAAGCAGGTACAAGCAGGAATGGAACTGGAACAGACGGATCCTGGAACAAGACTAGGAACAAGCAGGCAGGAATACAAGCAAGGGCAATCTCAGTGACAAACCGACCCGATTGCCAAGGCAAGGAAGTGAGGCCAGGAACTTCCTTTTAACATGAGTTCAATCAGGGTGCACCGCGGAACTAGGCCCCGCCCTGGAACCTACATCAGGGCGGCTGAACCGCGCATGTGCGCATAGGGGTGTGCCTAGCTGCTGAGATGCCAAGGCCCGGAGTGAGCCCTGGTGTGCAACCGAAGGCCTGGTGACCACCGCCAAAGGACACCGGGGCCTAGCTGGACTTGCAAGGGCCATGAGGGAGACAGGATCGGTACCCGCTGTGTGACTCCGAAGGTGAGCGGTCCCTTGCGCGGGACGACCGCGGGTGGAGCGCGTAACAGGGAGTAATGGAATTCAATATTTAGCTGTAAGATATTCGAGTTACAATCATCCAAAGTTGAAATATTTTAAAACTGACACCCATTATTCAATTTTATGTTTGCTTTGAATTTACAACATGGAAGCATCTACTGGTAGATGAACATTGGTGCACTGATAAATTTGAGGCAAGGCAAGATGGCAATACCAGGAAGAGCACCAAGGACGTCATCTCCTTGGAACACTGTCAATGCAATGCCCTGTAGATATGCCTTGGCAATTTGCTCTTTGGACTTCAAATGGCTAGCTAGCTATATTTAAAGCCATATGCGAGTCAATCCTAGCTGGTGTTACACTGGTGGGCAGCAGGCGTTTCTGGGCAGGCCAAAGTTAGCTGCATAACTTATGCAGCTAACTCTGGTTGCACTGTAGGGCTGTCCTAAAATTGACTGGATATACTTATCTGGCTAACTTTAAGATAGCTGGGGATATTCAGCAGCATGGCCATGGTAACTTAACTAGCTGCTCTGCTCTGCAGCAGACTATCAGCTTCGTAATGTCTTACAATGTGTATATGCTTGTTATTAGGGATGTGAATCGTTTTTTGACGATTATAAAAAATTGTCAGATAATTTTTAAATCGTCAAAAATTGTTAGAGTCGCGATACAATAGAAATTCCCCCGATTTATCGTGAAAAATCGTAAATTGGGGGAGGGCTGGAAAACCGGCACACCAAAACAACCCCTAAACCCACCCCGACCCATAAAACAAATCCCCCACTCTCCCAACCCCCCCCCCCAAATGTTTTAAATTACCTGGTGGTCCAGTGGGGGGGGGTCCCGGCACGATCTCCCGCTCTCGGGCCATCAGTGCTATTTTGGCTGCCACTAATATAAATGGCGCTGATGGCCCGATAAAAAAAACCCCACCCGATCCTTTAAAATTACCCCCTTAGCCTCCCCTACTCTCCCGACCCCCCCCCCCAAACTTTTTACACATATCTGGTGGTCCAGGGGGACCGTGGGCAGCGATCTCCCATTCCCAGGCCATCAGCTGCGCTAAAAAAAAATGGCGCAGATGGCCCTTTGCCCGTACCATGTGACAGAGCAAAGGTAGCGCCAGCGCCATTTTGAATATTGGCAATACGCCCCGAGTACAGGAGATCGTTCCCGGACCCCCGCTGGACCCCCAGGGACTTTTGGCCAACTTGGGGGGGCCTCCTGACCCCCACAAGACTTGCCAAAAGTCCAGCGGGGATCCCGGAGCGACCTCCTGCACTCGGGCCGTATTGCCAGTATTCAAAATGGCGCCGGCGCTACCTTTGCCCTCACTATGTCATAGAGGCCGACGGTCGGCCCCTGTGACATTGTGAGGGTAATTTTAAAGGGTCGGGTGGGGTTTTTTTTTTATCGGCGCGGGCCTCACTAAAAAAAATGAGTGATGTGAATTGGAATCGGAATGTCATAAATGTGATGTGATGTTAGAGATGTGAATTGATCCCAATGCACATCTCTAACGATCAGATTTCCCCCCCCTCCCAGCCGATCCCGATTGTTAAAACGATCGGGCACACGATTCACATCCCTACTTGTTATAATACTGGAATGTAATCTGCTTTGACGTTATAGTACCTGAATGTAATCCACTTTGATGTACACTTTGAAGTGCCAAAAAGTGGAATATAAAAATCTAAATAAATACATATAGTACTACATATTGCTAAATTCCAAGTTATTTTGGTAAAAATAGGCCATAGTGTGGGAACAATCTCTATTCATTGTATTGTTCTTAAGAGACAATTGGTTTCAAGTTATGTTTCAACTTAAGATGGGGTTTTCAGGAACCATTGCCAATTGTACCTAAGTTTGAGGACTTCCTGAAATAAGAATTTAGAGACTTTCATCTATCAGAAGAGAGTCATCAGCATGAGTAATACTAGCAATCTCCTCAGTTTCATACTCATCCCTATCACTGTTTCTGCTCTCTCAATTGTCTCTCAATTATAGTCTCACTATCACTTGAATCCCAGTGATCTTTCTTTTAGCAAAAATGTCACAAGTGATTTTTATGAATACAGACTTTTCTACATTTTTAAGTACTAAAGGAACTTTCAACCATCATGAAACACATTGCTAAAATATTCTTCTAAATCAGACACTATTTTCAAGACATAAAACTTGCCATACTGGGTATGTTTCCAACATGGCCAAGCCAGGTCACATGTACCTAGCAAGATCTTAACGGGTAACAGTTCCAAGCTGCTTATCCCAAGACTAAGCAGTGGATTTCTGCAATTTACCTTAATAATGGACCTTCTCTCCAGGAACTTGTCCAATCCTTTTTTAAACACAAGTATGCTAATAGCTTTCACTACATCATCTAGCAATGAATTCCAGAGCTTAATTATGTGCTGAGTAAAAAAATATTTTCTCTTATTAGTTTTAAATGTATTACCTAGTAACTTCGTTGTGTATCCCCTGGTCTTTGTACTTTTCAAAAGAGAAAACAACTGACTAACGTTTACTAGTTCTATTCCACTCATTATTTTATAGACCTCTATCATATCTCCCCTCAGCCTTCTCTTCTCTAAGCTGAAGAGTCCTAACCTTTTTAGCCTTTTCTCATAGGGGAATCGTTCCATCCCCTTTATCATCTTGGTTGTCCTTCTATGTACCTTTTCTAATTCTGCTATATCTTTCTTGAAATGTGGTGACCAGAACTACAGAAAATACTCAAGATGAGGTCACACCATGGAGCCATGGAGGCATTATGATATTTTCTGTTTTATTCTACATTTTTTACCTAATAATCCCTAGCATTCTATTTGCTTTCTTGGCTGATACTGCATACTGAGCAGAAGATTTTCAACAATGACACCTTGATACTTTTCCTGTGTGGTGACTCATAATGTGGAACCTTGCATTAAGTAGCTATAATTTGGATTACTCTTCCCTAAGTGCATCACTTTGCACTTTTCCACATTAAATTTCATTTGCCATTTGCATGCCCAGTCTCCCAGTTTTGCAATGTCCCTCTTGAAATTTCTTACAATCCTCTTGTGATTTAACAACTTTGAACAATTTTGAGTCATCTGCATTTGATGTGGCCAAGTTAAGAAGCTAAATAGATTGGGGGAACCCGAGAGTACCTGTGATGGGACGAGGAGTTTTCCGATTCCAATGTGGGCACTTGGAGAGACACCTTGCCCCAGATGACCCCGAGGACCTGAAAAGCAAGCGTTCTGCAGTGAGTGAGGGGGAACTGGAGAGTACCTGTGCTGGGATGAGGAGGTTTACGATTCCAACATGGGCACTTGGAGAGACACCTTGCCCCAGAGGACCTGAGGACCTGAAAAGCAGGCATGCTGCAGTGGGAGAGGGGGAACCCGAGAGTACCTGGGCCGGGACGAGGAGGTTTCCGATTCCAATGTGGGTACTTGGAGAGATACCTTGCCCCAGAGGACCCAGAGGACCTGAAAAGCAGGCATGTGCAGTGAGAGAGGGGGAACCCGAGAGTACCTGTGCCAGGACAAGGAGGCTTCTGATTCCAACGTGGGCACTTGGAGAGACATCTTACCCCAGAGGACCCTGAGGACCTGAAAAGCAGGGGTGCTGCAGTGCGCCACCACTGGCATGCCGAAGCCTCATGCCAAAGAGGCACGCCCCTTCTACATTTTTTCCTTCTGGTATTATTATGGGAAGGAAAAGGAAGGGGAAGATAGTTACAACTGCGGCAACATCAAATCCAACTTCAGGTCCAATGGACATACAAGTGGTAAGAGCTAATTCAACACTGTAGGAATTGAGTATGGAATTAGCTAGGATTTCATTATCACCAGAAACGCGTTCTCCACCACCATGCCACAGGCAGCGATGGGTGTTTCTATACTTGATTTGAATGTTTCTCAAAATATCTCAAATGGGATGGGCAATAATGGTACTCAAAACTTTCAATGAATATCAACTTATGTTACTAATGACATTCTTCCAGCTGGGGAGCAAAGGAACTCAGATATTGAGTTTTCATGAGAAGTTACTCCTCATCGTATTCCACAACC
Source organism: Rhinatrema bivittatum (assembly GCF_901001135.1). Taxonomy (NCBI): domain Eukaryota; kingdom Metazoa; phylum Chordata; class Amphibia; order Gymnophiona; family Rhinatrematidae; genus Rhinatrema; species Rhinatrema bivittatum. The sequence goes on along the minus strand of NC_042620.1, from coordinate 66,312,029 downwards.
TGTGATCTTTGATTGTGTAAAGGATGATTCTGTAGTGGAAGCACAAGGAGAACCGATGGAAGTGTCACTTAAGGACATTTGGAGAGTAATTACCAGGATAGATAGTGTTTTAACAAATTCTGTAAAACAGTTATCTTTATATACAGAAAAAGCATCTCTTAAATGTCTAGATCTGGAGAGGAGATCTTTAAGATTGGAAAACGAGGTTAAACTGCAATCTGGGGCAATAGCCAGCTTGCAGCAAACATATGTTTCCTCTATTAAAGATCCATTAATTATTCATCAAAAATATGAAGCTTTGGAAAATTGTTTACAATCTAACAACTATGACTTTTGAATTTCCCGGTAACTGGATTCCTTTCAGAAATTGAGTTATTTAAGAAATATGTAATTAAGAATTTGCAATTTACAAATGACAAAATATTCTTGATTTCAAATTCTTATTCTATGCCTAATAAGAAAAGTATGGTAAATAGAGAGGAGGGGTCTTTTGATGTTTTGACACCTATTAATAGCCCAAATATTTCTTCCTTTTTGCAAAATGAAGAAATACAAATTAGGGCAACTTTTGTGGTCACGTTCGTATTAGAATCAGATAAAAAGATAATCTTCTGTCAATACTTTAAGTATAAGGAGTTAAATTTTTGTGCCAGAAGATACAGATATTCCCAGATGTTTTGAGGGAAACTCAACTGAGACGAACACAGTTTCTATCCTTGAAATCTGGAGTATTAGATATAGGAGCATTTTTTTTGTTTGAAATTTCCTTGCAAATGTGTTATTTCATTTCAGAATAATAAATGTATTTTTCTTGACTCTGTAAATCTTGAGAGGTTTCTTAATGATAAGAGAAATCCTGCGTGAAGGATGTAACATGGTAGTCTCGGCACAGTAAATTTTCTTTATATTTTCAGATATATATTACCTAAGTATCCCCCCATATTTGGGCTTGTGTATGATTATCTTTTGTATCATTGTTGTTTTCCTTATATTGTTATTTCTTTGATAATGATACTTTACCAGTCATCATTGCTATAAGTATGATGTGAAAAGCTTAATAAAGAGTAAATTAAAAAAAAAAAAAGAAGCTAACTAGATTATCTTTTATTCTTTAAGCCAAGTCAATAACAATCAAACCTTTGGCTTATTAAATACATATGTGAAAGAAGAAGTTAAAAATCCTGAGGTCTTATCATTGTTGTGCATCATGATCATCCTCACCAATGTATTTTCATTATACTTGGTGATTTGCATCAATATACAGTTATTATTCATATCTAATCTGGCATAAACAACAGATATTCATGAAATAACCACAAACAAACAAGAATTTATTCATAAGTAAACATGTTCATAAAACAATTTTAAAAATAAAAATTCAACTTTTTTTTTAAGCTCCTTTTCCCAAATGAATCACTGCAGACTTTTTGTCCTGCTCTTAGTATGCAAAGTTTTCTGAGATTGCCTCATGCACCTTAACACATATGCATCTGTCATCACTGTCTTCCCAGAACAGAAAGTAGACTCTATGGAGTGAAATTGGGTTTTGAGTCAGTACTTTAACTGAGTTTACAAAAGTGAGTTTAAAAGTCATGTTGATTGGATTGGTGCCCATGGCTAGTTGATGTGATATGGAATGCAGTTTGTGTTTGTGTTGTAGTTGTCCAGTTCATAGTATGACTCTCCAATATAATGGTGTTATAAACTATTGAAGATTAAGAATGGCTTTGTTGTGTAAGATAAATTAACATCTTTTTCTCATTCCTTGGTTCCCTACTTGTGCTAGTTTGCTTTGTTTAGACAGTTCTAAACCATTAAGGAATCCTATCTTAAGAGGGGTGACGTACAAATTGAAGTTTTATAGCTGTAACAAGCAGATATATATGGTTTGTGAAAAGATTGTTCCTCCTCAATGTGCAGTACTGATATGGAAGCATAGGAATGACAAGGTGTACAGAAGAGATAGTAAGTTATGGTTTTTTTAACATTTATTTTATTCTGCATATGTGAGCTTTTCATTATTACTGCACAACACGATCTTTTGTCTCTACTAATTATGACATCATTTCTTCAACCAGGAATGAATTATATCTATTTTCCTTTCTTTCTTTTTTTCTTTTCTTATTTATTCCTATGGGTCTTTGCCCTGTAAATACTTTGGGAGTATTTAAATGGGGCAGCATAATGATTGCAGTGCGGGCAAGTGTTTTTCACTTCTTGCCCTTAGTTTCTGGTGACAACTAAGCATAAGCTTGCTTAACATATTTTCTTTGCTGAATTGTTGATGCTGATAAGTTCATGAGAGCAAAGGGATAAGATAATAAGAGTCATGTATATGATAAAGAAAGTTGCTAAAATAATATGCAATATACAGAAGGGGCTATGCTAAAAATCCACATAAAGGGAATTCATTTTTGTGCTATTTTATTGACAGAAGATATGATTATTTTTATTTGCCAAAGTTGGCAAGTAAGTTTCTGCTGGAACTGTTTCTAAATCCTGATTTGGGTGATTGACTGAAGCCCAGTGTGAACATCTGTTCAGTTCTGGAAACTAAACATTGTTGCAGATACTTAAAAAGATAATCAACCACAGAAGAAGTTATTAGTTGACTATTAGCACTAATTTAATAAATGTTTATTGTGAATTTGTTTCTGCCTCATTCATGATTCCCGTGTTTAATGGAAATTGAAATAGGAAATATGATATTATTATTTCTTATTCTTGATTTTCAACACTTAAATTTTCAAAACATTATTATTAAGGAATGCTGCTTTAGTTATACAGCATTAAAAATATTTTCTTATATTTTAGCCATTCACAAAGACTCCTAAGTTGAAGCAGTAGAGGTGAGGATTCCAGTTATATTTAAAACTAACCATTAATTCAGACAGTATTCTCTTGGGAACTGAGACAAAGAGTGGAAAAGTTATACGGTCTGACAGAAAGAAAATGGTTTGTGATCAGTTGGTAACAGCTATGTAAAATGATTGAACAAAAGAAGCTATTCTTAACTGTGAACCTGATGTATCTCCAACAGAATAGCATGTAATACAACATTCAATTTAGAGCTTAGTCAATAGTAAATCTTCCTTTCTAGGAACCATAATCTGATTTTCTCAGTTACCATATCTGAAGTACTTTCAATGGTAATAAGCTGAACAGGGATGTTACACTGAAACACAGAAAATGATGGCAGAAAAGGACCAAACAGTCCATCCAGTCTGCTCAACAAGTTTATGGTAGCATCTGCTGTACCATACAAGTCACCCTCTTATTTATAGCTAGATTTCTCAAATCACTGTAAATATTGCATGCGGTAGAAAATGGGGTGTGTTTTACGTTAATTTCCTACTTATCGCAATGTTCTCTATCCCTAACTTCATGGACTCTCTACCTAGGTAAATCAAGCTAGGCTGATAGAACATTGTACAAATCTCATCTTTGTGTGATTCGAATGACATCAAATCTTCATAAGAGTGTACTGTTTTGTTCATAATCTCACTCTGCATGTAAAGGTGGGCCCAAACCCCTACACTACCACCTAAACCTCACCTCAAGTTACTAGGTGGGCCTCCTATAGTAGCATAAAAAGCTGCTTACTATGATGTTATCCCAGAGGCTTTCTCTCTTTCTCTCTCTCCTCTCCTGCCCTCTTCCCACATCTCTGTTCCTTCCCCAGCCTAAAAATGCCCAAAACAGAATTTGCAAAAAAATAGCTAATTGCAATATGGGCATATTGCACAGCTTAACACAATTGAAAAAGGTGTAGTTATTTTCACCGTTAAAACTGTGCGATATTGTGTGTTACGGCTTCATGAAGCCAGCCCACTTTTTCAGAAATCCCACTCCGAACTCTATTTCACCTTCACCATGGGATAGGAGGCGATATCCTTTCGTGGATTACAAACTGGTTAAAAGACAGGAAACAGAGAGTAGGATTAAATGGTCAATTTGCTCAGTGGAAAAGGGTAAACAGTGGAGTGCCTTAGGGATCTGTACTTGGACCGGTGCTTTTCTGGAAAGCAATACGATGAGAGAGGTTATCAAATTTGCGGATGATGCAAAATTATTCAGAGTAGTTAAATCACAAGTGGATTGTGATACATTACAGGAAGACCATGCAAGACTGGAAGACTTGTCATCCAAATGGCAGATGAAATTTAATGTGGACAAGTGCAAGGTGTTGCATATAGGGAAAAATAACCCTTGCTGTAGTTACTTGATGTTGGGTTCCATATTAGTAGCTACCACCCAGGAAACATATCTAGTCATTATAGTGAATAATACTTTAAAATTGTCGGCACTGTTGTTTTTGCAGGGGGTTGTTTCTCCAGAGTAGGAGGATTGAGTTTGGAACGTTTTGTTCCTGTTGCCAGAGTGAAGGCCACCTCAATCTTCCCCATTTTAGGTCCTGACATCTTTACTCACCAAATGAAGAAACATTCAGGCAAAAAAGGTAGGATAGACAACTGCAATAATATTAAATTAGTGGGAGTCTTGAGAAGCTGATAGATTAGGCTGCCCTCATTTTTTAGTGCTCACTAGCATCCCGGCATGATATTTGTTAAGTTTTTATAATAGTTAGAACTGTATCCAGATGGGAGCAGAACAGAGAAAGGGTATAGTTAGCTCATCAGGGAAATAGAGGTCCCATGCAAAGACAAAAATGAAAGGGAAAGAGGAAATGATGATACTATAGCCAGGACTTGATGGGTAATGTAGTTCAAATGGGACATGAGCCATGGAAACAGGCATGGCCAACTAGGGTGCAATTTAAGCAGAAATAAGTCCTTCAGAAAAGTTGGAAAGAGGCAGTCAATGATCAGAGAATTAAAGAGCTGCCAGGTGGAGCCTGCAAGGATCAGGAGTCTACAAGAGTGGCAGAGCAGCCAATGGAATGGGGAGGAGGCAGTCGGAAGAAGATCATGGTAAGCCTAGGGTTACCTCTCTGTGTGGGCATAGATCTACAAAACTGATAGGGGCCTTTAGTTTGTCCTAGTTTATATAGTGGCAGGTTGCAGTTTTAAATGGAGTATAATGTTATTTTATAGCATTCTATAAAACACCTGCTGTACAGTTATGGAATGGTACTATTTCAAGGAAGGAACTGTGTTGTTATCTGTCAAGTAGTAGACTAAGGAAAAAAATAAAGGACACTGGTTCTGTAAGTTTTTCCATAATGTGGTTATTTTGGGCTAACAGGATTTGAGCAGCATCCTTGTCACATAGAAACATAGAAATGACAGCAGAAAAGGACAAATGTCCATCCAGTCTGCCCAGAAAGCTTATGGTAGTAACTGCTGGCCATACAAGCCACCTATATAATTATCAGTTTCCCAGACTGTCAAAGTCAGGGCCCTTGCTGGTTGCTGGTTGTGTCCAATTCCCCATTATCTCTTGCCATTGAAGCAGAGAGCAATGTTAGAATTGTATTAACAATATAAAAATCCTAGGTGTGCGTGTAGTGGGTTAAAAATTTTTTTTATATTTCTCTATGTGACCTCATATATCGCGCCTGCAGGGGTACAGACTACGAAAGCTACAGGCTCAGAGCAGAGCTTTCAGTAGTGGATGTTTTTTTAATCATTGGTCACTAAGAGATGTTTCATGGGTTGCTCCCGAGTCTGGAGCTAACACAAAAAGTACACTTATCTTGCGCAGTATGATATGAACCTTCCAGTTCAATTTATGCTGGTAAAGTCCATAAATGAAGTCCACCAGTTTAGTTGGAAGACCGGCTAGGTAAGGGTATCCGACAATGTCCGACACTCGGTGTTTCAGAGAAATCTCCTTCTTCAGGGAGTCGGATGAGGTTCTTGCTGGTACGGATGCTGTAAGTTCAAAAATAGAAAAGTGTACAAAATAACCCACATACATAGTCTAAATGAATGGCGCCGGTATTGGAGACAAACTTACATTTATGTGGTGCCTTTATGTCACTGGGACAAACATCTCAAGTTGCGCTATGAGAGATAATGTACAAAAGGAATAAAGAGTGTGATCATATTGGCATTACTATGATGATAGATACCAGAAGATATTTAGCACTCACTTATGTGATGTTGAAAAACAGTCTGCGGCTCCACTGCGTACAGTCTATCAGCAACAGCAGAATGGTCAGAAAACGCTGGCATTTAAAGTGCTAGGGCCCGCCAAAACTGCGGATCGATTGATTAACAAGTCCATATATGGATATCTGCGTCATAGGGACACCATCTTGGTTTGTACGCAAAGATGTTCGGGTAGCAGAAGATCCAAATATGGGCACCTACGTCATCAGGCGCCATCTTAGATATTGAGCTGATATGTAGGGGTCTCCAAACAATTCAAATAAAGACTTATGGTCAAAAAACACTGGCATTTAAAATGTATAGGCCCGCCGAAACCATGGACCGATTGGTAAAAACAGTCTATGTGTAGAAATCTGCGTCATCAGGACGCCAACTAGGTATATGGAAGAAAAGATTCAGTCTGCAAAAGGTCCAAATATAGGCACCTGCATCATCAGGCACCATCTTGGATGTTGGGCTGCTGTATAGGGATCTCTGCACAGTCTAAATAAGGTAAGGGGTAAGGGTAGTAACCACCACACCAGCAAGTTACCCCCATGCACTATTTTCTTCAATCCCATCTTCTAGCCTTAAGGGATCCACAGTGTTTATCCCATGCCCCTTTGAAATCTTTGACTGTTTTTGTCTTCACCATCTCCTGGGCATTCCAGGTATCCACCACCCTTTTTGTAAAGAAATATTTCTTGACGTTGGTTCTGAGTTGTCCTTCCTGTAGTTTCATTTTGTGACCCTTAGTTCTACTGATTTATTTCCAACTGAAAAGGTTTGCCGATGATTGTGCATCATTCAAAACTTTCAGGTATCTAAAGGTTTGTATCATATCTCCCCTACACCTCCTCTCCTCCAGGGTGTACATATTTAGGACCTTCAACCTTTCTTCATAAGTCATTTGATGGAGACCCACCACCATTTTGTTTGCCCTTATCCAGACTGCCTCCATCTTGTCTCTGTCCCTTTTGAGATACGGTCTCCAGAACTGAATATATTACTCCAGGTGAGGCCTCACCAAGGACCTGTACAAGGGGATTATCACCTCCTTTTTCTTACTGGTTATTCCTCTCTTTATGCAGCCCAGCATTCTTCTGGATTTTGCGATCACCTTGTAACATTGCTTATCACATTGTCACAACAGCCCTTCACCCCCCATCACATACAACTCTTTTGGATTACCACACCTCAGATGCATGACTCTGCAGCTGCCATATATTCACCCACCATTCAAGCTTCCTTAAATCTCATCTCATTTGCTCTACTCCTTCCAGCATGTCCACTCTGTTGCAGATCTTAGTATCATCTGCAAACAAATTTTACCTTCTATCACTTCAGCAATGTCGCTCACATAGATATTGAACAGAACTGTTCTCAACCCTGATCCCTGTGGCACTCCACTTACCACCATTTTCTCTTCAGTACAGGTTCCATTTACCATCACACGCTGTCTTCTATCTGTCAACCAGTTTGGTTGACAGATAGAGTTTTGGAGTTCTTTGACATTCACTCCCAGCTTCTCATTTTATTCATGTCTTCTATGTAGACTGTATTAAAAGCTTTACCTAAATCCAAGTAAATCTCATTGAACATTCTTCCCCCTGACCCAATTCTCTTGTTATCCAATCAAACAAATCAATCAGATTCATCTGATTGATGATCCATGCTGTCTCGGACCGAGCAACTCACTGGATTGGAGATAGTTCATTATCCTTTTCTTCAGCAGAGTCTCCATTAATTTTCCCACCACTGAGCTGAGACTAACTGGCCTGTAGTTTCCAGCCTCCTCTCTGCTCCCACTCTTGTGAAGCAGGACCATCATCACTCTTTTCCAATCACTCGGCACCACTCCCATTTCCAAGGATTTATTGAACAGGTCACACTGCAGACACACCAGCACATCTTTGAGCTCCCTCAGTATCCTGGGTGAACCTCATCAGGCCCCATGGCTTTATCCACTTTCAGCTTTCCAAGCTCTTCCCATACATTCTCTTCGGTAAATGGAGTTTTGTCTACTCCACCCTCTTTCACAGTCTTGTTAACTAGCGACGGTTCTTCTCCAGGGTCTTCTTTAGTGAACACCAAACTGAAGTATTTGTTTAATATTTCCACCATTTCTTCGTCTCTCTCCACACATTGATCCTGATCACCTTTCAATTTCACTATACCTCTTTGGACCTTTCTTCTTTCTCTGTTGTATCTGAAGAATGTTTTGCCACCTCACTTTACCTCTTTGGCAATCCTTTCTTCTGCCAGACTTTTTCCTTTCTTGATTACTTTTTTTGTCTCCCTAAGTTTTATCAGATATTCTTCCCTGTGTCTTCTTTTCGGGATCCTTTATAATTCTTGAATGCTGGTTTTTTGTTTTTTTGGCTTTTATTATGTCAGCCACCTCCTTTGAAAACCAGATTGATTTCTTATTTCTCTTACTTTTGTTTATTTTTCTAACTTAAAGATTTGTTGCTTTTGTAATTGTTACTTTTAGTTTGGTCCACTGTTGTTCCACCTCTCCTGGAGGTAGAAGACTGGGAGAAAATGGGAGAACTAGAAGACTGGTAAAGGCTAAAAAATTAACACCTGCCTTGGACCGGAGATTAACTTTTTAACAGGCTTGAAAGTCTTTAAATCCCCATCCAGGGAGGATTTTTTCCCTTCAGATCCCCCATATTGTGCTGATTACCTTCCCCCACAGGAATCACATAATCCATTGAGGGCATCTGCATTCTGACCTTCCTACCCTCTACACATACATAATAAAGAAGTCAGCCCTCTCCAGGGTATCCCTTTTTCACCTCCCGAACAACAATGATGTCATTCCACTAAAAGTCACCCCTTCTCCCAGACACCCTTTCCGGTACCCAAACAGCAGCTCCAATTTCTGCTACCACTAGACCCCAGATCAATAGATCTACATGCCCTGATGGCATCCGCCTTCCTCCCTAGGCAGGTTTTCCTTCCTACTCCATTTTATAATAGGTTCAGTAAAGATTTGAGCCTGAGAAAGGGAAAACTCCCTCTCACCTGTCTCCAACTTTAAAGATGGTTCAGGTAGACATCTTGGCCAAAGAGAAAATATTGGAAATACCTAGATCTCACCTCTAAGAGTTTCAGAGTTCTTTGGATGGTCACCAGGGGATGAGGTAAAATCAGCTGTATGTGAGGTGCACTGTCTTATCACCCAACATACTTATGCAATTAGTAGACAATGATCTGTGCTCAATGAAACATGTTGAGTTGATTTTGAAAATCTGAAATTTTCAGGATGACCAAAATATGGAGATTAATACAATATTCTCTTTGACACTTGGAACTGTCTTTATTTTGACAGGTTTACATACTTTTTTTTTACAGCTACGTATCTTGATCCATATATCTGTTTTCAAGCCTCATCTTTATAATGCATCTAAAATCTGAATTAAAGATAGTGAGGGTCATCTAGTTCTGCATCATTCCAAGTTGGGTCTGGAGGGAACAAGTGAATACATATCTATCCATAAAAAGTTGAAGGAGGACAAATTGGAGATAAGTAAATTTACCACACAGAATAAAAGCCTGGCTTTCATATGCAACCTCATTACCATACATGAAAATTCTCCAGATTTCACTCAGGAATGCAGAGAATGTGTATCAATTGCTGAGTTTCTGGAGAAACATTAAAAAGCCTGAGCGCTTTTGTTTATAGAACCAGCCACTTATCTTCTTCAGTAAATGTGTAGGAAACAGGAGAGGAGTGGTGAATCTGGAGCAGACACTGCAGACAGTATGTGGAGAAAAACTGGAGAGGGGCTACAACGCACACAATTCATTCTCTAGCTGTAATTCCAGGAACTGAGACTCACTCAACTGAGGGTAGAGAGCGGATGCATAAGTCAGGGAAATATGACTTAAAGGATATAGGAACAAAGAGAGTACTGGGGTCAGGCAGATACAAAGGGGAAAATTGCTGGTGTCATCCCTGTAGGGGATAAAAAGTGGTGGTCAAAGATATAGGAAAGAGAGAAAAAGTGTGAGTTAATGAGGATTGGTGGTGGAAAATAGCTGAGTTACATTATTCTTTCCCCATCCCCCTGCTAATCAACAGCAATCTCAGATTCCCCACAACTCTGCTACTCAACGATTCCCAGGTATACTAGGGGTGTGCATGAATAAAATTAATACATTTTATTTTGTTTCATTGTCCCTCCTTTTTTGGTTTTTTTTATGTTTTTTTTACATGTTTTCATATAAAGGTGAAGTTTGAAAGCTGGCTGCATGCGAAAATCGGGAGATGGGCATGCATCTAGCACATGTGTGTATCTACCCTAATTTATAAGCCACCCACATACATGCCAAGCACTGATGCGCAAATATTTCGCTTTGGGGGAAAAAAGGGGCAGAATGTGGGTGAGGCATGGGTGTTCCAAAACGGGGCGAAGAGATCTGCATGCATGTACCTTCACACCTGTGCAAATGTCCAGGTATATTCCAACATAAAGTTATCTCTGTTATGGATGAGGTGTAAGTCTGAATAACTCGATTTACAGGCATCTAGTAAGTGCTTAAGGCATCCTGGGTTACAGGAAGAAGGACAGGCTAAAGAAACAAGGGGATATAGAGGATCTAGCTATAGACTGGGCAAACTGGTGGCCAAATTGTAGAAACTGGTTATGGCTTGGGCACATGCCTGTTATAAAATTCCTTCACTTGCATACCTGAAAGCCAACATCGGGGTAGATTTTAAAAGGTGTGCGCATGGCTGGGCCTGTTTGAAAATGCAATGGTGCGCACAAGGCCCGGCCACACACATAAGCCCCATGTTTTACGCACACGGTCCTTTCAAAATGTGACCAATTACGCAGCTGTGCTTTTGCGTGCATGATATAGAATTGTAGCATATCTGGTCGCATGCCCATACACACATGTATTGAGTATGTACGCCCGCGTATCTGCTTTAAAGTTACCATCCCAGTGCACACTAATTGAGTTAGTGCACACTATTTAATTTTGTAAGAGTGCAGCTTAACATTCATAAACATTCCTGCAGGAGTAACTTTGCTTTGCTTCTGTCAAAATATTGCACCATTTTTGCTTTGCACCATTGTAAGGAATATCTATTAATATGTACATATTTATTAAAATGGTTTTCATACAAGATACAGTAAAATCAGAAAGAAAGTACACAAGAAGTTCCACTCAGAGCTAAAGGAGCAAAATCTTTGTGGGATGTGTCCATGGTCTCCACATATATGTAGATTTTTTTAAAAATCTGCCCTATAAGAGTATTATTGTCCCCTCTGATATATCTCAAAAATGCAGTATTGATAGCACACCAAATAAAAAGTTAATTATGGACACACACACAGCAATCTCATAAGCCTGCTCTTCCTTTGGAAAGCAGAGTAATAATGATTTTTTTTTTCTCAAAAGAAGAATAAATCTGCATTCATTTCAGAGGCAATATTCAAACTCCAATGGCAGTTCACAGGTCTGCAAATCCTGCTTGCATCAGACATGCAAACTAATTTTCAAAGTGAAATGCTCCACAGAGTTTCCCTTTTGAAAATTTGTGATCTGTTGGAACCACGGGTACTTTTCTACCCATGTATTATGCATCTGCTTTATAGCTGGTGCGAAGTTCATGTAGAAAACTACATGAGGGGATTTCAAAATGAAATCCCCCTGGAAACATTTTCGTTCCCTCCCTAACCCTATCAACAAGTCCTCCCCTTTCTGGCACAGACAAACGTATACATTATTTGTAGATAGATTGACTAGTATCCTGTGGGCCAGATTTTAGTAGCTACGGGCGGGAGTAGATTTGCGCGCGCAACCCGGCGTAAACAAATCTACGACCGATTTTATAACATGTGCGCACAGCCGCGCGCATGTTATAAAATCCGGGGTCGGCGCGCGCAATGGGGTGCACACCAAGCCCTAGGGGAGCCCCAATGGCTTTCCCCGTTCCCTCTGAGGCCGCTTCGAAATCGGAGCGGCCTGGGAGGGAACTTTCCTTCCGCCCCCCCCCCCCTTCCCCTACCTAACCCGACCCCAGTCCTTCCTAAATCACCCCCCTACTTTTATTTTATAAGTTGCGCCTGCCTCCGGGCAGGCGTAAGTTGCACCCGCCGGCAGAGTGCCAGCGCGCGATCCCTCAGCACGGCTGCTGTGCCGGAGGCATCGGTCCCGCCCCTGCCCCAGGACCACCCCGCCCTGCCCATTCCCAGCCCCTTTTTTCAAGCCCCGGGACATACGCGCATCCCAGGGCTTGCACACGTCGCTGGGACTATGCAAAATAGGCTCGGCGCGTGCAGGAGTGGGTTTAAAAGGGTTACGCACATATATTATGTGCGTAACCCTTTTAAAATCTGCCCCTATATTTTTTAGGTAGACATATTTGTTGGTAGATATTCTAAATCAGAGATATTCAATTTTAAATTTTGAGGGACATAATAAGTCCAGTTATCAGGATATCTACAACTAAATGTAATTGATATGTCAGCATTGATTTAGTCCAAGAACCTGGTTAATTTAAATATTTTGGTCATCTGGAAAATTAAACTTGGTTGAGAACTTTAAAGAATGGAGATTAATACCCCTGAGTGCAATATTCTCTTTGACTCTTAAAATTGGCTTTATTTTGGCAAGTTACATACTTTTTTTTTTATTTACAGCTACATATCTTATATCTATATCTGTTTTCAAGCCTCATCTTTATAATGCATAAAAACAAAGCAGAATACCTTGTAAGTCATTTTTTGACCTTTTAATATTTCTTTCATTGATTGTCAGAGTTGAAAAGCATTTTCTAGCCTAAGGTGATGGATTATTTAATTAACTGTTGACCTTTTCAGTAACATTTGTTGACAATGAGTAGTCTCCTATGAACACTGCTTGCTTTGAATATTAGTCAGTTGTATGTTATATGTTTATTTACCATGCTCTGTCATCTCTAGAATCTTGAATCTAAATATTGTAAGAGCTTGATATTCAGTGCCACTTAGCCAGCTAAGAAAGGACCTATCTGGATAAGTGGTGGCAGCTAAATATCTGGCAGTGTTTAGTAGCCATTACTTATCCAGATAAGTAGATAAGGTGGGCAGGAAATGAGCATTTCTCTGGGAAAGATGGAAGCCTAGAGAAAGAATATATACTACTGAACTTTATCTTTCAGTGTGGGTTTATAGTGACTTTCCTTTGAAGATTTTAATTCACCTGAGATTCTTGATTATTCAAGCCCCTGAGGCAGCGGCTGTTGAGCTGCGAAACTCGGCCTGAGTCTGGCATTTTAAGAATACGTCTCCACTCTAATAAATATTTGGAAAAGATTAAGGCATCTATTCCTTTTTGTTTACCTGACAGGTCTAAAGTTAGCCAGATAAGATTAATCTGGCTAACTAGCAATTTTTTCAGGGATATTCAGCATCATAGCCGTGCTGCTGAATATCCCTTGTACATTATCTGGATAAGAGTTATCCAGCTAACTTACCTAAATGTTGATCTTTGAACATCTACCTTCAAGGTATCTAGCTGCATGGCTAAATACAAAATTATACAAAGTTAGATGCATAATAAGTGAAATGGATTTTCAAACAACACTAGATGTCCTGTCTTTATCCTGAAAATTCCCCCCATTTAGATGCCTAAAGTTTTAGACATTTAAAAACAAAGGTCATTTTCAAGATATTACACATTTATATATTGAACATCTTATTAAAACAAGCTGAGAATTTTCAGGCCTGGAGGGCTGAAAACTGATCGTTATCATCATCATTATCATCATTTATTTGTGATACACTTTACTAGCCAGGGAGTTCAAAGTGAGTTACAAATATAATAGTTATATGTGATACAGTGTTGTAGATTGCAATGCCTGAGAAGTCATGAATAGATGAGAATACCAGATAAGTAGTAAGTTACAGGATATACAACAGTTCCAGCTATTTAGGACAGAGGGGGATGTAGATTGTAATTAGTCGGGAGCAATAAAGATACTAGACTTCAATACAATACAAATACCAGCTAGATTTGATCTCCTTGTCAGGGTAAAAATGTTTTCAAAATTAACTTTGTTCTCAGATTATATGCATTATAGATGTGCTGGAAAAAAATGTTGTTTCATTTTTTCTTTCCTTATTGGTGTGATTATTTTTTTCACAAATTTCATTTAATTTAATGTTTATTTTGTATTTTGAAGTTTACAAAAACAAAATAAATATTTAAAAAACACTCCAAAAACAGACTAAAAAAAGAAATGAGACCTCCTGAGGCTTCATTACCACCCATCACTCCCATCCAATAAAATGTCAAAATCAGGATCCTCCCCAACACCTACTTAAATAGACTGAGGAGATCTGAAGAAGAGGACTAGGTTCAGGCTGAAGATTTGGCCTTGTATTGGCTTAGGCCATGAGAGCACGCTGCAACCTAGGCCTAGACCCCATGAAAAAGCCTGGCTTGGAGGCATGGTCCTGATACTGAGCACAGGCCTGACCCCAAGTCTGAGGCCAGATGCTTAGGGAAAGACCTTGACCTAGAACTAGGCCAGAAGCCAGGACTTGGCCCAGAGGACAAGTCCTTATGCCTGGACCTGGGAATAGGCCAAGGCCAAGTCCCAGACACAATGCCAGGGCCTGGTCTAGAGACTTATTCCCAATGCTTGAACCTCGGCTAGACCAAGACCCAGGACCAGGTCCAGGGTCTAGGCCCAACACTGGGACCCTGCTTAGAGGAAGGCTCTCAATGCCTGGACCTCAGCATAGGCAAAAGTCTAGACCTGACACCAAAGCATGGTCTGAAAGTGGATCCTGACATCTGGGTCTTGGCCTGGGCTGAGGCTTAATACTGGGACCCAGCCCAGAGGCCAGATCCCAATACCTGGGTCTTGCCCAGGTCCAGATCCAATGCCAGGGCCAGCTTGAAGGCCTTTCCCTGATACCTGGAACTCCAGTCCAGGCCCAACACTGGGGTTCAGTCCATAGGCCATGTTCCAACATCAAGGCATCAGTACAGTCCCAGGCCCATCACTGGGGCCCGACCTGGAAGCCCAGTTCTGACACTGGGGCCTTGGCCCTGACCCAGGCCCAGGCCCTAAGGCCAGAGACTGGGCCACGTGATCCTCTTCTTTCTTCTCTTCTTCAGAAAATGACGTTGTCCACTGGGTACATGCTAGAACAACTGAACTCTGGCACTTTCTTCCTTAGCAGAAGGTGCCATTGAGATGTACTGAAGTTTAAATGAACCACTATAAATCAATATGGCACCCTCTACTGAGGAGGAAGACACTTTGGGCCGCAGCCTATGTCTAGGTGAGGCCCTGGCTTTGGGCTTTGGCCTAGTGTTGACATCATACTTAGGGCTATACCTCGGCCCCTGATTTGGCCCTTGGCCTATCCCTAGAGGAGGACTTGGCCTTGGGCATGAGCCTAGGTCTGACACTGATGTCAGAACTGGGCCTTCAGGCTAGACCCCATTGTTGGGCCTCGTCTTAGGCTGAGGCCCCAAAATCAGGAGCAGTACTCTGAAACAAGACCTGCAGTTTTGCCTGGGCATATTCCTAGGCGCTGTCAGATCCCCGATGGATGAGATAAGTTGGGGTCAGGAAGTTTCTGGTCCCCAGCAAATGTTTTTAGGCCTGGGCCTTTGCCTTGGTCTGAGAGAAGGCCCTGGCATTGTGCCAAGGCCTAGGCCAAGACCTCAACATCATCTTCAAGTATAGGCCATGGCCCCTGCTTTGACTTGCAGCCTATGTCTAGGTGAGTCACTGGACTCAGGCTTTGGCCTGGGCTGAAGTGCCCACATTGTGCTTAGGGGTATGCTCTGGCCCCTGATTTGAGCCTTGGCCTATCCCTAGATAAGGACTTGGCCTTGGGCGTGAGCCTAGGTCCGACAGGTGCTATTTTTTATTCAAAATGAAACAGAAAATACAATAAAATTTCTACAGATTTTCAATTGTTTCATTTTGAAAATGAAATGAAATAAAATTGTAAATATTGTCATTTCTATTCCATTTCTAATTAATGCACATTCCTAACATGTATGCAAATACTGTACATCTGATGATTATCCATTGTGGATATTCTGAAAACCAACCTATTTATGATCTTCACTGAAAATCCCTGATTTATACCTTTCAGTTAGCATTATTTTATGCATCTATAATGATGCTTTTACTGTATCTGACCATTTTCTAAGAAGCTCACATAACTGTTATGGGACAATTCAACTGAAATTGATTTACTGAAATTTGATGTATGCATTAAAAACAATATTTCTTTAATGTCATTCACCATTCTATACATTAATTTAAACAATATTGCAAACTATAATTATCACAAATGATACTATATTTCATATTGGTTTTAAAATGGTCAAAAAATAGTACTGAGGAATATGTTTCACCACAAGGTTGCTCTCAGTGTGACTCAAGCTTGATTTGTTCTCAGACAATTGAAATAAAATTGTTTTAAGAATAGTGATGAGATTAAATAGTTCATATAAAAAATGTCACTAATTGTAATTCATGTTTAGTAGTAAATGTCATGCTCTATCCAAGTCTGGTTTATATTGAAAAGACAATGTAAAAATTGCACATGAAGATGATGGAACACATAGCTGCATTCAGTCTCACCGTGGGTTTTCCTAGGTCTGGTGGTGTATGTACATGATAGCATATATATACCTGCTAGGCCCAATAGTGTATACTTATAAGAGTGGCAAGAAAATGGAATGGATGGAGGTGGAGGGTGGGCAACTGTTGGGATATGTATGAATCGTGTGCTAAGATGCTTGTGCATTTAATGTTAATTTTGATCTGCTTAACAATTTCCTAACAAACAGACATGCTTAACTTAAAAGTTTATTGTACTAAAAATGTTACCGTTCTATGATGGCACATGAGGTTAGGACTTTTCAGCTTGGAGAAGAGACGGCTGAAGGGGGAATTGATAGAGATGTTTAAAATCATGAGAGGTCTAGAATGGGTAGATGTGAATCAGTTATTTACTCTTTCGGATAATAGAAAGACTAGGGGGCACTCCATGAAGTTAGCATGGGGCACATTTAAAACTAATCGGAGAAAGTTCTTTTTTACTCTACGCACAATTAAACTCTGGAATTTGTTGCCAGAGGATGTGGTTAGTGCAGTTAGTATAGCGGTATTTAAAAAAGGATTGGATAAGTTCTTGAGGAGAAGTCCATTACATGCTATTAAGTTCACTTAGAGAATATCCACTGCCATTAGCAATGGTAACATGGAATTACCTTAGTTTTTGGGTACTTGCCAGGTTCTTATGGCCTGGATTGGCCACTGTTGGAAACAGGATGCTGGGCTTGATGGACCCTTGGTCTGACCCAGTATGGCATTTTCTTATGTTCTTATGTTCTTATGTTTAATTGTATTCTATACCACTCATATTTTTCTTTATTGTGCCTGTTTGTAAACCGTTGTGATGGTTATCTAACTTAATGACGGTATAGAAGAGTTTTTAAATTAAATTAAATTAAATTAAATTAAATCAATAGATAGGAATTGTCAATTCCACTTTTTAACAGAAAAGTGTTGTGATGTGCTTTGTCCATTGCAGTACTATCTTGTTAAACATGGTCCAAAACGATTGAAATAATTGTTTGCAAATTTTTCCTGAGACTGATTTCCAATTCAAGTCTAATGAACTAGGCTAGGGTAAAAGGAAATAGTGTAATACAGACTGATTCTCTTGATTTTTCAGGGTAGATACTGTCAGCAACATTGATAGCTGGAAGCAGCCAGGAGCATCATTATTGAATCCCCTGGGGTTTTAGAGGAGTTCTGGGGTAGAAAATAATTGTAGGTGGGGGGCAGAAGAGGACTCAGTGCCTTTTTAATATTTCTTGGAGGGAGGGGTGCCAGTCTCAGGTTGCTATGGCCTGCATGGGTATAGTGTCCATAGTGCACAGTGGAGCATATGCACCACCAACTCAAAAAAGAGGTGTGCCATGCACCACCAATCAGAGACAATGTTTCTGGGGCCTGAGTAGCTTTAAATTAATTGTTTGCTGCACTCAAGGTAATTCTCTGTTGACTCAGCCCACACATAAATATATTTGCTTCTCCCTTCACAGCAGCAGATTTGCCATTGGCCATCCTATCTCCCCCAAGTGTTCCCTCTAAGCTGCATGCATGTGCGCCCACACACAACTTTTCCCGTGGGCACACATGACTTTTCTCCCTCAGCTCAGTAAGGCCAGTGGGGCCATAGTGGAGCCCATCTCACCATGGGATACCAATAGATCGAACTGTGTAAAAGAGGAAAACTTCAATTGTGATACAGAATACATAGCAAAAGAATACAAAAAAATCATCAGCATATCACCAATCTAGAAATAATAGTTTAGAATTGCTTCTACTGAAGGGGATCTTAGGGTGGCCTTTTTTTCAGAAAGCATGAATCTTTAAGACCACTATTCCTTGGAGGAAACCAAGAGATACATTACTGATCAATTTCTCCTGCACACTACCCTACACTGTCTCCAGAGGTACTTACTCCAGCAGAAAGGAGTCTTGAAGGTTAGCAGTCATCCTTATGTAACTTTGGGGCTCATCACTATGAAGTCTCAGATAAGCACAACCCATACATATAAAAACAGTGGCTCATATCCAAAAGGTTCAGGACAGTTTTCTTGTCAAATGTCATCTGTGGAATGAAATATAATATAAGAAGGCCACACCTGAAATGTAACACTCTTTTCTAGATGACACTAAACTCAGCAGAAGACTGAAGACCGTGTAGCAGATTATGCCCCTAATATCAGTGTGGTGATGAAAGGTTTCCTCTTTTTTTTCTTCCAGACTTTGGTGAATGAATTGTGTATCTGCTTCAAATATCCCCTGTGTTAACCCTTTCACAGCAGCTGACATTCAGTAGACCCTGAGGGGAGGTGCAATGCTGAGGGGAGGTGCAAAATGCCAGGGTAAGTTTGATCCCTAATTTTATTAATGTGAAAGTAGTAGCTCCTGAAATTTCAAAGGAATCAGCACATCTCTTTCCTGAAACTCTGTTGTCTCTTCTATGTCATAAAAACAATTTAATCATTTTCTCATATTCTAAACATTATTCTAACTATGCATACCATTTACCATCCTTGTGAAGTAAAGCAAATACAAATGTTGGTGGAAGGCTATCAACATTAATTTGTTAGCTAGCACTATGTCAAGTAAAAACATTGTCATTGATGGCAACCTGTATATTATCTTACTATTTTCTTCTCACATAAAATGATGCTGTGCGGCTGTGCTAATTAGCTGGATATATATAATTGACTATTTAGCAGTGTATATTCAGCGGCAGAGCCACAGTGCTGAATTATACCCACTATTTTAAAGTTAGCTGTTATGTATAAACAGCTAACTTTAGGAAAGCCCTATTGCCTGACTACAATTAGCTGGAGAAGTTAACTGGCTAAATCCAAATATTGAAGCTAGCCAGTTAACATAAGAACATAAGAATTGCCATACTGGGTCAGACCAAGGGTTCAACAAGCCAGGTATCCTGTTTCCAACAGTGACCAATCCAAGTCTCAAGCACCTGGCAAGTACCCAAACATTAAATAAATCTCTAGATACTATTGCTTATTAATTAATTGCAGTTTTTGGATTTTAACTCTAGGAACTTATCCAAACCTTTTTTAAACCTAATTTCCCTAACTGCCATAATCACATCCTCTGGCAATGAATTCCAGAGCTTAACTATGCTCTGAATGAAAATTTATTTTCTTCAATTTGTTTTAAATGACCTACTTGCTAACTTCATGGAGTGTCCCCTAGTTCTTCTGTTATCTGAGTGAGTAAATAACCAATTTATATTAACGTTTTCAAGTCTCTTCATGATCTTGTAGACCTCTATCATATCCCCTCTCAGTTGTCTCTTCACCAAACTGAATAGCCCTAACTTCCTTAGCCTTACCCTCATAGGGCAGTCGTTTCATGCTCCTTATTATTTTGGTCACCCTTCTCTGTGCTCTCCAGTGCAACTATATCTTGTTTGAGATGTGGTGACCCGAATTGCATCTTGTATTCAAGATGTGGTCTCACCATTGAGCGATACAGAGGCATTATGACATCCATCATTTTATTTGCCATTCCCTTCTTAATAATTCCTAACATTCTGTTTGCTTTCTTGATCACCATAGCACACTGAGCCGATGATTTCAATGTATTATCCACTATGATGCCTAGAACTCTTTTTGGGTGATAACTCTTGATAGAATCTAACATTGTATAAACTACAGCAAGGGATATTTTCCTCTATATGCATCACATTGCACGTCCACGTTAAATTTCATCTGCTATTTGGAAGCCCAATCTTCTAGTCTTGCAAGGTCCTCCTGCAATTTATCACAATCCACTTGACTTTTACGTACTCTGCATAATTTTGTGTCATCCGCAGATTTGATCACCTCACTCACCATACCTCTTTTCAGATCATTTATAAATATATTAAAAAAAGCATTGGTCCAAGTACAGATTCCTGAGGCACTCTACTGCTTACCTTTTCCCACTGTGAAAACAGACCATTTAATCCTACTCTCTGTTTTCTGTCTTTTAACCAATTTACAATCTGTAGCAACAGCAATGAAGACACCTCAGACAGTATTCATGGTAAAGCGTGCTCTCAGCTTCTGGGAAGCCTCTTCTTTTATTGTAATGTTTACATAGCATTGCATAGGATACATATGTCACAAATTTTGCTGCTACAATATTTCCACCATAAATGTTTGTGCTGACCTTTTACTAAGTAGGCGCAAGTGGGCAGTAGGTGCAAGCGGTCAGTCTGCAGGCAGGGAGGGGGGAGGTCATTAGCTGGTCCATGAGGCAATTGTACTGAGCTATTTAGGTTGTGAAAACCACATAAAGGCAAGTAGGGCATGAGTTGTTCTGGGGCTGCAAAAGCTTGCACTAGATATGTTTACTGCCGACTGATTTCTGTGTAGCCAGTGGCAGATGAAGGCTGTTACTTGCTAAAGCTTGCTGCGGTCGGACGTGACATTTCCTATGCACTAAGCGTAGGCCCAAGGAAAAGACAGTTAGATGTGGTGATAGATTTTAGCCTCTGACGTGGCCTGCCAACTGCCAGAAGCCAAGCTCCTAATCCCCCACAACAAATCCACAAACATCGCCTCCTATCCCATGACTTTTTCGTTTTCTTAGAAATTTCTCATGCGGGACTTTGTCGAATGCCTTCTGAAATCCAATATACATCTACCGGTTCACCTTTTTTCAGGTTTATTCACCTCTTCAAAAAGAATTTGAGATTTGTGAGACAAGACTTCCTTTGGGTAAATCCATGCTGGCTGTGCCCTACTAAACCATATCTATCTACTTTTTATGGTTTTATTCTTTATAATAGTTTCATAATTGTTCCACACTGAAGTCAAGCTCACTGGTCTATAGTTTCCTGGATCACACCTGGAGCCCTTTTTAAATATCAAGGTTACATTGGCCATCTTCCAGTCTTCAGGTACAACAGATGATTTTAATGATAGGTTACAAATTAATTTAAATAGGTCTGCAATTTCATTTTTTAGTTTCTTCAGAACCATGGGCTGTATGCTATCCAGTCCAGATGATTTACTACTCTTCAGTTTGTCAACCTGGCCTACCACATGATCCAGGTTCACTGTGATTTGGTTCAGTTCATCTGAATCATCACCCTTGAAAACGGTCTCCAGAATGGTTTCTCCCCAACATCCTCTTCAGTAAATACCGAAACAAAGAAATCATTAATTTTGTTCATTATGGCCTTATGTTCACTAAGTGCCCCTTTAACCCCTTGATCATCTAATGGTCCAACCAACTCCATCGCAGGCTTTCTGATTTGGATATATTTAAAAAAGTTTTTATTGTGAGTTTTTGCCTCTACTGCCAATTTCTTTTCAAATTCTCTCTTAGCCTGTCTTACCAATATCGTACATTTAACTTTGCTTATGCTTATGCTTAATCCTGTTTTGTTCTGATGGATCCTTCTTCCAATTTTTGAATGAAGATCTTTTGTCTAAAAAAGCCTCTTTCAACTCACTTTTTAGCCATGTTGACTAACTTATCTGGCTAACTACAATCCTCCCCAGAACGCCTCTTGCCTATCCCCAGAATGCCCCCAATTTATCTGGCTAGATTCTAGATGGGTAACTAGCTACCCAGTTACCATTTTCCTGGATACAGGCTGAATTTAACTGTGTAAGCCATTTAGATGGATAACTATTATGTTATCTGTCTAACTGCCATTTAAATATGGACCTCCCAAAAAATATCTAATATGTCAGTCACTGAGTCCATTGATCTGTTTTGCTATTTTTCAAGAGTGAAAAGAGAGTTACCTTGTAGAATAGGATTCTTCTGAACCCGTAGGAAAGAACCGAGACACTGAAGAAATTGTATTACTTGCTTTCATTGGGACGGATGTGGTAAGTCCCTGCCAGACCTGGCATCATACCACCTCATGCTTGGAGATTTGTGCTGGTGGGGGTAATCTGCTCTGCTGCAGATATGAACCATGCAGAAGACTTTGGTGGCCTCTGTTTGGTTTGGGTGCCACAGATGAGTAAGGAATTGTGGGAGGGATTAGCGAGGATTAGGAAAATGGGTGACTTTGTCTTCCTGTTCTTTTCTTTCTTGTTAGTGTGAAGGTCGCATGCTTACTCACCATGGTCAGGAAAACTGAGAAACAGAAATGATCCACAGGGCTTTCAGAGGGAGGATCATGGGAGATGGAAGGTCAAGGTGTCATTGCAGTTCCTTTGGTGATGAAGGGGCCAACTTGGGTAGTTCTGCTTTGCAATGGGAGTCAGAAGCCAGTGGTACCATATTGGGGGGGGGGGAGGGGGGAGGCTTCTGGTTTGTGCACTTGTGGGTGACAATGGGAGCCATTCTACACCTGTCCAGCTATTGTCATTGAGCAGAGAAGAGAATGACATTCTAGCAGTACCATCTGTGGTTGCTGGAGGTTATAGTATGGGGGTGATTGGGAACCAGGGAGTCCCAGCAGCAGGGCAGGAGGCATGCACTTTTTGTAGCTGTTCCAATATTCCCATTCTTGAGCCAGCACTGCATGTATATGGTATAGGCTGCAGAGGTGCAATGTTATTGCACAGTGAATCAGCTGATGGAGATCTGCACTCTGATAAAGGCTGTGGGGGTATGAAATCATTGCATGGCAAGTCTGCAATTAGGCGTTCCCACGCAGAGAACACTGACTTTGTTTTCAGATGTTCCTGGTGCAGGACCTCGGGTTGTTAAGGCTGCAGATTGGCAAAGGGGTAGCAGGCAAGCTAGCATGGCACATTCTCATGGGGGTAGTTTACCTGGGAATGTTAAGCCTTATGAGTTGTTGGAGTTGTGGGAAACAGGAACTATTGTAGGGACATTAGTCAATGGTAGGGGCAAAACCTGATGGTATGGATTTGGCACATGGGATTGGCATGCCTCTGAAATAGTTTATGGGGTCTTTTCAGCCAGCATCAGGCTCTGGTATGCTGGGCCTTTATGGATTTTTAGGAGATACCAAGGTGATTTCAGGCAGTGCAGGATTCTACCAGGAGGGCCCTGGACTTTTTGGGCAGGAGGATTGAGTAGCCCAGTCTTATGGCTATAGTTATGGAGGATGGCTTATTGCTTTTGGATTGCCTGCAGGTGCTTATTACCTGGGATTTGGGAAAGAGGGAGATGGTCATATGGGATGGCAGTAGAAGATTACTGTGGTATTTGGCATGCCTAATGCTTATACTATGCTTCCTTTTGAAGCGGGGTTGAGCTATTAGGTGTTGCATGATGCACTGAATTGTCCTGGGGCTTCTTGACAGGAAGCACAGAGGAATCACCCTGTTGAAACTGAGCCAAGGTCTGAGCAGCAAAAGATTGACATGGTTGATGTCCCTCATGGTGATGGTCAAGGACTACAGCAGGTCATGAAGGTACTAGTAATTCTGTGATGAGGCAGTGACTGAGACTGTGGTGGTGGGACCAGAGTAGTAGCAGGGGTTGAAGTTTGCAAAGGCATCAATGATGGTTCACAGAAGATGCTGGGCAGACAGCTAGGAAGGAGAGGCATTAGAGAAGTCAGGTGAGGAGTGTGGCAGGCATGGGGGTGTAAAGATTTCTCTGGACCATTGATATCTATCTCCTCTTCATTCTCTACCTCTTCCACTTCTTATTTGCCACACAGATCTTCATCAGTGCCAGAGAAGCCTGATAAAGGGGGGTATAGGGATGCTTCAGCTTTAGTAGCTATTTATGAACTCTTGGAAGGCATTCCTTGTTCCTTCAGAAACAAAATCAGATGGCACAGATACATTGAAATTTTTCATTTGTTGGAAGGTCGTTGTGATAAGACAAAGGAGGCCAAGAGAAAAGAAGGTTTTCTGGTACTCAGAAAAGGGTTCCTTACATCATGTTGAATTGGGTTAGATGTTTTCTCTGTTTGGCCAGTGTACTGGGTTATCATGATCCATCTCAGTATGGGGCATTGTTGGATTATGTTCATATAATTTTGGCAGTTAACAGGGATTATGAGGGTTGGGCTTGTCTCAATTATGATGAGAACTTCAGGGACAAAATGGAGAAGAACAAGTTTATGTCCTGGACACTCAAGATGTGGGTCTTTGGTTGACCCAAATGATTAATAAGGCAGTGGGACAAGGGAATCCAGTGGAATCACTCCACTGGCCACTGCTCACTCCTTTTGTGGATCTGCCTCAGCAAATGGTGCAGTTATGATGGAAGCAGGGCCTCTCCACATCTGTTATCATTATAACTGATCTGTCTGCAGTTTCCAAGACTGCAAACTTAAGCATCTTTTCTCTCCCTCCAGGGCCAACCACCCAACTAGTAAATGCACCAAGCAGTCCAAAGAAGGTTCAGCCTGGTGGTCCAAATAATCTTACTTTCATGGATCCTGTTGCAAAATCCTTAACTCTGACTATTCGGGCTGGGTATATTTGAGGTACTAATAAGATTGCAAATTTTCTCTTTCTAAGGGATAGTCATAGGGCCCAGTTATTCTAGAGAGGCCATATCCAGGCATATTTTGAAGCTTTCTTTTTTTTATGAGGGTTCATGGGTGGGGGTTTTCTATAGAACATTTTATTTTTCGCTTATTGCTCAGTTTGCCAATCACTCATGAGGTGCCACAAAAATTGCTGAATGAAACCTTTTTTGAATGGCCTTTTTATTTGTGCTTTTCAGAGCATTTTCAATTAGTGAGTTGGTTGGTTGCTTGAGCTAGTTATGGTGGGTGAGTTAGTTAGAATTGTTTTGTGGATTCATCGTTCTAAGACTAATCAAGAGCGTAAGGCTGCTACCTTGGTTTTGAGGGCTGTGAGGGGGTTTGCACACTTGTCCTGTCTTGAACACAGGAAAATTTGTGGTCATTCACCCAGTTGGTGGGGCACATTTTATTGTGCATGCTGACTTTAAACCCTTGACAAGGTACCAGTATGAGATGGTTTTGAAGAACTTTTGAAAGCGGCAGGTTTGGATGTTGGTCAATACGAGACATTCTTTTCTTATTGGAGCTGCTACTTTGGCAGCAATGTTGAGGCTTTCTGGTGCCATTATATGGTGGATTAGTCAGTAGGATTCTGATGATTTTGAGTCCTATGTCAGACTGGGGTTGGGGGAGTATATAATGGTTATCACTCTAACATTATTTTGTATCTCTTGTAGATCATTTGAGAGGGGGACAGGAACTTGTGGATTGTAGGCATTCTTATGTCAATTGGGCTCATAAGCATGGTTGTTGATGTCCATATGGCTAAAATTTGGGTTTGACAGCATATGGTGTGCTGGAACATTGGTTTGGATGTTGAGGAATGCACTGGAACCAGTTTCTAGCTTCAATGCAGCTGTGGTTGAAGTCGAGAGTCTGGTATTAGGGTATGATGATTCATCTCAAAGGAAATGATATTGTCATGTGGTCCTCTCGCCAAGTGATTGACGTTGTTAGGAAAAATTTGATTGCAATTTTAATGTGTTTATCTTATACCATAATGTGCTGATCTGATGTCATTCCAAGGCCTTCTTTAATGGATCAGGTAATTTGGAGGCAAAGTGGGACAAAAGTTAACCAGTAAATTGGTGCTTAGCTATGTGTATTGGTTTGTACAAGGTTTATGGTATACACTTCTCCTTCACTGGTCAGGATCTGTTGAATAATATATTTCAGGAGGCCTTGGATCAGGAAATCTAAGGCGACTTCTTTGACATAGAAACACAGAAACATGACAGCAGAAAAAGAATATATGGACCATTCAGTCTGTCCTTCTGTCCAATTAATTTAGTGTTATAATTCTCATCACTTTCTTAGAGATTCCCTGTATTTACCCCATGCTTTCTTGCATTCAAATACTGTTTTTTGTCTTCACCACCTCCACTGAAAGGCTGTTTCAAGCATCCACCAATCTCTCTTTAAATAAATATATCATAAGATTACTCCTGAATCTACCCTTTTTCACCCTCATCTCATGACCTCTTGTTCTAGAGTCTCCTTTCCATTGAAAAAAGCTGATCTCCTGTGCATAACCTTTGAGATATGAATCTTCATATTCTCTATCTTGCCTTTCCTCTAGGATATACATATGTGCATATTTAAGTCTATCTCCATATATTTTAGAACAAATACCACTGACCATTTAGTAGGCACCCTCTGGACCATCTCCATCCTGCCTATATCCAGAACTGCACACAGTATTCCAAGTGAGGTCTTACCAGGGACCTATACAGGGGAAATATCACCTCCCTTTTTCTGCCTATGCAGCCAAGCATTTTTCTGGATTTTACTGTTGCTTTATCCACTTGTTTGGCCATTTTAAAAACATCAGATACAATTACCTCCAGATCCTGCTCTTCCTTTGTACTTAGAAGAATTTCACCTCCAATACTATACCTTCCCTTTGGGTTTTTGCATCCCTTTTCATGTTTTCCACTCCTTATTGGCTGTCCACCCTGTTACAGATTTTGGTATCATTGTCAACGAGACAAATCTTTCCTGACAACTCTTCTGTTATGCCACAAACAAAAATGTTGAAAAGAACTAGTCCATGGACTTATTCCTGAGGCACACCACATACCTCTCAGAGAAAACTCCATTTACCATTACCCTTTGTCTCCTCCCACTTAGCCAGTTTCTTACCCAGTCAGTGACTCTAGGATCCATACCAAGGGCACACAATTTATTTATAAGTCTGCTGTGTGGAACCATGTCAAAGGCCTTGCTAAAATCCAAATACACTAAGGGCCGGATTTTAAGATTTAGGCACGGGTGTAGATTTGTACGCGCAACCCAGCACGCACAAACCTATGCCCAATTTTATAACATGCATGTGCAGCTGCGTGCATGTTATAAAATCCAGGGTCAGCGCACACAAGGTGGTGCACACTTGTGCACCTTGCGTGCGCCAAACTGTACAGCCTTCCTCCATTCCATATATTATCACCTGTCTTCCTCTTTCTGTGATCTCTTGTATTTAATAAGAACATAAGAAATTGCCATGATGGGTCAGACCAAGGGTCCATCAAGCCCAGCATCCTGTTTCCAACAGAGGCCAAACCAGGCCACAAGAACCTGACAAGTACCCAAATCCTAAGAAGATCCCATGCTACTGATGCAATTAATAGCAGTGGGTATTCCCTAAGTAAACTTGATTATTAGCCGTTAATGGACTTCTCCTCCAAGAACATATACAAACCTCTCTTGAACCCAGATACACTAACTGTACTAACCACATCCTCTGGCAACAAATTCCAGAGCTTTATTGTGCACTGAGTAAAAAATAATTTTCTCTGATTACTCTTAAATGTGCTACTTGCTAACTTCATAGTGCTTCTATTATTCAAAAGTGTAAATAACCGATTCACATCTACTCGTTGAAGTCCTCTCATGATCTTAAAGACCTCTATCATATCCCCCCTCAGCAGTCTCTTCTCCAAGCTGAACAGCTCTAACCTCTTCAGCTTTTCCTCATAGGGGAACTATACTATCCCCTTTATCATTTTGGTTGCCCTTCTCTGTACATTCTCCATCGCAACTATATTTTTTTAGATGCGGCGACCAGAACTGTACACAGCATTCAAGGTGCGATCTTCACCATGGTGCGATACAGAGGCATTATGACATTTTCTGTTTCATTAACCTTTCCCTTCCTAATAATCCTAAAATTCTGTTTACTTTTTTCACTGCTGCAGCACACTGAGCTGACGATTTCAAAGTATTATCCACTATGATGTCTAGATCTTTTTCTTGGGTGGTAGCTCCTAATATGGAACCCAACATAAGAACATGCTATACTGGGTCAGACCAAGGGTCCATCAAGCCCAGCATCCTGTTTCCAACAGTGGCCAATCCAGGCCATAAGAACCTGGCAAGTACCCAAAAACTAAGTCTATTCCATGTTACCTTTGCTAGTAATAGCGATGGTTATTATCTAAGTCAACTTAATTAATAGCAGGTAATGGACCTCTCCTCCAAACACAGCTGTACTAACTGCACTAACCACATCCTCTGGCAACAAATTCCAGAGTTTAATTGTGCGTTGAGTGAAAAAGAACTTTCTCCGATTAGTTTTAAATGTGTCACATGCTAACTTCATGGAGTGCCCCCCTAGTCTTTCTATTATATGAAAGAGTACAAAACCGGTTCACATCTACCCATTCTAGACCTCTCATGATTTTAAACACCTCTATCATATCCCTCCTCAGCCGTCTCTTCTCCAAGCTGAAATGTCCTAACCTCTTTAGTTTCCTCATAGGGGAGCTGTTCCATTCCCTTTATCATTTTGGTCGCCATTCCCTGTACCTTCTCCATCGCAATTATATCTTTTTTGAGATGGTTGAGATGATTTAATGGAACAAAGTCAGCATGGCTTTACCCAGGGCAAGTCTTGCCTCACAAATCTGCTTCACTTTTTTGAAGGAGTTAATAAACACGTGGATAAAGGTGAACCGGTAGATGTAGTATACTTGGATTTTCAGAAGGCGTTTGACAAAGTTCCTCATGAGAGGTTCTAGGAAAAGTAAAAAGTCATGGGATAGGTGGCGATGTCCTTTCATGGATTACAAACTGGCTAAAAGACAGGAAACAGAGAGTAGGATTAAATGGGCAATTTTCTCAGTGGAAGAGAGTGGACAGTGGAGTGCCTCAGGGATCTGTATTGGGACCCTTACTTTTCAATATATTTATAAATGATCTGGAAAGAAATATGACGAGTGAGATAATCAAATTTGCAGATGACACAAAATTGTTCAGATTAGTTAAATCACAAGCAGTTTATGATAAATTGCAGGAAGACCTTGTGAGACTGGAAAATTGGGCATCCAAATGGCAGATGAAATTTAATGTGGATAAGTGCAAGGTGAAAACAAAAATGCTACAACCTTATACCGTGGAAAGATTTTTTATTGTTTCACAAAGCCCGACTCCGGCCGAGTTTCGCCAATTTAGGCTGCATCAGGGGATGATTGCTGATATCAAATAGAACTACAAAAGTAGATCCTTTTATCAAATTTCAATCTTAGTCGTGCATATAATTATCTCTGCTTCTCAGTCTATCAACGTGTCACTCTCAAAATCGTACTGAACAAATCAGACGGTATATTGATGCATCCAGATATTTTGTATCAAAAAACATCGGGACAAGTCCTCATTTAGCGAAATGGAAACAGGATGCTGGGCTTGATGGACCCTTGGTCTGACCCAGTATGGCATTTTCTTATGTTCTTATGTTCTTATGAAATGCGGCAACCAGAATTGTACACAGTATTCAAGGCGCAGTCTCACCATGGAGCAATACAGAGGAATTATGACATTTTCCGTTTTATTAACCATTCCATTTCTAATAATTCCCAAAATTCTGTTTGCTTTTTTTTCATGTAACTTCAGTAGGGGTTATTTTCCCTAAATGCAACATCTTGCACTTGTCTACATTAAATTTCATCTGCCATTTGGTTGCCGGATCTTCCAGTCTTGTAAGGTCCTCCTGTAACTTATCACAATCCGCTTGTGATTTAGCAACTCTGAATAATTTTGTATCATCCACAAATGTGATAGCCCCACTCGTCATACTCTTGTCTAGATCATTTATAAAAAAAGCACAGGTCCAAGTAGAGATCCCTGAGGCACTCCAATTAATCCTTCTCTCTGTTTCCTGTCTTTTAACCAGTTTATAATCAATGAAAGGACATCGCCTCATATCCCATGACTTTTTAGTTTTCTTAGAAGCCTCTCATGAGGGACTTTGTTAAATGCCTTCTGAAAATCCAAATACACTACATCTACCGTTCACCTTTATTCACTTGCTTATTAACCCCTTCAAAAAATGAAGCAGATCTGTTAGGCAAGTCTTCCCTTGGGTAAATCCATGTTGACTGTGTTCCATTAAACCATGTCTTTCTATATGTTCTAAGATTTTGATCTTTAGAATAGTTTCCATTATTTTTCCCGGCACTGAAGTCAGGCTCACTGGTCTATAGTTTCCCGGATCATCCCTGGAGCTCTTTTTAAATATTGGGGTTACACTAGCCACCCCCCAGTCTTCAGGTACAATGGATGATTTTAATGATAGGTTGCAAATTTTAATTAATAGATCAGCAATTTCATTTTTAAGTTCCTTCAGTACCCTAGGAATGAATGTTAACCTTTTCTCCCTGCTTCTTTGAAAAAATGTCTTTTTCCTGTTCCCTTTATTTACATTCCTAACAAAAAGATGATGCCCTTACAAAATCTACTTTTTTTTTGCCTACTGCCCTTCTACTTCAACTAGATTTTTGCATTGAGCTAATGACTCCTTGATGTACTTCCCCATTTTGAGAAAGTTAGTTTTCCTGAACTTTAGGACCCTCACCTTAGAAAGAACTTTCATCTGTAATATCTTAATTTTGAGCCACACCTTCCGGTGCTCACTAGTTCCCAGATAATCATCCTCTACAATGTCATAAATTCTGTCCCTGTTAGGGTCCAGTATCGCCCCATCCTATGTGATGTCCATTACCAGTTGACAGAACATTTCTCCTTGCAGACAATACAGGATCTTGCTGCTTCTAGATGATACTAGGGATGTAATTTGGTCAAACCTTTTGGTTCGGCCTTCGTTATTGGCTCGTCGTGGGAAACATTTTTTTCTGCAGTACGGGCCGATTTATTTTTTGCTGCCCCTAAACAAATTTTCCCAAAATTTCAGGAAAATATGCTTCGCACATCTTTATAATGCCCCCATCCTCCCAACCCCCCGAAGCCTTACCGAAAGTCCCTGGTGGTCCAGCGGGTGTCCCAGAAGTGATCTCCCCCTCTCTGGTCATTGGCTGCCAGTAATCTAAATTGCACCGGTGGCCCTTTGCCCTTACCTTGTGACAGGGGTACCGGTGCCATTGGTCAGCTCCTGTCACATGGTAGGAGCAATGGAAGGCCCGCGCCAAGTTTTAAGATCTCTATCCATCTGTATCCATCTCCTCTGTCTGTGATTGAGTTCTGAATATTATACCAATATAAATAGATGTTCCATTCCCTCTTTCAAGATTAACCCACAATGCCTCTCCTTACCTTGTAAGCCCAGCAATGCTGTTACTTTAATACAGTCCTTTATATACAATGCCACATTTCCCTCTTTCCTTCCTACCCAGTCCTTCCTGAATAAATTGTATATGGGTATAACTATATCCCAGTCATGGTTTTCTGTGTACCAGGTCTATGTGACAAATGCTATATCTAAATCAGCTTCTTCCATGATTGCCTCTAGATCTAGTACTTTCTTCACCATACTATGAGCACTAGAGTACACACCTTTACAAATATTACCTTTTTTCCCATATTTCCCATTTGTATAGTATTTGTGTTTCTTATGTTAGGGATTTGGTCACCTATTCCTAATGATTCCAGTTTAAAGCCCTCCTCAATAGGCTTAGCATTCTGGGTTGAAAGATGATTCACCCTTCTTTGTCTAGTGGATCCCATGTCTACTCATAAATCCTTGAAATATCATCCTATGATCCAGGAAGCTAAAATGCTCGTGTCAACACCATCTGTGTAGCCATGCATTTATGTCCAGAATGCAAAAACAATATCCACATTCAAGAAAGCATGTGATAAATACAGAGGATCTCTAGGGAAGTGATGAGAATTATAATGCTAAATTAATTGGATGGATGGGCAGACTGGATTGTCCATATGGTCTCTTTCTGCCATCATGTTTCTATGTTTCTATGTTTCTATGGTTATTCTTAACTGAGAGGATTGAGGAGAATATCACCTGTCCTCCTATCTGCTTTATCGTCTCTCCAAGAGCCATGAAGTCACTCTTGACACGATCTGTGTGGTACCTCGCAGTATGCCAACATGGATGAACAGCATCGGATAGTAGTTTGTAGGCTTGTGGATTCTCGACAATCTCTCCTTAATTTCTTGGATTTTGGCATCCAGCAGATAGAATATGTCCTGGGGTCACTGGATTAGTTGTTTTCTATCCCACGCCTATGGTGGGTGACCTGAACTAGGTTGTTGATGGGACAGCGGGGTTGGTTGGATGGTCAGCATTGTCAGCCCTGGGTTTCAGGAGGGTGATTGGGTACAGTTATTCCTGAAGCAGGCTTCTTGCTAGTGTCAGACATAATAATATTATGATAAATAATTCCCCTATTGACAATATTCTGCTGGAAAATGTATGTCTAACTAAAGTGCTTTTCCTTTGGGTGCACTTATGAACTGTGCTGGATTCCAACAATGTGTAACCTGCAGGAGAGTTAGCCTGTTGTGACTGGTCATTTCCCCAAACATCCAATAGTCCTTACTCCTTTTTGTGTAGTTCTGTTTAAAAATATCTAAGTTATAATAATGGAAGCACCTGTTCTTTCAATTTTTTATTTGAGCAAGTGCAGTTTGTTGTTTCTCCCCTTGTGCTTCCTTCCTTTTTCTTTCTCCCAACCTCAAGCTACCTGTATCATTAAGTAAGTTTGTTCTGACTCTTGAACAGGTATGATGTGATGATTTAACTTTCCAGTGGCTGATTAACTACACTGAGGCAGCATGGCCTGGGGATGAGTTCATTTTGATGGGGTGCGGCAGATACCACCTGGGGCTTTGTGGTTGTTATTGTATGCGGTTATTGTAATTATGATTATTTCTCTTTATTAATGAAGCTGTAACCTGTGATTACCAAGCAATGGTGTTGGCTGTTTTTTGTAGTCTGGTTTTCATAGTAAAGGGGGAGGATATGGGGAGAGTCCAGTCCTGGCTGCCCATGTTATCAGTGACATATTGTAATTTAGGTTCATGACTTAACTCTGTGTATATGTTCAGTCTTGGATGAAAGTAACAATATAAAACCTTGGAGGAATAGATATTTCCATGACTGGCTAATGTGTTTTCCTCTGCATCTGTGACTTTAACCTGTAAACTACTAGGCATGGAAGGCGCCACTCACCTTTCGTGAAAGCATGTAAAAAGCAAGGTTTAAGCCTAATACTTGTATGATGTTAAATTAATAATGTGATAGATAACTATTAATGCACACGTCACTAAGAGCTATACTTCCCAACATTTTTGACAGGGAATATTATTTCTTTGTCTGTGTCAGTACACAATAGAATCATAGGAATGAACAAATGTGACAGGAGAGGACTATGCCAATTATGGATGAAGGGATACTATCTACTCCCACTGTTTGATGTGATTTATTTGACAGTCCCTCTGCATTTATAACACAGCAGATTGTAGCTGCTTACAAAGTGACAAATAGTACTCAATGACACTGACTGACTTGTCTGATCAATTTAGCTTGTCTGAAAACTGGTAATGGATTGCTCTCCCTGTTGACTGACAGTACATATTTCTAATTCAACTTTTATATAAAAAAACCCCTTTATATAACACTCAAAGCTAAAATGGAAAGGCATATTTCCTATGTAAACAAGCAATGCTTTAGTTATGTTTATTTTGTAATGTGGTGTTATTACCATATCAATTCGCTTAGATGTATAGCAATAGAGGTCGACAAACAAGTTGAAGGTGATACTTTCTTTCTGGTATAACATTTGTAGCTAACTTTCAAGATTTATACTAACTTCATAATGTACTGATTTGAAGTGGTATAACTCTCAAAAGCCATTCACAAATCTGCTTAGTCAAAAGCATAATCAACAACATATTTGTTTGTCTTTATTTCCAAGGTAAAGGGTCAATTTACTAAGGTGTATCAAAATAGGCTATAGAAAACATCAAAAATCAGTCCAAAAACTGGATGTACTGAATAACAAATGAAACACATCAACACCCCCAAAAAAAAACGGTATTGTTTAAAAATATACAATTTTTAAGGGAATAGTCATAAACTGACTGTTTCCCAGACTGGTCAATTATAATAATGTGTCCCAGTTGAAACTTTTTTAAAACTAATTTTTTTTAATTGCACATAAAGTCATCTTCAAAATCCTTTCACAGTAAAGAGGACTTGGACTTCCTTGTACTTTCCTGTGTCATAAATCATCAGGGAAGTCCAATTCCTCTTTACTCTCAAAGGATTTGAAGATGATTTTTATGTGCAATTCACATTTTTTAAATGTAAAAATTGGGATATATGATTATAATTGGAGCAGTGGGGGATAAAATCAAGATTACACCTATTTTAAGATTGTCCCTTATAAAATGTTGTATATTTAAACAATACATTTTTTGGGGCATTGGTGTGTTTCATTTAAAATAAGCTGTAGAATGTGTTAAGGGATGATTTAAATAAGGGCCTTACCTCCTGCAAAATGCTACAATAAGAGGGTAATTTTCAATAGTGTGCATAACCAGGCACGTGCACAAATAAGTAGGTGTGTCTAATATTAGGCTTGCATTTTATAAACTGCACTACAGGAGCTTCATAGTTTATAAAACACTATATCATTACCCTGAATTTACATATGTATGTTTCAGTACACGCTCAATTTTAATGCATGGATTCTCACAATTTATATACCTATTTTACAGAAGTATGTGCATATATTTTACACGTTAAATAATTGTAACATGTAATTACCATCAGTTTATGTGCAGAAGCAGGTATTATACAAGTTGGCTAATGTATACTAAAAGACACTAAACCCAGTAATTGGCATCATCCCATAATGCTACATCACATCTTCCACATGCCAAAGTATACCCCCTTTCCACTCTGTCCCCAAAGTATGACATGAAGGCCCCCACAGGTTGATCCCTCTCCAAACCCCTGCTCCCTGGAATGAAACAAGAAGGCCCTGCAAGCCAAATACTAGCACCTTCCCTGGAAGGTGACAAAAATATCACATGGGTCTAACCCCACCATCCACCTCCATGGAAGGCAGGACTGTGGCACTCATGACCTTCCTCCTTCCCCCATCATAGTCCCCTATATCCTATACTAGTATTCACTGATGTTTCTTGAGGGACACAAATAGCCCAGGTTTTCAGGATACCTCTTATGAATATGCATGAGATAGATTTGCATGCTCATTACCTTGGTTATATGCAAATCTATCTCATGCATATTAAGTAGGAATATCCTGAAGCCCGCAACCTATCTGCAGCTTCATGGCCTGTCAGTGAATACCAGTGTCTTACCATTGAATACTGTCAGTCACTAATTGGGCGGGGGGGGGGGGGAAGAATTGGGTATGATGTCCTCTTGCTTTTATGCTGGAAAATTAAAAAAATTCTGCTGGCTGATCACATGTGAGAGCATGTGAGATCGGTAGGATGTGCAGCCAAAAAATTTTCATTGCATTCGTGATACATATTCGTCAGGGGTCATTTCCGTTGCATTCGGACGTATGGCGCCCCTGATACATTGATATGTGAATTTGTTTTCCTTCCCATTAAAGTCAATGGGGGAAGGATTTCCAGCTATTTTTGGCTGCAGAATTGGGGTTTTTTATCAATTTTGATGAAACTTCTGGGGAGCAATCATCACAACAACAAAAGAGCTCCAAGGTACTTAGACTGTGGCAAAGTGGCACCAAAGTGGCATGAATAGCCTAAGGCACTGTAAAGGTGCAAAGGGGTACCAGAAGTGGCAAGAGTGCAGCGAGAGTGTCAAAAACACACCACAGCTTCAATAGAGAGCACCGATAACAGATGCATGAACCCTCAAAGGCAGCACGACAGGCAAAGCGGCAAAACTAGTGGCATTGACATCCTACAGCACAATGAAGGGGTACATAGCAAGCAGAAAGACTAGCACCAACACACTGAGGAACCATGATAGTGGCAATAACACCACAAGGAGTTAAGTGAGTCATCTGGTGATTGGCAGCAAGGCAGAGTGGCAGAAAGTTGATAGGGGCAAGACAGGCTGGCAGAGCCGAGGTAGTCAGTTCCCTGTGGTTTGATAAGGGAAAGACAAGGAGGCAAGACAAGATGAGGCTCAGCATGTGGTGGGACTGTCAACTGTGCATACTGTGCACCGACCCGTCTTGAAACAGGGACCAGGGAGTCTAACACGAGTGCTAGGACCTGAAACATGATGAACT